>NC_084464.1:6163425-7363425 GCF_027409185.1 Cynocephalus volans | reverse complement strand
TGAGAAATCCATGATAAGGGAATCATTTATGCCTATGAAAAATTAAGCAGTGTTTTAGGTTACAGCAAAATATGGTGTTGCTATGTTTTTTCATATCTCATATGTTTAGTAAGCATGTCATATATAAATAGAGAATGAGTTACAATAGTGGTTGCGATAGGAAAGCAAATGTGTGTGTGTGTGTGTGTGTGTGTGTGTGTGTGTGTGTGTGTGTGTGCGCGCGCACATGTGTGTGGGGGGTTGACAAAGCTAGTGAGGTCTGGGATATGGAGTTACAAGATTCCTTTGGCACTGTAGAAGAGAGTTGAACTTGGGATTTAGTCGATGTTTCTCTTGTCTGTGATTTACCACATTTTTCATCGAAGGCAGTCTTTTATATGGTCACTTAGAAAAAAGATAACCAAAAACTTGTGTTGTGTAATTAATCTCAATATATGTGATTATTTTCCCCTACAGATTGTATTCTCAGTGGCTGAGTCATTCCATTGTGGTTGCAGCACACTTTCCCCCTTGACCAGAGCTGCATCTAATGACCCCTGTGTGTAGGTATGCCCTAGAGTTGTTTATCCACTGAAAGTGGAAGGATTTTATGCATTCACTCATGAAAATTTCCTTCTCACTTGGAGCTCATTTTCTCTGGTCAAGCACATTTGATTTAGCAACCTATAGCTACAGAACAGAATGAAGACATCTGCTCCCAGCATGGATTAGACTTGACTTCTAATCTCAATTTCATTAACTGGACACTGTCAAGAAATGAGTCATGGAAGGAGCAGGTACTCAAAGCCATGTCCTTAGGCTTCAATGACATTACCTTTGCATGTGACTGTAGACTGGGAGAGTAGCCCAAGATGAGAATGTAAGTGGTATTGTTTTGGTGTGGTCTCCAGCAATCCTGTAGTTAGATACCAAGACCGGAAAGGCATTGGCTCCAGGTTTCCTTAAATCATAGGCAGTTCCCCAAAATAGCGCTAAGGAAGAAAGAGACTGCAAACTCCAAGGTAATTCTAACAATTGCTCTTGTAAAAAATAATTTGTGCTTTTAGTTTTTTACTTATTTGAGTATCTTAGTAGCTTATCTGATTTTTTTCTCTAAGCAGTCTATAGCTTTATGGTATTTGGGAGGAAATAAATCTTTTTATATTGTAGGAACGTGGTTTAATGTCAAAGTGATGGGAAGGAAGTGCTTGGCTACTCATGATTAGGTATGTTAGGATAGTAATTCAGCATTTATTGCACACTTTTTTTCTCCTTTATTCCTTCATATACTATTTTCTCTTCCTTCACTAAAACAAATAAGGCTATTCCTTGCAATTTGCCCCACTGGCCAGTCATATGAAAAAAGAGTCCAAATCAAATTTTAGCTCCATGGCAGTTAGGAATAACAAAGAACTGAAACATGGTTTGTCCTGCCATCTTACACATAGCAGGAAATGTTTTGAGTTAGCACTGTTGGGAGCTCAGACAAAAATCAAAAGATATATTTCCACTTCATTTTAATAGAACAACAATAGTAATCTGTGAGATGGAAAGAACGCATCAAACTACTGAGCTATATAATAAATCTAAGGAATAACTACACTTCTGGACCCAATTTAAGAAAGCTTTGGCTCCGTGCCTGACTAGGGATGTCAGGGATGGACGAGAGGACAGTTTCTCTCCTGAACTTGCTGACAGCCTGCGATGCGCTGTCTTCCTACGGAGGCGGCCTTATTGAGAGGTCCGGTGTGTCCTGAGAATGTTAGCTCAGACTGAATCCGGCAGACAGCCCCAGAAAACTTAGCCGGAAAGATCTCATTCAAAAGGGGCCTTAAAGCATTTGTGACATGGCTGGAATATGTTAAACTCCATCGTAGAAATGGAGGTCTTGGGGTAGTGACTGTTGAAAAGATTCACAGTCACACTCAAATAGATGCCTTTCTAGATCAGGTAGTTCAGTTTTTTCTGATAGGCGTGAGGGGTACTGACCACTCTCAGAACGGCATTAACAACCTATCTTAAACTGGGGAGCCATTTATCTGTTAATTCAGTTTTGTGATTAGCTTTCTCTAATATGTTTAAATCCACATATTCTGATAGCACAAGAGTGAAAGGTGCATGTGAAGAGAAACCTGAGTGTAGCAAGTTAATGACACGCACTCTGAGGTGCAAATTCAGAGAACACAGGTCTCTAAATCTTTATGTCTTATCCTGCAGTCAACAATGGGAGCTGCTGTGAGCCTGTTTAGGTAAAGCATATTACTTCTTAAATCTTCCAAAGGATTTTTCAGATACCTTAGTAAGTTTTGTGTTCTCCATAGAGTGGTAAAACGAATTTGAAAACACTGCAAATGGAAAACAACAAAAAAGATTTGTTCCTTTGTTGAAATATTCTCAGAGATATGTCAGTAGCTGAGAGGTTTCCTCAGTGCAGTTCTGAGCAATTTTGGAATCCATTCATTTTGAGCCCCTCTCTTTAGTCTTGACAGTTGTCTGCAGAGGTATGTTAAAAATTGTGGTACTTAATGTCTGATTTCTCATTGCTTCTAGAACCAACCCTGTGAATGAACCACCCTCCTTTCACCAAAAGAGAAGATGGACTTTCAAACTCTGAAGATTAATTTTCCATGCAATGTTTAGATTCCAGCTGAACTGGCTGCTGAGACGATCCTCCACCCTAATGATCTTGCTACCTAGGACATCTTGGTTGCTTCCAAGTTTTAGAAGTTATGGATAAATCTGCTATAAACATCCATGTGCAGATTTTTGTGTGAACAAAAGTTTTCAACTTCTTTGGTTAAATACTAAGGAGCTCAGTTGCTGAATTGTATGGTAAGACTATGTTTAGTTTTGTAAGAAACCGTCAAACTGTTTTCTGAAGTGACTGTACCATTTTGCATTGCCACTAGCAATGAATGAAAGCACCTGTTGCTCCACATCCTCACACGCATTTGGTGTTGTCAGTGTTTTGAATTTTGGCCATTCCCATAGGTGTGCAGTGGTATTTCATTGTTGCTTGAATTTGCATTTCTCTGATGACATATGACATAGAGCATCTTTTCGTGTGCTTGTTTGCCATCTGTACATCCTCTTTGGTGAGGTGTCTGTTGAGGTCTTTGGCTCAGTTTTTAATCTGGTTGTTTGTTTTCTTATTGTTGAGTTTTAAGAATTCTTGGTATATTTTGGATAACAGTTCTTTATCAGATAGGTCTCTTGTAAATATTTTCTCCCAGTATGTGGCTTGTCTTCTCATTCTGTTGACATTGTCTTTACAGAGCAGAAGTTTTCAATTTTAATGAAGTCAAGCCATCAATTATTTTTTTCATGGATTGTGCCTTTGGTGTTGTACTAAAAAAGCCGTTGCTATACTCAAGATTATCTTAGTTTTCTCCCATATTATCTTCTAGAACTTTCATAATTTTGTGTGTTACATTTAGGTCTATAATCCATTATGAATTAGTTTTTATGAAGGATGTAAAGTTTTTACCTAGATTAATTTTTTGTGTATGTGGATGTCCAATTGTTCCAGTAACATTTGTTGAAAAAACTATCTTTGGCCAACAGACATATGAAAAAATGCTCAACATCACTCAGCATCCGGGAAATGCAAATCAAAACCACACTGAGATACCATCTCACCTCAGTTAGGACGGCTAAAATCCAAAAGACTCTGAACGGTAAATGCTGGTGAGGTGGTGGAGAAAAAGGAACTCTCTTACATTGTTGGTGGGACTGCAAAATGGTGCAGCCTCTATGGAAAATGGTATGGAGGTTCCTCAAACAATTGCAGATAGATCTGCCATATGACCCAGCTATCTCACTGCTGGGAATATACCCAGAGGAATGGAAATCATCAAGTCGAAGGTGTACCTGTTCCCCAATGTTTATTGAAGCACTCTTTACAATAGCCAAGAGTTGGAACCAGCCCAAATGTCCATCATCGGATGAGTGAATACAGAAAATGTGGTACATCTACACAATGGAATACTACTCAGCTATGAAAACGAATGACATACTGCCATTTGCAACAACATGGATGGACCTTGAGAGAATTATATTAAGTGAAACGAGTCAGGCACTGAAAGAGAAATACCACATGTTCTCACTTATTGGTGGGAGCTAAAAATTAATATAAAAATTCACACACACACACACACACACACACACACACACAAAAACCGGCGGAGGGGGAAGAAGATATAACAACCACAATTATTGAAGTTGATACGACAAGCAAACAGAAAGGACATTGTTGGGGGGGAAGGAGGAGAGGGTGGAGGGAGGGAGGTTTTGGTAAGGGGCAACAATAATCAACCACAATGTATATCGACAAAATAAAATTTAAAAAAAAAAACTATCTTTGCTCCATTGTATTGTCTTTGCTCCTTTGTCAAGGATCAGTTGACCATATTTATGTGGGTCTATTTCTGGGCTCTCCATTCTGTTCTATTGATGTATTTGTCTGTTCTTTCACCAATACCACACATGCTCGATTACTACAGCTTTATAGTGAGTTTTAAAGTTGAATAGTGTCAGTTTTCCAACTTTGTTCTTCTTCAACATTTTATTGGCTATTCTGGGTCTTTTGCCTCTCCATATAAACTTTACAATCTTTGTTGATATCTACAAAACTAGTTGATGGAGTTTTGGTTGAGATTACATTGAATCTGTAGATCAAACTGACAAGAACTGACATCTTGACAAAATTGATTCTTTTTATCCATGAACATGGAATATCTTTCCACTTATTTCTTTGCTTTGGTTATCAGAGTTTTTTAGTTCTCCTCATATAAATCTTGTGCACATTTTGTTGGATTTATATCTAAGTATTTAATTTTTGAGGGTGTTAATTTAAATGGTATTGTGTTTTTAATTTCAAATATCACTTGTTTATTGCTTGTTTATTGTTATTATAATCCAAGAAAGTGGTTGGCTTTTTAATGTACTCTGAAACCTTGCTATAACTGCCTATTTGTTCCAGGAGTTTTTTTTTTCTTTAAATTCATTCAGATTTTCTACATAGAAATAACATCATTTGTGAACAAAGAGTTTTATTTCTTCTTTCCCAGTCTGTATACCTTTTCTTTTCTTTTCTTGTCTTGTCTTGTCTTGTCTTGTCTTCTTGAATTGGCTAGGAATTCCAGTGCAATGCTGTAAGGCAAGTCATGAGAGGGGACATCCTTGCTTTCTTCCTCATCTTGGTGGAGATACTTTGAGTTTCTCACCATTAAGTATGATGTTAACTGTAGGTTTTTTTGCAAATGTTCTTTATCAAGTTGAAGAAGTTCCCCTCTCTGTTACTAGATTATTGAGAGTCTTTACCATGAATAGGTGTTGGATTTTGTCAAACGCATTTTCTTCATCTGTTTATATGATCATGTAATTTTTCTTTTTTAGCTTGTCGATGTGATAGATTACTTTAAATGATATTTGAATGCTGAACTAACCTTGCATAACTGGGACAAGTCACAGTTGGTTCTGATGTGTAATTCTTCTTACATATAGTTGAATTCAATTTGCTAATATTTTCTTTTGGATTTTTGCATCTATGTTTCTCTGAGATATAGGTCTGTATTACTTTTCTTGTAATGTCTTTGGTTTTGGTATTAGGATAAAATACTGGCCTCATAGAATGGGTTAGGAAATATTCTCTTTGCTTCTATCCACTGAAAGAGATTGTGGAGAATTGGCACAATTTCTTCCTTAAATATTCGGTAGAATTCATCAGTGAATTTATCTGGGTTTGTTGCTTTGTGTTTTAGAAAATTATCAATTGTTGATTCAATTTCTTTAATAGATATAGGCCTATTCAGGTTCTTAATTTTGTCTTGTGTGAGATTTAGCAAATTGTATCTTTCAAGGAATCAGTCCATTTCATCTAGGTTATCAAATTTGTGGAAATAGAGTTGTTCATTCCCTCTTTACAAGGTGATTGATTTCTACTATAATTATTATTCATTTTTTTCTGCTTACTTTGAATTTAACTTACTCTTCTTTTTATAATTTTCTTTTTTTAAATTCTCCTTCTAAATATACATCATAGTTGATTTTCATGCCCTTTTACCCACTCCTCTCTACCCCTCCTCTCCCCTCCTGGCATCATATCTGTTCACTTGACTTAAATAATTCAAGGAATTTTTGTGGTTCTTCTGTCTTCTTCCCCCCAAACCCTTTATTTCTTTGTGTGCTCATTTATTTGTTTATTTTTAGCTCCCACAAATAAATGAGAACACGTGATATTTCTATTTCTGTGCCTGACTCTTTTCACTTAATATAATTTTCTCTGAGTCCATCCATGTTGTTGCAAATGGTAGTATTTTGTTCTTGTTTTATAGCAGAGTAGTATTCCGTTGTGTAGATATACCACAGTTTCCTTATCCAGTCATCAGATGATGGACATTTGGGCTGGTTCCAACTCTTGGTTATTGTAAATAGAGCTGCAATAAACACTGGATTATAGGTATCCCTTCGGCATGATGATTTCCATTTCGCTGGGTATATTCCCAACAGTGGAATTGCTGGGTCATATGGTAGACCTATCTGTAATTGTTTGGGGAATCTCCATGCCATTTTCCCTAAAGTCTGCACCATTTTGCAGCCCCACCAACAGTGTATGAGAGTTCCTTTTTCTCCACAACTTCTCCATCACTTATCATTGTCAGTCTTTTGGATGTTAGCCATCATAACTGGAGTGAGATGGTATCTCAAAGTGATCTTGATTTGCATTTCCCGGATGCTGAGTGAGGTTGAGCATTTTTTTCATGTGTCTTTTGGCTATTCCTACATCTTCCTTTGAGAAATGCCTATTCAGCTCCTTTGCCCATTTTTGAATTGGGTTATTTGGTTTTTTGCTGTAAAGTTGTTTGAGTTCCTTGTGTATTATGGACATTAATCCTTCGTCAGATGTATATTTTACAAATATTTTCTCCCAATCTGTTGGTTGTCTTTTTACTCTGTTAATTGTTTCTTTTGCTGTGCAGAAGCTTTTTAGTTTGATATAATCCCATTTTTTAATTTTTCCTTTAGTTGCACATGCTTTTTGGGTCTTATTCATAAGTCTGTACCCACTCCTATTTCCTGGAGTGTTACACCTATGTTTTCTTTAAGGAGTTTTATTGTTTCAGGGTGTATATTTAATTCTTTAATACATTTTGAGTTGATTTTTGTATATGATGAAAGGTGCAGGTCTAGTTTCATTCTCTTGCATATGGATATTCAGTTATCCCAGCACCATTTGCTGAAGAGGCAGTATCTTCCCCAGTTTATAGGCTTGGTGCCTTTGTCAAAGATCAGATGACCGTAGGCATATGGATTGATTTCTGGGTTCTAAATTCTATTCCATTGATCTGTGTGTCTATTTTTATGCCAGTGCCATGCTGTTTTGGTTATTAAAGCTTTGTAGTATAGTTTAAAGTCAGGTAGTGTTATGCCTCCAGCTTTATTTTTTTTTGCTCAGGATTGCTTTGGCTGTGTGGTCTTTTGTTGTTCCATATAAATGTCAGGATAGCTTTTTCCATCTCAGAGAAAAATGTCATTGGAATTTTGGTGGGGATTGCATCAAATCTGTAGATTACTTTGGGTAATATGGACATTTTCACAATGTTAATTCTTCCAATCTAAGAGCATAGGATATCTTTCCATCTTCTTGTGTTCTCTTTAGTTTCTCTCAACAGTGGTTTGTAGTTCTCTTTGTAGAGGTTTTTCACATCCTCAGTCGCCTTTTTTTTTGGTGGCTATTGTAAATAGGCTATCTTTCTTGATTTCTTTTTCTGCATGTTCACTGTTGGAATATAGAAATGCTAATGATTTTGTGTGTTGATTTTGTATCCTGCAACTTTGCTGAAATCATTTATCAACTCTAGGAGTTTTTTGTAGAGACTTTAGACTGTTCAACATATAGGATCATATCATCCACAATAAAAGACAGCTTGACTTCATCCTTTCCAATCTGGATGCCCTTTATTTCCTTCTCTTCACTGATTGCTTTGGCTAGTACTTCCAACACAATGTTGAATAGGACTGGTGAGAGTGGGCATCCTTGTCTAGTTCCTGTTTTTAAGGGAAAATCTTCCAGCTTTTCCATATTCAGAATGATATTGGCAGTCGTCTTATCATATATGGCTTTAATTATGTTGAGATACTTTCCATCTATATGTAACTTGTAGAGAGTCTTTACCACAAAGGAATGTTGAATTTTGTCAAATGATTTTTCATTGTCTATAAAGATGATCATATGGTTTTTATCTTTGCTTTTATTGATGTGATGTATCACATTTATTGATTTGCATATGTTGAACCAACCTTGCATCCCTGGGATGAATTCCACTTGATCATGGTGTATAGTTTTGTGTATGTGTTGCTGTATTCTGTTAGCTAGTATTTTATTGAGGATTTTTGCATCTATGTTCATCAAGGATATTGGCCTGTAGTTTTCTACTTTTGATGCAACTTTGTCTGGTTTTGGTATCAGGGTGATGTTTGCCTCATAGAATGAGTATGGGAGAATGGTCTCTGTTTCAATCTTTTGGAACAGTTTGTAGAGAATTGGTATCAGTTCCTCTTTGAAGCTGTATCAGTTCCTGGTACAGCTCCACAGTGATCCTATCTGTTCCTGGGCTTTTTGTTGGGAGCCTTCTGATAACAGCTTCAATCTCTTTTATTGTTATTGGTCTGTTCAGATTTTCTATATCTTCTTGGCTCAGTTTTGGTAGTTTGTATGCATTCAGAAATTTATCCATTTCCTCCAGATTTTCACATTTGTTGGCATATAGTTGTTTATAGTAGTCTCTAATGATTCCTTGTATTTCTGAGGTGTCAGTTGCAATATCAGCCTTTCATTTCCAATTTTTGTTATTTGGGTCTTCTCTCTTGTTTTCTTAAATAATCTTGCTAAAGATTTGTTGATTTTGTTTATCTTTTCAGAAAACCAACTTTTTGTTTCACTGATCTTTTGTATTGTTTTTCAGGTTTCTATTTCATTTAATTCTGCTCTGATCTTAATTATTTCTTTCCATCTGCTAACTTTAGGTGTGGATTGTTCTTGTTTTTCTAGATCTTTAAGGTGAAGTGTTAGGTTGTTTATTTGCCATCTTTCCATTTTTCTGCAGTAAGCATTTAATGTGATAAATTTCTCCCTTATCCCACAGGTTTTAGTATGATGTGTCATTAGTTTCATTAGTTCCAAGAAATTTTTTGAATTTCTGTTTACTTTCTTCTTGGACCCTATTTTATTAAGTAGAATGTTGTTTAATTTCCATGTGTTTGTATAGTTTCCAGACTTTCATTTATTATTGATCTCTAATTTGTGATTGGAAAAAATACAGGAATAATTTCAATTTTTTGAATTTGTTGAGACTTGCTTTCTGACCTAAGATGTGATCTATCCTGGAGAATGTTACATGTGCTGATGAGAAGAATGAATATTCTGAGGTTGTTGGATGGAAAGTTCTGTAGATATCTGCTAAGTCCTATTGTTCTAAAGTATTGTTTAGATCTTGTGATTTTCCATTGATTTTTTGCCTTGTTGATTTGTCCAATGATGAGAGTGGGGTGTTCAGGTCCCCCACTATTATGGTGTTAGTGTCTATCTCTTTCTTTACATCTAAGAGTGTTTACTGTGTAAATCTGGCTGCTCTGACATTGGCTGCATACATATTTATGACTCTTATGTCTTCTTGATGGATAGATCCTTTTATCATCATATAGTGGCCTTCTTTATCTCTTTTTATGGTTTTGCTTTAAAGTCTACTTTATCTGATATAAGAACGGCTACTCCAGCTTGTTTTTTATTTCTATTTGCATGATATATCTTTTTCCATCCCTTCACTCTTAGTCTATGTGTGTCTTTACAGGTCAAGTGAGTCTCTTGAAGATAGCATACTGTTGGGCCCATCTTTTTAATCCAGTCAGTCAGTCTGTGTCTTTTGAAAGGTGAATTTAATCTCTTTACATTTAGAGTTATTATAGAAAGGTGTTGATTTACTCCTGGCATTTTACTGATTTTTGTTTAGCTGTCTTAAGTACCTTTTGTTCCTTTCTTTTTAATTTTCTGTTTGTCTTCTGTATTTGTTGGTTTGTTGTGGTGATAGATAAACTATTTTTTTTTCTCTTTTGCTAGCATTTTTGTTTTCTGGTAGTTATTGCTCTTTCTTGAATATTCATGGCAGTGATGGTTGTTTTTGTGGTATCAAACCCAGTACTTCCTTGAGAATTTCTTGGAAGGGTGGTAGTGTGGTAGTGAACTCCTGCAGTTTTTCTTTGTCTGGGAAATATACTATTTGTCCTTCAATTTGGAAGCACAGCCTTGCTGAGTAATGTATTATTGGCTGGCAATTTTTGTCCTTTAGTGTTTTGAATATATCATCCCATTCTTTTCTGGCTTTTAGGGTTTCTGATGAAAAGTCTGATGTTATTCTGATTGGGGTTCCCTTCTAGGTGACTTGCTGCTTCTCTCTTGTAGCTTTTAAGATTCTCTCTTTGTCTTTGAGTTTTGCCAGTTTGATTATCACATGTCTTGGAGAGGACCTTTTTGGATTGAAAGTGTTTAAGGATCTTTGGGCTGCCTGAATCTGGAGACCTGTGACTTTCCGTATACCTGGGAAGTTTTCTGCTATTATTTTGTTGAATATGTTTTCAATGCCATTTCCTTTTTCCTTCCCTTCTGGAATACCCATGATTTGTATATTTGAGCACTTAAAGTTGTCTGTAGTCTCTCTTAGATTTTTGTCAATTTTTTTGATTCTTTTTTTTTTCTTGTCTGCCTCAGCCTGTCTCAAGGTCAGAAATTCTCTCTTCTGTTTGTTCAAGTCGGCTGGTTAATCTCTTCATTGTGTTTTTTATTTCATTGAATGAATCCTTCAGCTCCATAAGCTCAGCTATATTCTGTTTCAAGGCATTGATTTCTTTGTACATTTCTTCTTTCAGATCCATTATATTTTTTTTCATTTCGTTGTGTTGTCTGAGTTTCCTTGTATCTCATTTAATTTCTGTAGAATTGTTACTCTAAATCCTTGTCTGTCATATCAAAGACTTCTTGTTCCATAGGATCTAGCCCTTGAGAGTTATTATTTTCCTTTAGTGGCAATGTACTTTCTTGATTTTTCATATTTCTGTCGTTGTGGCCTGGGGTATCATAGTACACTCTCTTCTCCCTGAGGTCTGGCTTGGATCCTGAAGTCACTGCTGCTTCTAGGCAGAAGGAACTAGCCTGGGCTTGGTGTCCCACTGTACCTGCCTTTTCTGGGACAGCTGGCTCAGGGTGCAGGGGCCCTGAGGCTCTTAAGTCTCTCCTGAGGGTGGGGATCAACCTAGCCAGAGGTCCTGCCCCATCTGCCTTCTCTGCCTGGCTGGCTCACAGTGTGGGGGCCCCAAGGCTCTTAAGTCTCTCCCAGTGTTGGGGAAAGGCCTGGGCCAGAAGTCCCACCCCACCTGCCTTCTCCAGCCCTGCAGGCTCTGGGCATGTGGGCCCAGAAGCTCTAAAATCTCTCCATGCAGTGGGGAGCAACCTGAACTGGAGTCCCACAGTGTGCTGTTCCCCACCACTCCTGTGCAGATCTCGGGTCCTCCATTACTTCTCCTCAATACCTCCAAATTGGTCGCTCTGTGGGAGAGAGCAACACCAGGAAGCAAACTACTCTGCCATCTTGACTGGCTTCTTTTTCTAATTTTCTAAGGTGAAAACTTAGATTATTGATCTTTTTTTCTTTTCTGATATATATATTCAATGGTAAAAATTTCCCTGTAACCTCTGCTTTTGCTACGTTCTACAAATTTTAATGAGTTGTGTTTTCATTTTAATTAAGCTAAAAGTATTTAAAATTTTTCTTGAGATGACTTTCTTACCCATGTGCTATTTAGAAATGTGTTGTTTAATCTCCATACATTTTGAGATTTTCCATCTAACTTTCTATTATTGATTTCTAGTTTAAAATGATTGTGATCTGAGGGTAGACATTACATGATTTATGTTCCTTTAACATTATTAAGGTGTATTTTATGACCCAGAATATGATCAATCTGTGCAAATGTTCCATGTGAAATTGAGAAGAATATGTATTCTGTTGTTGGATGAAATACTGTATAGATGTCAATTGTATCCAGTTGAATGATGATCATATTGTTGGATTTAACTATATCCTTAATGTGTTTCTGCCTGATGGATCTGTCGATTTCTGCTAGAGGGGTGTTGAAGCCTCCAACTTTAATAGTGGATTCATCTGTTTCTCATTGCAGTTCTATTAGTTTTTGCCTCATGTAATTTTTTTTTTTTTGACCAGTAAGAGGATTGCAACCCTCAGCATGGTGTGGTCTGCAACCACGTTCAGGCAGTGAGTGCACCAGCCATCCCTATATAGGATCTGAACCCGTGGCCTCGGCGCTACCAGCACTGCACTCTCCCGAGTGAGCCATGGAGCCGGCCCTTGCCTCATGTAATTTGATGCTCTGTTGTTAGATGCATACATATTAAAGATTGTTGTGTCTTGACTCCTTGATCTTTATGTAATGCCCTCATTTATTCTGGATAAATTTCCTTGCTCCAAAATCTGTCCTGGCTGAAATTAATATTGCTACTCCTGCATTCTTTTGATTGCTGTTAGCGTAATAAATCATTTTCCATCCATTTACTCTTAATCTATATATTTTTTAATATTTACAGTGGGTTTCTTTTAGACAACATATAGTTGGGTTTTATTTTTGATCCACTGTGAAAATCTTTTTTTTTAATTGGTGCACTTTGACCATTGATGTTCAACGCGATTATTGATATAGTTGGATTAGTATCTACCATATTTGTTATTGTTTTCTATTTGTTGCTTTTTTTCTTTGTTCCTATTTTTATATTCTGCCTTTTTCTACACACAGTTTGCAAACCATCTTTTGGGTTAGTTTTCTTCATGGAAACAGGGCTGCCCATCTCACCGAGCCATCATGAGGAATAAGTGAGATATTACGTAAACTGGCAAGCCAAAAACAAAATCAAAAAACAAAAAAACCCAATCTTTACAATAAATGTTTATTTCCCATTTCTTTCTTCTTTTTCTCTTTAAGATAATTTATTACATATATGTGTGGGGTACAAATTTGATTTTCAGCAGCTGTGTACAATCTGTGATGGTCAGATCAGGATAGTTAACTTATTCTTCACTACTATATGCAATCATTCTTTGTGTCTGTTAACCAGTTCTTCATTAGCCCCCTCCCTCTTCCACTTCTCTCCTCTTTCCCGCCTCTGGTAACCACTATTCTTTTCTCTCCTTTTAAAAGTTCAATGTATTATTGTGGATTGCTGTTTCTGTCTCTCTTTCCCTATTGTTTGTTTACTGATTCAGCCCCCACTTATGAGTGTGTCTGTCTCTTTCTTTCTCTTTTTCTTCCACTTCCTGTTCCCTCCTTCTATTAATCAGGCTTTTTGTTTACCTGCCAGTGATGCCTTTCCTACTTTAGAGTCAGAAAGAATTGGAGTTTTCATACCAACTCCAGACAGCATCTTTTCTTGTTTCTTAAAATATAGAGAGAGTGACCTGCTCCCTAATCTCTAATTTAACATGTTGATTTGCAAAGAAACTATGAAAAAATGATTTCTATTTCTTACACTGAGTTTCAGAGGTTGGCCACATGTCCATTTTTGTTGGTTTGTAAAGGAAGGTAAGTCTCTGAACAGATTGGGCATTAGAGGTTCTGCAGGCATTAAAAAAGAAAAACTCGCTCATTTTTGCTAAAAAAGTTAAAAATTAATTTTAAAACTTAAAATGAGCTTCATATTTTTCTTCCTTTGAGGCTCATTCTGCATCTTTTGATGAACAATATGTGCAGTCTCAAAGTGGGTGCCATGTTTGTCTCAGCTTGTGTGTCCCCTTCCCACAGCTTCCAGGGGTGCTGTGTAGGGACTGATGTGTGGGCATTCTGTGTGGGTGCCCTTGAGTACAGGTGGCACTCAGTGAATGGAGCAGGCACTTGCTATTTCTCTCTCCTCCCACCCTACCCTCTAATGAAAATTCATCCTCAGTGTACACAACATTGTGGGGGAGGTTGATTATACTAGAGCTACATTCTCTCTGTTTACAAAGAAAATAAGCATTTTCAGGATGTGAAACAAGTGGATAATTTAGAGTCATGAACCATGCAAGAAAGGGAGTTGGTGACAGATGAACCTGAAGTGAATTGAAGCTTGGTAAATAATTGCTAAAGAAGAAGAATAGAACTGCCTCCAAAGATCTTTCCAAGAGCAAATTCACAATATTGGGTGAGTCCTAATGCAGACTTTATTTGATAGTTGTGATCAAATGAATTACAAGCTTTTGGGCATTACCAACCTCTGAAGTCCAGGTTATTTAGATTAAATTATCTTCTAAATGTACACTTACTTCTCTCTCCAGGTACTGAAAAACCTCAAAGCATGGCAGTTTAGAATTATACGTACCTAGTGTGAACAACTATTCTTAAGTAATAACTATTCATAGACAATGCCTAAATTTATTAGAAGAGGTCTGTTGTTCCCAATCCATATATCTGCTATGTTAATGTCAATAGAATACATTTAACTTTGAGCTAGAGAGAGATGAGAGTAACAGATTCATTAGGAAGGCCAAGAAAAGAGAAGGTTCTATTATGGGGGAAACAACAATTTTAAAAAGAGATTAAACTTTGGAAACAGTATATGCTTTGATAGAAGGAAAAAGCACTGATTATTACTTCATTCTTTTCATGGTTAACATTCATTTAAATTTTACAATAGTCTACAAAAAAATAAAATACCTAGGAATAAATCTAACCAAAGAGGTGAAAGATCTCTACAATGAGAACTACAAACCACTTCTGAAAGAAATCAAAGAAGACACTAAGAGATGGAAAGACATTCCTTGTTTGTGGATTGTAAGAAACAATGTAGTAAAAATGTCCATAGTTCCCAAAGCCATCTACAGATTCAATGTGATTCCCATCAAAATACCAATGACATTCTTCACAGAAATAGAAAAAGCAACCCTAACATTCATATGAAACAGCAAAAGACCCCAAATAGCCAAAGCAATCCTGAGTACAAAAAGTAAAGCTAGAGGCATTACACTTCCTGACTTCAAACTATATTACAAATCTGTAGTAACAAAAACAGCATAATACTGGCATAAATACAGACACGTGGACAAATGGTACAGAATAGAGAACTCAGAAATCAGCCAACATATTTACAGCCAACTGATCTTGACAAAGGCACCAAGAACATACATCAGGGAGAGATTGCCTCTTCAATAAGTGGTGCCAGGAAAAGTGGACATCCATTTGTAGAAGAATGAAACTTGATCCATACCTTTCACCATATACCAAAATCAACTCAAAATGGATTAAAGACCTAAATATAAGCCCTGAAACTTTAAAACACCTAAAGTTTTAGGAGAAAGGCTCCAGGATTTAGGACTGGGCAATGACTTTATGAATAACACCGCAAAAGCACCGGCAACAAAAGAGAAAAATAAACAAATGGGATTGTATCAAACTAAAAAGCTTCTGCACAGCAAAGGAAACAATCAATACAGTGAAAAGACATCCTACAGAATGGGAGAAAATATTTGCAAAATATGCATCTGACAAGGGATTAATATCCAGAATATACAAAGAGCTCAGACAACTTTACAGCAAAAAAAGCAAGTAATCAAATTAACAAATGGGCCAAGGAGCTAAATAGACATTTCTCAAAGGAAGACATACAAATGGCCAATGGGTATAGGAAAAAATGCTCAGCATCACTAATTATCAGGGAAATGCAAATCAAAACCACTTTGAGATATCACCTCACCCTAGTCAGACTGGCTATTATAAAAAAGAGAATAACAATTGCTGATGAAGATGTGAGGAGAGAGGAACCCTCCTACACTGTTGGTGGGACTGTATGCTAGTGCAGTCATTATGGAAAACAGTATGGAGGTTCCTTGAACAACTACAGACAGGACTTCCATATGAT
Source organism: Cynocephalus volans (assembly GCF_027409185.1). Classification (NCBI taxonomy): domain Eukaryota; kingdom Metazoa; phylum Chordata; class Mammalia; order Dermoptera; family Cynocephalidae; genus Cynocephalus; species Cynocephalus volans. The sequence continues at coordinate 7,347,491 of NC_084464.1, read as the reverse complement.
CCAGGAATCCCACTCCTGAAGATATATCCAGAGGATTGGAAAACATCAAGTCAAAGGGATACCTGCACTCCCATGTTTATTGCAGCTATATTTTTTTCAATAGCTGGGTAATGGAACCAACTTAAATGTCCATAGATGGATGACTGGATAAGGAAATTGTGGTGTATACACGCAATGGAATACTACTCAGCCACAAAAAAGAATGGAATTCTACCATTTGCAACAACATGAATGAACCTGGAGAAAATTATGCTAAGTGAAACAACCCAGGTACAGAAAGAAAAATACCACATGTTTTCACTCATAGCTGGGAGGTGAATTCATAAATAAACAAATGAACAATAAAGAGAGAGAGAGAGAATGAAAGAAAGAAAAAACAATCACAGTAATATGTTGAACTTTTAGAAAACTAGAAGTGGAAAAGGGGAGTGGAGTGGATAGGAAGGGGGTGCTAATGAGGAATTGGTCAATGGACACAAGAATGATTGCATATTGGAATGATGAATAAGCTAACATACTGATCTACCCACCACACATTCTACATAATTATTGCAAATCAACATTGCACCCCACATGTACGTGTAATAAAATAAGTAAATAAATAACTTTTTTTAGCTAGGATTTTTGTCTCCCAGAAAGATAGCCAAAACTGCACTGATGTACATATTTTTGGCATCAGTTCAGGTCCTCTGGGAAGCAGACACCGTGATGGAATTAGGAGTGCAAGAGGCTTATTGGGGGAACACGTGTGAGAGATAAAGGGGAGGGGGAGTAGGGGCAGGCAGGTGGGGAGAGGGTAGAGATCCCACCGTGTGCCTGGCATCTGTGAAAAGAGAGGGCAGGGGAAGAATGATTACGGTGGGAGAGCCGAAGACTGCAGTGCCCCTTCGACAAAGTCTTAGTGAGGGCGATGGGCTGCCCACAGCAAAGGTTCTTCATCGGAGCAATCCTGAACTGGGCAGACATGGCCCAGCTCCAGTATCCACACTGCTCAGTACTGGCTTGGAGCAGCCTGGGAAGGGTGTGGATCCGAAGGCTGGGGGATCTGTCAGCTCACCACAGTCTTTGCAGCAGTTCCTCTCTTGAAGGCCGATCTGAGCAGTGCACCTCTGTGGCTATTATAATATCACACTATTATGTGTTAACTGCCCTAGTACTTAGGCCGCTATAACAAAATTCCATACTATGTGTGGTTCATAAACAACAAAAATGTGTTTCACATACTCCTGGAGGCTGGGAAATCCAGGATGCAGGCAGGTTCAGTGGCTGCTGAGGGTCTACTTCCTGGCCTGCAGATGGTGACTTCTTGCTTGTCCTCACATGGTGGAAAGGGCAAGGGGCCTCTCTTGGGCCTCTTTTATAAGAGCACTGATCGCAAGGTGACTTAATCACCTCCTGAAGTCTTCAATTCCTAATTCCATCATCGTGAGGATTTGGATTTCAACATATGAAGTTTGCAACCTCTTTTTGAATTCTAGCAATTTGTCCTTTCTCATGCATTTTTGCTAATATTTTTCTTTATGTTCCTATACTAAGGCCTGAGAGTTTTAGCAAATATTTCACTAAACATCATTCACTTCTTTTTTTTTTTTTTTCTCCCTCCCTTCTCCCTCCCCCCTCCCCCCCCAACAATGTCCTTTCTGTTTGCTTGTCGTATCAACTTCAAATAATTGTGGTTGTTATATCTTCTTCCCCCCCCCCCCGGTTTGTGTGTGTGTGTGTGTATGTGTGTGTGTGAATTTATATATTAATTTTTAGCTCCCTCCAATAAGTGAGAACATGTGGTATTTCTCTTTCTGTGCCTGACTTGTTTCACTTAATATAATTCTCTCAAGGTCCATCCATGTTGTTGCAAATGGCAGTATTTCATTCGTTTTTATAGCTGAGTAGTATTCCATTGTGTAGATGTACCACATTTTCCGTATCCACTCATCTGATGATGGGCATTTGGGCTGGTTCCAACTCTTGGCTATTGTAAAGAGTGCTGCAATGAACATTGGGGAACAGGTATACCTTCGACTTGATGATTTCCATTCCTCTGGGTACATTCCCAACAGTGGGATGGCTGGGTCGTATGGTAGATCTATTTGCAATTGTTTAAGGAACCTCCATACCATTTTCCATAGAGGCTGCACCATTTTGCAGTCCCACCAACAATGTATGAGAGTTCCTTTTTCTCCGCAGCCTCGCCAGCATTTATCGTTCATAGTCTTTTGGATTTTAGCCATCCTAACTGGGGTTAGATGGTATCTCAATGTGGTTTTGATTTGCATTTCCCGGATGCTGAGTGATGTTGAGCATTTTTTCATATGTCTGTTAGCCATTTGGATATCTTCCTTAGAGAAATGCCTACTTAGCTCTTTTGCCCATTTTTTAATTGGGTTGCTTGTTTTCTTCTTGTAAAATTGTTTGAGTTCCTTATATATTCTGGATATTAATCCTTTGTCAGATGTATATTTTGCAAATATTTTCTCCCACTCTGTTGGTTGTCTTTTAACTCTTTTAATTGTTTCTTTTGCTGTGCAGAAGCTTTTTAGTTTGATATAATCCCATTTGTTTATTTTTCCTTTGGTTGCCCGTGCTTTTGGGGTCGTATTCATGAAGTCTGTGCCCAGTCCTATTTCCTGAAGTGTTTCCCCTATGTTTTCTTTAAGAAGTTTTATTGTCTCAGGGTGTATATTTAAATCCTTAATCCATTTTGAGTTGATTTTAGTATACGGTGAGAGGTATGGATCTAGTTTCATTCTCCTGCATATCGATATCCAGTTATCCCAGCACCACTTGCTGAAGAGGCAATCCCTTCCCCAGTGAAAAGGCTTGGTGCCTTTGTCAAAGATCAGATGGCAGTAAGTGTGTGGGTTGATTTCTGGATTCTCTATTCTATTCCATTGGTCAGTGTGTCTGTTTTTATGCCAGTACCATACTGTTTTGGTTATTATAGCTTTGTAGTATAGCTTAAAGTCAGGTAGTGTTATGCCTCCAGCTTTATTTTTTTTGCTGAGCATTGCTTTGGCTATTCGTGGTCTTTTATTGTTCCATAAAAATGTCTGAATAGTTTTTTCCATTTCTGAGAAAAATGTCTTTGGAATTTTGATGGGGATTGCATTGAATTTGTATATTACTTTGGGTAGTATGGACATTTTCACTATGTTGATTCTTCCAATCCAAGAGCATGGGATATCTTTCCATCTTCTTGTATCCTCTCTAATTTCTCTCAGCAGTGGTTTGTAGTTCTCATTATAGAGATTTTTCACCTCCTTGGTTAACTCAATTCCTAAGTATTTTATTTTTTTGGTGGCTATTGTAAATGGGCAGGCTCTCTTGATTTCTCCTTCTGCATGTTCACTATTGGAGAAAAGAAATGCTACTGATTTTTGTGTGTTGATTTTGTATCCTGCTACTGTGCTGAAATCGTTTATCAATTCCAACAGTTTTTTTGTAGAGGTTTTAGGCTGTTCGATATATAGGATCATGTCATCTGCAAACAGGGACAGTTTGACTTCATCTTTTCCAATCTGGATGCCCTTTATTTCCTTCTCTTCTCTGATTGCTCTGGCTAGTACTTCCAACACTATGTTGAATAGGAGTGGTGAGAGTGGGCATCCTTGTCTAGTGCCTGTTCTTAAAGGAAAAGCTTTCAGCTTTTCCCCATTCAGGATGATATTGGCAGTGGGTTTGTCATATATGGCTTTAATTATGTTGAGATACTTTCCCTCTATACCTAACTTATAGAGGGTCTTTGTCATGAATGAGTGCTGAACTTTATCAAATGCTTTTTCAGCATCTATAGAGATGATCATATGGTCCTTGTGTTTGAGTTTATTAATATGGTGTATCACATTTATTGATTTGCGTATGTTGAACCAACCTTGCATCCCTGGGATGAATCCCACTTGATCGTGATGAATAATTTTTCGTACGTGTTGCTGTATTCTGTTTGCTAGTATTTTAGTGAGGATTTTTGCATCTATATTCATCAAGGATATCGGCCTGTAGTTTTCTTTTTTGGTTATATCTTTACCTGGGTTTGGTATCAGGATGATGTTTGCTTCATAGAATGAGTTTGGGAGATTTGCGTCCGTTTCAATCTTTTGGAATAGTTTGTAAAGAATCGGTGTCAATTCCTCTTTGAATGTTTGGTAAAATTCTGCTGTGAATCCATCTGGTCCTGGGCTTTTCTTTGTTGGGAGCCTTCTGATAACAGCTTCAATCTCCTTTATTGTTATTGGTCTGTTCAAATTTTCTACGTCTTCACGGTTCAGTTTTGGGAGCTTGTGTGTGTCCAGAAATTTATCCATTTCCTCCAGCTTTTCAAATTTGTTGGCGTATAGTTGTTTATAGTAGTCTCGAATGATTCCTTGTATTTCAGATGAATCAGTTGTAATATCGCCTTTTTCATTTCTAATTTTTGTTATTTGAGTCTTCTCTCTTCTTTTTTTTGTTAGCCATGCTAATGGTTTGTCAATTTTATTTATCTTTTCAAAAAACCAACTTTTTGATTCGTTGATCTTTTGAATTGTTTTTTGGTTTTCAATTTCATTCAGTTCTGCTCTGATCTTAATGATTTCTTTCCGCCTGCTAACTTTAGGATTGGATTGTTCTTGTTTTTCTAGTTCTTTAAGGTGCAGTGTTAGGTTGTTCACTTGCCATCTTTCCATTCTTCTGAAGTGAGCATTTAATGCAATAAATTTTCCCCTCAATACTGCTTTTGCAGTATCCCACAGGTTTTGGTATGATGTATCATTGTTTTCATTAGTTTCAATAAACTTTTTGATTTCCTGCTTGATTTCTTCTTGGACCCATATGTCATTAAGTAGAATGCTGTTTAATTTCCATGTGTTTGTATAGTTTCCAGAGTTTTGTTTGTTATTAATTTCTAGTTTTAATCCATTGTGGTCTGAGAAGATACATGGGATAATTCCAATTTTTTTGAATTTATTGAGACTTGATTTGTGACCTAATATGTGATCTATCCTGGAGAACGATCCATGTGCTGATGAGAAGAATGAATATTCTGAGGTTGTTGGGTGGAATGTTCTGTAGATATCTGCCAATTCCAATTGGTCTAGAGTCTTGTTTAGATCTTGTGTTTCTCTACTGATTCTTTGCCTAGATGATCTGTCTAATATTGACAGTGGAGTGTTCAGGTCCCCTGCTATTATGGTATTAGTGTCTATTTCCTTCTTTAGGTCTAATAGAGTTTGTTTTATAAATCTGGCTGCTCCAACATTGGGTGCATACATATTTATGATTGTTATGTCTTCTTGATGGATCAGTCCTTTTATCATTAAGTAGTGTCCCTCATTGTCTCTTTTTATGGTTTTTAGTTTAAAGTCTATTTTGTCAGATATAAGAATAGCCACTCCAGCTCGTTTTTCTTTTCTGTTTGCATGGTAAATCTTTTTCCATCCTTTCACTCTTAGTCTGTGTGAATCTTTATGGGTGAGGTGGGTCTCTTGTAGGCAGCATATAGTTGGGTCCTGCTTTTTGATCCAGTCAGCCAGTCTGTGTCTTTTAATTGGGGAATTTAAGCCTTTAACATTAAGAGTTGTTATTGAAAGGTGTTGATTTATTCCTAGCATTTTATTGATTGTTGTTTGGTTGTCTTAGGTGTCTTTTGTTCCTTGCTTTCTGATTTACTGTTTGGTTTCTTTGTTTGTTGGTTCCTTAGGTTGTAGATAGTGTTTTTGTTAGCTTGTTTTCTCTTCATGAATGCCATTTTTATTGTACTAGCGGGTTTAGATTTTTCTTAGGTTTTTATGGCAGTGGTAGTTATTTTTCAGGAACCAAACCCAGTACTCCCTTGAGGATTTCTTGTAAGGGTGGTCTTGTGGTAGTGAACTCTTGCAGTTTTTGTTTGTCTGAGAAATATACTATTTGCCCCTCATTTCAGAAGGATAGCCTTGCAGGGTAGAGTATTCTTGGCTGGCAATCTTTGTCTTTTAGTATTTTGAAAATATCATCCCATTCCTTTCTAGCTTTTAGGGTTTGTGATGAAAAGTCTGATGTTAACCTGATTGGGGCTCCCTTATAGGTGATTTGACGCTTCTCTCTTGCAGCTTTTAAGATTCTCTCTTTGTCTCTGAGTTTTGCCAATTTGACTATGACATGTCTTGGAGAAGGCCTTTTTGGGTTGAATACGTTTGGAGATCGTTGAGCTTCCTGGATCTGAAGATCTGTGATTTTTCCTATACCTGGGAAGTTTTCTGCCACTATTTTGTTGAATATGTTTTCAATGGAATCTCCATTTTCCTCCCCTTCTGGAATACCCATGACTCGGATATTTGAGCGCTTGAGGTTGTCTGATATCTCTCTCAGATTTTCTTCAATGTCCTTGATTCTTTTTTCTTTCTTTTTGTCTGCTTGTGTTATTTCAAACAGCCCATCTTCAAGTTCAGAGGTTCTCTCTTCAACTTCGACAAGCCTGCTGGTTAAACTCTCCGTTGTGTTTTTTATTTCGCTGAATAACTTCTTCAGTTCAGCAAGTTCTGCTACATTTTTTTTCAGGACATTGATTTCCTTGTATATTTCCTCTTTCAGATCCTGTATACTTTTCCTCATTTCATCATGATGTCTAGCTGAGTTTTCTTGTATCTCATTCAGTTTCCTTAGAATTATCACTCAAAATTCCTTGTTAGTTATTTCAAGGGCTTCTTGTTCTATAGGATCTAGAGTATGAGATTTATTAACTTTTGGTGGTGTACTTTCTTGATTTTTTGTATTTCTGGTGTCTTTTTTTTGGTGTTTATTCATTGTGGCAGGGGGTTTCACAGTCCACCGGTTTGAGACTAATGACTAACTAGGATGTTGCTGTGGTTGCCAATTTGGTATGGCTCCCGCCGTGACTGCTCAGTTGGCCTCTAGTGTCTTGTGTGTGTGGTTGCCTCGGGTCTTGGGCTTCTCCGGGGATCCACCTTTCTGGTCAGCTTGTACTCTGCTGGGCTGGTCGATCACGTACCACAGGGTGTGTGATCTCTGTTGAGCTTTCACTTTCTGTACAGGACTTCTCCCCGTTCCGTGTGCTCTGGCCCAGGCTGTTAGATCATGCAGTGGCGACCCCACCGGGTGTGTGGTTTCTGTCGAGTCTCCGCCTCCCTGGCCGCACGTCTCCCCCCTCTGTGCACACTGTGCTGGGCTGGGGCGTGTCTTCTGCACCCCTCGTCTATCAGCTGGGCCTTCAAGACCCTGCTCAGCACCGCCTCGCCCAGGAAGTCTACCTGGTTTCTGCTAGGCACAGACGACCGGTCTCTCTGGGTGCCTTTGTAGCACTGTGTAGATCTTTCTCGGGTCTTGTTCACCTTTGTATCCCCCCGGTATAAACCGAGTCTAGCGCCCGCCTGCAGCCTGGTCTCCGGCAGGTTCAAGCGGACCTGGGAACTCTCCTACCACACTATTCCCAACCAGAAATTCGTTAGGCTTTTTTCCAAACTGGTGGTCGCAGAGATGGTATCTGCCTCCCAGTAACAGGAAGTTTACCGGGGCCGGAGTCCAGGGTGTGGTGGAGTGACAGTCGGCCCGCGTACTTCCTAGCCCTCCCAACACTGGTCGGGACGCCCCACACCCCCAGCCCTGCCAGAGAACCACGGAGGGAGTGGGAGAGGAGGCGGGCCCGCAGGGTCCGGAAAGCCCCGTGCCAGGCCAAGCAAATGGGCTCAGTGATGGCCGAGCAGGGCGGAGCTGCCCGCACCTGGGAAAATGGAGGCAGCACCGGCGCAGTGAGTGGCCTGGTGGTGCAGGCAGGAGCCGCGTGGGCATCCACCCCCCCGAACAGAGCTGTGCCAGGGATCACTCACAGTGCTGTGCCAGGTAGGGCGCTCGCTCTGTCTCTGGTTTGTTGCCTTCTGTGTTCTCGGCGCTGCCGCCTCGGGCTGTTCAGTCGCGGCGCCGCTCGGGCGCTCCCAGGAATCTTCTTTAATGCCGGCCTGAAACCTCGAATCCTGAATAGGGCAGCTGGCCGCCTTCAGTGCGGCCCCAGCCTCCGGGATCCTGGCTGCATCCACAGCAGCCCTGGCGCCGTGTTCCCTGTTTAGAGACTCGCTTTTGCAGCTAAGAATCAGTTCTTTTCCTGCTCCACACTTCAAAGCTGTTGCCTGTAAATGAGGCAGCCTCTCCTGCCGGGGGCAAAGTGGCGTTGAGCCCCCACGACGAGCCAGCAGCAGCAGTCCTCCCTTAAGAGATGGCCAGAGGAAGGTCCACAAGTTTCCCGGCTTCCTGAGGCCCAGTGGCCACCTTTTCCACCTCAGCTACTCCGCGCCAGCCGCCGCAGCCGCCGCCATCTTGAAACTCCCACCATTCACTTCTTGATCTGTAATTGGCATCTATGCCCAAATTGCTCTGCTCATTTGGGCCCTCTGTTTCCATGAGATGTGTGACTTAAGGAAATCTAAGAAGGGTGATTGATCTCTGTGGATCCCACAGTGGAGACTGTGCATAATATGTGCTATTTCTGATATACTTTTTGCTAGAGTACTTCTTAAACCTTTCCGTCAAGGTGTGTCACACACCGTTTACCAAGTCAGTTTATCCTCATCTCTACGATAAGAACAGTTTTTAGGAAGTGCGCTCCCTACCTCCAGCCTGTTTGGGAGATGTGGAGGGGCAGGAGAGGGATGTGGCTGTGAGTACAAAAAAGAGTGACAGCTTTTTTGCTCACAAGCCACTTCTCTTCCCTAAGATGATGATATCAATGTTCCACTTCTAATATGATCCTTTCATGAGGAGACATCTGAGACCTCGCAGACTCAGCTCTAAATCCAAGCACACCAGCAGGCCTGCATGTCTGAGGGGCTGCCCAGCCTGCAGACACCTGCAGTGTTTCATCTGCTTCTAGAACGTGGTGTGTCAGTCAACTGGGACAACAAGGGGGGACAGGTTGCTGTGAAGTGACTCCTTGGCTTTGCTCACTTTTTCGTCTTAGGGCCCGTCAGGACAGGGTATTTTGACCCAGAGAGGGAAGAATTGTGAAGAGGCACCAGGAAGGCAGTTTTTAAATTGAAAAATTTAAAAAAAGATGTATATTATGGGTAGTTTGAAGAAGAAAGATGAAAGAAAGTGACTTGGGGATGACTGCTTTGAAAAAGTCCCCACCCCAGTGTTTAAAATGTCATTTCATTCCACTTAAGCCAGGCCTTCCATTTAGCCCAGGGTCAAATCTGGATAAACCTATTGATGTAGATCCTTTGCTGAGGGTTTTCTCCACATGACTTGGCTACTCCCATCTGCAGAGATAAAGATGCTTTCCAAAGATGAAAATTCTTGAGTTAAAATAAATTGCTGTGAACCTCAGGATAATTAGTGTCCTTATAATTGTCATTGGAAAGAATACCGCTAATAAAAAATACCTTTGAGACCTGATTCCAAAAGGCAGATGGTAATTCTGTTTTGGAATGCAGAATCAGGAAATAAGTTGCTGCTACTGTGAGTTTTTATCCGTATCATTCCGAAATTGTCTGTTAGGCAGGAATCATATTTACCTGTTCTCTCCTCTGCATGAGAGAAATTGCTTGTCAAAGAATTGTGTCGGACTGGTACTCAGGGCAAATGTTTACTGTTGTAACAATTCTGTCAAAAGCAAATTTGAGGCCTGACAGCACATTCATAGAAAATTGCTGGTGGATATCTGCTCAGTACAGGGCTGGGAGTGTGGACTAAAGTTTGCTCAGACACTCAGGTAATAGAAACCTGATCTAATGCTATTTCCATAAGGGACAGCACTTGGGAGTCCTTGTTCTGATTATGACCTCAGGCGGCCACTTAGCATGCTTCTGAGTTGCCCATTGAGCATTTAAAAATACACTATTTCTATTATTTAACAAAGGAGATTCTGCAGTAAAAAAAGTGTGAGTATATCTGGAACTCAGTGGCTTTAACACCAAAAGTATTACAATTGTCTTAATTGTTCAATAGATCTAGATAAACCTGCTATTTATTTGAAATTGTATTCCATAATGGAGTTAATGAAATTATAATGCTGGAGAAATTAAGCTGATTCTTTGCAACAGCATGTGTAAAAGTAGGTCTTCCTTTTACTTTGTTACCAAATCTCTAAATTGAGGCCATATTTTCTTTATTTAGTTTGCTATTTTCCTTTTGGCACTTTGGTGGAATGGTACATATGTAAAGACTGGTATTTTGGAACTGTGCAAACCACGTAAGTGTTTTTTCTAGAAGTTATTTCTGTTAGTTGCCTTCTTTACTTGCAAGTTGACTGTAAATGTCATAAAGTTTATGCCCTATATAAATTGCTTTAATTATGTTGGGTTTATGTAACTTCTTTGTATTTGGATAGGCTAAACATATGCATGAAATTTTTCTATAAACTCTAGAATCTTGTTGAATGTCATAGTAAACAAATACAATCCTATTTAAATGAAAATATTTATTCTTACTGGTTTTACTTAAGTCTAGATCACCAAGATCATTGTCTTTGCATGATGATACTTCATTTTGGAAATTAAGTGGGAAGAACAGGCCGGTATTCTTGTCAAAGCAGCCCAGATGGCAAGTACAGTGCTTAGGCTTCCAGTTTACCAACATAAGAATCCTGCCTACCCTCTCCTTTGTCCTACAGAAACAAACATGGCTCACATGCCATGATAAATGTGTGGGACTTATCCTATAGTCTTGCAGGAACACTTGTCATGGCCAACTCTAATTTAAGATCAAGAAATGCCTTCAGCTGTTTTTATCTAGTTGCTAAGTCAAATGGCAGTACCAGAAATAAATCTGAGGAATTTTGGAATGACTGAGGAGCTAATAATATATAATCAAAGTCCCAGTAGAAAATAAAATGCCAGCATGATACCTGTAACACACATTTCTGTTTGCCCAATATTCTGCAATCATATTTGACTTTGCTGAATAAAATATAATGAAACTTCAAGGTAGTTTAAAAATCTAATCATTGCCACTGATGGCTGTCTGGTCAATTGGCAAGATAGTTGCACATAGTTTTTAAAACCTTTCTGGATATCCTCCTTTTAGTGGGTATCTCTATGTCCTTTCTATTTTAATTCCATTCCATTTTACCTGTCTTAATAGTTCACAGTACCAAATATGAATAAAACTAAAGAAATGTTATAACTTGCTTTCCTTATTTATGTATATTTCAGGGTTGTGATAAGGTTGTCATGGTGAAAATTCATATTCCTTAAAAATCTTGTGTTACTATGAAGTGTCTAATTCTGGTTTTGTCAAGGACTTGGTTTGTTTGGTAAATACTCATAGAGTATTCAGAAAGTGGCCTGGTTGATGATACGAACATTCTATGAATAGATAAGAAGAGTCAAGTGTTTAGTTGTTGAGAATAAGTTAGAAAATACATAAACTTCTTAGGGCAATCCCACCCTGCATCAAGCTCTCTGTTCACCTGCAGGCTTGTATTACCAATTGGGTTATTATTTATATGCCTACTACATAGAAAACTTTGGGTCAGGAAGGTTAAAAAATAAAAAGTATAGCCAGTTATCTAGGAAAGGATTATTATGTTACAGATATATAATGAGTTTCTTGAGCAAATAAGATGCCTAATGGCCCATGATTGTCATTAATAAAAATTTATTTATTTAAAAAGAATTTTAGCATTTACTTGTACATATTTGCAGGTACGGTGTATTGTTTCAATGCATGCATAGACTGCACAATGATGCACTTAGAGAAGATGGCATAGTTTGGTACCTGTTAGTCCACCATTTTTAGGAATAATTTAAATTAGATATTTCCTAGGACTGCCATAACAAAGTGCCACAAACTTGCATGGTTTAAAACAACAGAAATTTGTATCTCACAATGTTAGAAGCTAGAAATCTGAAATTAAGGGGTTGCCAGGGCCATGCTGCCTCTGAAACCTGCAGGGGGGCATCCTTCCTTGGCTCTTCCTATCTTCCGTAGTTTGTTTGCATTCCTTGGTGTTCCTTGGTTTGCGGCTGTGGCACGGCAATGGCGTTCTTACCCGTGTGTCTGTGTCTTTACATGGTGGCCTCCTTGTGTGCCTCTCTCCTCTTCCTATGAGGACATCCATCAGTCTTATTGGATTAAAGGCCCACCCTACTCCAGTATGACTTCAACTTATCTTGATTACATCTGCAAAGATCTTATTTCCAAAAATAAGTCCCATTCACAGGTACTGGGGATTAGGACTTCAAATAATCTTTTGCAGGGTGGGGGACACAATTCAACCCATAACATATACATTTGATTCCTCCAGTCTAGGGTGTGGGTTACAAGCACAGGAACAACCCTGCCTGTCTCAGTAAATGCAAATTTATTGTGAGGATGTCAGAGTGACATAATAGATGGGAGATGGAGGGTTGAACTAGGAGAATGGACAGGAACCAGGGATCCTTTGGGAGATGGCAGGCAAAGTTGCAGCCAAAGGCATGTTTCAGAAACAGTCTGACCTCTGTTCTCTTCTGCATCTTGATTAATCTGTTCTTCACTGTTGAATCAGCATCCCAGGAATGAGTATCTGGTTGAGTAGGTTTAGACACCTGGCTGTGCCAAGGATGCTTGAAGAAGAATCTGCCCCTCTCATTGTAGGAAGTAGGAGTGAGTCAGATGGAATTGCTTTCTTGTCAAAACTACACTCAGTGGGAATTTTCTCAAAAGGACGATGGCAGTGCCGATAAGGAAAGGGAAGGGGGATTCAGACAATGGGGAGCGAAGTAAGACAAATGTCTGGTACAGGAAGGCAAAGTCTATGTCATCAAAATAAATGACCAATTTCTCCAGGTTTATAAAAATCCTCAGGTCCATAAATAAGCTACGTTGGGTTTCGTCTTCTTCCAAGTCACCCATTGGCCACCAGTCTTGGAAGGAATACCAGTAAGAAACCGTTGACACCTAGGAATCTGTTTCTACATCTATAAAGCCAGCCATCTAAGACTGCTGTGAAGATATGAGATTTTATATATGCAGTAGCTTGCATAGCACCTGGCAAAAAGAAGACAACCTGCAAGTGATAGTTATTACTCGTTTCAAAGCTGGATGATTTCACACAGAGGGTTTTAATATGCATAGATCCATGAGAAAATAAATGAAATTCCCCCAAATGAATGGAAGACAAAATTTAGTTTTAAAATACAAAATACATTGTAATGAATGACCTCAACCACAAATGAACGGTAGATAATTCCTGTAGAAAGTTTATTCTGAATAGAAACGAATGTTTCTGCGTCCACCAGGAAATCTAGATGGCTCAGAGGATTGGTTGAAACAAGAGAATTGAGGCAGAAAATATCCCTGGTTATACGGGAAATGACATCCACAACTCTGGAGTCTCAGCCCACCTCCAAGCTATTTTGTATGCAGGTGCGAGTCTCTTCCAGAGGACACTGTGAGCAGTGTGCTCCAAAACTCCTGGTCTCCTTGTTCCAAATTCCTTTTCTCCTTTCATATTTCTTTTTTTTTTAAGTGGAGAAATGATGCAATAATAAAGAATTTGAAATTTTTTAAAAATTCCTTAGTTTTGCTACCTAAGCTAATTATTTTGTTTTTCTAATTCATGCTACCATGACTATGTATTTCTACATAGTTATTAAAATGTTCACTATATAGTGCTGTGTTCTATTTCACATATTGTATTCTGAGCACTTTTCTATACAAACCTCATAATAATAAGGCTGGGTTGAGTCCCCCATTCCCTTACTCTGTAACGTTTCCTGATTTTTATCTTTTCATAGCATTTATCATTGCCTAGCATCATAGTATATATTAATTTCTTAATGGTTATTTATCCCACTAATATAAATTCAATGTAGCAGGGCAAATATCAGCAGAAGTGCCTCACAGACAGTAAGAAGTCAAAAAGCACTTGTTGAATAATGGATTAATGAATGTCTAAAACCCTGTTAGATGTTTAGATTGATTCTACTTTTCTGCTATTTCAGTTAATATACTAATGAACATCTTCCTGCATGTAGGTTTTGACTTATTTTAAATTTTTTTCCTTAAGATTACACTGATAAAGTGTAAACATTCATTTTCATGTAGTCAATCATTTTCATTTAGCTATTCATTCATTTATTCATTCATTCACTTATTTACCAAATATTCAAGTGTCTGTGCTGGCTACTGTTTCATGTCTGGAGACAAAGTTGTGAAAAAGGTGGACGAAATTCTTGTCTTTATGCAGTTTTTATTCTAGTGAGGGAGACAGACAATAAATATATAAAAAATTAAATATGGACTAGATGACAAGATGGTGATACGTGCTGTGGAGAAAAATAAAAAGGGGAGGGAAAGGTGTGCTGTTTTAGGTAGGGATGTCAGAAAGACCTTTCTGAGAAGGTTAAGTTTGGAGAGAATTCTTAAGTGAAGTAAGAGGCTGAGGGTCTGAATAAATGATGCAGGCAAGACGGCAGGTGCAAAAATCCCATTGCAGTAAATACTCTGTCTATGGCCACACTATGTTCCAATAGAGTTGTAGCTCATCAATTTTATTTGCTCTTAGTTAAAATTTTTATTTTTCTGTTAATTTATTAAGGGAAAATTCTATCTTAAGTTATCTTTAATTTTTGTGTCACAAATGAGGATAAACATTCTTTTCACATACTTGTTCACTGCCTGCGTTTCTTCTTAAATGAACTCTTTGTTCCTGTCTTTTGGGAGTTTACCATTGAAATCTGAATGTTTTCCTTATAGATTTGAATGTGATCCTTACATATTAGAGCTGCAAATATTTTTCCAGTGTGCCATTATCATTTTAATTTTGGTTTTGCTACTTCTCATTATGTAGCTTTTTCTTTGTGGTTTGGTATGCACTTTAATGGGATAAAGTGACATTAAGAAGTGTCTTTGGTAGATGAATTGATATTTCACCCCTCCCTGTTTCTACATCCTTTGCCACGTTCCTTTGATTTTCTTCTGCGTTGACTTTGGGTCAGCAGCGTGACTTACTTGGGGCAATGACAAGTGGCAAATGTGGCACAACAGAGGCTGGAAAGTGCTTGTGCAATTGCTGCCTCTCTCTTGCTCTCTGTAGCTTGCCTTGAGACTGTGCCTGGCCTATCCTGCTGGTGGGAAGGAGACACGGTGTGCAGAGCTAGCTTGTGAAGTGCCCCCCCAGGACATCCTAGACCAGCACAGCCAGTGGAGCCCCAGCAAGGTCAGCAGAGCCACCTACCTAACCCCCAGATGAGTGAAGTCCCAGGAGGGAAACCACAAGAGATCATTGCAATCTGAAGAGATCAACTGAACCCCCACAAACCGTCATAGCACTGGAGTTTTATGGTGGTTTTCTGTGCAACATGTTTGTGGAATCAGTAATTTATAGAGTGTCCGTCCTTAAATTACCACTGTGCTTGTGTTATTTATGTCCTGTGTTGGTGGCTGATGTTAATGTAATAAGAATGTTTGCAAAATTTGTTAAAATCTAATGTAGCGTTGGTTGAATATTAAGATTCCATCGGATTGTTATGCCCTAGCCTGCCCCAGGTGGGTAAATTCGCATTGGTACAAGTGAGAATAATCTAAAGAAGCGCCCATGATGAACTAATTTAATTGAAATGAAAGGGGTCTCTTCCTTTAGTAAATCCTTTTAAGAGGCGATTGCTACCTGAACATAAAGAAGACCATAGACATTTTAAAGGCAAATGTTCAATGCATTTCCAGTAAAGTATGGTAAGCACACTGCCCAATCTGAAATTGTTCCCTTTCTGCAGTCACAAAAAGTGGAGAACAAAATGAAAAATCATTGTGCCCAGTGGTTAGTATCTATTTTTGTGGTAACTCTGGTAAGTTCGTGCCATTTCTCTGGGGACATCAGACCATGATGCTCAGTGACTGTCAGGTAACTAGTAACATTTCAAGAAAACCTTAATTCCACTGTCTATCGTTTCTTCTTCAAACCTGTAGCAGCCCTGGGCATTAAAAAATACTTGGTATCTAGTTATGAGGTAAGGTAGATGGATTCGAAAGTTTATTGAATTTCCTGCTTGGACCACTGCACCCCAACAGAAGAGACGCTGCTGGAAGTTCTAGTGCCAGGAGTCCTGTTCTTCTAAGCCCTCCAGTCTAGGAAGGAAAACAGATCTGAGCATGTGATATTGTGACACAGACTACCAGGGGCCACTTTCTAGTATTCAGTTCATTGATTTTTTTCCCTTTAAATATATACTATATTACAAAACTGAGAAAGTTATAATCCAGCCACAGTTCTGATAAATGTTTCATTTGGTACCAGGTTTTCTAAGTTTGCTTTTCTGCAATCTGGACCATCAAAGGATGGTTTAAATCAGATGATAAGGTTATTAATAATGAGGGCCTGAGCATATTTAAGGAGGAAAAAATAACATTCAACACAATCTAAAATATTTATGTCAAGAGCAGAGCAAACAAAGGAAGAACTAATCAATGAATAATTTAATGCTGATGCCTTGATTATAGATGCAAGTGAAATTCTTCCTGAATTGGTAATTTGGTATTTTTAGATTTTGATGAAAAATGAGTTTAATGAAAGTCATTTGGTTTAACTAAATATCCTTGAGAAATAACTAACAGGATCTCGATTCCACAACTAGGAATTCATTGAATAAAGTTTTGGCTGCACCTGTGGTAATATTGGCATTTAAATTTCCCATTTAAGCTATAAGCTATTATATGCATGATTATATAAAGTTCAAAAGGATTTAAAATTGATTATAAACATCTGAATAACTTGATGAATATTGTATTAGACTGATTTGAAAGCTGGGCTTATGTCAGGAGGAATGAGTTATATTTTTATGCATTAGGTAACCCAAGAGATAAGCTCCTAATATTTATTCATTGAACAAACACCAAATAAGCACCTGCTTTGGTGAGGATGCCTGAAATGAGAATCAAGTAGCAGGGTAAACAGATTGGAAATTTTCGTTAACAAAAATGTTATCAGATAAAATTCTAATTAGTCAAAAACTGACTTAACTTTAGCATCTTGATGTGACTCAGCGTACCAGTTAGAGTTCCATTGAGGAAATAGAAATCACTCTAGATATTTTAATCAAAAAGTGATTTAATATGTGGAACTAAGCGGTTATAAAATCTTTTAAAGACCTAGAGGAGTTGGTTCAGGTGAGCACTGCTGTAGCTAAGATCCAGAGGTCAGGAAGCAGCTGTGCCTACTGCCACCACTGATGTCAATACAACTGCTTCAAACGCAGGAAGCTGGTGACCAGACACTTGAATGTGGACCCCATCGGCCGCAGACACCTCCACCCTCATTCCTCACGTGAGACTCTCTCCCTGATGGGATGCACGTCACATCTAGCCCTGACCTGCCGGGGAGCCTGAGAAACCTACGCTTTAACCTTCCAGCCCCTTTAATGTAGGGTCTTCATAGAAGGAAATTCAAATGGATGCTGAATCCACACCCAGAAGACTTAGTCTGTTTTGAGGACCCATAAGAGTCTCTGGTCTTTTTACGGAGATGAGCAAAAATATCAGGAAATCTTCCTCAAACTATTCTACATTCAAAGGCAACTTCATAAATGGCTAAAGCTTCACTCTGTCAGAATCTGATAACAGTTTCCCATGGATTAACAGACTTTAGACATACAGTACAAAATTAATTTTAAGTAAAATTTTGGCTTCTGTGTTTATTACAAAGAGAAATATTACTACTTCAGTTGTAATGTCCCTGACGACACTGACTCCAGCTTTACCTAATTGTTTGTTGTACTTCAGATGAGAACGGACTGATGATGATGATGATGATGATAAGGATAATAATAATAATAATAATAATTCAGTGTTTCTTGAGCATTCATCTTCACAACTACCCAAAGAAGTAGCACTATTATTAGCTCCATTTTACTAATCAGGAAATGGAGAATAAATTAATTGACCTGGCCAATGTCAGATACAACTCATCAATACTTACCCTCCTGGCTTCTCCCTCTTAGTAAATAACACCATCATCGTAAACTGATCAAGTCAAGAAGTACAGGCGTTATCCACATTCTTTTTTCTTACCCATACATCTAACCCGTTATTGAGTCCTGTTGACATCATCATCAGAATATGTTTAAAATATGCCTCTTCTGTCACCTCTGGGATCACCCTACTCCAAGCCATCACTATCTCTGTAATACCACACTCGTTCGTGACTGGTCACTTTACCTCCACTCTTGACTCTTCATAACCTGTTCTCCATCTGCAGAGTGAATTTTTCTGCTTAAAACCTCTCAATGTCTTCTTACTGTACCTAGAATAAAATCTAAAACTTCTTCCATGATGTTTTGCTCTGACTTACCACTGCAAACTAATTTCTTCTCTGCCCCTTCATACTACATTCCGATCACAATGTATTAGTTTACCAGGGCTGCTGTAACAAGGACAAAGTAATGTGGATTGGGTGTCTGCAACAACAGCAATTTATTTCCTTATAGTCCAGAGGCTAGAAATTGGAGTTAAAGATGCCGGCAGGGTTGGTTCTTTCTGAGGGACTTGAGAAAAAGATCTGTTCCAGACCTTTGTCTCTGGTTTACAGATGGCCACCATCTGCCTGTGTCCTCACATCATCTTCCCTCTCTATGTGTCAGTGTTCAGACTTTTTTCTGATAAGAACAACAGTCATATTGGATTAAGACCCACTCAAATGACATTATTTTAACTTAAATACCCGTTCAAAGATCCTATCTCCAAATAGGGTCACACTCTGAGGTATTGGGGTTAGGACTACAACATGACTTTTTTGAGGGGACACAATTCAGACCATGAAATGAAACTTTCAGTTTGCAGAAAATGCCCAGCTCATTTCCCGCGTTGGGGCATCGGCAGTACTCGTAGCCTCCGCCTTGAATGCTGCTCTTTCTCCTCTTCTCATGGCTGGATCACCTGTATTCTGCTGGTATCTTGAATGTCTCTTCTTAAAGTGATCTTCCATTGTCACATAAACTGAGTAGCCACTGAGTTAATTTCTGTCTCATCACTCTATTTTACCTTTTTGCATAGCACTTACCATTTTATGATATTTTCTATTCATTATTTGTAGGTTGGTTATTATCTCTTCTCCCCAAACCTTACTGGAACATAAGCTGTGTGAGGGGACATACCTTGACTGTATTGTTTAATGCTTTATCCCAGCACTCAAAACAGTGCCTGATCTGGCAAATGGGAAGACGAAAAGACAGAATGAGATGGAGGGAGAGAGAGGCGAGGTCAGAAGGAGGGAAGGAGGATTTAAATCTAGGTGTATCTCCCTCCTAGATTTTTGCCACTGGGCTACTCTAAAAATAACGTGCTCTAAGTATTAAATAGAATTTAAAGTATCGCATTGATTACCAGGGAAGTAATCAGTGATGTAAAAGTTAGAAGATGAAATTTTGATTTTCTGGGATTTCTGGTTGTTTTCTGGGTATCGTTGCTAGCAGTGTCAGATTCCATGATGAGTCCGAATAATTCTGAGAACCCCAAACTGCCAAATGTAATGAAACTGGTTAAGTTCAAGTAAGTCATAGAGAAATTATTCAAGCCATTTATTTTTGGTTTCCATTACTTTCTTTTTGATGCCAAATGTGCATCTATATTGAGAGAGTTGCAGTGTTGGAGAAAACCACTTAGCTAAATACAAATGTAAAAGCAGATGAAGGTGGAAATAGAACTGGAAAACATTAGAAGAGATATTTCAATTTACCAAAAAGTAGCAAAGGGTTGCAGGGTATTCACATTTCTTGGTGGGTTGCTATAAGAAATTGAGTAAGTTGATTGGTGATATGAAAAAGGCATTATGGAGATCTCAAGGAAAGGACTCTTCTCTTAGCAATGTTCTTATTAAGTTGTAAAAATAAGATCTGTATAGTAAAGTCCCATTGATACCAGGAATTTGTTTTTGAAAATTTGTAATATAAAATTTAAGTGTTTGGTGGTGTGGTAGACAAAATTCTAACATGGCATCCATGATTCCTGCCCCTTGGTGATCATGCCTTGTGTAAACCTCTCTTCCTTGGGTGTTGATGGGACCTTTGATTTGCTTCTTGATGACAGAATATGGCAAAGGTGAAGGGATTTTTCAGAAGTAATTAAGGTCCCAAATTAGTTGATTTTAAAATAATAAAAAGTCATATCACCTTAGGGAGGCCTGGGCCTCTCCCATGGTCTTGATGAGGCAGGCACTGTGCTGAGGAGACCTATGTGGCAAGTAATTCCATGAGGCCTATAGGACCTGAGGGTTGGCCTAGAGCTATCAAAAATATGAGACCCTCAGCCCAATGGCCACAAGGAAATGAATTCTGCCAACAACCTGAATGAACTTTGGAGGAGATTATTCCCCCATTTTGCCTCCACATGAAAATTCAGCCTGGTCAAGGCTTTCATTGCAGCCTTGTGAGACCCTGAGCAGCAGACCCAGTTAAGCCATGCTTGGACTCATGACCCATGGAAACTTTGAGACAATAAATGTGTTATTTTAAGCTGCTAACTTTGTAGCAATTTGTTATGCAGCACAGAAAACTAACACCTGTAGCTTCAAAATTCAGAGCAAACGTGAGGCCTTGTATTTGGACAATTGATTCCTATCTTGTTTGCTACATTCTTTCCACTTTTCCCTTGTGAATTGAGGGTGTTCATTTTTAAAAATGCAAATATGACATCCTCTTTGCTTAAAACTCATTTATGATTTCCATTGATTTCTGGAAAAAACAGAATCCTCAGTATTGCCCTGCATGATCTGCCCGTATATTCTGTTTCCCTTTGTTCTCTGTGTTCTAGTCATACTGGCCTTACTTTGGTTCTCAGATACTTTTTGTTTCCTTCTGCCACAGGGCTTTTGCACTTGCTGTTCTCGCTGCCTACAACATTCTTCCTGTCCTTTTTGTCTCAATTATCACTCATTCTTTCCATCCTTCCTTCAGATCTCATCTCTACTGTCATTTCCTCAGGAAATCGTTACCTTGATTTTCCTAGATAGGTCAATCCCCACTTCCATAACTCTCATAGCACTATGTCCTCTTCTTCATAGCTATTAATACAGCTATAATTTTACATTTATTACTGTGATTACTATTTTTAATATCCCCATGAGGGCAAGGAAGTGTTTCTGTTTTGGCTTAGCATTTTATTCTTGCACCCCTAGCACCTGGTGCGTTGTCCTACAAAGATTAATAAAAATTCAAATAATTATAGTAATAAAGGGCATTCATTGAGCACCATATTCACCTAATTTATTCACATAATCTATGAGAAAGGTACCATTAATACTTCCAGATTAGAAACTGAAGCAGAGGGCCAGCACCGTGGCTCACTCGGGAGAGTGTGGTGCTGGGAGTGCAGCAGCACTCCCGCCACGGGTTTGGATCCTATATAGGGATGGCCGGTGCGCTCACTGGCTGAGCACGGTGCAGACGACACCAAGCCAACGGTTGCGATCCCCTTACCAGTCACAAAAAAAGAAAAAAAAAAACTGAAGCAGAAAGAGGATAAATCATATTTTCAAGGTCACGCGGTTAGTAAGTATTGGAGTCGAGATTTGAATCCAGGCACTTGTGGCTCAATCATTAATTAAATATCTTAACTGAGCATTTACCAGTACTGTATGCTTCCTCCTACCGCAGGTGCTCCACAAACTTATATTAAGTAGACATGAATCAATGGTGTGATCCCGGAGGAAATTTGTGGTCTGTTTCACTTGATTGGAAGCCTATGGGCTCAGCTGCCTCTGGCATGTGGGGGAATTGTCTTCCTATTGACTGTATTTTATAGAGAGAGTTACACAGTTCATGTTAATATATTTAATATATTTTTATTGTAAATTTTTATAAGTTCATGGCAAATGTAAATGATGGAAGTAGCACGATTGGTCCTACTACATACATACACACTGTATACATAAGAAATACATGCTATTCTCTATACTTTCTGTAGAATATTTCATATATATTTTTTCTTTTTTTAGGACCAATTGCACTACCTCCATCATTTTTTTTGTGGTCCTAAACAACTTCTTTCCAAATAAATTTTTTTGTCATATTCCAAAGAAGATTGCTATTTGTTCCATTCTTATTTCAGAGGCTGAAACATGAGCAGAATCTTCATAAACACTGGCTTTTTTAATTGATGAAATAGGTTGGGAAAACATAATGTTTACTTATCCGCTGTCTTTTTAAGAAGGTGAGAAAGCAGATTGTTTTTATAGTGATAGAGGGGCTGTTTTGCCATTTTCTGGCATTCCCAGAAAGATCACCTGTGACCAAAATTTGAATGGCAGGTATATAAATATCTCAGTCAAGGTGCCACAGTTTATGGAAACTAAAGTGAAGGGAACAGATGGAGATCATAATTAAGGTCCTTATGCCCTTCAATGTCACTGTTAATGACAGGTCATCTGCTAGGATTCCCCAAGTTAGAAGATCTCAGAGGTACTGGGAATGACTTGCTACTTCTGACTTGCAGAACACCTCATTTCACAACGTTAGGACAAGTGTCAATGTCGTGCAAGGGAGCTCAGGCTGCTTGGCGTGACTGCAGATGCTTCCACTTGAGTGCCAGGCCTGAATGTTAAAACAACATCAGCTCACACTTCCCTGCATCCCTTGTCTTTTCTTTCACTTGAACAAGGAAATGAGAAAGTGCTAGGGGCAAAACTGTAGCACGTTTATTTTAGTTGATATAGCATGTCCATCTCCACCTTGAGAAATGAAAGAGACAGTCCATCAGAAATTGATGGTTAATTTGCTGAGGGCTAATTTCCCTCTGAGGGTCACCTATTGCTATAGAGGGCAAAAACCAACCTGAGCAAAACTATCCTACTGGATTCCACGGACTCAGAAACTGATCCAGAGTTTGATGCATTTCAATGTGCAGCATCTCTGAGTGGTCTTAAACCAGTGGAGTGGACCCAAGCTTGATGTTATTTGAAGGCATAATAAATATAGTGGAAATTATAGTGTCATATCCAGAGACGTGTTTACTAATTCGTTTCTTTGAAGACAAATAATAGTTGTCACATTAATTTTATTCTGAGTGAAACTAACTTTTATTATTTGCAAAATTCAGAACTCAATCTTTCACTCTATGCTAGCCAGGTGCAAAATGCAAAATAAGCATCATGCATGCCACCACTCCTCACGCCCACACCGATATCCACGGCACACATTGTCAGCGAATCATGACACAGTTGCGCATTGAAACACGTTGCTGACTCCTTCTCATCGCATCACTCCAGGCATCCTTTAGCCCGTCTTTCTTACTTCATTCCATGAAAAATGAGGCCAACTTACATGTACATAAAATGCAAGCCAGTGCTTCTCGAACTGTATAGATTTCTTTAGTGCAGGATTACTTAGTTTTCAATATTGTGATGTATAATATGCTCTTCTAAAATGGAATAAAATACAGAACACTCCCCAAATGCACTTGATCTTAGAACCCTATCTTGATGCAATACCCCCCATGAGTTCCTTGGAGCACAACTTGGGAAACACTGCTACTGTACCTTACTGCTCTCAGATTTTTCTACTGGAGGCTTCTGATATTTATGGATGATGCAAGTGTTCATTCAACAGTTAGTAATCGTTGTTTCTTTTCTTCTTCTTTTTTTTATAATGGGGTAGATTTGAATCACATGCTGTACAGGTGCACATAAGAGTCAGTCAGATAACAAGTCAACCTAAAGTGTCATCCAGCATTCACATTTTTTTAAATTAATTTTTATTGAGTCATAATTGATTATACATATTTTGGGAGTTCCATGTCAACATATGTAGATCAAATCAATATTACTAGCACATATATTGTTACAAATCGTACTTACTCTTTATGCCCCTTGTCCAATCTCTATCCCCCTCTCCCTCCCCCTCCCCCCATCTAATTACCCTAGATTTCTTCTCTCCTTCTGAAAGAATAATGGTTATTCTCTTGACTTGTTGCCTAGATGATCTGTCCAATGCTGAGAGGTGTGATCAGGTCCCCCAATATTATCGTAGAGCAGATGCTTCTTCTGTCACTCTGGAATGGGCTTTGTGGAGAGAGACGTCCTCTTCTTTTCTTTGGTCTCTGCTGGTGACTCCTTGTGTGAATGCATTCCAGTGGCTGGTGGGCCATCTGCATGGTGGTTTTGGCATCTAGCTGCTTTTGTGGCAGCTGTGGTTATTGTGGTGGCTGTGGTGGGCCACCCACCTGGAGGTGATGTTTTTGGCATGCTTCTTGGTGCTGGCCGTGTAGCTGGTTGTGGGAGGGGGGTCCGGTCCCTGGATCCATGCCTCAGGTCCCCAGACGGGCCTGAGGTGCTGGTGTTGCGCCAGAATTCACATTTCAAAGAGGATTATTTTTTTGCAAACTATTTTTGTTGACCATCTACTGTGAGCCAAAATGTTCCAAGAACTTACATCTTCTTTAAGTCGAGTGACTGTACATCCCATTTCATGCCAGAGGCAGTCCCAGTTTATGCCTGGTTTTATAACTTAATCATTAACAGCACTCTATTTTATTGTCCAAGTGTCCTCTTTGAATGATAAATTAAGTGATCCCCCTACATTTAATTCTCAGACAACTTACGCCAGCTTTGTATTATTACCCTCATTTTTATAAGTGATGAAACAGGATTCAGGGAGACAGCTTTACTCACACACATGGGACATAGCTGATCCAAGATTCAAGCTAGGTTGGTCTTCAAAGGTTGTGTGCTTGAATGCAGTACAGCACTGATCATTTAATACTCATCAGATTATGAAAGAAGCATTATCATCTGCATTCTGATGAGAATAGTGAGGAAATGATACACTGTCATTTAGAAACTGAGGTCTATTGTGTTCAGAACCTTGCCTTTTGCTATCTTTTATGTGGCAACCCTGGTGGGCCCCAGAAAATAAGACAGGCCAACAAGTGTGGCTGGAAGGAACAGCTAAAGGAAGGGCTGCAAGTAGGGCCTCATACCACTCTGTGCAATCAGCTGGGACCCACTAGCTCACACTCATGACACAAACCTCTCTCCTAAATATTTACCCACTTAGAAAAGCAATATGAAGTGAACATTCAGGTAAGTCCAAGTTATTCAAATAGAACCCCCCCGAGCATTACAGGAAACAAGAAAAAACTCAGAATAGAAAATACTTAGTGCACAAATAGGATGTAATAACGACTTGTTACAAGGTCATTCTCATTAGAAAATATTAAGAATAGTCTCATTTTCTAAAAATTAGAGGTTCCAGTGATAGAACACTCTAATGTTGATTTATGAAAGTGTATTAGACTCACCCATTCTTTTGAGTATTTAATGATCATTTATGCTTACACCATATGCACTCAAAATAAAGACATTCAATTATGCTATCATTGGGGTTTCCACTTCCAAAAACTCTGAATAAGGTTAACCGTTTTTATTTTAATGACATTGTTTTAAGTGTTAATGCCATTTTACTTCATAGTCTAGATCAAGGTTTCTCAACGTTGGCACTGTTGACATTTTGGACAGTTAATTCGTTGTCTTGTGTAATGAAGAATATTTATCAGCGTCCTTAGGTCCACACACTAGATGCCAGGAGCACCTCTTCCCGGTCACAACAATCAAAAATATCTCCAGATATTGTCACATGTCTGGGGCAGGCAGAGGAAAATTGTCCTAGTTAAGAGCCCACTGGTCTTGATGCTTTCTCTTTGTTATCCCAGGAAATTGACTAGGTAGAAAATAAGGGAGTTAATATTCGAAATAAAACTCTTGATAACATTCAGTACCAGTTTACATTCCTCTAGAAGTCAGAGTGCGGGTACATTTAAGAACCGGAGGTAGGAGATGACTCCTGGCTGAAGTTAGCAGTAATGGCTTGGAAACATCTGATCTGAGGAGGGGATTATGGGAACAATAAGGTATATTAGCTCCTGGCTGCTTTGACTTCTAGATTCAGTACAGAATCTTCAGATCTCCCATTCAGGCCTTTCCTTTCTGGCGGTGGCTGGGGCTCTTTCAGAAATGCTCCAAGTCTCCAAGGAAAGGTCAAGTCTTTCTCTTCCACTTCCCTACCCCTTTGCTCCTGTTCCCTGATCGCTTCCACCACCAAGAAGAAGCATGTGTCATGTGGTTGAATTTAACGGACAGTATTCTATGTCTATGCACTTCAGCCCAGAGGCGAGAAGATATTGATTCTCTATGGAGCATTTTCAGTCGGGAACATGCCCATATTTGGATGATCCTTCCTCTTCCTTTGCATTTCTTTATTTTTCATGTCTTTCTTCCAAGGACTTTTTCTGGCTCACCAACTCCAGCCTTCTCTAACCGTCTTCCCAGCTCTGGCAAAGACTGACTGGTCAAGCACAGCAGCCACAGCGAAAAAAACGCAGGGAAGATCTCAGTTATTTCTAGATTTCTTTTTCCATGTTTCTCTGTGATAACAAAGTAGTACGGTTTCAAAGGCCAGACTCTCTAAGGTAAGAGGCGATTTACAGGGGCTTTTAGTCTTGATTTTAATCTGCGTTAGCCCAGTTCACTAGGGTAGTATTTAGAGATCCTGATTTTAGATTTCTCTCTATGTGAAACACCTGAATAACACTCAGGCCTCATCTTCCATTTCCACCCTTCACTGATTCGCAGGTAAGAATGATTTAGTTGCATTATAACTAGAAAAATCGGCATCTTACCTATCATTGGATTTCACATTTTTAATAAGATAAAGCCAAGGGTGAAATTGTAGGCATCAGTCACAGTCAGTATGGAAGTTCTTACTTCAGAAATGATACACTTATTTGAATTTTATAGATTGAAAAGTGATAGAAAAGTCATCAGGTTTTTTTATTGCCTTTCCTAAGGATGGAACAGCCCACAGAAATGGGGACTCAGTGTGCTATTTCTTGAAATTCTGGATGTGCCCCTGTGGACTGAATTTCCAAATGCCATAGTCAAAAGCACCTTCTTTTAGAGATTAATCAAGCTACTGTATTATTTTTTAAAACTTGAGCTCATTTTAGAATGTTAGTACTTATGAGAAACCTATGATAAATGTTCAGAATGACTTTAAATAGATATTCCTATCACTGTTTAGAAGGTAGAAAAAAAATCATTTGTTCTTAGTATATGGGCCCTATACAATGAAATTAATTGAGTTTATTTTAAAACAATTTTGGTAGACTTCCCTCTTTAAATTGATAAGCAGAAAACTTAGTGGTTAATTTTTATACATTTATTTTAAAAAGTCAGACATAGCTTTAAACATTCAATTTATTTGCAGCATTTGTACATGGAAATCATAATATGATGAAACTGCATTCTAATCTAAGCTAGTAAATTATTTCTAAGAAATAGGTTGATGAAATTATAGCTTTCAATAAAGAATATTGACTCTGGAAATGTATATTAATTTGAGACATAGAAAATTTTTCAAAAAAAATGATGTTCTCAGTGTTATATGCAAAGAAGCTCTAAATAAGGGAAGGTTTCTGCAAACATGATATAACAATAATAATTAGAGGACCGAATTTGAGAAATCGAAAAAACAAACCAGTCACTTAAAAGGCAAATATGTATGAAGTGAATTTGCATTTTCATGGTTATTCTAAGGACAGGAGGAGTAATCTAAGGTTAGTGCCATAGACAGGCCCAATAATGCTGCTACGCAGCATTTAACTTCTCTGATCTTATTTTCTTTTAATTTTCAAAATGGGAACTGGCTGCGTCAGTGGCAAAGCACATTGTAAAATTCAAGAATTTTCAAAGAATGCAGTTACTCCATGGCACTCCATTTTAATATTAATATACCCATCTGAAGCAGTTATGATGCCAATAAATTGTGGCAATAACAAATTCTGAAACTCAGAGGTTTGCTTCTGCTTTCATAGTATAGACTGCCCTGGAGAGAGCAGGTAATCCAAAAGCAAGCTTGAATCACCCAGAAGGCACAATGTCTGCAAATTCTTGAGTTTCATTATAATAACCTGAAAATGAAATCACAGGAAATATATTAGTGAAAAATGGCTCATCAACTGAAATTGATTAGCTAGCATAAAATCACCCCTATATATAACTCTTTCTAAGGAGCAACCACCTTTAGCTTGAAAAATATACATGTTTATCCTTTCAAGAGAAGACAATGAAATATTTAAAGAGTTCTATTTCCTAGAGAAATGATTCTTTCAAGTCTCCAGCAAACTTGCTTTAGGTTTTCTAAAAAGAATAGCTAATATTTTACCTTCTTTAATGATCTTTCCTCAAGCAGAAACCAAATTCCTTTTCAATTTGGAGTTGAGCAGGAAACTAAAAAATAAGACACAGAACTAGCATTTTTCAATTTTAAGGCTGAACAAAGAAATACGATGAAGTCATAGGTGTCTTTTACAGTCATGGAAAAAACAGCTTTGTTGAGGCAGCTGGCAAGACAATCCTCCATCTTAAAAGGAAACAATTATTGTAAAGTTCAACTACATCAAAGTCCTTGAATTCAAATTTCATTTCCATTTTGAAGGAGAACAGCCTAGCATTGGGAATTTGTATTCTTTTTCTCTTATACAAAATATTGCTTTCACAAAATAAATACCATGGTTGTGTATAGGGTCCTGTGGAAGAATCTTTGTTTGACAGAGATATTTTCATAAATTCCTGTGCTTTGGTGTACCCCACGATTCTGCCGCATTCTAATGAGTGGAAGGAGCCTATAGTATATAGCTCTTATAGTTTATTGCTGGGCCACAGAATGATCCAAAAATGCAAATACTTTGATTAGTTCTTAATGGTGAATGACTTTAATGACTATTTATGATTTATGTAAAATATAAAAGAGCTTAAAGGGTTGCTAAAATTTGGAAAACCAAAATTGGTTCATTATGAAAACCTACCAAGGACTCTATTTCTGAATTTTAGCAAGAAATTCAGCTGTCACTTGACCCTTGCTAACAATGCAAATTTCTTATATCACATATCTGTATATATAACACAAGAAGAAAAATTTGTGGTCAGGACGTTATCAGTGTTGTCATGATTTGGTCTTGGTTTTCAATTGCTGCTATCTTTGTTTAGTGTTATTTTTAGCTTCTCTGCAGCAATTTATTTTCAGTTAACTCTACAAAGTGAGGTGATGCATATTTGCATCAGCGATATTTTGGGGCTGTATTTTTCCTATAACTAGACTTTTAAGGATGTATACATTGTGGTTCAAATAGACTTATCATATTCCTATTGCTAAAACAGATGTATTCGTAATTCCTCTAAGATTTATTTGGTCTGTACATGTTGAATTCAGCCACACTTTGGCCCTGGTGGCTTTTCCCTTTTAGTTCCTCCCTTGTTGTCTTCTGAATAGGTAATTTCCTAAAATCACTCTCACAGATTTTGCACACAAATGCTCACATAACCTATTTTGTTCATACTTGTTAGAATGTTTCAAAGCACAGAGGGGATTGAAGGCTCTCAGGTTCTTTCTCAGCAGAGAAGTTCTTTATTTGCATTTCATAAAAATCAAAATAAATACAACCTACCTTATTGTTGAAGGGTATGTTATAAAGCATATTTTCATTGTGGGCAGTTTCATTACCTAGAAATACAAACTATGTTACTACCTCTTCCGTCATTCACACATTTGATGATTCACTTATTCGGCACTTCTTAAAAATGACGAATACAAAGAGTAGGGTGAAGAGAAACATTACTAAACAGTTAAAAAGGACATGTTGAAAAGTCACCCTCGGGGAGCATGTTATTAATATCTCCTTCGTGTAGGGAGAGGTTTATGTAGGATACTGAGCAGTCATGTCAGTTTGGAAACCGTCTTTCCGACCTCTTTGAGTAACAACGTCCCCATGATTACGATTTCTTCTTCTTCTCCGCATTCACCAGGATCGGCCCGTTGCAAAGCGCGCTCTTCTGAGAAAACTTGTTCCGCGGCTCCCCACTGGCCTGAGTTGCTGCTCCTCCTGCCTCTGCTATGGCTTCCTAGTTTCCACCCCAGCCACATGGCTTGAATCTGTTGCTTCTCCTCTCCCCACAGTCAGTGCTTTGGTCCAGGCTGTAGACATTGCTTCTAGATTATTCAACAGCTCCCCAGCTGGCCTCTAGCTCTTCTCTGCCCTCCCAGTATTTGGCACACGTTCCTCTCCCTTCATATTGAAGTGAGTTGCTCTCTCAAAGGTTGCTCCAATTTCATCCGCTCAATCAATAACTCCCACGATCAAGCATTATTCACATAAATCCTTGTCAGGCTTCATAGCAATTTCCCATGGTACAATTCTTATCGATGCTTCACATATGAGCTTAAGTGACTGGCCAAAGGTTACAACTGGTAAGCTGTGAACAGCCAGGTTAATCAGAATTCAAAGCCCACGCTTCTTTTACTGTATTACGATGCCCCTAGCATTGCTCTTCTAGAACCACCTCACATTCATTTTGGTTTTGCATGTAAATATCTAATCCATGGAAATTTGTACACTGACCTGCCTAATCATATTAGGTTTACATTAATATTGAAATTGGTTTACTACATACTTTGTTTTAGCCTTAAATCCTTCAATAAATACCTAGCACTTACCACTTGGATGGTGCACGATGGTGAGCTTATCTAAAAGACAAAAAAAAGCACATTCTGCTGAGTTTTGTTCAGTATTTATTCTAAGGTTTTTTGATTGTTTGACTACTTCTTGTCTTTGAGGTGACTATAAAATCTCACAATCTGATCTAAAAATACTAATTCCAAATTTATCTACCTCTGGCTACTATTACTTTTGTCTCCCCCCCGCCAACCCTTGTCCCAAGGTGTTATTATTTTATTTTATTTTTATTTTTATTTTATTTATTTTTTTTAATTTTATTTTGTCGATATACATTGTGGTTGATTATTGTTGCCCATCACCAAAACCACCCTCCCTCCTCCCTCTCCTCCCTCCCACCCAACAATGTCCTTTCTGTTTGCTTGTCGTATCAACTTCAAGTAATTGTGGTTGTTATGTCTTAGATATGTTTGACACTTAATAATGGCTTGCTACTATGCCTTGATATTACCTTAGCCTGGCCTACGCCATTCTTTTTATAAATCAACATGATTCAGGAATAATCACATACAGCATGCTTCAAACATTTTTAAGTGTATAGGTTGATGACTTTTGACTGTCTATGTAACCATGTGCCCATCAACCCAATTAGGATAGAGACCATTTCATCTCCAGAGAATATTTCCCCATGTCCCCTTATGGCAATCCTCACCCAAACATTACTCACAGCAACCCCTGATCAGATTTCAATCTCTGTAGATTAGTTTTGTCCAGATGAGTTTCATCTAGTATTCCAGATAAACGCAATCTTATTTCTTGTACTCCTTGGTGTCTGTTATCTCTCATTCAGTATAAAGTCTATGAGATTCATTTATATTTTTGTGTATAATAGTAAGTATTTTTTTTTTCATTGCTGAGTAGTATTCCATAGTATAAATATGCCACAATATAATGATCTAGTCTCCTAGGGGACATTTGGGTTGTTTTCAGTTTGACTATTATGAAAGAAACTGCTGTGAACTTTTGTGAACAAATCTTTGGGTGGACATATGCTTTCATTTGTCTTGGAAGAACACCGAGTAGTGCAAATGACTAGGCTGTATAGTAAGTGTGTATTTGACTTTCCCAAAGGCATCATGTCACCTTATACTACCATCAACAGCGCATGCAGTGCGTGTCCAGTTCCACATCCAAACAAACACTTAGACCTGACTTACTTTTAAAATTGTATTCACTCCAGCTGTTGTGTGCTGGTATCTCCCTGTAGCTTAATTTGCCTTTTCCTGATGGTTAATGATGTTGAGCATCTTTTCACACGTTACTGGCCATTCACTTTTGTAAACTGAGCTCTGGGTGCTGGGTGTGCTCAGCGGTGCTGGGTGTGCTCTG
This sequence comes from Cynocephalus volans, assembly GCF_027409185.1. Taxonomy (NCBI): domain Eukaryota; kingdom Metazoa; phylum Chordata; class Mammalia; order Dermoptera; family Cynocephalidae; genus Cynocephalus; species Cynocephalus volans. The sequence continues at coordinate 7,315,727 of NC_084464.1, read as the reverse complement.
GGTGCTGGGTGTGCTCAGTGGTGCTGGGTGTGCTCTGGGTGCTGGGTGTGCTCAGCGGTGCTGGGTGTGCTCTGGGTGCTGGGTGTGCTCAGTTGTGCTGGGTGTGCTCTGGGTGCTGGGTGTGCTCAGTTGTGCTGGGTGTGCTCTGGGTGCTGGGTGTGCTCTGGGTGCTGGGTGTGCTCAGCGGTGCTGGGTGTGCTCTGGGTGCTGAGTGTGCTCTGGGTGCTGGTGTGCTCTGGGTGCTGGGTGTGCTCAGCGGTGCTGGGTGTGCTCTGGGTGCTGGGTGTGCTCAGCGGTGCTGGGTGTGCTCTGGGTGCTGGGTGTGCTCTGGGTGCTGGGTGTGCTCAGCGGTGCTGGGTGTGCTCTGGGTGCTGGGTGTGCTCAGCGGTGCTGGGTTTGCTCTGGGTGCTGGGTGTGCTCAGCGGTGCTGGGTGTGCTCTGGGTGCTGGGTGTGCTAGCGGTGCTGGGTGTGCTCAGTGGTGCTGGGCTGTCATTGCTTCTATGTCCTCACAGCAAACAGAGCTAAACAAATATGTACATTATGCATACAACTACATCTCTATATTTACCCTCCTGTGCTATACATATTAGCAGCCATGATTTGCCATACTTTTACCGCCAGTTCAATGCTATACCACGTGATTCATTCTAGCCTTCCTTCTTCCCTTAGTTATAACTCCCTTCTCTGATAGTAGAAAACTTGGCTCTCATTATCTCAGTACATTTCTTGATTTGCTCAGTTCTAGAATATCCATAATGTACAGAAATTTCTAAATTACACCACTCTGGAGAAATAAACCCTACTCATTTGGGTAAAGTACAATTTTTATCTATTTTTCTTCTCTTATTTTTAGCCTTAGGATACACTGTTTTCTAGATTTATTTATGTTTTTTTTCCTATCCCCCACTCAATATGGATATACTATTTATTTATAGTACCACTAGGTTCATTCGTTTCTGCTTATAATCCATTTTCTTTCCTTTCCCTGCCTTGACTCATCCTTGTTTATGGAATATGTAAAATAAAGTTCTTCAAGTGAGAACTATATAAAGAGGTATACTCAGAGAAGTGTGGATCCTTTTTCTTTTTGCATCAGTTTTGGTACATTTTCTTTTTCAGATAATTTGTTCTTTTTCGTAAGTTGTCAAATGTATTGGCAAAAAGTTACTTGTATTTTCTTAATGTATTCTGTAGGATCTGTTGTGATAGTGCACTCTAATTCCTAATGTAGTCTCTTGCTTTTTGTTGTTTCTTTCCTCCTGGATCATTCTTCCCATGAACTTACCAATTTTACTTATGTTTTCCAATACCGATTTTGGTTTTGGTAATTTTTTCTTTTGTTCATCTCTTTCCTTTTCAATCAATATCTGATCTTATCTTAATTATTTCTTACCTCTTTTTGGGTTTGGTTTGCTTTCCCTTTTCTAGTTTTCTAGAGGTAGAAACTTAAATCATTGATCTTAATCTTTTTTCTTTCCTAGTATAACATATGGAGCCATGAATCTCCCTCTAATTTAACTGTTAACTCCATAACTGTTTTAGCTGTATTTACAAATTTTGGTATTTTTTCATTATTATTCAGGTTGAAATATTTTCTCATGATTTCTTATTTGACCCATGGGTTATTTTGGAACGTTGTTTTAATACCTAAATATTTGGAGATATTTTCTAGATATCTAGTTCTTAATTTCTAATTTACTTCTGATGTGGTAAGAGAATATAAGATTTCAAAATACTAAAATCTTTCAGAGAACATACTCTGAAGATTTCAATCTTTTGAAACTTATTGAAACATTTTTGATGGTTTATTAAGTGTTCTATCTTGGTGAAACTTCAATGCACACCTTTAACAAGCATGTTCTCTGAATTTTTTTCAGTGTCTTATTCTGTAAATGTTAATTAGGTCAAATTAGTCAATAGGGCTGTGTAGGTATTCGGTAACTTTGCTGATTTTTGTCTGTTTGCTCTACTAATTATGAAGAAAGAAGAAAAAGATCTCTGAGTACGGTCAGATTTTGTTTTATGAGTTTTGATAAAGCTCACAAGTACATATATGGTATAAAATACACAAATATTTAGAATTGTTATATCTTACTAGTAAACTTCCCTCTTATCATTATACTGTATCTTCTTTTACCTCTTGTAGTGCTCTTTGTCTTGAAGTTTATCTTGTCTTATATTGATATAGCCAAGCCAAACTTCTTATGCTTACTGTTGGCATAGTAGACTTTTACCATCCTTTACTTTCAAACTATCTGTGTCTTATATTTAAAATATGTCTTTTAGACAGCATAAAGTTGGTATTGCTTTTTTAATCCAGTCTGAAAATGTCTGCCTTTTAAATTAAGTATTTAATCCAATTACATTTAACATCATTATTGATATGGCTCAGTTTAATACTACCATCTTGTTCTTGGTTTTTCACTTACCCCTTTTGTTTATGCTCCTCTTTGGCTACTTTCCTGCTTTATTTTTGGTGACTCAAATAGTTTTTTAATGGTCTATTTTATTTTCTTTATAGGTTTCCTAGGTATATATACTTTTTCATTTACTTTTTTAGTGGTTGCTTTATGACTAAAATATCCATCCTTAACTTACCAGAATCTCTTTTGAGATGATAGTTTATTCTTTCATGCTTTATGCTTTAGACTTGACCCTTCAAAATTTCTACTTTACCCTTTTCTCTTCTTACATTATAACTGATTCTTTACACTCCACACTTTGTACTTTACCATATAAAAATCTTGCCAACATATAATTTCACTTATAAGCACCCTATGTCCTTTGTGTGATTGTTTTTATATTTTTTCCTTCTTCACATTATATAACACCAACTTAAGTGCTATTATTTTTGCTTTAAACAGTTGTCTTTGAAATAATTTATGAGAAGAAAAAAACAACTATTTTATATTTACCTGCTTTGTATAATTTGTGTTCTTTTTCCCTTAGAGTGGATCTAAGTTTCTATTTGTTAATGTTCCCTTCAACCTGTATGACATTCTGTAGCACTTATTGAATTGCAATATTGCTATAAATTCTCTAATTTAATTTACCTAAAAATATCTTTACTTTACCAAACTTTTGAGAGATATTTTCTCTGGATACAGAATTATAAGTGGCCTTATTTTTTTTTTTTTTATTACTTTAAGATATCATTGCATTGTCTTTAGTTCTCTATTGTTTCTAATAAGAAATTGGGCATATTTTTTATCCTTTTTCCTCTGTATGTACTGTGTCCTTTCTTCTATTGCTTTCAAGAATTTCTCTTTACCTTGACTTGAAGTAGCTTGACCACAAGTTGCCTAGATATTGTTCTCTTAACAATTATGCTGATTGGGTTTTTTCTGAAGTTCTTAAAACTGTACAGACGTGACTTGCATTAAATTTGGCAAGGTTTTGGCCATTATTTCTTCAAAAATGTTTTCCCCCAAACTCACTTTTTTCTCCTTCTGGGGCTCTAATTACATGCATACTAGACTGTGTTATATTGCCCTAATGTCCCTGGAGTTCTATTTTTTTTTCCCCAAAGACTTTTTATCCTCCTATTTATCACACTAAATAGTTTCTATTGATCTGTCATCAAGTTCACTAACTTTTACTTTGCTATATACAGTCTGCTGATAAGCTTAACCAGTAAAGTTTTCATTTCTTTTATTGAAATTTTATTTTACAATTTCCATTTGGTTCTGTTGCGTGGTTTTAATTCTTCTGCTAAGATTCCCTATTTATTCACTCCTTAAAACCATATTCTTTCATTAATTCAATATGTTTATAAGAGCCACTTAAAAGTCTTTGCTAAGATCAACAACATCTCAGGTTCAGTTGTTCAGTTTTTTCTTCACTATGGATTGCATTTTCCTGTTTCTTCGTATGTCTTCTTTAAAAAAAATTAATACTGGATGTATAGATAATCTGTTGTATATTCTGGATTCTATAATATTTCTCTGATGAATGTAGGCTCTTGTTTTAGCAGGCAGTCAATTACTGGCATGACCTTGTATAGGCTTGATTTTATTCTTTCAGTGTTGATCTATAGAAACCTAAAGGTGTTTTCTAAGGCCCTTGGTAGGACTCAGCCTAGCAAACTGTGTCTCCCATGTGGATGTTGCAGGGCTTACTTTTAGACATTGTTAGGGCATGTCTAGAGTAGCTCTAACTCTGAGCTGTTCTCCTCACTCATTGTGTCTCTTGACTTTCACAGCAGGATGCCAGGTGTCTTAAGGAGGTGTCAAGAAGATCTTTCCACTTCAGCAGGGCAGGAACTCAGACATTCCCAGTATGTCTACCCTGGCTCTGGTCAATCTCTTTTGTGTCTCTGCTTTGCTTTCAATGCTCTAGAAGCTGCTATTTTGTATGCCTTGAGTGGTCTTTCCTTGCACATTTACAGCTCATCTCTCAGCCATAGACTTGTATAGTCCCTCACATGGACCTGTGGGACTACCTCTCTTCACAGCCACCTCCTCTTCAATCACCCACCACACACATTCCAGCAGCTTCAGCTGCCCTGAACTAGGATCTCTGCCTCCTCAGTTCAACAGGGCTTTCTTGCTTTGCATGGACAGTAGTCAGGAAATATTTCTCTGGCAGAAACTTGGGCCACCAACAGAGCCACCTCATGAATTTTGCTTGTCAGTTACTATAAATTAGCCCTGGATTTATGACCTTAATTATTTTAGAAAGTGTATTTCTGTTTTAGAAAACATTTCTAAGAGAGCTTGAAGAATTCCCTATGGAAAAGTAGATAACAGCTCAATAAAATGAAGGGAAATGAAGGACTAGCTGAAAGCCATGAAATATTACTGAAAATGGAAGAGATGGAAGCATTCAAGCTTTCTTAATGGTTCTTAGTTTTTAATTTTCTGTGCAGGGGTAGAGATTTGGGGGAAGAGTAGTCAGGCAGTGACAAGATAATTTATTTTTAATTCTGGAATGTGCTGTTTATTTTTGGAGAAGATTTACCATCTTAATGATGTTTGGTTTGCATTAATATTGAGTGTCTCTGCCCCCACCCCAAGAGCAATGTTAATTATTAGTAATTTAAAATAATTCACATGTGAAAAATTGTGAGAACTGACTATATTAAGAATATTAATTAGAAAAGCATGACTCCCCAATTATTTGATTGCCTACCTAATGGCTTATAAAAAAAACTAGAGAATTATCTTATTTATAGCTTACATTAAAATCAAAAGAAAGAAAGTAATGAGCATTTACTGAGGGTCCATTATGGATCCGAGAATGTGATAAATATTTATATGTCAATTCCCACAAGCACTCCAGGTACATGTACAGTTACTCCTGTTTTGCAGACAAGTAACCCAAGTACCAGGGATTAAGACACTTCCCAGGGCAGACAATTGGGAAGTGATGGGGTATAGATTTGAACCCCAGGTCTATTTGACTCCACAGTCCCTGTATTTTCTACTTCATCACTCTATCATTTCTGAACAGCAGGCAAATTTCACTTACCACAGACATTTTCTTCTTCTGGCCTTTTCCCAATAATGCAGTCTTGTAGTTGGCATAGTTTTTCCTTAATGAAGAAACAACCAGGACACTGAGGTCATGATTTGCAAACTTTTCATGGATCAAGGTGAAAACAACAACTAGTATTACTAGTACCAATACTATTACTTAGTATTCATTTGCTACTTCACGATATCCCAATTGCCATCCTTGATACTTTACATGTATTATTTTACTTGATTATGACCACTTCATGAAGTACACATAAAATGTTATCATCCCATTTTACAGATATGGAAACTGAGGTACAGAGAAGTTAAGTAACTTTCCTAGATCATACAGTTATAAGTGGTAGACTCAGGATTGCATCCCAGAGCCCAGTTCTTATGGGAGCTGTTTTTCACCCTAACGCTTGTGGGGTCTGCATTGGTTGTTTGGTGTCCAAAAGGAGAAGGGCTAAACAGCAGTGGTTTGCTGTGGTCTGAGCCCATCTACAGTTCTGTAGGGCACATTCCTTCCTGGTGTTCTAATTCTAAAATTTAGGTACTCAGGAGCAAATGATATGTAACTAGATTCCCCATCCTTCTTTGTTTTACAAATATTCTACATTGAACATTTATTTTTTTTTAAATGAAAAACTCAAACAAGTTAACATTTAATAAATCCCCTTTTAGAAGACAACCTGAGTTGCATTTTTTCCTCAGGGTTTCTGCAGAAACCTAGAAACCACTTTTTCTACTTTGTTGTTTCCGTTGCCTTGCAGATCCTCTCTTCTGAGTGGAGCCACGCTCTTCCTCAGGTGCACTGCGATCGTGAGAAGGAGGGGGAAGAATAAAAGCAAACTGTTCACCTTCTCCACTGTCTCACCGTCAATGCCAGGAATTCTACATGGGTCCTCATTATTCTGGAAACTCGTAATTCTGCGTTTGTGCCATTTTTCTTTTTAGTTTTCTAGGATAATTCTTCTGTCGATAATAATATAACTTCACAGTTAACCTTGATAGATTCATTCCCAGGGTGCACATTAATACTTTTGCAAACTACAAGATGCATATTGAAAAGTATATGGGAATGACTATGTGTGTGTGTGTTGGAGAAATGCGAAGAACATTCATTTTTGTGTTATTTGGATTTTTTCAAGGCCCTTATGTTAAGGACTGACTGATTCCTCTAACAGCATTCAGCCAGAGTCACTAAACTTTTGGTTCAGGTGGAAGGTAATCGTAGCATCTTCTGGCCTATATTTACAAGTTAAAGAAAAAAATATTTTTTTTGCATAAACATTAACTATACTCATTATCTCAGTATTCCTGTATATCAAATGTGTCAGATCAGTCTTTACGTAGTGAATATTGACCACCTTAAATTCTTCCCCAAACAAGATTGAATATAAGTATGCAAACAAAATAGAGACCACCAAAGCCTTAATGAAACAATTAGTGAAATCATTTCCAAGAAGATATTTAGGTTGGATTACACTAAATTGAAAACTTTATTATTTAAGGATCTGAGGAGGATGAAGCACAATTGGCTTACTTCAACAAAACCTATACAATGTCTCCAAGAAAGTGATTTGTAGGCCTGCGCTTAAGCACATTTTACCCCATTCCAGGATAACGGGATGCGTGATGGTGATGACACTGGCATGGACTGAAAAGCAATGGTGTAATTCTGGTGAACAACGAACAGTTGCAGAACTCTACAGTCAGCATTCCACAGCATTTGTTTGGCAAAATAACTGACTTTCTTGGACTTGTCAAATCTGGAACAAGTCCAGCCACCACCCACAATCAGAACTACTCTTAGAGATAGGTGGTTTCTGACAAACTGTGATCTAAGATGTCCTGGGAAAGTCCCCTTGCCTAAACTAGGCTGTATTGTTTGAAATTTCAGCATTGTGATTTTTTTTTATTTTTTAAAAACTATTCTCCTAAGCATTGTCTTTTAATTAAAAATTATCTTGGGAAAGATAGCACAGTAAGCTATTAGTAATTATTTACACAGCCACCAAAATTAGTTTATTACACGTGTTTGATCAAACAGCTACCTGAAACTGGGTTCTTGGGCAATGGGCCTTTCTGTGATGAGAAGAAAAAAACTGTTGGAATATTCTGGGAGTGGGAAGACTGTGGGACAGATAGAATATGGCCCTGATACCCCTTGCTGAAGAATGTCAAGGAGTGCATGTGGGATGTTTTGTTGTCATTCTCATCTCAGAACCAACATCTCTAATCCCACCCAGGATGTAAATTATATTTATAGAAGACAAACTTATCTGAAGTTAATATTCTTGGCATTTCTCTGCAAACCTTGACTGGCATGTGGAGATGTATATATATCCCCCAAAAAAGTTAAGGAGAAAGAAGATAAAACTTACTATAGTATGTTTCATTTAGAACTATTGCTTGATGTGATTTCAATCATTTTCTTGTTGCCTTTAAGCCTCTACATAATACCCTTTTCAGAATGCTGAGCACATTAGTATAAAAATACTTCACCTTAATTTCAGCAATGAGATTCAAAAAATATTCACTATACTAAGGACAGGTAGTATAAACCGATTAGGTATTAGCTTTGACACACTGGGTTCCAGGATTGAGTTGACCAAAGGCTGGTAAACATGAAATCTGGATATTTTCTACCTTTTAACTGATTGTTTGAAACATATTTTTCAGTGGCTAGTTAAAAACAAAAGAACAGTTACCTGTGTTTCCTGTGAAGACGAAATATTTACAGAGTCTAGGAGCTCCACAAGTGAGAGAACACTCCAGAAGGGACAGGGGTCATTATTACCTGCTGAACCATTTCCAAGCCACTCTTTCCCATCTGCCAGTGTTTAAATTTCTCCAGGGCTTCATCCACAGTCATTTTCCCATTCTTGACTCTTTCTTGCAGGAGGATGAGTTCTTCCTGCCCAGTGGCCAGACAGCCCCTTGGAGTAGAAAAGGCTGGACTCTCCATCCGAGCTCTCTCTACAATATGGGGGAGGGTGTTTTAACAGGAAGTCAACATATGGACAACCGGGGAAGAAAACACTCAAAAAAAAAAAGCCATTGGAGTTTCTTGTTCATAACCATCTATAAGAACAATCACAACAACTTCTTGAATTTGTTAAGACAAGTGAACAGATACGATGTAGTGGGGGAGAGGAGAGGGGACAAAGAGGAACGGGTAAAGGGATACGAAAATCAACCACAATGTATGTTGAGAAGTTAAAATTAAAAAAAAGAAGTTACAGAATAAACAATTTTTAAATGAGTTTCTAAGGATGGTGGATACCTGGAACCTAGTGTTACAATAAAAAGAATGTGTCACGTCGCTGAAAAACAGAAAGGGATGAGGAGAGAATGAACAGTAGCAAAAGTTCTGTGCTGCGCCAGCTGTGGGCAGTGCCACTTTTATGTTCTTTTTGTGAGGGTTAAAAGAGATCATGTGCACAAAATACTTGGCATGGTGCCTGCCTCATCATAAGCTAAGTAAATGTTAATATAATCATGGATAGTAAGCATTTGGAGAATAAACAATCTCTTTATTGAGAAAAGAGAGGTCAACCAACATCCAAATGTCACAAGAGGCTTAGGATCATTTGAAATTTTATTTCTGAAAGATTTAAAGTAAATAATTGGTCATTTTGTAATGAAATGCTTTCTTTTCAAAAGAGTTTATTTTGGAGCATGCCATGTATTATTTGCTCAGCACAGTAAGGATATTAGACGGCCTGGTTTCCGCATGGGGCTGCTAATCCAACACCAGAGACTGGCCTGAGGCACAGTGACAGCTAATGGCAGACCACAGGTGAATTCAGTATTTCATTTGTCCACCATGGTATTTACAGACATAACTATGCCTGTATGCCTTTAGGGATGCTATGTGCTCTCCAGGGTACCCCAAACCCTGCCATTCCTTATTGTCTCCAGACGACAATGAACTTGTGCTACTTGCCTGGCTGCAGAACTCATTTGAATTTGTACCTTCTCATTTACATATCTGCATTAAGTCCCACATACTTATTGTATTACCACAAGAGGGGCAGGGTAACTGAGCCCTAGCACATGTCTTAATGCATTGTCACATCTAAGCATGCCCATAGGGTCTAGAAGGAGATGATAGCTAGTCCCACCCAATGGCACACCAGTGAGCTGTCTCTGGAGAATCTGCTCACTACTGGGAGTCCTTCCTCAAGAAAGAATTAGATAAACTAGACTGTATCAGGATCACATTGGCAAGGATTTAGGAAATGAGGAGGGCATTCAAATTCTATAGTAATAAGGAATCAATAATAGAATCAGGATTGGTTATTGTGGAAATGAGAAGTTTCCAGTATTTGACAGTAGGTTTTAAGTATTTGAAGAGGACTTGAGCCTCGGGGCTGTCCTGGAATGACCTCTAATGTTCCTCTCAGTTTTGAGAAGGACTCTCGTACTCAACCTGGGAATAGGGACACAGAGAGGGTTCCTTTTCGAAAACGTTCGTGTGCACATTAAAGTGCTCCATGGCCAATCATTCTGATTCCCCCGGGGGGTTTCTTGACTTGTGTTTTCTCTTCAGAAGTCTATTCCCCCAGAACTAACAAGATGTCAACAGACTCTACACTCTAAATCTTCCTCCCAAGATTATGGAGCATAAAATCCCAGGGGAACTGGAGAAGCACAGTCAGGCCGAGAGCTAACTGGTTCAGCAGCAAAAAGCACAGATAACGATTGAGATCTTGCTTCTTACACCACTTGCTTTTTATAGGCGTCCACACTCAAATTCGATTTGTGAAATTCAGTTTGCAGTAGAATTGTGTGTGCATCCCTGCCACAGTGCGGAGGTTTAGCCTCATCACTTAACAGCTACGCCATTTAACTGTCACCTCGCTTCCATCATTCCTTTGCCTAAGTGTGAATTCATTTTTATCTCAAGTAACCCACGCAGCTGGAATTTCTCCCTTTGTGGAAGTATCTCAAGTAAATTTTCCCCAGAAAACCATACCAGTTTCAGTTTTGCTATATGTACAGTTGAATTTTAAAAAATACTGAATTAATATTCATTTCAATTACCCCTTCATATTTTAAATCCTAGCTATTAAAATACAAGCAAGATGACTTGGGGGTGTGTGTGTGGTGTTCAGTCTTGCATGATTGTGCAGAGAGAACAAAAGCACAAAAGTTAGGAGCAGCAGAAGTCCTAGATATCAAAAAGTGAGTTGTTTACAGCTAGACCACTTTCACATAGACCTGCTTTTAATTTTTTTTCACATTAAAGTGATTAAAGCATTTATCTTGAAAGTTACTATTAGGCACAACAAGTTGCAAAAAAAGAATGATTTAGGCATTTTACTCCTAAGGGCAGACTAAAATCAAAACATGCAGCATATAATTTTTGGTAGGATTTGCAAGATTTACATTTAGAAGTAATATAAGTTCTTTATTGCAATAAAGCATTTAGATTACTATTTGACGAGGGAAGGGTGATGGGGAAGGTTTTTCTTCCTCCCCAATTTTATATTTCTTTTTCAGTAGAATTACTGTGAGTTCAACATAATTTTCATCAAAAAGCATTCATCAGATTAATAACTACATATTGTAGACTCTTGGTTTCTTATTGTAAAAGCTTCAAGATTAACTATAGTTTCCAAAGTTTTAGTTTCTTTTGGATCAATTTTTCTTTACAAGATTTTTCATTTGATCAAATATTGGTCATATAAACATCAAACAATTTACGGTGTGAGTATATGAATCTATAGATTGGGTAAGAAAGCAAACTGAGATTTTCATTAAAATTCTATTACTGAATGACTGGCTAGAAGAACATTTTTTACTGAAAATTTGGAAGGAAATGACTTGATTGCCCAACAAAAAATTTATAAAGGAAATATTTACATAATAAATATCATGCATTCATTAAAAAAATAAAGACGATGTGGCAATATAGGAACTGCTTATTATATAATGACAAGTACAAACTCAGGATAAATCATGTATACATTAAAATTTCAGCAATATAAAAGTTGTATACATATTAAAGCATGGAAGAAATTTTTTAAAGTTGATACAAGTTGTTCTTTTCTGATATCAGACGTCATTGTTTTCTTCTAACCTACAACTTTATGTAATAATGATATATTGGTTTTTACAGTAAGAAAGTTTCTTCCACCTTACTAATAGGCTTCTCCTATGTATTCCTATATGGAATGCACACCGTTTGAATCCAGGCCAGGTGTACTGTGCTGTTAAGTATCATGCCATATTATAAGTGCCCTGCCATGCCATACCATACTGTACCATTAAACCAAATTATTTTGTGTAAATTGGAAAGGACTGTTTAGTCATAAGACTTAAAGAACCAGTGACCAAGATTTAAATCTGAAGTTATTTTTTGCTATTTAGCTTGGGAATTTGAAGGAAAATAATCTCAGGTCTCCAGTTAGGAGATGCTTGGACTATTCATTTATATGTAAGTTCCAAGTAAAGTCTCCATGTCTTCTTAACTTTAGGGCTGTATATATTCCTTGCTGTTTCATTTTAATTATTGTGGTTTCAGAACATGACTTTTTCCCCTACCACTTTGAAGCATGATTTTTAATAGCTGCATTATATTGCAAAGTCTGTATATTCAATAAAATAGTTAACCATTCCCTTACAGTTGGATTTTTTTTTATTGTTTCCATTTTTTCCACAATTATATATTGTTGGAGCTTAAAACTCTTTTACATGAATCACAGGCTGCACTGTTGTTTATTTTGTTGTGATATCTCCCTAAAATTTTAATTTTTGAGTATGAACACTTTTAAATCTATGTATACTTAGTCCTAATTTCCTTTAAATTCTACCATTAATTTTCAATTTTTATTATATTTATTTCATTGGCTTTATTCCTTTTTTTTTTTTTTTTTTGGTATTAGAATGTCTAGTTCCTTTGTTTTTCTTCTTTCTTGTTTAATAATGAAAGCTTTAAAGGGTGTGAAGTTGCCTCTGTTTATAGAGGCAGTTTGTAGGGCTGCTTTCTGAAGGGTTAATTGTGTTTTAATTTTATCTTTGCCTTAAAAGATTTTCAGAATTCCCTCGATTGTTTTTATTTTTTAGACTTCTGCTATTAATTCTTTGAATATTGCACTGAGATTAGAGAGTGGGTTGAATTGCTCATATATTCATTGAGAATTTTTTATCAGATATCGTATTATTAATTATGGATCTTAGAAAGTTTATATTCTATCAAGCTCATTTTATTTTTATATATCTTATTTTATTTTATAGTACATATTATATTTTATTATTTAATTTGTTTATTTTAAAATAAATTTTATTTTTAAAAATTTTACTTTTTAAAATTTCACAGATATTTTTGCCTCATATTTTTTGATTAATAAAATCATGAATGAAAAGGCATTGCTTTTCTTTTTCTTCTAGTTCCTAGATATTTTTATATTATTTGGGTATTGGATCCAGATTATTGCTATAAAATTATAATTTGTTACATTACATATTTTTTCTTTATTACCAATATTTTACATTCACATATTTTATAAATAAATTTACAATAATTATTTAAATTCATGTCTGTTTAACTGGATTCATTATTCACTACAATTTTTTAATACTATAACTTCTTTCTTAAGCTTTTTACCTTTGTTTAGTCTTATTAGGTTAGAATATATTTTGGGTAATACTTTCATGATGACATAGAATCTTGGATATCCTTAAAACTATTATATTTGTTTTCTTCTAACACAAACAAAATACCTGACTAAATTTAAACTTAAGTTGCAGTCTCTTCCTGCATAACTACTGTAGTCCCTTATCTCAAATTTTTGTTACAAAGATTCTTCAATTTTTAAAATGAATTTTAATTGTTTTATTAGAAAATCTAACTTAAAGTAAGTCCTCAATACTTTAGAACTGTTTCTTTGTTCTTATAATTAAAAAGGTTTGTTAGGGTGCTTTTAAATATGGGTAACTGTCCTCACTTTTTCCTGGAACACAGCAAGCCCATTCAGTCAGCATATTCAGTTCCCTACTCTCCTGTTCTCCGAAGCTTTGTTTACCTAGGTCAAGCTTTACTTGAGGGTCCCAGGAGGAGCAAAGTGTAACATTAACCCCCCACCTCTCACTTTCTACAGGGAGGAAAGGTCTGGTCTACTGTATACAGAAAGACCGGAGCTGGGGAGCGGAGCACATTTAAATGTTAATATTTGCGTAGTAGAGAGGTAGCTGGGGGCCAGTGGGGGAAGGTTGATTAAATATCTTCCTACCTTCATTTATGAGCAAAGGACTGCTTTCTTTCATAAGCAATAGGGCCAGACAATTGATTTATTTGTCTCAATCACCTTTTTTCAACCTTAGAATTAATTGGAGTTAGTCCCAGATTCTAGCAAGGTTGTTTTTCAGTCTTTGTTCTCACTGTTACTAAGAATTTCATCTTTTTTATGCTTTGCCTTCATTTCTGAGAAAGGCCGCACTGTGGGTTGTTAACACATGGCCATTTTAGGCAAGAACTCAGCTGTTACACAAAATGTTCCAGGTATAACTTTAACAACAACAAAAAAAAACTTTTGTGAGCAATATGACAAATGGAAATAAATGTAAGTTATACTGGAAAAAGGAACCGAGGCCATTATTCTTTTATGGAGTACAAATGACCACATTTTGACAATTTTCCTCTTTTTCTCTTTAATATAGCCAGTACTGGCAAAAACACCCTGATGAAAATACCGCAGAGATCAGCATTCTCTTTTCCCCACATAAGGCTAAATAATACCTTCCATGTTTCCCCAGCTCTCCTGCTTATACACAATTCTATTATTTAGCATCTATAGAACTGCTGCAGCACTGGACACTTAGACAACACATAACAGATATGTTCCCTCACTGTATCTTTCCCATGAGCCTGCACACCTCCCAAAAGACCAGCCAATAATGATTTTGTAGTCTGGAGTGAAAAATTGGTGGGCAGGGACTATATCACGGGTTTGCAAACTCATAAGCCTACAGGGGCCAGGCGATCAAATGACTGAGCAAAGACTTAGTGTCTGCTTATTAAATACATTTGAATAGTCTTCATTATCACAAACAAAAATGCTCTTTCATTTTTTTCTTGATAACATGACTTTTGATATACCTTTTATTTTCCCACTTTTGGTAGAATTATATGACTTTAGAGAAATGTGTTTCAACTATAAGAAAACATGGAAAACATAATAATAAATAATAGCAAAAGTCATTTGTAGTAAATGATACATTTATAAATCGGAGTGGTTGGAAATTTGAATTTTAACATGAAATATAGCCTTAAATGCTGGCAAAAAATTTAAATTATATTGTGCAGGTTATTTTGAAATATAACATATTTAGGGGCTAAACTTGACCAAAACGTGGCTTCTGAAACATATAGTTTCTTTTGGGAGGGTTTTTTATATGTTGATTTTTAGATTATTGCTGATTGCTATTTTCTGTTCTACATTTAGTCCATGTCTAAGGTAGGGTTTAGGCAATCAAGTTTTAGAAGCTCCATAAAAAGTTCTTATGTTCACCTAGAGTTAGGAGTGGCTGGTACCGCATCTGGTTAGAGTGGACGTGCTCCGCCTGCCCATCTACTCTCCCTGCTCAAAGAAAAGCGCTGCCCTCCAGCAGTGATAGCAACCACACATTCTTGATGAGGTTCATCATTTAATTGGATAGCAGAGGAGATCTGTGATTCACGATCACAGGGAAGCATTTCGTTAAGAATGCTTGAGCCTTATCAGTTGGTCATATCTGTAGGTAAAATGGTGTAGATAGATAAGGCCCCTATGCACAGTCCAAGAAAATGATATAATAGTCTGGGGAATGTAAGCAATCTTGACCGTGGACTACTAGATGGTTTTGTGAGGCAGGGAAAATTAGCCAGATATTTCCACGTCCTTAAAGGAGCCCTTACATTCCGCCAGCACTCTTTGACTTGATCATGTTCACCCAGCAGTCTGCTAATTGCCAAGTATATTTTACAGAAACTTCAGTGTTTGGCAGGGGCCAAATGAATGCAAGTATTTTATTCACTGGGAAGGAATGGGGGTAATAAATCAGCCCTCTGTGATCTTAGTTAACATAACTCAGCCTTCAAAACCCTGATCAACCTAAACCTACTGACAAAATTCAGTTCTCTGGCTTACAAGGTTGAGGAACAACCCCTTGACTGCTCTGTGAGACTCAATTTTGGGAAGGGGGTGGAGGTGTGGTGGCAGCGTATTCTCTGTGATTCTTTGGCATTTTCTAATTCAAAATGAACTTGGAAAAATTTATTTTAAGCCTTCAGCACTTTTACTTGTATTTTTTCAGGATGTGAAAATTGAGTTGAAGAAATCTGTTGAGTTTCCATGGAAATGGTGCCAATTAATTTTTTTTTTCCTGTTCTTCAGGAAAATTCTTTGACTTAGCAATAATGTAACTTCCTGGCAATCCCTTGGTAGTCTTGAACTTAGTGCCTCTGAAATGCCTACACTTACAGTGGGAAAATCACTGGCTGTCATAATCCCTTTTCCTTCCAGAATATAGTGGAAGAATTAAATAGTTTCTTTAACCTTATTTAGAGAACTTGTCTAGCCCCTTTAGAAAATCTTGACTCTGGCAAACATTTCATAAAAGGCCCTGCTCTTCTTTTCCAAAGAGATTATCATTGGTGAAGTATATACCAATTTTCCTATTATGCTATAAAATCTCAGGATATTTGAAGAGTATTCACTACTTCAGTAGTAAGCAGTTTTCATTGCCTAGTATGTTCCATTGACTGGATGATCATAATATCTAGGCAGTTTAGAGATATACGGATGGATGGAGTAAGCCCTTTTAGGTACTTAGGTAATTAATTCTTTTACTTGAAAATATTCCCAATGATTTATAATTATCTTTTTTTTTTTCCTCATGCTAGATGTTGATTTCTCTGCAGCTTGTAGACATTGGAGAAAGTTTTTTTTTTTAAAAAAAAAAACCATTCCGTAAGGTTTGATATTCCCTCAGTCCTTGCAAATAGAGCAATGTTCTGTTCCATTCGGGTAGGTTACTGATATCCAGGATTAAAGGAATCTAGGGAAACTGCTGTAAGAAGACTATCAAAAATGTCCTCAATATGTTAAATCCAGAAAGAAAAAAATTTCAAATAAAATATGATCAAAATTTTCAGTATCGTTATCCCCCCAAAATTTTAACAATCTAATGAAATTGACCTTTATGAAGCAAATTAGGTAACAAGATATAGATAGATGTCAATTCAATAAAATATTGTATGATCAGGTCCTTGTTTCCTTTCACCATTTTCCTCTCCCCGCTTTTGTTCTGGGCACCATTTGGTACTATTTTTCTGTACATATGGATACTTGAATCAGGCTCTTCCTCATCCTGCTCTCTGTGGGGCAGCAAGAAGGATGGTTGGTAAGACCAAGGTTTCCACAGATGTCTTTATTACACTTTATACTTGTCACCTTCCTTCATCTGCTGTGTGCCCCTTCACATTTTCCCCTTAACTCTAAGAGAATTTAATTAAAAATGTAATTGAATAATTTATAAGAAAAATGATTTAGGGAATTTTCTCCCAAATAACTCAAAGCATCTTCTCCCATTATTGTTTCCAAAGCTCTGTGAGGTATGTGGGAGAGTCCAGATAGGAATAATCTTATCTACCTTGTTTAATTCCCTAGTACGGTTCTGATCCTAACTGTACAATGATATTACATAGAGCTTTGCATTTATTTCTCAAGAGTGCTAAAGACACAGTGGGAGCATAATAGTAGACTTAAAAAAGATATACATGTCTCTTAAAAATATGAAATCACCAAAAATGGAAAATTGTCAAACAGAGTTATTGCATGTAAATTTCCAAGCAGGGAATCCAAGTGATTCATGGGAAAAATAGAAGTTCAGCATCATCATGTGTTGTATTCAAACAACATGTACTTGATTGGAAAAATGATCCAAGTATAACCTTGCTGCTGTGGGCAATGCTACTTGAAGTGATAGGTGAAGGTCATTCATTTAAGGGCACACCTTTGTTTTGAGGACAATTCATAGCATCCTAGGAGCAGGTCCATTGAGATTCTATGTTTAGTAGTTCAGGGGGAGTTAGAAGTTGGCACAATCATTACCTATTGATCTCCACAATGGCACAAAAGGAGACTGACTATGGGAGTCATTATGGGCTGCCATGAAATAATTTCCTGGTTTTATTTTAATGTCTCTCTTAGCAATTTATTGGTACCAATTTCAAGGTAATATTATTCTGGACCCAGGTTATTACAGAGGTGGGTCTCTATCTGCTCACTGATTATTACAGTCAGCTAATGGTGTCTGTATCTCTGCCACCTTTTACAATTTTCATTTTAAACCGTAAGTAAGGCCTTCTTATCAGGACAAAAAATCATAATAAATAACTTGCTCTAGTGTCTGTATTAAATAGGAGACAAGTATTTCACGGAAAACTGTAGGCAGAAAATATTCCTCCTGTGTAAGATGTTTTTGTGGTCATAGTTTTCAGATCTTTTCTGCATGACAAATAATTGTTCAAAAAATGTTGTGTCAAATACTGAAGGTTAGACAATAGTGGGAAAAGGGTACAATCTTTGATTGGCATTTAGCACAGAGCATAGACAACCTATGCTATTTCCCTCCTTTGGGGAATCAATCATCTGCCCCTCTCACCCAAGTTAAGTTCTACAGACTTCCCTCTACACAGAATTTGTCTTACTTGACCTTCCTGGAGCCCTCAAAACAACATCAACCACATCATCACAAATATTTTGACGAGGCCATTTCATGTCTTTGTTAATTAAAATAATCTTTTTGCATCAATTTTATTATATTATGGCAAAATTGTATTTGAGTTAGACACTAACTTAAGAGTAAAATTAATAAAGCACCCAATTATTTATTCCTGTCCTAAGAGGCTTTATTCAGTATTCATAAGTTTTCTTTAAGTCTTACTTAGAGAGTATTAGGTAGACTGAAGTTAGTGTCAGTACCTTTTTTCTTACGAGGACCATGGAACTTGTCAATGTCAGATTGCCTTCTGGCTGCCTTTTGTTGGAACACTGTAAATAATATAGAACATATTATTCAGTGAACATAAACGTTAAAAATAACAAACTGTAGATGTCTCCAGGAAGTTAGAATGCAATATATCTTTTTCCTTAGTAACAATTCCTGAATTGTATTATTTTTCAGTAGGAGGATTATTATATATACAATTTTCTCATTTGTGCAGCTTATCAGTCATTTCACAAAGCATTTTCGTGGGCAGAGTAGGACAGTGCTAATGGAATGCCTCATTAAACTATTTGAATCAAGATATGATTCCATTTTGATATCAGGTAGAGATTAAAGCTGCACTTTGTTAAAAGTGATAAATGTTAACATCACATGAAAAATTCCATTTGCACAGAAATTACTCATGCTGACTTTTTGGTGATAAGCAAGGGTAATGACTGTTTCTTCTTAAACAGATGAAAAGACTGTTGTATTTCACAGATGTGCTAATAAAAAAGACACTTTATTTTTGCATCACCTATCTAGACCTCAGACGTATTAAAGTAGCTTATTCAAATTACTTCATTATCTGAAAAGTGCTTTGCTCTCATTTATTATTTCTTACACAAAGTTCTGGGAGACAAGTCAGCATTACTCACCACATTTTGCAGATGAAAGATAAAATTTATTGCTTAGTACTTACATTTATTGAGCACCCACAAAGTTCTGTATAGCTTCTGGCATTTGTTAATGAAAAAGTCCAGACCTGTTACAACTTTACTTTAGAAAATGAACATCCCAGGGTTACATTTATTTTTATGGGCAGTTTGAATTAAGGGTTTGGGAACTGGAAGAAGCTTTGGAGATTTAGTCCAACCTCATGTGTTTATAGATGAGGGAGGTGGAAGTAACTAGCTTGTAAAAGGGCGAAGTAATTTTGCAAATTTTGATCCCAAAGCTGTTGGCTAGTAGAGATGTGACTTAGACCCTCAAGCCTAGAACTTCAATCTATTGCTTGGTTCTTTCCAGCACTGCTACCTCTTCCCTTCCATGACTATTTCCTTTTATAGGTAAAGAAGGAAACAGAGGGAGAGGATTAAAAGGAGCCTTAGAGCATTTCCAACATGGCTGTGTCTCTTGTTCACTTTAACAGCTCAACAGGATTTCCTGGGTAATTAAACTGAGGCACGTGGGAGTGAGAGTGCTCCAGCTGGGTGGTGGTGCTCAGACACTGACTGGAGGAAGCGTCCTGCAGTTATCTGAGATCACTGTCTTTGGTTATAACATGCTTTAAACCAATCTAATATCAAGATCATACCAGGGACATTTTTTGAGTTTAAAAAAGTGCCCCCAAATATATCAAAGCAACAATTATTTATTAAGCATATATACTTTGACAGATGCTGTCAAGAGAAAGGACACTCCTGTCTATTGTCCTCTCTCAAACAGAAGAGGCAAATACATTTTCAAAGTATAATGTGTTTGAGAAAAATGATACACAAAATAACATTTCTGGTTGAAAATCAGTTTTCTGCTTCAAGTTAGTATTTGCAAAACATGCTGAATATAACTAACTGGCAAGTTCTGGGTTAGTGGCTTATATTTTTCCTAAAATAAAATATACTGAGGGATACGTGGTGTGTGAATGTATTTTAGGATACTAGAAGAATTTTTAAAAGTGGTGTTTGTTTTTTTTTTCCATTGGCCAGTTCTAAAAGTCTTTAAAAAATGCAATGCTTTCGAAATTTTAATAACATGCAGAGCTTTTCTACTTTTTTGCCCATATTGTTAAGATATAAATGAGGATGTATAAGACTAAAAAGCTGTAATATGCTATCATTAATATGAGAAATGACCTGAGTCCAAAGATAAATTCAGACAATAAATTCTTCAAATAAAAATTACATTAATTGATAAGTTTAAAGAATTCTGCTGAGGTTTGAAGCTACAGAGTACTTGGAAATGGAATTATTTTTTCAGCATTTTATTTTGCATTACTTTGTTAAAAACCACTTTATAACCTATATTTTATTGGAATACTTTCTGTTGACAACAAATGCTCAGGCTATTTGAAATACAGTAAATACCAAATAAATGCTCTTTTTCAGTTACTAGATTAAGAATTTACACGTAGTGTATTTATTTATTATTGAGATTTCACCATGACTTATACTTGGAGCAGTCCAGGACGAGGGTGGAGGATTGGAATGGGAGAGTAGGATGCTATCCATGAGGCGATTATGAAAAGCCTGATAACAGAACTCTTTAAAAGCAGCATGTGCAGTAGTAGGTCACACCAAACAGGACAAAGGTCCTTTCTGTCTGTTTAGTTGCCTTGGAATTCCCAGCTAATTCATCTCCAGTTGCATCCATTCCTCCCTGTCCCCTTTCTCCCACCAAAAGATGCGCCTCACTTTGTTACAAAAGCCTAATTAGCAATTAGCATATCTCCAAGTCTCCATGCACATCTCCACGTCTTCTCTTCTCTATGCAAGTTGGGAGGTGTTTTTAAGTTTATAAGGTCACCTTGGGAAAGGACCTAT
This sequence comes from Cynocephalus volans, assembly GCF_027409185.1. Classification (NCBI taxonomy): domain Eukaryota; kingdom Metazoa; phylum Chordata; class Mammalia; order Dermoptera; family Cynocephalidae; genus Cynocephalus; species Cynocephalus volans. The sequence continues at coordinate 7,294,746 of NC_084464.1, read as the reverse complement.
TTTAACTTGTTTCCTGAAGAAAGAGTTAACCCATCACAATTATCACTGAAGCAAACACGCATATCAACGACACATACTTCATCGGCCTTAGAAAAGAATATAAAATTCTATATAAAATAAAAAATTCTAGAATTTGTCAATCTTCCTTTTTTACAGTTAATATTAACTGAAACATTTTAAATTGCTTCCACCAGTAAAACCTTTGTTCTAAAAAGTTTTACACACTTTATATTTACCATATTCAATCACTTCACACAAACTTTACAAGAGGTAAATATAAAATCTGTGCTAGAGTGAGAACTGAGTGTTGGGTTATGGGTCACTCAGATTTATATACAAAAGTACATATTTTTGTACAGCAAGATTTGTGATGAGTTAGATGAGTCTGTTTTAAACATATCGTAACTGGAAAAAATCTGTATACTAGAATGCTAACCAATTTGGCACAGCAGAAGGAGTCTAGTTTTGTCTTTATATTAACAGCATGCATTACATGGAAAAGGGCTTTCTCCTCCTGGACCTTTATTTTCTTGTCAATAAAGTTAGGGCTTAGACGCAATGATCTCTAACATCTCACTCAGCTATTACATTCTAAGATGTTACCAGTTCTTATTCCCAGGTCCAAAGGTGCCAGGATAAATTTTTAAGTGAGTATGAATTTAAGTAGAATGCTATTTTCTGAAGAAGAAATTATTTGTAATCTGGGGATTTTGACTAATATAAAAGCTAGAAGGTTAAATCACAGACTAACGTTAATTTTTTAAATAATATATTGATATGATCCTATCCCTATGTGTGTAAATTCTTGGAGGATATTATTTTCATCACATTTTACCCCATCAATGTTCAAAGAATGCTATCAAGGCACTTATGACATATGTCAACTTTGATGACTCTGCCCCAGTAAAATCTTATTTTTTCTCTTTCTACCAAAAATTAGAATTTGAGAAGAAAGAAACATGAATGCATTATTAGTTGTAGTCAATACCTTTAAACATAAAAATAAGTCCATAGAGAAAGAAAAATATTTTTAAAAAAATTTTTTTTTTTAATTTTTTTTTTAAATTTTATTTTGTCGATATACATTGTGGCTTATTATTGCTCCCCATCACCAAAACCTCCCTCCCTTCTCCCTCCCCCCCCCCCCACCCAACAATGTCCTTTCTGTTTGCTTGTCGTATCATCTTCAAGTAATTGTGGTTGTTAAATCTTCTTCCCCCCCTTGTTTTTTTTATTTTGTGTGTGTGTGTGTGTGTGTGTGTGTGTGAATTTATATATTAATTTTTAGCTCCCACCAATAGGAAAAATAATTTTTGAGGTATAAAATAACACCCCAAAATAGAAATCTCCCAAATAACACCCCTGTTTATTTTAAATATTGGTGGAATGACTTCTGCAAAATTTTCTCCAGAATAGGAATGACATTGAATGGAAAACATTAGCATAGTATTAAATACTCAAAATGTTAAGCAAAGCAGAGCTAGCAGAAGAGCAGAGGAGAAGGTGAAATATAATGATTAACTAGAACTATTTGTCTTACCAGGCTGCTTCTGTAAGAACATTCTTCATGTTAACCTGATTTGTGGCCTATTTCAAGCAAAGGGACTCTTCCAGAGCAGCCCTTCTTAGAAAATCTGATAAAGCTTATTTTGAATTATTTTTAAGTGGCTAAGGTGATAAAAAGTCTGTGCAATAGCCAATAGCATTCATGAAGGTATGAATTATAACCCACAAGCCCCTTGAGGTTTCATGCCCACTAGAATTGAACAATGAAATGTTATTTAGAGATATACACCTGTCACTGAGATCACTCTTGAAACTAGAGATTTGATATAAAATAAAATACACGGATCTGTATTGTGTTCTGAACTTTCAGAGAACGATACTATGTAGAGTGGAAACAGTATGTTTATTATTCATTCAACAACCTTTCAATAGGTTGCTAACTACATAGTTAAGTGCTGTGCTGGGTTCTGAGGACACAAAGGTACATAACGCATAGTCACAGTTGCCAGACTATCCTCTAATTTTGGTGTATTCATTTAAGTAAAGGTCAAATGTGTCATTATACCGCCTACTGATGAAAGAGGACAGAAATGAGAAATAGTCAGGAAGAGCAAGGGTCATAATTCAGTCCTTGTAACTGTATTCTGCCTACCTTGTTCCTCCAATATGCACCATATAAAAGCTAATCACAGAAAGGCAGAATGAGGTAAAAGAAACAGTGTACACAATCCCTTTGTCTAGCTGGTACATGCAGAGGACAGAATGTTCTAACCCTATAAGTAGTAATGCTGACTAATCTGAAGGTCAAATTAAGATGTGGCCTCTTTGCAAATTAACTAAGAAAGACTGAGCTCTCCAGTCACCTTAAAACCACCATTTCATTGTGCTAGCAATAGTTACAGGTTATTAATTTGAACAAATTTATCAGAATCAGGCCACCACAGTTGAACAGATGCATTCAAGGTAGTGCAGACACAATAAACAGTCACATCAGCCACATAACATGAAAGTCTTTCACCTGAAAGTAGTTTACTGAATGGCAGACACATGTGGCTGGGAGTGGTGGCATTATATTTTTAGGAAGAATCTGTAAATCGTCAGCTAGCACACATGAGGTCACTGACATGGTTACCAAAGCTTACTCTCGAGATTGGCAGAGATGGAAAGTTGGAAAGCACATAGCTGCATAAAAGAAAATGGCACAGAAATTTGAATCAATGGAGATTTCAATGAATACTTTAGTTTCTTAAGGAGAAAACATTAATTTTCTTTCCAATTTATAGCAGAAACTTTGTCTGATAGAAGTGCTCCCATAAAAATCCTCTCCCAAACCAGGAGATCTCACTATAAATTATTTTTTCTACTTATAAGGAACTGAATTTTTACTAAAGTAGAACACAAACTATTTTTATTTGCACATTTATTCTTCTTGTTGCAAATAAGAATATTTCTATTTTAGAAATGTCCAGGAAGTTGGGACATTCTGAGAGAGAACAGTTGCTTGGTGGAATTCTATGTAATTGTAGCTTGAGGCCATTGCAATGAGTTTATTGGCAAAACCTCTACTAATCAGTGGGTAGGCAGGTCTTCCTCCCTCTGGTTACCAGGCAGGCAGCATGTATTGAACATCTATTGCTTGCATAGCACTGGACTGGGGGTTAATCTCTTCCCATAAGACTTCTTTTGGGTTTATTACTCCACTTCTCTTTTTGCCCATTTGTATTCAGTGAAATGATGTAAGTGTAGATACTGAGTAGCATCCCAAGGAATTTTCCTTTCGTTTCAAAGAAAAGTGGTTTGGGTAGGAAGGAAGTCACTAGACGACTGTGGAAATTATGATGAGTTCACCTTTTGGTTCATGCTCAGTGATTACCAAAAAGTAACTTCTCCGGCCTTCTCTTTTGCCTTAACCCCCAACCCCCATGCCAGGAAATGTTGCTATCCTGAGAAGCAACAGTGGATCATGATTTGCATTTTGTTATATTTCACAGGGTGATAACACTCGACACTCTAAACAGTTTTCTCCTCTGAACTTCAGATGAACTATCTGGTTGTGCTCACTTTGAACAAATATTAAATACTAGTTCTGCTAATAAGTCTCAAACTATAGAAATGCAGATTGAAAATTCCAAAAGGACAGGCCTGTGCCCATTTGTTCTAGATAGTGTTCAATAGAGGTAGTTAATAAATACTTCGGGAAAGTCATGCAAGATGATGTATTACCATACAAAACCCATGTAAAAGGGAAGAAGCAAAAGGCATACTAAAGGGGAGAGGGCCACGGCAGGTCTGCCCTCCCGTCTGTGTCTGCAGAATACCAGCCATCACAGTGACTACCATTTCCTGCATACTACTCTGCACCGGCCACCGTACATATGTAGCTTTAGTTCTCATGTGAAAACCCTGTGAAGCAGTTATTACCATTTCTTTAAAAACAGAAAATAAAAAACAAAAACAAAGACAAATGAAGCAAGGTTATGCAACTTGCACAAACTATAACTGGCAAAGCCATAAGTCAAATTCAGTTGCATCCAGCTTTACAGTCTTCATGAATTTCACTACACCAGGCTGCCAGTCCCTTAGGGGATGCTCCTGTCAGTGTGCCAACACCAGGAAGCACCTTGTTTTTCTCTAACTGCTACTTATTTAGAGTTAAAAGGATGCACACATTAAAAGTCTTCAGGGAAAATATTGTGAATTCAGGAAATCTAAAGTGAGAAAAAAGAGTCTGTGGATAGCTGTTTGATAAAACTATGATTTTATCTTTAAATGATTGTTCTCTAAAGTATTCAAATGATTACTCTGACTTGAAAATAATCTAGGTCAGAGTTTCTCAACAGTGGCACCATGGACATTTTAGACTGGATAATTCCTTGTTTTTGGGGGCTAGCTTATGCACTGCGGGATGTTTAGCAGCATTCCTGGCTTCTACCTACTTGATGCTACTAGTACTGTCCTAGTTGTGACAATCAAAATGTATTCACACATTGCCAAATGTCTTCTGGGAGGCAAACCACCACCAGTTAAGAACTACTGCTGTAGGTCAATTAAACTTCTTAGTAGAGATGTATTTAACAGAGAGCTTAGGAGCACTATATCTTGAGGGGAAAAAGACCAGAATTCACACTGCTGTTCAGTGAAAGTCTAAGTGCTTGATAACATTTGTATTCATTTTCTTGCATAAAACAAACCCTTTACTGTCACTTCACACCACAGTTGATTACTGCCTCCTTCTCACTTCACTAATATAAAGGAATGAATCCTGGAAGATGGGACTGGAAAAGTTCGTCATTATTATGCCAACACTCTAACAGATGTTCTGCAACTCCCTTCTCAGGTTTTACTCAGTGTCTCTGTGAAGGAGCCAGGAGATCATGATGTTCTGCTGTGAGAAGGACAGAAAGAGTAAATCAAGACATGTGGGTCACACAAGCAGACGTGCTCCCCTTCAATGGACAGCATGAGCGCAAGGCAGAATGATCGCTCCTTTGCAGAGCTGCACCAGCACCCTATCAGAAGAAGGAACGAGGCAGAGGGTCACAGGAGAAAGACAGGAACACTAGGCTTACAGACAGAATGATAAATATGTCACTGTTCTAAGAACACTTATGATATATATCCATGTCCTGCAGCTAAATGGTTTGGACAAGGTCACTAGCCAGAGACAGGACCCCAGGCACTTGATCTAAGACCTACTTTACCTACTTTAATCCACTTGACCATATTTCATAATTAATTAGGACAGAAACCATTCTACCTTGTCACATTTGCAGTGATATGGGTTAATTTTCCTAAGAGTTTCTACAAGGTCCTTTTTTCTTTTTTCTTTTTGCATTTCAATTGCATTGTATGTGATCAATTTCAAGTACAAGTGAATTGCAAGTGGAAAATTTCTGACAGCAACTGAGCTGTACTTGACATTTTGGGGTCCCAGTATCTGCGTAGCTCTCAAAAAGGTCATATAAAACTTTGTTGCATTGCAAAATGCCAAGGGCAACTCAGTAGCAATTGAAAATTGAAAGGGAAATCATATTTTATCCCAAATCAGCCATGTAGATTCTGAAGAAGGCTCTCTGTTCTATTAATTGTGTGAGGAAGAAATGGAAAATTGTCCACTGATATTGAAAAAATTTCCCCAATAGGCATTCATCTCTTTGCATGATTTATGGATATAGTTTTACTACCAATCTATCTACACCATGCCAAGTGCTCATTTTCTTTCCTTGATTTGTCTTAAATCAAGAATTCTGTCACTAAAGAAGACTGTAAATCCATGTTAATTCCTCTGTATTCTTGAAACTTAGTGAACCCGATCTTTTTCAGTATTACAGGGAGAAAAAGGTAGAGAGAATATGATATCTGAAAATAGGCAAACTTCAATATCTTTTTAAGAAAAGTGAATTATTCTTGTTGTGGTTGTTAATTTAAGATTAGGTTTAGTACAACAGCAATGGAATAAAAAAATCAGAAACATAAATCTTAAAAAAAAATGAGCCAGCAAGGATTCGGTTCTGCATTTATAAGTAATATTTCTGTGTGGGGGATGATGACGATGGTGGAAATAGAGCTTCTCTCTCATATGTCATGTTTTATGAAAGCAGCGAAAATGACGAGCTATACGTGAACATCTTAGAGCTTTGTCCTATTCTATGTGGGCTCTTCCCTTCAATTATCAGTGCTTTGAACACAGGGTGGTTTAAAGCAGGGAAAGTTTAGTGACTGTAGATGGACATTCCTCCGGGCATCCTCCGAGTGTTTCCGAAGCCTTCTACTCTGGACACATTGGAGTGGGTCTCGTTATTTCTGTCATTCATTTATTTAGCTAACAGTCTTCCGGCGTTCATTATTTTTCACTAGAAATTCAGCACTGAGCTTGGCACCAGAGATACGATAATGGGCAAAAGTGGATGAGGCTGGTCTCTTCCTTCATGGATATTATGTGTCAGAAGGAAAACATAAATATTAGTAAATAATTCAGAAATAAACGTATTGGTGGAGGACATCTGTGGTGCCATGTGCACAAGCACAAAACCAGATTAATCTGCATCCAAATCCCACTTTTTCCTCCTCCTAGTTTTATCACCTCGAGCAAGACACTGAAACTCATTGAACGTCAGTTTCTTTTTCTCTAAAATGAGGCTATTACTGCCGACAGGATTATTACATAAATCTGAAATTATCATGAAAGTTACCGAATAATAATGGTTACAAGGAGTGGACAAAGCCAAGCTATCCCGCTAGAGGACAAGGTCTTCCTCCCCACCCACTCCAGCTCTATTATCTTCCTTAACTTCTGACTCCTCCAGAATCCGAGAAACACACCAACACTTTTTCTGTAATTTAACGTTAGTTTATCAAAGTCATCCTCTGTCCAGAACTGAACAAAGACAAAGTAGAATTGCTTTTAATTATAATGTATCGAATGCATACTACATACCAACTATTGTGCAGGTATTTGCTAATTCTATTTCATTTAAAGATTGTAACAACCTTGGAAGTAGATATTATTTTTATCCCTAATTTACAATGAGGAAATTGAATCTGAGATATATAAATTTACTTGTTTTGGTAACACTGGTTGAATCTGAGTACAGAGTTTTCTACAAAGCCAGCACGGTTTTCTTGTATCTCCCTGGTTTTCCTTTTCCTAGTCCCTTTCCTAGTACAGTGCTTTCTTGAGATTTTAAAATAGTACTTTGAAGTTCTGCATCCTGTATTCTTCTTCCATCCCCGATTCCACATCCTTCTCTTTTCGGTGTGTTAACACACCCTGGATGTTTCAACATTCTGCTGCCACTTCTGTGCTCTGGCAAGAACTGAGGACAATTAATGTTCTTTTAATTAAATGGATGGCTTTCTGGGAAATGGTGGCAATTCCACTTAACAGATATGCCTGAGCTAAGGAAAAAAAAAAAAAAAGAAAAAGAAGAAAGATGTGAGGAAAGACTTTTATCCTGTGAAATACAAATAACATCAAGGAAGAAGTAGCTGATGAGGCAATCTCTTCCTAATATGGGAACAGAATGATCTACAATCAATTGCCTAAAGGAAAGAGGCAGGCAAATATATCCCAGTGAAAGAGAAAAAGAAGAAAAAATGGAAGGGGATTTTACTACTGATTTAGGTTGTGGGGCAAATAACTACACCTGTTTTACTTAATTGCAAAAACAAATAAACATTATAATGCTGGTTCCTGTCTTTATGTAATACAAACATCATGAGAATAAATTAGAATTCATAAGTGAATTAGAAAGATGCCTTATAAATATTGAAGTGGGACTGGCTTGGTAGGTGAGTTAAATAACCTTTACAATTTCTTAGAAACTCAAGATTTCTAAGATTCCCTAAAATCCTATGAGTGCATATATGTATGGGACAAATTACACCATTGCGATGTACAGAATTTGCAAAATTAATACACAGACTATCATTGGCACTCAATAAATCTTTATGTAATTAATAAATAAATGAACAAGGAGGAAAACCATCCCAATTCACTTATTTAAAGATGAGGATTGGTTGAAAGTCTAAAGCAATCACAGCCCTAAATTCCTTCTCCAACACTGTGAAATGGGGAAATCATACACGATGGGAGGTTATTCATTACAGAAATTGAACTGAAGTTGTTCTGAACGTGGGCGATGAGGCACAGTGGGTGGCACTGAACTGAAAACAGGTAGAGCAAGGTAAATTGAACATTCTGAGTGAAGAAATGTCCCAGTCTTCTCCACACACTGTAATCTCACTGTGCTGGCAACTAGATATACGAGTGTAAGTGCAGACTAAAGTTAGTTAGATTTTATTCTAGAAAAATTGAAAAGTATAGGAGAACAGAGCTACATAAATTACTTTCTGGGGTCATTCCATGAAAAGGGTGCTTACCTCCCTATTACATACAATGCAGTAGACAAGCTAACAAGTAGAGGTTCTGTTCACATTTTTGGTGCTTCGTTCTTAAACATGAAAGCATAGCTGAGAATAGCCATATTCGATGGAAGTGTCAAGTAATATAGACAGAACAAACAAACAACAAATACAGAAAGAAGAGACAATGAGAGCAGAAGAAAAATAAAAATCAAAACAAATTTAAAAACCTAAATCAAAACAAAATTAAGCAAAAACAAAGTAACACAGATACTGCATTACACTTCTTTTCCACCTCCAAAAGAGAAGAGAATGCTATAAAAAGAACAAAGAACAAAAAAGAGATCTTGGAAAATAAGAATATGACTGACAACAGAAAAATGGCAAGATAAGTCCCCAAAAGTGGAACAATATAACATGGGCGTCAGTATTTGTGGTCCTGAGAATCTCCCTAAATTGGGATAACAGAATAATTTAATCGGGTTCCCTTTGCCTCCTGGCCAGTTGGAGGTGGTTCAGTAAACAAATTGTGTGTGGGGGGGTGGAGTTAGCATGCATGCGCATCACCGCCACCTTGGCTGGAGTTTACTGCCTTGGTTGGCCGCTGCACCAAGCTGCCATGCTTTCCAGCCTGTGGCTTCTGAGGACCTGTTTGCCGGTTACCTAGCTCATAGACCTGCGTGTGAGGGGTCTGCTGACCCAGCCTGGCATGGGAAGGGTTTGTGACCCAGTCTGGACAACGGGCTTGAGGGGTCTGTGAGCTCCAGACCCAGCTCTAGCTCTTCAGGAGTATAGAAGATAATTTACCTCTTCAAAAATTTCTAGAATGTAACTAAATTCTTGTATCAAGGTGTATCTATTTTCTCCCTTTTAAAAATATTTATTGGGATTTAGCAGCCTTGTCAAAGAGATAGAATATTCTAGAGATCACTGTGATAGAAAATCAGAGAATTTCTAATTAAAGCTTATTCCCTGCCTTCATAACCTTAATTGTTCCAATTTCCATTTTGTTATTGTAGACTTATGTAGAATTCTTGTAATTATGGAGGAAATATCAAACAGAATTTCTCCATATATGCCATGATTCTATGTTCCTTGGATGACTTATCAAAATTATCCTTCTTAATGGAGAATTAGAAGCCAGAACCCAAGCCATCATTCTTGTTTTCTTTATTCATTATGTTTGTAAAATTCAAGTCTCAACTGTGACTTGAAAAGATACTTTTAATCTTTGGAGTTTTAGAGCACTAATCACAACACCTTATACCCACTCCCCTCTGATACACAAAAGGACAAAAAAAATCCACAAACAAACAACAACAACAACACAACATTACCTTGAGCTATGTAAGGTGTGGTTTCCTCTTTCGAGGGATACTTGTGGGTCGGGGTGTCAGGGCAGGAGGTCTGTTTATAATGAAAGACCGACTTCCAGTTGTCTTCTTCATACTCATGTTGGCCAGTGTCATGTCATATTCGCTGTCATCGATCTCAGCAAAAGTGTGTGGATCTTCCTCTTTCTCCTGCTCCTTTTTGTCTTCTTTCTTCTCTTCTTCTCCTTTGAGTTCAGCTCCTGGTTCTTGTCTCACGCCAGGACCACACCAGTTCTTCTTTCCATGTGGCCTTCCGCCCTTTTGCCTGCTTATAAAATATTTATATTGTATTTACTCTTCTATTAAGTGCAATATTATTGCTTAGTCACTTGCTTGAGTTTCCCAAAGTGTCTTAATCAAATGCTATAAGAAATGATACGAGAAAAGCTCCTAATCTCCATAAAAATAATTTATATATTACCCCATAAATTTCCAAGTAAAAGTGAACTATGTAACTTACTAACACTTCCTCCTGCAGTTTATAATTGTTAATTTTGTTAACAAAAACACTTTCTTTAAAATATGAAATTCTTTAAAAACATATAAATATTTCCACATTATTTTGTGAATACATCCATATATAATGAATGACTTAATATCAGGAAATTGAGTTACAAATCTGTCTCACACTCCAAATTTTTTGAAAATTTGTGTGTTTCAAGCATAATACCCTTAGATTTTTTTCCTGTGAAGTCATTTTACCTTCCATATTGCTTGCACTGGATATTTAACCTAAAATTCAATTTCTCTGAAAATGATGGGGAATAGCCAACGACACTGTTACTTGGTTTCCGAGCAGTCAGTTTCTGGCTAAGACAAACTGATCTTCAAAAACGTAACTCATGATTCCTGCAAACCAACACGCACCTCATTCCTAGATAAAGGACACCAGAACTAGGACTTGTAACATGAAAGACAGCGTGGATAACCAATGGCTTAAGGATTAATTCATATGAAAAGCATAAAGTTACAAGTTTCAGAGTCTTTTATGGTTTTTATATTCAGTAAAATCTTCACATATTTTATACGAATGTGTTCAAATATTTTAGTAGCAGTTATTTAGAAGACAAAGATATGATATACTTTGGTGAATAAATAAATTGAAAAGAATTTCAATGGCTCTCCATCAGACCAATTAAGGGTTATTTGCTTTGTTTTTTTTTTCCTCTCCCTCTCTTCTTCTTTTTTTGTTTGTTAAATTTGTCCTTTGTTTGGTAAGAATCTGACTTCCCCCCCCCCACCAAATTATTGAGTTTACTTATGAAGATTTTAGTGGGAAATCTTAGAATCTAAGAGAAAAGACAAATAGTAGAGCAGAATAAAAAGTTATTATTCTAAAAAGATGCAGCAATGGTTTTGAGTAGACTTATGAGAGAGAACAGGATAATCTCCCAACAGTCTTCAATTTTATTATTTCTGTTAGTTTACCTTAAGAAGTACAGTATTAACTACTTATGTGACTAGCACTAACTTTAAAATCATCAAGAGTTGCCTTTTTCCCTGTGAATAATATGGTTTTGAGAATTTGACTTTGTGACTTCTGTTTCACTGACAGAATCACAGGTGAAACCAGATTAAGTTGTGGGAAGCACTTTTACAGTGTTCATTTTTAGCGGAATGTGTCACCTATCCTACTTTTATAAACCGATTTCCTGAGCTGTTAACTCTGTTTTCCCACCCACTTCTCTTCCCAACTATTTTTAAAGTTGAGCTTGCACTAGAAATAATACATTTTACTTTTTATTTTCCAAAGTATCTGATTGTACTTTGCATTTAAGAGTGGGATGTGAGCTTTCTTAATTCAGGTTATACATTAATAAGTAAAGATTAAAATAAAACACTCCCATAATTCCAACTTTTGAAATAATTGGGGCAAGAGTGTGTAAAAAAGAGAAGAATGCTACAAGCCCAGGAAATATGTTCACTGAAGTAAGTATCTGACACATTGCTATCGCAGGCTCTGTGGTCTGGGATCTGAGTCAAAGACAACACAGTGATAGTTACTTTGCAGGATCGTTGCGAAGATAAAAAGAGACAACGTGCCCTTTAGAAATTGAAAAGTGCCCTATTATAGAGTTACATATTATTAGATATTATTAGTTTCTCCAATGAATATATTCATAAATCCATCGTGAGGAATTTTATGCCTAGGGCATTGATGAGATGTCCTTTTTCATTTTTATTTTTTCCAGTAACTTGAGGGTAGATGGAAGCTAATCTTAAAGGACAATCCTGAAGTTATCACCAGGTAAAGTCAAAGACCCCATACAAAGTCTACAGTGAAAAATAAGTGGTAGCTTATAGCCTTGCTTTTAAAGACATTAATAAAAAAAAATTTATGAAAAAAATTAGCATTTTATTTTCTACTCACTTCCAATATCAGTCCTACGAAAGGATAAGATGAAATGTAGCACTGATTACAATATATGAAAATAAAGCTTTTAAATAAAAGGAGTGGGTTTTTGTTTTATTTTGCTTTTTATATTTCAGGAGATGTATTAGCCACCATTACATTTCTGGTGAACACTCTGGGTAGAGTAGTTTTAGATCTCCTAACCAAACATATCATATATAAAAATTTACATTAAGAAAAACATAATTTAATATTAGCTCCTTTACAAGACTTAACCTGCCATAAGAAACCTTGCCTTTGTAACAATTAAATAATACATGAAATTGTTCAAATCTGAAAAAATGAGAATGATATGCCAGAATTTTGTTACCAGTGTACTACTAACCTATGCCCCCCCAAATATGATTATACCCATTTCATTGGTATAGGAGTATCTCAAGGGTCTACAAGAGCATGACACATAGTAGGTAATCAATAAATACCTGCTGAAGGAGTGAATGAATCAGACGAGTGTCTAGTAGTTTGCAGTACTTTCCATTAAGCAGCACCTTCCATCTCTGAATATAGTGCATAACCTTAGTAAGCCTTATGCTGATAAACTTGAGCCTTCATAGATACAGGGCCTTCAAGGAAAAAATATTAAATTTCATTGCTTCAAGCTTCACTTTTGAAACAGTGTGTTTATGTACTTTATAGCCTTCTAGGACCCGACAGCTAAAATATAGTGACAAATGGGGTTTTGATAATGGGTGTTTTTTTTCATCTTTCTTACTAAATTTTCTTCATAAGAACATTTTATTATTTGAAAAGTAAATATTCAACAATGATCAATAAGTGGGTTATAATTAACAACTTTAAGAGTCAACCTAGAGCTGGAAGTGTTTCAGGCTGTTGAACAGGCTGGCAGACGAGCCCAGTGTGGAAGCTCTTCTTCCCACCCTGTGCAAGGCTGGAAGAGCACAGCCCCACCTTCCACACCCTAATTCCTGCATCTGGGAACAAATGCTACTGGCCGCGGTGACAGTTCCTCCACTTATGGCTGTGTGTAGAATACTGTTAGATTTGGGTCGCAATGCAGTGTGCGATAAATCCTTTACCACTTAATTCTCCTATAGTTACCAAGTAAGTGAAGTGCCCAAGGCCACTTGCAAATCATCTGTAAAATATTATCCTGTCCCTCTTGCCAGAAGACTGAGAGTATTTTTTGAAAGCAATGTTGTTTTCCACAGGATACCTGAGGTTCATTTTATGTGAAGAACTATAGACTCCTCCCAAGTTTTATTTCTTTATTTTCTTAAAGTTTTGTAATGAGACTTTTTTCCAGAAGAAAGACGGAGAGAGAGAATGAGAGGAGAGGAGAGAAAGAGAGAAAGAAAGAAAGAAAAGAAAAGGGGGTTGAAAGAGAGAGAGGAAAGAAAAGAAAGAAAGAAAAGGAAGGAAGGAAGGAAGGAAGGAAGGAAGGAAGGAAGGAAGGAAGGAAGGAAGGAAGGAAGGAAGGAAGGAAGGAAGGAAGGAAGGAAGGAAGGAAGGAAGGAAGGAGGAAGAGAAAGAAAGATCTAGCAGCAGGTATCTCTTGCCTCATCTCTCAGACCTTAGTTGTGAAAGAGCAGGAGGAAAGCGGCTCTTGGTTTCAAAAGCTGAGCTCTGCGTCGATTTGCCTCTGCACTCTACCTGTGTCAGCCGGTCAAGGGTGTTTTTTGTTTGTTTGTTTGTTTGTTTGTTTTGTTTTCAACCTTAAACTTACCGTGGAAGGTGAAGTGACGTTTTTCCAGCTGGCAGGCGGCAGCTACAGGTCGCGGTGGGACGAGGCGGGTCTGCTGCTCATGAGCGGCTCTGGTGACCCATTTTCTGGATCGGCTTCGGGATGAACACGCGCCAGTCACCGCATGGGTCCTCGGAGCTGCCACCGCCGGCCTCGGGAGGCTCCTGCTCGGCCTCCGCGTGCGGCTCACGCTCCTCCGCTGCCCCGGGGGCTGCGTTCACCTCGGCCCCAGCCGCGCTCTGCCTGGACGACTTTCCGCTTTCCTGCTGAAATGCTGGGTTCTGTGCGGCTGTTCATGATGAAGATTGTCTGACTTAGTTAAACACACCGTCTGCAGGCATTTCACATTTTGTACATTTGTAAGAAGTAGCAGTGCTGCTACTAGAACTTTCACGACCTGATAGAGTGGAAAGCTGTCAAATGCGTAACTTTAGTGAACAGTCATCTCTGGGCTTTTAAAATATTAACGAAATGAACAGTCAAAGTTCCATTATCTCTCGCTACCTCAGCACATGACACACTTATGCATGTAATGATGTTCTGATTCTCTGCAGTTCTCTGAGCAGATTCATATATTTGATAGCATTATTGCATTTTATTAGAAAACTGTATAAGTGACCTAATTAAATAAGTATTGTGATGCAAAAGATAAAAGAAAAAAGAAATAAACCTTGACTTGCTTATAAATAATGAATAGAAATGAATCTCTGACTCTTATTTAGTTATTATTTCAATATACTTATTATATATGCTATATTTTAATTATAGATGCCATGATAATTTTTATAATTTATTATATTAATTTTATTATAGATAGCATACCAATTTTTTGAAAATATTACTTGGGAAAACATTAATATTTTTTGATGAGGAAGGCATCCAAATCATCAATAGTAGTTAAATTTTTCTGAGGCTCAGTTCTCTCACCTAAAAAATGCATTTTATCCTAAAATTTAACCAAATGATCTGAATTCCCTCCACTCTAACAGCCGTGCCCTCATTTGTTTTTATATTATACACAATATATGCTCTTTAACTACTCTCGAAGAAAATAGAAAAAAATATAATATGATAACTGTAAATCTTAAAAACACTTTTATTAAATTTTCTTTGTTTAAAAAATCTCCAAATAAAGGGTTTGTTGTGCAGTATACGCATGTATTGAAACAACACACTGTACTCCGCAAACATGTATAAGTAAATGTTAAAATAAAATTTAAAAAAAGAAAGTGAATACATTAAAAACATAAAGGATTAAAAAGTTTAAAACAGACTTTGGAACTTCTGAATGGGCTTTGGAACCTCTATAGCAGACATTGGAATATATGAATTGTTATTGTCAGTGCAAACAATTGTTGTATTAAAATATCACTAAAATAAAATACAGCTTAAAAAGCCAAATAGCAGATTGTGAAGGAAAATAACTTTATTTATTTACTTATTTTTATTATTATTTTTTTAAATATGAAGACTTGAAACATGGAAATTTTTCTGCAATAGTAGAAAAATTATGTGGTAAAACATAATGCCCGTGATGGTACCCCATATTACTATATGGAATTTTCTTTTTTCTTTTTCTCTTCTCTCATGTGAGAAAAAAGAAAGATACAGCTTCCAGTACTAGAACTGAATCAAGATTCTTTAATTACCAGCCTGGCCAGAGCAGACAGAAGGTCATTTTTGCATGATATGTCTACACAGATCTCATTCATTTTTCTACCACTAACACCAAACACAGACCCTGAAATAAAGTCGCCTCAAGAAATGTTGATGAAGTAGATGATGGAATGACTGAAAAGAAATCACTGCTTAGGGTAGCAAAAGGACTTCACTATTCCTGTCTGGGCCAATCAGTCATCAACTCAGAATCACATTTAGGCTACAGACAATTAGTCATGGTCACAGTGCTGTTTATGTATTCAGTGTTTGTTAACACCGAATAAGCAACAGAAGCTCCATGGTACTGGTCAAATATGCCCAAACCTGGAATCCAGCGCTGGAGAGTCAGATCAATGGGTCAGCGGGTTTAGTACACTTGATGGTAATGGTGATGCCCACAGAAATCTGCTGACATAGGGTGTTGTGTGCTTCACCCCCTCTCCACGAAGGAACCTGACAGTTGAGCCCAGTCACACAGAGCTTTCTTTATGAGAAAGTTTCCAGTTCCAAACTGTAGAAATGAGGTTTTCCTTTGCAAAGAACTGAAATTATGTTTTCTTATTACAGACAGTTCTTCTGAAGATTAAATGTCTTGATGAATATATCATCATTATCTATCATGGACTTGATCATCACTTTTATTATTATTAAAAATGATAAGATATATCACCTTCGGTGCATTAATTCATTAATTTAATATCTGGCATTTTGGGGAGGTGTGTTGTGCAACAGATTTGAAGGAGTTTACTGATTTTGCCAAAGCATTTAATTTTATTTGATTTGCTTATCACTTGAAAAACTTGTGGTCTATAATGTTTAATTAAACATCGACTATTTACTGTTACAGGTGCTGGGGATACAATCAGCAGTAAACAAAACAAGTCCTGATCTATTTGAACATGCCTTTTAGAAGGAGAGGACAGGTAATAAACCAACAACCAGAAAAATAAACTGTAGTGTTAAATGTTGATAAATGCAATGAAAAAGAGGAGCAGGTAAAGGGAAATTAAAAGCAATGGTATCGTGGAGAGTTATGATAGAAGAAAGCCATGAGGATACAAGAGGAAAAGTGTTTAGAAGGAAGAGAAATTGCAAATGCCCTGAGGCAGGAGCATGCTTGATGTGTGAGATGTCACTGCAGCCTTGAACAAGCAAGAGAGTGGTCAAAGATGGCAACAAAAAGATTATCTAAGGCATCATAGGTGATGAGAAGGATTATGCATACAATGGAAAAGTAGAGGAGGATTTGGAGCAGAAAACTGATTAGTTCCTTCATAAAGCATAGCAAGTGAGAGGAGGCAAGTGCAGAAGTTGCTATCATGGGATTTCTTAACATGAGTACTAAAGACATTTCGGACTGCATAATCCCTTGTTCTGAGGAGCTCTCCTGTGCATAACAGGATATTTAGCAGCATTCCTGGTGTCTCTACCCACTAAATACCAGCAGCAATCCTCCCTCCTCATGTCTTGACAATAAAAAAAACCCTTTGTTCGTTGCCAAATTGGTCACATAAGGGGTGGTAAATAGCTCTCCATTGAGAACCGCTGTGCTATTGACATAATCCAGGGGAGACCTGATGACAGTGTGGACTAGGATAGATAACAATGAAAGAGGTGACAAATGATTGAATGCTGGCAATATTTTGAATGTAGAGTCAACAGTATTACATGACAAATTGGATATGGGATAGGAGAGAAAGTAAAAATTGTAAGGGTCACTCCAAGGATTTTGGATTGACTTGAACAACGGAAGGAAGGCATTGACACTGAGATGGAGAAGTCCGCAGGTGGAGAGGTCTGGGAATAACAGGAATCAGGATTTTCAGAAATATTGAGTGAGATGCCTAGCAGACATGCTGGTGAAAATGTTGAGCAAGCCATTGCATACTAATGAAACCTGACATGATGGGTGGTTTATAAATATGTAGGATCAGCGAATTAGTCTTCAGTCACCAGAATATAGAATTACAACTACTAGAGCCAAGGAGGACCTTAGAGAGTATCTCACTTCAACCTTCTCACTTCATAACTGAGAAAACTAAGGTCCGCAAAGAATGCAATTATGTTAAAAAAAAAAACTGAAAAAAATATAGCTGCCAAATAGAATGTTTATATCAGCATGACTTGTGTTCTCTCTGGATTGAAAAAACTGGTGTTTGATTATTAAACTTTGAGCTTATTAAATGTATTTAAATTAGTAATATAATGTAGTAGATCTCTACCATTTTACCCATAAAAAGCATTTATTTAATTAAATACCATTTCACGTCTCTTCAGTCTTACTTTTCCAGTTACATATACCACAATATAGAAGTCACTTATATACATGACATGCAGGAAAACTTACAGGGAGGACTTGTAGACAATGAGATAATATGCTCTTCATAGTCATTTTCTTGCTCATTATTTCTGCTAATTTCTTGGATCTAAAAAAAGAGTAATTTTTAGTAATATTCAGTAATCTTAATAAATCTTCATTTGATACCTGTGGAAATTAAAAATAATTTTTATTTAAATACTTTAATTCTATTATATTACAGATCTTGGTTATTTTATTTGTGCTGTCTATAAGGACATGATAACACAGAGTGTTAAAAATATAACTGGGAAACAGAACATTTGTAATAAGTAATAAATTGCTTTAAAAATGAAGCTTATTGCAACTAGTTTACTACTGAAAGAAAGCAATCATGAAATTTAGGTGCAATAAAGAACTTCTGAGTAGAATTTAGCATAACTATTTCTCTTAGAAACTATGAGCTTTGCTTCCTTTTAACATTTTTATATCTTTTATCCATTCAAAAGATATTCTTAATTACATCAAATATTTTAATACAGTGAAAAACAATAAAATTATAAAGCGATTTATTCTCCATCTTTAAAAAGAGGAAAGAAACTGAGTAAGGGTATGTCTGTTCATTTGTCTTTCTGTTATCAGTTTCACCAAACTTGGAATGCAGAATTACTAAGAAAAGACAGAAACCTGTTATCTCCAGAATTGCTGGTCTTTGGTTATAATCTCTGAAGGAGACATGGAGTCTACATTGTGGAGAATACTGTGCTCACAGAGAAAGCTAAATAATACCAGTGACAGTTCTATTTTTGCAAAACCATTTAGGGAGAGGAATAGAGCTTGGCTGTTGTTAACATAGGTCACATTTTGTTACCATAAACTCCAAATGATTATTCAAATGGTTTATGATTTTGTTCTTAATAAAATTGATTGAAATGATTAGGCCATTTGCTCGGCATTTAGAATGTCCCTTTAAAAATTAGAAGCATCCATATTAAAACATTTTTAAATTTATAATAGCTTTGATATGCAAAGGTATTTTGACCCGAGTACTGACTTCATTAATTTGGTTTATCACCCACCTTGGCCAATGGAAGCATGCTGGAATTTATTTATTTATTTATTAAACTAATGCTACCCAGAGAAGCAACACAGTCCCTGATTTCTAGTGGAATCTTGAAGATAAAAACTCTTTAGTATATTTTTAGTGAGACTGATGCAGTAACTCATTTTATACTTCAATCACATTTTCCCCTTAGTGGGCTCCACCAAATGCTAATATGAAAAATCACATAGATTTAGTAGGGGGCTTGACATACTGATTTATATTTGTATGCTGTGGTATTAAAATCATTGTTTAATATAGCTTTTCTTTGTTTCTAGTTGCCTGACCTATATATTTCATAAGGTAGGTTAACAATATATTAAAAAATCCATATACTCTCAAAACCTTATCAAGGAAGTTTTTGCTAGTTGAATAAAAGAAATCGTTTTCAAAGATATCAGGAATTATGCAAAAATTCCTATATATTGTTCACAAGTCTAAGCATTAAGAGCTCAAAATCACTGTGAATTAATAAAGAGTCATCGGACAAGTATGTAGATCTGTGTGTATGCACTGAGTTTGAAATCTAATGAAGTCATTTTTTGTGTCATAACTTAAACTATATGATATTTGTACCAAAAAACAATCACCCCAAACCCAAGAATTTCTTAAAGAAAACTGTTTGCATATTTTAAAATTGGCATAGTTTCACTGATTTGATCACTTTCATCAGTACTACATACAATTTATACTTTGTACAAGCAGACAGTGCAAAGACTAATTGTTTTCTCAGGAATGACAGGAGCTTTAGAAATATTTAAGCTGAAATACAAATGTTTCTTACTTGGTTCCTTACACTTACAATCATATTTATTTTGAAAAAACATGCTAGATCTAGTGAGATATTAATAACTTCAATAAATCAACAACAGCTTCAAAGATAA
Organism: Cynocephalus volans; assembly: GCF_027409185.1. Lineage (NCBI taxonomy): Eukaryota > Metazoa > Chordata > Mammalia > Dermoptera > Cynocephalidae > Cynocephalus > Cynocephalus volans. The sequence goes on along the minus strand of NC_084464.1, from coordinate 7,274,947 downwards.
GAATGGTGGCATTCTGACACTTCATCACTTTAAACCTTGGTTGTGTAATGCACAGAGCATGGACTTTGGGATTAATTTAAGAACAAATCACAGCTCTATTTATTTGCTATGTGATATAGAGCAAGACATTTAACCTCAAACCTCAGTATTCCATTCTGCAAAATGTGGATAGAAATATCTCTGCCATCAGTTTCTGGAAGGGTTAAATTAGAGCAATATAAGCACACCCATAGCATACCTACCACATAGTAAAGTACTCAATAAACGTAGTCTTCACATGTTAAATTTTCCTTCATCACATACTATATAGATCTACTTTTAAGCAAACATGGTTTCTTCTTCTAGTGCTAGAGTCTGATGTTATTCATTCGTCAATTATTTATTCAGACCTACTTTATGCTAAGTGCCTTGTTAGCTATTAAGAAAAGTAAGTTTAAAAAAAAGATACAATTTCCATTCTCAAAAATATCCTGTTTTTATTAGGAGAGGAAGAAAAATAGTAAAATGATTAGAATACAATATTTTGTTTATTTCACTACAACAAACTCAGTTCTCACAGGTGAGTAGAGAATCAAGAAATTGTCAGATAATCAGGGCAAAAGTTCAATTCATTTGCTTTTTGAGTGGGGAGATTGGATTTAAAAAGTATCTTGATAGTTGCATTGATTCCCACTTCTCTAAATAAAAGTTCAAGCTTAAATGACAAAAATCTATTAGCTGAACACACTAATATTCATTGAATAATGAAATATTTCAACCCATAGATCCTCCTTGCAGCACACAATGTTTAATGAAATTAAAATCATTCATTACCAAAGATTAAAAAGAGAACTTCTTATTGACTGAGGTTTATAAAGCTCCACATGGCTTTGGCATCTGGTACTGTGGAAACTGATCTTAATATTCTGATTTTGAGGAAGTGAATAAAAACAATCTTCACATGGCAGTTGGTTTCCAAATCACTTTATGAGAATCTGAAGATATTGTAATTGGCCCAACTTTTGCTCAACTTTCCACAGTGTTGATTACAAGTGATTTCACCAGCTTTTAAAGCACATGGCAGTCTGTGGAATGGAAATTAAAAGATAAATATGTTCTAAGAGTAACAAATTGACCTTGTAATATTTTATGTATTAACACAAATGAAAGCATTAGGTTAAAGAATCTGAGAAAATGCTTCAATGGAAATAATTGAGATTATTTTTAGTAAATATTAAGAATAATGACCAATGTCATACTAAAACCATGAATAATGGCAAACACAGCGTCTCAAAATAAAACTTTAAGGATACATTGTAGGAGTGTAATGTCTGAGCTCTAATGAAATCTTTTAAAGTTTCTCCTTAGGCCATCTAGGGATATGACCTAAAACCATGGAAGTTTGTTTTTATATTATAACATTGGAACGTTGAGTGCAAAAATTAGATAGGAACTCTTTCTTTGGGAGAGGCATGAAGATGAATAAGATAAATGTGGAGCTGTTAAACTCAGGGGGAAAAAGTGGACATTTTCCTCTACATGGGTAAAAATTCCATCTGAACAATCTGCATATATATGCCCTATTTTTCAGGCACAGTCTAATTATAGAAAATTAAAGTGATGAAAAGACACTATGACCAGGTGAAAGAAGTCTCATTTTGCACACATGAGGAATTCCATTTTCTAACTGAGACCAACAAGGACAATCTGGTGAAGTGAAAGGAACGTGTACCAAGGGGACAAGCAATGTTTTCATCCCTTAGTATGTGGGAAGGGAGAAAGAAACAGCAGGCATATTGAGACCTACTCCTTCACTGAGGAAAACAAGATAGAAAAAGTTTAGCTCTTAAACACCATTTACGGAGTGTTGGCTTCTACAGCTGGCACGTCTCCCACCTGGCCTGTGCTCGCCCCAGGCTATTCTCTCATTCCAGGTCACCCTCCAGCTGACCTCCTGGCATGGACACCCACAGGGCTTCACCAAGTGTGAAAAAGAAAAGTTCGGAAAACAGTTAATCAGATTTTCCAGTCAAGTCACTGGTGACTCTGTGAGAGGAATCACAATAGAATTGTGTGAATTCATACTGGACTGAAGAAGCTTAAAAAGTTAAATGGGGGTAAAGAACCAAAGGCATCATGTATAGTCTTTCCTTTTAGATTTCATAAAGTAAAGAAGGGATATTGGGCAACTGTGCTTAAGATTCATTTTTCAGAGAATGAGTTAAGATGTCAGAGAAAGAGTGCTTCATTACAGGCAAAGGCTACTGAGAGGGACGGTGACACCCAGAGCTCACACGCTCAAAACACTAGCCTGGGCAATGTCGGGCATACAAGTACTAAAGTTGGATGATTCCCAACCTCAAGTATTTTGCAATTAGTGAGGAAGACAAACAATATGGACAAGGCAAAACATGCTTTTTAAATGTACACATACTTGTAAAATGCTGTAAGATAGAGAGAAACATGCCCTCATTTCCATTGGGTGAATGGAACAGAAAATTTTACAGAGCAGACAGTATTCAAATTGAGCTTTAAAGGATAAGTATGAGTTTAATCCGTAAAGAAAGGGAGGAAGCAAATTATTGGTCAATAGGCGGGTATGACCGCAACAGCAGGAAGATTTGGTAGATGGTTTCAGTTGGTTTGATTAGGTTGCATGGAGGGATATATTTGAATGCAAAGATGTGGTGGTGCATTAAGATGTTCTCTGATAAAGTTTTAAATGCTTTGGAGTATGTACTTACTTCCTAAGAAGTAGAAAGTAGTGAGTTCTTGCCTGTATTTAAAAAACATAATTCTAGCAATAGCAGGTAAGAGGGAGAAGGGGCGATTCTAATAGTTAAGGTGAAAGGCAATGAAGGCTAGTGAAAGAAAGTATTTACTGGAGAAGGCAAATTCAAGAAATATTCAGGAGATGGTAGGCACAAAATTTTTTATAGCTTCGATGCCAAAGGCTGGAGAAGAGGAGTCAAATAGGACAATGTAAATTTCTATTCAGCTCAACATCTGACAACCAGTTCTCATGTTTAGAACCATCTTTTTCAGGACACTTCTCCAAAGAACTCTTGTCATTTAGAGATGAGGGCACTGATTAAAAACATATTTTTTTATGTAATTTGAGATGGGAGTTTGAGGTAAAGATAGAAAATCTACATCTTAAGTATCCTTTGCATTGCTTCTTGGAACACTTGAAAACATATGCGGAGTAGGTATGTGGCTATGAAATGATGAATCTTCCAGTTTCTCTATGAAGTTAAGAAGTTTACCAGCCTGGGAAAACAGAAGGTAGTTAATTGTATAGAGGCCAAATTAACTGGCTAGTAGAATTGAATTGCAAAACAACTAAGTACAAAGTCTAAATTAAATTATAAAGCTACCATTATAGTTCTTATATACAAGCTATGGAATATCAAACTATAAATTACATTTATTCAAGTGTGACTAAATTTCTTTATAAAAAATGAAAAGATTTTATACAAGTTTGCCATAAAATTAAATGGGTTAATTGTGTATTAGGCACTTCTGAATAATACACTGAGAACAAAAGCCACATAGTTGTGTCTACCATTTAGAAATGAAGTTAGAAGGTGAGGAGACAGCACAAAGAAAGGGGTTTGTACAAGAGAACACAAGAGAGATAAGAAAATGTCAGAGATAGTCAGAAGGAGGATGCAATCACACAAGTCAAAGTTCAAAGCTAAGAGGCAGAGAATCATTTTTAATTAACCTTCCTTGATTTCAAAATAGTATTCAGGACTCAGCTAAAACATCTTGAAGAAGAATGAGTTTCCCATTCTTTACCAAAATGTGTAAAACTGAGCTCTGAGAAATTCTTAGTATGTACTCTAGATATGCGATCTAACATTTTCAAGCATGACAGTTATCACCAACATTGGCCTATTAGTCAATAATTATTTAGTAAGTGATTTCTGTGTGAATAAAACTATAATAATAGGCAAGTTTCTGGGGATATGCAAAAGATATAACATACAATATACTCCCAGGATGCTGAATATTTAGCTAGGAAAATCGAAGCGAAATGCGTGAAGCAATTATAGTCCTTCAAATGTTTGGTTTGACTAAAGAGTGCAACAGAGGATAAAAATAAAATTATTCTAGTTGAAATTAGTAGGGTTGTTTTGAAGGATGAGTAGAATTTGAGAGATAAGCCCTAAATCTAGTTATAGCAGCTAATGCATTGACCTAATGGATAAATGGACAACAAATGAATTAGTGGAAGAAAAAAGAATGTGGGTATTCTTGGTATGGAGACTGGCACAAACAAAAGTGAGGTTGAGCAGACCATACACAGAGAGCAAAGCCACACAATCAAAGAAGCAGGTGAATATTGGGGAGAATATGTGAATTTTGATAGGAAGAGCAGAGTCAACATTTGCTTACTATGTCCTAGTTGTGGGGTATTAGAAATATCTCTAGATGATGATAGTGATGACTGATATTGTTACTAAACATGCCATCTAAATGTGCAGGCTATATAGGTTAAGAGTTTGAGATGAGGTATATTGTCAGACAGATCTGGATTCAAATCTTACTACTCATTTATTACTTATATCATCTTAAGCACATTCCTTTCTTTTGGCCTCTCTGCGAAATGAGCTTAAATGTCCCTTAACTCACAGAGTTATTTTGAAAATTTTAAGAGGAAACATATCAAGTACTTAACACATCAAGAGCTTGGCACATCGAAAGCATCCAACAACTGTTATGTCCATTATCTTTATTGAGATTGTTATTTCATCAGAGAATTAATTTTTATGTTTCCCTTTTTAATATTACTAAATTATGTTTCTGTCAAAATCTGTATTCAATTATAAGATTGAGTAAAGATCAATTATATTCTAACTGGAATATAAAGATGAAAAAAAAAAGACCTTTCTGTAGCTTACTATAATTTTAAAAATTATCTCTATTTTTTAGGTGTAAGGAAGCACAAGACAGATGTGATGATGGGTCAATATTGGATCATTTATGCTAGCAGAAATTAAACAGGGCTATCCACGGAAATTCTCTTGGGGCTCCATTCCCACAGACTATGATATATAAGGCACCCTAAGAGCTGATTATCAGCAGGGTTGGGTGCCGGGGACTCTCAAATGATTCAAAAAAGTGTTTAATTCCCACTGGCTTGTATTTGATTTTACAATGTTGATATTACAACAAGGACTTATTTAGGTTAATATTAAAACTAGTTTGCCTTCCTCCAGCATAAAATGATGCCAAGGAGGACAGGTGCAGACTCAGAATCATGTTTCATACCAGAAGCACCAAAGAAATTGGCCATGGATGAGAGACGGAGTGCACATGTGAATAGTTAAGAACTGATTAAAGAGCTTGGCTCAAGACATGAATCTAAAATTTCTGCATTTAGAACCTAACTCTGCTTTTGTATTCCTACAACTAGAAATCAGTATATACCAGAAGTAGCGTAAAGCTTTGCTATTGAGCATTCTAAAATATTGAAATCAGTTTTAGTTTCAAAATTGTAAGTTAATAAAGGTCTTTAACGGAAATACAAAATACCATTATGTCAAAAGTACAGTATAAATCATTATGCTACTTTGAATGCTCCAAGCAAATCAAATTTAAGAAACATGCTTTAATCTAGAGGAAAACTAAATAGAAACTAAATAATGAATGAACTTTCCAAGTGGTCAACATGTTTCCAAACTGAATGATCGAAGTTAGTGAAAAGGAAACTAGGTTTACATTTATGTTGACTAGCACTAAGAGCCAATTCTTTATTTGTTCTTTCTTCCGAGCCTTTGATAATCTGAGTGAGGGTCAAAGAACCAAATGGAAAAAAGCAAGCCGAGTAATAAAAATGTAGCATTGTCATCATCGTCAACATACTTGTTGGACTTTTCATTTATATAAAAACAAAGGACCAAGTGGTTTCTGAAATCTAAGCCAGAAGCAAACATAAAATATCACTTAGAGACCTAGCAGTTTGCCAGAAAGATTATACTACTCAGTTGTTAGATAATAAGTGTTATTTGACAAATGAAACCAAAGACCTTTTACATTTGTATTATTAGTTCCAGAAAATAGGTATTATTTGACAAATTAAACAGAAAGATTCTTAAGGTTTATATTGCCTCAAATCTATTCCCAGTATGTGTTTATTTGGCTGAAATAACCCCTTGCTTCCACATACAGAATTAGAGAGTCACTTCTTATTGATCAGAGTATCTAAAACATGAAAGATTGACAGGCAGAAAAGGTAAATTATAAATTCAGTGAAGACATAGTAGGACAGTAAACATAATCTCTGGCCTTGAATGTTCAGTTTGAACGGAGGTAACAAGTTAGCAGAGGCTGTTCCTATGGGAGAAAGTCATGATAGATAAAAGTATACGAAAAGTACTTATATACGAGAGTACTTCAAAAAGTTTATGGAAAGATTCGTATTATCTTTTAATTCTACTTTTCTATGAACTTTTTGAAGTACCCTCATATGTGGATTCAGTATTAGTTTTTGATGCACTGTAACACACCATAGTACCCTAAATATTTCTTACCCTTTAAAAATGATTTTCCTAATTAAAAGCCACCATATGCTCTCCATCCCAGTTTGAGAGATTCCATTCAAATTAGTTATGAGAAGCCCTTTCCTATTGCACTTAACTTTGGTGAGTGCATTGGGAAGATGTACGCTCTTAGATCTTATCTAAACACAGACCTTTTTGAGAAATTATTTTATGCACCAAAACAATAAAAAGCTGTAGTAGAATAAATTTGATAAGTTGATATTAGAACAAACCTATTAAAAGTAAATTTTCAGTATATTTAAGGTAAAATAAAATGGAAAGCTTTTCTGGTAGAAGAAATAACCTTTTTATTAAAGAAATATACTTCCCATACATCTGCACATAGAATCAAAATAGAAGAGAATCAATAAAACCAATAAGGTCTCTTTGAAGGAAAGACATCATTTTCTTCAGCCCAGAAATCTGAAAGTTTTCAACATGTACTTATGTAACACATTTTATTTTGTGGGGTCACTATCCAGGACACTGAGGGTGTTGCTGTTTACATTCTGTAAACACTGTGCAATGAGCCTTCTCCCAATTCATTCTGCCACCAAGAATTGAAAACCTGCTTGTTGTGAGGTGGTAGCTCAGCATTTTAAAATTTCAAGTGATTTAGTAGGTAGATTTCAGTCATTTGTGAAAATGATTTCTACTCTTCATAGCCATAGCCTAAAACATCAGGATTAGTCTAATGGAAATCAGGGTGTATCTGATACCCACTTTAACTTGGAAGCAACTCCTGTAAATGTGTAGCCTTACATGATGTTTAAATAAATTTGCATAATGCAGTTTTCAAGGAATTTTTTTGGTTCTAAATGTAGACATTCATTTCCACAAAGTAAGGCCATGACATTTGATGAAAGGATAGTTATACAATAAGACATGTGTAAGTTTAAAACAGTCTCTTTAAATTAAAAACAAAATTCATTTAACAATAGATATAGGACTTAGTATTATTCATTCTGCCTGAAAGTGCCTCTGAAACTGGTTAGGGTAGAATTCTATAGAAACCAACAGTGGCTTAGCACATATAAATATAATATTGAAACCCTGGGTCATCTAGTTTTCTAACATTGTATGTTAACACTTTTCCTAGGAATTTGAACAATTTTGCGTTGTTATGGATCATGTAATTAAAACAGTAAGATAAGAATTGAGTTACTTTATCTGGGATTTGCATTTATTAACAGCTGAACTAAGTGAGTGAATAAAACAATTGCTATGTCCTGTGTTTGAGGATATTTTGAAGTTTTATAAAGATTTATTCCTAACCAAAAAGTTGAACTGCTTAGAAATTCATGAAACTGAAGCAATGTCAGCTCAGTTTAGGCAATGAATAAAGTTCAGTCTCTAGAAGACCATGGCAATGGGGCTTTATTTATTTCTTTATTTTTTACTTATTTAAAAACATTTATTCAGATCTCAGTAAATATAAGAAACTAGGTTAGGCAATGGGAATATAAGGAAAGATAAGTTAAATTTGTCTTAGAAAACACAGACAGGCACATACCTATATAATACATGTTAGATGTAACAATATCATCAAAACTAATAACTTACATAATATTTACTATATCTCAGATACTGCTCTAAATGCTGTATTTTTTATTAACTTATTTAATCCTCAGAAAAAGTATTATGAGATAGGTTTACTATTGCAATCCTCATTTAATGAATGAAAAAATAGGCACAATGAGACTAAATAACTTGTCCAAGGTTACATAGCTAGTATCTCTTATTAGAGGGCCCAAACATTAAGGAAAATAAGTAAATAAGCATATAAAAGGAAGCATGGGCCAAGTCACCAAAGAATACAATAAATCAAAAGTCATTCATAGGAAGGGCAGCTGATAATATTTTGCAAGAAACGCCCAAGCCTCGGGGTGGTGGCTTTTGAGACATTTTTGAAAAATGAGAAAACATTCAAAAGCAGGGATAGAAGCAGGGGCAGGGCATCATGAGCAGTCAAAGCAACATAATTAGAAAAATCAAAGTGGATGTGGAGTCTGGGTCATACATGGGAAACAACGAGTAGCCAACATGGCGAGAGGGTAGGGGCACCAGGTATCTGTCTATGGGCACTAGGAAACTCCATTGTACTATTCTTTCAGTTTTCTCACCATTTTCTAGCATTTAAGGCCAGGTGGCCGGGAGTCAGGCTGTCTGTCAAGGCTGTGTGTAGGGGACACACAGAGATAAAGGCTGTATTGGCTATTGTTTGAGCTGCGAGGAATCAGGAGGCCCACTATCAATCACCAAGGAAGAGATGGGCAAGACAGCAAAAATGGCATTTGAAAGCACAAGCAAGACATCATAAAACCGTATCGCACAGATGCCAATAGTGGAGTGTGAATGGAGGCACTGGGAACGGGGCCAAACAAGCAAGCTGCAGCCAAGACGACCGCAGGCATTCCCGTGCGTTTTTCTCAGCCGCCCCTGCTAGCAAAAGAGCTAGGTATTTTTTTGAGAGGCAAGAGAGAGCTACATTTTTACTTTTGGCTTAGATATAATTAGAGTGAAAATATCTCATAAATGCTTCTTGTGTTCTTTGAAATAAAAAATGGGGTGAATGCAGATATATTATAATATTACAATCAGAGAATTTTGCTTTAGGCCCAGTCTTTCAAAAACAAACAAACAAAAAGTTGTAAGATGAAAATGTTACAAGTAAGAACATCTGGGTTTTACAGGAATATAATTTGATAACTTAATGTGCTCTGTCCCCTTGGTAGCACAGAAATAAAGTGTGTCTGGCTATTCCTTCTAAATCTATTTCAAGCAATATGTACAATTACATGTTATATTCATTTCCCAAATGGGATGACAGAGGCAGAGAAGTTTTATAATGACTTGTGCATGGTCACTGGATGAAGAGAGTTTCTTGCAATCAGAGCTTCATCCACAACTCCTTTCTCAGATACAAGGGTACTTCAAAACGCTTGTGGCCAAATAGAATTAAAAGATAACAGGAATCTTTCTATGAACTTCTTGCAGCACCCTTGCATATGTGATATGTAGCTAGAAGCATTATCCTCTGTCTTGCCATCAATCAAAAGGAGATGCAGATTCTATGATTAAGAAGATCTTGGTTATGGTTCTTTATATTTATAAAGCAATTTATGGTTTTCAAAGCAGTTTTACTTTTTGAAGACCTCTTGTATATTACGATCCTTAAACCCTGAAAGACAAGCAGGGGGAGTCCTACAGATGAGGAGGTTAAGATGAAGAGTTTGTCCATGATGCACAGTATTTAAAGGAGAGACTCAAATCCAGGATAACCCAGGGCTTTGGGGTTCCTCTGCTGTAGATCCAAATCCAGTGCTCTTTACACTACAACACGATGCTTTCTTCCTCTGTTAAAACCATCTGTAATGTGGACAGATGACACTAAAAGAAACATAGTAAAAGACCACAGACATAGGGAAATGAAACTTCTTACTCAGTGAGGAAATCATGTTTGACTATAGGTCAAAGTTCTACTTTGAAATGAGAAGAAAAGTTTAAAAAGTTATGTTAGTCGTAAAAATGAATCTGAAATTTATACCTTTTATCTTTGACTAATAATGTGATATTTGACAGAATAAGTGAGAAAGTTATGAAATTAATTGAACAAAATCTGGTAATTAATTAAAATCATGTGATACAGTTCAGAATGAAAGATGACCACTATGACTTAAAGACATTAAGACAATTCTGAATATTTCAGATGATATTTATTAATTTATTTTTATGAAAATTTGTTTGTTCTTTGCATTTTTAAAAATTTATAATGCATATTTCATGGTGTACAAAGCTAACCTTCACTACCTGTGCTGAGGATGTGATGGTCAAATCAATAATATCAGGATGCCCTTTACCACAAATTGCAATTATTCCAAATGTCCCCTACCCAATTAATCTCCGATCTCTCCCTGCCACTGGCAACCTTATGTTTTATACTATGTTTTCCTTATCCAGTCATCCATCGATGGACATTTGGCTTGTTTCCATATTTTGGCTATCGTAAATAGAGCTTTGATGAACATGGGAGTGCAGGTATCCCTTTGACATGATGATTTCCATTCCTTTGGGTATATACCTAGAAGTGGGATTGCTGGATCATATGGCGGATCTATCTGTAGTTGTTTGAGAAACCTCCATACTGTTTTCCATAGCAGCTGTACTAATTTACAGTCCCACCAACGGTGTAGGAGCAGACCCTTCTCTACAGGTCCTCACCAGCATTTGTTATTCTCTGTTCTTTTGATTATAGACAGTCTAACTGGGGTAAGGTGATATCTCATGTGGATTTAATTTGCATTTCCCTGATGATTAAGTGATGTTGAACATTTTTAAGTGCCTATTAGCCATTTGTATGTCTTCCTTTGAAAAATGTCTATTCAGTTCCTTTGCCCATTATTTAATTGGGTTATTTGGTTTTTTTACTGTATAGTTGTTTGAGTTCCTTGTATATTCTGGTTATTAATGCCTTGTTAGATGTATAGTTTGCAAATATTTTCCCCCATTATGTAGGTTGTTGTTTCACTCTGTTGATTGTTTCCTTTGCTGTGCAGAAGCTTTTTAGTTTGATATAATCCCATCTGTTTAGTTTTTCTTTTGTTGATTGTGCTTTTGGGCTTTTGTTCAAAAAGTCTTTGCCCAGTCCTAGTTTCTGAAGTGTTTTCCCTATATTTTCCCTTAGTAGTTTTACAGTTTCAGGTCTTATATTTAACACTTTAATCCATTTTGAGTTGATTTTGGTATATGGTGAGAGGTGCCATGCTTTTCTTTGATTATTGGTCGTCAATGTTTGTAGGGCGTTTTTTTTTTTTTTTTTTTTTTTTTTGATGTGGTAAGATTTAGTTTCTTTTATCTTTCTCATTTGCATTTATGTTTTACTACTGGGTTTTGTTCTTATTTGTGTATTCATGGTAGTGATTATTATTTTTCAGATGCCAGATCCAGGATTCCCTTGAGTTTCTTGCACGGCTGGCCACGTGGTGATGAACTCCCACAATTTTTGTTTGTCTGGGAAATGCACTATTTTTCCTTATTTCTGAAGGATAGTCTTGCTGGGTATAGTATTCTTGGCTGCCTTTTTTTTTTCTTTTAGTATTTAGAATATGTCATCCCATTTTCTTTTGTCCTGTAGAGTTTCTGTGGAGAAGTCTGCTGTTAGTTTGATGGCGGGCTCCCTTATAAGTCACTTGATGCTTTTCTCTTGCTGCTTCTTGGATTCTCTCTTTGTCTTTAAGCTTTTCCAGTTTGACTATAATGTGTCGTGGAGAAGATCGTTTTGGATTGAATCTGTTTGGGGACCTTTGAACTTCCTGGATCTGAATGTCTATGTCTCTTTCTATACTTCGGATGTTTTCCATTATTATTTCATTGAATAAATATTCAATGACTTTACCTTTCTTCTCCCCTTCAGGAACACCCATGCTTCAGATGTTTATGCACTTAAGGTTGTCTGCTTGCTCTCTCAGACATTCTTCATTTTTTAAATTCTTTTTTCCTTTTCTTTTGTCTGTCTGGGTTATTTCATAAAGACTGTCTTTGAGTTCTGAAATCCTTTCCTTTGCTTTGAGTGTGTCTTTGTGTTCCAGGAGTTCTGCTACCTTCTTTTTTAGGGTATTAATCTCTTTGTAAATTTCCTCCTTCATATCCTGAACATTTTTTCGCATTTCATTTTGTTGTCTTACAGAGTCCTCTCATCTCATTGAGTTTCCTGAAGGTAGCTACTCAGAATTACTTTTCTATCATTTCAAGCATTTCCTGTTCTGAAGGGTCTGGTACTTGAGAGTTACTGAATTCTTTTGGCAGTGTTGTATTTTCTGATTTATTCCTATTTCTAGTATCTCTCTGTTGATTTCTGGTCACCTGACAGATCAGTTGCTTCTTTTATTTCTCTGGAGTGGACTTGGAGGAGAAAGACTTCTTCCTCTTTTCCCAGACCCCTCTGGTGACTCTCCTTGTGTCAGTGAAGTCATATATGTGGTGGGCCAACTTCATGGTGGTTGTGGATGTTACTAAGATGGTGAGCCATCCTTGCAACAGTAGTAGGTGTGGTGGTGGATGTTGTGGGCCACCTCCACAAAAGCTGTGTGGGGCCTTGTGGTGGTGGCACGGAGTCTTGCCTTCTGTGCAGGTGGGGTGGGGGGCTGGCCGGTGGCTGGCTGGGCCTCTTGCTTTCCTGCCTGGGGCCTCCCCTGTCAGAGGCAGCACAGTATGGGATCTTGCCTTGTGCACAGGCTGGGTAGGGGGCTGTGCAGAGGGCTGGGCAGTGGGCTGACCAGGTCTCCTGCCTGCTTGCCTGGGGCCTCCCCCATCAGTGGTAGCACAGTGCAGTGTCTTGCCTTCTCCCTCTCCTGATGATATTTTCAAGTCTGTATTTAATTGTCTATTTATTTACCAGCAATTGAAGTTCCTAGAATGTGTTACCCTTTTGAAAGGAGAAACATTTCTATCAGGTAGACTTATCTTTTGATAGATGTAATAAAAAGGGAAAAGTAAAATTTTACACATTATAGTTACATTTGTTTCAGTTTTGTGACAAAAATGTTAAAAATAATTTTAAATTATGGTTTCAGATTACCTTGTTTCCCTAGCTCCCATTACCACCGAAAATTTTATATCCATGCTTTCTTTCTTATTTCCTGAATCTTTAGCCAAACATTTCAAAGATGGCCAAAGCACTTAGCCTTTTAGCATTGATTTGTTTCTGGAACACAATACCCATTTCTGTTTGACAGCCTTTGTAATCATTATGAACTTTTCAAGTGCGAAGATAAAGTTGTTGGATTTGCACTTGTTTCTTCTAATTCTTTTTATTTGGTTAATAATAGCTGTCCAGATATGTATTTCAACTTTATCAAATACCTAATACATTATAATCCAGATGTTAGGTTTTCTAACTTAGGGATTTTATTTTTTCATTCTTAAGGTAACATTCTTTTTCAGACTTACCCATTAGCTTGATGTTTCTTCCCTTTTTCTTTTGCTTGTAAAAAGAAATGAATATAGACCACAGAAAGATAGGCTTTTATATAATGAGTCAACAAATCTTTACTGCCATCTCCACTGTAGCTTGATAACACATATGTGGCATTACTCAGGAGAACCCTAGGTTATACTTTTGCAGATCAGAGCTACACTAGCTAAAAAGTGTAGGCCAGCTGTACTAAAGATAAAATTATACTAGGACAGCAGCAATTAAATAGATCATATATTATGGAAAGGTTATCTGTTGTGAAGGTCAGAAAATAAATGAATTTAAAGTTATGACATCCTGCCCAGAACCATCTAGTTATTTGTGAATGGATTAAGAAATCCTTTTTACATCTAATGTCCATGTCTTGTGTCTTAAAACCCATATAAGAAAGCACTTGAGATTTCTAATTACTTAAGTTCGCTTTTCATGCCTTACCCCATCCTTGAAAGAATACTCTAGATTATTGTATTTTACCTTTGGTGGAGACCAAAGATAACTTTAAGAGGAGCACCATTATCAGATAGTGTAATGGTCCCTTGCCCTGAATGCAAATTAAATTCATGTAGGGAGCCTTTACAAACTACCTATTCCCGGGTGCCACCCAAGACCAATTAAATTAGAATCTCTGGAGGTGGGACCCAGCCACTGACATTTATTAATGCCTCTGCTGGGGATTCTAATGTGTATCCAGATGGTAGAACCATGAGGATAGGGATTACAACCACAGAGTCTGATAACCAAAATTCAAAGTGGCTCCTGATTATTGGTGATGAACAAGTTATTTAATCTTTCTCAGAACTAATTTTCATCTGTAAATCAAATTCTTCATGTTGTTTCGAGGATCAGATGAGCTAGTTCTTGGCATAAATTAAGTACTGTTATTATTATACAGTGGGTGCACTTTATGTGCAGGTGAAGTGTGATAGTGTGTGCCAATCTCCAAAACTGCATTGTAGTTTTCATACCCTGATAACTCACGGCATTCCAGATTTCCATTGTCATATCACTTCCTGGGTTAGAACTTAACATTTTTCTTTATAGGCAATGTTGTGCCTTCTTGAAGAAACATAGCAGTGTGATTAAGAGTATGAACTTCAGGGCCAACAGCCAAGTTGAAATCCTGACTATGCCATCTATTAGCTCTGTGACCTTGGCCAAGCACTTAAGTTTTCTGTCCCTCATTTGCTCATCTGTAAAATGGGCTACTACTAGCACCGGCTTCAAAAGAATCAACGTATTCTCAAAAGAATAGTACCTGTCTCAAAAGAATCTTGTTATACATTTATTAATACATTTATGCATATATATAATGCATTTACACACATATTATATATAGCATTTAGAATGTTCCTGGCACATAGTAAAATACTCAATAAATGTTTTCTCTCATGATGATTATAATAACGATGGTGGTAGCGAACTCCTTTACTGATGTTTTAACCAAAGGCGTCTATTTCCCATGGGTGGAAAGTCCAACACTGTGCCAGCCAGTCCTTTCCATTCTTCTCAGCTGTTCTCCCACACCATGTCCACTGGAACCAAATATAAAGAATAATGTTCTCTAGAACAAGTTTCACATTTCTCTTGTTTATCTGCTAATTCACAAACTTTCTGGAAATAATGATTCAAATCCATAACTACTTCTTAAAAATGGTCTGACAGATCATGGCCTACTGATGTTGAACAAGTAGCATCTTCTTTGTTCATGCATTTATTTTATAAATATTTTTAATCGTATATTATGTGATTACATGTGATCAAAGATCAATGTTGACATTAAGAGAAAAAATTTAAGAGAATTCATAAATTATTGCTGTGTTACAGTTCTCACATGAAAGCATCTTTTTCGGGCTTTAATTAAAATATTGCTTATGACATCTTGAGTATAGAGATGTTTGACTTTCCCAGAATAGTGTTGAAAATCATATGTTAGCATCTAATATTCTTTTGGCATCCATAATCAAAATCAAATATTTTTAAAATGCTGTACCACAGAAACATTGTGTAATTCATGAATTTTCTAATTGTTTCTTCCCACTATCACTATTAAGTAGTGTTTCATCAGAATCAAGATGTCTATGGAAGGGACAACATAATCGTGTCAAGGATCTGATTGGATATTACAGTGAACATTCAATATTATGTGTTTACAACTAAAGCTGTGGAGGTATTGGTAAGGGGTTCATTATAATGTACCTTATATCTAACAAAAGGCACATAATAATCTTTTATATCTTCTTATGCTTTGAGGGCTTTTTGATTTTTCTAAATCCAAACATGGTCTTTTCTTATCATTTTTATTTGACCCTTAATGTGCCAAAATATATTGTGAGTAGCAACGCCCATACTTTCTGAAATAAAAGCTATTATGAGCTACTGAAAAAAACCTCAAGGCAAAGCAGACACCTTATTAACAATGACATTATGAGGCTTCACAAGTTCCAACTTGTGGAAGGCAAATAGAATCCTTGCATCTGGCACTGCTTTTCTTTAGTATTCCATAGCTGCCATCCAAAAATTCCCTCTGCTGAGACTTCTAGCAATGGCTGGTTGATGAAAGGAAAAATGGCTATAGAAGTTATATTTTTCATGGGATTGGAAATGCAGGTGTCAGGAGCTTTGATGGCATTCTTTCTCCATCATATGCCAAGTTTGTTACATATGGAACAGAGCACCACGAACCTCTCATTTAGCCAGCGTCTTCAGCGCTGGTGAATTTTTGGTCCTGTATGTTGGAGGTTGTATCCATTTATGCATGTATTCATTCATTCAACAAATAGATTGAACATCTACTATATGCCAGGAAATGTTCTGGGTAATAAGGATATAGCAGTAAATAAAATATGATAAAGTTCCTGCCTCTGTGGAGCTTCGTTCTAGTAGAGGGTAGACATAATAAACAAATAAATATATAATATGCCTTGTCGTTATAATTGCTGAGGGAAAAAAATGAAGAGAGATAGGCAGTGCCAGGGTGGGGTTGTTACTTTACATAGCTCAAACAGTTCATACATATGTGTGTGTATATATATGTATGAGTGTATATATGTACACATGAGTATACATATATATGTACACATGACGATGAAGTATATATTTGAATATAAAATATGTACACATAAATACAGAAGCACACAGTTGATATGAAATGTATACATTTACATATTCATATATGCGTGCATGCATATACACATTTCCCATGTCTTCTACTTCCCACTCCATGTGCTCTTCCAGAATCTTGCCACTCCCCACCAACAGAAAGTATTTGTGCTCCTCCTTCTTGGAAAGGTGTGGACTTTGTGGTTGCCTTGACGAAAGAGGAGGGCAGAAGTGCCTCTACAAGATTCTGCAGCTAGGTCATGAAAGTGATAGAACTGTTGCCCGTCTCTCTCTTGCAGGATGTTTACCCTTAGAACCACCCACCATGCTGTGAGGCAGTCCAGGAAACATGGAGAGCCTCACCTCGCCCCCAGGAGAGGAGCAGAGGACTCCCAGGGCATAGCCCCAGCTGAGCTCAGCACAGACCTCTAACTGACAGGCAAGTCAATAATCCATTTTTGAAAGTGTGTCTTCCACTTTTGAGGTGCCCCAACTGAAGTGACTTGGAGCAAAGATGAGCCTCCCCTACTGAGCCCTGCCTAATTTCAGATTTATGAGCAAAATCAATCATTGTCATGGTTTCAATCCACTTAATTTTAAGGTGGCTTATTACACATATATAGCCAGAACAAGCAACACACATATGCATAACCGGATCAGTTAAAGGTTTATTGAGTGCTTCCCTTTTCAATTTTCAGGATGAGATGGCACATAAAAAAACTTGAAACTAACTTGGCTGTCTTGAGAAAGACACCCTCATGCTTGGTGCCCACCTTAGCTAAGAGCACCAACGTTGCCCATTACAGTAATTACACCCTTGGATGGCTGTGTCAGATTGAATTCTACAGGACGTCCAGACATTTTCCTTTGAGTTCTATGTCCAGGTTTGTCCAGTGAGGCACTGAACCTGAGGCCAAAAGTTGTGAATTGAAGCTCTGCCAGTTAAAGGTGTACAACCCTGAACAAGTCATTTAACCTTTAAGAGCCTTTTTGTAGCTGTGTGTGTGCACGTGTGGGCATACGTGTATTTGCATTAATATTGTCTACCACATAGGGCGTGAGACTTAACAATAGTAATAATAATAGTAATTACTAATATTTCTGAGTGCATGTTATGTGGTGGCACTGTCCTGTGTGCTTCTTGCACACCATTAGTCTTTTCCTTCACAACTACTCAATTTCTTCAGTACTACTCTTACCTCTTTTTCCCTAGAGGAAGAAGCCGAACTACAAAGAGATTAAGTAATGCCCGAGATCAAACATTAAGTACTGGAGTGGGATTTAAAAACTAAGCCTCTCTGCTAGCAGAGTCAGGTCTCTGAACCACTATGTGGGATATCAGATATGATCACGTGTGAAAAATACGAAGTGTTGAAGACACATAAGTGAACAAAGCAGCAGGATAGGATTGTACATATGGAAGGAACAGAAAGGCTTTGGGAAATGAGAGGAGAGAGAATTTTGGCAAGGCTGGACGGTGCTGGCACTGCTGGGCTACCTGTATATGGTGTGAGGCCAAAGTGATTGAGGAGTTGGAGACCGGCAGCCCAAATGCAGTCTCCTGCTCTGAAGACTATGGCTTCTGAGATGTGGGTTGGGGAAAAAACATGCCGTTCATGGAATCATGCGTGCTATATTTGTTGTCAGGTTATTTTCCCCTCTGGTAAGTAACCTTCTTAATACGAATGTAGTGAGAGGGTTTGTTGCATGTTGCATGTATTCCCTAGGACCCTCCCTAAACTAATTACTTGAGGGAAAGATGAGAGGCTCTATCAAATATATTAGACACAGATAAGATTTTCAATGGCATTTGATAATAAATTGAATAATCAATGTGTTGAAATCAAGGAAAATTCTCCCCCCTGCCCTTTTTTATCTTGATAAGTGATTTCAAAAATTAAGGTAAACACCTTCTCAAAAAGTAGATTATGGACCTTGGGTTAAGACATTAATGGTATATTTCTCCAAGTGCATTCCTCAGAAAATTAACAGCCCACAGAAAGACTTACATTTTACTTCACATCCACAAGACAATTTTCTTACTCAGCTATTTTCCTGATTGACTCCTTAAGAACTTTACTTAAAACTTTTTCATTGCTTTGCGTTTATAACTGCAGTGTAGTTGTTCAGTTTTACTAGGTTAATTGAAATAGTTTGCTTTCTTTAACTTTAGAAAAAATTTAAATTCAATAAAAACAAAACAGAGATCCCTGTCCTCAGGGTACTTATAATCTTGGGGTGGGGCTGTGGGGTGGGGTGGATGCACATAATAAATGCCACCATGTAGTATTTCCAAAAGTGATAAGTGCTATGACTAAAAATAAATAAATAAACAAAAATAAGAAAAATAAATTGAGCAAGATAAAAGGAAATTGAAATGCCAGGTGAAGGGAGGGGGTGTTGGGATTCACAATTTTGAGTGGTCAGAGTGGGCCCCTTTGAGAAAATGACATTTCAACAGGGAGTTAGCCATGGTCCTGGTACAATGGGATAGGTAAACCCTGCCCATGAAGTGCGTGTACAGTGAAGAAGTGTGGCATTGGTGAAAATATATGAAACTCGAAAGAGGTTCCCTAGCAAAGTTGTTTTAAAATGGCATTAAAATAGCAGTGCAGTCACAATAGCTCCTGCTTTGGTGCTACAAAGGGAATCTTCCATTTATTTATGAGTTGTTCTAAGAGTGTAGGTGTTAGTGGTTTTGGTTTTTATTTTTTTTTAATTGTTTTTAAGCTATGGTCATAAGGCCACTGGCTACATCAATCAGAAAGGCATATTAATCTTTGATTCTCTTGTTTTGACAGAAATGACACTAAAAAAAAACCCTTCACAAGTCTATGACAAAGGACTAGCTCTAGGTTCTAAGAAAAATAAATAAATAAATGAAAGAAAGAAAGAAACACAGAAAGAAACAAAGACTGCAGTGAAACGCCGAACTTTTAGAAGGAGAGAACAGACCTACAGTTACTATTGGTGGGAAAGGGGTAGGACGAGGGGGTTAGTAGTGGAGTAACTGGGTAACGGGTGCAAAGAGTGATTACAATTTGTGGAGGATGAACAGGCTAATAATATGGATTTGATTATCACATACTGCACACAAATACTGCGAGTCAACTCTATACTCCATAAATATGTATAATCAAAAATAAATAAGTAAATTTTTTAGGGAAAAAATTCACTTGGTAGCCCTCACTGCTCAGGCTTTCCCTTCATTTCCACCAGGAGGATCAGGAGTTTCTCCTTCGATGGTGACAGCCATCGTCTCCGCTTTGCTCCTCCCTGTTGTTCTCCATTGTGGCCTCTTAGCACGTCACACACACAGCTTAGCCCACCCATCCATCTAGTTAACTACGGTGCAGAAAGATATTGGAAAATTCACTTCCAACAAGTAAATTGCAGAACCATAGCTTCCTTTGTTGAATACAAAGATATTTCAACAGGCTTATACTTCTAAACCCTTAGGCTGTTAATAAAGGTTTTTATAATCTGCTCTGGAAGTTTCCTCACAGTTACTGCTGATACACGTTTGGCCTCTCGCTAGCAGTAAGAGATCCTGTCCCACATGCTGTGGCTTACCCTTGCCTCTTGGCTTCACACACTGGGCAGCTTGCTGGTGGCATCCAGGCCCTAAGGCAGGGTTCACAATATTTAGGTGGTTGCAGTGAGACGTGCCTTCAGACACCAACGCTTTTAGCAGTGAATTGTAATGGATGGAAAAACTCAAATCACTCTAAACAACATAATTACATTGGAAGTGGTAATTATAGGGGAGTCCTGACTACTGAATGACAGTGTCTCACAGAACTTATAAAATAGTCCGACGTCACAGGCTATCAGTTTGGTAACCTTTCAACACTGTCATGAGACCTGAGTAGAGCTTTTTACTGCCCTGACTACCTTCCATTAGACAGCGAGGCAGAATTCTCACTCTTTCAACAAATATTTGGCCTTTCATTTCTATGCACTTGACGCTACTTCCTTAATTCTTATTTCTACAGTAAATTGCTCCTGTCTCTGTATTGTGTTGTGCAATATATCTGGCTAAACGTTCTCTTGGATAGTCATTCCTACAACATGATATATGCTAAATTATATTTTTAAAATATTTGTGGATCAAAATTTGATAATACACTTGTGAAGAGATTGTAACACAGTGGTCAGAACTGCTGGCCTGGGAAACATTCACTTTCTTACTTGGCTACAGATGTAACAAGCATTCGTATGAGGCAGAAGGGCCAATGGTACAGCCGTGTAAGAACCTTGCACCTCTTTAACATGAATTTCTTCTACTGACTTGCTTTTTTCTGAAAGAGAAATTACTCCCAGTGGTTGCCCTCATGCTTAACTCTTTTTTTTTCTTACCTGACTCCTTTGTTTGTTGAATATGATCCAACCTAAATAAAGCTCTATATCTTGTTTCCATTAGTTTCTCCAAATAATATCCCTTTCGATAACCCTATGTCCACCATGAGTCATTATATTTGGTAAACTTCACAATAGCTGCCTGCCAATTATTCATGACATTAGTATGTCTAAACTCATACTTGCATTTGAAAGGGAGCAGAGTCTGCAGTATAACTAATTCACTCCATAAATTGTGGAGGCAAGAATATGTTTCAGGGTACATTCTGCATATGATATTATGGTATCACCACAATGCAAGTCATTTTGCAACTACAGGAAAAAGACGGTAACTTCAAACACCCCTACAATATCCATTTTATTCTTATTATATAGGTTTAGAATTAAGTTTTACCCTGTAGATTTTTTTTACCTACTCACACAATCTATTGTTTTGCTTCTTCTCTACCTTTGAGAGGTTAGCTTATTCTATTTGAAAAGAATATCTCTATGTTCTATCTCCTCCACTATATGTAGATATTGTCCCAGAAGAATGGGTGGTCCCACAATATTTCTTCTTTTAGAAGTGTAAAAGTGTTATTCACAAGGAAGAGAGACATGTCACTGAAGTAGGAAACAGACATTTAGTGGATGACATAATACAGCAGCTGTAATTTCATCTTCAGTTTTACTCCTAGAAGCTGTTCAGGCTGTGTTGTCTGGTAATGATGGTGACAGCTGTCTCTGGCAAAATGGCAGCCCACATTTTCTGACATACCACAGATGATTAAATATTTTCATATATAAATATTTAAGAAGATAGAATTACAACAGAACAACTAATGTAAAACTTAAAATAAAAAAGTACCCTTAGAAAATTCCAAATTCTGACCTCATAGTGGAACAGAGAGCAATTTTTTAAACACACAGACACATATACAGTCATATGCACACACATATAAAAACAGTTTCAATTCCATTTAATATATCTACTTGCCAAAGGGATAAGGAAGTCAGAGAGAATATGGAAAAAGTTGAATTCTGGGTTAACCGAGAGTGTGATCAGCTGAAAGTTTCTTGCTAATATTTCTTAAGGGAGGATCCACTGGCATTATGGATGGGCTCATTCTTCATAGCGAGCGACTGTCCCCCACTCTACAAAACATTGAACATCCATCTGCTGACAGTCAGTAGAGCCCTTCAGCCATTAAAATAGGCCCCCCGACTTCCCCAAACTCCTCCTAGGAGGTACGTGAGAACCACTATGAAGATATTAAACAAATAGGGTTTTCTCTTAAAAGAGCATTTTAATCAATTTTCATGTTATTTTCCCAGAACAATTTTAGTTCCTTACTCCTGAACTGTTGTGGGTTTTTATTGCTTTGCCTGTGGCCCTTTGTTTGCTCCTTTCTCTTGGTCTCCTGGGTCTCTGCACATCTCTGGCTTCGTCTCCAGCACCCCAACCCCCTCTTTCCATGTGACACTCAACAGTTGGTTACAGCCCCGACAGCAAACTGTAACGTGATATAATTAATCTAGTGTTCAGATTTTTGTTCTTTTCAGGCTTTCAACTCCTGCGATGAAGCTCATCCCCATTAGGGAGAGAAATCTGCTTTACTCAGCTGATCAATTAAAATAGTTATCTCACCCAAAAGCACTGCCACAGAAACACCCAGAATAATGTTTGACCAAATACATCGGTACACTGTGGCCCAGTCAATTTGACACATAAAATTAACCATCACAATACTCTATCTACAGCAATAGAATAGTTCAAGAACAGAGAAAGGATAGTGTTAGAAAGTTAAGCATATAACAACAATTACCTAATTTAATTTGGCCTACAAAAACCAGAATTTGCTGTTTTCTTTTTTTGGATTCTTAGATGCACCATCGTCCATCTGAATAGAACACAGGTGAAACTGAATTTGGACCCAGACTCCTATCTGCTTCTACTGGGGGCTGGACTCCATGAGGAATTTTGTGTATTTCTGAGCAGTAGAGATCACTGAGCAGCGTGCACACTCACTGCATCTGCTGCAGGATGATGTCAGTTGAACTGGCCCAAGATTTTAGGCAAAATGCCCAGAAATGTGATTTAGGGTTGGTTTTTTCCCTTAGCATTCTCATTGTTACAAATCATACTTATTCTTTATGCCCCTTACCCAATCTCCCCCCTCCCCCTCCTCTCCTTCCCCATCCCCCACCTCTCCTTCCCCCCTCCCCCTCCTCTCCTTCCCCCTCCCCTCCTCTCCTTTCCCCCTCCCCCTCCTCACTTCCCCCCTCCCCCTCCTCTCCTTCCCCCTTCCCCTCCTCTCCTTCCCCCCTTCTAGTAACCACAGATTTGTTCTCTCCATCTGACAGATTAACTGATCCTCTGTTGCTTTGTTGCCTACATGATCTCCTCATAGGACTCAACATGCTAATCACGGCCCTATACACCCTATATATACTAATCACAACACAACGAGGTGCTCCCACACACCACATCAACAGCATCAAACCATCCCTCATGCGAGAGAACTCCCTGACACTCGTACATATTATCCCACTTCTACTCCTATCCCTCAACCCCCAAACAGTTCTAGGACCCTTTTACTGTAAATATAGTTTAAACAAAACATTAGGCTGTGAACCTGACAACAGAGACTCAAAACCCCTTATTTACCAAGAAAGACCTCAAGAACTGCTCATTCTTATGACCATGCCTAAAACTATGGCTTTCTTGCCTTTAAAGGATAGAAGTGATCCATTGGCCTTAGGAACCAAAAATTTGGTGCAACTCCGAGTAAAAGTAATAAACCCACCCCTGTCCCTGACAATCATTTCACTTGAGATTCTCGTCACCCCCATCATCCCCACCCTTACCAACACGCACAAACACTACCCCCTATGACCACTGTTAAACATGCCCTAATTATGGCTGAGCTCTGTCCATCCTACTTCCAGATCTGGTAAAACCAATTCAACAAGCATGTTTTGAGCAAATACCTTGGCCCAGCACTGTCTTGGGTAGTTGAGACATTCAGGAAAGAGCCAGGGCGTTGTAATCATGTTGGAGTGATGAGGACTGAAGCCATATTGGGACCTAAAACCTCACAGACTCTAAAAGATTTTTTAAAGACTCAGTTTTTATTCTTAGCATGCATTTCTCTGAGGTCCCTCTTTTCCCATGGTTATTTGATATTTTGAGCCCTGGTTATGGGGTGACATTTACATAAATGTAAAGTTGTTTCCAGCCAGCCTGAAGCTGCAAACTTGCTGGGAGGCACATACTATCCAGACCCTGAGAAATCAAGGGAGACATCAGTAAAGCTATGTGGATTCCACCCCTCCAGCAGGACCTGAGGTAACAGCAAGGACAGGAGCAGAAGCCAGATGGAGCCTTGGTGTGAAAGTGCACTTGGCTCCCTGCACGGGCCTCCTGTAGCTCACGTCCCCTCCCTCCTGCTTTTCCTGTCCCACATTCCTTTCTCTCAGCCCCCTCTTTAGAAACACCTCAGTAAACCTGAGTCTCTGAGATGGCTTTAGCCTGGCCACTCTCCTTCAGGCTTTCTAGAGAGATAGGTCAGCCCAACATGTCTCCTCAGGTCACTGATATTCCTGAATAAAGTCTTACTTCCATGTTCAACAACATTTGACTTTTGGGGTCGTTTATTTTTATTTAGGGGGAGGCAGCCAGACTTGGGTGTGGTAATAATATTTGGCAAGCCTCAGCCAGGAGCTGAGTTCCCCCCAAACCCCTCTCCCTCATCTCTCTCTCAATCGCACAGATCTAGGTTCAAATGATGGCCTGCCCCCTGGAGCCCAGGAAGTTAGTTAAATCTGTCAGTTTCCTCATTTGTAAAACCTGATTGTGCAACTTTGAATGATCCGTATGCAAATGGGTATGATTAGTCACCTGTACCAGATTAGTGCACCCAAACAGGATCTGGAAAGAAGAAACTCCGGAGAGAAAGATCATGCAAGAAGATGTCACTGGTAACTGACAAGACTGCCACTCTGCAGCTGGCTGTTTTCACTCAGACTCTGTACGTCTTTGCTTATCCGTAAAATGGGGTAATAATAATCATGGTGCAGACAGGGAAAACAGGCCAAGAGCAAAAGCAACACTTTCAAGATTATATGACAGGAAACAGGCCTGTCATTAGTTGTATTCCATGCTACCTTACACACCATCATGGATTTTGTCTCTAGTTTTGTTCATTAGCTACATGTGACACTGGTCATAGGTATCAGAGATGTTTGCTCACACATGCCTGATGACATCCTTAGGAAGGAGATGCTAGAATGATAACCACTGTGCAGAAGAGGAGACTGGGGAGGTCCGGAGAGTCACAGTGGCTTGTCCAGGGTCACATAAGTAATAAGGAGGAGGAGCTGGGGCTGAAACTACATGTATTTCCTCCGAGCTGTGAAGCTGGCTGCACCCAGGCCTTGTACAGGTGTGTGGTCAGGCAGTGTTGGTGGAAGTGTGGGCAATAGAGTTCATGGGGAAGGAGGGTCAGCAGTCAGATACCCAGAGGGGCACTTGCAGTCTTGTAAACAAAGGAGGGGTTTAAGAAATGAGGTACTAGGAAGTGACCTCACTTCCTTGACAACAGACCCCAACTGAACTCGGAACTCGGTAACCTGGCACCCACATTCTATACACAGTCCCTTCCCCAGCTCACTTGGCCACAGGCAGAGTGAGATGTCGTGCTGTATCCCGAGGTCCCAGGGCAGTAGCCCCAGGCAGCCCTGTGCTGAGAGGTTTGTCCGATGCTTCCGGCGCTGGGTCAGCCCTCGCCCTGGACTCCTGTGGCCATTTGGCAGGAGGTCCCCAAAGGTAATGTCAGGTGTCCCAGGACAGGGGGGGCCAGGCCAGGCCAACACTGTGAGCCTCCCTGGGTGAATGCACACCCTTCTCCTGTGTGTGGGGGGACATGGGGACATGGGACACCCTCCCTGGGCAGGGGCAGAGGGTAGGGGCTTTATAAACCTGCTGGTCCTGGTGCGTTCACACCTCAGGTCAGGGCTGGAGGGTGAAAGGGGACTGCGGGGGTGGCAACCACCACCCTGTACATGAACTCTGGGCGCTCAGGCTGTCTTCTCATGTCCTCCCTGGGGTTAAGACTGGCCTCCAGCCCCTTCCCTCCTGGGGGTTCACAGTGCTGTCACTGTGCATCTCTCCCCTCTCCTGTCCTAGAGTGAAGACAAGTATTTCCTGAGCCTGGATGCCACCCACATGTTGTGGCCTGTCCCCGCAGGCACCCTGCAGAAGTGGGTGGAGCACCTGGTGCCCGCTGTCATGTGTGGCAACCACTCGTACGTCCACACATTTCTCCTGAGCTACAGGAACTTTGCCACTCCCCAGCAGGTGCTGCACCTGCTTTTCCTCGGGAGAGCACTCTGCCCATCGATCACACAGTGTCACTCGGCCGCCTCCCAGCTGTGAGTCTTGGGACTGTCACCACACCTTTCTAAGCCTCAGTTTCCACCTGTGTTCAGTGGGTGGTAACAGGAACAAGCTCCAGTGGGTCCCCCATGGAAAGTGCTGCTCCTGAGTCCAGCCCTGTGGAAAGTTCTGCTGGAGGGGCCACGGTCGTCCTCATTCAGGATTCCTGCCCCCACCCCCCACGAGGAAGTCTCTGTCACACCCTCACTGACCTCGTTGACTTGGGCTTCACTCTTTTCACATTTGACATTCTATCTGTAGCCTTCTGGGTGTATTCAAAGCAGGGAGACTGGAGGCTGGCAGAGGGGCTTCAGGTGCACCCAGATATCTTGGGAGGACTTGGTTGGCGTTCATTCCTTCAACAAACATATCTGAAGTCACACTATGTGCAGTGACTTTCTGGGCACTGACCATATTCCAATGAACCGAGGAGACTACATTCCCTGCCCTCCTGGGCTTCCATTCTAGTCAGAGGTCAGACAACCACAATATACATGAGAAGCTGGTAGTGCCACCATATGGTAGATGTGACACCATCCTGGTCTCCTCTAGGTACAGTAGCATCATTTCTGATTGTGATGGGGATGGCGGACCCCTGGAGCAGCTAAAATGGAGAGTGGAGTTTGGGTGCAGATGGCGGGGCTCCCATCTCCACAGAACAGTGTGTGGTCTGTGGGGGCCTGTGGATGGGGGGGGCTGGCAGAACTCTGGCTGCCATACATCTTATGATGCCTGCTACAGGGCCCAGGGCACAGCCTTTCCTGCAGGAAAAGGAGTCAAGATGAGCTGGGGATGGGGCCACAGGCACTGTAGGGTGTGCAAGAGGCTGGAGAGCAGAGTGAGCCCAGAGAGAACCTGCCCCCACCCCTCCCATCCAGCCCTGCCCACACCCCCAGAGCCCGTGCTGAGCCAGAGCAGGTGTGCAGAGCATCCCGCTCACACTCGAGCATGCTCACCCATGCGGATGCTCAGCTGGTGCTGGTGGTGCAGAGTGTGGTCAGGGTCAAGAGATCAGTGTCAGTGGAAAGAGGAGATGCAGATTTTGATGCAGACACTTGGGCAGCACATCCACGTGTCAGCTCAAGTTTGGGGTTTTCCAAGGGCCCTGGGAAGGCCAGGGGAGCAGAGCCTCCCTCTGTTTCCTCATTCATCAGATATTCCTGGACACCTCCTGTGTGCCAGCGAGTAATGCCCAGAGCAGACAGCACCCTCCTGCCCTGATGGACAGGTCATTCCAATAGGGACGGGGCAGGGACCCAGACAGAGGAGGGTGTCAGGTTTCCCTGAAGAAGGGAAAGTTGGTCACACCAGTGATTGAAGGCTCCCCCCACAGAGGCTTTTGCCAGCCCCTCCTTGGTTTCCAGGACCATCTCTGCCAGGGCTGCTATACTGGGGGTGGACATTGGAGGGGCTGGTCTATGGACAGGCAGGGGCACAGGGTACAAGACTGCAGCTCACTCAGGGGAGCCCTGGGAAGGCAGCATAGAGGGATAGGCTAGGCCTCTGATGCTGCTGCCCACCTTTCTCCCCCAGTGCCATGTCCTCCATCCTAGAGATCTGGCTGGAATTCTATTACATTGATTTCCATGAGAACCCCGAATTTCATTCTTTGAAGTCTCTGCTGGCCTATGTACATGTCAATATGCCGGGTTCAGAGGTGGAGTGCAAGGCTGATCCTGTTCTGGCACTGCTGGAGAAGCTGGAGCACCTGGAGACTGAGGGTGAGGAGGAAGAGGGTGGGTGTCTGTGAGGGTTTGGGGAAGGGGCTGGGATGGGCCACACAGAGCAGAGTTTCCAGAAGCAGGCTGCGGACTAGAGCACTGAGTACTCAGAACAATCATGCAGTGTTCTGCAGTGTGGGGAGACTTCCTGAGGCTGGGTCTGTGGACTTGGGCTTCTCAGAAAGACTGTCATTGGAAGAGACATAGAAACTCATGTTGATATTTTCAATTGTTGTCACTCCAGTTCTAGCTTCTGCCCAGGCAGAACAACTGTCCCAAGAGCTAAGGCCATCTTCAGCTCCAGCTCCACCTCCACTGCCACAGCCAGAGCGAAAGCAAGATCCAGAGCCTAAGCCAGAGCAAAAGAAAGAGCAGGATCAAGATCCAGAGCAAGAGCAAGAGCACGAGCAAGATCCCGAGCAAGAGCCAGAGGAAGAGCAAGAGCCCGATCCCGATCCCGATCCCGAGCCAGAGCACGAGCAAGAGCTAGACAGAGCCAGAGCAAGCTCACCTAACCACCACTGAAACATCAAAAGAAGTAGAAGGGTTTGGGGAGGGGGCTGGGCTGGGAAGCCCTGGCTCCAGAGCTCCCACAAACACCCTCACCAGTCCCCACTCCAGAGCTGTCCTTCCCCTTCCCTGCCACTGTGCTTGTCCTCATTTTTGTCTTTGTCCTGCATCTCCCAAATTTTATCATTTTTTCTTGACTTATATCCCTTGTATAAAATAAAGTGTTTAAATATTTTCAAAATTACAATTCAGTGGCATGAAGTACATTTCTCATGTGGTGCAGCCCTCACCTCTGTCTAGTTAGAGAACAGCTTCATCAGCTCTGCAGCCATTAAGCTGTGACTCCCCATCCCGCCTATCCTAGTCCCTGACAACCACTCCATTTTCTCTGTGTGTGAATTTACCTATCGTTGATTGTTCCTATCAGTACAGTTATGTGGCCTTTTGTATCTGGCCACATAATATGAGAAGGAACTGATTAACTTTTATTTTATGTTTCTAGTAAGAGGAAACTTACAGAAAAATCAAAGACTATATGTAGAGACACAAAGCCCCGATAGTTCTTATTGCCCTAATCTTGAAATAGGAACTACTTTTGAATGAGTGGAGAGCCAGATGCCACAGAGGAAAAGACTGACTTTTCCTGGTCAAAACAAACCAAGAATAATGTCCAAAGCTTAAAAGACAAACCCCAGATTGGAAAATTCTTCATGATCAGAGAAAGGGGCATTATTCCGTTGGATAACCCGGAGTCTGAAACAGCTTGAGAGCCAGGACTACAGGCACTGCCTGGACACCAGCGAGCAGGTGGGGCAGGAGGAGCTGCAGACAGAGCTGGGGGACCTGGAACGGGAGGAGGCAAGGCTGGCCCCGGAGCTGGAGGACGTGGACGTGAACCTTGCAAGGGTGGCTGCGGAGCTGCAGGCAGCCCAGGCCGAGACTGCAGAGCTGCAACAGTGGGAGCGGTGGGTCCAGAGGGACTGCAGGGCACTGCAGTGGCAACAGCTGGGACTGTAGGATGAGCTGAGGAGTGTGGAGAACCAGCTGCGCCACGCCCATGGGCAGCTGCACTGGCTGAAGAAAACCAACATCTTCAACGCCACATTTAAGATCTGGGAGGAGGGCCCCTTGGGCGTCATCAATAACTTCAGACTTGGTTCTCCCCCACTGTTCCCGTGCACTGGAATGAGATTAATGCTGCTTGGGGACAGACGACATTGCTGCTGCTTGCCCTTTCCAATGAGATTGGGCTGCTGTTTCAGAGGTACAGGCTGGTCCCCTGTAGAAACCACTCCTATCTGAAGTCCTTAACAGATGGCTCCACTGAGCTGCCCCTGTTCTGTTATATGGGTGGGGTGAGTCCTTGAGTAACAGACTTGACCATGCCATGCAGGCCTTCCTGGACGGCATGCAGCAGTTCAAGGAAGAGGCTGGGAAGGGTGAGCAGGGCCTCTGCCTGCCCTACAAGAGCCACATGGGCAAAGGCCTGCTGGAGGACGCTGGGGGCAGCAGGGAATGCTGCTCCATCACCACCCTTTGGAACACAGAGGAGCGGTGGACCAAGGCGCTCAGACTCATGCTGCTCATCCTTAAGAGGAGCCTCACTTGGGTGTCCTTAAAGTACCATACAACATAACTTTCTCACTGGCCAGTTAGCTTGGTGGTTAAAGCCCACATGTAACACCAAGGTCAAGGGTTTGGATCCTCACATCGGCCAGCTGCCAAAAGCAAACCAAAAAATAAATTTCTTTATTGTAATAATACTATCAGATGGTAATCTGAGTACGACATGTTTATAATTCAAAAGATGAATAGCCACACCAGATATTAACTGAAAATCAAAATAAACCATTGCCCAGAGCAAACCAAGAATCACGGCTATCCTTCCCAGCACATCTTTGTCCGCCCTTCTGTGGACCTTCCTCTCCCCTTCTCCCCCACCCAGACAAACATTGAAAACAGGGAAAATTGACAAGAGGACAAGATCCCTCCTACATAAAGGGCTGCAGGGATACAGAAGGCAAGAACTGAGGCTGGGGATAAGAGGGGCGGGGTAAGGAGAAAGGTGGACGTTTTCAGTTTTGGGTGAGAAAAAAATGATTTGAGGCCACTGATGTATGTAGTGGAGCTTTGGGGCAGGGGTTGGGGGAGAACATTCAAAGATTCAGTTTTGGTTGCCACGTAAGGTGTGAGCCTCTCCTCTTCCTTCCTGAGAAACTTCCAGTAAGTTTCCACACCTTCTTTCATGATTTAATGCGAGAAGTATGTCTTCCTGGGCTGTTTCATTATGTGCAGATCAATTTTGAGGTGAGAGGGTAGGGTGGCCAAAGACTAACTGGTGACATTGGCTGATAGATCAATTAAGGGGTCACAGAAAGCTGAAGATTAAAAAGGAGCCAACAAGAGGCATTTTTTAAAATGCCAGTTGTGTCATGCCATCCCCCCAATTCTCAATTGCTCTTGGGATAAACTCCCAAATCCTTACCCTGGTCTTCAAACCCGGGTGACCTGTCCCTGACAGGACAGGTCACATTACACTCCTCCCAGCTCCTCTCTGTTCCAAAAGGTGCCAATCCCGCCCTTCCTCTGCCCTTGCCCTTCCTATTCCCTGTGTGTCAACATTTTCTAACCAAACTGTACACTTCTTGAGGGCTCATTTAGCTTTGTTGTCCAGATGACACGTAGAATCGTTCCTACATACTGAGTATCTATAAATAGAAGTGGTCATTGTGAAAGAGAACAGGAGGGCTGGCCAGTTAGCTCAGTTGGTTAGAGCACAGTCTTAGAACACCGACTAAACCATGGGTTGGGATCCCCGTACTAACCAGACACAGGAAAAGCAGAGAGAGAGAGAGAGAGAATAGGGAAGCGGTTAATTTGTCACAGACTTGGAGAGAATAGAAAATTCCAATAGGAGATTGATGAAATGGATTAATGTCTAACTAAGCCTGTGACGGAATACCACGTAGGTATTAAAATCTTGTAGAAGAAAAACAACATAATACTTAATGACAATGCTTAGAATATATTAAGTAAAAAAGATGATATTATAATAAAACACATAATTTTATACTCCAAAAAGTTGGTTTTTGTTTCTGTTTTGGCAGCTGGCACGTATTGGGGTCCGAACTCTTAACCTTGGTGTTAGCAACAGAATGCTCTAACTAACTGAGCCAACTGGCCAGCCCCAGAAAAATATTTAAAGAGAAAATATTTCCAAGAATTAAGTATCCTTTTAATATACGAAGGTATTTTCCTGAAAGTTTTGTATTTAAAGTAATTAAAATTTTCTACCTGATATTATGAAAGAGACGGGATACTGGTTTTCAGCACTTCTATTTCACGTGTACTGGTGGTTCTAGCTAGGGCAATAAATAAAAAGTAAAAGGTATAAGGATTAGAAGGGGAAAAAATAAAATTCTATGTATATAACATAATCATATAATATCCAAAAAAATCAACAGATAGATTATTAGAATTAATAAATAAGTTAAGAAATTCACTGGCTACAAAATCTATACAAAAATCAAATGTATTTCGCTATCTAAGCAACAATTAGAAAAATAAATTTAAAATAGTTTAAATTGTTAAATAACAAGAGTAATCTGACAAACAGCCCTTTGCACAGAATATCATGTTATCAATTGCCTCTAAAATAGGGGTTGGCAAGCTTTTACTGTAAAAGGCCCCATAGAAAATGTTTTAGGATTTTGGGTCCATGTGGTTTCTGTTGCCTTTATAGTGTAAAAAGCAGCCAGAGAAAATATGTGAATGAAGTGGGCATGGCTGTGTTCTAAGGAAACTGTATTTACCAGAACAGGCAGGAGGCTGGATCTGACTCGGGGCCCTAAAAGACGGATTCTGTCAATCTTGTCTGCAGTTACATAGCCAACTTGAAGGAGTTCCCACTGCCCAAATTTGGGACAATTTGAGCATCACGAAGAAAGGATAGTAATAACTTTTTATAAAACATTGAAAAAAAATCCATGAATCCTTAATGATACTGGAAACGAAGGGGGCAAAACACTTATTTGTCATGATTTGAGATGACTCACATGGCTAATTCTTACTTTAAAATCCAGCATTGAAAAAAGGAAAAGAAAAGAAACATTTAAGTAACATAATAAATTCAACATTGAAAGGGAAAATGATGAAGTATGCCCTGTTTTAGGAGGAACTGCAGTTTATCACCAGATGAGAAGAGAAAATTGCTTATAGAAAAATGACACCTAGGGGGCTGGCTGGTTAGCTCAGTTGTTTAGAGCACAGCCTTGTAACACCAAGTTCATGGGTTCAGATCCTGGTACTGGCCAGCCAAAAAAGAAAAAAAGAAAAAAGTGCCATCTAATAAATGTAGAATGAACAATAAAGTCATCGACTTAGGTTTGGATAATTGAAGCTGGAAAGAGGGTCTTGGGAAGCAGATACTTGCATAGCACCAAAGTACCCACAGACAAATGGCTGGCTCACTGACCATCCTTTATACTGAGGAAGTTTGCTTTCAACTTTAACCAGGTTATGAAATTTAACATCACTAAAAAATAATAATAAATTAAACAAATTTAACATCACTAGCACTGAGGCAATCTACTATTGTATTCCATACCTCTTGCCAGGATGTATTCACCTCCTGACATCGTCCAGACTGTATTCTTGCCAGAAAAAAGTTTTATTTAACCATTCTAAGCCGTTAGACCTATGTTCAGCTTATTGGAACAAGTTAAATGCCATCACAAAGAAATAATCAGATTGCTCCAGAATATGACACTTTTTTTAATAAGACAACTGACCTGGTTTTCAAAAAATCATTTTTTTTTAAAGTAGGGGGAAAGCGTAGTGGATTGAATTGTGTCCCCCCAAACTCATTGAGGCTTGACTTGTACTCCCCAGGTTTTCTGTAGTAGAAACTTACGAGTCCAAGCGGGCGTGTGAGCTCCGGGGTGAGCAGGTGAATCCAGAGAACGAGGCGGCGATGGAGGCGCGGGTCAGGGAGAGGGGCGTCCGCCTGGTGCAGGTGGAGGGGCAGAGGAAGGACGGCGGGCCAGCCCCAGGCCGGGTGGGCAGCCCGCCGCCAGCCGGCTCGGAGGTGTTCTCGGGCGGCTGCCCCAGGACATCTCCGAGCACCAGGGGATCCCACTGTGGCAGCGCGCGGGCCGCCTACGAGATCCACCTCCCGATGACCTTCGGCGGCCTGAACCGCGGCTTCCCGGCGACCGCTGCAGCTCGCGGCGCGGCGCGCAGGCCGCCATGGCCACGCTGCACAGCCGCCCGCTGCGGCGAGAAGAGCGAGCTGGCGTGGATGGGTCGCCGCAGACTGGAGCCGCCGCTGCTGCTGCTCGCGCTGCAGCCTCAGGGCCCGGCCTGCAGGAGGCGCTGCCGCTGCCCAGCCCTGGCGGCGCCCTCGCAGATCGCGCTGCTCAAGTTCCGCTCGCAGCGCACCGCCACCGGCGGCCATGGCCCCAAAGGCCCTGGTGGGAGGGTTGTCAGCCTCTGTGGAGGGCAGGTGGCTGTGGAGTGGCTCAAGCCAGACCCGAAGCAGCGACTCCGCCAACAGCTTGCGGGTCCCTCACTGCGGTGCCTACAGCCGCAGGGCAGCCGATTGGCCTTGGCTAGGGACAGGCTAGGGTCCCAAGGGGCTTGGGCTGCCCTCCAGCTGCTGTGCTAACAAATGAGGCTGGGCAGCCCGGTGTTCCTCACCAAGTGTTTGGGCACAGGACCTGCTGGCTGGCACCACTTCCGGTACCAGGTGGTGATCCCTGGTCATCCGGTGCCTTTCAGCGGTCTTATCTGGGTTGTGTTGGCCCCAGATGGGCAGGACGGGCATGACGTAGCCAAGGATGCGGTGTCCGCACAGCTGCTGGAGGCACTGAGTGAGTCTGGGGCCGGCTTCTTGTGGTCTGCTGGGGCTGAGCCAGGTGCCATCATGAAGCAGTGACCCCGTCCTCTCACCACAGGCAGCCTAAACAAGGAGGAAGAGCCTGTGTCAGTCTCCAGCCCAGCAGGCCTGGGTGGCCACTGTCTGATCCCATTGGGGGAGGGGCGGGGTCCTGCAGCATGTGTGACACAGCCTCCCTGCTCAGGCAGGGCCTCATAGCACCTGGGTGGAGCGGGTTTGGCTTATGTTTTGGTGAAGGACCTTGCCCTCCCCCTCCCAGCCCAGGGTCAGACCTGACCCCATGGTGACACCCACACCTACCTTTCTCCCGTCACCCCTCTTTCTCCCACAGCTCAGTAGGAATCATGGTTATTTTCTTGATTTCTTTTGGTTGGATTTTATTTGCGGGGCCGGCTGAACCAAAGGGTCAGAAATCCTGCCTTCATCCCCACTTCTTGAAATCTGGGTTTGGCTTATGTATAGTTTTCAGTTTCTCTATGCTGCTTGTATTTATATTAAACCCCTGGTTGGTGTAAAAAAAAAAAAAAAGAAAGAAAGAAACTTAGCCCCCACTGTGACTGTTAAGAGGGTGGGACTATTATGGTAGCTGAAAGGTGGAGCCTTGATGAGGTGATTGGATTGTAGGACCATGCAGGAGCAAATGGATTAAAAATCGTGGACAGGGGTGTGGTTCTCAGGACTTTAAAAGAAGAGGAGGGCCTGTCTTTCTCTGTCTTGCTCTCTCAGCTTCCACCATCTTGCAATGTGAGACCCCGGGGTCACTGTCACCACCACCAGATGGACTTTGGACTTCCCAGCCTCAGAAACTGTAAGCAATAGATTTTGTTTTCTTTACAAATCACCCACTTTCAAGTATTTTGTTATAAGCAACAGGAATGAACTAACACAGAAGATATTTGATTAAAAGAAACAAAACAAGGGCCAGCCTGTGGTTCAGTTGGGAAAGTGTGGTGCTGACAGCACCAAGTCAAGGGTTAAGATCCCCTTACCGATCATCTTTTAAAAAAAAGAAAGAAAGAAAAAAAGTAACAAAACTACTGATTATAATGTGAACTTTGAGAAAGAAAAAAGCAGCCCCTGACCACCATAGCTGAGCCAGGCCATGGAGTTCTCCTACTGAACATAAACCATGTCCCAGAACACTCTCTCTGTTACCTTTCTGGAGCAAGACAAAAACCAAGACCGTTCTGTAATTGTCTAAGAACAGACAAAAACAAGAACTTTGTCCAAACCACAAAATGGCCAGATGTCTCCCTTTCTTGCACTATTTGGCCTGCTTCTAAGTAAAAATTAAGATAATCATAGAATTGCTCTTGCTTTTTGACAGCACCCAGTCTAGAACAAAACCACCCCTTCCTTGAACCCTCTCCCAATCAACTAACACAAGCTGAAGTCCTATAAGCCCCATCTTGAGCTGCAAATAGTTCAATCAAATATGTCCTATCCTCCTACATTTACAAGTATGTTACTGGCATCCAGGTCCCACCGCTTGCTCACCAATCAGAAACAAAAGACTGGTGAGTCCCAAATGTTGGTGCGAGGCAGGAAGTTCATTATCAGATGTCTAAGGAGACAGACTAGAACTGTCTACCACTTTAGGGTTTCAGGGGACTTTAAGGGGGAGCGGAGGGAATGGAGTATGAAAAATGAAAAGCAGGAGGGAGGGGCACGTGCAAGGAACCAGGTGCAGTCTCAGCCAGCCTCCGTCTGGTTTCTGCTCCCGTCCTTGCTGTTATCTCAGGGTCCTGCTGGAGGGATGGAATGAGCATAGCTTTAGTGAGTCTTCCTTGGATAGCACATGCAATTCTGCAGCTCCAGGTCGACCGGAGAACAGCTTCACGTCCATGTAAATAATGTCATCTTGCCCCATAACCGAGGTTCAAAATATCAAATAACCATGGGGAAAGAGAGAACTCAGAGAAATGAAGTCCAAGGGGAAAAAAAATAATAATCCGTGTCCTATTCAAATCTTTTAGAACCAATGCAGTTTTAGTTCCCAACATGGCTTCAGTCCTGCTCACTCCTACAACTTTCCTTCCTAATTACCTGGAAAGTCAGTTTCAAGTTTAGAAGTTTTAGACACCCTGCAGTTCCAGGCTGTGCCATACTGTGAGGACCACAGGCCGCACACGATCTCCCCTTCTCTTCCCACCCCGGCTCCACTCCACAAGTCAAAGATCCTCTTGGGTTTCCACGTGAACACCACAGCTCTCACATTCAAGCTGCAAGCACAGCCCTGCAGTCAGCTGCCTTCCAGACCAGAGGTGCACACACCAGCAGCACAGGCCACCGTTGGGAAGGAGCAGGGACAGAGGCCTCTGGAGTTCCTGACGTGGGCTCTGGGCCACCCGTGCAGAGAACGGCAGGATCCTAGATATTTTTAGTATTTATACCTAACAAGGACTACAGCTATGGGAGAACAGGATTCATTTATTGATACGTTTCCCAAAGTCTACAGCATAAAAGAGAGGCAACGGGCGTTCTGAGACCTCACTGCCGCATCCTCTAGCTTGTGTTCGCTGCCTAACGCTTCTCTGAAGCCACGTGGTCTTACTTTTCTTTTTCCTTTGGGTCCCCTTCCTCTCCCTGACTTTGGCCTCAAGTTCCATTTATTTCTTTTCCATTGCCGCCATCACCACGGATGTTCGCCATTAACTCCCAATCAATTCCTCTCTCTGACATTTTCTAATCCCGAGTCTCTCTAAAGGTCATTCTCCAGCAGGTCTGTCACCCTCCCTGTACTTCTCCAGCCACTTCAGATCTCCTCTATGTCCCCGGCTGCCACCATTCTCTCTCTCTCCCAGTGAACTTCACTTTTCTAAGTCTGGCTGCTGCCGAATCCTGACAGATGGACTCAACCAATCCACGAGGATAAGTACCACAGGCCACCAATCAGCATCCGCCGAGGGCGGGACTTCACAGAAGTTCCTCGGGTCCTGACAGCAAGGACCTGTTGTCACCGCCGCGGTGCCCACGACCGGCTCGGGGCGACAGAATCGGTACCGGGCATGAGGTTCCTGCCGCCCGCGCCAACGACTGCCAACGATCAGACCCGATCCCTCAGCCGGCCCGAGCTCGGCGCGCCCCGCCCCACATCCCCCGGGCGCGGGGATCCTGGAGGCCGCCCTGCGGGGTCCCGACCTCCGTCTCCCGGCCCGACTCCCGCAAGCAGCCCCGCCCGGCAGGGGCCAGTCGGCCCAGGCGCCCGCGCCCCCGGCGGCAGCGACTCACCAGGAAGTTGGGAGTTTTTCGTTCTGCCGCCCGCGACGGAGCCGGAACGGGCGGGCGGTTCGTCCAGGCGCGGCGGCGGAAAGGCCCGCTGGGCCGGGGGCTGGGCTGGGCAGCGAGGCCGGGAGCCGATCGGCCACCTCCCGCCGCGCCGTCCGGCGGACGCTGCAGGCGCGGGCACCCACCCAGCGACAACGAGGCGCGCGCGTCCTCCAATGGCTCCCGCTCCTCCTCCAACGGCTCCCGCTTCTCCTCCAACGGCTCCCGCTCCTCCTCCAACCGCTCCCGCTCCTCCTCCGCCGCCGGCGCTGTCAGGAGTGTAAACGTCGCGCGTCCCCAGGAGAGGGGCGGGGCGGGCGCAGGCCCCTCCCCCTGCCTTCGGCCGACTTCCCACCGAGTCGGGGTCGGCCTCTTTTTGAGAACTTGCTTTTTCTTCATTGAGTTA
Organism: Cynocephalus volans; assembly: GCF_027409185.1. Lineage (NCBI taxonomy): Eukaryota > Metazoa > Chordata > Mammalia > Dermoptera > Cynocephalidae > Cynocephalus > Cynocephalus volans. Next base: position 7,236,773 of record NC_084464.1, on the reverse strand, counting down.
TTTAAACCCCCCCGTTTGCCAATGGTGAACCGACTTGAGGTCCCATTTGTTCTTGTGGATCACAGCGTTTTGATTCCACCCTCTTTTACTACGTGATTTAAACTACTTGCTTGCTTGGGTCGGCCCGTGGCCCGCTCCGGAGAGAGCAGCGACTGGGAGCGCGGTGGCGCTCTAGCCGCGGGTTCGAATCCTATATGCGGATGGCCGGTGCGCTCACTGGCTGAGCGCGGTGCGTGCGACACCAAGCCAAGGGTTGCGATCCCCTTACCGGTCACAAAAAAGAAAATGAAAAAAAAAAAAAAAAAAAAAAACTACCGGTCGCCTAATGTGAGTGCAGGGAAATGAGGAAAAGAGGCTTTTTTCTGAGTCTGGCTAAGAAAACCTTGTGTAGGTGTTCCAGTACAGAGGAGAATTAATGGCTTTTAGAATGTTCCAGAAAGGTGAACGACCTGGTATGGATCTGTGGGGAAAAAAATAAAATAAAAAATAAACGTACATTTATACATATATAGGATCTTTTTTAATAGACCGAGGATCTTTGAAATATATATATTCTGTATTGTGTGTGTGTGTGTGTGTGTGTGTGTGTGTGTGTGTGTGTACGCATCAAATTCTAAGCTCTTCTGGAGCTTGGATTTATTATATACAACTGATACTCAATATTTTCATTTAGATGTGTAATAGGTATTTGACACTTAATGTATCTAAAACAGAATTCTTGATTTCCTACCTGAAATCTATTCCTCCCTTACTATTTAGCATCATTCCCTTCCCAGTCACCCAATAGCTCTTCCCTTTCCTCATGCCCCACCTGCTCTCCACACACAAACTCTTTTGGCACCGAACTTCAAACTGTATCCAGAATCCTAACTCCTTCATCATTTCTATTATTATTATTATCCAAGTACAAGCCACCATTAATTCCTGCCAGGACAGCTGCAATAACTTCCTAACTGGTCATGTCCCTTTTCATCTTGCCTCCTAGAGTCCAATCTCCACACAGGAGCCAGAGTTCACTTGAAATAATATATATGGGGGCTGTCTGGTTAGCTCAGTTGGCTTGAGCATGGTACTGATAACACCAAGGGCCAGGGTTCAACACCTACACTGGCCAGCCACCAAAAAAATAAGTAAATAAATAACGTATGTACAATAATGTAGGTAAAAATTTAAATGTCAAATGTAGACTTTCAATCAAACAAAGAAAAAATGTGTGTAGAAAAGTAGCTTAAAGTAAATCACCAAGTTGTTTTCTCACAGTGGTGAAAGAATGGGCTATTTTCATTTTGCTACTGTATATGTCCTATCTTCTTCTAATTAACAAATGACCTTTCATTTCATCAAAATCGTGCAAGCACATACTTAAAAATTAAATAACATAGCTTTATAATGAAAAGCAATGTTTATCTTCTGTTCAACTGCTACACCACCTGATTCTAGTTTCCAGAATAAAACTTTCAATCATTTCTGTTTTAAATCTTACATGTTTACCTTTATGTTGCCAGATAATTACTCGTAGTAGTCAGATACAAGTCAGGCTATTCTAACACCAACCCCCCCAAATACAGTGGTGTTAGCATCGCAGAAGCTATTTTCCTCTCACATAGCCCTAGTAGGCAATTTAGAGCACTCTGATAGTGCTGGGACCCAGGTTCCTTCTATCTTCCTGCTCTGGCCTCTGTGGCCCTTTTCCACGTGCTTAACAGACTCTCTGCCTCAGCTGCATTCCAGCCTAGGGAGGTAGAGCAAGCGCCATGCTTTTCATATTTTAAGGACCTGATCTGAAGTTCGAACACTTTTCTTCAGCTCCCATCCTTGTTGGCCATAATTAGCTGCGAGGAAAATGTGGTTTTAGCTAGGTGGCCATGTGCCCTGATTCATTTTTATTGTATAAAGAGGAGGAGGATGAATATTAAATAGTTAACTAGAAGCCTCTGCTACATTTATACAGCTCTTTTTGAATATTCAGCTTCGGCTTTTATCTGTTGACTCCATCACTGCTTGATGATGATCTAGTTTATCTGTAATGCTTTCTCTTCTTCCCTCCCTTGCTAGCAGATCTGCATCACTAATATTGGCCCTTCTATTAGTTTTCTTTATTCCCCCCTCTGTAAAGTAACTATCTTGTCATCTATATCCTTCCCTCCACTTCTCAATGTTGTAGCCAAATCCTTACTTTTATATTGTCAGGGTTCAGAACTTTTAAATTTTTTACATGCCTAAATAAAGTTTTCAGTGTTTGTATACAGGTTGATTCCATAAGCTAAAGAACCAACTAATAATATTTACATCGTTTGATGGTGTAAATATTGATCATTGTTGTGCCAAGTAGTGTTCTTCAACTCCATGCTCTTGGACTTTCCAGCCTCCAGAACTATGAGCTGAATAATTTTCTGTTCATTGTAAATTACCCGGTCTGTGGTATTCTGATACAGCAACACAAAATGGACCAAGATGCTATACTTTTGCACCATGAATTTATTATATAAATATTTTACTCTTCCATGTGTGAATGTTTTCCTTTATCTTCCAGCTTCTTGCACATTCTATCTATTGTTTGGACCCAGTTTATTCATCTTTATGAGGCATCCTAGTGCATTTGCTTCATATTCAGGCCATGATTTTCTTGCTCTGGTTTTCATTTTGACCTGGAGTTCCTCATCACTCCTCTCATCCTCTGCGCACTCTGCCATTTGCTTATCCTTCCGTTCTTCCAGCACTCTCTCACACCATCTGGTCTCAGGCCGTCCCTTCAGCCTCTTCCCCAGTCCAGTCTCCCCACGGGCCCTGCTGCCTCATGCTCACACTAGAGATTCTTTCTACTGCCCCCCTGAGTTGGTTACACTGTTTTCTGAATCCCGTAGTTTACTCTATCCTAGTTTAGTTCTTTGCTTTCTTGGAACACATCCTCAAATAATTCCTTTAGAAAAGGTATGCGAGAAACAAACTTTTTCACCCATGGCATGTTTACAAAATGTCTATATTCAATTCTAACAGGGAATAATGTTTTAGGTATAGAATTTTAGGTTAATGGCATTTTCCCTCAACTGTGAAGGAATGCTCCACTGTCCTCTGGGATCCATTGTCAAAAGTTTCATATAGAACCTATAATTACTTCCGACTTTCAGCCCTACTTTTTCCAACCTACTGTCTAACGCATCTGGCCTGATGGTCAGGAACCCAGCATGTCCCCAGGGTCTGCTGGTCAGTCTAGCTTCTCTCTCCTCTGCTGCAGCCTCTCCATGAGGATTTTAAGCTCAGCTGCACTTGTCAGCACTTTTTCAAGAGTTTGCCTTCTGCATCCTCTGATACCCACCACACTTTCTTTCCATTGTTGTAGGTTTACATCTTTTACTATAATTTTAATGAGGTTTCTTAAATAGAGTGTGCTTAGTCTGGCATCTTATGTTGGAAGTACACATTTCATGTTTAAAATTTTACTAATTTGGTTATCTTTAGAGGTTTTTCCCAGCCTCTTCTCCTTTTGCCTGCTCATCCTTTCTCTTCACTGTCACTGTTGAGATTTCTCCAATTTTTCCACACAAATTATTACCACATTTCTATATTTAGTCGTGGCCTCTTTACCTATCCTTTGACCTGTATTTGAATTTCCCTTTAGGTGATCTATAGGCCCCTCTAACTCATTAATCTACTCATGGGAGACTAGGCTTATGTGAGACAATAAACTAGAGGACTTATCCCCAATCCTAACGCAACTCTGATGCCAGGCGATAGAGAGGAGACTTCTGGAGAGCACAGAAACATCTAATTGGAATTTTAGAGTTGTTTTTCTACCTATGTGGTATGTAATGAAAACCCTTTTCATTGCCAACCCTTTAAAAATTATAACTGTTTCTTTCTACAGTACTCACTTACAGAAGGAACTGTACACACATTAACTTGTTTAATCCTTACCACACCCTGTAAGTACTATTATTACCCCTGCTTTATAGATGGGGAAGCTAAGGCACAGGATCTAAATTGCTTACCCAGCAACTCATAGCCGGGAAGCTACAGAGCCAGGATTTAAACCATGCTCTTAACCATTACTCTTTAGTGTCTTCTGAAATGATCAGCAAAGTCTACATTTTTCACAGTATTTTTGTGAAAGTTATTTCTGTATGGATAGTGAAAGAAGATGCTGAGTTCTGAATCTGGGTAGTGAGGAGAAAGACAGATTAATATTAGTGGTGGTGCAGAGCAAGATGATAGGGTGACAACTAACATCGGGGTTATAATAGCTCTCTCCCATCTCTTTTATTTTTTATTATTATTATTATTATTATTATTATTATTATTATTGGCAGCTGGCCAGTACAGGGATCTGGGAAATCCGAACCATTGACCTTTTTGTTATAACACCCAGTTCTAACCAACTCGGCTCACCATCCAGCCCATCTCCCACTCAAGAGCAAGGACAATGTCTTTATTATCCTATATACCCTTCAACATTTTGCTCAGTGTTTAGGGGCTTGATAGATATTCACTGAATGGAGTAATAATACAGTAAATTTATATGTCATAATCATCTCTCTCTATATATATTAATAAAAAAATTGCATTCTGTTTGAAGGAAGTCATTAGAATGGCTGTGTGATGAGTAACAACACTACATATAAATTGACTTTTCCTTGCTAAGCAAAACCTTATATAATTTTATTTAAAAAAAGAGATAATACAGTGTTATGACATGCTCATCCATAATCAGCAATTAACTATTAAATTATGGGAACATAAATTAGACCTACGAGTAGAACCCTTAAACCTCAACCTTTCAACTCAAATAATATAATTTCCATGGTCAGTAAAGATTAATAATTTATCTTAAATAACTCAAATATAAAGAATTATTTAACATTACGTTACCAACTCTTTTGATTATGCATTCTTCTAGGACTACCAGTAATTTTGAATTACTGACAGAGAGCATATGTTTTGTTTTCCTGACATTTAGCAGGAATATGCCTTTAATCAGCCTTTTGTTTTTCCTGAATCTGAAAATTTATTCCAAAAGAATTTTATAGAAACTCTTAATTACTGATAGTCATTTTTCTGCTACCACATAATGTTCTGAATAATAAATAACTATACTTATGAGGATTAATTATTAATTCCAGCTAGAAATCTTAGCCTTCCTAATGCAAATAATAATAATTGCACATAATAATGTTTATCATCTGGAAGGGGTATTAAAAATGAGAGGGCATTAATGCATGCAAAAGTAGTAAATATCAGAGATTCTATACATCATAGTAAAATAATTCTGAGAATTTCTCTAGTAGAAGTAACCGTTGGTGAAACTGATAAGCTTCAAATATCTACTACCAGGAATCTATATGTCCTTTCAGATCTATCTTTTAAGACCTTGCATAGAAAATCTCTTTCAACCCTAAAATACTATATTTCTATCCATGGGAGGTGGTGAGGCTTGGATGGGACAGGATAATACATCGATACTGGCTTTGGAGTCACATGACATTGAGCTTAAATTCTGGCTCCAGTTTGCACTACCTACAAGCTGCGTGGCCTTGGGCCTATTATTTACCCTCTCTGACCTTCAACTTTCTTATCTGTATATTGGGAAAGATACTATCTATTTTAGGTGGATGATTAGAAAAAGCCTAATAGGAGGTAAATTTTTTTAAGTCCTGTCATATTTCTAAGAAATTTACAAAGCCTCAAATTCAAAAAGGAAGAATAATTATAATTTCTTTATACACACTGTTAAAGTTTAACCCAATTTGCAAGGAAAATAACACACCTAGAGATAGTTTTCAAAACTGCTAAAGAGCTCACATCAATCAATAAAAAAGTGAAGAACAAATAATAAATAATAGGATATAAACAAGTAGTTTAGAAAAAAACAATACCTGTGGTCAGTGCTATGGTCTGAATGTTTGTATCTTCCTAAGTTCATATGTTGAAATTCAAACCACTCAGAGTGACGGTGTGAGAAGGAGATCAGGTCATGAGAGGAGGCTCCTCAGGATTTGGATCAGTGGCTTTATGAAATGGCCCAAGGGAGCTCATTTACCGTTCCACATGTGAGGACACAGCAAGAAGGTGCCATCTATGAACCAGGAAACTGAGCCCCATCAGACACCAAATCTGCTGGCACCTGGTTCATGGACTCCGCAGCCTTTCAGACTGTGAGAAATAAATTTGTTTATAATCAACTGGTTTTATGGTATTTTGTTAATAGCAGCCTGTCCATACTAAGACAGTAAACATAAGAAACAATGTTCAACTTCTCTCATATTATAAAATATTATCAATTAGAAACATAGGAGATATAATTTTTCACATATCAAAAATATAAAAACAGAGGATAGGAATGTCCAGTGTCATAAGCAGGAGCTGAGGGCAGCCACCCAATCCACCCAAAAGCAGATGAGAGAGCATACTGAAAACAGCACTTTCATGTGGGTGGCCCACCAAAGCCACTGCCATAGCAATGGTTGCCACAAAAACAACTCGATTCCACAGCAGTAGCCACAGCCACTGTGTAGGTGGCCTGACAGACACTCGACTTCACTGACACAAGGAGACTCACCAGTGAAGAATGGAAAAAGAAGAGGAGATCTCTCTCCTCAAAGCCCACTCCAGAATGGTAGAAGAAACAGCTGCTCTACCAGATGTCAAGGCCTCAACTAGAAACACAAAAACTGAAGAAAAGATGACACCACCACAAGAATACAGTAATTCTGAAATACCAGAGCCTATAGAGCAGGAAGCCCTTGAAATAATGAAAAGGAATTTAGAGCAACAATCTTAAGGAAACTCACTGAGATCTTAGAAGACTCAGTTAAACAACATAATGAAGCAAGAAAAAAAATCCAGGTTATGAAGGAGGAAATTCACAAAGAGATAAATATTCTAAAGAAGAATGTAGCAGAACTCATGGAACTGAAATATTCACTCAACAAAATAAAAAACACAACCAAGATCTTAAGCAGCAGGCTAGAGCAAGAAGAAACAAAGAGAAACTCTTAAAAGAAGCAAGAAAAGAGCACCAAATCACCTGTAGGTCAGAAGAAAATGGGATGATATATTCAAAATCCTAAAAGAAAAAAATGCCAACCAAAAATACTATACCCAGGAAGCCTATCCTTCAGGGATGAGGGGAAAATAGTGTATTTTCCAGACAAACAAAAACTGTGGGAGTTCACCGCCATATGACCAACCCTACAAGAAATCCTCAAGGAAGTCCAGAATCTGGAATCATGCATTGACACAAGAATATTTTTTTCAGTATTTCCTGCAACACTGTTTTTACTTATTTGCAATGTGCTCTATAAGGTTACACACCATTCCTACTGATAAATTTCTGCAGTTTTCATTGCAACACCTTAGCATCTATGGCCCATGGCTAACGTTTTATACAAACGTATGAACTCTCTGTCATTACACAAGAGCAGAGTTGACCACATCTCCTTGGAGAGTTTTCAAACAGTTCCCAGAGCAAGTATTGTAACCTTTTCTCTACCTGATTGAATTCTATCAATAGCCTGTCCTGAGGCCAGGAATTGATATCTAAACTGATGAGAAACTATGAAAACAGTGTGTATAACAATTCTTAAAGCATCCCCAAAGGAAAGCACTATTTAATCTATCTTGCCAGCTAGAGACACAAAGAATCTAGTCACTCAGGTGACTGTCTTTCTTGACTTATGGTTTTCTACCATCTCATCAGTCAAATGTCCAAAGGAAGCTGATTTAACATCTTTTATTGGCCTAAAATGCCAAAATGATCATTTGTCAAAGAATTGTTTCTTTACTTAGACACACTCTCCAGGAATCTTTTCATGAAGGATTCTCTCATTACTATGGGACAGCATTCCTTTTCAAACCACTGTTAAGGAAAAGATTATTCATGGGAAACTTCTAATTCTTTATAATACATAAAACTTTCCATATAATTGTGAAGAATACTGCAAAAGAATACATTTCTATTTATCTCTTATTAACATGAAAGAAACTGTATTTATGTGGTTCTTCTATTTTTTCCATTTTGATGTAATGAAGTTTGATGACAAGTGCATAGACTTGGGAGTCAATCCTAGGTTCAAAGTCAGGATCCAGCTATCTACTGTGCATTTATCTAACTTCCAGCACCTTAGTTTCTTCATCTATAAATTGGTAATAATAAGACTGACCTTGTAGATTTGCTAAGAAAATTAAATAAGATAACACATGAAAAGCAACCTGACATATAGCATGCATTATCAAATAGAATTAATATTACAAATTTAAATCTAAACATTGCATATTTCCAATCATTTACATTAACCTTTCAAAATTTTCAGAAATACTTATAAGAGAGCAAGCTTATGGAACTCTGGTTAGGTCTATCCATTAATACATGGACTCCTTTATATCAACATTATAACTTTTATGTAAAATTAAACAAATAAAAATGAAACTATATGTAAACTAAGCCTTTAATAAAAATGGTTTGGCATTAGGAGGGATCATGTGAAGAGAAATACATTCAATAATTCAAATTGTCACTGTCTCAGGCAGGTGCTCCAGAAGCAGACCCTGCCCTGAGATGAGAAAACATGTGCAAGTGATTTATCAAGGAATTTCTCCCAGGATATACCACTAATGAATGTGGAAAACAGGATAGGAAAGTGCAAGAAGTCCAGTGAGGGACCATCTCAGGCTATGTCCCACCTTTAGCCTGATTCTACAGAGGAGTTCTGAGTCCAAACTGTGAGCCAGGTTTCATCCTTCCTTCAGGAAAGGGAGCTGGGCTTGGCATCCTTTAGTCTTTGGCTTTGAACTTTGAAGTAGAGGGTGGGAAGGGTGGGGAATGTATACTCCAGGCACTTTGGGCTTTGTGACACATAGACAAAGCAGCACCAGTAGTCCAAAGGAACTCCTGCAGAGAGAGTGGCAGGTATGCTGTAAAAAAACCAAAGCAGAGAGCATACCCAGGGTCCTAGCCAGGAGCTGAGGGAAGCCCCATCTGCCTAGAAGCAGGCAAGAAATGGAGCACACCTGTGGTCCATGGCAGGAGCTGAGGGCAGCATCCCCTGCATGGAAGCAAGCAAGAAGCATGTTGAAAACACCATTTCTGTGCTGGTGCTCCACCATAGCCACCACCACAGCCATAACTGCTGAAAAAGTGGCTCAACACCATAGCAGTAGCCACAGTCACCAGGCAGGGGGCCCACCAGACACTGAACTGCTTTGACACAAGGAAAGTCATCAGCAGAGACCAGAAAAAGCAGAGGATATCTCTCTCCTCAAAGCCCACTCCAGAGTAATAGAAGACACAACTTCTCTACCAGGTGACCAGACATCAATGTAGAGATACTAGAAATGAGAAATCCCAATAAAATATGACACCACCAAAAGAGTAAAGTAATTCTCAAATACCAGACCCTATAGAGCAGAAAACCCTTGAAATGATAAAAAGGAATCCCAAGCAACAATCTTAAGGAAGCTCACTGAGTTTTGAGAAGACAGTTAGACAGCATAAAATCCAGGCTATGAAGGAGGAAATTTACAAAGAGATTAATACCCTGAAAAAGAATGCAAAACTCATGGAACTGAAATATTCACTCAACAAGATGAAAAACACCACTGAGAGCTTAAGCAGCAGGCTACAGCAAGAAGAAGAAAGAACTTCTGATCTTGAAGATAGACTTTTAGAAATAACCTAGGCAGATAAAAAAAAAGAATTTTAAAAAGTGAAGAAAATCTAAGAGAACTAGCAGACAACCTTAAGCACACAACCTTTCAAATCATGGGTGTTCCAGAAAGGAAGGAGAAAGGAAAAGGCACGGAGAACCTATTCAATGAAACAATAATGGAAAACTTCCCAGGTTTGAGAAGAGACATGGACTTTCAGATTCAGGAGTCTCAAAGATCCAAACAGATTCAACCCAGAAAGATCCTCTCCAAGACTCGTTATAGTCAGACTGGCAAAGCTCAAAGACAAAGAGAGAATCTTAAAAGAAGCAGGAGAAGAGCATCACATCATCTATAAAGGAGCCCCTGTCAGACTAACAGCAAACTTCTCAACAGAAACTCTACAGGCCGGAAGAAAATGGGATGATATATTCAAAATACTAAAAGAAAAAAACTGCCATCCAAGAATACTATCCTTCAGCGAGGCTATCCTTCAGAGATAATAGGAAAATAGTATATTTTCCACACAAACAGAAAAACTTCAGGAGTTCACAGCCACATGACCAGCCCTACATGAAATCCTCAAAGAAGTTCCGCATCTGGAATCTGAAAAATGCTAATCACTACCATGAACACACGAGAAAGAACACAACCCACTGGCAGAACAAACATGCAAATGAGCAACAGAAAGAAACTAAATCTCACCACCTCAAAAAACCAACAAGCATTGAAGACAAATCATAAGAGTGGGAAAAGAAACAGAGCACATTTAAAACACCTAAACAAAAAGTGACAAGATGCCAGGAGCAAAATAACACCTGCCAATAACAACCCTAAATGTGAATGGGTTAAACCCCCTGTTCAAAAGGCACAGACTGTGGGACTGGATCACAAAGCTGGACCCAACTACACGCTGCCTTCAAGACTTGCCTCAACTGTAAAGACACACACAGACGAAAAGTGAAGGGATGGAGAAAGACAGACCATGCAAATGGAAACCCAAAATGAGCAGGAGTAGCTATTCTTATATTGGATAAGATAGACTAAAAACCCATAAAAAGAGACAAGGCCACTATATAATGATAAAGGGATCTATCTGGCAAGAAGACATATCAATCATAGATATGTATGCACCCTACACCGAAGTACCCAGATATATAAAGCAAACACTGTTAGACCTAAAGAAAGAGATAGACCCTGATACAATAATAGTGGGTGACCCAAACACACCTCTCTCAGCATGGGACAGATCATCTAGGCAATAAATCAGCAGACAACCACAGGGTTTAAACTATACTTTAGACTAATTCGACCTGGTAGATATCTATAGAACATTTTATGCAACAAGTACAGAATATACATTCTTCTCATTAGCCCATAGAACATTCTCCAGGATAGCCCACATGTTAGGTAGGTCACAAATCAAGTATCAGCAAATTTTTAAAAATCACGAGCATTTCAAGTATCTTTTCAGACCACAACAGATTAAAACTGGAACTTAATAACAAGAAAAACTTTGGAAACTACTCAAGTGCATGAGAACTAAACAATAGGCTCTCTAATGACCTGTGGGTTCGAGAAGAAATTAATCAAGAAATCAAAAAATTTCCTGACATAAATTAAAATAAAGATACATGATACCAAAACCTGTGGAAACTGCAAAAGTAGTATGAAGAGGGAAGTTTATTGCAATAAACACTTACATCAAAAGAATAGAATACTTCAAATAAACAGCCTAACATTACAACTCAAAGAACTAGAAAAACAAGAACAATCCAATCCTAAAAGTAGTAAATGGAAAGAAATAATTAAGATCAGAGCAGAAGTAAATGAAATAGAGACCAAAAAAACTATGCAAAAGATCAATGAAATAAAAAGTTTGTTTTTTGAGAAGATAAGCAAAATAGACAATCCATTAGCATGATTTACAACAGCAACAAAATAGAGAGAAGACTCAAAAAACAAAAATTACAAATGAAAATGGAGATGTTACAACCGATACCAAAAAAATATGAAGAATCATTAAAGACTATTATAAATGACTAGAGCCAACAAATATGAAAACCTGGAGGAAATGGATAAATTTCTGGACAAATGCAAACTATCAAGACTGAACTAAGAAAAAAAAAAAAAAAAGAAAACCCGAACAGACCAACAACAAGCAATGATATTGAAGCAGTAATCAGCTGTCTCCCAACAAAGAAAAGCCCAAAACTGAATGGCTTTACTGCTGAATTCTACCAAGCCTTTAAAAAGGAAGTAATACCAATTCTGTTCAAACTATTCCAAAAAGTTGAAACAGAGGCCACTCTCCCAAATTCACTCTATGAGGCCAGCATCACCATGATACCCAAACCAGACAAAGATCAAATAAAAAAAGTGAACTACAGACTCATATGTGTGATGAACATCTATACAGAAATCCTCAACAAAATATCCACAATCAGAATACAGCAACAACACATCAAAAAAATTATACATCATGGATGGCACAGAGCCGGCTGCAGGAGAGCGGGTGGGGGTCAGCTGCTGCTGCTGCTGCGGGCGCGGGGACCTGTGGGCAGTCGCTTCGTCCACAAGGCCAGGGGACCGACAAGCTGCCCATAGAGGAGACGCTGGAGGACAGCCCGCAGACAAGGTCTTTCCTGGGTGTATTTGAAGAAGATGCTGCAGCTATTTCCATCTATATGAACCGACTGTATCAAGCTATGCATCGGATCTATGATGCACAGAATGAATTAAGTGCAGCAACACACCTGACTTCAAAACTTTTAAAAGAATGTGAAAAACAGCGTTTTCCACTGGGGGTGATGATGAGGTTATGAGCTCTACTTTACAACAGTTTTCAAAAGTTATAGATGAACTTAGCTCTTGTCATGCGGTACTTTCAACTCAGCTTGCTGATGCCATGATGTTCCCCATTAACCAGTTTAAAGAAAGAGATCTGAAAGAAATATTAACATTAAAGGAACTGTTTCAGATTGCCAGTAATGATCATGATGCTGCATTAACAGATACAGCCGATTGTCAAAAAAAAAAAAAAGAGAAAACGACAAGGTGAAATACGAAGTAACAGAAGATGTGTACACTTCCAGAAAGAAACAACACCAGACCATGATGCATTATTTTTGTGCATTAAATACTCTTCAGTACAAGAAAAAGACAGCATTGTTAGAACCTCTACTTGGGTACATGCAAGCTCAGATAAATTTCTTTCAGATGGGTTCTGAAAATCTCAGTGAACAACTGGAAGAATTTTTAGCTAATATTGGGACAAGTGTGCAGAATGTTCGCAGGGAAATGGACAGTGACGTAGAGACCGTGCAACAGATAATAGAGGATTTGGAAGTAGCCAGTGACCGTTCATATGTGCCTGACCCAGACCTCACCAAATTTCCTGTTAATCGAAACTTAACCCGAAAGGCTGGATACCTTCACGCTAGAAATAAAACAGGCTTGGTGTCATCTACCTGGGACAGACAGTTTTACTTCACGCAGGGTGGAAATGTAATGAGTCAATCCCGTGGGGATGTAGCAGGAGGCCTGGCCATGCACACAGACAACTGTGCAGTGATGGCTGTGGACTGTGAAGACAGGCCATACTGTTTTCAGATCACTTCTTTTGATGGGAAAAAATCTTCAATTTTACAAGCAGAGACTAAAAAAGACCATGAGGAGTGGATCTGTACAATAAACAACACATCTAAACAAATCTACTGAAGTGAAAATCCAGAGGAAACTGCTGCACGAGTAAGTCAGTCTGCTCCGGAAGCTGTCACTCCTTCCCCATCTTTCCTGCAGAGGCACGAAAGCCTACGGCCAGCAGGACACTCTCGGCCATCAACAGCTCGAACCAGCAGTTCGGGATCCTTGGGATCTGAGTGCACAGATCTGGCTGCCCTCTCTCTAGATTCTCTTGTTGCCCGGACACTCCAGCACAGTCCGACGTCATTTCTCCTGTGCGTGACGATCAGCCTGGCCAAGCAGCAGCCTCTGGCCAGGGAGGCAGGTGCACGAATCCACGTGGAGAATCTGCAGGAAGCACAAACTCTGAAACCGAAGATTCTATTCTTCATCAGTTACTTATTGTTCGATTCCTCGGTTCTATGGAGGTGAAATCAGATGACCATCCAGATGTTTATGAAACAATGCGCCGAATCTTAGCTGCCCGGGCCGCCCGTAACATCGTTCGTATGACAGAATCACATTTATTAGTGACTTGTGACTGTTTCAAGTTAATTGATCCACAAACACAAGTCACAAGGCTCACGTGTCCATTACCCTGTGTAGTTTCGTATGCTGCACACCAGGAAAAGAAGCGGCTTTTTGGATTTGTTCTTCGGACGTCAGGAGGGAGAAGTGAAAGGAATCTGTCATCAGTCTATTATATATTTGAATCAAACAACGAGGGGGAAAGATTTGTGATTCTGTTGGACGACAAAGCAGATAGCTTTGCATGCCGAACTGGATCGCAGGGCGTCAGAAAAACAAGAAGAAATAGAGAGAGTGGAAGAGAAGCAACAGAAAGAACTCAGTAAGCAAAAGCAAATTGAAAAGGGCTTGGAAGAGCAACGTCGGTTGATAGCTGCTTCCAGTAGAACAAACGACGCCAGTAGTGAGGGGCAGTTTGTCGTCCTTAGCAGCAGCCGTCAGAAGAGAGCGATTGGGAGAAGAAGCGAAGAAGAGAGGGTCAGAAGCATAAACTTATCCTTGCTTTTTGATTGAATATTCCCCCCTTGGAATTTGACAATTTCTGTGGTGAAATGGTACAAGGTAACAACTATGTTGAAATATCCAGGAGGAGACTAAGCTTTGTATTTGCTGGTTTGTTTTAGCTTCATTTAAAAAGTAAGATTGAACTTGCTGACTTAGGTTTGCATTGATTTTTTCCCCTTAAAAATCACTATACTATGCATTAATATTAAATTCCACATGTCTAAAAGAAGCCTGCTCATCTCCCCGAAGTAGATTGCTGAGGAAGTCCTTGCTCAGGCATTTTTTCCTTCAGATTGTGAAATTTTTATCTTGCATTGTAATTGGTTATGACCATAAGAAATCATTTGTTCTTTAGGTTCAAATATTTATGGATATGCTCCCTCTCTTTCTTTAGGAACATTGTGCTTGTAGTGAGGAAGCATTCAACTGAATAAGTTCAAAACCCTTTATACAGAGAATTCTACAAGTTTGCAGATATTTTAACAATATTATATGTGCAATAGAACTTTTATTTAAAAAATTAGAACAGAGATTTTAGACTTAAGGTTTCAAATTATGGCAGGTGGTACTGTTGGTTTCAGGGCACTTTCTTGGATTGCTCACACGTCTCTGATGTCCTCCACGTGAGGCCGTGGGAAAGACACTTAAGTGTCTTCGGTTCAAGATTGATACAGCCCTTGGCATTTAATTATCTCATTCTTAGTTCTCAGGTTGGGATTTCAGTTATTGCTACAGAGCAGTAATGGTTAAAATAAGATTTTGGAATGTATTAAAAGATTCTTTTTTGTTCAAGTACATTTTAGATTAGGATTGACATGTAAAGATATTGTTAACAGGATGATAAATTGTATTTTCTGCATTGTGTGAAATAATTTTTATTGAAAAATCAAGGGACATTCCAAAAGAACTTCTATAACAATTGTTTTCTGCTTAAAGTAAAAATTCCCAGAGTTTCATTTAGAAAATGTAATCTTTTAAATTTCAGACTGATATTCCTAGTATTTTCATAGTCCCATGTTTTGATAAAATACTGAATCACCACTTTATATCCACAAAGACAAATAACTAATGTATAAGAATAAAATATTTTGCACTAATTATTGTAAATACTTTTACTCTTCCAATGAGTAAAGGGTCTAATTCCATAAAAGACTGAAAAAAACTGAATGCCTGGTATAGTATAGGAGAAGTTAACCAAGGAAGGATTTTAGCCTTGTGCCAAGGTTAAAATGACATTTCTCTATTGCCTATCTTGTATGTCAAACCTTGATTTCTTTAATCAAATTCTTAACATTGCTTATAGAAATTATGTTCATGTGTTTCACATGTAAAAGTATATATACACAAGTTAAATATATTGAGTAAAATGTTTTACATAGATATACATTTACAGATTTTCAAAAGGTTAACCACTAAGACTAATTTCATAAGGGAAAGCCTTTTGTTTTTTAAATAGTTTTTTCTTAGTTTTGAACTAGAAATGGCATTTGTTTTTGTTGAGAAAATATAGCGCAGCTGTCTCACACTGTTATGCTGTTTTCTGTAGGAGTAGGATAGATAATTAGGATCATGATTTTTTTATCCATGTGCCAAATGGGAGTAATGATTATTTAATACTTGTTGAAGCCTTATGTTACCAAAACATATAGTAAAAAAGCAGGATTTTATGGAATACTTTCTGATAAAAAATTTGTGTTTACCAAGCGGAATGCTTTCTTTATAGTGTATCATTCCTTTTGTTGACATTGAAATTTCTTCTGTGGTCAGCACTTGATTAGTCATGGCAAGTCCTGCTTTTAAGACCTTTTTGAGATAAGTGGGCTTTCAGTAAGTCTTTTGTTTATACTACAAATTGTCACCTCACTTAGTTTAGATGAAAGCTGCCACCCTACAGGGAAGGTGGTCATCATTAGGAGGCAGTTTCACTAAGCGGGTGCTATGCATGCAGCAAACTGTTGCACTTTGCACTCTGGGTCAAAGTGTGGGCTAGTTATTCATGGCACTGGAGACCTAGGGATGCTCAACAGATATGTTCCTTTCAAGTCATGTTTTCACAGGAATTTCCACAATAATACACCCATGTCCATGGGCCAGACCAAAATGCATTCAATGCCAAATAGAAGTCATGAGTGGATTGAACAATTTTAGATGATTCAATTTCTGTTCCATTACTGTTGAACTATATGAACTATTCCATTACTACAGATATTGAAGCATCAACCTTAATAAGCTCTCTCTTTAATTAAGGTTGCCCATGTGTTTGTGCCTAATGTTAAAGCTAATCTTGCTCTGGTATCCTCCTTTGAAATCCCTTCTAGCTCTGGGATGCTTTGATGGTGATTGGATTAGATTTTGAGATATCTTTTTCAGATTCAAATTTATACTTAATGGTTTTTAGAAATTAACAAAACTGCTTTTTTGAAAGGAAAGAAATTAAGCCTACCTAATTCTGCTGTGCATTCTGTTACCTACAAGAACAGTACTTTTGTAACTGTGGTAATGAAGTCAGTAGATGGGAAACCAGTTATTCCTTCTGTCCTTTAAATTTTTGAAAACTTTCTATTAAGGGACTGAAACTGTTACCTTGAACAGAGTCCTCAGAGCTAGTCCGGTTTTTGCCATGTCTGCAATGATTACTTCATGTTTAAATTCAAAAGAATTCTCAGGCTTCACAATCTAGAGATGGTAAATTTATTTCCATTATGCTTGGGAGAGAGGACGGTGTGCATAACATCTAGGTAACATATAACCTTAGAGGTAAAAGTATCTGAGTTAATTTTGAGTGATATCTGTGAACCACAATATTTAAAATTTGGATACCGTTACAAGTGCTGACAAGACCTAAGAGCTAATGCATTGCAAAACCTTCTGCCACCTGAATAAAATGAAAACATTAATGTTGATTTAGATGACAACTTCCTAGCATTCAGATTGTACTTTAAATATTTAAATACACCAATTGTAGCACACAAATCCTTCATTTTATTTTTATCAAGTTTGGTTTACTCTTTTCAGGAAATTTTGTTCTTCCACATTAATTAATACAGAAAGATTTAATACATAAATAATAATACATAAAGTGGAATCATGTTACACTTTTTAACCAATGTTTTGTGGCTGCATTCATATGTAATTTACTTCAGTTAATATGAGAACTGGGGATTAAGTTATAACTAATGTGCAAAATTTCTTTGTATATTTGGTGATTTCATAATGTAAGTGAATTTGGTAATTCTTATTTCGCTGATACTATCAATCATGCAGCATACAATTAAAATTCAGCAACATTTCCCTTTAGAATTGGATTTGAAGAACTCAACTTTATGTGATCATGGTATACGTGTGGGGTGAAGAACTTATTTTTTGATTTTGTCAAAATAGGTATTTGCTGACAAAGCTTCAGGAAGTATGTTAGAAGATTTTTTAATGTATAATAAAGTTAATGATTTTTGTACAGTCAAAAAAAAATTATACATCATGATCTAGTGGGATTAATCCAGGGAGGCAAGGAAGGTTCAACATACACAAATTAAGAAATGTGATACACCACATCAATAAAAGCAAGGAGAAAAACCATATGATTACTTCAATAGACACAGCAAAAGCATTTGACAAATTTCAACATCTGTTCATGATATAGGCTCTTAGCAAATTAGGTATAGAAGGTACTGTGGATTGATTAAATTATGTCCCCCAGGGTTCATTCATTGGAAGCTTAATCCCCACTGTAACTGCTGAGGGTAGAAAATCTTATTATGGTAATTGAAAAGTGGTGCCATGAAGAGCTGATTAAATTGTAGGACCGTGCTGTTGTGAATGAATTAAAAATGGTGGTCAGGGGCACAGTTCAGAGGGCTTTAAATGAACAGGAGAGTCTATCTTGCTGCTCTTTGTGCTCTGCCATTTTTGTAGTGTGATACTGTGCCATCACTGTCACCACCACCACAACCTTCACCAGCTGTGTTCCCTGGACTTTGGACTTCCCAGTATCAGAAACTGCAAGCAATCCATTTTTTTTCTTTATAAAATACCCAGTTCCATGTATTTTGTTATAAGCAATAGAAACAGACTAATACAGAAGGAAAGTATCTCAACACAATAAAAGCCAATTACAAACCATCACCAGTATAATACTGAATGGAAAAAAGGTTTCAGCTTTTCCCTTAAGAATAGGAAAAAGATAAGGATGCCCATTCTCACCACTCCTATTTAACATAGAATTGGAAGTACTAGCCAGAGCAGTCAGGAAAGAGAAGGAAATAAAGGGCATCCAGATTGGAAAAGATGAATTCAAACTGTCCCTCTTTTCAGATGACATGATCTTTTTTTTTTCTTCTTTTTTTGTGACCGGTAAGGGGATCGCAACCCTTGGCTTGGTGTCGCCCGCACCGCGCTCAGCCAGTGAGCACACTGGCCATCCATATATAGGATCCAAACCTGTGGCTGGAGCACCGCTGCACTCCCAGCGCCACACTCTCCTGAGTGAGCCACGGGGTCGGCCCAGATGACATGACCTTATACACAGAAAACCGTAAAAGACTCTACCAAAAAACTACTAGAGCTGATAAACAATTTCAGTCATGTTGCAGGATACAAAATCACCATGCAAAAATTGGTAGCATTTTAATACTCAATAATGAACTAGCAGAAAAATAAATCAAGAAAGCAAGCCAATTTACAATATTCACTAAAAAAGTAAAATACTTAGGTATCAATTTAACCAAGGAGGGGAAAGACCTCTAATTGGGAACTAAAAATCACTTCTGAAAGAAATTGAAGAGGACACAAAAATGTGGAAAGATATTCCATGCTCTTGGATTGGAAAAATTAACATTGTGAAAAATGCCCATACTACCCAAAGTGATCTACAGATTCAATGAAATCACCATCAAAATACCAATGACACTCTTCACAGAAATAGAAAAAACAATCCTAACATTCATATGGAACAACAAAAGACTGAATAGCCAAAACAATCCTGAGCAAAAAAAATAAAGCTGGAGGCATAATGCTAATTGACTTCAAATTGTACTACAGAGCTATAGTAAACAAAACAGCATGGTCCTGGCATAAAAACAGATACATGGGCCAATGAGACAGAATAGAGAACCCAGAAATCAGCCCACCTACCTATAGCCGACTGGTCTTTGACAAAGGCACCAAGAACATACACTGGGGAAAAGACTGCCTCTTTGATACATGGCGCTGGGAAAATTGAGCATCCATATGTAGAAGAATGAAACTAGAGCCATACCTCTCACCATGTACCAAAATCATCTCAAAATGGATTAAAGAATTAAATATTCATCCTGAAGCAATAAAACTCCTGAAAGAGAACCTAGGGGAAACACTTCAGAAAGTAGGACTACACAAAGACTTATGAATACAACCCCCAAAGCACAGGTAACAAAAGGAAAAATAAAGAAATGGAGTTATATCAAACTAAAAAACTTCTACACAGCAAAAGAAACAATTAACAGAACACAAAGACAGCCAGCAGAGTGGGAGAAAGCATTTTCAAACTATGCATCTGACAAAGGATTAATATTCAGAATCTACAAGGAACTCAAATAACTTAACAATAAAAAAAACAAGTAACCCAATTAAAAAACAGGCAAAGGAGCTGCACAGGCATTTCTCAAAGGATGATATATGAATGGCCAACAGACACAAGAAAAAATGCTCAACATCATTCAGCATTTGGGAAATGCAAATCCACACCACATTGAGATAACTCACCCCAGTTAGACTGGCTATTATCAGAAAGACAACAAATGCTGATGAGAATGCAGAGAAAGGGGAACCCACCTACTCTGTTAGTGGGACTGTAAAATGGTGCAGCCATTATGGAAAACAGTATGGAGGTTTCTCAAACAATGACAGATAGAACTGCTATGTGACCCAGCTATCCCACTGCTGGGTGTACACACAAAGGAAAGGATATCACCATGTCAAAGGGACACCTTTATTCCCATGTCGATTGCAGCTCTATTTACAATAGCCAAGTGTTGGAACCAACCTAAATGCCCATCATCAGATGAGTGGAGAAGGAAAATGAGGTATATTTATACAATGGAATACTACTGTGCTATAAAAAAGAAAGAAAGACTGCCATTCACATCAATGTGGATGCACTTAGAGAAAATTATGTTAAGTGAGATGATCCAGGCACAGAACGAGAAATACCTTATGTTCTCACTTATATGTGAGAGCTAATGGAAGGAAGGAAGGAAGGAAGGAAGGAAGGAGGGAAGGAAGGAAGGAAGGAAGGAAGGAAGGAAGGAAGGAAGGAAGGAAGGAAGGAAGGAAGGAAGGAAGGAAGGAAGGACAAACCACAGTAGCACATTGAACTTTCAGGAGGAGAGAACAAGCCTATGGTTACTAGAGGTGGAAAAGGGGAAGGGGAGAGCGGAAAATTGGGTAAGGGACACAAAGAATAATTATGGTTTGTAATAATGAATATGCTAACAATATTGATTTGATCATCACATATTGCACACAAATACTGAGTGTCAACACTGTAACCCCAAAATATGTATAATCAACTATGCTTTAGTAAAAAAATAAATTTGATCAAATGGGAATTACATTAAAAAAAAATTATAATTAACTGAATATAATTCCAACACCTATGTCAGTGCACCCTTTCAGAACTTAGTTCCTCAGGTAATTATTTTGCGGGCCACTTCATTAGAGAGGCATGTCCCCTCCTCGCACTCCGTGACATTTTTCTTGTACTGAATGGTCAGGATAAGTCACCTCCACTCCTTCAGAAGCTCACAGGATTCTAGGTTACAGGGAAAAGTAAGTAACTGAAAAGTATACAATAGATAAAAGTACACAAATGCACACACACACACAGGTCACTGGAAATTCCGGTGAGAAAACTTGGGGTTTGTCAAGTGTCCTCTCTCTCAGACGCCTGCCCCGGGAGGATGTTCAACTCCACTCTGTGGTCTCCCTCTGCAGTCTTGGCCTGCCTGACGCTTGTGGGCCCCGATGCAGCAGTGGCAGAACCAACCGAGGGAACCACGTTCAAACCGTTTGTTCAATCAGCCTGGCTGCCTTAGCATTTGGGTGTGTTAACTTTACTGCATTCAATAAACCTAACCATAACCATGACCCTAAAACTAACCCAAACCAACCCGAACCCGAACCTTGAACTGAACTCGAAGCTGAACCCGAACCCGAACCCTAACTCGAACCGTAAACTTAACCCTAAACTTAACCCGAACCCTAACCCTAACCCTAACCATAACCCCAACCCTAACCCTAAACCTAACACTAAACCGAACCTGAACCCTAACCCTAACCCGACCAGAACCCGAACCCTAATCCTAACCCAAACCAAAACCCAAACCTGAACCCGAACCCAAACTCTAACCCTAACTCAAAACCGAACCCAAACCCTAACCATAACCCTAACCCTAAGCCTAACCCTAAGCATAAGCCTAAGCCTAACCCTAACCCTAAGCATAAGCCTAATCCTAACCCTAAATCTAAACCGAACCCGAACCCTAACCCTAACCCTAATACTAACCCAAACCCTAATCCGAACCCTAACACTATGCCTAAACCGAACCCGTACACTAACCCGAACCTGAACCCTAACCCTAACTCAAACACTAAACCTAACCCAAACCCAAACCCTAGCCTTAACCCTAACCCTAACCGTAACCCGAACCCTAACCCTCACTGTAACCCTAACCATAAGCCTAACCCTAATCCTAAACCTAACCCTAACCCAAAGCAAACCCTAACCCTAACCAGAATCCAAACCCTCACAGTAACACAAACTATACCCCAAACCCTAATCCTAAGCCTAAGCCTAACCCAAATCCGAACCCTAAACCGAAGCATAAGCCTAACCCTATCCCTAACCCTAACCCTAACCCTAACCCTAACCCTAACCCTCACCGTAACCCTAACACAAACTCTAACCCTAACCCTAAACCTAACCCTAAGCCTTACCCTAACCCTAACCCTAAACTGAACGCTCACCGTAACCCTAAACCAAACCGAGACTAATCCTAACCCGAACCCGAAACCGAACTCGAACCTGAACCTGAACACGACTCTCTCCCAAACCGTAACCCTAACACGAATGCTAACCCTAACCTGAACCTAAAACCAAACCTAAACCCTAACCCGAACCCTAACCCTAACCCAAACCCAAACATTAACTCAAACTGTAACCCGAACCCGAACCCAAACTCGAACCTGAACCCTAACCCTAACCCTAACCTTAACACTCAACCTAACCCAAACGCTAACCCTTACCATAACCCCAAAACGAACCCTAATCCAAAGGCTAACCCTACAACTACCCCTAGCCCTAACCCAAACCCGAAACTGAAACTGTACCCTAACCATAACCATAACCCCAACCCAAACCCAAACCCTAACCCTAATCTTAACCCTAAGCCTAAGCCTAAACCTAACCCTAACCGAACCCGAAGCCTAACTCTAACCCTAACCCTAACCCTGCCACGAACCGTAGCCTTATCCCTAACAATAACCAGAACGCTAACACTAACCCTATCCCTAACACTAACCGTCTCCCTAACACTAACCCTAACCCTAACCCTAACCCTAACCCTAGACATAGCCCTAAACCTAACCATAGACCTAGCCCTAACCATAGATCTAACCCTAGCACTAACCCTAACCCTAGCCGTAGGCCTAAACCTAGCACTAACCCTAGCACTAACACTAACCCTAAACCTAACCCTAACCCTAAACCTAACCCAAGACCAGACCATAACCCTAAAGCTAACCATAAACCTAGCCCTAACCCTAAACTTAACCCTATCCCTAGCCCTAACCCTAAACCTAACCCTAGCACTATCCCTAGCCCTAACCCTAACCCTAACCCTAACACAAGCCCTAACCCTAACCTTAACCCTAGCCTTAGCCCTAAACCTAACCCTAACCCTAGCCCTATCCCTGGCCCTAACTCCAACCCTAAACCTAACCTTAGCCCTAACCCTAACCCTAGCCATAACCCTAGCCCTAACCCTAACCCTAGCCCTAACGCTAAACATAGCACTAAACCTAATCATAACCCTAACCCTAGCCCTAACCCTAACCTTAACCATAACCCTAAACCTAACCCTAACCTTAACCCTAGCCCTAGGCATAACCCTATCCCTAACCCTAACCATAGACCTAGCCCTAACCATACCTCTGACCCTAACCCTAGCCCTAGCCCTAAGCCTAGCCGTAGCCCTAGCCCTAGCCCTAACCATAGCTCTTACAAGAGCCCTAGCCCTAAACCTAACCCTAACCATAGACCTAGCCCTAACCATAGCTCAGACCCTAACCCTAACCCTACCAAGCCCTAACCCTAACCCTAGCCCTAACCCTAGCCCTAACCCTAACCCTAGCCCTAATGCTAAACATAGCACTAAACCTAATCCTAACCCTAAGCCTATCCCTAATGCTAACCATAGACCTAGCCCTAACCATAGCTCTGACCCTAACCCTAGCCCTAGCCCTAAGCCTACCCCTAGCCCTAGCCCTAGCCCTAACCATAGCCCTTACAATAGCCCTAGCCCTAACCCAAACCCTAACAGGAAACCTAAACCTAACCCTAGCCCTAGGCCTAACCCTAAACCTAGCCCTTGCCCTAACACTAGCCCTAGCCCTAACCCTTACCCTAACCCTAAACCTAACCCTGACCCTAACCCTAACCCTAACCCTAAACATAACCCTAGACCTAACTCTAACCCTAACCCTAACTCTAGCACTAACCCTAACCATAGACCAAAACCTAACCATAGCCCTAACCCTAGCCCTATCCCTAACCCTAGCCCTAGGCCCAAACCTAGCCCTACTCCTAGCACTAACCCTAACCCTAACCCTAAACATAACCATAGCACTAACCATAACCCTACCCCTAACCCTAAACCTAATCCTAACGCTAACCCTAACCCTAACCCTACCCCTAGCCCTAACCCTAACCCTAGCCCTAAACTTAAACCTAGCCCAAACCCTAGCCCTAACCCTAATCATAAATCTAATCCTAACAGTAACGCTAACCCTAACCCTAGCCCTAGCCCTAGGCCTAGCACTAACCCTAACCCTAACCCTAACCCTAGCACAACCCTAACCATACACCTAACCCAAACATTAACCTAACCCGAACCCTAACCCTAAACCTAATCCTAACCCTAGCCTTAACCCTAACTAAAACCCGAACCCTAACACTAACCCTATCCCTAACACTAACCATCTCCCTAATCCTAAACCTAACCCTCACACTAAACCTAACCCAAACTCTCGGACTAACACTTACCCTAACCCTCAACCTCAACCAAACCCTAATCCTACCCTTAAACCTAATGCTAACTCGAACCGAAACTCGAACCCTAACCCTAACTAAACCTAACTCTTACCATAACCCTAACCCTAGCCCTATCCCTAGCCCTAACCATAGCCCTAACCATAACCCGAACCCTCACCCTCACCCTAGCCCTAGCCCTAATCTTAACCCTAACCCTAACCCTAACACTAACCGTAGCCATAACCCTAAACCTAAACCTAACCCTAGCCCTTACCCTAACCCAAACCTTAACCCTAACACTACCCCTAAACCTAACCCTAGCCCTAAACCTAATCCTAGCCCTTGCCTTAACCCTACCCCTAGCCCAAACCCTAACCCTAACCATAAACCTTACTGTAACACAAACCCTAACCCTAAACATAACCCTGAACATAACTCTAACCCTAACCCTAACCTTAATCCTAGCCCTAACCCTAACCATAGACCGAGACCTAACCATAACCCTAACCCTAGCCCGATCCCTAACAGTAGCCCTACGCCCAAACCTAGCCCTAATCCTAGCACTAACCCTAACCCTAAACCTAACCCTAGCACTAACCCTAACCCTAGCCCTAACCCTAACTCTTACCCTAATGCTATCCCTAACCCTAACCCTAACCCTAGCCCTAACCCTAGTCCTAACACTAACCCTAACCCTAACCCTAGCACTAACCCTAACCCTAGCCCTACCCCTAGCCCTAAACCTAACCCTAGCCCTAAACTTAAACCTAGCACAAACCCTAGCCCTAACCCTAACCCTAACCCTAACAGTAACCCTAACCCTAACCCTAGCCCTAGCCCTAGACCTAGCACTAACCCTAACCCTAACCCTAAACCTAACCCTAACCGTAACACTAACCCTAACCATAAACCTAACCGAAACATTAACCTAACCCTAACCCTAACCCGAACCCGAACCCTAACACTAACCGTCTCCCTAACCCTAAACCTAACCCTCACACTAAACCTAACCAAAATTTCGGACTAACACTTACCCTAACCCTCACCCTCACCCTAACCCTAATCCTAACCTTAAAACAAAACCTAACTCGAACCCAAACCGGAACCCTTACCATAAACCTAAATCTAACCCTAACCCTAATCCTAACCCTAACCTTATCCCTAACCCAAACCCGAACACTAACCCGAACCTGAACCCTAATCCTAACCCTAACCCTAGCCCTCTCCCTAACCATAACCCTTACCCTAACCCTAACCCTACCACTAACCCTAGGACTAACCCTAACCATAACCCTAACCCTCACCTGAACCCTAAACCTAACATGAAACATAACCCGAAATGTAACCATATCCCTAACCCTAAACCGAACACGAACCCTAAATCTAACCCTAACACGAACCCTAACCCCAGCCCTAATCATAAACCTAACAATAACCCTCACCCTAACCCTCACCTGAACTTTCACCCTAACACTAGCCCTAACCCGAACCTAACCCTAACCCTAACCCTAACCCTAACCCAAACCCTAAACCTAACCCTAACCCGAACCCTAACCGTAACCCTATCCCTTACACTGTCTCCCTAACCCTAACCCTCATCCTAAACCTAACCCTAACTCTCCGACTAACACTTACCCTAACCCTCACCCTCAACCAAACCCTAATCCTAAACTTAAACCTAAACCTAACTCGAACCGAAAATCGAACCCTAACCGTAACCCTAACCCTGTCCCTACCCCTAGCCCTAACCCTGAACCTAGCCCTAACCCTAGCACTACCGTAACCTTAATTCTAACCCTAACCCTAGCCCGAAGCCTAACCCTAAATCTAACCCTAGCCCTAGCACTAACCCTAACCGTAACCCTAACCCGAACCCGAACCCTAACACTAACCCTATCCCTAACAGTAACCGTCTCCCTAACCCTAAACCTAACCCTCACACAAAACCTAACCCAAACTCTCGGACTAACACTTACCCTAACCCTCACCCTCACCCTAACCCTAATCCTAACCTTAAAACTAAACCTAAGTCGAACCCAAACCGGAACCCTAACCATAAACCTAAATCTAACCCTAACCTTAATCCTAAACCTAACCCTATCCCTAACCCAATCCTGAACACTAACCCGAACCTGAACCCTAACCCTGTACCTAACCCTAACACGAAACCTAACCCAAACCCAAACCCTAACCTAAACCCAAATCCTAACCCTAATCCTAACCCTAATCCCAAACCAAAGCCGAACCCGAACCCTAACCCTAAAACTAACCTGAACCCTAACCCTAACCCGAATCCTAACTCTCACTGTAACCCTAATCCTAAGCCTAACCCTAACCCTAACCCGAATTCAAACCCTCACTGTAACCCTAACCCTAACCCTAAGCCTAAGCCTAATACTAACCCGAATCGTAACCCTAAGCATAAGCCTAACCCTAACCCTAACTCTAAACCGAACCCAAACCCTAACCCTAACCCTCACCGTAACCCTAACACTAACCCTAACCCTAACCCTAAACCTAACCCTAAGCCTTACCCTAACCCTAACCCTAAACCGAATCCTAACTCTCACTGTAACCGTAATCCTAAGCCTAACCCTAACCCTAAGCATAACCCTAACCCTAACCCGAATTCAAACCCTCACTGTAACCCTAACCCTAACCCTAAGCCTAAGCCTAATACTAACCCTAATCGTAACCCTAACCCTAAGCATAAGCCTAACCCTAACCCTAACTCTACACAGAACCCGAACCCTAACGCTAACATTAACCCTAAACTGAAACCTCACCGTAACCCTAACACTAACCCTAACCCTAACACAAACATTAACTCTAACCCTAACCCGAACACGAAACAGAACCCTAACCC
Organism: Cynocephalus volans; assembly: GCF_027409185.1. Classification (NCBI taxonomy): domain Eukaryota; kingdom Metazoa; phylum Chordata; class Mammalia; order Dermoptera; family Cynocephalidae; genus Cynocephalus; species Cynocephalus volans. The sequence continues at coordinate 7,209,267 of NC_084464.1, read as the reverse complement.
AAACCCTAACCCTATTCCTAAACCGAAACCTCACCCTAACCCTAACCCTAACCCTCACCGTAACCCTAACACTAACCCTAACCCTAACCCTAAACCTAACCCTAAGCCTTACCCTAACCCTAACCCTAAACTGAACCATCACCGTAACCCTAAACCTAACCCTGAGACTAATCCTAACCCGAACCCGAAACCGAACTCGAAACTGAACCCGAACCCGACCCTAACCCGAACCGTAACCCTAACCCGAATCCTAACCCTAACCTGAACCCAAAACCAAACCTACTGATGGACTTGAGCAGACCTGAAGTTTGACATGCACAGGGGTCCTTGAACCCATTCCCCACGTATTCTGAAGGGCGGCTGTAACTCGTCTACCCGTTCCTAGCTCCAGCTACTGAATGGGGAGAATAACATTTTACTTCATTCCATCCATCCATGGACTCATCCATTCACTGAAAAACATTTAATAGGTTATTACTGTATTCCTGTCACTGTTAGCTACTGAGGATATAGAGGTTAATTAGATAAGGTATCAGCCCTGGAGATCACCGTCTAGTTGGGTAACGGAGATGGAAACAAATAAATCATCACCACACCAGACAATGAGTGTTTTAAAGAGAGTTCAGAGGGCTGAGGGAGCCCAGAGGAGGTGATTATAGGTGGGTCGCCGACGCTGGAATCAGAGCTCCGAGGAAATAACTCTATACTTAATTGATCACAGCCTGTGTAAGGTCATCTTTGACAATTTCCTTACAAGCTTGTGAGACTCCAAAATTGGTGAAAGAAACCAAAAAAAAAAAGTTTTCTCTTTTCAAAATTCTTGACTCGGTGTGGGATTCAGAGTCCCGACCTTCTCCTTGTCGGCTCCTCGTGGGTGCTCCCCACCTCGCCCTTGCCTCGCCAGCTGTCTGCTGCCTCCTGAGCAATCTCAGGAGAGGAGGACATGACTGCTTCTCACTCCTTGCACAACCCTGTTTTATGAAGCAAGATAGCCAGGAAATCAAGCAGCCTTCTGCCAAATCACTGTTCTGATGATCTTCTGTTTTAAATATTACTGGTTATTGTTTTCAGTGCTGTGTTGAGACCTGGAATATTTCCTCTGTGAAACTACTTTGCAGAAGGTAAAACTACACCCTGATATGCAGGTGGGATTTGACTGAGATTCAAATAGATTTTGCTTCACAGACATTCAAAGGAGCCTGAGCAGGGAAGATATCTGTGTAATCAGGCAGTTTGGGATACCACTTCTCTCCAGGGTCCTGACTTTTAACAAATAGTTTTGTAAATTTCAGTTTACTTCAGACACTCACTGTGCAACACCCGTTTGTTTAGCAACCACTAAACATGCAGGAAACTACCCTTCAGAGGTTCCAAATGTCATGGGAGAACAACCAGGTCAGCAAAGGAGGAAGAAGAGAGGAGAATCAAGTGGCATTCATCATAGGTCCAAAGAAACAAGGAGGGTTTCTGCTACCCCTTTGGCGTTTTTAGAAATTTATTTTCTCATCACAGACTTTGCTTCAGAATCCAGCCACACCTTCACCATGCCAACATCCCACACATCTGTTCCTGGGAACTGAGCAAGCAAATCACACGAATGATCTGGACATCTGCAATCTTAACTCTCAGGAGGCATGAAACCAAATTCAGGAAATCTCTTAATGCTGAGCCTGGGGCGCCCCCACTCTACCTAAGATACTGGGAGAGCATCACTATCTGTGCTGGAGGAAGCAAGGTAAGGTTTGGCATCACAGCATTCATAGGAGGCTGCATCCACTCTTCACGTGGCCACCAGCATTCCAGTGGTGAGGACTAAATGTGTGAATTCAACAGTCTTTAAGTTTACCCTGGGTGGCTTCTTGTAAGTACACACATAAAATAAAATTGCAATTAGCCATTACACTATATTCTTCTATCACAGTGGTTTTGTATATGAGCATTTAGAATGGCACTAGATCAAAAGGAACTCTCATACATTGTTGGTGGGACTGCAAAATGGTGCAGCCTCTATGGAAAATGGTATGGAGGTTCCTCAAACAATTGCAGCTAGATCAACCATACGACCCAGCTATCCCACTGCTGGGAATATACCCAGAGGAATGGAAATCATCAAGTCGAAGGTATACCTGTTCCCCAATGTTCGTCGCAGCACTCTTTACAATAGCCAAGAGTTGGAACCAGCCCAAATGTCCATCATCAGATGAGTGGATACAGATAATGTTGTACATCTACACAATGGAATACTACTCAGCTATAAAAATGAATGAAATATTGCCATTTGCAACAACATGGATGGACCTTGAGAGAATTATATTAAGTGAAACTAGTCAGGCACAGAAAGAGAAATACCACATGTTCTCACTTATTGTTGGGAGCTAAAAATTAATATATAAATTCACACACACACACACACACACACACACACACACACACACACAAACCGGGGGGGGGGGGAAGAAGATATAACAACTACAATTATTTGAAGTTGATACGACAAGCAAACAGAAAGGACATTGTTGGGGGGGACGGGGGGAGGGAGAAGGGAGGGAGGTTTTGGTGATGGGGAGCAATAATCAGCCACAATGTATATCGACAAAATAAAATTTAAAAAATAAATAAATAAATAAATAAATAAATAATAAAAAATAAAAAAAAATAAAAAAAATAAAATAAAATAAAATAAAATAAAATAAAATAATGATGTTTGTTTAGATAGTCCCTTCCCTCCATATTTTCCCAAACATTCCTAGTTATTGATTATGCAAAAGAGAAGGGAGGGGCTACAATAGACTGTGGAGGAGGCAGGAAGGCGGTAGAAGACTATGGTTAGGAGTGTTTCCCTCTTAGATTCCTAGATGCTGAGGAATTTTAAGGTGGTGCTTGGTGAATGTACAGAGACCACTAGCTCTCCCAAGCTTCTGTAGTAACAGAATCTTCAATTTTTATCTGGGTACATGGCTAATCAGAATAAAAACTACATTTCCCAGCCCACCTTACAGCAGTTTAAGGCTGTGATAAAGTTCTGGCCTATTGGACTTGGACAGAAGTGATTTTTGCAACTTCCAGTTTGTGCCCTTAAAGGCAAGGGGCACCTCTTCCCTTTTTCTGCCCCTTCTTCCCATCAGGAACAGAGACAAAGTTGTGAGCATGATGATAAAACCCCTGGGGTAGCTAAGCAAAAAGAAATAAGGAGCCCAGACCCTGGAGAGAACCACAGAACAAGGTCACAAAAACTGCCCAGACCTTTATGTGTGAGAGAACTAAACTTCTCTCCCTTTTACGCTCCTTTTATTTGGGGTATCTTACATTTAGCCAAACCTATACTCAACTAATGCAGTGAATTAGATTGCAAACGAGGTAGGACTTGGAAATCTTAGTGCAAAATTTATTCTTTGAGAGAAATTTGCCTCTGGATCAGAAAAACCCCAATGCAAATCAATCAGAATGTCTCCTAAAGAAAAACAAACAGCCTGCAAACATGCTATCAAAAGCAAAGAATACAAGTACCAAATTAATTAAGAGTGTGAACATGCAGGCTTAACCCAATACAGAACAAAGTACATATTGTAGACAAATCATAGATTTGGAAAATACATCTGCAGCAAGGATGACAAGTGAGTTCATGACATCATTTACAAGGAGTTCTTGAAAATTGAAAAAAAAAAGCAAATAATTCAATAAAACATAGGCAAAAGATATGAATAGTCAATTTATAAAAGAGAAAATCCAAAGAGCCAGCAAACATATGGAACGATGCTCAAGCTCACCAGCAGTCAGAGAAATGAAAAATAATGTAACACAGACATAGCACATATCTATTAGACTGGCAACAATTTAAAGTGTGGCACGATCTATTCTCTTACATGTGCTAGTTGAAATATAGAACATTATGGTCTTTTGATAGAACGATCTGGCAGTAGCTGTAAAATTACGAACACTCATGCCTTTCTACTCAGCAATCTCAGTTCTCAGAAAAGACAATGTAGATATAAAAGCACTTATATACATATATATATACACACACACAAGAATGTTTATTGCGATATTGTTCTTAGTGGCAATATTTTTAACAAATTGATGCGCATCAGCAGGGAATTGGCAGAATAAACTTAGGTACATCTACTCGACGCCATGAAATACGACGCATAGATCAAAAAAGAGTGAGAGTGAATGAGAGAGAATAAAAGTAGACCAGAGATTTCCACAGGATATTGAAGAGTGGGAAAAGTAAGATACAGAACTATAGGTGTGCGAGCTTGTTTTTTTAAATAACAATTTAGAAAACTGTTCCTGTGTATGAGCATGGAGAAAGGTATGGAAAGGTATGGAAGGGTACACAGTAGGTTTTTGAAAATAAACTTTTTATTTTAGAATATATCTATAGATTAACAGAACAGATGCAAAGATGTCTCCCATGCCCAAAATTGGGTTTTCCCTGTTATTAACATCTTATATTAGTATGGCACACTTACTATAAACAATGAGCCGATATCCATACACTGTTATTAACTAAAGTCCGTAGTTTTCAAACCAGTTAGGTGAGTACCTAGGAGTGTGATTGTTGGATTGTAAGACTATGTTTGGCTTTGTAAGAAACTGCAAACTTCTTCCAAAGGAGCTGTGCCATTCTGCCTTCCCACCAGCAGTGAGTAAGGGCTCTTGCTGCTCTGCATCCTCACCAGCACTTGGTGTCACCCGTGTTTTGGATTTTAGCCATTTTTAATGGGTGTGTAATGGTATCTCATTGCTGTTTTAATTTGCAACTCCTCAGTGACAAATAATTTTGAGCATCTTTTCATATTCTTTCTTGCATATCTTCTTGGTGCTGTGTCTCTTCAGATAATTGGTTCATTTTTATTTTATTTTATTTTTAATGGGTTTCTTTTAATTTATTTTTTGAATTGAAACATAATTGATTATACATATTTATGGGGTACAGAGTTGATTATCAGTATTTGGGTACAGTATGTGACGGTCAAATCCGTATTATTAGCATGTTCATCATTATAATTGTTATTATTCTTTGTGTCCCTCACCCTATTACTCCCTAATTCCCCTCCCCCTCCCCCCTTTCCCACCTCTGGTAACTATAGTAACTTGCTCCTTCTGCAAGCTCAGCATTTCATTATGGTCTTTCTTTCTTTCTTTCATTTTGGTCATTTTTAAATTAGGTTGTTTGTTTTCTTATTGTTGAATTGTAAGAGTTCTTTGTATATTTTGGGTAAAAGTTTTTTGAGATGTGTATTTTACAAATATTTTCTTCCATTCTGTGGCTTGTGTTTTTATTCTCTTAACAGTGTCTTTCACAGAACAGAAACGTTAAGGTTTTCTTGTTTGTTTGTTTGTTTGTTTTTCTTCCAAATTTTATTTTATTTTGTCAGTATACAATGTGGTTGATTATTGTGGCCCATTACCGAAATCTCCCTCCCTCCTCCTTCTCCCTCCTCCCTCCCAACAATGTCCTTTCTGTTTGCTTGTCATATCAACTTCAAGGAATTGTAATTGTTGTGTCTTCTTCCCTCCCCCCCACTCCGGTTTTTCGTGTATTTATTTATTTATTTTTAGCTCCCTCCAATAAGTGAGAACATGTGGTATTTCTCTTTCTGTGCCTGACTTGTTTCACTTAATATAATTCTCTCAAGGTCCATCCATGTTGTTGCAAATGGCAACATATCCACTCATCTGATGATGGAACTCTTGGCTATTGTAAAGAGTGCTGCAATAAACATTGGGGAACAGGTATACCTTCGACTTGATGATTTCCATTCCTCTGGGTATATTCCCAACAGTGGGATAGCTGGGTCGTATGCTAGATCTATCTGCAATTGTTTGAGGAACCTCCATACCATTTTCCATAGAGGCCGCACCATTTTGCAGTCCCAACAACAATGTATGAGAGTTCCTTTTTCTCTGCAACCTCACCAGCATTTGTTGTTCAGAGTCTTTTGGATTTTAGCCATCCTAACTGGGGTGAGATGGTATCTCAGTGTGGTTTTGATTTGCATTTCCCGAATGCTAAGTGATGTTGAGCATTTTTTCATGTGTCTCTTGGCCATTTGTATATCTTTCTTTGAGAAATGCCTATTTAGCTCTTTTGCCCATTTTTAATTAGGTTACTTGTTTTTTTCTTGTAAAATTGTTTGAGTTCCTTGTATATTCTGGATATTAATCCTTTGTCAGATGTATATTTTGCCTATATTTTCTCCCATTCTGTTGGTTGTCTTTTAACTCTGTTAATTGTTTCTTTTGCTGTGCAGAAGCTTTTTAGTTTGATACAATCCCATTTGTTTATTTTTCCTTTGGTTGCCCGTGCTTTGGGGGTCGTATTCATGAAGTCTGTGTCCAGTCCTACTTCCTGAAGCGTTTCTCCTATGTTTTCTTTAAGAAGTTTTATTGTTTCAGGGTGTATATTTAATTCTTTAATCCATTTTGAGAGTTGACTTTAGTATGCGGTGAAAGGTATGGGTCTAGTTTCATTCTCCTGCATATGGATATCCAGTTATCCCAGCACCATTTGCTGAAGAGGCAGCCTCTTCCACAGTATAGGCTTGGTGCCTTTGCAGAAACGTTAAGTTTTAAGAAAAAAATTACCCAATATTTCTTTCATGGATAATGCTTTCAGTGTTGTGTCTAAAAACTCATCATCAAATGCAAGGTCACCTATCTATATGTTTTTCCTATGGTTTCTTCTAAAAGTGTTACAGTTCGAGTTTTACACTTAGGTCTATAATCCATTTTGAGTTCATTTTTGTTAAAGGCATAAGTTCTGTGTCTAAGTTAATTTTTTTTTTTACACATGGACATTCAACTATTACAATACAATTTATTCAAAAGGCTATTCTTTCTCCATTGAATTGCCTTTGCTACTTTATCAAAAATCAGTTGATTATATTTGTGTGGGTCGAATTCTGGGTTCTCTTTTCTGTTCCTTTGATCTATTTGTATATTCTTTCACCAATACCACGCTGTCTTGATTTCTAAAGCTTTATGGTATTTCTTCAAATCAGGTAGTGTGAGTCTTCCAACTTCAATTTTTTCCTCCGGTATTGTATTAGATATTCCTAACTCTTTTGCCTTATTATATGAACATTAAAATCAATTTCTCAATATCTAAAAAATAGTTTACTGAGATTTTCTTGGGACTGTGTTGAATCTATAGATCAAGTTGAGAAGAACTGACACCTTAACAGCATTGATCCATGAACATGTAATATTTCTGTTATTTAAATTTTCTTTTATTTTTTTTATCAGATTTTGTAGTTGCCATATATAGATCCTGTGTATGATTTATTAAAATTTTACCTAATCATTTCTTTTGGACCTACTATTGTAAATTGTATTGTTCTTTTAATTTCAAATTCCAATTGTTTATTGCTAATGTATAGGAAAGCAACTGGCTTTTGAATATTAAGTTTACATCTTGTGACCACAGGAGGTTTTTTTTTTCTTTTTCTTTTCTTTTTTTCTATCATTTTGTTGGGATTTTCTACATAGAAAATCATGTCGTCTCTCAAGAAAGACAGTTACATGTTTTCCTTCCCAATCTGTATACCTTTTATTTCCTTTTTTTATCATATTGCACTAGGTAGGACTTCTAGTATGATATCGAATAGGATTGATGAAAGAGGCCATCTTTGCCTTGTTGCTGATCTTAGGGAGAAAGGGTCCAACCATGAGGTCTGATGTTAACCATAAGGTTTTCGTAGATGTTCTTCATCCAGTTGAGGAAGTTATCCTCCATTCCTAGTTCGTTGAGAATTTTTATATGAATCGTTGTTGGCACAGTAGGCTCTCAAAATGAATCGCATATGTGGGGTGGGAGTGGTAGATGTTAACACAGGTGGAGAAACAAGGTGGGGGAGGGGAAATATAAACATAAAAAACTGCATAAAATGGTGTCATTTAAAAAAAATCAATATGAATTTGATCCCATTTATACCAAAATTACTCACATATATAAACAAACACACATGCATAACTGTTACAGAGACTGCTAGTTATTCACTAGCGTTCATTTGCTCCTTCTTCCTGGACATACATCTAGACTGAATTTCCCAGCCACCCTTGCAGTTATGTGTGGCCATCGGACTCAATTCTAGCCAGTAGAAGTGGACAAAAATGACTCATGCAATCTCTGTGTACTCTTCCATATTCTTGTCCCTTCCAGTAGCTAGGTGCAGACAATAACAAAGCCTTAAGCTATGGATCAGTCTTAAGATGGACAGAATCTGGATCCCTGAATGGCCTCATGGAAGATAGCCACACTGCCAAACTAAACACCTGCCCAGGACTGTTACCTAATCAAGAAATAAATGTCTATGGCATCGAGTCACTATATTTCAGGGTCTATTTGTTGCAGTAGGTAAACCTACTCAATTTTACATATATTGCATGTGTATAAAGAAGGAGTGTGGGAGAGGGTGAGAGAGAGAGAGAGATTCATAAAAGAATGATTACCAAACTGTTAATTGTGACAACACACGTGTTTGCTTTCTGAATTTTATCTTACAGTGAACATAAATGGTTAAAATAATCAGAAAAATAATATTGTGCTGGATGTTTTTTGTTTGCTCCTCCAGACTCACTTTTCACTTTCCGCCCTTGTCCACCCTGCCCTGTGCCCAGAAGACTGATCTGTGTGGATTCTATCACCCGGATTCCCTTTCCCTCTGACTTAGTTTGGGCCAATGGGTGGAGGGCAGCAGCAGGAAGTCAGAGAGTATGAAGAGAGTGAGGTTGGTGCATTTATTCCTGTAGCTTCATTCTCTCCCAGGTCATCTGGGCTGGCTGTATCCATCTACAGCTCTTGTCCTTTGGCTCTTCCATACAGCTAGGTTCCAATGATTGCTTTCTCATTTTGCCCCTTCAGGTTTAGAAATGGCAACTGCCCCTCATTATTGCTAACCCCAAAGTATTGCACCATTGCTCTATGGTTTCCCTAAATCCTGCTCACACATTTTTAAATAGCCTCTTTATTAAACTCTTCTCAAATCATCCATTTTGAGCATTCCATTAATTTCTTGCTAGGACTATAACTGAAATAATTATCAAATAAGAAAATAAATGCTTTACTTGTTCAATTAAAAAACTACTTTTGCCAGAACAATTTATCATTAAGTGAATAACCCTAACACTAAATTAAAATTCCAATATTCATAAAGAAGATGAAAACTCATTCCCAATTAGCTAGAGAGTAAGGTGACCTAGGATGCAATTTTAGCTCAGCCACCTATCAACTGTGTCACCCTGGCTCTCAGCCTCTCGAAACTTCAGATTCCTTATCTATGAAATGAGGATAATAACGATACCTACTGCCTAGGGTTGTGGTGCAGATTAAATTATTAATCCAGGTAAAACACCTAGCAACGTGCCTGGCACATGACATTATGGAATATAGTAAATAACCTTTCATAGACTATAGTTTTAAACTGGCTGATCTGAAACACAATTTTTCTTTCACTTTTTCAAAGAAAATCACACTCAAAAACACTAATTATGTCATATGTATATAATTTTTTAGGTGGTGCTTTTACGTGAATCTCTCATTTTAATCTTCAAAGAACCCTCAAGAGCATTGTTATCCCATTTTACAGATACAGAACTGAGATTCAAAGAGGTTAAATTACTTGAACCATGTCTCCCAGCCAGTAAACACCAGGGCTGGCGTTCAGACCTGGGTCCGCTCATGACAGACACGCTGCTCTTTGAGCTTCCCTTCAGCTATCTCCTATCTAGTAAAAGTTCTTTGAAATTTTTTACTTGTGTTCTTCCAACTCAAAAAGACAACAGGTTGGTAATAATTTAAATTGTTTTTTTATAACTGTAAAATTGTCAGTAGTAACTTCACAACTGTATTCAGGACTTGTGTGCCCATAAGAATAAAAACACAACTCACCAGATTTTGATAGGTTCTTTTTTCTTTGCCCAGCTGCATTGCAATTGTCTGGCTTCCCATCCCCTAGATGTGTTTAAGTGTTGAGAGCCTCTTGCATATAAAACCAAGGGGGAAATGAAAAACGAACTCTTATAGCCCTGATTCCAATGAGGCCTCAGCCACGTCAGCACAGGCCATACTTAAATGGCCCCTGAGGTCCCTGCAATTGTGATTATTGAATCAATTACTCTCATTATTAGATCACATGGTAGAATAGAGACAAAAATGTTTCTTAGCCAAAGGAAATATCTTGCAAAAATGATCGCATTAGTCTTCAGAGATTGGATGAGCCTGAAGGAGACTAATGTGTCATTATCTGATTGGAAAGAGAGAGAGAGAGAGAAGCACTAGTGTGTGATTGAAAAATACAAGTTGTTCCAACATTACAAATGAGTTCTGCTTTTAAAGCACCATTTATAAGTTAGCTATTTGGATCTAGAATGTGTTTGTCCAAAAAGACAATGAGGTTTGTAGTTGAGGGTGTCCTAGGCTGGCCCTGCAAAGCCCACCATCCAGCATTCAGGGATTATCTCCATGAACCCAAGGTCTGGTGTCAGGGAAAGGACTCACATTATGCTGGAGGTAAAAGAAGGACGTGCAATGGTTAAGAAGTGGGTGGTGAAGTCAGACAGATCTGGGTTTGCATCCGGACCCTTCCATCTGTCATCTGAGACATTTGCCAAGTCACCTAAACTCTATGCTCCTTTCTTCCTCTGTGAAATGAGGATTATAATTCCTATTCCACAGAGTTGTTATAGAGTTTAATGAGATAACACACATTTTTGAGACAAAATAAAAAGTAATTATTATTATTAGGGGCAGAGCTGGACACAACCAAACCTTCAAAAATCAATGGTGTTTATCCTTCCCTCTGCTTTTCTTCACCCAGTATTTTCCTCCTGTTGTCCTAGCTCCCTTAATACCCATATCTTTAACCTCTACTCTAAATTACCCACTGAGACACTGCACCAAACTGCTCTCCCTGGATTAGTGCTCCATGCTACAAAAATATATGCAGTTCTCCTTCTCTGTCCTTTCCCCAATGAAAACTCCGATTCAACGTGGTTTGGAAAATCAATGGACCCTTAAAAATTTGAAATATGTCTAACTTTTCAAAAGAACCCCAGTTAACCTAAATGATACTCTAATTTGTGAAACTTCAGGAAGCATAAAAAAATTCTTGGTTCTAGGCAGAGAAGATGGGGCCAGATGGTGGAATAGAGGTGCCCAGGGCACATTCCTCCCACAGAAAAGGACCCGAGCAACTAACAGACAGCTAATTATTGATGGGAGCGTCTGTGGGAGAAAACAGGAGTGCAACAGGAGACTGGTGAGATGCCTATGGAGCACAAAACCCAGGATCGTGGCATAGAGAGGAGAGAGAGGCACGTGGCCTCAGATGCCACATCTCTGACACCAGATCAGCACAGGAGGAATTGTCCCTTGCCGCAAAAACGTAGGCCAAGGATCCATACCAGCCCCCATCCCACTACAAAGGCCAGCAGATCCTTTCACAGGACAAGCCCAGAGCCAAGTGTGGGGAGCAGCCTAGAATACACACACTGTATCACCCTGGAGCAGGAGCATAAACTGTATACTCCCTACCCCCAACCCTTGTGACCTAAGCTGATACAGGATGGCACCACCTTGAAACGAGACCCATTGCCAGGAATTCACCCTGCCCTGAAGCCAGTAGCCACTGCCCTTCCCCAGCCTTAAGGCTCTGCCTTCATCCCAGTGCACTCACAGAAGAGGCCACAACACCCTGATCCTGGCGGCTTGAAGCCTGGGTTCACAGCAGTTGTGACTCTGGTTCTGCAGTCTAGGAAGTCAACCTTAGTCTTGGTGAACTGACACACACCCCCACGTCCTAGGCCAGAGAACAGACAGGCAGGCCCTCCCAAGGCAGACCACACCCCATTCCTCCCCTAACCCCAAGCCGCACCAGCTAACTGAGTTGTGTGTACCTGAGCCTCCAACCTGGAAAAACAGCTCATAGGTCTCTACCCTAACAAATATGCCCCTGGGCCAGTGGAAATAAAGTGCATCCAAGCCCTATCAGAGAAGTGGCCAGATGGTTCCCTTCTGAACAGTCCAACCTAGTGGATTTGCCAACAGTCCCAGAAGCAGCTAGATGGACCCTCTCATTACAGGCCTGCTTAGCAGCCTAGCCCAGCACCCAGAAGCAGCTGGATGGGTTACTTCACTGCAGGACTGCTTAGCAGATGCACCCACCACCCACAATCAACTGCATGGTCCCCCTCACTGCAGGCCTGCCTTGCAGACTTGCCAATGGTCCTAAAAGTGGCTGGACAGGCTCCCTTGCTGCAGACTTGCCTAGAAGCCACACCTGCCAACAGAGAAGTGGCTGGCCATGAGGGGGTCTGCCTAGCGTCCCCTTCCACCAACTGAAAAGCAGCTGGTCAGGCCCCCTCATGGCAGGCCTACCTAGCAGCCCCACACACTTACTGGGAAATAGCTAGATGGTCTCCCTCACTGTGTCCCTGCCTAGTAGCCTCACCCACTGCCTGAAAAGCAGCTCATCAGCTCTGCCCATGGTAGACCAGCTTCCAAACTGCTGAGGGAAGCATGACCTCTCATCGGGCCCCAAGAAGTGGCACAGTGGAAGGCAACCAGCACACCTGTACTCAGCTAGCGAAGGAAAAGTGCATTCAGCCCCTGGCTCAGAGAAACAGCTCAATTGTGATGCACCTGGAAGACCCACCCCCAAGTCTTTGAGCCATTACATGCACACACATCTGAGTGAGAAAGAGCTTGGCTTATGTACCCCTCGTGGGCTCACCCCTGGTCAGGGAAGCAGCACCATGATCCTGCCACTGGCAAATCAGTCCAGGAAACCCTACCATGCCATACTCCCATACCCCCAGCCTGAGAATCAATCCACCACCTACATCCCCAGTGAGCAAGTTCCCAAGATGACTGACCCACAGGGTGCATGTGCATACCCTCAGCCTGTGACCACTCCACCGGCAAAGCCATGCCACCACCACCACAAACCTCCCAAGCATAGGTTACTGAGTTACTTTCAGACATGGCAAAGGTGAATTACAGCTGAAGAAACTACAGAGTTGATACTACCTCATCCATCCAGAACAAAGCCAACATTAAAGACAGAGAATTCTAAAAACAGCAAGAGAAAAACAGCAAGTCAGTTATAAGGGAAACCCCATTAGACTAACAGACTTGTCAGCAGAAACCCTATGGGCCAGGAGAGAATAGGATGATATATTCAAAGTACTAAAAGAAAAAAACTAACAGCCAAGAATATTATACACAGCAAAGCTATCTTTCAGAAATAAAGGAGAAACAAAGTATTTCTCAGACAAGCAAAAATGAAGGGAATTCATCATCATCAGACCAGACTTATAAGAAATGATTAAGGGAGTCCTACATCTAGAAGAGAAAGAAAAATAACCACCATCATGAATGTACCCAAAAATATAAAACTTACTGTTAGGGTAGGCACACAAATTAGAAGGAGAAAGGAATCAAACTTTATCAATACATAAAACCACTAACTAGCAAAGAAAAACAATATCAGAGGAAGACACACAAAACAATCTAAAAAAAAAAAAAACCCAACAAAATGACAGGAGCAAGACCTCACATATCAATAATAACTTCAAATGAAAATAGATTAAATGCCCCAATTAAAAGACATAGAGTGGCTGAATGGATAAAAAAAAAAGTGGCCCATCCATATTCTGCCTATTAAGAAACACACCTTACCTACAAAGACACACATAGACTGAAAGCGAAGAGTTGGAAAAAAGATATTCCATGCAGATAGAAAACAAAAGAAAGCAGGAATAGATACATTTACATCAAATAAAACAGACTTTAACTCAGAATCTGTACTAACAGATGAGGAAGAGCATTATGTAACAATAAAGGGATCAATACATTAAGAGGATATAACAATTATATATGCACTCAACACCAGAGCAACCAGATGTAAGAAGCAAATATCATATCTAAAGGGAAAGATAGACACCAACACAGTAATAGTTGAGGACTTTCACACCCACTCTCAGCATGGACAGATCATCAAGACAGAAAATCAACAAGTAAACATTGGATTTAAATGGCACCATAGACCAGATGGATCTAACAGACATAATGGAGCATTTCATCCAACAACTGTAGAATACACATTCTTTTCATCAGCATGTGGAACATTCTCCAGAATTGGCCACATGTTAGGTCACAAAATAAGTCTCAACAAGTTCAAAAAAATCAAAATCATATCAAATTAAGTATTTTTTCTGACTATAATGTAATAAAACTAGAAATCAATAACAAGAAGTTGCAAAACTATACAAAGACATGGATATTAAACAACATGCTGTTGAATGACCAATGGGTCAAAAAAGAGACTAAGAAGAAAATAAAAAATTTCTTGAATCTAGTAAAGACAGAAATACAACATACCAAAACCTATGGGATACAGCAAAGTCAGTATTAAGAGGAAAGTTTATACTAATAAACACCTACATCAAAAATATAGAAAGCTTTCAAATAAACAGCTTAACAATGCACCTCAAGAAATTAGAAAAGCAACACAAATTAAACCTGAAATAAATAAAAGAAAAGAAATAATAAAAATCAGAGTGGTAATAAATGAAATTGGGACTAAAAATAAAAAACAAAAGATAAATCAAAGGAAAAGTTGGTTATTTGAAAAGATAAACTTGATGAACTATTAGCCAGACTAAAAGAGAAAAGACCCAAATAAATAAAATCAGAGATGCAAATGAAGATGTTAAAACAGCACCAAAATACAAGCGATCATCACAGACTATTATGAACAACTATATGCCAATAAATATGAATTTACTTGTTTATTTATTTATTTATTTATGTATTTATGTATTTATGTATTTATTTATTTATTTATTTCCTAGAGGAAAGTGATAAATTCCTGGACAAATGTAACTTACCAAGACTAAAACAAGAAGAAATAGAAAGCCTAAATAGACCAATATCAAGTAACAAGATTGAACCGGTAATAAAAAGTTTCTCAACAAATAAAAGCCCAGGAACAAATGGCTTTACTGCTAAATTCTACCAAACATTTAAAGGAGAACTAATACCAATACTTCCTAAATTATTTCAAAAAACTGAAGTGGATGGCATTCTTCCAAACTCATAATATGAGGCCAGCATTACCCTGATACCAAAACTAGGAAAAGACACAACAAAAAGAAAACTACATGCCAACATCCCAAACAAACATAGATGCAAAAATCCTCAGTAAAATACTAGCTAACAAAATCCAACCACACATCAAAAAGATTTTATACCCTGATCAAGTGGAATTTATCCTAGGAACGCAAGGATGGCTCCACATATGCAAATCAATAAATATAATACATGATATCAACAGAATTTTTAGAAATATGATCACCTCGATAGATACAGAAAACACAGTAATAGTTGGGGACTTTAAAACACTGCTCTCAGCATTGGACAGATCATCTAGACAAAGAATTAGCACAGAAATATTGGATTTAAACAGCACTTTAAACCAAATGGATTCAACAGATAAATATAGAACATTTCATCCAACAATGACAGAATATACATTCTTCTCATCAACTCACAGATCATTCTCCAGGATAGACCACATGTTAGGAAACAAATTAAGTCTCAACAAATTTAAAAAGACTGAAATCATATCAAGTATATTTTCAGACCACAATGGAATAAAATTAGAAATTAAAAACAGACAAAACTTTGGAAACTATACAAATTCATGGAAATTAAACAACATGCTTCTGAATGACCTATGGGTCAAAGAAGAAATAAAGCAGGAAATCAAAAAATTCCTTTAAATAAATGAAAATACAAGCACAGCATACCAAAACCTATGGGATACTGCAAAAGCTGAACTAAGAGGGAAGATTATTACAATAAATGCTTATATCAAAAAAATAGAAAGACTTCAAATAAATAACTTAGCATTAAATTTCAACAAAAAAAGAAAAATGTAATTCCAAAACTCGCAGACAGAAATAATTAAAATCAGAGCAGAACTAAATGAAATAGAGGCCAAAAAAAACAATCAAAAAACCTACAAAACAAAAAGTTGATTTTTTGAGAAGATAAACAAAACAGACAAGCCATTGGCCTGAGTAACTAAAAACAGAAGAAAGAAGACCCAAATAACAAAAATCAGAAATGAAACAGGAGACATTACCACCAATACCACAGAAACACAAAGAATCATTAGAGACTATTATGAACAACTCTATGCCAGGAAATTTGAAAATCTGGAGGAAATGGATAAATGTCTGGACACATACAAACTACCAACACCGAACCAAGAAGGAATATACAATCTGAACAGAGCAATAATTAGCAACAAGATTAAAGCAGTAAAAATCAGCAGTCTCTCAACAAAGAAAAGCCCAGGACCAGATGGCTTCACTGCTGAAGTCTACTAAACCTTTAAGGAAGAATTAACATCAATCCTTTTAAAATATTCCAAAAAATTGAAACAGAGCCCATTCTCCCAAACTCATTCTATGAGGCTAGCATCACCATGATACCAAAATCAGACAAAGACACACACACAAAAAAGAAAGCTACCAGACAATATTTCTGATTGACATAGATGCAAAAATCCTCAACAAAATATCAGCAAACAGAATAAATAGCACATCAAAAAGATTATACACCATGATCAAGTGGGATTCACCCCAGGGACATGAGGATGGTTCAACATATGCAAGTCAATAAATGTGACATACCACATCAACAAAATCAAGGACAAAAGCCATATAATTATTTCAATAGATGCAGAAAAAAGCATTCAACAAAGTCCAGCATCCCTTCATGATAAATACTCTCAGCAAATTAGATATAGAAGGAAAGTATCTCAATACAATAAAAGCCATCTATGACAAGCCCACCACCAACATCATCCGGAATGGGGAAAAACTGAGGGCTTTTCCCCTTAAGAACAGGAACAAGACAAGTATGCCCACTATCAACACTCCTATTTAACATAGTATTAGAAGTACTAGTCAGAGCAATCAGGAAAGAGAAAGAAATAAAGTTCATTCAGACTGGAAAAGACAAAGTTAAACTGTCCCTGTTTGCAGATGACATGATCCTATATATAGAAAAACCTAAATGTTGCAGGATATAAAATCAATGCCCCCAAATGAGTTGTGTTCATATTCTCCAATAATGAACTAAAAGAATGAGAAATCAAGAAAGTAAGTCCATTTACAATAATCACCAAAAAACCCACAAAAACCTAGGAATCAATTTAACCAAGGAGGTGAAAGATCTGTACAATAAGAACTACAATCACTACTGAAAGAAATTAAATACATAAAAATGTGGAAAGACATTCCATGCCCTTGGGATGGAAAAATCAACATTGTGAAAATGTCCATACTTCCCAAAGTGGTCTACAGATTCAATGCAATCCCCATCAAAATATTAATAACATTCTTCACAGAAATAGAAAAAACAATTGTAACATTTATATGGAAGAACAAAAGACCCCAAATAGCCAAAGCACTCCTGAGCAAAAAAAAAAAAAAAGCTGGAGGCATAACACTACCTACTTCAAATTATACTACAAAGCTATAGTAAACAAAACAGCATGGTACTGGAATAAAAATAGACATTCCGACCAATGGAGCACAATACAGAACCCAGAAATAAACCCATGTACTTACAGCCAAATGATCTTTGACAAAGGGAACAAGAACATATCTTGAGGAAAAGACTGACTCTTCAATAAATGGTGCTGGGAAAATTGGACATCCATATGCAGAAGAATGAAACTAGACCTGTACCTCTTACCATATACCAAAATCAACTCAAAATGGATTAAAGACTTAATTATAAGACCTGAAACTATAAAACTACTAATGCAAAACATAGGGGAAACACTTCAGGAAGTAAAATTGGCAAAATCTTCATGAATAAGAGCCCCAAAGCACAAGCAACAAAAGAAAAAATAAACAAACGGGATTATATCCAACTAAAAAGCTTCTGCACAGCAAAGGAAACAATCAAAAGAATGAAATGACAACCTACAGAATGGGAGAAAATATTTGCAAACTATACATCTGACAAGGGATTAAAATCTAGAATATACAAGGAACTCAAACAACAACACAGTAAAAAGACAAATAACCCAATTACAAAATGAGCAGAGGAACTGAACATTTTTTTGAAGGAAGGCATACAAATGGCCAAAAGGTACTTTTAAAAATGCTCAATATCACTAATGACCAGGGAAATGTAAATTAAAACCACATTGAGATATCATCTCACCTCAGACTGGCTATAATCAAAAAGACCAAGAATAACAAATGCTGGTGAGGATGTGGAGAAAGGGGAACTCTTCTACATTGTTGGTGGGACTGTAAATAAGTACAGCTGCTATGGAAAACAGTATGGTGGTTTCTCAAACAACTACAGATAGAATTACCACACTATCCACAATCCCACTTCTAGGTATATACGCAAAGGAATGGAAATCATCATGTCAAAGGGATACCTGCACTCCTGTGCTCACCACAGCTCTATTTACAATAGCCAAGAAATGGAACCAACCTAAAAGTCTATTGACAGATGACTGGAGAAGGAAAATGTGATATATATATATATATATATATATATATATATATATATATATATATATATATATATATATATATATATATATATACACACACACCACGGAATAATACTCAGCCATAAAAAAGAATGAAATTCTGCCATTTGCAGCAACATGGATGAACTTAGAGAAAATTATGTTAAGTGAAGGAAAGACACAGAAAGACAAATACAACATGTTCTCACTCATATGTGGAACCTTAAAAAGAAAAAAAATGTTAATATTATAGAGACATAGAGTAGAGCAGAGGTTAGCAGAGACTGGGAAGGGCAGAGGGAAGGGGAAAATAGGAAGAGGTTGGCCAATGGGTACGAAATTATAATTGGATAAGTGGAATAAGTTCCGGTGTTTATGGCACAGTGGGGTGTCTATGGTTAACAGTTAAGTTTTGTATATAATACAATAGCTAGAAGAGAGGTTTTTGAATGTTTTCGCTCCAAAGAAATGATAAAGGCACGAGGTCATGGTTACATTAGCTACACTAACCTGATCATTATACAATATATATACATCAAAACATCAGATTGTACCCCATAAGCATGTACAATTACAGTATATTGATTAAAATAAATGATTATTTAAAAAACAGAGATTGGCAGAGTGTATTTAAAAACATGACCCAAATATATGCTATCTATAAGACACTCATTCAAATATAATGATATAGACAGGTTGAAAGTAAAGGATAAAAAAGGTGTACCATGCAAAAGGAAGCAGAAGTGGCCATATTAATATCAGATAAAGTAAACTTTTGAGCAAAATAAAATTACCAGAGACAGAAAGAGTTTTATGGAACAAAAAATATCAAACCACAAGAAGAACATAGCAACCTTAAATGTGTATACACTGAACAACAGAGCTGCAAAATAAATAAGGCCAAAACTGATAGGAATGAAAAATAGACAAATATAAAATTATAATTGGAGAATTAAACACCACTGACAACAATCGATCAAAAAAAAAAAAAGACTAGACAAAAAATCAGCAAGGATATAGAAGAAATTAGTAACATTATCACCAACAGGATCTAACCAACATTTGTTACACTTTACTCAACAACAGCATAATACACGTTCTTTTGAAATGCCCATTGAAAAAATACAAAGCTAGACCATATCCTGGGACATAAAGCAAATCCTGAAAAATTTTAAATAATAAAAATTATGCAGATTGTGTTGTCTAACCAGAATGGAGTCAAACTAGAAATCAAGAACAGAAAGATAACCTTAAAATCTTCAAGCAACTGGCAATCTAAAGAACTAAATAACCCATGGGCCAAATTCTCTATGAAAATTTCATTATATTTATCGATTCTCTCCCCAGAAAAATCTCCTTACACATAAAACTTGATGTACAATTTGAGGGAGTTGGCCAGACTATGATTCGCTCATTTTAGTGAACAGATGATCCCACTTAAAATGAGCAAAATGGAGTAAAGGGGAATTGTAAGCACGCATGAATTATCGTGAATACAATCACATCTATTAGTTTTCTGTAAATGAGGAATTTGCTATTGAACTCATGATAGGCGGTGTGGCACAGTGTCTGGGCATGCTGTCTTCAGAACCTGATGGACCCAGGTTCTGCCATTTTCCATTGGAATAAAATTGAGCCCCCTACTTAAATTCTCACTCTCAGTCTCCATGTCTATAAAATGATGCAACACTGTATCTATAAAAATAGATACAACAGTATCTATTTTCTGGAGCCATTTTGAGGATTACAAGAGATAACGCATGGTACTATATGTGCTGATTAACCACACTTCCCATTAAGTCAGAAAAATAAACTTGTGCCTGGTTACACATAGGGATTCTGGGGAAACAGTCATTCTAAACACGAAAGTGTTATAAATAACCTATTCATGCAGTGAACTCCTCATGTAAGTCAGACTTGACATTTTCATAATAAAGAAAAAGTCCTTCACAAACTTGTCTGTTTCTTGTAGGGCGGTTCGCCTTCTACTTAACTGATAAAATACCTATGTGGCATATCAGAAGCATTTCTATATGTCAGAGGTTTCAAATTCTGCTTCAAATAAAGCAAATAATTTCAGTTACTCCTGAGTTCAATTTAGATATTTAATGATTAATCCTCTTAAAATCTTAGTGAAGGACTCTACATTTAACACAACTGACTATAGTAGAATTTTTCCAATGAAAAAGTTTCACTTGCTAGGCTTGTTCAAATTCTAATACACCCACAGGGTATTAAAGCCACTAGGAATATCCCTTTTCAAGAGTGTCATTTAAAACATCAAATCCTGAGAGTTAAACCTGTGGCAGCCTCGCAGGACCACCGCGTGTAATCTAGATTTATCCCTCTGGCAGCCATGAAGGTGAGCTGCTGGGATCTCCCTTCTGGAAAGCAGCAGCTGACCATGCTGGGCGTGCAGTGAGCTGAAGCCTCCAGCTGTGGCACCTGAGGGACCTGCTGCAGCACTGACCTGAGGCCAGCTCTGCCCAGCCTGCCCACAGCCAGGGACTGAGAATGGCCGGTGTGTTAGGGCCTGGCCACTTTTGCCCAATGTGGACCTCTATGGTAAGTCTTGCTGCTGGAAGTCCCCATTAGGCTGGCAAGACTTTCTACAAGCCACAGCAATGTCTGAGCCTCTTCATACCCAGGCCTCCTTCCTTCCCCCCTCATCTCACTGGTGCTGGATCAGCATTGTGACCGGAAAGCTCTCCCTACCTACTCCTGCTCCCTCTCCCCTTTATCTTTCATTGGCATTACTCTGAATAAATATCTTGCCCTTCAAACTTTATCTTGGCTTCCCAGAAGATTCAAACTGAGACACAAATCTAAACTGTGTTTCTAAGGAAGGAGCCCCTGGGCACCCCCAGTAATAATTAGGTGTGGGACTTTGCAAGCTGTGGGGATCCTGAAATAGCCAGTGGGGTAAAGAGCTAACAAACATGGGATACAAAAGTTTGAAGCAGCTGGGAAGGGGGGACTTGTAACCCTGAAAAGTGGTCATGTACAAGAGGCATTCAGTATCTCGGTCTTTCCCTTTTTTTTTAGTTCTTTCCCATTTAGATGCAGGTGCTAAAGGTGCTGCATTCCAAACTGCCATTGAAAAGAGATCACCAGAACATGCATGTTCATTAATCAATCTTGTTTAGGGGAGAGGGAGTCCCTATTCCTGTTGGAATGGCTGATAAGCTTAACTCTTTATAGTCATTTAAACATCATCAGTAGTCTCCCCGTGCATCTTGCTTGTCAGACTGAATGGCGGGGTTGTCATGAATGAGGAGATGAATACAGCATGCTGTAATTAGTGCATAAGTTTGTTTAATTGTGTTTTATTCCAAGAAAATGTCTGAGTAATATTCTGAATTAAATCCAAAAGCCATTCCCACTACTTACTAAGTTAGCCTTTCTTCATGGAAAAAACCTCTGAGTTCATGTGGATTCATTAAAATCCAGTCCTAATTGCTCCGTAGTCAGCTATGAATCTTAACAAGCTTAGCTGTTAACTGCTTAAATTGTGTTTGCTGACAGAAAATGGAATTTCTCTAATGCTTTGCTATGTCTCCATATTGTTATTATAGTGATTTTACTGGTAGTAAGTTTCAGAGACTGGGGGAAAAAAGAGCATTCGCATTAGGATTTGTTCATTTGAAAATTAAGCAGGTTGAGCCACCTCTGGATCCTTCCTCAAATGTCAGTTTACAGTATCAGCCAATGGAAGAATTCCTAAGTCCATGGATATGAGAGAATCTCACTCTAATGGACATCGTGTCCATCAGACAGCACTCAACACCACGTCCTAGATCCAGGGTCTCGATTCCGAAGATGGTGGTGAGGTTAAGCAGGAGTGGGGATGACGGTGGGAATGGGAGACGGAGAACCTCAGTTCCCTCACAAAGCTCCTGGATCAAGCCAGGCAGACAGCACCCTCTGCTTCTCCTGTGCTACCCTTACCACAGCCTCCCTGACATTGCTCATTTACCTGTTTCCCCAACTAGTTCATACAGTCCACGAGGGCAGGGATACTGTCTGTCTTGCTCTCTATGGTATGCCCAACAGCACAGAATCTGGCATAGTTTTGGAAGCCAGACTCCTGCACCTGTTACCCTCAAGCCACTCACACCTCAACTTTTTAGGAAGGCTCTCTTACCTGTAAGCTTTCCCTATTCATGGGGAAATGCCCTGAGCTGACACTCCATCTTCTTGAGCTATTTCTAACTGGCCTGTCCCTCTATAGCTCTAAAATACAATAATAATACAATAACAGCTAACATTTATTGAGTCATTTCATTCTGTAGGACAGGCATTTTACATGCATTATTTCCTTCAGTGCTCAAAACCCTATGAAATCTATAATGGAATTTTCCTCTTTTCAGATAAGGAAACAAAGACTCTGAAGAGGAAAAGAGATAAGGTGATAAAGATTAAGAAGTGGCATTAGGAAGCCATTGGGCCGTCTTCTCCAGTCTGTCATCATCACAACACCAAGCAGCCACCACTCTCTCATTTCCTCCTTTCATAGCTGGAGGGGAATAAAATCTCCCTGTCTGATGTCTCCACCATGCTCTTCCTTCTCAAGACCATGAACTCTGGTTTCTCCCCGTAATTCCACGGAAACTGCTCAGATGTCCCCAGTGGCCGGCCCCTGGACAAATCTAAATGTCTCCTGCATTTTCCTCTGTTGAGTGTGGAGCTACTCGTTGCTTGCCTTCCTGAGCTTCCCTCTTCTTCCCTTTCATCACCTGGTGCTTCTCCTATCATCTTCGTACCCCTTGGACCATTTGTTTTCACTTTTAATGACTCATAATCTCTGTCCCATTCTCTGACTACCTCCTTCCCGTCCACCCCAAATAAAAATAACTGGCATTTTTACGGATGAGAAAACCGAAATTCAGAGAGGCTAAGAACCTGCGCAAATTCACCGTCCCAAGGAAAGGCAGGACTGGTACTCAAACTCAGGCCTTACTCTTAATTACTTACTCTTAATTGCCCCCAACAACCCCCTTTTCACCCCAACTCTGCTCCTCCACCACCACCATTGGCTTTCAACAAGGGTAAATGAATGTGGTTGATGGAAACAGCTCCTAGATGCTCAGTAGTTGCTTGTCTATTTAATATAACCCCCAAATTCCTAATTGTCAGTGGAGACAAAAGCTATATTTCTTCTTACCTTCTTTTTGTTTTCAGTCCTCCAACTTTGGGAGCATCATGGTTTGGGGAAACTAGAGCACAATTTCCAATTTCCATGAACCATAGGATCAAACAGTTTTATATAAAACAGCACTTCAAAGCTGAGGGAATGAATCCAGTAATGTAAATTTTTGTAAAAATATCAAGGTGAAAATGCCAAGAGCTGACTGCCAGAATGTGCACTGTCTCCTTGGAGACCCCCAGAGTGAGTGACAGCACTAAGAAAGTAGCGTGGGCAATTGAGATGCACAATGAACCTACTGAGTATTACAGATTCAATGACAAACTGTGACTGATGTGAAAGAATAAGGCACTCCTGGCTCCTATTGTTTTCATTCTCTCCTGTAAGCTCCTGGAGGGCCACGAAAGGGCTCTCAAAAGGCCATGTGATGTGTGGGAAGGGCACAAAAGTAGAGGGAAGAAGGCTTGGCTTCTGGTCCTATTTCCTCTTCCCATTAGCTGTAGGAGATGTGACCACGGGCAATATGTTAACCTCTCGGAGCCTTCATTTCTTTATCTTTCAATCAGGATCACAATTCCTGCCCTAAATTGTAATTGTTGTTATTAATACTTATATCACCCAACAGCACCTACCTTAATCCTGTACATGTAATAAATTTGTGTTGGAATGGCTTTCCATTCAAATGACAGATTCCCATCCATCAGTAAAATTAAGAATTGGGTTCAATGCTTGAAAAATATAAGTCATTAGAAATAGAACGTTGAATTAACCAATTAGGTTAGGTAGGCAAGCAAGAAATTAACATTTATTGAGTACATACTTGTGCAAAACAGTGTGAAGCCATGTTACACAAACACTGAGTCCCTGCTTTTAAGAGGCTGAAAGATAAGCTGCAGAGTTAAAACATATGCACCTAAAACCTTTGAGAAAAGTGATTATTAATGACAACAACCATAAATGCCATTTATTTAGGGTTTGTTCTGTGCCAGGCACAGTGCTAAGCACCCCACATCTCTGGCCTTTTTAGATTATCACACCACTCTCTGAGAGGCATATCCCCATTTTGTTAATAATTAAGATATTAAGGAAGTTTTTTAAGGTCAACCAACTTGAAAGGGTCACAGTGAGGATGGGAACTCAAGTTATCTTCTGCACTCATATTAGAAAGTGCTAAAATGAAACCAAGTAAGGGATGGTGAGAGTTGGTTGGAATTAATCAGGGAGGACTTCCTGGATGAAGAAAGCTTAAGACAAGTTGTAGAGAAGGTAAAACAATAAATCGTATAGAGGGGTTAAAAAAAGGATAAAATGTTTCGAGTACAGGGAATGCCTAGGTCAAAGGGTAGAAGAAGAAACTAATCTTTCCTGTATAAGACAGGAAAGCAGTGGGTTTGCTGGAGCAGTTGTGGACTGAACTGTTGGTGAAGGAGGAGAAAGGAGCTTGCCGGGGATACTTAGGATGGCTGGCTTTTAGAAAGCTTCAAATGCCCTATAGTTTGACACACAGAATTTGGTCATGCCATCACTTCTTCCTAGAATGTTCTTCCTTAACCTTCTCACTCAGTATATCTTCACGTCTCACTTCAGACATTACTACATTTCAGAAAGGCCTTCCTAACTTACTCCCCCATGAAAGCCATTTGAGAAACCTCATCTGGGATCCCATGGCCCTTTGTGGATACCTCTGACTTACCACATCAGAACACCTTGAGAGCAGAGTCTATGTCATTTATCTTTGCATGCCCAGCACCTAGCCCCATGACGGGCACATAATAAATACTCCGCACGCATCCTGTGCCTGCATGTATTGTGAGTGCCAATTATGTCCACGATCTAGACATTCTGGGTATGTCCAAAGTTATTCGATACAAGTCCTGTTTCCAATAAGTCCAAAAGCTAGTATAGATGCTCCTCAGCTTACGATGGGGTTACGTGGAGTTACATCCCAATAAACCCACTGTAAGTTGAAAATATCATAAGTCAAAAGTGGACTTAATACACCTAACCTATCAAGCATCATAGCTTAGCCTCGCTCACTTTAAATGTAGTCAGAACACTTATATTAGCCTACACTTGGGCAAAATGGTGTAACACAAAACCTATTTTATAACACAGTATTGAACATCTCGTGTAATTTATTGAATACTGTACTGAAAGAGAAAAACAGAATGGTTGCCTGGGTGCCCCAAGTACAGCTTCTACTGAATGTGTATCACTTTTACACCATCGTAAAGTCAAAAAATCGTTAAGCCAGGGACCGTCTGTAGGATATATCATTACAGCACTCAGAATACAAAATGGAAGGTGAAGGAGCTTCAAGAAAAGGTGATGCAGAAAAGTAGGGTGAGAGAAAGGCAGAAAGGGAAGGAGACAGAAACTTCTATGAGACCATCATGGGAAAGGCTTGATGTAGGTCTGGAAGAATGGGTAGGCTTTAGACACGTGAGGATGGAGAGGAAGGGAAGTCTGGGAAGAAGCAACAGCATGAGTTAAGGCACAAAGGTAAGAATACACAGCATGTATGGGGGACAGCAAACATTGTGAGAACAAATGTTCATTAAGAATGAAAGTTGAAAATAACCTGCCTAATAGCTTTTTATTAGATTAACAATTTTATTACTGAATTAAGCATACAGAAGCTCCTCTATTTATAAACTTTGAACTTATGAATTTTCATAGATAAAACAATCTCTGGGCAAAACAAAACCCCATCAGCTCTGCCCATCCTCAGCAGATGGCATTAGGGAGTGCTTGTATAATGTCATGTTGGAATTAGCGGGGGACAGGACTTTAGAAACAGCCAACTGAAAGCTAACCTGTTTGTAATTGGAGGTGCTTTCTTGTCATTTGTAAGGCAGCAGGAAAGCACAGCACTGCACACAGCCCTTTTGGTTCTGATGTATCAACCCTCAGGCAGCTTGTTTTGGTCAAAAACATATTTCAAGGATGACAATTATTGGTCCCTCCTAGGTATTTACCAGGGGGAAATGAATGCCTATTTCCATACAAAAACTTGTACATGGCTGCTTATAGCTTTGTAATATTTATCTCAAAGAAATGTTTAAGAACAACTCAAATATGCAACAGCAGGTAGAAAGATCAAGTGTAGCAGATGCATGCAATGGAATACTACTCAGCTACAAAAAGGAATGAACTACTGATACATGCAATAACATGGATGGATCTCCAGAGAATCATGTTCAGCAAAAAAAAAAAAAGAAAAGAAAAGAAACAAAAGGCTTCATACTATATAAATCCATTTATTAGAAATCCTAGACATGCAAAATTGTAGTGATAAAGTAGATCGGTGATTTCCTGGGGTCAGGGGTTAGAGAGAGGGAATCTACTGCAAAAAGGTTAAAGGGAATTTTTTAGGGGCATATAACTATTCTCTATTTTGACTGTGATGATGGGTACATGACTATATTCAGTTGCCAAAAGTTATTAAACTATACACCTGAAATAAGTAAATTTTATTGTATGTAAATTATGCCTCAAAAAGTTATTTTTTAAATTTTATTTTAATTTATCACTATACAATGTAGTTGATTTTCATGTCCCTTTACTAATTCCTCTTTCTCCCTCCCTCTGCCGCTTCCCCCCATGAACATCATATCTGTTCACTTGTCTTAACAAGTTCAAGGAATTGTTGTGATCGTTGTGTCTCCCCGCCTCATTTGTTTGTGTGTGTATTTATTTATTTATTTTTAGCTCCCACAAGTAAGTGAGAATATGCAGTATTTCTCTTTCTGTGCCTGGCTTATTTCATTTAAATCAACTCAAAATGGATTTAAAAAGTTATTTTTAAAGTAATTGGCCAACTTTTTAAAAAAATTTTATAAAAGCTTTCATTCAAGAGGATATTTATTTTTAATTAATAAATTTGATTTTTATATCAGTTTTAGGCTCACAGCAAAATGGAGCACAAGGGACAAAGTTCCCATACACCCCCGTCTCCCACACACACACATGCATAACCTCCTGCACTACTGACGTTCTGCCCCACAGTGGCACGGACTTGTTACAGCCAACGAATCCACACATCATTATCCCCTGAAGTCCATAGTTTGCACTAAGATGCACTCTTGATGTGGCACATTCTATGGGTTTGGACAAATGTATAATGCCATGTATCCACCATTGTCATATGATACAGTGTAGTTCCACTGCCCTAAAAATCCCCTGTGCTCTGTTTCTTCATCTCTCCCCCCCCCCCCCCCAAGCACCTGGCAACCACTGACGCTTTCATTGTCTCCATAGTTTTGCCTTTTCCACAGTGTCATGTAGTCAGAATCACACAATATACAGCCTTTTCGGATTGGCTTCTTTCACTTAGTAACATGCATTTAAGTTTCCTCTACATCTTTTTATGGCTTGATAGCTCATCTTTTTTAGCACTGAATAATATTCCATTGATTTGGATTTGCCAGTTTATTTATCCACTCACCTACTGAAGGATATCTTGTTTTTTTTTTCAAGTTTTGTCAATTATGGACAGAGCTGCTATCAACATCGTGTGCAGGTTTTTGTGCGGACATAAGTTTTCAGTTCATTTGGATATATACCAAAGGGCATAATTGCTGTGGTATGGTAATAGCATATTTAGCTGTGTAAAAACTACAAAACTGTCTTCAAAAGTGGCTGTATCATTTTTGCATTCCCACCAGCAATGAATGACAGCTCCTGTGACTCAACATCCTTGCCAGTATTTGGTGTTGTCAGTGTTTTGGATTTTGGCTATTCTAATACGTGTGGAGTGGTATCTTACTGCTGTTTTCATTTGCAATTCCCTAATAACATATGATGTTGAACATTGTTTCACTTGCTTATTTGCCATCTTTATATTTTTTTGGTGAGGCATCTGCTCATTTTTTAATTGGGTTATTTGTTTTCTAATTCATGAGTTTTAAGAACTCTTTGTGTATTTTTGGATAACAATCCATTGTCCGATGTGTCTTTTGAAAATATCTTCTGCCAGTCTGTGGTTTGTCTTCTCATTCTCTTGACATTGTCTTTTGAAGAGGAGAAGTTTTAATTTTAATGAAATCCAGTTTATCAATTATTTATTTCATAGATCATGCCTTTGGTGTTGTACCTAAAAACTCATAGCCATACACAAGGTCAATGAGGTTATCTCCTACCATATATTCTAGTAGTTTTACAGTTTTGCATTTCATATTTAGGTCAATGATCAATTTTGAGTTAATTCTTGTGAAGAGTGTAAGGTCTGTGTCTAGATTCATTGTTCTGCATGTGAATGTCCACTTGTTCCAGCACCATTTGTTGAAATGACTGTCTTTACTCTAAGCATTGCCTTTGTTTCTTTCTCAAAGATCAGTTGCCTATATAATAATACATGGGTTAATTTCTGGGCCCTGTATTCTGTTTCAATCTTTCACCAATACTACACGGTCTTGATTGCTATACTTGATGGCAATTCTTAATGTCAGGTATCAATCCCCTGACTTTGTTCTTTTCTTTCAATATTGAGATTGCTGTTCTGGGTCTTTTGCCTCTCCATATAAGTTTTAGAATCGGTTTGTTGATAACCACAAAATAACTTGCTAAGATTTTGATTGGAATTACATTGAATCTATAGATCAAGTTGGGAATAACTGATATTTTGACAACATTAAGTCTTCCTTTCCATGAATATGGAATATCTCTCCATTTATTTAGTTCTTCTTTGATACCTTCATCAGAGTTTTTAGTTTTCTTAATATATATCTTGTACATATTTTGTTAGACTTATGCCTAAGTATTTTATTTTGGGGGTGCCAATATAAATGGTGATGTGTTTTTCATTTCAAATTCCCCTTGTTCTGGTAAATAGGAAAGCAATTAACTTTTGCATATTAACTTTGTACCCCACAATCTTGCTATAATTATCATTAGTTCCAGGAGTTTATGGTCAGTTCTCTTGGATTTTCTACATAGACCATCATGTCATCTGCAAAGACAATTTGATTTCTTCCAGTCTGTATACTTTTCCAGACTGTATACCTTTTATTTCCTTTCCTTATGTTATTGCAATTAGCTAGGACTTCTGCTACAATGCTGAAAAGGGATGGTAAAAGAGAAAACATCCCTATCTTGTTTGTGATTTAAGTTGGAAAACTTCATGTTTCACATCGTTAATTATGTGTTAGTTGTAGGCTGTCATAGATGTTCTTTTCCAAGTTAAGGAAGTTTTCCTCTATTCCTAGTTTGCTGACAGTTTTTTTTTGCTTGTTTGTTTCGTTTTTGTTTTTATTATCAATGGTTGTCTCTGGAAAAGAAGATTCCAGAGGATGTTTATTTTTATTTTTATTTTTAAATTTTATTTTGTCGATATACATTATGGTTGATTATTGTTGCCCCTTACCAAAACCTCCCTCCCTCCTCCCTCCCCCCCAACAATGTCCTTTCTGTTTGCTTGTCGTATCAACTTCAAGTAATTGTGGTTGTTATATCTACTCCCCCCGCCCCGGGTTTTTTTTGTGTGTGTGTGTGTGTGTGAATTTATATATTAATTTTTAGCTCCCACCAATAAGTGAGAACATGTGGTATTCCTCTTTCTGTGCCTGACTCATTTCACTTAATATAATTCTCTCAAGGTCCATCCGTGTTGTTGCAAATGGCAGTATTTCATTCGTTTTTATAGCTGAGTAGTATTCCACTGTGTAGATGTACCACATTTTCCTTATCTACTCAACCGATGATGGACATGTGGGCTGGTTCCAACTCTTGGCTATTATAAAGAGTGCTGCAATGAACATTGGGGAACAGGTATACCTTCCACTTGATGATTTCCATTCCTCTGGGTATATTCCTAGAAGTGGGATAGCTGGGTCATATGGTAGATCTATCTGCAATTGTTTTAGGAACCTCCATACCATTTTCCATAGAGGCTGCACCATTTTGCAGTCCCACCAACAATGTATGAGAGTTCCTTTTTCTCTGCAACCTCGCCAGCATTTATCGTTCAGGGTCTTTTGAATTTTAGCCATCCTAACTGGGGTTAGATGGTATCTCAGTGTGGTTTTGATTTGCATTTCCCAGATGCTGAGTGATGTTGAGCATTTTTTCATATGTCTGTTGGCCATTTGTATATCTTCCTTAGAGAAATGCCTACTTAGCTCTTTTGCCCATTTTTTAATTGGGTTGCTTGTTTTTTTCTTGTAAAGTTGTTTGAGTTCCTTATATATTCTGGATATTAATCCTTTGTCAGATGTATATTTTGCAAATATTTTCTCCCACTCTGTTGGTTGTCTTTTAACTCTGTTAATTGTTTCTTTTGCTGTGCAGAAGCTTTTTAGTTTGATATAATCCCGTTTGTTTATTTTTCCTTTGGTTGCCCGTGCTTTTGGGGTCATATTCATGAAGTCTGTGTCCAGTCCTACTTCCTGAAGTGTTTCACCTATGTTTTCTTTAAGAAGTTTTATTGTTTCAGGTGTATATTTAAATCCTTAATCCGTTGTGAGTTGATTTTAGTATATGGTGAGAGGTATGGATCTAGTTTCATTCTCCTGCATATGGATATCCAGTTATCCCAGCACCATTTGCTGAAGAGGCAGTCCCTTCTCCAGTGAATAGGCTCCGTGCCTTTGTCAAAGATCATATGGCAGTAAGTGTGTGGGTTGATTTCTGGATTCTCTATTCTGTTCCATTGATCAGTGTGTCTGTTTTTATGCCAGTACCATACTGTTTTGGTTATTATAGCTTTGTAGTATAGCTTCAAGTTGGGTAGTGTTATACCTCCAGCTTTATTTTTTTTGCTCAGCATTGCTTTGGCTACACATGGTCTTTTATTATTCCATATAAATGTCTGGATAGTTCTTTCCATTTCTGAGAAAATTGTCTTTGGAATTTTGATGGGGATTGCACTGAATTTGTATATCACTTTGGGTAGTATGGACATTTTCACTATGTTGATTCTTCCAATCCAAGAGCATGGGATATCTTTCCATCTTCTTGTATCCTCTCTAATTTCTCTCAGCAGTGGTTTGTAGTTCTCATTATAGAGATTTTTCACCTCCTTGGTTAACTCAATTCCTAAGTATTTTATTTTTTTGGTGGCTATTGTAAATGGGCAGGCTTTCTTGATTTCTCGTTCTGCATGTTCACTATTGGAGAAAAGAAATGCTACTGATTTTTGTGTGTTGATTTTGTATCCTGCTACTGTGCTGAAATCATTTATCAATTCCAACAGTTTTTTTGTAGAGGTTTTAGGCTGTTCGATATATAGGATCATGTCATCTGTAAACAGGGACAGTTTGACTTCATCTTTTCCAATCTGGATGCCCTTTATTTCCTTCTCTTCTCTGATTGCTCTGGCTAGTACTTCCAACACTATGTTGAATAGGAGTGGTGAGAGTGGGCATCCTTGTCTAGTTCCTGTTCTTAAAGGAAAAGCTTTCAGCTTTTCCCCATTCAGGATGATATTGGCAGTGGGTTTGTCATATATGGCTTTAATTATGTTGAGATACTTTCCCTCTATACCTAACATATAGAGGGTCTTTGTCAAGAATGAGTGCTGAATTTTATCAAATGCTTTTTCAGCACCTATAGAGATGATCATATGGTCCTTGTGTTTGACTTTATTAATATGGTGTATCACATTTATTGATTTGTGTATGTTGAACCAACCTTGACAAACCATTAGCATGGCTAACAAAAACAAGAAGAGAGAAGATTCAAATAACAAAAATTAGAAATGAAAAAGGTGATATTACAACTGATTCATCTGCAATACAAGGAATCATTTGAGAATACTATAAACAACTATACACCAACAAATTTGAAAATCTGGAGGAAATGGATAAATTTCTGGACACACACAAGCACCCAAAACTGAACCATGAAGACAAAGAAAATCTGAACAGACCAATAACAATAAAGGAGATTGAAGCTGTTAACAGAAGGCTTCCAACAAAGAAAAGCCCAGGACCAGATGGATTCACAGCAGAATTTCACCAAACATTTAAAGAGGAATTGACACCGATTCTTTACAAACAATTCCAAAAGATTGAAACAGACGCAAATCTCCCAAACTCATTCTATGAAGCAAACATCATCCTGATACCAAAACCAGGTAAAGATATAACCAAAAAGGAAAACTATAGGCCGATATCCTTGATGAATGTAGATGCAAAAATCCTCACTAAAATACTAGCAAACAGAATACAGCAACACATACGTAAAATTATTCACCATGATCAAGTGGGATTCATCCCAGGGAGTTTTTTTGTTTTTAATCATGAATGGGTGTTGTATTTTGTCAAATGCTGTTTCTGCATCTATTGATATGATATGATCATGTGATTTTTTTCTTCAGCCTGTTGATGTGACAGGTTACATTAACTGATTTTCAAATGTTGAACCAATCTTGTACACCTGGGATAAATCCCATTTGCATGTGGTGTGTAATTCTCTTTATACATTGCTGGACTTGATTTGCTAACATTTTACTGAGGATTGTTGCATCTATGTTCATGAAAGATACTGGGCTATAGTTTTCTTGTAATGTCTTTGTCTTGTTTGGGTATTAGTGTAATGCTGGCCTTATAGAATGAGTTAGAAAGTATTCCTTTGGCATCTATCTTTTGAAAGAGATTGTAGAGAATTGGTATAATTTTATCCCTAAATGTTTGGTAGAATTTACCAGTGAACCATCTGGGGCTAGTGCTTTCTGTTTTGGATGGTCACTAATTACTGATTAATTTTATTTAATAGATATAGTCCTACTAAAATTGTCTATTTTCTCCTGTGTGAGTTTTGGCAGATTGTGTCCTTCAAGGAATTGATCTATTTCATCTAGATTACCAAATATGTGGGCATAGAGTTGTTCATAATATTCCCTTGTTATCCTTTTAATGTCACTAGGCCCTGCGGTGATGTCCCCTCTTTTATTTCTGATGCTAGCAAATTTGTGTCTTCTCTCCTTTTTTGATAGTTCATCTGGCTAGAAGCTTATTGATTTTATTAAACTTTTCAAAAACCAGTTTTTGGTTTTATTGATTTTCTCTACTGATTTCCTGTTTTCAATTTCATTAGTTTCTGCTCTAATTTTTATTATTTATTTTCTTATGCTTACTTTGGATTTATTTTCTCTTCTTTTTCTAGTTTCCTAAAGTGGAAGATTAGATTATTGATTTTAGATCTTCATTCTCTTCTAATATATGCATTCAATGCTATAAATTTCCCACTGAGTACTGCTTTTGCTGCATCCCACAGATTTTGATAAGTTGCATTTTTATTTCCACTTAGTTCAAAATATTTTTAAATTTCTCTTGAGTTTTCTTTGTTAGAAAAGAAGTATGTTATTTAGAAGTGTATTAGGTTATTGTCTTATAAAACCCCAGCAGGTGAGACTCTGGTAAAATAGTTTCTCCTAAGGGAAGGCCTTGTGAAGAACAGAATGCTCTGGTGTATTTCAAAATGGTTTCTTTTCCCCTCTCCCTGCTAGAAACATAAGGGAATTTTCCTCCAGTATTCACTATGAGGACCTGGTAGAGCTCCTAGAGGTGAAACTCACGAAATACGGGTCTCCCTGTGACTGAGTCCCTCTGGAGTTTCTAATAGAGTTGTCAACCCTGAGCCTCCAGCAATTTGTCAATTACAATTAAGGTTTTCCTATCCCAGCACCAGTTCCTGGGGAGGTTTCTGCCTGTGGGTTTCTGCTCTGGTAAGTTGTGATTCTCTGTATGTCCCCGCCTTTTCAACTTTTGG
Source organism: Cynocephalus volans (assembly GCF_027409185.1). NCBI lineage: Eukaryota > Metazoa > Chordata > Mammalia > Dermoptera > Cynocephalidae > Cynocephalus > Cynocephalus volans. The sequence continues at coordinate 7,174,836 of NC_084464.1, read as the reverse complement.
AGCAGTGATTTGCCCTATGACCACACTTCTCTGATGGATTTATGATATTTCAGCTTGCTCAGCTTTCTACTTGTTGTTAGAGTGGAGTGGTGACTTAAAAGCCATAGTTATTTATTTTCCCTACTTAAGTACATCTTCATCAATTCAGTCACTATTTTTTCTATGGTAAAGTGATAAACACGTTTGTTTGTTTTAAATAAGAAAAGTGATACACAACAATAAAGATGAAAATCTCTCTCAATTCTTTACATGATATTTTATATTCGTGGACATATTTTCTTGTTGTTGTAAATTTATATTAAGTAAATAATGATGGCATTAACTGGCATTCTTGGTGTGCTATTGATTTCTTTTTCCAAAAGCAACTGCCAAGATAACTTCCTAACAAACATCACTTAACCACTAAATGACTCTATTTCATATATAATGATAGCTTATTTAGATATTGCTCTTCATTCCTTTTTCTTCTCTATTCCATTGCCATTAACAATAATGAGATTTCCACACTTTCTCTGAAAAAAATAATAATAGATTCTTTGAGCAATTGTTTCCCTGCTGAATCTTATTGTAGAAAATGGAACATGTCTTCAGAATCATGTTTAATGGCTCTAGCCTTACCCAAAGCCCTCAAGCTTAGGATTCACATCTGATCTGAGCTTTATTTATGGCTGTTATCATACTGTGCTGTAATTTACTGTTCACTTGTCTTTCTCCTGTCTAGACTTGGAGATCCTGAAAGGCAAAGGCTATGTCTTATTCATCTCCATATCTTCCATGCTCAGCACCATGCCTGGCATGTAGTTGGCATACAAGAAATATTTTTTGAACTGGCATGTACTGCCTCTTACCCTTGGCTCACCCTTTGCCAAATATTCAGTCACTCACTCACTGAACACACATTCATTGCAAGAACACTCTCCTCTGTGAAAATTAAAGGAAAAATTTTCAAATACAATCTTTTCTATGTAATCTTTTAAAATTGTACATCATTTATTCAATAACAAAATATTTGTTGAGCACATCACAGGTTCCAGGCACAATGCTAGCCACTGGGGCAACAGTAATAAACAAGACAGATGAGGTCTTCACTCTTCTAATGAAAGAGACAGATGTTAAACAGTTATTTAATCACAGCAGCATGTGTCTCATTGTAGTATAATCACAGTTAAAAAATTGCCTTTCCTTGTCTATCCACCTTTGGACAGCTTTGTCCTTGAGGACAAGAACCTTTTCTACCTGTTTTGCTGAGAATCACCTTCACTGTCTCCCAGCATCTACCACAGTGCCTGACACATGGTTAGAGCCCAGCAAATGTTAGATGAATGAATTAAAGTATTAAGAATGAATGACCAAATCTATCAATGCCACTATGTGGTAAGATTAATTAGGCAATTTTCATATCTCCTACTGAGCAGGTCTTCCTGTATTTATAAATAACAGATACAACTTAAGGAATCATAGTGTAGTGTGGTCATGACCTAAGAAACTTAAGCACACCTTATGTCCACCAAATTATTCTCCTTCTCAGCAGAAGTGGCTTTGGCAAAAAGTTAAATAACTGCAAAAAGAGACTCAGTAATAATATTTATCATTTACTAAGCATGGACCAAAATCTGTCCTAAGATGTTTACATAGATTAGCTTATTATTTATAACATCTCTTTAATGTAGTAGAATAATCACCTTCATTTTTTTCCAGCTTGATTGAGGTATAAGTGACAAATAAAAATTTTATATATTCAAAGTATACAATGTGATGATTTGATATATGTATACATTGTGTAATGATTACCACAATCAAATTAACACATCCTTCACTACGCATAGTTACTGTTTTGTGTGTGTGTGTGTGTGTGTGTGTGTGTAAGAACACTTAAGGTTTTTCTTACTAAATTTCAAGTTAACAATACAGTATTATTAACTATACTGACCATGTTGTACATCAGATCCCCAGAACCCTCAGTTTTTCATGTTTAAAATGGAGGATACACACACAAGCACTCACACGCGTGTGCGCGTGCGCTTATACTTATATATACATATATGTGTGTACACACACACACTGGAATATTATTTTAAACATGAAGAATCTGAGGCTCAAGGAACTTAAGTTATTTTTCTATGGTCACACAGCTAGTAAATAGTGTAACTGGAAACTGAACTCATGTATGTCTATCTCTAAAGCAGAGCCCTAAAACCCCATGATAGAAGCCCAGTGTAATAAATCAATGGACCTCATTGTGGGAAGGGAAAATCAGAATCTGTAGAGGATCACATAGAGTGTAAAAAAAGTGTATTCATCTGGTTAAAGGTGCTGATTTAGACTTCCGGGAAGATGGCAGACTAGAGGTACCCAGGGCACATTCCTCCCATAGAAGAAGATTGAAACAGACCCACCGCCACTGCACTTACCAGAGCCATTTTCTGGTCCCAGAACCACTGCCTATCACAGAGCAGCTTCCTGCAGAGCAGCAGTCCTGAGAGCTGCCGGTCACTGCAGTCACGGACTCTGCAGATATGAGGGAGGCAGCTGCAACCACCACTGCCATTGCCAGTGCCATGAGTTAACCACACTGCTGCTAAGAACACTGCAGACATGAGGGAGACACCTGCAGCCACTAGTGCTGCTGCCACCAAAAAGGTATAAGCCTGCTGCCACCAAGGACACCACAGACGCGAAGGAGGCAGTTGCAGCCACCAACACCCCTGCTGCCCCCACAGGTAACCCCGCTGCTGCTGTGGACACCACACACATGAGGGAGGCAGTTGCAGGCACTGGCACTACTGACACCCCCACAAGGTAACCCCACTTCCACCAAGGGCACCGCAGAAGCAAGGGAAGCAGTTGCAGCCACCAAAGCTGCTGCTACCCCCAAGAGTTAACCCTGCTGCCACCAAGCACACCACAGAAGCTAAGGAGACAATTGCAGCCACCGATGCCACAGCTGCCACTATGAGATAACCCCACTGCTGCTGCAGACACCATAGCTGTGCAGTCTGCTGCTGTGGACACCACAGCCAAGAAGAAGACAGCTGCTGCAACTGACACTGCTACAGTCACTGCCACCACTGGGGCCGTCTGGCAGGCACCGTCATCGTGCGAGCAGCCTGCTACTGCTGGAGCCACCACTGCCACATAATCAGCCCACCAAAGCCACCTCCACAAGCACCGCCACCACAAGTGCAGCCTGCTACCACAGCAGCAGCTGCAGCAGCCACTGACACTGTGCAGGTGAACTGCCTACCACTCAACTGCAGTGACACAAGGAGGGTCACCAGCAGAGTCCAGGGAAGAAGAGTAATAGAAGAGGCAACTTCTCTACAGATGACCAGACATCAAGGTAGAGATACTAAAAATACGAAAAAACCAGAAAATATGACTGCACCAAAGGAATACAATAACTCTCAAGTACCAGACCCCATAGAACAGGAAATACTTGAAATGACTGAAAAGGAATTTTGAGTAAAAATCTTAAGTAAACTCAATGAGATACAAGAAGACACAATTAGATGACACAATGAACTGAGCAAAACTATCCAGGATATGAAGGAGGAAATTTACAAAGAGATTAATACCTTTAAAAAGAAATAGTAGAACTTATGGAACTAAAAAAGTCATTCAATTAAAAAAAAAAACACAACTGAGAGCTTAAGCAGCAGGCTAGAGCAAGCAGAAGAAAGAATTTCTGATCTAGAAGACAGTCTTTTCGAAATAACTCAGGCAGACAAGAAAAAAATAATTTTTTCAATGAAGAAAATCTAAGAGAGATAGCAGACAACTTCAAGCTTACAAACATCTACACACATATGACTATGCCTATAGGATCAATTCCTAGAAATGGAATTTGTGGGCAAAAGGATATGTGCATTTTATATTTGTATAGATTTTGCTAAGTTTCCTTCCTAAAGGGATTTATTCTTACTTAGGGATTTATTCTTCCATCAACAATCTATTAGAATGTCTATTTTTCTCTTCCAACATGCATTTTCTGTCAACTTGCATTTTCTGTCAACATGCATTTCTACTTCAAAAAGTTTGTAGAAATATTTGTATTATCTTTCAATTCTTTTTTTCCACAAAGTTTTTGAAGTACCCTTGTATATATATAATCAGATGTTCTACATCATGGGCAAGGTAATATATATACACATATATATTTCTTTAGAATTTTGTTTATACACATAGACACATACACATATGTGAAGTGTATTAGTCCATTTTGTGTTGCTTATAACAGAATATCTGAGACTGAGTAATTTATAAGAAAACAAAATCTACTGCTTATGGTTTCAGAGACTGGAAAATCCAAAGTCAAAAGAACACATCTGGTGAGGGTCTTCTTTGGTGGTGGCTTTACAGCAATGCAGAGGTCTTACATGCTCCAAAATGGCTGAGCAGAGAAACAAGGCATTTTTAAGAAGATGGTTTTAGTGCCTGTCACTGCAGCAAAGCAGACCACTGACAACAGAAACCAACCAGAGGAAGTTACACAGCTTAGAAGTCCTCTAGGAAATTCCAGAGGACTTGGAATTGCAGAAATTGCAGTCAGGGCCTTCAGTCCACACTGCCCTGGTCCCTGCTGCTGAGATGGAAATTAAAAGCTTTATCCACTGTTGTTGTTGTTGTTGTTTTTAAAATTCTTCTTCTCTGCTCACATCAGGAAAGTCTCCTACATTTAGAAGTGGGTGGACTTTTTCTCTCTTTAAAATTCCTGATATTGAGAGAGATTGAGTCCATCCAAACACTGGAAAGTTAGAAAGACTTGAAATAAACACAGATGAATGACACGCCCAGCCCAGAAACCATCCTGAAACTTACCCTAGACTGTGCAGGCAGCACAGCGAATGGTGAAGTGCTTTGAATTCAGTCACCCTGGGTTCCAATATTGACTCCTGAACTCTTCTACCATGTCAGTTTGGGTGAGTAACATTAACCTCTCCACACCTCATGGCTTTGGAGACTGAGAAGTTCAAGTTCCAGGGAACACATCTGGCAAGGGCCTTCTTGGTGGTGACCCTCAACCGCAATGTAGGATATCACATTGCAAAAATGGTTGAGCAGAGAGAGCAAGAGAGACTAACTTCCTCATTCTCTCTCTTTTTAAAGCCCTCACAACCACGCCCCTGACCACCATTTTTAATCCATTCATTATGGCATGGTCCTACAATCTAATCATCTCTTCAAGGCCCCACCTTTCAATTACCATGATAGGATTTCCCACCCTCTTAACAGTCACAGTGGGAGCTGAGTTTCTAATACATAAAACTTGGGGACACAATTCGAGCTTCATTGAGTTTGGGGGGACATTTGATCCACTACATTAGGGGTCTTCAAAAGTTCATGGAAAATTTGTATTACCTTTTAATTCTATTTTTCCATGAACTTTTTGAAGTACCCTCAAATGTGTATATATATATTACCTTGCCCATGAAACGTTGTTTCAGTTAGGAAAATTTTTGGCAGTTGGTTGTAGAAAACTTGATTATAGAGACTGTATTAGTTTGCTAGGGCTGCCATAACAAAATACCATAAGCTGCATGGCTTAAACAACAGAAATTCATTTTCTCACACTTCTGGAAGTTAGAAGTCCAAGATTAAGCTGTCAACATATTTCGTTTCTCCTGAGTCTCCTCTCTCTGTCTTGCAGACGATGACCTTCTTGCTATGTCCTCACATGGTATTTCCTCTGTGCATGCACAGCCTTGGTGCCTCTCTATTTTCTTATAAAAACACCAGTCATATTGGGATATGCCCCCCCCCTTATGACCTCATTTAACCTTAATTACTTCTTTAGAGGTTCTATCTTTGAATACTGTCACATTGGGGGTTAGAATTTTGGGGGGACACAATCTATTCCATAACATTCCTCTGGCCCACCAAATTCATGTCCTTCTTGCATGAAAAATACATTCATCTAATCCCAACAGCCCCAAGTGTCTTAATTCATTCCAGCATCAACTCCAGAGTCCAAAGAATCAAGTCCAAAGTCTCATGTAAATAGCATATAAATCAGGTATGGTTGAGACTTGAAGTATGATTCATCTTGAGGCAAAATACCTCTCCAACTGAGTGCCTATAAAACCACAAAAGTTGTGTGCTTCCAAGATATGATGGTGGGACAAGCATAGGAGAGACATTCCCATTCCAAAAAAGAAAGAAAGAAAGAAAAGAAATCAGAAAGAAGGAAGGGGTAAGGGTCTCAAGCAAGCAAGCAAGACCAAAATCTAGCAAGGCAAATTTCATTAGATCTTAAGCTCCAGAATAATCCTCTTTGGCTCCGGGTCCACTGGGATGACACCATTACTTCTGCAGCCCCAGGCAGCAGCCCTACACCTCAGGCTCTGGGTGGCAGCCTTGCTCACACTTCTGTACTGGAAGGCAGCAGTATGGCCCATAGAAACTGTGGAGGAGTTTTGTTAAATTTATTCCTAAGTGTTTTATTCTATTTGATGCTATTGAAAATAAAATTATTTTCTTAATTTCCTTTTTGAATTGTTCGTTGTTAGTGTATAGAAGTGCAATTGATGGTTGTAATGTTCTATTTTATCCTGCAACCTTGCTGAACTCATTTATTATCTCTACTACTTTTTTCTTTTGTGGATTCCTCAGAATTTTGTGTACACAGAATCATGTCATCTGTAAATAAAGATGGTTTTACTTCTTTTTTTTCCCAATGTGGATGCCTTTCATTTCCTGTTCTTGCCTAATTGCCTTGACTAGAATGTCCAGCACAATATTAAATAGGCAAGAGTGGACATCTTTGTTTTGTTTCTGATCTTAAGGGGAAAACTTTCAGTCTTTCATTATAATGTATGATGTTAACTGTGAAGTTTTTAAAGTTGCTTTTTATCAGGCTAAGGAAGTTTACTTCCATTCCTAGTTTGTGGAGGAGTTTTGTTTTTTTTTTATGAAACGGTTTTGGATTTTGTCAAGTGATTTTTCTTTCTTGTTGTTGCTGTTGTCCTTTGCTTGCTTCTTTCTTTCTTTCTTTCTTTCTTTCTTTTTACTGTAGCAACTTTGATTATACATATCTGTGGGGTACAGAACTGAACATCAATGATTGTGTGCAAGATGTGATGCTCGCATCAGAATAATTATTATATTCAATAATATACTCTATCATTTCTGCACCTACTGAAAAAACCATGTGATTTTAATCCCGTAATTAACATGGCAAATTACATCAATTGATTTTCTAATATTGAATTAACCCTGCATTCTTGGCTTAAATCCCATTCAGTCATGGTATATAATCATTTGTGTATGTTTCTGAATTAGGTCTTCTAGTATTTTGTGGTTAATTTTTGCATCTATAATCATAAAGAAGTATTAGTTTATAGTTTTCCTTTCTTTTGAAGTCTTTGTCTGGTTTTAGTATCAGGGTAATACTGACCTCATAGAATGAGTTGGTTAGTGTCTCCCTCTCTTCTCTTTTTGTATACATTTTTAAATGATTGGTGTTAATTCTTCTTTCAAAGTTTGATAGAATTCACCAGTGAAGCCATCTGGACCTGGGCTTTTGTGTGTGTGTGTGTGAGAGAGAGAGAAATTTTTTGATTACTGACTAATCTCTTTCCCTGTTTTCTTTACCAGGTCTTCTCAGATTTTCTATTTCTTCTTGAGTTAGCTTTGTGGTTTATGGCTTTCTAGAAATTTGTAATTACATGTAGGTTATTTAATTTGTTGACATACAATTGTTCATAGTATTCCCCTGTAATTCTACTTATTTCTGTAAGGTTGGAAGTAATGTTTTCTCTCAGACTCCTGGTTTTAGTAGTGTGTGTTTTTTTCTTTTTCTTGGTTAGTGTAGCTAAAATTTTGTCATTAAAAAAATATGTTTTCAAAAGTCAAGCTTTTTGTTTTATTGATTTTCTCTATTGTTTTTCCATTCTTTATTTCATTTATTTCTGCTCTATGGTTTATTATTTCTTTCCTTCTGTTTGATTTAGGTTATTTGCTTTTCTTTTTCCACTTTCCTAAGGTGGCGTCTTATGTCCTTTTTGTTTCTCTATTCCTCTATAATGGACTTTTTTTATAAGTAGATATTTTCTAGTGTACTGTTTTAATTCCTTTGACATTTCTTTTACTATGTTTTGAGCTACTTTCTTAGGCATTGTTCTGTGGATTTACAATTAATATTTTAACTTATAGCAGTCTAGGAAGAGGGAGAGACATATAGATCAATGGAACAAAATACAGAGTTCAGAAATAGTCTCACACAAATATGGCCAATTGATTTTGGGCAAAGGAAACTCAATGGGGACGCCTTCAACTTCAATGGATGATTTAATCTCAACCCAGCCCACTTCCCCCCCCACCCAGCCCAAGAACAGGGCTTGTTAGGGTGGCAGAGCCCGGTAACTGCATAAAGCTTAAGACTTTACAACCAGAGGTTCAACTCCTCTTCCTAACAACGTGCACACTATCAACACACTTTCACTTATCATCCCCATCATACTCGCTATAGCATTCCTCACTCTCGTGGAACGAAAAACACTCGGCTATATACAACTCCGCAAAGGACCCAACATCGTCGGCCCCTTTGGCCTCCTACAACCCTTCGCCGATGCAATAAAACTATTCACCAAAGAACCACTCCAACCACTAACATCAACCACCCTCCCATTCATAATCGCACCCACACTATCCCTCACCCTGGCACTTACCATATGAATCCCACTACCAATACCCCACCCCCTAATCAACCTGAATATAGGAGTAATATTTATCCTCGCCACCTCAAGCCTATCTGTCCACTCAATCCTCTGATCAGGATGAGCCTCAAACTCAAAATACGCCCTAATTGGAGCCCTACGAGCAGTAGCCCAAACAATTTCGTACGAAGTCACCTTAACCATCATCCTCGTAGCCACCCTACTCATGAACGGATCCTATACCCTAATAACCCTAATCATCACCCAAGAATTCATATGACTAATTATCCCATCATGACCATTAGCCATAATGTGATTCGTTTCAACACTAGCAGAGACCAACCGAACCCCATTCGACCTAACAGAAGGCGAATCAGAACTCGTATCCGGATTCAATGTTGAATACGCTGCAGGCCCTTTCGCCCTATTCTTCATAGCTGAGTATATCAACATTATCATAATAAATGCCCTCACCACCATCATCTTCCTAGGAACATCCCACAACATCCTCACACCAGAAACCTTTACACTCAATTTCACCACCAAAACCATACTCCTAACAGCCCTGTTCCTATGAATTCGAGCCTCCTACCCACGATTCCGATATGACCAACTAATACACCTCCTATGAAAAAATTTTCTCCCATTAACATTAGCCCTGTGCATATGACACATCTCAATACCTATCCTATTATCAAGCATTCCCCCCCAAACCTAAGAAACATGTCTGACAAAAGAATTACTTTGATAGAGTGAATAACAGAGGTTTAAATCCCCTTGTTTCTAGAATCATGGGAATCGAACCCACTCCTAAGAGCCCAAAACTCCCCGTGCTACCCATTACACCACATCCTACAGTAAGGTCAGCTAAACAAGCTATCGGGCCCATACCCCAAAAATGTTGGTTCACATCCTTCTCATACTAATTAAACCCATGACTTTCTTCACCATCCTCATAACTCTATTAGCGAGCACCATACTCACAATATTTAGCTCCCACTGACTACTAGCCTGAACTGGACTAGAAATAAGCACGCTAGCCCTCATCCCCATTTTAATAAAGAAAACCAACCCACGATCAACAGAAGCAGCCACCAAATATTTCCTCACACAAACAACGGCATCCATACTCCTAATAATAGCTATCCTGATCAACTCAACAAACTCAGGACAATGGACAATCACAAACACAGACAACCCCCTAGCTACCTCACTACTAACACTAGCCTTAATCATAAAACTAGGCCTATCCCCCTTCCACTTCTGAGTACCAGAGGTCACACAAGGAATCCCCCTAACATCAGGCATAATCCTACTGACATGACAAAAACTAGCCCCCATCTCAATTATATTCCAAATAGCACCACTACTTAACTCCCACATTATCCTAATCACCGCCACCTCATCCATTCTAGTAGGGGGCTGAGGAGGACTTAACCAAACACAACTACGAAAAATCATAGCCTACTCATCAATCTCACACATAGGCTGAACCACAGCCATCCTTATCTACAATCCCTCTACCATAATTCTCAACCTACTAGTCTATATTCTACTTACACTTACTATATTTAGCATATTAAATTTAAACGCCAGCCACACAACCTCCTCCCTAACAGCTCTATGAAACAAAACCCCATTAATCACCCTTGCAATCCCCCTCACCCTATTATCACTAGGAGGACTCCCCCCCCAACAGGATTCTTACCCAAATGAACCATTATCCAAGAAATAATAAAAAACGGCAACACCGTCCTACCCACATTCATAGCCATTGCAACACTACTTAACCTGTACTTCTACATACGACTAATCTACTCTACAGCCCTCACCATATTCCCAACGACCAACAACACAAAAACAAAATGAAAATTCGAAAACACAAAACAAACACCCCTTCTACCAACACTAATAATTCTATCTACACTCCTCCTCCCCCTAGCCCCCATACCTTCTACCTTGAACTAGAAATTTAGGTTAAAACAGACCAAGAGCCTTCAAAGCCCTAAGCAAGTATCCCTACTTAATTTCTGACCTTAAGGACTGCAAGACTATACTCCTACATCAACTGAATGCAAATCAACCACTTTAATTAAGCTAAGCCCTTACTAGACCGGCGGGCTCCAACCCCGCGAAAAATTAGTTAACAGCTAATCACCCTAAACAACTGGCTTCAATCTACTTCTCCCGCCTCCAGGAAAAAAAGGCGGGAGAAGCCCCGGCAGGATTGAAGCTGCTCTTCTGAACTTGCAATTCAACGTGACTAATCACCTCGAGACTTGATAAAGAGGGGACTCAACCCCCATGCCTAGATTTACAGTCTAACGCCTATTCGGCCACTTCATCTCAATACCCATGTTCATCAACCGTTGACTATTCTCAACAAACCACAAAGACATCGGCACACTTTACCTTCTATTCGGTGCCTGAGCCGGAACGGTAGGCACGGCCCTAAGCCTCCTTATTCGAACCGAACTCGGCCAGCCCGGATCCCTTCTAGGTGATGACCAAACCTATAACGTTATTGTGACTGCCCACGCATTCGTAATAATCCTTTTTATAGTTATACCCATTATGATCGGAGGCTTTGGCAACTGACTAGTTCCTCTTATAATCGGAGCCCCCGACATAGCATTCCCCCGGATAGATAATATGAGCTTTTGACTCCTTCCCCCGCCTTTTCTACTCCTACTCGCTTCCTCAATAGTAGAAGCCGGTAGCGGAACCGGCTGAACAGTTTATCCACCCCTAGCCGGAAACTTAGCCCATGCCGGAGCTTCTGTAGATCTTACAATTTTCTCCCTACACCTAGCAGGCATCTCTTCCATCCTGGGAGCAATCAACTTCATCACCACTATCATCAATATAAAACCACCAGCAATATCCCAATACCAAACCCCCTTGTTCGTATGATCAGTATTAATTACGGCCATCCTCCTACTTCTCTCTCTCCCCGTCCTAGCCGCCGGCATCACCATACTGCTAACAGACCGAAACTAAACACCACACTCTTCGACCCCACAGGAGGAGGAGATCCTATCTTGTACCAACACCTGTTCTGATTCTTCGGACATCCCGAAGTATATATCCTCATCCTCCCCGGCTTCGGAATAATCTCACACATCTAACCTACTATTCAGGTAAAAAAGAACCCTTCCGGTACATGGGAATGGTTTGAGCTATGATATCCATTGGTTTCCTGGGCTTATCGTCTGAGCTCACCATATATTTACAGTGGGGATAGACGTAGACACCCGAGCATACTTCACATCAGCCACAATAATCATCGCAATTCCCACCGGCGTGAAAGTATTCAGCTGGTTAGCTACACTGCACAGAGGGAATATTAAATGATCCCCCAGCATACGATGAGCCCTGGGCTTCATCTTCCTATTCACAATTGGGGGCTTAACAGGAATTGTATTAGCCAACTCATCCCTAGATATCGTACTACACGACACATATTATGTAGTAGCACATTTCCACTACGTACTATCTATGGGGGCAGTATTCGCCATCATAGGAGGTTTTATCCACTGATTCCCTTTATTCTCAGGCTACACCCTTAACACCACCTGAGCCAAGATTCACTTCACAGTTATATTTGTAGGCGTAAACCTAACATTCTTTCCTCAACATTTCTTAGGTCTATCAGGAATGCGACGACGATACTCTGACTACCCAGATGCATATACCATATGAAACACAATCTCAACCATAGGATCACTCATTTCTTTAACAGCAGTTATCCTAATAATTTTCATAACATGAGAGGCTTTCGCTTCAAAATGTGAAATCTCAACAGTAGAACTCCTCACTACAAACCTAGAGTGACTACACGGCTGCCCCCCAACTTCCCACACATTTGAAGAACCAACATACATGAAAACTCAACGAGAAAGGAAGGAGTTGAACCTCCCAAGGATGATTTCAAGCCAACCTCATAGCCCCTATGACTTTCCCCACGAACGAGACATTAGTAAAAACATTACATTACTTCGTCAAAGTTAACTTATAGGCCCAAATCCTTTATGTCTCTGTGGCACACCCACTACAACTAGGACTTCAAGACGCTTCCTCCCCCATCATAGAAGAACTGTTATATTTCCACGACCATGCCCTTATAATCGTGTAGTTACTAATCAGCTCCTTGGTTTTCTATACTATTTCCCTAATATTAACCACAAAACTCACCCACACAAACACCATAAACGCCCAAATAGTAAAAACCATATGAACTATCTTGCCCGCTGTTATCCTAACCTCAATTGCCCTTCCATCACTACGAATCCTCTACTTAACAGATGAAATCAACAACCCCTTTCTGACCGTCAAGGCCATAGGCCATCAATGATACTGAAGTTACGAATACACGGACTATACGGACCTAAACTTCGACTCATACATAATTCCCACCTCTGACTTGAAACCAGGAGAACTCCGACTCCTAGAAGTCGACAACCGAACAGTACTACCAATAGAAACCCCAATCCGCATATTAATCTCATCCGAGGACGTACTTCACTCGTGAGCCATACCCTCACTAGGTCTAAAAATGGACGCAATCCCAGGACGCCTAAACCAGACAACCCTATCAGCAACACGACCAGGCTTATTCTACGGCCAATGTTCAGAAATCTGCAGCTCAAACCACAGCTTTATGCCCGTCGTACTTGAACTTGTCCCACTCAAACATTTCGAAACTTGATCAACCCTAACATCATAAACACATCGTGAAGCTAAACAGCATTAACCTTTTAAGTTAAAGAATGGAAGGACCAATCTTCCCACAATGAAATGCCACAACTAGATACCTCAGCATGACCCATCTCTATTATATCTATAATCCTAACACTCTTCATCGTACTCCAACTAAAACTCTCAAAATTCACCTACCCCCCCAGCCCCTTAGAAAAATCCATTAAACTGCCAAAACATACAACCCCATGAGAAAAAAAGTGAACGAAAACCTATTCACTCCCTTCACAACCCCCACACTAATGGGTCTACCCATCGTAACCCTCATCATCCTCCTACCCAGCACAACATTTCCCATTCCCTCCCGCCTCATCAACAATCGCTTAACATCCCTACAAATATGATTTATCCAACTTATCCTAAAACAATTAATAATAGTACACAACGTCAAAGGACAATCATGATCCCTAATACTAATTTCACTAATTCTATTCATCGGCTCTACAAACCTGCTGGGCCTACTACCCCACTCATTCACACCCACCTCCCCACTGTCCCTAAACTTAGGCATAGCAATTCCCCTGTGAGCTGGAACAGTAATCCTAGGACTCCGCAACAAAACTAAAAAATTTTTAACCCATCTTCTGCCCCAAGGCACACCTGCCCCCCTTATCCCCATGCTTGTAATCATTGAGACCATTAGCCTTCTCATCCAACCCCTAGCCCTGGCCGTACGACTAACAGCCAACATCACAGCCGGCCATCTACTATGCACCTCATCGGAAACACCACATCAATATTAATCTCTCTGAACCCCCCCACAGTCCCAATCGTCCTCACCCTTCTCACCCTACTCACCATCCTCGAACTTGCCGTAGCCCTAATCCAAGCCTACGTATTTACCCTCCTAGTAAGCCTCTACCTACACGACAACACCTAATGACCCACCAAACGCACGCCTACCACATGGTCAACCCCAGCCCATGACCACTCACAGGAGCCCTATCCGCCCTACTCATAACATCCGGCCTAACAATATGATTTCACTTCAACTCCAACATCCTGCTGACCCTAGGACTACTAACTAACTTACTAACCATATACCAATGATGACGAGACGTGGTACGAGAAAGCACTTTCCAGGGCCACCACACGACCGCTGTACAAACGGGACTACAGTACGGAATAATCCTCTTTATTACATCCGAAGTCTTCTTCTTTGCTGGATTCTTCTGAGCCTTCTACCACTCAAGCCTAGCCCCAACCCCCAGCCTAGGAGGCTGCTGGCCACCGATGGGCATCTACCCCCTTAATCCCATGGAAGTCCCACTGCTCAACACACTAGTACTACTAGCCTCTGGAGTGTCTATCACTTGAGCCTACCACAGCCTTATGGAAGGAAACCGCAAACACACAATCCAGGCCCTCCTCATCACGATCTCCCTAGGTATTTACTTCACACTCCTCCAAATCTCAGAATATCTCGAAACCCCCTTCACCCTCTCCGATACCATCTACGGATCGACATTTTTCTTAACAACAAGCTTCCATGGCCTCCACGTAATAATCGGATCTACTTTCCTCATCACCTGCCTCCTACGCCAATTAAAATTCCACTTCACATCCAAACACCATTTCGGCTTTGAAGCAGCAGCCTGATACTGACACTTCGTAGACGTAATCTGACTGTTCCTATATATCTCCATTTACTGATGAGGGTCCTATTCCTTCAGTATCAGCTAGTACAATTGACTTCCAATCAGTTAGGTCCGGTCACAACCCAGAAAGGAATAATCAACCTAACACTAACCCTCTTTATCAACTCAACACTAGCACTCTTACTCATCACCATTGCCTTCTGACTCCCCCAAACATACACCTACGCAGAAAAATTAAGCCCATATGAATGCGGATTTGACCCCGTAGGATCTGCCCGCTTGCCATTCTCTATAAAATTCTTCCTGGTAGCCATCACATTCCTCCTGTTTGACCTAGAAATCACCCTACTATTACCACTCCCTTGAGCCGCCCAAGTAAACAGCCTCAAACTAATACTTATCATCGCACTCATCCTAATCCTCACACTAGCACTAAGCCTGGCCTATGAATGATCTCAAAAAGGCCTAGAATGAGCCGAATATAGTAGTTAGTTTAACCAAAACAACTGGTTTTGACCCATTAAATTACGACATTTCGTAACTACTAAATGCCTCCGATTTACATTAACATCATTCTGGCGTACACCACATCCCTTGTGGGACTACTAATATATACCGATCCCATTTCATATCTTCCCTATTATGCTTGGAGAGCATAATACTATCCCTATTCATCCTAGCCACCACTCTAGCCTTAAACCTACACTTCACCTTATCCTACATCCTCCCCATTGTCCTCTTAATCTTTTCAGGCTGCGAAACCGCCGTAGGCCTAGCACTCCTAGTAATAATCTCTAACACCTACAGCCTAGATCACATACAAAACCTTAACCTTCTACAATGCTAAAACTCATCATCCCCACAACTATACTCATCCCCACTACATTATTCTCCAACAACAACAAAATCTGAATTAACTCAACAACCCATAGCCTACTAATTAGTCTAATCACCCTTATCTTCCTAACCCACAACAATGAAAATAACACAACCATATCACCAAACTTTTTCTCAGACCCCCTATCATCCCCCCTCCTAATACTAACAACCTGATTACTCCCCCTGACAATTATAGCAAGCCAACATCACCTCTCCAAAGAAACTCCCACCCGGAAAAAACTATACATTATCACACTGACTTCACTACAAATTTTACTAATCATAACATTCACCACCACGGAACTAATTATATTTTACATTACATTCGAAGCAACACTAATCCCTACCTTGATCATCATCACCCGATGAGGTAACCAACCAGAGCGACTAAATGCAGGACTCTACTTCCTATTTTATACCCTCTTCGGCTCCATACCCCTACTCATCGCACTAGTCCATATCTACAACTCCACTGGCTCCCTAAACCTACTACTACTCCAACGCTGAACCCAAACACCCCTACCCCAATGATCCAACACCCTACTATGAGCAGCATGCATAATCGCCTTCATGGTAAAAATACCACTCTACGGACTCCACCTCTGACTGCCAAAGGCACACGTAGAAGCCCCTATTGCCGGATCCATAGTCCTCGCAGCCATCCTCCTAAAATTAGGAGGATACGGAATAATACGAATCACCATAATCCTAAACCCCCCTACGAGCTCCATAACCTACCCATTTCTCATCCTCTCCTTATGAGGAATAATCATAACAAGCTCTATCTGCCTGCGCCAAACGGACCTAAAATCCCTCATCGCATACTCGTCCATTAGCCACATAGCCCTCGTAATTGTAGCCATCCTAATCCAAACACCCTGAGGATTCACAGGAGCCACTATCCTGATAGTCGCCCACGGACTTACATCATCCCTACTCTTCTGCCTCGCAAACTCCAACTACGAACGCACCCATAGCCGGACTATAATTTTAGCTCGCGGCCTACAAACACTTCTTCCCCTAACAGCAACATGATGACTAGTAGCCTCCCTAACAAATCTAGCCCTTCCACCAACCATCAACCTAACCGGAGAACTATTCGTAATTATAACAACATTCTCATGATCGAACATCACAATCATCCTCACAGGATCCAACATACTGATCACAGCCCTGTACACCCTGTACATTCTAATTACAACACAACGAGGCACCCTCACACACCACATCACCAACATCAAACCAACCCTTACACGAGAAAATTCCCTGATACTAATACACATCATCCCACTTCTACTCCTATCCCTCAACCCCAAGACAACCCTAGGACCCCTTTACTGTAAATATAGTTTAAACAAAACATCAGGCTGTGAACCTGACAACAGAGACTCATAACCCCTTATTTACCAAGAAAGACCCCAAGAACTGCTAATTCTTACAACCATACCTAAAACTATGGCTTTCTTACTTTTAAAGGATAAGAGAAATCCATTGGCCTTAGGAACCAAAGATTTGGTGCAACTCCAAATAAAAGTAATAAACCTATCCCTATCCCTGACAATAACCTCACTTATCGTTCTCACCATTCCCACCCTTACCAACGTAAACAAACACTACCCACACCACGTAAAAACCTCTACCAAACTCGCTTTCCTAATCAGCCTCATACCCACCCTCACATTCATCTACTCCGGACAAGACATAATCACCTCCAACTGACACTGAATCACTATTCAAACACTGGAATTATCCCTCAGCTTCAAATTAGACTACTTCTCCATAATTTTCATCCCAACAGCCCTCTTCATCACATGATCCATCATAGAATTCTCCCTATGATACATGCAACTAGACCCCAACATCGACAAATTCTTCAAATATTTACTTATTTTCCTCATCATAATACTAATTCTGGTCTCTGCCAACAACCTATTCTAACTCCTTATCGGATGAGAAGGAGTGGGCATCATATCTTTCCTCCTAATTGGATGATGACACAGGCGAACAGACACAAACACAGCAGCTCTACAAGCAATCATCTACAACCGCATCGGCGACATTGGCTTTATCCTAGCTATAGCATGATTCTTTATCCATTCAAACGCATGAAACCTCCAACAACTACTTATCCTAAACACGGACCCAAATTCCCTACCACTGGCAGGCCTCCTCCTTGCCGCAACAGGCAAGTCTGCCCAATTTGGCCTATACCCATGACTACCCTCAGCAATAGAAGGCCCCACACCCGTCTCAGCCCTACTTCACTCCAGCACGATAGTCGTAGCAGGAATTTTCCTATTAATCCGATTCCACCCCTTAATAGAAAACAACAAAACAATCCAAACACTAGCACTATGCCTAGGCGCCCTTACCACGCTATTCACAGCAATCTGTGCCCTGACACAAAACGACATTAAAAAAATCATCGCATTCTCCACCTCAAGCCAACTAGGCCTAATAATAGTGACAATCGGTATCAACCAACCACACTTAGCGTTTCTCCACATTTGCATGCACGCATTCTTCAAAGCCATATTATTCATATGCTCAGGATCTATCATCCACAACCTGAACAACGAACAAGACATCCGAAAAATAGGAGGCCTACACAAGACCATGCCCCTTACGACGGCTTCCCTAATCATCGGAAACCTTGCCCTCACGGGCATACCATTCCTAACGGGCTTCTACTCCAAAGACCTAATTATCGAAACCATAAACACGTCGTATACCAACGCCTGAGCCCTCACAGTCACACTCATCACCACCATCCTCACAGCTGCCTATAGCACCCAACTTATTTTTTCTAACACTACTAGGACGACCCCGTTTCCCAACCCTAACAACCATCAATGAAAGTGACCCTAACCTTACCAACCCAACCAAACGCCTTATAATCGGCAGCATTTTCGCCGGCTTCATTATCTCTAATAATATTCCCCCGACGAACATCCCCCAAATAACCATGCCCCCTTACCTCAAACTATCCGCCCTCCTCATTACTATACTAGGCCTTATTCTAGCGCTAGAACTATGCCTATACACGCCCAACCTGACCCCCAAACCACCCTCACCCCCACATAACTTCTCTGCCCTCCTGGGATTTTTCCCAACCCTCACCCACCGCACAATATCCTACCTAGGCCTAACCACAAGCCAAATCATGGCCCTCCAAACACTAGACCTAACCTGACTAGAAAAAACAATCCCAAAAAACATTGCCCACTTCCAAATACTAGCCGCAACAACCACATCCAACCAAAAAGGCCTAATCAAATTATATTTCCTCTCCTTCCTAGTCACAATCCTAACAACTACATTACTGATTATTTAACCACCCCGAGTAATCTTAATAACAACAACAACCCCCATGAACAAAGACCACCCAGCCACCACCACTAACCAACACCCATAACTATACAACGCAGCTACACCCGTAGAATCCCCATGAAAATAACCTGTCCCCTCCCCCTCAAAGACAACCCAATAACCCATATTCTTAAAACTGACTACAACCTCCACCTCATCATAACACGCCATCCACAAGACCACAAACAACTCCATCACCAACCCCAACAACATGGCCCCCCAAACCACTACACTCGATCCCCAAGCCTCAGGATACTCCTCAATGGCCATAGCAGTAGTATACCCGAACACCACCATCATCCCCCCCAGATAAACCAAAAACACCATCAACCCTAAAAAAGACCCCCCAATACTAACCACAATACCACAACCAATCCCCCCACTAACAAGCAATCCCATCCCCCCATAAATAGGGGAAGGCTTTGAAGAAAACCCTACAAAACCAATAACAAAAGCAACACTCAACAAAAATGTGACATATATCATAATTCTCACATGGACTGCAACCATGACCAATGATATGAAAAACCATCATTGTACTTCAATTACAAGAACCTAATGACCAACACCCGAAAATCTCACCCCCTCCTAAAAATCCTAAATCACTCATTTATCGACCTCCCCACACCATCAAATATCTCAATATGATGAAACTTCGGCTCACTATTAGGCATGTGCCTAATACTCCAAATCGTAACAGGACTCCTCCTAGCCATACACTATACAGCAGATACAACGACAGCATTTTCCTCCATCGCCCACATCTGCCGAGACGTCAACTACGGCTGAATCATCCAACATGCCCATGCCAATGGAGCATCCATATTCTTTATCTGCCTCTTCATCCACGTAGGCCGAAGCCTCTATTACGGATCCTACACCTACTCAAAGACCTGAAACATCGGCATCATCCTACTCCTCACAACCATAGCAACAGCATTCATAGGTTACATTCTACCCTGGGGACAAATATCATTCTGAGGAGCAACAGTAATCACAAACCTACTATCCGCTATTCCATATATCGGCACAGACATAGTAGAATGAATCTGAGGCGGGTTCTCAGTAGACAAAGCCACCCTCACATGCTTCTTCGCCCTTCACTTCATCCTCCCCTTTGTAATCCTGACTTTAAGTATCGTGCATCTTCTATTCCTACACGAAACAGGATCTAACAACCC
Source organism: Cynocephalus volans (assembly GCF_027409185.1). Taxonomy (NCBI): domain Eukaryota; kingdom Metazoa; phylum Chordata; class Mammalia; order Dermoptera; family Cynocephalidae; genus Cynocephalus; species Cynocephalus volans. The sequence goes on along the minus strand of NC_084464.1, from coordinate 7,154,397 downwards.
CTCAGGAATCCCATCAAGCTCAGACAAAATCCCATTCCACCCTTACTACACAATCAAAGACATCCTAGGAATCCTTCTACTCATACTACTCCTCCTCACCCTCACCTTCCTCCACCCAGACCTCCTAGGAGACCCCAGCCAACCCCCTAAGCATGCCATCCCATATCAAACCAGAATGATATTTCCTATTCACCTATACAATCCTACGCTCAGTCCCTAACAAACTAGGAGGAGTCCTTGCCCTCATCATATCCATCCTAGTCCTAGCACTCATCCCCGCCCTACAACTATCCAAACAACGCAGCATGATATTCCAACCAATCAGCCAATGCCTATTCTGAGCCCTTATCTCCGACCTCCTCGCACTCACCTGAATCGGAAGCCAACCAATAGAGTACCCCTTCACTTTAATCGGCCAAACAGCGTCCCTCCTATACTTCTCCATCATCCTAATCCTTATACCCTTAGCCAACCTCATCGAAAACAAACTTCTCAAATGATAAAAGTCCTTGTAGTATAAAAATTACCCTGGCCTTGTAAACCAAAAATGAAGGAAACACCCTCCCTAGGACAATCAAGGAGAGAACTTCCCGTCCTACCATTGGCACCCAAAGCCAAAATTCTAATTAAACTACTCCCTGCCCACACCAAAAACTTACCCTCCAAGTACTTCACCAGTATTGAATAAAACCAATAAAAATCACGAATACCCTATGTACATCGTGCATTAAGTGAATTTCCCCATGAATAATATGCTAGTACTGTTAGTTTCATAAAGTACATAGTACAAATGATGCTGGAACAATTGCACCATATGCATCCATATGCAAAAAACTTAGCCTATACCTAAACTTCACACCTTATGCAAAAAATTAACTCAAAATAGATTATAAGCCTAAACATGTAACATAAATCTATAAAAAATTTTTAGAAGAAAACATAGAAGAAATCTTTATGACCTTGGGTTTGGCAATCCGTTTTTAAGTACAACACCAAAAGCATGATCAATACAAGAAAAAAAATTGATGAATAGGACTTCATCAAAATTATAAACTTTTCCTCTCCAAAACATACTGTTAAGAGAATGAAAAGACAAGTCACAGACTGGAATAAAATATTTGAAAACCACATGTCTAACAAAAGACTTGCTTCTAGCATATATAAAGAATGCTTAAAACTTAACAACAAAAAATTAATAATAAAATTTAAAATTTTAAATGGGCAAAATACTTGAATAGACATTTCACCAAAGATTATTTACAAATGGCTGTAAGAGCATGAAAACATACTTAACATCGCTAGTCATTAGGCAAATCAAAATGAACTCCACGATGAGATATCACTACACACCTGTTTGAATAGCTAATATTGATATAACTGATAGTACCTGGTGAGGATGCAGAGCAACTGGAACTTTCACACGTTGCTGTTGAGAATGCAAAACAGCACAGACACTTTGTAAGTAAGTTTGTCAGTTTCTTAAAAAATTAAACATATTCTAACTATATGGTTCAGCAATCCCACTCCTAGGTATTTATCCAGGTGAAATAAAAATTTATGTTTAACCCCCCAAAATTTGTTGAATGAATGCATTAATGAATAAATAAATGAATGGGTCTACCACAATGTAAAATGACTAGATAATGTCAAAATTGCTGAAACAAAAAGCAAAAATATAAGCCTATTTTAGGAATAAGGAAGTAACTACCACAAAGAATAGTTGAAAAAGTTAAAAGAGATTGACTCTCAGGAGACAGGACTTATGGGTGGAAATGGTTAAAAGGGGCTGCTGTTTTTCATTAAGAACCTTCCAGTACTATTGATTTTTTAACTATGTGAATATATTGCTTTCATAAAAATTTACAATGCAAAGTCATGCTGTATGATTCTATTTCTATGAAGTTCTAGAACTGGTGGCACTAATCTTTGGATGCATGCTACTTAATCTCAGATGTTTCAGAAACAAATATCTCCATACACAGAAAGAAAGCAAATGCAAATCAAATGAGCTAAATGTTAATGACAGGTGGATCTGGGTGAAGGCTATCTAGGTGTTCTTTACAGTACTCCTTTTCTTGCAACTGTTCTGTAAGTTTTAAACTATTTCCAAATAAAAGTTTTTAAAAATAAATAATCTATGGTAGAAAATCAAAACAATGGTTGCCAGTGAAGGGTGAAGGCAGTGACTGACTGAGAAAGAGCATGAGGGAACTTTATGATATGTTGGCAATGTTCTATATCTTGATGGGGGTTGGGTTATATGGTATGTACATTTATTAAACTTCATAGAATGGTATGCTTAAGATTGCTGCATTTCACTGTATGTAAGTTTTACTTCAATAAAAAAACATAAACAAATATTAAACTTAGTGATATTAATGCTGAAGGTTTAGGTAAAGTATACTGATGTCGGCAACATACCTTCCCATACATCAGAAAAAAAATTATAAGATGAATTGATAGATGGAAAGAGACATAAATAGATGGACAGATATGTAACAAAGCAAAAATAGAAAAAATGTTCATTATGAAATCCAGTGGTAAATATTTGGTTGTTCACTGTAAATTTCTTTCAATTGTGTTGAATATTTGAAATTTTTCATAATAAAATGTTAGGAAAAAAAGCAAAGGATGAAAAACCAGGATGAAAGGAGGCATGGGATTTTAAAACTTATCAAAAAGGAACAAGTCTTTAAAAAGCTTGCAGAACACTGATACGGGTCAGGAAACTGAGGTAAAGGGACTTACACACTATGACCCAGCTAGTAAGTGGCAAAGAAAGGTCTGGAACTGAGGTCTGTTTACCCTGCAGCATGCAAAGCCTTCTCAACAGCAAGCCCCCAGAGGCACAGTAGCACAGACACATGACCAGTTCTGTCCTCTGTCTAGCCCAGCACCATGCACGGGGACACTTAACACCCTTGGATAAGAACGAGAGCCCCCATTTCCCTCATTAACTTTGATAAAATACTTACTCAGAGAGTTTGCAGAGATATCAAGTTCTGGTCTTCATTTGTCAACAGTGAATTTTAAATTTCCTTTGGGACATTTTTGAACACGAAACTTTCCTCTCAGCCTTTGGTACACGTAAGAGGCACTGATGTCTCATCTTTGTTGAGTCATACAGAAACATTTTGGTTAAGTAAACAGCCTGAAGAGAACTGCCATTGCCTACACAAATCTTTCTGGACCAGGCTACACATTTAAAAACACAAATAATCCCCATGTCCATCTGCAGGAAAATGAATGAGAAAATTGTGCTGCAGTCATATAAGGAATACTATGTGGAAATTAAAATTAATGCACTGTGCCACTAGCATAACAAAATGGATAAATCTCAAAAACATCATATTGAAGAGAAAAAGAAAGTTGCAGAAGAATACACATAGTATAATACCATGTCTTAAAATTTTAAACACATATAAATCAATTGTTTTGTTTGAGGATATGCACCTACGAATAAAATGTATGGAGTGATAAAAACCAAATTCAGAATAATGGTTTCCTCTTGGGAGAGAGAAAGGGCTCCATAGGTAGCTTCTATAATTGTTGTTTTTGAAATAAAAGTTTAAAAGAATTCTGTCTCTGATCATCATAATTAGGGTAATTCAGAACTACCTTCTTTCTAAAGAAAACTGAGACAATTTTTTAAAAGAACACACTCTTACGACTATCAAAGAAGTAATAAAAGAGTGTGGAATTACCAAACCCAGATGCAGGTCTGGATCACAAAACCCAGAGAAGTTTTTGGTCCACTTTTGCTCATGGGGCTTTTACCAATATAGAAGTGGCTGGGAGTCTAAGCAGCTTTTTGACAGTTATAGAGATCAGGGTCTTCAGAGTGTCAAGGCCAGGTAAACCACCTATCATCTGGGGTTGGGACCTCAAAAGACTACATACTAAGTGGCATAGGCATGAACTGGAAATAAACCTTACTTCACATGGACGGTATCCCCACGTAGGGTCATCTGAGGGATCCAAAAAATCTCAAGCCCCGAACCAGGAGCAAAGTGATTCCAAGTAGCTACTCTGGAGCACTGACGCTGTTAAACTGTGAAGTTAATGAGTCCTAGGACACACCTACCTCTGATCGTCTCATGTGAAACAATAAACGCCATTCTTTTTCAAACCACTTTTAGTCCGTTTAGTTCTGCTGCTTGAAGCCAGAAGCGTCCTGATACTGTGAGCAGTAACAGATACCGTCCCTCCTCACAAAGCTTACGGTCAAGTAACTGAGGAGAAACAGCCATTGTCTTCGTTTTCTAGGGCTGCTGTAACAAAGTACCACAAACTTGGTGGCTTAAGCCACAGAAATTCATTGTCTCACAGTTCTGGAGTCTAGAAGTCCAAGATCAAAGTGCCGGCAGGGTTGGTTCCTTCTGAGGCTGTGAGGGAGAATCGGTTCCAGGCCTCTCTCCCAGCTTCCGGTGGTTTGGCTGCAATCTTTGACGTTCCGTGGCTTCTACTGCATCACTCCGATCTTGACCTTCATCTTCACGTGGCTTTCTCCCTGTCTGTGTCTTTCTGTCCAAATTTCCCCTTTTAATAATGGCACCAGTCATACTGGATTAGGGCCCAGCCTCATGACCTCATTTTAACTTGATAACTTCCATGTAAAGACCCTATCTCTAAATGGTCACATTCTGAGGTCCTGGGGGTTATGACTTCAACATATGAACTTGAAAGGGGGGGATACAATTTAACCTATAACACCAATAAACTTCATTTTGTCCCTGGGAGAGGAAACTCTAGGCCTACACGAGTGAGAGGAGCTTCCCCGGAATCCACCTTACATTGTTTTTGATAGATAATTCTATTTAGTGATATAAAGCCCTCTTAAAGGAATTGAAACAGTTTGTTGCCAGAATCTAATGTCTTATGCTCAAAACCATCCAAGATTCCCCACCACTTCATAAATAAATGGCTGCACCTTTCTGACCATGTCATTCAGGGCTCTCTGCACACTGGCCCCAGGTGCATTTTCTAGCCTCACATTCCAGTAATCCCCTTAAACCACTCTAATTGGATATCCACTGTTTTCACCCACTTCATTCAGTATTGTAATCTGTTCCTTCTTCTTAGAATACTTCTCTCCTCAGTCTCCATCTATGAAAATCCTTGCCACAGAGCTAGTTACTCGGATTCTGAGATGGAGATGAGAGAGCAGATCATTTGTAAGGGAGTGCTCTCAGGGTCAACCTGTAGAATGTAAGGGAAGGAAGCAGGAGTAGGCAGAGGAAAACTGTAGGCTGCAGTGTGGTCACAAGGCCTCAGCCAAATCCACAGGAAGATACGAACCTGGGATAGCCCTTCATAGTTGTCCTCAGTTGGGACAAGGAATCCAGGTCTTTATACTCCTGGGGCAAACAGACTCAAGGATGACCCCGTCATTCCTGCCTCCTGATGTTCGTGCTGTTAAGTGTGGACTGGACCTACTGATTTTCTCCTAATCAACAGAATACACCAAAGGTGATAGGGTGTCGCTTTCATAATTATATTATGTTATATAAGACTATCTTGCTACCAAAGCCACTCTAGATACTCAGCTTGCTGGCTTGATAAACTGCCCATGTTGGGAAACCTCATGTGGCAAGGAACTGTGGATGGCCTCTAGGAGCTAAGGACAGCCTCCAACCAACCATCAGCAAGAAGCCAGAACCTACAAGAGCAAGGAAATGGATTCTGCCAGCAGCCTGAGTTTGGAAGTGGATTCTTCCCCAATTGAGCCTCCAGATGAGAAAGCAGCCTGGCAACACCTTGAATATAGTCTTGTAAGACCCTAAGCAAAGAACTCAGTTAAGCCATGCATAGACTTCTGACCCACAGAAGCTGTGAAATAGTAAATGTTTGTTGTTTTAAGTCACTGCTATGGTTTGAATATGTCCCCCAAAACTCATATACTGGAAACTTAATCTCCAATTCAGGGAGGCAGTGCAGAGTCTGAGGCTGAGGCTGAGTTGACAGAGGCTGCTCTAAGGGGGTGGGGGGGACAGGGCGACAACCCTGGAAGAGCTCTTCACACCCCCACATGCTTCCCAGAACTCCCCCCAACCCACCCCCACCCCTCCCAGGCGCACCTGCTCTGCTCGCTTCTCCCCCCACCGACTCCCCAAAACCACATGTTCTGCCAGTAGCATGCAGCTTCCCCCCCCAAGGCCTTTACAGTCAGACCCAAGATCTTTTCCTGGATGCCCTTACCACCTACCCTGGGCACCCCTGGCAGCTCCTACTGGCTGCTCTACAGGACCAAGTGGTACCCAGGGTCCCCTGCCAGATCCCTGTGGGACCCCTAGGACCGAGGAGCAGCCATCTGGGGAGGGGGCACCACCGGCCCTGCAGAGCTGCTGCCTTATGTGCCAGAAGAAGTTCACTCCTGGGCTGGCCCAGCCAGGCACTGACAGCCACCTCTCTCAGTGCTTGGCAGAAAGCATGGAAGATGTGGTGTGGTAACACACTGGGTGGTCCAGAGCAGCCCCTAGAGGCATGAGCCACTGCTAGACAGTGCAAGGGCCCTGGCCTCACTCCCCACTGCCTGCCAGAACCTCCTCCTCTGCTCTTAAATATATACAGTAAAATAGGAGGGTTGGAATTGAAAAAAAAAAAAGAAAACCTCCAATGCAACAGTGTTGGGAGATGGGGCCTAATGAGAGGTGATTAGGCCACCAGGGCTCTGACTTCATGAATTGATTAATGCCATTATCACAAGAGTGGGTTTCCTATAAAAGGTGCATCCCTCTTTTGTCTCCCTTTCTTGCCCATGTGATCCTTCCATCATGTTGTGATGCAGCAAGAAGGCCCTCACTGGATGCGGTCCTTCAGATCTTGAACTTCTCAGACTCCAGAACAATTAGCCAAATAAATTTCTGTTCATTAAATTACCCAGGCTGTAGTATTCTGTTGTAGCTACGTAAAATGGACTGGTAGCCACTAAGTGTGTGGTAACTTGCTATGCATTGATTGATAACTGACACAACCACCATGTTGACCATTCATTGGACATAAACCATCTCCAGGAAAGGGACTTGACTTTGGATAAGGTCCCCTCTTCAGCAGAAGCAAGTCCCATAAAGGGCTAACAGCTTAAGACTGGCATCTGGCTGAACTCCAACAGCTGGATAAACAAGTCTTCAGACCTGATAGGGACTTGGGGGAGTGTAACACAGAATCCACAACAATTCTATCCATCCTTCAAATTCCATTCAGTAGTTTCCTGTGGCTGCCATAACAAATTACCATAGACTTGAACAGAACTTTATTCTCTCACTGTTATGGAGGCCAGACTTCTGAAATCTAGGTGTTGGCAAGGCTGCACTCACTGTGGTGGCACTAGGAGAGAATTTGTTCCAGCTCCTGGTGGCTGCCTGGCATTCCTTGTCTTTCCTTGGTTTGTGGCTTTATTATTCCAGTCTCTGCCTCTGTCTTCACATCACCTTCTCCACTATGTCTCTGTGTGTCTTCTCCTCCTCTGTCTCATAAGGATACTTGTAATCCCCCAGCCAGATATTATTTCTCTATTCTTGAAAATTCTGGAATCCTTAGCTGGCATTTTCCTTAGAACATTTTGTATTATAGTCCTAAATAACTTTGTGTATTCTCACCCTTATCATTGGACTCTTGAGTTTTAGGGATGCAGCATGTTTTTATGTTCAAATTCCAATTCTGTCACTTACTAGTATATGTGACCTTGGGCAAGTTAATTGATTCATTCATTTAGCACATATTTATTGAGTGCTTGCCATATTCCAAACACTGTAACTAAGTGCTAGGGATACAATAGTGAACAAAGTCCCTTACAGGGCTTACACTCTAGGAGAAAGAGAATCAATAAACAAGATTTAAAAGTAAAATATGTTTTATATGTTTACATATTTTATGTCAAACAGAAATAAGAGATCTAAAGGAAACTGAAGCAGGGGTTAGGGAATGTGGGATGGGGTGCAATTTCAAATAGCGTTGTCTAGGAAGGCCTTATTGAAAAAGCAACAATTAAGGAGAAATCTTAAGGAGGTGATGAAGCCAGTCACATAGTTATCAAGGGGAAAGTCATCCCAAGCTGAAGACATAGCATGTACAAAGACCCTGAGGTGGGACCGTGCTTGAAGCATTCAAGTATGGTAGGAGGGAGAGTGAATTAGTTGGGGATCTTTTACGGAAAAATTCATATTATCTTTTAATTCCATGTTTCCATGAAATTTTTAAAGTACCCTTGTATATAGATATATGAGAGGGAATTTATTAGGGAAATTGGCTCACATGATTATGAAGGCTGAGAAGTTCCACAACAGGTGCTGAGCTAGAGCTGGGTCTGGAGCTCACAGACCCCTCAAGCCCATTCACAGACTGGTCACAAACCCTTCACATGCCAGGCTGGATCACCAGACCCCTCACAAGCAGGTCTATGAGCTAGGTAACCAGCAAACAGGTCCTTGGAAGCCATAAGTTTGAGATCATGGCCACACACAGTGGATGCCCAAGACAGATGCCAGCCAGCCATGGCACCATGCAGGCTCACTAATTCCACCTGCCACACACAATTTGCTTACAAAGAATGTGCTGCACCACCCCCAATCAGATGGGCATGCTAGGGGGCCTGATAAAATTATCCTGTTTTCCCAACAATCCACCCCTTCAGGGTCCCTCACCATACCATCCATGTGTTCAGAATCTTCCATGATGTTCCCCTAGCGAGGATAAATGACCCTTACATTTACATAACCTATTGTCCAATCAATATGCCTTAAGACTTGTAGTTCTGTCTTTTTAGCTGTTAGTCTCATATGTCTGGTTAATAGTCACCGTTGGTGTGATTCTCCATGGAAATCCGGCAGCCATACTGATGGGAAATTCAATGCACATTCAGTAGATGATCATGTCAATGTATGTATGCAGCCAGACAACTGACCAGACTAGGAATTTGACTGACAGCCCAGGTCCTTGCACTTTGGCTGTGTTCACAGCCCACCCACATTGTTCCAAATGACTTAGCAGTGTTGGAGCTGCCTGGGTTAAATCTTGGGGCAATACTTGAAAGGTCCACTGTCTTCCTTCCCAGGTGAAGGCAAACTGATCTTGGCTATCAGTCAAGATTGGAATAGAGAAAAAAGCATTTGCAAGGTCCAATACATAATGATAAGTTCCCAGCTGAGTCGTCAGCTGATCCATCAAGTCGTGAACTGAAGGCACAGCTGCATGCAAAGGAGGCACTGCTTTGTTTAGTTCTTGATAATCTACAGTCATTCTCCAGGTACCATCAGGCTTTTTCACAAGCCATACCAGAGTATTAAGTGGGCTATGAACTGGATGAATAATGCCAACTTTCTCTAATTCCAATATAGTGGCACTTATCTCTGCATGTCCTCCTGGTAGGCAATATTGCTTTACATTAGCTACACGTCTTGGCTTGGGTAACACCTGTGGGTCATGTTTAGCATATCCTCATGACAGAGGCTTTACTGTCCATATTTGCAGCTGAAACTCTCCAACTGTTGTTTGCAGGTGCAAACCATAAAGTACATCCATGCCCAAGATGTATTCAGCCACGGGAGATATATATATATAGTATATACACAAGGAGGTAATCTTCCTATGCCCAATGGCAATGACACAGCTTTGATTTCAATTGTATTTCCTCCATAGCCATCTACATGAACTGTGGCCCCTTGAAACTTATCTGGATTGCCATAAATCAGGCTACATTCTGCGCCTGTATCCACCAATGCCAAGACAGGCTGCACATTTGTCCTCAACCAATATATTGCCAATCCAACATGAGGCCTCCGGTCCTCGCCTGCCCCCAAAAGACGAGCACCTTGGCCTGTTCCCTAGTCAAAATGGAACAGTTCATCCACCTCCTCGGGAGCAACCAAAAAGTCTTTTAAATCCACTGAGTGCCCTGGCTACCTGTTTCCGGACATTTGGTAAAAAGCTGTTCAGGGTGCAATTTCTGCCACAAAGTAAACAGGACTGTATTTGGCTGCTGGTCAGTTTTCTTTTTATCAGCCCCTGCTGCAAGCAAGCCAAGCCACATCTGCTTACGGCTAGTCTTGCTTGGTCCCTTCTGGATAAAGTCCCATGCATTTCTTGGGGGTTTGGTCTTAGCCACCTTTTGGACCCAAGCTGGCTATCATGGTCGTTACCTCATGTATAGGATGACCAATGTATGGGGCCAGTATGGCCATCAGTGACCCAAAGGACATTGACGGGGCATTTTGTAGCACTATGTCTCTCATGCTGCCTGTAAAACTTTCATCATCTGGGCCACGAGTGTACACATTAAACAAGGACTGCCTCATCCCCAGCTCCCGAATGATTTGGACCAACTCCACATACGTTTGCCATTTACTAACGATCTTGGGCAGTTCTCCAGCATTTGCCCACATGGTTTGGGCAGCTGCATTCACCCAGTCCCTCAAGGAATGATGACCTCGCCCTTGTGCATATCTGTGGCTATTCTACAGCTGCTGCCTCAGGGATGGGTGTATGGTAATGGAGGCCAATTTCTCCACCTCCTCACCAGAGCGTACCACACTATCCACCCCTAGGTCCCACAGCCGCAACAGCCAAGCAGCAGGGTCTACCATGTTTCTGCCTGAACTGTCTTCCCAAGTCAACCAGTTCAGCCTGGTATATGGGACATAGGTGGTGAACTGGGTCACCAGTGAATTGCCCACCAGTTGTCCATCTGGTCCCATAGGCTGCTCGTGCTTCATTTTCTGATGCACAACAGGTCGTGCCTGGAGATGCATGGTCTCCCCCAAATCACCACTGGATGGGTCGTCTTCCCTGGTGTGAGAAGCAGGAGTGGCCAGTTGCTCACGTCATCCTCCAGGATAATCATTCACGCTTCCAACAACTCTGCTTTCTGCCACAAATCTCAATCAGTTTGTAGCACAGTGAGCAGCAGCCAGGCTCCGGTCAGCAGAAAAGTGGCCACTGGGCACCACATGCTCAAGGACAGCCGCGTTTCCTCCCCCTCCCAAGGGGTTTTGTGTTATAGTACCTGGTCTATGCTGCCTTGCAGTACAGTGTGCAGCAACCACATCCTGGCCAACAGGAAGGTGGCCATAGGGCAGAGCATATTCATTTCCTCCTTCTTCCAAGGGCTTTTGGCTCCTGTACCTGCTCAGAATCCTGTTGCAGACTAAGCCAATTGTCGAGCTCTTTTACCTGCCCCAAATCCTGCCAACTGGGGCAATTGTCAAGCTAGGGCTGGGTCTGGAGCTCACAGACCCCTCAAGCCTATTCGCAGACCAGGTCACAAACCCTTCACATGCCAGGCTGGGTCACCAGACCCCTCACATGCAAGTCTATGAGCTAGATCACTGACAAATAGGTCCTTGGAAGCCGTAGGTTCGAGAGCATGGCCGCACATGGCAGACACCCGAGGCAGACGCCAGCCAGCTGCGCTGCTGCACAAGTGCACTAACTTCACCCACACACACACAATCTGCTTACAAAGAATGCAGCACCCCCAACCAGATGGGCAGGTGAGGGGGCCTAATTAAATTATTCTATTTTCCCAACAACAGGCTATCAACAAACTGGAGACCCTGAGATGCTGGTAGCAAGTCCAAGTCCAAAATCCTCAGAACCAGGGAAACCAATGGTGTAGTTCTGAGTCTGAGGACAAAGGCCTGAGAGCTCAGAGTTGTCAGTGGTGTAAGTCCTGGAACCCAAAGGCTGAAGAGTCTCGAGTTCTATTGTTCAATGACAGTAGGGAAGAGTGTATCCCAAGCCCCAGCAGATAGAGAGATGCATTTGCCTTTCTCTCTTTTTGTTCTCTCCAGCCCTCCAGCAGATTGGATGGTGCCCACTCATATTGAGGGCAGATCTTCCCCACCCAATCCACTCAGCTCACATGCTATTCTCCTCTGGAAACACCCTCACAGAAACACCCCAAAATAATGCTTTACCTGGTTTCTAGGTATTCCTTAATCTAGTCGACATCTAAAATTAACCAACACAGAGAGTAAGTGAGGAGAAGGATAAATGAGAGGGAGGAAGTAGGAGATGAAGTCAGAGTGGTAAAGGGCAGAGTCTGGATCATGAAGGGCCTTATGGGACATAGTAAGGACTTTGGCTTTTACTCTGAGCGAGATCAAGACTCACTGGAGGATTGTGAGTACAGGAGGAATAGGATTTAGTTTACATTTAAACAGGATCACACTGGCTGCTGAGTAAAGAAGAGACTGCAGGGAGTTGTGGTAGGCAGCATTCTAAATATGCACCCCCTCCTCCAAGATTCCTGTCTCTTGGTTATTCAACCAAATGCTAACCTGAGTACAGCTTTGAAGAGATTTTACAGATGTAATTTAAGTCCCAAGTCAGTTAACCTTAAGATATGAAGATGATCTGTATGTGCTGACCCAATCAAATGAGCCCTTTTAAAAGCAGAAGGTTTTCTCCAGCTTGTAGCAAAAGAGGGAGACGGAGGGATTTGCAGCACACGGGAAATTTGGTGTGTAGTTGCTGGCATTGAAGATGGAGAGGACATGATCAGAAGGAACGTGTGTAGCTGCATAAGAAGGAGTGTGTGTAGAAATGTATGTAAGATCAGACGGTGACCCCACCCAGCAGCCAGCAAGAGAACAGGACCTCGGACCTACAGCCATGGGTATTCTGGACTCTGCCAACAGCCTTAATGAGCTTGGAAGTGGATTCTTCCCTAAAGCTTCCAAGTAAGAGCCCAGCCTGGCTGATGCCTTGACTTCAGCCTTGTGAAACCCTAAGCAGAGAACCTACCCTATCTCTCTGGACTGCTGATGTACAGAACTGTGGAATAATAACTGAGTGTGCTTTTAAGCTGCTAAGTTTATGGTAATTTATTGTGCAGCGACAGGGGCCATGAGAGGAAGCTGGGAGACCAATTAAGAAGCTGTGGTAATAATTTAGGTGGTAGAAGACATTGGCCCAGACCAAACTAGTAGCCATGGAGATGAAGAGTAGTCAGATTCTAGGTATATTTCAGGGATGTCAGAAAAAAATATTTCTAGTCTAAGAACAGATGGAGTTCTCATCAGCTTAGACTGGAAAGACAAGTGAAGGGGCACTTTGTGGGGACGGGGAAGATCGGTAACTCTGCTTAGGACCTGTTAAGTCTGAGTTGCCTATTAAACAAATAGGTGGCATCTAAAGCCATGAAACTAAATGAGCTCACCAAGGCAGTGAGTGTAGACCAAGAAGAGGGCCAAAGACTAAGCTCTAGTGCACTCCAGAGTTGAGTGGTCAGGAATATGTGCCAGCAAAGGAGAATGAGCAGCAGCAGTTACTCAATTTCTCTGAGCTTCAGTTTCCTCATCCGCACAATGGGGATACAAATAGTCACTACCTATAGAATCACTGAATTAAGTAATGGGTTTTTAAGTGTTTAAACGGTTTCTGGTGCACAGGATGCATTCGATAAATGTTAGCTATTATTTGAGAGGGTAGAGACCATTTCTCACTCATCTCTTTATCCTTGTCACCTCCGCCACCCCGCTTCCTTCCCTACCACTTCACCAGCACCAAGTGCAGGGCTTTGCACACAATCGTCATTGAATCAGTAACTATTGAAGGGAATTTAATTCTCCATCTTAGTGTTCTAAAGCTAGGATTACTTTTTCGAGCTGAACAAAATGAGCAAATCCTTTTGGCCATTTGCAGCTCATGATCTGGGGAGCCAAGGACAAGAAAAAGGAGTGTCAGGAAATGAATTCCTTCCTTTCATTAAGTAGCTCCTGTTGTTAAGACATGGCCATCTTGAAGCCTTAGATTTCCATTCTGAAGCAGTCAGAGGTGGAAACGATATAATAAGAAAGAGAAATCCTATTTTGATGACAAAGATAAGTCCCAGATATTTAATTTTAAAATGAAGTATCTCTGTAGGGTTTACTCGTTTTTCTGTTTGGAGTGATTTCTTCAGATCCTCAAGATATTTATAAACCCCTAACTCTGAAAAATACCACCCACAGCAGGTCATAATTGTTTGACCTGTGCCTTTTAGTTTCACACAATGACCTGAACAGTGGCTACTGGGAATACTGTGCTTTTCCCTCCTAACTTCTCCTCTGAGATGTATTTACTTAAACACTTTATTGCCTCTGCATTGAGAATAATTTAAAACTGCAGTTAAGCCTGTAGCGGTTAAGTAAAAGCATGCGTCATTTGGATTGAATTTGTTGAGAAAGAATCAACTGCTCACTATCTGCTGTGAAATTTTGAAAATTCGAGGCAATTATCTCCTTGAAAGGAAAAACTGTTCTAATTTACTAAGCTTCATAGAAATGCACTCAGAAGTGCTGTTCAAAGCTTCAACTTTTGCCATTTGTGTTTTAAGGTAACTGTTCAATATTAGCAAAATGTGTGAATTTAACTAATGTATCGAAACAAAAGAAGCATTTCCAAAGTGCTCAAATCCATATGAGACCAATGTTGACTTGTTGATGTGAATTTAATTATTGTCTTCAAGCATAACTCTAACGACCCCTTTTATCTAATCATCACATTTATATAAACCATTAGCACATAGTACTTGCTTTGAAATGTTTTGCTACATAATCCAAAGTATTGTCCTACCCTAGGAGAGTCTCTAATAAGCTCAATATGTTTCCACAGAGTAACTTTCGGATCCACATCAAGTAAATTTAGGTTCTGCTGTTGCACAGAAAGTAACTTAAAACCAGCCTTTGAGCATGTGGAATAGAAGTGATTTAGTGCTCGTTCTGCCTTTCTATCACTTGCCGACAGGAATCAAAGGAAGGAAATCAGATTGTGCTGGCCTAACCAGTCTCAGGAGGTAAGTATTCCAGCGAATGACTAAACTGAGTCCCAGGGCTCCAGGTTGCAGGGAGCGACAATGACTAAAGAAGCCCGTTTGTTGGGCAATATTGACAGCTTTAAGCTGAGAAATACTGCTCTGGGTGCCCCAGGAACAATTTCACAGTAATAAATGCATCTATCTCCAAGCTATGCCTTTTCCATGTCTCCCAAAAAAGAGTTTTTAAAAGCAAAAAGCATTTTAATATGGTTTTTAAGTGACTGCTGTTTTGCTGCTCAGTCCTAAAATTCAAGGAGGTATGTTTTTAGTGATGATTTAACTCTTTAGGATGAACACAATAATAAGGGAATTCCTGTGCTTTCTGGCCACTTCACCTCTCCTAACCTCACCTTGCCTTGCTTCGCTTGGTCTCTGCCCAAGCCATGGAGGGGGTCGCAGTGGCGATGGCTGGGGCTGCCATGGCTGAGGGAGCCACAGCCATGCCATCCCCTCCTCCCATCTCTCTGCCTGCCCTCACCCTGGAGCCAGTGAGGAGGGCCCAGTGCCTCTGCCTGAGGCCAGGGGTCCCTGCTGCTCGGGCTCCCAGCCCCCTGAGCTGGAGCCTGAGCACAGCCTGGGCCACTTCAGAGATTGGAAAGGATGAGGTCAAACTGTCCCTGTTTGCAGATGACATGATTTTATATATAGAAAAACCTAAAGCCTCTTCCAAAAAACTCTTTAGAGCTGATTAACAATTTCAGTAATGTTGTAAGATACAAAATCAACACCCCCAAGTCAGTCATGTTTTTATACTCCAGTAACCAACTAGCAGAAAAAGAAATCAAGAATGTAAGCCCATTTAAAATAGTTGCCAAAAAAATAAAATACCTTGGAAGCAATTTAACCAAGGAGGTGAAAGATCTCTACAACAAGAACTCCAAAATTCTGCTGAAGGAAATTAAAGAGAACACCAAAAGATGGAAAGACATTCCATGGTCTTGGATGGGAAGAATTAACATTGTGAAAATTTCCATTCTATCCAGAGCAATCTGCAGATTCAGTGCAATCCCCATCAAAATACCAATGACATTCTTCACAGAAATAGAAAAAGCAATCCTAACATTCACTTGGAACAACAAAAGACCCTGAATAGCTGAAGCAATCCTGAACAACAACAACAACAACAAGACAGAGGCATAAGACTACCTGACTTCAAATTATATTACAAAGCTATTGTAACCAAAACAGCATGGTATTGGCATTAAAACGGACACCTGGATGAATGGAACAGAATAGAAAACCCAGGAATCAACCCACATACTTACAACCAACTGATCTTTGACAAAGGCAACAAGAACATTCACTGGGGAAAAGACTGCCTCCTCAACAAATGGTGGTGGGAAAACTGGACATCCATATGCAGAAGAATGAAACTAGACCTGTACTTCTCACCATATACCAAAATCACATCAAAATGGATTAAAGACTTAAATATAAGACTCAACACCATAAAATTACTAAAGAAAACATAGGGGAAACACACTAGGAAGTAGGACTGGGCAAAAACTTTATCAATAAGACCCCAAAAGCACAAGCAACAACAACAACAAAATAAACAAATGGGATTATATTGATCTAAAAAGTTTCTGCACAGCAAAGGAAACAAGGGTGAAAAGACAACCCACAGAATGGGAGAAAATATTTGCAAACTATACATCTGACAAGGGATTAATATCCAGAACTCAAACAGCTCAACAATAATAAAACAAATAATCCAATTTTAAAATGGGCAAAGGACCTGAATAGACATTTCTTAAAAGAAGATGTACAAATGGCCAACAGGTACATGAAAAAATGCTCAACATCACTAATCATCAGGGAAATGCAAATCCAAACCACATTGAGGTATCATCTCACACCAGTTAGACTGCTCATTATCAAAAGACTGAGAATAACAAATGCTGGTGAGGATGCAGGGAAAGGGGAACTCTCCTACACTGTTGGGGGGACTGTAAACTAGCACAGCCATTATGGAAAACAGTGTGGAGTTTCCTCAAACAACTACAGACAGAACTGCCATATGATCCAGCAATCCCACTACTGAGTATATATGTGAAGGAATGGAAATCATCATATCAAAGGGACACCCGCACTCCCATGTTCACTGCAGCTTTATTTACAGTAACCAAAATATGGAACCAATCTAAGTGTCTGTTGATGGATGATGGGATAAGGAAAATGTGGTACATATGCACAATGGAATACTACTCAGCCATAAAAAAAAGTGAAATGCTGACATTTGCAGCAACATGAATGAGTCTCAAGAAAATTATGTTAAGTGAAATAAGCTAGACAAGGAAAGAGAAATACCACATGTTCTTACTCATGACTGGGGGCTACGAAGAAAAAGAAGGAAGGAAGGGAGGGAGGGAGGGAGGGAGGGAGGGAGGGAGGAAACCACAACAATACATTGAACTTGCAGAAGGAGAGAACAAACCTAAGGATACTATGGATGGGGGGAGGGAAGGACAGGGTTTTGGGGATTGGTAGGTTGGGTAAAGGGCATTAGGAAAAATCATGATTTGCAATAATGAATATGCTAATAATAAAAAATAAAAATACAAAAATACAAAAATAAGCCAGTCTTTTGTGGGCTGGCCTGAGACCCCAAAGGCAGGTAGGTAACATGACAACAAAGAACAAGCTCTGAGGTTAGACTGAATTGGGTTCAAATCCTAGCTTTGCCCTCACTTTGAGGCCTTGCACGTGTCATTTCCATCTCTGCACATCATCTTACTCATCTGTGGAGCAGGGATGATAATAATACTCCCTTGTATTAGTTTCCTAGAGTTGCAATAACAAAGTACCACAAACCGGGGCCTGGGGGGACTTAAACACCTCCAATGTACCGTCTCACAGTTCTGGGAACTAGAAGTCTGAAATTGAAGTATCGGCAGGGTTGGTTCCTTCTTTCTATAAGCCATAGGTGTCTGATCTGTTTCAGGCCTCTCCCTGTGGCTTGCAGGTGGCTGTCTTCATGTCTGCATTGTGTTCTCCCTGCATACATATCTGTTTCTAAGTGTCCCCTTTTCATAAGGACACCAGTCATGTTGGATTAGGGCCCACCCTAATGGTCTCATTTTACCTAGATTACCTCTATAAAGACCCTGACTTTAAATACAGTCACATTCTGAAGCACTAGGGTTAGGATTGCAACATTTTAATTTGGGGGTGGGGGACACAATTCAACCCATAATACCCCTCAAGTGGGTGCTCTGAGGATGTGATGAGATAATGTATGTAAATCATTTAGTCTAATGTTTGGCTCATATAAGCACTCAATAAAAGCAGCTAACATCAGGCCCTGTGAATGTCCATACTTACTGACTTTGTGGGCTTAAATAACATTTGGTACAGAAGAAATCAAATTTGTTCACACTATTCCTCAGTACATCTCCCTCAACAAGTAGAGGTGGTCAAGGTGAGAAAAGCTAAATCATTGTAAATAAGTAGCAAGGGGGTCAAACTAGGGCATTGAGATACAATAAAAGTAGAATTGCATTTAGGTGGTAGGAAATGGTGAAAATTTCTTATCTGCCAGGAGACTGCAGGAATCAGTTGTCAGCTCATCAAGCAACCTTGGGATGGAGTGAAACACTTTGAAGGCAACTTTCGTTCAGAAAAAGGCAAATGTTTTAATATTGGACTAACCCAAACTCCAGAATGACAGTGCTAGAGCCCTTAATCCTATGGACTGTCTTTGGGAGAATTGGGGTTCAAGGGCAGCACGAAACATTCCTTACAGCTAGAGAAGATACTGGCTCTGCAATGGCAAGTTCATCAGGTTATGCTTTCCAATGACCACAGACATGAGCTGAATGTGCTGTAAGAAATCAGAAAAAGGAGGACACGGAAAAATCTCAGAATTCAGAGAAAATAGCACAGCAGACTCACAGTGGGGAAAACTTGTGAGCTGCATGTGTATGAATAACAGCCCTTGTACTTTTTGTTTTCACAGATAATTTTTTTTATCAACCTAGATCTTCTGTTTTAATACCTTGCAAGTTAAATTCTCAAGAGGCCACAAAAATATTTTTTAATAATATATGTATTCATAAATAAAAGACATATGGCCTGATCATAAAGAAATTAGATGGAATTTCTCATATATTGGCTTATACACATGCTTAGGCAGAGAAAATGGGTTCGGGGAGACAGGAAGAAGAGGGTCAAGAACATAGTCAATTGTGATTCTATGGCTAAGAAAGAAAGGAACTGGGTAGCAGGAAGAACATAAAGCTGGGAGTAAAGAGACTTGGCTTCTGCTACTAACTAACCTAACTTTGTGCAAATCATTTCCTCTCCCTGGGCCTTAGTAAAACAAAGAACTTGGCCTGGATGTTTGCTACACGTCCATATTTTGTTTTATAATTCACTCTTTTATACAATAGAATAATAAATAATGCACTCTAAACTATTATTAGTGGTTGTGGGAACTGCAGGCCCCACAGTGTAATCACGTTTTTCTGTAACCCCTATGTACTACCAAAATCCACTTAAGTTTATTTGAAGTTTCAGAAGGGTATTCCCTTTTGAAAACCTTCACCAGCTGCCGTTGTCTTTCACATGGCAGACTCCCCCTTTCTGCCTACGTGTCCTACCTTAGTAAACAGCACCACCCTTCATCCCATTTTTCATTCCAAAAACCTAGGAGACATCTTTTGCTCCTCCCTCTCTCCCAACCCTCACAAGTAGTGATCAGTTGTTAGTTCCCATCAATTCCATTGCTCAAATACTTATTTCTCAGATCCATTTACTGCTACCAACTCTACTGCCACTAACCTAGTCCAAGCCACACCTTCTGGACTATGGCAAGAGTCTTCATTAGTTTCCTTGTTTCTACCCATGCCCACCCTCCCCTGGTCCGTCTTCCACATAATAGCCCAAGGGATCTTTTTAAAATGAAAATCAGATCATATTAGGTCCCCGCCTAAAACCCTCCAGTGGATTCCCATTTCACTCAGAATGAAATCCAAAGAGCGTAACTGAGACCTCTGTTTCCTCAGTTGTCCAGGCCCTCATGATCTCTCCCTGGACCTGCTTCCCTCCTCCTCTGCCTGCCTCACAATTCAATCTCTATACAAAGCCAGTGATCTATTTCAAATATTCAATGAATTTGTCAATCTCATGAATAAAACCCTTTCACGTCTGCACATTACCTACTGGATTAAGTCCCAGCTTCGTATCCTGGCACTTAAGGACCTTTCATAGTCCACCCTCCCCCACACACACACCCCACCACCTAGTTCATTAGCCTCACCTCTGAATTCTCCCCTCCACCTAACTTTCTCCTAACTTCACCAAACCACTTCTGTTTTTCTTTTTAAAAAGTTTTTTCATTACGGTAAATTTCAGACATACACAACAGTAGAAAGCATACTAAAATAAATCTCCCTATACCTCTTATCCTGCTTCCAATTTATTCGACTTTTGCCATTTTTGCTTCGTCTATCCCTATCCTTCCCCACCCCACATACTTTTATGCTTCTGGAGTGTTTTCAAGCAGATCCCAAGTATCATATAAATTCACCTGTAGCTTCTCAAGTGGGCCCGTCTAACAGGAAACTCACCAACCTGCTTGGCGTTTCCCAAACATGTCCCACGCTCTCCTGTGAAACTGCACAGTTTGCTCCTTCTGCTGAGCATGGGCATGGCTTCCTGACTTCACTTGACAAATTCCTAGGTTCCCTTCAAGGTCCATCCCAAACGTCACGCGCTTTGTGAAACCTTCCCGGTTTCCCCTCTGCTGTGCTCCCATAGCACTTTGCACGTACCCCACATGTATTTGTAAAATAGAAATACAAAACAATATATAACTAGAGTTCATATGATATTAATATGTCCTACGATGTTATCATGTATCTTATATTTCATTAAAATATACAAAGAGTATGGCTTCTAATCTATTGTACTCAAATTATGTAATTGTGTGCCTATGGCTCTCACTAAGGGGTAAGCTCTTTCAGAAAGAGAATGTTTCTGCCTTTCCCACAGCTCGAGCCCACTGCCTGGTACATGTTTATACACCAAGAACCTAGCACAATCTTTGCCACATAGTGGCTGATCTACAAATATTTGTTGACTTAATACAGATGTTCCTCAACTTATGATGCAGTTACATCCTGATAAACACATCATAAGTAGAAAATACTGTGAGTCAAAAATGTATTTAATACTCTAATAAACCCATTGTAAGTCAAACCATCATAATTTGGGGACCATCTGCACATTAAGTGTGGTGTCACAAAATGAGTATAGATTTTGCAGTAGAACAGATATGGATTTAAATCCCAGTTCTAGCAGTTATTTACAAGTTATTTTACCTTGTAAGCCTTGCTTTCCTTATCTGGCAATTGGAATAGTAATATCCACTTCCCTGGATTATTGTAAGGATCAAATAAGACAGTAAATATAAAGATAATCACTAGACACAAAAGCTTTTCACATGTAAGGCTTTGCTATAAACATTAACAAATATGTAGTAGGCCCTAAGGCATAAGAAGTGCTTAGCACAAGGCCTAGCACGTAGTAAGTGCTTCATGATGGTGAGCCACCATTATTACACTTGAAGACGAGGCTGCTGGCAGTCGTCCTATTTCTGCATGCACCTCTGTGTGTGAGAAGTGATTGATGGGTGATCAAACAGTCCTGCCACACAGCAGAGGCTCTTTATCTCTTGGTTCCATGACGGTGTGACTCTGCTGCTCACAGCCTCTGCTGTCAGACCTGCCCAGATGCTCTGTTTGCTACTGCAGTTTATCAGCCATCTAAAACATACCACATTGCTAGATGCCAGGGTTCAAGAAGGCTTTAAAGCTTATCCAAGATGATGGTCAAAGCTACAGGGACCATACATCCCAAATTGCCTGGGATAGTCCCAGGTTAAGTTTACGGCCCAGCATAATTATTAAATGTCCTCTTTCACTTTCAAAGTGTCATGGTTTGGACAATAAATTATATGGTCACCCTAGTCAAGGATATACCTACTACTCAAGTTACTTGTTTTCAAAAGGGAGAAGAAAAAATCCTAAGTGAAAGTCTTATTAGTGCCTTTTCAACAGTAATATCTCCCCCGTCTCTTGGCACAAGCTAGCCATTTTTTTGTGGCTCCACTTGGCACTTGGAAGCAGACCCATTAGGGAAATTAAGAGTGGTAAAAGCGGCCTCAGTTCATTTATATCAGGAACCAGTCTGCATAGGCATCTGTTCCTGTAACAGCATAAGCAGAATGTCTTCCTGGACCTGGAGGGCATTCTCCTTGGGCTCTACCACCTGTACATGGCAGGGCATTGCCTGTAGCCACAACCTGGACAGATGGTCCCCACTCCCCAGGCCTCTCCTGGACTACAGCTTTAAGGAGGTAACTTTATTCTATAGCCTCTGCTCCCAGCTATCTGGCAGCTTCCAGACAAATCTCCAACCACTCCTAGCTATCCCTGGAGAAGGGATGAAAACAAAAGGCCACAAACCACATTGGCTGATAAAACTATTTCTATTTAACCTCCTCCTAAAATGACTAAGCCTATCTTTGGCAACAGTTTGATATGATCCATTAAAACACATTTGGTCAGACTAGGCCGCAGATATTTACATCTGCTAGTTTAGTCCCTATTAAATCTGTTTGGCCTTTCTGTATTGTAGGCAAAATCTCAGTGTCAGCTGTTCCCAGTCAGAAGGAAAAGTGCCTGGCACATAATAGGCACTCCATAAACATTCCTTGAATGAAGAAATGAATGAAAGCTGCAGAATACCCAAGCTTTTACAAATGAGACCCGTGATATGACCAAAGAGGGTCTCAGTAAAATAGATAAGAATTTATTCCACTTCTCTTATACTACTGTTAAGGGTAGAGGAAGAGAAACACCACGGGTTTTGGAGCTCCTAATACCCACTACATAAAATAAACAGAAATGCATAAGTTTAGGATTTGAAGATCTGCCAAAACTACTTCTTGCAGGGAGCTGTAGATATACTAATCTTTAGAAATAGCACCACAGTAAGAATGCCAGGCGCAAACTTCAACGTGACAGAAGGAAAAGAAAAAGAATTTTGCTGTTAAAATGATACAAAATAGAAAATAGTCAGGGTTAAAATAGTTCATATTCTGCAGTATAATAGAAGACATATCTTTCAGAAAAATAAATAACCCAGACTTAAAATCCAACTTTGATTATTTTTATTAAAAGGAAAAAAAAAAGAAATAGCAAAACAAGAGAAGTGACAAGTACCAACTGAGAGAGAAAAGACTGATCTCAAAGCAGGAAAGAATAAACTAGTAATATACAAATAAAGTGATATTTGAATGATGGACTTAATGGGACACCCTAGCTGGTTTGCTATTACAGCACTTTCATAAACTGGTAACTTCATCAGAGATCACATTCCCACTCTGCAGAACTTGGAAAAGAAAGAGCCCAAATCCAGCCTCTGCGTAATGAAAAATGAAAGGCATAAGAAATGCTCTCAATTGTGAGAGGTACCTTCCAGGAGCCAGTATCTCTTCCCATTGCACTTAGACGTAGGTGTGCTCATTTTTTTTTCTTTTAATGTTTGCATGGATACTTTCTAGGGGGATGCATTGTTTCAAGGGCAAAAGATTTTTAAAAATCAAGGGAAGAACCCACGTGCACCTCCATCCTCTTCCGGCCTCAAAGCAAACAGCACTAGTGCTTCAGTCTCTCATGGTGTCTATACCCAAAGAAACCACTTAGGATTCCAGCTACCCTCAGTTAGGGCTGATGAACAACCACTGCATTTCTGTCCTTGCTGCTTGTTCTGCCCCTTCTGGGACTTTTTTTTTCTTTCTTCCTGATTGCATATTTGTAGCAACAGCCCAAAGCACGGCCTTGAATTTGGATTTATCATGTCCAGGACCCACCCATGGTAAAGCAGGGCATCTGTCTGCACAGACACGGGTAATATCCAACAGAGGGAGGAATCCAGGAATCATGGCATAAATAACCTAAGCAGCCCCTGATTAAGCCACTTGGAATTTGTGAACCTTCCAACAAGGGATCCTCCAGATGGATGACTTCAGGGATGTGCAAACAGCTGAAGTGGCAATGCTGGTAAAGCACTTTACCTGTACCAAAGGTGTGGCTCTGCCATGAAAGGCTGCAAGTCCCAAGTGATGGCTTCAGCTCAGTTTTGTTGCGTGGAAACCGTATGCTTCTTTTCACTGGCACTTTTCAACATCCCCATAAAAGGGTTAAAACTGTACACACACAACACTTCAAAAATGAACACGAGCAGAGCAAACTGTGGCTGGAGATTTCAGAAGAAGCTAACTCCTTGTGTTTGCTGGTGCTGAAAGAGGGGGTGTGTGCTCGCTCTCCCCGGGACACACCTCTTATCGTTCCCATAAACACTGAGGACTCCTGCAATCCGGGAAGTTCCCCAACTTATTTCGGCTGGCCTACGGGGCCCATGTGTTAATCAATGTAGTTTGGTGTCCATGTTTCATTTTTTATTCTAGAACAGAACCAACTCTATGGGTAACAGCCACGTTCCACTAAGTTAAGGCATTTTTTAAATCTTACACTGAAGTGACACCCTGTGGCCTAGAGTGATAAAGGCCCACAGTCTTCACTGGGCAAGAACACAGTCTTCTTTACCTAAAGGTCCTCAGTGTGACACTGACGGCACTTTCCCACTGCCAATTCCTTTACTTATTCTACCAATGTTTACTAAGTGCTGAGAATATAAAAAACTAAAGACAATTTTTCCCATTGAATTGTTCAGTCCGATGCAGATTACCAAAATGTCTTTTGTATGAATTAAATGCATTTAAAAATCTGCAAGTTAACTGAAAATACATATATATTTGAGACTAGGTATAAATACTTATTCAAATATGGAATCATGCGAAGGTTCATCGCTGAATGTTGGGTTTTCTGTTTCTTACTGCATTTCCTCAGCACATACTCACTGAATGCCTCCCCATGCCAGGCACTGAGCTAGGTGCACACAGCACCTGAGGGAATGCAGACGCTCTCTGCCTCACTCCCTCACTGTTCTGGAGGCTTCTCCATCAAGGCAGATGAGGGTAAAAGGCAAAATCATAAATAAAATTATCCTGCTTGCTTACTGTTCTGGAAACGCGGCACACCAAAAGTTCCAGGATAGACATTAAAACACAAGCCGACATCGGATTGAGGCTGCTGTAAAGAATCAGCAGGGACCTGAGGTGTTTCAAAAGCTACTGCTTTTTCTGAAGAAAATTACCTGGGCATCCCCTTTAGGGGAAGGCATAGCTGCCCTCGCCCATGGGGCTGAAAAATCCAGTACCCGATGCAATGACACAAAAAATGTAGTATTCGATTGTACATATTTTAGTCATCCACAAAAAGTAGAAATAAAGCCATTAGTAATGGTTTTTACAAAGACGTCATCATTTTACTCGCTCTTTTTAGGTATAAAACCTACACCCTAAGCACTATTAAAAGAAATGTGAGCATTTGAGGAGGGGGTTCTA
This sequence comes from Cynocephalus volans, assembly GCF_027409185.1. NCBI lineage: Eukaryota > Metazoa > Chordata > Mammalia > Dermoptera > Cynocephalidae > Cynocephalus > Cynocephalus volans. The sequence goes on along the minus strand of NC_084464.1, from coordinate 7,129,129 downwards.
ATTCGTCTTTTTTCTTAGAAGGTGGCTCAAAGCAGGATGGCAGGAATGCAGACAAGCTGATGACAGGACCACAGCGCTGACGTTCACGGTGATGGCGGCAGCAGCGGCGGCAGCGGCGGCAGCGGCGGCGGCGGCGGCGGCAGCGGCGGCAGCGGCAGCAGCGAACCCGTGCACGTCTTCACCCAGCCTCCCCCCAGCATCTCACCGAATCGTCACAACTACTCAGTGACGTTCCCTCCCACACGGTGACGTAGGTTGCTTCAGAGGAGCCCGCAAGATGGTGAGTACAACTGGCTGATCGGGATCTGCTCTTCTCAGGCCACCGCAGGTTCCTGTTTCGCTTGACCTTGAGATCAGCCTCCCATCAAAGACCCCAGGAAAGCCAGAGACGATAACAGGACCCTCTGAGAACATGGACTCAACCTGCAGCCCTAAAACTTCACAGTACCCCCAATCTGATGCCCTACCCGAGACGTGCTCTGGGCAGTGAAGGCTGAGAGATCATCTGCTGGCCATGACCAAGACCTAGGAAAGGCCATGGGCTGTCGCCCCCACTGGCACGTCACTCCCTCAGCCCTCACTCTTGTCCGAGCCCCCCTCACCAGGACGCCTCGCTGCAGCACGGGCTCCCTACACGACCCTTTCCCACGCCCAGCACCCCAAGTCCCTGTCTCTGTCTGAGGGGTCACTCCTGATACCAGTCTCTTCTATCCCAGCTTCTGCTGAAGCTCTGGGGGAGAAGAGAGGCTGTTGTCGAGGACTCCTGCTGTTGATGCTACAGGAAGAAAAGGTCAACTAGACCTTACGATGTACTGTCCAAAGGAGACAGAAACATCCCCCTAAAGGAGATACTGAAAATAAAATTACTTTTTAGAAAACCAGCGATCCCAGGAAGAAAGATGCAAGAATGAATTTTGAACAAAAGCATTCAATATGAGTATAAATTTAATGAAAAACTGTATGAAGTAATAACAACAAAATTTTTTTATGAATTTAAAATAAAACTAGATACATAAGCAGCAACACGTCAGAAGTTTGGTCATTGTAGTTAGTGTTCAAAGGTCTTTTTGTTATTTGGAACAGTGTGGAAATACTGGTCAAATTGAGACTTTAAAAAGTATATGTGTTAAAATTTCTAGGGTCCATTCTAGAAATAGGGGACATATAACTTTTAAACTAGAACAAGGTGGGGAAATGATGAAAAAATAATTAAATGAAGGCAAGACTGAAAGAAAAAAAGAATGAGAACATTGGACAAAGACAGGAGAACTAAATGCAAATATGTTAATGGTAACCACAATGGATTAAATGCTCTTGTTAAAAGACAAAGATGACCAGATTGGATTTTTTAAAAATCCAGGCATAAGCTGTTTATGTGATATTCAGCAATTCACAAGGATGAGGAAAAACTGAAGTAAAAGAATGAAAAAAAGAGTATCAGGTAAATATTAGCGAAAAGAAAGCTGGTGCTGCTTTACTGACATACACGAAGTCAAAAGCATCAGTACAGATGAAGAGGGTCACTTCCAATGCACCTAATAACACTGCCTCAAAATATATAAAATAAAAATGGACAGGACATTGGGAAACAGACAAGCATACACAGAACTCTTACAAAATCTGAATACGGTTTTCAGCCATAAGAAAAGTTCCATCATGCCTTAATGGAAGCCTCAATTTGTTTCTCTCACCATGTTGCAATAAAGTTAGCAAAAAGTAGCAAAAGGACAGCTTTACAATATCCCATATGTTTGGAAATTCAATTTTACCAAATAACTGGTTTATAAAAGACACATCAAAAATGAAGTTAAGAAATACTTAGCATTAATAGTAGTGAAAACACAACATATTGAATTATGGTGACACAGCCAAAGCATTTCTAGGAAGGAAACTTATATATACACTTATCAAGAAACAGGAAAGGTCAATTAAAAGAAATAAGCATTCAACTCAGGAACTGGAATAACAGCATTAGTATATCCCAAAGAAATAAGGAGAAAAAAAATAAGGGCAGATCACAACGAGAGAGAAAAACAGAGAAGAGTAACAAAGCAAAGGACTCATTCTTTTAAAAGACTAATTAGGGGGCTGACCCCGGGGCTCATTCGGGAGAGTGCGGCTCTGGGAGCACCGAGGCCGCGGGTTCGGATCCTATATAGGGATGGCCAGTGCGCTCACTGGCTGAGCGCAGTGCAGGTGACACCAAAGCCAAGGGTTGTGATCCCCTTACTGGTCACACACACACAAAAAGTCTAATTAGGTGGACCTCTAGTAAAGTTTATCAAGAATAAAAGAGAAGATGTACATAAGCAAATACAGAATAAAGAGAGACAATTACAAAGATTAAAATTAAATAAAACAAGAAACACTAAAAAAATATGGAAGCTAAAAGATACATTCATAGAAAAATACAAAATTCCCAAACTGACCCAAGAAGAAATAGAGAACTTGAGTATATCAAATACATCAATGGCTATAAAGGAAACTGAAATAATAATTAAAGTATCCCCATCTCCAAAATTCCCAGGCAGTTTTACAGGTGATTTCGATCAAACTGCTAAGAAACACTTACTGTACTTCTTACTGTACACAAACATTTTCAGAAAAACAGAAGAAAGAGATGCCCAACCTCCCTCCACAGACTGGTGTGACACTGATTCCAACGCCAGATAAGGATATTAGGGGGAAAGTATAGGTCTGTTACACTCATAAATGTAGGTGTAAAAGCTCATTAATAAAGTATTAGCTAAATAAATCCAGCAGTGTATTTTTAAAAAGGCATCATGACCAAATGATGTTTATCCCAGGAACACAAGGACGGTTCAACATCATAATACCTATCAATATAATTTGCTACATTAATAATGAAAGGGCCACCCGACTACTCTGTTTCTATGAGTTTGACTTTTTTAGATTCTACATACAAGTAAGATCATGCGGTGTTTGACTTATTTCGTTTAGCATAGAAAGCTAATGACCAGGGGTCAAAAGGTAGGATAAATGGGGAAATATTGAGCAAAGAGTACAAACTTCCATTTATAAGATGAATAAAGTTCTGGAGACCTAATATACTGCATGGTGACTAGTTAATAATAATGTATTATATACTTGAACTTTGCTAAGAGAGTAGATCTTAAGTATTCTCACCACACTCCACACACACACACACACACACACACACACACACACACACACACACACACACACACACACACACACACACACACACACGAGATAACTATGTGAGGTGATGTGTTAATTACTATGATCACGGCAATCATCTCACAATACATATGTACATCAAAACATCATGTTATACATCCTACATATACATAACTTATTTGTCAATTATACCTCAATAAAGCTGGGAGGGGATGAAATAAAGGAGAAAATTCATTTGATTAACTTAGTTGATGCAGTAAATGCATTTCATAAAGTTCAACACCTATTTATTATTGAAAAAAAAAAAACTCAGAGCAAACTCTGAATAGAAGGAAACTTCTTTAACTTGGTAAAGATTATTTACCAAAAATCTACAGCAAAAATTTTACTTAATGAAGAACTTCAGATGCCTTTGCTATAAAATTAGGATTAAGACAAGGATGCAGACTTTCACCGCTATGTTTAATACATACTGAACATACTGGCCAATGCTGTGAAGAATGAAAAACAAGAGATATAGGTACCAGAAAGGGAGAGATCATCTAATATTTTTTGCAGATAACAGAACCATCTACTTAGAAGAACCAAGAGAATCAACAGGTAAACTATTAGACCTAATAAGAATTCAGCAAGGTTGCCAGACACAGGATTATTTTAGAGAAGTCAACAGAGCCGCTCTACTTTAGCAATAGTCAATTAAAAAACAATAGTAATGAATCATAAATATTTAGGAATTAACTTAACCAGCAGTACATAAGCTCTTCATGGAGACAACTTTAAAACTCTATAAAGGATGCAGATGATGATACAAATCAATGAAGGGACATTTTCCACTCCTGTGTAGGATGGTTTAATATTTTAAAGATGTCACTTCTCTTCAAGTTAACCTTTAATGCAATCACTATCAAAATTCCAGGGAACTTATTAAGTAACTTGATCAACTTAGTCTAAATTTATAGGAGAGAATAAAAGGTCCTTGAACAACTAAGTCAACCTTGAAAAAGAGGAAAGAGGATAAATTTTCCCTATTAGGTACCAAGACCTTCAAGGAAACTATAGTAATAAAAAGGATGGTATCAGTGTAAGAACCCGGACAAATGGACCTATGAAACTTGAGAGGGCCCAGAGATGAACCCACATTTATATGGAAATTTAATATTTGGTAGAGTACATACTTCAATGCAAGGGGGACAGTAAAAATTATATGGAGATAGAATAGAGTATATTGGATTACTGTATATTTTTAAAAAACCTGGATCACTACCCAATGCCATATGAAAACAAAGACTCTAAACAGATAAAAGTTTTGTTGCTTTGTCCTCCTAGATTTGTCACCCCTTTTCCCCTGGGTGACGGAGCCACAAAGGATTACTCAAAGCCCATCTCTTCTGAGCAGTGAGAAGCCCCAAAGTGGTTAATCTTCCGGAACCTTTGAGAGAGGCATTCCTTTCATTTGGGAAATTAACCACAAATTGGGGTCCTCTTCCTGCATTTATTCTCCAGACCAGGAAGTTACAGGAAGAGAACATAGGTGGGGTTATAGTTTAACGATATAGGCTGGTAACATTCAGTAAAACAAGCCAGATGACATTCCATAAGGCAATTTAAGGGATCCACCAACAAAAGCTTGATCTTAGCCAACATTCCTTCTCCCTACACACCTTCCCAGTGTCTTTACATATCAATCAGTAACTTGTCTGTATTTGAACCAGCAGCCTTGCTGTGCTACAATTCTTTGTCTTACAACAGAAAATACATAGCCTGGGGAAATTTTTCTGTTTTTTGCAAGGTCAACATTTTATATATACATTTAAGAAGTTAGACTAAACCTGAAAGTACAAGAAACTGGGCCCAGTGAAATATATTTGCTTTATAGTATACGCCACGAGATTTTAGAGTGTAAGATACAACTTGAAAATTAATAGAAGAAAATTAGTAAAACATCTTGATCACCTAAGAGAACAAATCATTAGCCCCCTCCAAACAAAAACAAAATCTAAATAATTAGATTACATAAAAATTGAGCATTTCTGCCTTGTAAAGACAATTTAGACAATTTTGGAAGGCAGATAAATAATTAGAAGGTATTTATAATACCACAAACAAAGCAAAAGAGACTAATATCTAGAATATGCAAGGAACAACTTTTAAACAAGAAAAGAGGAAATCCAAAAGACAAGATTATGAAGAGATGTCTAACTCGGTTATTAGAGAAACTGAAACGTAAAACAGTGAGATATCACTTTGCCCTATGAGACTGGCAAAAATGAGAAAGGTGGATAAAGCCAAATATTACAGTGAAATAGAAATTCAGGAATACTTGGCACTTCTGCTGGGAATTCAGGAGAGCAATTACTCTCATCCAGGTGCATAAGGGGACATATCAGGGTGTTCCTATCATTGCTGGTGGAGTCACGGACTTGGAGGCAATTGGCACCTGTCACTTAGATGGGACAGGCAAAGTGCTGTGGACGCTGTAGTAGGAGCGCTAGAGCCACGTGGACGGGTCTTAAAAACTGCTGAGTGAAATAAGGAATGAGATATAACAATACCAATTTCATGAATGAAATTTACATGCATTCTACGTGTTTCTATATTTTACAAGAGCAAATAAAAACTGAACGTTAAACTCATTCCAGTGTTTACCTGTTCGATGGGGAGATGCGACCCTGGGGAATATGAAGAAGAGAGAGGAAGAAAGGAAATCTTGGAGCACCCAGGCAAAAAGATCAGGTCACTTAAAAGGAAAAAAATATTCAACTAAGAGAGCCTGAAACATTACAAAGTCCTCAAAGAATGAATAAATCAAACTATTTTTTAAAAGAAAACAAGAAAATGATTTTTAAAACCTTAAAAAGTCAAGATAGCTGAGTAGTATTCCATTGTGTAGATGTACCACATTTTCCATATCCACTCATCCGATGATGGGCATTTGGGCTGGTTCCAACTCTTGGCTATTGTAAAGAGTGCTGTGATGAACATTGGGGAACAGGTATACCTTCGACTTGATGATTTCCATTCCTCTGGGTATATTCCCAACAGTGGGATAGCTGGTAGATCTATCTGCAATAGTTTGAGGAACCTACTGCCATTTGCAACAACATGGATGGACCTGGAGAGAATTATATTAAGTGAAATAAGTCAGGCACAGAAAGAGAAATACCACATGTTCTCACTTATTGGTGGGAGCTAAAAATTAATATATAAATTCACACACACACACACACACACACACACACACAAAAAAAAAAAAAAAAAAAAACGGGGGGGAAGAAGATATAACAACCACAACTACTTGAAGTTGATACGACAAGCAAACAGAAAGGACATTGTTGGGGGGGGGAGGGAGAAGGGAGGGAGGTTTTGGTGATGGGGAGCAATAATCAGACACAATGTATATAGACAAAATAAAATTTTTAAAAAAAAAGTCAAGATAGCATACAGTAACCCATGCACCTACAGCCATCTGGTCTCTGACAAAAGCACCAAGTTACACACTGGGCACGAGACTGCCTCTTCAGCAAATGGTGCAGGGAAAACTGGATAACCATACACAGGAGAATGAAAGTAGACCCATATCTCCCACCATATACTGAAATCAACTCAAAATGGATTAAAGACTTAAATATACACCCTGAAACAATAAAACTCCTTAAAGAAAACATAGGGGAAACACTCCAGGAAGTAGGACTGGGCACAGACTTCATGAATATGACCCCAAAAGCACAGGCAACCAAAGGAAAAACAAACAAATGGGATTATATCAAACTAAAAAGCTTCTGCACAGCCAAAGAAACAATTAACAGAGTTAAAAGACAACCAACAGAGTGGGAGAAAATATTTGCAAAATATACATCTGACAAAGGATTAACATCCAGAATATACAAGGAACTCAAACAACTTTACAGCAAAAAGACAAGTAACCCAACTATAAAAATGGGCAAAGGAGCTGAATAGGCATTTTTCAAAGGAAGACACATGAATGGCCAACAGACACATGAAAAAGTGCTCAATATCACTCAGCATTCGAGAAATGCAAATCAAAACCACACTGAGATACCATCTCACCCCAGTTAGGATGGCTAAAATCCAAAAGACAGAGAATGATAAATGCTGACATGATTGCAGAGAAAAAGGAACTCTCCTACACTGTTGGTGGGCCTGAAAAATGGTGCAGCCTTTACGGAAAATGGTTTGGAGGTTCCTCAAACAATTACAGATAGATCTACCATATGACCCAGCTATCCCACTGCTGGGAATATACCCAGAGGAATGGAAATCATAAGTTGAAGGTATACCTGGTCCCCAATGTTCATCGCAGCACTCTTTACAATAGCCAAGAGTAGGAACGAGCCCAATGGTCCACCATCAGATGGGTGGCTTCAGAAAATGTGGTACATCTACACAATGGACTTCTACTCAGCTATAAAAACGAATGAAATACTGCCATTCGCAGCAACATGGATGGACTGAGAAAAACTTATATCAAGTGAAATAAGTCAGGCACAGAAAGAGAAATCCCACATGTTCTCACTTATTTGTGGGAGCTAAAAATAAATTAATAAATAAATACACAAACAAACAGGAGGGGGGCAGAGAAGGAGACAACAATCCCAATTCCTTGAACTTGTTAAGACAAGTGAACAGATATGATGTTGATGGCCAGGAGAGGGAGGATTCAGTAAAGGGACACAAAAATCAACTACATTGTATATTGATAAAATAAAAATAAATAAAAATAAAAATAAATAAATAAATAAAGACAAAGACAAATGGAAAGTTAAAAGAAGCATTAGATCAGTAAGAAAAAAGGGGTAAAGCAGCAAATCACTTCCTTCTAGGCTTCAAAGTAGTATCACAAATACTGTCTAAGGAATATGAGAAGCTGAAAATGAATGAATGAATGAATGAATGTCATTAAATAGACAAGAAAACAATGCACCATGAGCAAGAGCAGCAGAAACAGACAGCAGAAAGGCATTCGTGACAACTTTAGCTACTGCCATTCTCAGGCACACATTATTAAAAACACCTACTGTCTTTAAACAAATAAAATAAAGCTTAAAAATAACTGCAGGGAATGGGATACTATACAAAGTGACCTATCAGTTCTATAAAGATCCAAACAATTTCTAGAAATAAAAAATATAATAATAAACATTCAGTGATAGGTCCAACAGCAGATCAGATACAGGTGAAGAGGAAGCCATGAAAGAACAGATGAAATTATTGCAAACTGAGCAAAGAAATGAAAAATAGGTAGGAGTGGCTAAGATATGTGGAATACAGAAAAAGGAATATTATGTATCTAATTAAAGTTCAAGAAGGAGAAGAAAGAACAAGCCAGAAGCAATACTTGAGGAAGTATTAGCTGAGAATTTTCCAGAACTAATGAAAAAATATGTACCATATCCAAGATTTTCTACAAATGCCAAAGAGGATAAACAAAGATTATACTTAGATAAATTCTAATAAGTGGAAAATTAACAAAGATAAATAGAAGTCATCTTATTATGTATTCAGAGAGAGGGAAAAAAGGACAAATTATCTTTGAAGAGTGAATATTAGATTGATGGTTAAATTTTCATCAGCTAAAAAAACAAAAACAAAACAACCCAGAAAACAAAAGGTAGCAGAATAATTTGCTTGATGTACTGCTAGGAAAAATTCTACCAATCTGGTATTCTACACCCAATGAAAATTTATTTAATAGGAGTGAAGTGAGCATTTTCATACCACCACATAATGTGGTTGGGGCAGACCAATGGAATTCAAGGGTCTTAAGGGCCTATATAATCTGGAAAGAAGGTAATGTCATTGATTAGATTCAGAAGAGTTATGCATGTTATGATTTCAAAGATAATCAGTAAATGAAAAAATGAGTATATAACTACTAATAAATAAAGGTGAAAATAGAATGAGAAAAAATACTTAAGCAAAATTTAAAAAATACAAGAAAAGACAGAATAGTTGGAGTACACAGAAAGTCAAAATAAATTGGTAGATATACAATCGAAATATATGAGTAATGACATTAAATGTAAATGAACTAAGTATTCTGCTCAAAAAACAAATACTGTGAAATGAGGGGAAGGTGAGCCCAACTACAGGTTGCTTACAAGTGACATCTATGCTAATGGCATAGATATATATATAAAAAGAAAAAAAATTATACCATGCAAATTTTAAACAAAAGAAATAACAAACTTCAAGACAAAAACACTACTGGAGATAAAGTCACTGCACAATGATAAAAGTTTCCACATACCATAAGGTAAATATAAAATAAGGTAACTTTTATATTTACCTAAAGACATATTCCTAATTTATATAAAGCAAAAGTTGAACAGAACCAGGAGAAACTGGCAAATCTAAAATCATAATAAAGGGTTTTAACAAGCTTCTCTTAGCAATTGATAGAATAAGTAGACTGATAAAAAACTAGGAAGAATATAAGATTTGAAGAACACAGTTAAGAAGAGGGACCTAATGGATATACATATATATTGATGCTGCACCTGGTAATTGTGAAATATACATTTGTAACCACAAATTAACCTTTAAAAATATTGGTACAAACTGGGCCATAAAGTATATCTCGAAATTTCAAAAGATACACTTATACAGACTATAATCTCTAGCCACGATGCAATCAAACCAGAAAATAACAACAAAAAGATAACTAGAAAAATTCTATACTATGGAGAATTACGAAATACACTTCTAAGTAACCTGTGGACCAATGAAGAAATCAAAATTAAAAAACAGAAAATATTTTAATCTAAACAAAAATAACAAATATTATATGTTACAATGTGTGTGATTTACCTAAAGCAGTACTTAGAAATAAACGTACAGCATTAAATGTATTAATATAGGAAACAATATATAATGTCTGACTTTTTGGTAGGGAAGAATTTCACATGACTAACCATGGAGAAAAGAGTGATAAATTAGAATCTATTAAAACTATAAAAGCAGGAGTGATCATCACTTAAGAGCAACTCTGAGAGTATCTACAAGCTCCTGCTGAAATAGAAATCCCTACGGTTAATTTTTGACTTTACTGGTGGCTGACTAGAGGTGGCCAGCCCTTGTGTCTAATGCAGAGAAAGTCCAAAGCAATAAGTAAGTCACCTGTGGAACAGAGTGTCTAGGAGAAAATGACAGAATGCAGCAAAACAGTGAGGCAATCTCTCCAAGGTTTGGAAACTTGAGGTGGCAACATAGAAAGACAGGGGAAGAACCCGACCAATACTGGCATGGAGACTGGAGAGACCATGTACATCTGGGACAAGGTAGGTGCGCTGTGGGAGTGGGGACTGTGGTCGGCACTCTCACCACTGCAGTCAGCACTCTCACCACAGACATCTGCTATTCAGACTGCAAGGTAACACGCAGCCCTCATGGACAGTGAGCCCAGTGTGAGGAGCTGCTGGGAGCCCATGTGACTACATTTTTCACAAAGGAAGTACACGGTGGAGTCCTCCCATGACCCTTGATCCTAGGATGTTGCTGGATGTCATCATTTTGGGATAGGAATCAGGACACAGAGAGAGCCTCCCACCCTGGGAGAGAGGGTGAGGAGAGTGTGCCAGCCCCTCCTGGGTGCAAACAACTCTGCACATCTTGAGTGAACTTGCCTAGATCCACACGCATGGAGCTCAGTGTCCTACCTGACCCAGCAGCCCACCCAGCCCAGTGGAGAGTGTATGGGGAGTGTGCTGGCCCCTCCTGGGTATACACAACCCTGAAAGTCTCTGCAAAACATGTCTAGACCCATGCTGCCACCTTCCCCTCGGAGCTCAGAGTCCTGCTCAACTCAGCAAGCCAATCAGAGCATCCCACCCCCACAGAGAGGGTGCAGGGGTGAGCTGGCACCTCCCAGGTGCATGCAGTCCCACATATCTCTGGCAAACTTGCCTAATCCACTCCTGCCTCCCCTGGGAACTCAGTCCCACCCGAGTCAGCAAGGCTGCCTGCCTGCCCCAGCAGAGTGGGTGTAAGGAGTATGCCACCTACTCCAGGTACGTGCAGCCCCTCACATCCCTGGTAAACTTGCCTAGATCCAAGACCACCTCATTCACCCCGACCCCAACTCAGAACTCAGGGACCTACCTGACACAGCAAGCCTGCCTTCTCCATCAGACAGGGTACAGGAAGTACTTGGCCACCCCCCAGTGCCCACAGCTCCATATATCTCTAACCCATGCTGACCTTCCACACAGGACAGAACAAGCCTGCCCCGCAGAGAGAGTGAGGGGAGTGAGCCAACACCTCCCAGGTACACACAGTCCCAGGTCTCTGGTAAACCTGCCTAGATCCACATACTCTAGCAAGGAAGCTCCAGAGAGCCCACCTACCTCCCCCAGGGACTCAGAGAAATGCCCAAGTACTTCTCCCAGAGGTATGCAACCTGATCAATACCCTGGCAACTCCACCCACGTTAGCAGAAGAACAGTCCATTGGCACAACACCTATCTCAGAAATTGAGGCCTCAAGGTGACCCCAGCAACCCTATCCAGGGTCACTCACCTCAGCTTAGGAAGCACTGAGTGCACCAGCACACCCCTAAGGTACTCAAAGCCCTGCTTACAGCCACAACAACCCTGCCCAGTGTCAACCACCCTAACAAGAAACTACCAAAGGCCCCACTACCTTGGCCATGAAGGTACTCACAGACAACTCCAAGATTGAATGCAGTTGAAGAAGTCACATGAAGACTACAATACCATGCTCACCCAGAACTAAACCTAAAATGCCCAACCCAACTGTCAATATAGAACATTTCTACAGATAAGAGTTTCTCCCTTCAAATACTCCAAATATTAAAAGAAGACTGGACACCACCAGATGCCCAGACATGAATGCAGACATAAGAGAAGAAAAAAACAAAACAAAACAGGAAAACATGACAAGTCATCAAAAGAAGACAATAACTCTCCAATAGCAGACCCCAAACAACAAGAAACCAGTGAAATGCCTGAAGAATTCCAAATGGTAATCTTAAGGAAACTCAACAGGATGCAAGAAAAAATAGATAACACAATGAAGTCAGAAAAACAATCCAGGACATGAATGAGAAATTCAACAAAGAGATAGAAATCAGAAAAAAAAAAAAAAAGAACCAAGCAGAAATCCTGAAACTAAAGAATTCATTTAATTAAAAAAAAGAAAGAAAGAAAGAAAAACAACTGAGAGCTTAAAGCAGCATACCAGAACAAGTGGAAGAAATAATATCTGAATTTGAAGACAGGAATTTTGAATCAACCCAGCAGGAAGAAAGAAAAGAAAAAAGAATTTTAAAAAATGAAGAAAGCCGAAGAGATCTATCCAACAACCTTAAGTGTACAAACATCATACTATGGGTGTACCAGTAGAGGAAGAGAAATGAAAAGCCACTGAAAGCTTATTTAATGAAATAATAGCTGAAAACTCCCCCACGTATTGAGAGAAATACAGTCTCCAAGATCCAAGAAGCTCAAAGATCCCCAAACAGATTCAACCCAAAAAGGTCCTCTCTGAGACACATTATAGTCAAATTGACGAAAGTCAAAGACAAAGAAAAAATTCTAAAAACAGCAAAAGAAAATCATCAAGACTAATAGCAGATTTCTTAACAGAAATCCTACAGGCCTGGAGAAAGTAGGAAGATATATTCAAAGTGCTAAAGCAAACAAACAAACAAACAAACAAACACCTGCCAGCCAAAAATCCTATACCAAGCAAACCTATCCTTCAGAAACAAAGGAGAAATGGTGTCTTTACCAGATAAACAAAAACTGCAGGAATTCACCATCACAAGACAAGCCCTACAAGAAATCCTCAAGGGAGTCATACATCTGGAATCAAAAGAGCAATAACTATCATCATGAAAACACAAGAAAGAATAAGAAACAATAGTAGAGATACACAAATAAGAAAGAAATTGTATCTTATCACTACAACACAAACCAAAAAGCAAAACAAACAAAAAAACACCAAACAGCAAAAACAAACAATAAAAGGGAAAGAAAGGAACAAAAGAAATATAACATGACCGTAAATAAAAATTAATAAAATGTCAGGAAGAAGATAATACCTTTCAATAACAACTCTGAATGTGAATGGATTAAATTCTCCACTTAAAAGACATAGACTGGATGAACAGATTAAAAAACTAGACCCAACTATATGCTTCCTGCAAGAAACTCACTTCACCAGCAAAGACACGCACAGACTAATAGTGAAGGGATGGAAAAAGATATATCATGCACATGGGAACCAAAAACAAGCAGGAGTTGCTATAATTAATTGGACGAAATAAACCAAGAACTAGAAAAAGAGACAAAGAAGGACATTATATAATGACAAAGTGACCAATGAAGCAAGAAGATATATAACAATCATAAATGTATATGCACCCAAAATTGGAGTGCCCAGATATATAAAGCAACTATTATTATATCTAAAGGGGGAGATATACCCCAATACAGTAATATTTGGAGACTTCAACATCCCTCTCTCAGCACTGGACAGACCATCTAGTCAAAAATTTAGAAGAGAAATACTGGATTTGAATGGCACTTTAGACCAAATGAACTTGACAGACATTTACAGAACATTTCATCCAACAAATGCAGAATACGCATTCTTCTCATCAGCACACAAATCATTCTCCAGGACAGGCCACATATTAGGCCAAAAATCAAGCCTCAACAAATATTAAAAGACTGAAATCATATCAAGTATTTTTTCAGATTACAATAGAATAAAACTAGAAATCAACAACTGAAACTTTGGACATTATAAAAGTACATGGAAATAAAACAATATGTTCTTGAACAACCAATGGGTCAAAGAAGAAATAAAGCAGGAAATCAAAAAATTCATTGAAACAAATGAAAACACAAGCACAACATACCAAAACCTATGGGATACTACGAAGGTATCATCACAATAAGTGCTTACATCAAAAAAGGTGAAAGATCCCAAATAAACAATCTAATATTACACCTCAAGGAACTAGAAGAGCAAGAACAATCCAGACCCAAAATTAATAGCAGAACTAAATGAAATAGAAACCCTTCAAATGATACAAAAGATCAGTGAAACAAAAAGTCGGTTTTTTGAGAAAATAGACAAACCATTAGCTAGAGTAACCAAGAAAAGAGAAGATCCACATATCAAATATCAGAAATGAAAAAGGAGACATTACAACTGATTCCACAGAAATACAAAGAATCATTAGAGACTATTATGAACAACTATCTGCCAACAAACTTGAAAACCTAGAGAAATGAGTAAATTTCTGGGCACATACAACCTACTAAGACTGAACCAAGAAGAAAAAGAAAACTCGAACAGACCAGTAGTGAGCAACAAGACTGAATCAGTGATCAACAGTCTCCTGACAGAGAAAAGCCCAGGACAGGATGGCTTCACTGCTGAATTCTACCAAACTTTCAAAGACTTAATCCCAATTCTTCTCAAACTATTCCAGAAAATCAAAGCAGAGGGTATGGTTCTTCCAAACTCATTCTGAGGCCAGCATCACCATGATACGAAAACCAGACAAATATACAACAAATAAAGAAAATTATAGGCCAGCTTCTAGTCAAGATGGTGGGATAAACGGTCCCCAGCATCACTCTCTCCCACAAATCAATTTACAACTATTAAAAAGCAATGACAGCCAAGCTGGGGCTGCTAGAGCTCAGGGGAAAAGGAGGAGAGACCTACGGAGTTTAAGAAGGCAGGAGAAGCCACAATGAGAGAAGAAAAGGATTGCTCCCACCATTTCAAGCCCCGGCCACTTTAAGACTGGAGCACACAGAGCAAGAGCTTGCAAAAGCTGCAGCTGTGCCCTTAGTATGAAGTTGCTTGGGAGCAGCAGGGGAGAACAGGGCATTGGCCCCGAGGCTAGCAAGACCACTAACAGGGTTCCTGTGGACTCACATAGGAACAAGGAGCCACAGACAACAGAAAAAGGATCTACTCGGAGGCCAGTGAATCATTGCAAGGGACTGGTGCGTGGCCCATCCTATGAGAAGTATTTGGAGTGTAGGCAGTAGGGGAGACAGGCCCACCTGGGGAACATTTGGGTACAGCATGGACAGCTGATCTGCCCTCCAATCAGTGCAGGACCCCTCAGTGGAGACTGGTCAAGAATATAGAACTGCAGGGGGTACAGTTTGCTGAAAAGACTCAGGCCCAGTACAGAGCCTCCACGCAACCCAGATGCACTGGACCTCTCGAGAACCAGAAGTACATACAAGGCCAACCATTGAGACCTGAGCTGCACAAAAAGCCTTTCCCAGGGAATCAGCAGAAATGAAGCAATTTAGCTTAGCTCAGCTACATGGCTCAAGTGCTGGTCCCCACAGGAAATTCCTCCATTTTAAAAGGAGGCAAAAGACAACAAATTAATTCCAGTGCAGAATTTGAGTGGTGGGAACAGCAAATAATCTAACACAGAACTGAAAGAAAAAACAAAACCCACAGATCAGAGGCAGAGTTTGATATTAACTAATAAAGGTCTCACTCACCAAAGAGCACCTATAAACCCCTAGGCTTCCAAGCCAGGGAGGGTGGGGAGCCAAGGGCCTCAGCCACACACCCCAACATCCACAACCAGCCCAGCTATGACCACTGAGCTACTGCATGTAGCACCCTGGGCCCCTGAGCCAGGATGGTGGGGGGCCAAGTGCCTCAGCCATGCCCTCCCCAACATCCACAAATAGCCCAGAGACAACCACCGAGCCACCACAGCTAGCACCCTGGGCTCCCAAGCCAGGGCAGTGGTGGGCTGAGAGCCTTGGCAATGCCCTCCCCCGACATCTGCAACCAACCCAGCAACGACCACTGACCACTGAATTGCCTCAGGAAGCACCCCGGCTTCTGAGTTGGGGCACTGGGGGGCAGAGGGCCTCAGCCACATACCCCTGACATTGCATCCAGCCCAGCGATAACCCAGCTGCTGCTGGAAGCCCCCTGGTCTGGAATGGACAGACTATGGGTCATTCCTATAACTGGATGCTGAATTGTGAGGGAAAGGAATACACCTTACCTACTGCATCAGCATAAACAGACCTCAGAAACGATCCAGAAGAAGCAGGCCACACGAGGTACACACAGTATAATGTCATTTGTTTACATTTCAAATCAGATTAAACTACATATTAAGGGATACAAAACTGGAAGAATTAGCTGTGGTTACACAGATGTTCACGTTATAATCATTCTTTAAGCTGTACACGTTTTACAGTCACTTCTGAATGTATGATATTTTTTACAATGTAAAAGTGGGAAAAAAAAGCAGTAGAATCAAATGCAAAATTAAAGATAGTGCCCCCTGTTAAAGGGAAGGGGGCGCATGGGTTTCAGGTGGGGCATATCAGGATTTTGAAAGTAATAGTAATGTTCTGTTTCTAAAACTGGATGGTAGGTCTCAGATATTTGCTGTGTTGATATTCTAAATATCCTATATATAATTTATAACTATTTAAATACTTCTGATATTTTACTTAAAATGTAAAGAAAAAACATGTTAAAGTGTTAAAAAAAGTAAACATCTTAAAGATAGGTGCTATATTAATTCATTACATTACTATATATTAATGTATTATTAAATTAATGTTATATTAATACAACATTGTGAACTAGTGATAGAGTTTGGATGTGTTGTCCCCCCAAAGCTCATATCAAAATTTGATTCCCAACTTGGCAGTGTTGGGAGCTGTCTGGGTTATGGGGGCAGATCCTTCATGAGTAGATTAACGCCCAGGGGTGGGGGTAGGGCATTCTCCCTTGAGTAGTTCCTGCCACAGCTGGTTGTTTAAAGGTCTCTCTCTGTGTCTCTCTCTCTCTCTCTCTCTCTCTCTCTCTCTCTCTCTCTCGTTTGCTTCCTCTTGCCATGTGATCTGATTGTACCCGCCGGCTGCCTGCCACTTTCTGCCATGAGTAGAAGCAGCCTGAGGCCTGTGCCAGATGCAGCTGTCCCAGAATTGTAAGCCAAATAAACCTGTTCTTTATAAATTAGCCAGTCTCAGGCATTCTGTTATAGCAACACAAAAATGAAAGAATACAACTAGGCTGGAAGCTTTCATACCACTGTTACAATAAGAAAATGAATTCAGAATTCTTACTAACTTGGCCATACAATCTTTTAGAACATTGCTTGTAAACTGCAAGAGAAACAAGCCCCTCCTGGACCAGATCCTTAGGAAAGTGTCGCCACTGTGCCCTCCTCCAGGGCAGGAGAGGAGGCATGACTGGTTGATGGGATTTACATCCTGGGCTTTATCTTTCTTGCCACAGGAGGTTCTGGTTCCTGAGTGGAGCCACCTGCTTCTCCCCTTGACCTTCTAGAACACGTGGAGGTGGTAAGCAGCTCGCACGGCATGCTCCACGGTCTGGCAATGGTCACTCTGTGAGGTGGTTTTATCTGCTGCAATCTGAATAACAGTCCAGCCTGACAAAGTCAAATTCATTTCACTTTATTCTGCAAAAATAACTTATTATTCTCACCTCCATCTTCCAAGTTTTGCAGCGTATGTTTGAGGCTAGCACTTTCCATAAATGACTCTTGGCTCACAATCTAAAAAGAAAATAAACAGACCACAAACGTACGCATTTTAGGGCAAAGTGAGAAACAAGTGGTGCTATGTTATTCCTTAATAAAGAATAAGCCAGTATGTTATGCAAATATAATATTAATTCTGGGAAACCATTTGAATAGCCAGCACTTGAACAGTACCTGAGACACATTTGCTTCATCTTTTGAGTACTCCAAGGTAGAGAGAACGCTCAGTGGGTGGGGACTCTGAAGTTCTGCGGATTAAAGAGAACAGTTTCAAGTGAATAAACACACCCAGAAACAATCAGAGGCAATAACATTTCACTACTGCTCAAGGTCATCATAAAAGACACAATTCTAAATAAAAACAAACAAAAACTTTGTATGTTTCAGAGCACAGGTGGTTATTAGCTTTCCAGAGCTGTAGATAAAAACGAATAGCCTAATGCCTCAACCAGATCAGCAACTTTAGTAGCTGCCCATCTGGTCCTAAATATGTGGGCAAGGATTCTGCCTCATCAGCCCTGTGATTCTTCTCTTTTTTCTCTTATATCCCCTCTCTTATCTCTTCTGTTATGTGTGTGATGATTTGATACACGTATACTTTGTGGAATGATCATCACGTTCAAATTAGCAGACCCAATACCACACATGCTGCACAGTAGATTCCTGGAACTTGTTCATCTGTATGCTCTGAGCGACATCTCCCATCTCCTGCACCCCCCAGCCCATGCAAACCACCATTCTGCTCTGTCTCTATGAGTTCAACTGTTTCAGATTCCACATGTAAGGAGGATCATGTATTTGTCTGTCTGTGTCTGGCCTATTTCACTTACTAATTTTGTTTACTTTGGATATACACTCAGAAGTGGGATTGCTGGATTGTTCTAATTTTTTGAGGAACCTCCATGCTGGTTTCTGTAGTGGCTGTACCAATTTACATTCCTACCAACAGTGAACAAGGGCTTCCTTTTGTCCACACCTTTACCAACATTTGTTACCTATTTGCTTTTTGATAACAGCCATCCTAACAGATGTGAGCTAATAGCTCACTGTGGTTTTGGTTTGCATTTCTCTCATGCTTAAGCATCTTTTCATATACTTGTTGGCCATTTGTATGTCTTTGGAAAAAAAGTCTATTCAGATCATTTGCCCACTTTTAAATTGGGCTATTTGGATTTTTTTGCTACTGAGTTGTGTGAGTCCCATATACATTTCAAATAATAACTCCTTACCTGATATATGGTTTGCAAATATTATCCCTACTTCAGAGGTTGCCTTTTCATTTTGTTGCTTCCTTTGCTGTGCAGAAGTTTTTTAGTTTCTAACTTATCCAACTTGTTTGTTTTTGCTTTTGTTGACTGTGCTTTTGGTGTCATATCCAAAAAATCATTGCCAAAACGAAAGGCAAGGAGCTGGTTCCCTACGTTTTCTTCTAGGAATTTTAGAGTCTTTAATTACTTTTACATATCAGTCTTTAATCCATTTTGAGTTAATTTTTATGTATAAGGGTCCAACTTTATTCTTTTGCACATCAATATCCAGTTTTCCTAATGTTTATCGAAGAGACTACCTTTTTCCCACTGTGCATTCTTAGTGACCTTGTCAAAGATTAGTTGACCATATACATGTGGGTTTATTTCTGGGCTCTGTACCCTGTTCCATTCATCTATGTGTCTTGTTTTGATTACCATGTCTTTGTAACTTAGTTTGAAATCAGGGAGTACATTGCCTCCAGCTTTGTTCTTCTTTATCTAGATTGCTTTGGCTACTTAGGATCTTTTGAGGTTCCATAAAAATTTTAGGATTTTATTTTCAACTTTTGTGGAAAATGCCATTGGAATTTTGATAGGGATCATGTTAAAATTGTAGATCGCTTCAGGTAGTATTAAACATTTTAATAATATTAATTCTTCTAATCCATGAACATGGGATATTTTTCCATTTATTTGTATTTTCTTCAATTTCTTTCATTAATATCTTGCAGTTTTCAGTATGCAGATGGTTTTTACCTCCTAACTTAAATTTATTCCTAAGTATTTTACCTTTTGATGCTATGTAAATGGGGTCATTTTCTTGATTCTTTTCCAGATTGTTGTTAGCATACAGAAACGCAACTGATATTTTGTATGTTGATCTTGTATTCTGCAACTTTACTCACTTTGTATTAGCTCTAACAGTTTTATTGGTGGAGGCTTTGGGGTTTTCTATACGTAACATCATGTTATCTGCAAACAGATACAATTTAACTTTTTTCTTTACAATTTAGATGGATTTCTTTCTTTCTTTTTTTTTTCTTGCCTAATTGTTCAGTACCATACTGAATAGAGTGACAGTGAGCACCCTTGTCTTGTTCCTGATCTTAGAGGACAAGCATTCAGATTTTCATCACCAAGTATGACATTAGCTGTGGGGTTTCCACACATGGCTTTCACTATGTTGAGGTACATTCTTTCTGTATCTGATTTGGTAAGAGTTTTTATAATGAAAGGATGTTGAATTTTGTCAAATACTTTTTCTGCACCTATGGAAATATGATTTTTATCCTCCATTCTGTTGATGAGCTTTATCACATTGATTGATTAGTGACGCTGACCCATCTTGATCAACATCTCCCACCTTCCCTAGCAACACCCCCTGGTAACCGCTATTCTGCTGTTTCTGTGAATTCGACTTTTTTAGATTCCATATATAAGTGAGATGCAGCAGTATTTGTCTTTCTGTGACTGGCTTATTTCACTTGACATTATTTCACCAATACTAATTATATTCATTAAATCTCAGGAATGGATCCCACTTGATCATGGTGTGTATTAGTCTGTTTCTGTTGCTAATAACAAAATACCAGGAACTGGGTAATTTGCAAGAAAATGAAATTTATTGCTTACAGTTTCAGAGGCTGGGAAGTCCAAAGTCCAGGGAACACATCCAGTGAAGGCCTTCCTTGGCGGTAGCTTCAGCAACACAGGGTTTCACATGGCAGAGCCGATAGAGGCTCTCGCATGCTCCCCTTTTAAAGCACTCAGAACCACACCCATGACCACCACTGTTAATCCATTCACCATGGCATGGTCCTCAGAATCTAATCACCTCTTCAAGGCCCCACCTTTCGATTACCATAATAGGATTTCCCACTCTCTTAACAGTCACAGTGGGGATCAATCTTCTAATACATAAAACTTGGGGGACTCAATTCAATCCATATCACTATGTATTATTCTTCTAATGTGCTGCTGAATTCATTTTGTTAGTATTTTGTTGGGGATTTTTGCATCTAGGTTCATCAGGGATGTTGGTCTATAATTTTCTTTTCTTGTAGCTTCCTTATTTGGCTTTGATATCAGTAATATGCTGGTCTCATGAAATGAGTTTGGAAATATTCCCTCCTCTTCAATTTTTTAGAAGACTTTGAGAAGGATTGAAGTTAATTCTTTAAATGCGTAGTAGAATCCACCCACGAAGTCATTGGGTCCTGGGTTTTTTTGTTGTTGTTGGGAGGTTTTTGATTACTGATTCAATCTCTTTACTCATTGTTGATTGGTTTAGACTTTCTATTTATTTATGATTCAGTTATGGTAAATTTTATGTGTCCAGGAATTTATTTCTTATACAATATTCAATTTTTGTGTGTAATTGTTTGTAGTAGTCTCTTATGATATTTCATATTTCTGTGGTATCAGTTGTAGTATCTCCTCTTTCATTTATAATTTTGAGTCCTTTTTTTTCTGGTTAGTCTGGTTGTCAATTTTATCTTTTTCAAAAAACCAACTCTTAGATTCATGGATCTTTTCTATTGCCTTTCTAGTCTCTATTTCCTTTATTTCTGCTCCAATCTTTATTATTTCCTTCTTTCTGCTGACTTTGGGCTTAGTTTGTTCTTCTTTTTCTGATTCCTTGAGGTATGAAGTTAAGTTGTTCATTTGAGATCTTTGTTTTTCATGTAGGCAGTTATCACTATAAAATTCTCTCTTAGAACTGCTTTTGCTGTATCCCATAAGATTTTGCTATGTGGTGTTTTCATTTTCATTTGTCTCAAGATACTCTATGATGTGCCTTTTTATTTCTTCTTTGACCCAATTTGTTCACGAGTGTGTAGTTTAATTTCCACATATTTGTGAGTTTTCCAAAATTCCTCCTGTTACTGATTTCTAGTTTGATACCACTGTGGTCAAAAAAGATACTTGAGATGATTTCAATATTCTTAAGTTTGTTAAGACTTGTTTTGTGGCCCAACTTATGATCTGTCCTGGAGAATGTTTTGTGTGCTCTTGAGAAGAATGTGTGTTCTGCTGCTATTGTATGGAATGTTTTGTATATGTCTGGTAGGCCCATTTGGTCTAAAGTATTATTCAAGTCATCTGTTTCCCTATTGATTTCCTGTCTGCATGATCTACTAATTGTTGAAAGTGGGTTATGTAGTCCCTACTATAATTGTATTACTGTCTGTTTCTCCTTTCAGTTCTGTTCATATTTGCTTTGTATATTTAAGTGTTCCAATGTTGGGTACATACATTTACACTTATTATATCCTCTTGATAAACTTATCCTTTTATCATTATCAAGTGACCTTCTTTGTCTCTTGTAACAGATTTTGACTGACAGTCTATTTTCTGTGACATAATTATAGCCACCCCTGCACTCTTTTGGAAGAAGTTCGGGCAGTCCCTATGGTGATGGTTATGGATCTAGTGGTGGATATGGTAGCAGAAGTTTCTAAAACCAGCAGAAAAGGGCTACAGTTCTTAGCAGGAGAGAGCATGAGGAGTTGTTAGGAAAGCTGCAAGTTACTTTGAGACAGTCGTCCCAAATGTGTTAGAGGAACTGTAAAAATCTGCCACAGAAGGAATGATGATCCGTACTCAGAAAAGTTACTGCAGCTTAAACAGGAACCCTTCTTGTTCAGGACTGTCATAGCCACAGTTTGCAAAAAGTGCAGCTATTGATTAATGCAATGTAGTGTCAATTAGACATACATTCCTGAGGTCTTTTATCTGTTGTAGCTTTGTCTTTTTTTCATTACATCAGGTACATTGCCCTGTAAATTGTGGTAGTGTTACCAGGAATATAAAATTAAGGAATTTTTAACTTTTCAAGAAAAAAAAATAAGAAAGAAAGAAAGAAAGAAATTAAAGAGGACACAAAAAGATAGAAAAACATTCTATGCTCTTGGATTAGAAGAATTAACATTGTGAAAATGTCCATACTACCCAAAGCAATCTGCAGATTCAATGCAATCCCCATAAAAATACCAAAGACATTCCTCAAGGAAATAGAAAAGACAATTCTAATATTCACATGGAAAAACAAAAGACCCGAATAGCCAAAGCAATCCTAAGCCAAAAATAAATAAATAAATAAAGCCAGAGGCATTACACTACCTGACTTCAAATTATACTACAAAGCTATAGTAACCAAAACAGTATGGTAGTGGCAATAAAAACAGACACTCAGACCAACAGAATAGAATAGAGAACCCAGAAATCAACCCACATACTTACAGCCAAGTGATCTATGACAAGAGGAACCAAGAACACACTGAGGAATAGACTGCCTCTTTGATAAACGGTGTTGGGAAAACTGGACACCCATATGTAGAAGAATGAAACTAGTTCCATACCACTCACCATATTCCAAAATCAACTCAAAATGGATTAAAGAATTTTAAATATAAGACCTGAAACTATAACACTCCTAAAAATACCAAACTGTTTTCCTGAAGAAAACACTTCAGGAAGTGCAATTAGACAGACATTGTAAGATTCCAAAAGCTGAAGCAACAAAAGCAAAAATAAACAAATGGGACTATATCAAACTAAAAAGCTTCTGCACAGTGAAGGAAACAATCAACAGAGTAGAAAGACAACCTACAGAATGGGAGAAAATATTTGCAAATTATACATCCGACAAGGGACAAATACCCAGAATATACAAGGAACTCAACTTCACTATAAAAACAAATAATCTAATTAAAAAATTCAAAGAAGCTGAACAGACATTTTTTAAAGAGGAAGACATACAAATGGGCAACAGGTACATGAAGAAATGCTCAACATCACTAATCATCAGGAAATACAAATCAAAACCACATTGAGATATCATCTCACCCTAGTTAGACTGGCTATTATCAAAAAGACAGAATAACAAATGCTGGTGAGGATGTGGAGAAAAGGGCCCTCTTCTAAACCGTTGTTGGGACTGTAAATTAGTGCAGCCTTTATGGAAGTTCCTCAAACAACTACAGATAGAACTGCCATACTATCCAACAATTCCACTACTGGGTATAGACCAAAGGAATGGAAATCATGTCAAAGGGATACCTGCACTCCCATGTTTATCACAGCTCTATTTACAATAGCCAGGAGCTGGAACAAACTTAAATGTCTGTCCTCAGACAACTGGGTAAGGAAGATGTGATATGTCTACCTACTGTGGAATACTACTCAGCCATAAAAAAGAATGAAATCTTGCCATTTGCAGCAACATGGATGAACTTGGAGCAAATCATGTTAAGGGAAATAAGCCATGTACAGAAAGAAAAATATCACATGTCCTCAAAGTGGGAGCTAAAAAATAAACAAATAAAAGAAAGAAACAACAATCACAATAATACATTGAACTTTCAAAAGGAGAGAACAGAACTGAGGTTACCAGAGATGGGAAAGGATGAGGAAGAGGGGAGGGTAAGGGAAGAATTGGTAATGGGCCACAAAAAATGATTACATTGTATAATGTTGAATATACTAATTATCCTGATTTGAGCATCGCATATTGCACACAGGTATTGTTATTCAACTCTGTACCCCAAAGATACGTGCGATCAATTATGTTTTTAAAAAATAAACTGTTAAAAGCTTCAAAAAAAAAAAACAGGTCATGGAAAGACTCATATTACCTTTCAATTCTATTTTTCCACAAACTTTTCGAAGTACCCTAGTATTTGAGCTCTGTCTGTTGGGGGTGTCCAGGGCGCCCAGTCCCCGGGCCATCCTTCCTGTCTATGGGCTCTACCATTCAGCTGGTGACACTCATTTCAGGCCAGGAAGAATTCTTATGAATCTAAACATATGTCTCACAGTCTTCTCAAATAGGGCACACGTCAGCCAGAGAACACAACCCCTGCCTGGAATCAGCAGAATCGGCTCCTGAGGCCACCCCTTGGTTGGGACTGGACCAATTCCACCCATGTTCATGATAGCACGACCCATACATTTAAGGTGGGTGATGGTTAGTGATCTAGTTTTCAAGTCAATTCATTTTTTGAAGACCCAGTTACTCCTCTTTTAAAATGTTTACCAGGTCAACATCTTGTAGAGAAGATCATTTTCTTTCTTTTTAATTGACAAATCAAAATAGCATATATTGAAGTGCACAACATGTTTTGATATATTATGCACTGTGAAATGGCTAAATCAAACTAATTAATGCATGCATTACCTCACATACTTTTCAGGGTTTTTGTGTGTGTGTGTGTGGTGAGAACACCTAAAATCTACTCTCTTAGCAATTATAAAGTATACAGATGCTCTTATTACCTGTAGTCACCATGATGTACAATAGATCTTCCTCCTATCTAACTGCAATTTTGTGTCCTCTGACCGTCATTTCTCCAAATCCCCCACCTCTAGCCTCTGGGAACCACTTTACTCTGTTTCTATGAGTTCAACTTTTTTATACTCCACATATACTTGAGATCATACACTATTTGTCTTTCTGTGTTTGGCTTATTTCACTTAAAATAATGTCTTCCAGATTCATGCATGTTGTGGCAAATTACAGAATTTCTTTTTAAGCCTAGATAGTATTCTATTGTATATACACTACATTTTCTTTATCCATTCATCTGTTGATGGACACTTAGGTTGATTAGAGAAGATAATTTCTAAAAGGAACTTGGTGAGCCAGGCCTATTTGCCATCTTATTCTTTACTTAAGAAAAAAAAATAAAGGTTGGGGGGAACCCACACATTTGTTCTGGAGTTCTTCAGCTCAGTGTCTTGTAAAGAGCAAGCACCACTTTATTTAATGCATCCAATTAAAAAAATTATGTAGCAAGGCTTTCCTAGTTTCTTTGCTTTTATATAGATAGGTGTTGAAAGTTACTTACAAAAACAAAAGTATCTAGATCAATAGTTCTTAAATTTGGCTGCACAATAGATTCACCAGGAGGGGGTGTTAAAAAAAATCCCAATGGCTGGGCATCACCCTGAATCAATGAAGTCAGAATGCCTGGAGAAGGGACCAGGTTTCAGTAGTTCCTCCAGCTCCCTAGGTGATGCCAATTTGTGGCTGGGGCAGCAGAAGGGAAGAACCACTGCTAGGAGAAAGCCAGAATGAGCCTTAACTTGCTTGTATGAAGGTCATGATCTCGATTTTCAAGAAACTTTTCACTGAATGTTCGTTACAGAGGTTTTGTTTAATGCACTGGTGCTTCCCGAAGCGAGAGCCACCAGTGGTGGCACACTGGACAGGTGCCATTTGGTGCACATAGACACAAAAACATGTCATTTAACAGCACTGATCAGAGTGAAACATTTCTTTTCAGTTCTTTAACATGCTGATGCTGTCCAGGATGAGTCTCGGGTGCTAGTCGGTTTCTAACACTCTTCTTCAACTTACTAATCTTTCTTTTTTTCAAAAAAAAAAAAAAGCGACTAATATTTAGGCTCAACATGTAATGTAAGATTTTTAATAAAGAGTTTTAAAAAGGAGAGAGACTGTGTTTTTTATTTATCTCTCTGGCTGTGAGTTACAATGCTGGCTGCCCAGGGCGGGGTTCATCCAATGTCACCACTTTGGGCCACAATAAGAGAGAGTACCCATCATTTCTCCTCTAAAGGGAGCAGGCTCTTTACAAAGTTAGATGAGAGCTTGCCACAGAAGCAGAAAATCAGCTGAAGGAGTCTATCTTTAAATTTTCCATTATTTATCTGCCATCAAATAAGATGTAACATGAAATGTAGCTTCTGCTGAATTTATTCATTGGGGTCATTTATCTGTCCTTCTAAATAGATGACCCTGAATACGGCAGATTTACACCTTTTCCTAGTTTATAGTTAATAATAAGGCCTATTGTATGTAGTAAATAAAAATTAAATATCAAATAAAAGTGTAGTTCAATAGAATAACATTGTTTTCTTCAATTGCTTTTGGGGCTTACCTATTATTTGTTACAAGGAATGCTGATTTTCCATTTGAAAGTGAAATAATTCCTTTGAAAGTAAGTTTAGGATGAAGTTTAATTAAGAAAAATACAGATAATAAAGAGTAGAGGTGTGACAAATTTTGAAGATGGTATACAAATAACAGATTTGGCAAGTACTGCCTCAAATAAATAAAAGTTACTACATTACCAATGTCTTTATCTCTGGCTTTTTGCCACCCTTGAAAGCAGAATCTGCCCTAAAACAAAATTCATCAAATTAGTGGAGCAGGTACAACCACAGCCTTCCACCTTCCCTCACTTCTCAGCCCTTCTTCATGCCCCCTTTGTCTGATCATGAACCCACTGCGCAGGAAGTATTCATTTTGCAGACAAACTTCTTACTTTGCAATCTATTTCCATAGATTCTTTGGCAGACAACAACCATTTATTTAAAACAGAAACCTTTGTGGTGGGATCAGCAAGGAACCAGCCGGCCAGGACAACGCTGGACAGCTGCGATTCGCCAGCCTGGCTCTACCTTAGAACCATCCAGGGGGCTTTAAACAAAGGCTTGTGACTAGCTTGTGTTTTCTTTCAAATAGGCTTTACACTTATGTCTATAAACCATTTTTAGTTATTTTTTATGCGATAGAAGGTCATTTATTTTCTTATATATTTGGTACATTTGTTGAAAAACCTAGTCTTTCTCCACTGAATTGTCTTTGCATTTTTGCCATAGATTGGACAAATATATGCACCATCCATCTATCTGCAGGTCTATTTCTGGACTTCATAGTCTGTTTCGTTTGTCTGTCTATCCTTATGTCAATACTACACTGGTTTTTTTTTTTTTTTTTTTTTTTTTTTTTTTTTTTTTTTTTTCGTGACCGGCACTCAGCCAGTGAGTTCACCGGTCAGTCCCATATAGGATCCGAACCCGCGGCGGGAGCGTCGCCGCGCTCCCAGCGCAGCACTCTACCAAGTGCGCCACGGGCTCGGCCCAATACTACACTGTTTTGATTAATGTAGCTTTACAGTAAATCTTGAAAGCAAGTAGTGTCCTATTTTGTGTTTCTTATTGAAATTTGTTTGGGCTATTGTAGGTCCTTTAAATTTCCACATGGAAATTAAAAATAGCTTGCCACTCAAAAAAAATAATAAATAAAAAACAAACAAACAAACAAAAACCTGCTGGGACTTGAATCGGGGACTGTACTGACCATAGATCAACTGGAGAAGAATTGCTCTGTTAACACTGAATCTTCCATCCTATGAGCACAGTATGCCTCCATTTATTTAGATCTTCCTTAATTTCTCTCAGCAATGTCCTGTAGTTTTCAGGAGGGGAGGTAGAGGAAGGGTCTTAATCTTTTGTCAAATTAATCCCTAAATACGTCATATTTTTAATACTATTATAAATAACATTGCTTTTTATTTCAATTTGTGATTGTTAACATACAGAAAGAAAATTAATTTTTGTGTATTGATCTTGTGCCCTTTAACTTCATATTCACTGTTTTGCTGCAGAAAAATACATTGCCAAAAATACTCGTAACTCTAGAGGTATAATGAATGGTAGAGGTCTGCAGGCCAGGGGGACTTGCCGACACTGCCCAAGCTGTTCTGCAGACAACTTCACACAGTGCTCTCTCCATGTGCATGCATGCATGTGCGTGTGTGTGCGTGCATGTGCGTGCATGTGCGTGTGCGTGTTGTGGGGCGGGGGGCGGGGGGGTAGCCGCAAGAAAGGGGGAAAGTTCACATTAACAATGATCTACATGGTTTATCAGTTTTAAAATCACTTACCTACATTCCTCATCCAGTTTAGGAGTCTGAATTGTGTCTAACGATTTTTGTAAATCTGAAGAGTCCTCATGTTTTGAAGTAACCTCTAATGATGAAAATTAAAAACAAAAAGTATTAAACATCTCAAGTAAACCTGTAAATATACTATTCAAGTCTTACTGATGAGAGGTAAAAAATATCTGACCTTGCTGTGTATCATCCAGTTTTAATTTTTCAGGTAAACTATCAAATGTATTTGTTTGTTGCAGAAAAAAAAAATTATTCTGATACCTTTGAGGCCTGTCCTTTGAAAGTCTTTTGTAACCACTTTGCACCTTGTAAGAAAAGCACAGCCACTGAATACTAAGATACCAGTCTCTTTATTCATTAATAAATAAATTTGTTGGTTCCAAATGACTGTTAGCTATTTAAAAATAACTCATATCCACCCTCAGGAAAGCATTTGCCACTCACAAAGACAATCACAGAGTGTGTCACGGGTACTAAGAAAAACACCAGAGGAAGACTTACAAAATGCCTTCAACAGCATCAGTACTGTTGGGATAGATGCACAGCTTCCCATGGAGGCTACATAAAAGGTGACAATTTATCTGGAGGAATAATCTCTGGTATGTTTGTTTTTAAAAAGAATCATGACACCATATGACACATCCGTGTAATGTATTCATGCAGTCAAGCACAGGAAAAAGAGGAATGGACTAAAAACCTACACATGGCACGCAGGGCAACAGGTGCTCTATTGTCATCCTAGGGGGGCCACACCTGTGATTAGCTGTTACATCCATTTTATGCTTGAGAAGCCTCAGGCTCATCGATGTTAATTACTTTGACCAAGTTCCTATGAAAACCACATCTGACTCCAAACATTAGCCTCCTTTCCCTACATCTCAGTCTCCAGATCCTGAGTGAGGGAATGAGGCAGAGGCCAGCCAGGTCACGCATTCCGTGGGAATACCAAGTTGTGAAAAAAGAGAATCCATAAACATAGCGGGCAAAAATAATTTAAAGGAGGGGGTGGTTGAAAACTCGACATATGACTGGCCAGGAGAAAATGGTCTACAGACTAGGAGAGGCGGCTCCCACCTGTCAGTACCTTAGTGGACAGTTCAAAACCTTGACCCCGGCTCCCTGTACTCACGGGCGGCTCAGACTGGTCATTCAAGAGGGTTATGAAGGAGTGGTCATCTGCGGCACTCAAGTCCTCTGCCAGGAGGGTGGATTCTTCTGCCTGCTCTATATACAGTTAGAAAAGAACATTTAAAGTGCTAATAACCACGCGCAACGCTGGCACACCCTCCATCGCTCTTCATGGGACACATACTGCTGGTACATTATCTTCTTTCAGTAAGAGCTGGTATTTAGTCCTGCCTCAGACCTTAGATCAGCATTCTGTGCGCACTGGGAAAGACAACCTTGGGACATAACTCAAAAGAGATATAGAATCGAGTGCAGGGCTGGCTGTGTGGGTAGGCAGGACCTTTCCTGTCCTCATCTCCTGCCAGCCACACCATCTGTCTTCCTCTGTCATTTCCACCTGACCCACAAGAAACACTGTATCAGGTGTGGGAAATGATGCAAGCCTATTAGCAGCTGTTCTTTGTCCGGAGCTAAGATGGATCACTTATGAATCTAACATGATCACAGGTTTCTAGTGACCTTTTCTGAGTAAGGTTTCATCAGTGCTTTTATAGGGAATTCAGAGTCAGAACATATTATCTCCCAACATACCTCTTTCTCTTTCACGACTACTAGGAATCTTAGTGTCCTCTTTCTCAAACTTACTGGAACGTTCTGGGGAGATTTTCATCTGGTCAGACAACATCTGAAATGCAAGCCAAGTGACTTTTAAAAGCAGTAATCCTTAAAAAACAGTTTAACAGAAAACTTAAAGCTTAGAACACAGCACACTGATGAATTAGAAGTTAGAGTTCAGCTTGTCCTCTCTAAAAGATCGTTTCACTTTTTCCAGCTTCTCCATTCCTGCCTCCCTCCAGCCCCAGCTCCGGCTGACCAGCTCCGGCTGGCCACCGCCCTGCTCCTGACCACGCTGCCCTGGCGTCTCCACGACCTCTCTCTCTCTGGCTCAAGTCCAACCCCACTGGTAACTTCCGACCCCTGCACTGCGCAGGGACTGAGTCTGTCTCAGGACGGATCTGCAGGTGAGTTCCCCACAGCACGATCCTCCACCCACCTGGTCCTCACAGGAGCTGCGGCTTCATCACGTGCAGACCCCAACTCACCCCCAGGACATTTTATTCATTTTGCGAAATGTGGAAACATATAATATTTTGGTGTTTTTCATTAGTAAAGGCAAACCTGTCATGCAGGTCAATCATATATAATATGACAGAGGAGATTTTTTTTTAATCAGATGATTGATTCACCTTTACTTCTCATCCTCACCCACGACATGGCTTCTCAGAGTCCTTTGAAAACTAAATTTGTGGAGCAACTTACTACATATAAACACCTTCATATACAATTCAAACCAAAAGGAAGCTGGCCTAAGACTTCCTCCCTCTGTGACCCCAAGTTCAGCTCCCTAGTAGCCATGACCAAGTATTTTATATGTCCTCTTTTCACAAGTTTCTTTGCCCTGCCTGCCATATGTAATAGAGAAAGGCCTCTTCTTGTATAAAAGTAGGAAACATTACGGTCAGAGAGATGGAGACCACAGCAATCTAGAAGAGGCACAGACCATTTCCACAAGGTGAGACCAGTACATAAAACTGTGGAAAACTCCCTAAGAAACCCCTTTCCTGAAGATCCCCCCAAGTCCAGGAGGAGCTCAGAGAGGAGGAGACAAGAAGTCCACAGTGAGTATCCTCAGAACTCCAGGAAGAATGTGGGAGGGACGCGATGCCATCCTAGAACAGCTCTTGACTGTCACATCAAATGGAATAAAGCACTTCAAGGCACAAAGAGGCTCTGTATCCTACATAGTTAACGACACATGAAAAGGAAGAACTGGGACTAGAACCCAGAACCCTCAACACTTTTACACGGTGTGCAAGAGACCGAGTCTTCCGCTCGATCAGATGTTCACATCAAAACCCAATGAGGACATTTAAGAGACATAAAACATACTAAAACATTTTCAAATAATCAGAAGAATGAAACCTGCCACCTGTTTATCCTGTCCTAAAGCTTGAACGGAAGCATGTGATATGTCGAATTGTAGATCAAAATGGATTTCGATTTTTGTCACTTCTTTGCTACTGATAATAATAGGCTTCTTCAGGTAAATGATAAATGTCTTCATTTTCTCAGTTTCTAACAAAAAAAAACACAGTATATCAATGCGTATCAACATACTGAAAGGTTTTATCTTGAAATTTTATATTTTTAAATAACTGCATTGGGATACTTGTCGATTTTTCTACGATTAAAAGTTGAAAAGAAATTACATTAAATTACTTAGAAATTATTTTATTAGATACACACATGTGCATCTAGTGGTTAATCATAACCACTTAAGTGGTTGATCTAGCAAAAATAGGAAGTAGTTTTCCCTAGAGGCAAAGAAATGAAGATAGTTTTGTCTTTTGCAATTCAATCAGTTTTTTAAGAGCATTTTGTTTATACAAAGCTATCATCCACAACAGGTATTTTACTTCCAAATATACTAAGCATAACATTCATTCTTTCTCTCTGAAATCCTACTTATTTCTAAAATTCAAAATAAAATTCACTGTTCCCAATATACAAAATGAAATAATTCACCTCTGTTTCAATAGACTCCTCTTAAAGAGAAGTGGAAACCTCTTAGAAATCTACATCTCAGACAATAGCTTCCTTGAGGGCTTCCTACCAGATCAGCTCTTTACAGACAAATAATAATTTAGAAGACAAAATGCTTAGATCAAATTTACAAAGTCCAAGAATGAGCCACAATAAGTACAAGGTAAGGTGGAAACAGCAGGAGAGAAAAGGCAGTGAAGTCCGTGAAAGAACAGGCAAAGTGAACAGCCACACACTGATGGGAATGGAAAGTCAGTCCTTTGTGCTGCCCAGCACGGTGGAGCGCTTGAAGCATGGCTCGTATACACTGAGATGCCCTGTAAGCATGTGATACACGAGATTGCAAAAACTTAGTACAAAAAAGGAGAATGTAAAGTATCTCATTAACAATACTGAGTACATGTGAAAATAATATTTTGGATATATTGGATTAAATAAGATATAAAAATTAATCCACTTTATTATGTATGTGGCTACTAGACTACTTAAAATTAAATACATGGCTCACGTTATATTTCTATAGGACAGAGTTGGTCAGCAATCTCCCCAAAATACTCATCTTACTGGATACTTACTCGTCACTACAGGGAAAGTCTATAAAACCCTATTATTTTAGAAAAATAATTCTAAAAAAATCTGAAAAGGTAACTAGCTAGGTGGGCTTGTAGGGATCACTGGAAACACATAAGGGTCAGAAGAAAGACCATGAGAACTACACCAAGCTTCTGACTTACCACATTGCCAACACCTAAAGCAGAAGGGTGTGTACACAAAGTCCTGCTTGTAGAGTTTACTAGACAATCTTCAGTTTCCTTGGCTACAAAACTGGAAACAGTAACACCTACTTACTCTAGATACTGTGAGGAACTTTGTAAAGTCTCACAGAAATATGGTATATTAATGAAATATAGATTGATTTTGGCAAGTTGGTCCCAAAAACCACTACAGTGGCAAAGTTTAGAGTTAGAAAATTTAAAATAAGAAAAACAATGTTAGGGCTTCCCCAGTCAGGAAACCCACAGAAGTCCTCATAGCATACTTATATTCACTTACACTAAATATCAGTGACATTTTATGTATCTTAAATTAATCCTAACAGGTAATTACTACATAAATTAAGTTACTCTTCTTTATATTGATTACATTTAGTTTGCATTTCTAGTGAGATGTTTGTAAACTGCTTGCCTTTACTCCAGATAGGAGGGCCCTCTAACTCAATGGAGTCTGTCTTTCCAGTTCTGCGACTGCATAATTGCTGGCTTCCACCTCTTTCATCTATTTTGGTTTTCTCAACCCCACCTTCTCACATGCAAACAGGTATCCTTGCAAACTTTGTGCTTACTTTTCTTCATCCTCCCTTCCTTCTCCTAGAGTTCACTGTGAAAGTTTCTTCTCTTCTGGCACTTTCTTTACTTTCTAATTTATTCCTTATCCTAAATTCCCTCTTTTTTCTAATAATCCCCAACAGGAGAAACTCAAAATACTTGCACAGTGGAACAAATTCTCACAGGCACAGAAAAGAACTACATCAGGGAAAATTATAAATGGTTTTGAAATGGACCAAGGAGTTACTGGGTGCCTGTCTACCACACCCTCCTGGGTTATCCACGCCTTTCATTGTTTTCAAGCTATTTTAGAAAACTGATAACAATGCGAGGGATTTTTGTCCATAGAAATGCAAACTAATTGTGTCTGTGGAATGCAACTTAGTTTTGCATCTATTTGTAGATGAATTTCAGCATTGTTTATGTGGTTCTTTGAATCCTCCCTTGAACTAGTTATTACATCTTACTGATTTCCTTGTTAATAAATTAAAAATCCTCAACACATTCACTTTATAATTGTCATGATTTCACCCTCTCAACAATTATCTTTTAACAGAGCATTTAAGTTAATTCATATATACAAAAAATTCCAGCAAGGGGAACCCAGAGATGAAGGACTATCCATAAATAGTCCCCTGGGAGGATTTTCAGTTATAGTTCAAGGTTAGAAAGGATTTTTTCTCTCCAAGACTTCTGTGATGAGAATCATATTACAGGTCATGTTTCTCTTACTACCCTGGCTTCTAGGAAGCTAAGTATCAAATCCCCATGGTGGCCACTGTGGAGGAGCCTTCATGGCAGATGTTTTTATTCTTGTCTGTGGTTCCAATTTTCCATTTCTATTATTTTGGCATAAATGTATAAGCTGCTTTAAATCCTTTGTAGAAAGAAGTGAAATATAATATTCATAAATTACTTAATATTTAGTTTTAACTCTTTAGTAAACCTAGTTACTTAGAAATGTATGCATAATAAGTTACTTTCAAAAACATTCTATTTTTTAAAGTCAGAAAACATGATCAAATACGACTATAACTAAAATGCTGAACTGGACTAACAGCTTATTTACACACACTCAGAAAAGGATCACTCCTCATCCCACGCCCCTTAGTGCCATCTACCAAGCTGAGCTGAAAGGTGAGAGATGGAGGCTTCAGGGGAAAGATGTCAGAGAGCTGGTATTTAAGTAGAGGTGGTACCACCCATATACACTCATCAATTATTACTACAGCTCTGTGGGTGAGGAAGGGCGGGTACTATATAATCTATTTTCTTAAATTGTCATAAATAAAACACCCACATGAAATAAAATTTCCCATCTTAGTTATTAAGTGTACAGTTCAGTAGTGTTAAGTATATTCACACTGTTGTACGACAGATCTCCAGAGCTTTTTCATCTGGCCAAACTGAAACTCTCCATCCATTGAACAACTCCCTACTTCTCCCTTCCCCCGCCCCTGACAACCACCATTCTACTTTCTCCCCATAGATCTGACCACTTTAGAGAGCTCGTATACTTGTAAGTGTCATCATACAGTATTTGTCTTTTGAGGACTGGCTTATTTGACTTAGCATAATGTCTTCAAGGTTCATTCATGTTGTAGCATGTGTCAGAACTTCCTTTCTTTATAAAGCTGAATAATACCCCATTGTATGTACACACCACATTTTGTTCATCCATTCATTCCTCAACGGACATTCGGGTTGTTTTGACCTTTTGGCTACTGGGGAAAATGCTGCTTTGAACATATGCATACAAATATCTCTTCGAGATCCTCCTTTCAATTCTTTTGGCTATATACCCAGAGGTGGGATTGCTCAATCATATGGTAGTTCTTCTCCTAATTTTTTGAGGAATTATGCCATTTTTACAATGAGAAAACTAGGTAAGTGATTTAACCCTAAAGTCACAAAGTGAAGGAGTCACCAACCCTGTCACCCCTATACCCTGGCCTTGAGCACAGTACGCCTTACACCGTACTACACAACCTCTCTTCCACCTCAAGGCATGATCAAAATCTGCCCTAGAATGAACTAAACATATACTGTAAATATAAACAAAAACAATACTCAGAATTAAATGTGGGGTAGTTTAAAATCATCCTCTTACCTATTATGCTGAAATTAACCACTGCTTCCTTCAAAAGTCTCAATGAGTCCCACAGAAGGCCCTTGGGAAGATAAATAATTGACATTCATGAGCAAATAAAACATATTTATACATGAACAGTCTCTAACTGGTTACATCTAATCAGGAATTAAACATCATTACCTCAGCATTGTCTATATAAAAAGTTACACTCTGACTTCCTAGGTTGAAATCAATCCAAACATTCTCTAATTTTTCATCTCCTGGTTTTCTCATCTGTAAGAGATAATTTCACCATGAATTATACAGATAAAAATTATGTTAAAAGGCGACGTAAAAATTATCCCGTTATAAACAAAACTAGTGCTTTTCCTGAAACGGCACTATCCTGATATTACAGAACCTCTCTTTATTGCTCAACTCACTGTGCAAAAACAGGAGGAGGATGTCAATTTTAAATAAGCCATTTCCAAAATGAAAAAATATTCTGCTTTAGCATATTTAATAGATATTTAAATGAGTCACATAGCTCTAGCCACTCAATTCTTTTTCTGGTGAGAAGCACTGAGAAAATAAATCTGTGTTGAAGCAGTAACAATCTACACTGCACATGTATGGAAACTTCTAGAGAAGGAGGTAGTGTGATAAAATATAAGTGGAGATTTACCATCCATTAGATGTAGGAGAGCTAAGACTTGAAGATTTCAAATTACCTTCATTTAAATTGATTATTATAAAATAAATATAGGGTCATAGTAAAAACAGAGAAGAAAAAGAGTCAAACAGGATGGTGTTTACAGAAACAGTGATTGTCTCCTCTGCCTTCCCCCCACCCCCAGCAACTTACACAGAAACCTTTCATGGCACCATTAACGATGCCTTTGTTTCCTCCCAGAGGTTTTCTAGAATATATCAGCAAGTGTGTATAAAGTTTTTATTCCCCAACAATGAAGCAAACCTTAGACTTAACTATTCTACAACCTGCTTTTCCAATGAGTGGTATTTCTTTCCTTCATCAAACATGCCTACTTTTTTAATAGCTATGGAGCTGAATGAAGATTTTTACCCACAATGTGGGTCGCTAGGAGCCCGTGTAAGGGTCCTGATTGAAACTGATGGAAACGTGGAAGTCCTAGAAACAAGGAGAACCAAGCAGAGAATGGAATCCTCAGACAAACAAAGGAAAAATAAACAGAACTGAGAGACACAGAACAACCTTCCAAAAGCAGTTCCAGAGAGAAGGCACGTGTAGTGCAGTCATGAGCTGAAGGCTCAGCTCACAGAGGCCAAGAAGGGGGCTCCGAACCCAAAACAGAGAAAGAGTTGATGAGCACATTCTGGAAAAAGGTTCCAGGAAACCTTAGCCAAGTCAAAGTTCCAAGAGCCCGGAAGATTTGCCT
Organism: Cynocephalus volans; assembly: GCF_027409185.1. Classification (NCBI taxonomy): domain Eukaryota; kingdom Metazoa; phylum Chordata; class Mammalia; order Dermoptera; family Cynocephalidae; genus Cynocephalus; species Cynocephalus volans. The sequence continues at coordinate 7,091,907 of NC_084464.1, read as the reverse complement.
TGAAACTGAGATGCTGTAGGTTGGGGCTCCTTTACTTGAAGGGCCTTGTACCTCTAGAAACCAAAAAAGGAGATGAAAATAAACTGGTCAATCTTGAACTATAAAGTAGAAGATGGAATGAACCAGAGAAAAGGAGAGCGACACTCCTGCTGAAGATACAGGGAGAGGCACCACCTGGAAAGAAAGAAGCAAGAAAATCATCCTTCTTCCTCCAGTGGAGGCGTGGATAATGTTACCCACAGAATAAAATGAGGCAAAGTTCCTGTAATTAACCTTATGTGTACAGTGCAGACCCTAAAACTCCCTTTTCCCGTTCAGGTTGATAATCTCTAATCCAAAAATCCAAAATCCAAAATAGCACCAAATCCAAAACTGTTTGAGCGACAACACAACGCTCAAAGGAAATGCTCATTGAGCATTTTGGATTTTTGGATTGGGGGTGCTGAACCAGTAAGTATAATGCAAATATGCTAAATGTGAAAAAAGTCCAAAATCTGAAACATTTTTGGTCCCGAGCATTTCAGAGAAGGGATACTCAACTTACAGTAACAGAAGAGCCTTGAACTTTACTGGTAATGCATCCCGGTTATGGTATTACGATCAGTTTGAGATTTGAGATCACTGGGGAACTTAGTGTCCTTTTTTTAAAAAAGCCCTTTTGAGTAACAAGAGCAGAAGTCCGACCTAACTACATAAACCAATCTATGAGTTTTGTTACACACCGCCCTCAGGACCTCCAAGAGAGACAAACATACCTCATGCTCGTCAGCAAAAGCAGCAACACAGGGAAATGAATAGATCCTGCAAAACACATCAAAATTAAAAAATAAAATACAGATAGACCACAAACACAACCTAAAGATGTTCTGCAACAAGCATTTATAACTACAGTAGCCAGTAAGTCTCCCTGTACAGAGTATGTATCAAACCTGCAAATAGAAATCTACTATGGGTGAATTCCAAACATCCACCTGGCAGTCTAGACGCCACTTCTTAGTACTATGTCGCAACCCAGCTTCTTGGCAAGATTCCCATAGGAGTGAATTTAGAAAATCTTGTCTCATGAGGATTTAACTGTCCATAACACACCTATCCCCAGTGACCTCAAGCCTTCAGGAAATTATCCTTTATAAAATCTATGGACTCCCTAAAGGATGTAGTGTTAAAAATATCACAAATCATAAATAAATATGAGGGTCTTTGAAAAAGTTCATGCAAGTATTCATATTATCTTTTAATTCCATTTTTCTATGAACTTTTTGAAGTACCCTCGTATGCTAGAGACTGATAGAAATAATTTCTGAACACAGTCAAATGAGCCACTAGGCAGAACGGAGTTGGTCTTTTAAGGTTTCTGTGCAATGAACAAGTCTGGAGCGCTCATTAAATGAACAAGTCTGGAGCGCTCATTAAACGATGTATCCTATATTCTCTCCAAAAGTAAGATAGGTCCTAGGTGTTCTTTTAAAACGTTAGACAGTTTCAGAATATAACTAGTCAATAAAATAATGCTCAGACAGACATCTTACCTTCTTTGGTCACCAAGTCTATTGTTTAGGTCATTGAGAAACCATCTACAGTCCTGCAAAGTAAATAGTGCAAACTTTTTAACTGAAAAACCAAGGTATCTTATTTAATGCCACCCTGACCAGCACGTAGAGGCCAGTGTTTGCTTCTAAATGTCCAGGACCCAGTAACATCAGGCTTCACAAGGACTCATTATCATATGTTAACAATACTTTATACCACAAAGAGGAGGCTCCAGGTACATGTTTCTAGAAGAAATCCTGTCCCCCTTCCTGGGCCATTAGATTTTCAACTGAGGACTACTTAGGTCTCCAAAAGTTACATGCATGATTGTGTTTCACTAAGTCATAAGGGTAAGCAAGAGAACTACGAGAGTACTTTAAAAAGTTCAAAGAAAGATTTAATCTTTTAATTCTACTTTCCATGACCTTTTTAAAGTACTTGCATACATCTCACTGCCAACCTAGATTACAATATTTGACCCACTCACAGCATCCACTTCCCTGACAACTGCCTGGCACAAGCCAACCACAAACACACAGAATCAACCAATTTCAGGTTTATCTGGGTATATCACCCATTGCCAATTTTCTCTTTTGGGAGTTGTCTACCCCCTACTTCCTGGGATCTCTCACCTGGCATATGTTCTAAGAACAAAGACTATTTTTTTCTTTTCAACTATCAGGAAGGTAAATTTGTTGCAAAGAGACATGGGCCCAGGTTTTTGTTCCTTGTTGTTAGCAAGGATTGGCTGCTGTGGTCACACACTCCTCACACTTGGTGTCTAAATTCAGCCCTAAATAGACAGCAGCAGTGTAAGCCCTTCATCTAAGAGCAATTCAATTAAGCTAACGGCTCTGGGGGAAACGATGTTGGAAACATAATTACTTTTCTCCTATTTTCATCAAATCTCCCTGCAGATAAGGAAATGACACAGACAAGAAAGGAAATTAACATCTGAGTGCCCACCACATTCCAGGGACTTCCTGTTTCTCTCACTGAATTCTCTCCTTTTTGAGATGGGGTTTGTTCCCATTTTACAGAAGAGGACACTCAGGCTTCCCCAGGCTGCTGCGTCACCAAAATGCATACATCGCATAGGTCAGGGCAACAGGACTCACACCTGCGGTGGAACTCGAACCCAAGTTTGGGAAAGTCCCCCGGTTCATGGCTTTTCCATTTAGACCACACTGAACCCCGGCTAAACAATCACTACAGATATGTTGCCATAGACTCAGAGCCTGAAACAAAAGGTGCAGATTTATGAAAATCCCGATTACACAGCAGTTTCAACCAGAAAGGCTTTGTTAACATGAGAACTGCTGCTAGTAATTTTACCTTTTCCTATAAGAGTTTAACCTTCATTTTAAGAACTTTTGAAAAGAAGGAAAACGTTGTAGCTATTTCGGGATGAAGGTAGACAGACATCAAAGCCAGAAGCTATTTTTGTGCTACTTGAGGACACAATCACAGCGCGCCCAGGTTGTGCAGAAAACACCGCAAAGTGTTTTTCCTCCAAATGGTAGAGGCTGGATGCCTCACAATACAGCCATTCCACAATCCTCCTCAGCCACTGGCACATGCCACACCGATTTTAGACTCCTGCCATCCCTGCAAGGCTAAAGTGCTCTTTCTTTTCTTCTCCAATTCTTCCTACCTTCCGAGGTTCACTGAAAATTGCTCCCCCTCCAAGACCTTTTCTTTGACTGGATCCATCAAATTCACATGGTTCTGTCTCCAGCCTAAGTTCCCTGCAGACAAGTCCTTCCTATCTGTGTCCCCATATTTGGCCCACAAATATTCTGTTTGTATTGTCTTCAAACTTTTGCTTATGTGGGAAACAGAAAGTTTAAGAATGGTAACTTAATCACACTTAAGATAAAAAACCCTCGCCTAAGTCCAATGCACAGGCAAGTGCTGAGAGGATGCTTATAATAAATACTAACTGAACAGAAATTTTTATGACCAGGAATCTCACCGTCTCAATCCTTAATTTCTTTGAAAGCCTCAGCAATGACATCATCCTCAAACCACTGATGAGCCAGGTCATCTCTTGACTTTTTAGTCGTCAGTCTACACAGTGCTTCAGAAATAGTCACCTGCTGGTCATAATCTAGAGATTAAAAACATGGTAGACATAGATATTTCTGGGCACAAAGTAAAAGGAAAAAATGAGTTTCAGAGTTAGTGTTTGCTCTAAGAAATTCCATCCTAGAAGACTAGCAGTGTCTTATCATTATAAGCAGCAAGATGTATTATGGAGTAATTATAATATAAATTCAATATTTAATAAATATTAGGAGAAAATCTAAATATGTCAGCATATAACAATTTTTAAAATAAATAATATTTCTGGGTTTTATATTTTAGATATATTAAAATAGACATCAAAAGCAGATCAAATAGCCTGAAAAATATTTCTACTATAAAAATAAAATCCCAGTATAAATTGAGGTAATTCACAGCAGATAAGCTAAAACTACATGTATCAGCATGTTTAAGTCTCAAATAATTTTTTTTTTTTTTTTGTCTTGAGAGAACTTTATCTACCTCAATGGAGGAGAATTAGGGCTCTGGCTGACAAAGCTTTACTTTTTTTTTTTTTTTTAATTTTATTATGTCGATATACATTGTAGCTGATTATTGCTCCCCATCACCAAAACCTCCCTCCCTTCTCCCTCCCCCCCAACAATGTCCTTTCTGTTTGCTTGTTGTATCAACTTCAAATAATTGTGGTTGTTATATCTTCTTCCCCCCCCCCCCCGGTTTCTGTGTGTGTGTGTGTGTATGTGTGTGTGTGAATTTATATATTAATTTTTAGCTCCCTCCAATAAGTGAGAACATGTGGTATTTCTCTTTCTGTGCCTGACTTGTTTCACTTAATATAATTCTCTCAAGGTCCATCCATGTTGTTGCAAATGGCAGTATTTCATTCGTTTTTATAGCTGAGTAGTATTCCATTGTGTAGATGTACCACATTTTCCGTATCCACTCATCTGATGATGGGCATTTGGGCTGGTTCCAACTCTTGGCTATTGTAAAGAGTGCTGCGATGAACATTGGGGAACAGGTATACCTTCGACTTGATGATTTCCATTCCTCTGGGTATATTCCCAACAGTGGGATGGCTGGGTCGTATGGTAGATCTATTTGCAATTGTTTAAGGAACCTCCATACCATTTTCCATAGAGGCTGCACCATTTTGCAGTCCCACCAACAATGTATGAGAGTTCCTTTTTCTCCGCAGCCTCGCCAGCATTTATCGTTCATAGTCTTTTGGATTTTAGCCATCCTAACTGGGGTTAGATGGTATCTCAATGTAGTTTTGATTTGCATTTCCCGGATGCTGAGTGATGTTGAGCATTTTTTCATGTGTCTGTTGGCCATTTGGATATCTTCCTTAGAGAAATGCCTACTTAGCTCTTTTGCCCATTTTTTAATTGGGTTGCTTGTTTTCTTCTTGTGAAGTTGTTTGAGTTCCTTATATATTCTGGATATTAATCCTTTGTCAGATGTATATTTTGCAAATATTTTCTCCCACTCTGTTGGTTGTCTTTTAACTCTTTTAATTGTTTCTTTTGCTGTGCAGAAGCTTTTTAGTTTGATATAATCCCATTTGTTTATTTTTCCTTTGGTTGCCCGTGCTTTTGGGGTCGTATTCATGAAGTCTGTGTCCAGTCCTATTTCCTGAAGTGTTTCTCCTATGTTTTCTTTAAGAAGTTTTATTGTCTCAGGGTGTATATTTAAATCCTTAATCCATTTTGAGTTGATTTTAGTATACGGTGAGAGGTATGGATCTAGTTTCATTCTCCTGCATATCGATATCCAGTTATCCCAGCACCACTTGCTGAAGAGGCAGTCCCTTCCCCAGTGAATAGGCTTGGTGCCTTTGTCAAAGATCAGATGGCAGTAAGTGTGTGGGTTGATTTCTGGATTCTCTATTCTATTCCATTGGTCAGTGTGTCTGTTTTTATGCCAGTACCATACTGTTTTGGTTATTATGGCTTTGTAGTATAGCTTAAAGTCAGGTAGTGTTATGCCTCCAGCTTCATTTTTTTTGCTGAGCATTGCTTTGGCTATTCGTGGTCTTTTATTGTTCCATATAAATGTCTGAATAGTTTTTTCCATTTCTGAGAAAAATGTCTTTGGAATTTTGATGGGGATTGCATTGAATTTGTATATCACTTTGGGTAGTATGGACATTTTCACTATGTTGATTCTTCCAATCCAAGAGCATGGAATATCTTTCCATCTTCTTGTATCCTCTCTAATTTCTCTCAGCAGTGGTTTGTAGTTCTCATTATAGAGATTTTTCACCTCCTTGGTTAACTCTATTCCTAAGTATTTTATTTTTTTGGTGGCTATTGTAAATGGGCAGGCTTTCTTGATTTCTCCTTCTGCATGTTCACTATTGGAGAAAAGAAATGCTACTGATTTTTGTGTGTTGATTTTGTATCCTGCTACTGTGCTGAAATCATTTATCAGTTCCAAGAGCTTTTTGTAGAGGTTTTAGGCTGTTCGATATATAGGATCATGTCATCTGCAAACAGGGACAGTTTGACTTCATCTTTTCCAATCTGGATGCCCTTTATTTCCTTCTCTTCTCTGATTGCTCTGGCTAGTACTTCCAACACTATGTTGAATAGGAGTGGTGAGAGTGGGCATCCTTGTCTAGTGCCTGTTCTTAAAGGAAAAGCTTTCAGCTTTTCCCCATTCAGGATGATATTGGCAGTGGGTTTGGCATATATGGCTTTAATTATGTTGAGATACTTTCCCTCTATACCTAACTTATAGAGGGTCTTTGTCATGAATGAGTGCTGAACTTTATCAAATGCTTTTTCAGCATCTATAGAGATGATCATATGGTCCTTGTGTTTGAGTTTATTAATATGGTGTATCACATTTATTGATTTGCGTATGTTGAACCAACCTTGCATCCCTGGGATGAATCCCACTTGATCGTGATGAATAATTTTTCGTATGTGTTGCTGTATTCTGTTTGCTAGTATTTTAGTGAGGATTTTTACATCTATATTCATCAAGGATATCGGCCTGTAGTTTTCTTTTTTGGTTATATCTTTACCTGGTTTTGGTATCAGGATGATGTTTGCTTCATAGAATGAGTTTGGGAGATTTGCGTCCGTTTCAGTCTTTTGGAATAGTTTGTAAAGAATCGGTGTCAATTCCTCTTTGAATGTTTGGTAAAATTCTGCTGTGAATCCATCTGGTCCTGGGCTTTTCTTTGTTGGGAGCCTTCTGATAACAGCTTCAATCTCCTTTATTGTTATTGGTCTGTTCAAATTTTCTACGTCTTCACGGTTCAGTTTTGGGAGCTTGTGTGTGTCCAGAAATTTATCCATTTCCTCCAGATTTTCAAATTTGTTGGCGTATAGTTGTTTATAGTAGTCTTGAATGATTCCTTGTATTTCAGATGAATCAGTTGTAATATCGCCTTTTTCATTTCTAATTTTTGTTATTTGAGTCTTCTCTCTTCTTTTTTTTGTTAGCCATGCTAATGGTTTGTCAATTTTATTTATCTTTTCAAAAAACCAACTTTTTGATTCGTTGATCTTTTGAATTGTTTTTTGGTTTTCAATTTCATTCAGTTCTGCTCTGATCTTAATGATTTCTTTCCGTCTGCTAACTTTAGGATTGGATTGTTCTTGTTTTTCTAGTTCTTTAAGGTGAAGTGTTAGGTTGTTCACTTGCCATCTTTCCATTCTTCTGAAGTGAGCATTTAATGCAATAAATTTTCCCCTCAATACTGCTTTTGCAGTATCCCACAGGTTTTGGTATGATGTATCATTGTTTTCATTAGTTTCAATAAACTTTTTGATTTCCTGCTTGATTTCTTCTTGGACCCATATGTCATTAAGTAGAATGCTGTTTAATTTCCATGTGTTTGTATAGTTTCCAGAGTTTTGTTTGTTATTAATTTCTAGTTTTAATCCATTGTGGTCTGAGAAGATACATGGGATAATTCCAATTTTTTTGAATTTATTGAGACTTGATTTGTGACCTAATATGTGATCTATCCTGGAGAATGATCCATGTGCTGATGAGAAGAATGAATATTCTGAGGTTGTTGGGTGGAATGTTCTGTAGATATCTGCCAATTCCAATTGGTCTAGAGTCTTGTTTAGATCTTGTGTTTCTCTACTGATTCTTTGCCTAGATGATCTGTCTAATATTGACAGTGGAGTGTTCAGGTCCCCTGCTATTATGGTATTAGTGTCTATTTCCTTCTTTAGGTCTAATAGAGTTTGTTTTATAAATCTGGCTGCTCCAACATTGGGTGCGTACATATTTATGATTGTTATGTCTTCTTGATGGATCAGTCCTTTTATCATTAAGTAGTGTCCCTCATTGTCTCTTTTTATGGTTTTTAGTTTAAAGTCTATTTTGTCAGATATAAGAATAGCCACTCCAGCTCGTTTTTCTTTTCTGTTTGCATGGTAAATCTTTTTCCATCCTTTCACTCTTAGTCTGTGTGAATCTTTATGGGTGAGGTGGGTCTCTTGTAGGCAGCATATAGTTGGGTCTTGCTTTTTGATCCAGTCAGCCAGTCTGTGTCTTTTAATTGGGGAATTTAAGCCTTTAACATTAAGAGTTGTTATTGAAAGGTGTTGATTTATTCCTAGCATTTTATTGGTTGTTTGGTTGTCTTAGGTGTCTTTTGTTCCTTGCTTTCTGATTTACTGTTTGGTTTCTTTGTTTGTTGGTTCCTTAGGTTGTAGATAGTGTTTTTGTTAGCTTGTTTTCTCTTCATGAATGCCATTTTTATTGTACTAGCGGGTTTAGATTTTTCTTAGGTTTTTATGGCAGTGGTAGTTATTTTTCAGGAACCAAACCCAGTACTCCCTTGAGGATTTCTTGTAAGGGTGGTCTTGTGGTAGTGAACTCCCGCAGTTTTTGTTTGTCTGAGAAATATACTATTTGCCCCTCATTTCGGAAGGATAGCCTTGCAGGGTAGAGTATTCTTGGCTGGCAATCTTTGTCTTTTAGTATTTTGAAAATATCATCCCATTCCTTTCTAGCTTTTAGGGTTTGTGATGAAAAGTCTGATGTTAACCTGATTGGGGCTCCCTTATAGGTGATTTGACGCTTCTCTCTTGCAGCTTTTAAGATTCTCTCTTTGTCTCTGAGTTTTGCCAATTTGACTATGACATGTCTTGGAGAAGGCCTTTTTGGGTTGAATACGTCTGGAGATCGTTGAGCTTCCTGGATCTGAAGATCTGTGATTTTTCCTATACCTGGGAAGTTTTCTGCCACTATTTTGTTGAATATGTTTTCAATGGAATCTCCATTTTCCTCCCCTTCTGGAATACCCATGACTCGGATATTTGAACGCTTGAGGTTGTCTGATATCTCTCTCAGATTTTCTTCCATGTCCTTGATTCTTTTTTCTTTCTTTTTGTCTGCTTGTGTTATTTCAAACAGCCCATCTTCAAGTTCAGAGGTTCTCTCTTCAACTTCGACAAGCTTGCTGGTTAAACTCTCCGTTGTGTTTTTTATTTCGCTGAATACCTTCTTCAGTTCAGCAAGTTCTGCTACATTTTTTTTCAGGACATTGATTTCCTTGTATATTTCCTCTTTCAGATCCTGTATACTTTTCCTCATTTCATCATGATGTCTAGCTGAGTTTTCTTGTATCTCATTCAGTTTCCTTAGAATTATCACTCAAAATTCCTTGTCAGTTATTTCAAGGGCTTCTTGTTCTATAGGATCTAGAGTATGAGATTTATTAACTTTTGGTGGTGTACTTTCTTGATTTTTTGTATTTCTGGTGTCTTTTTTTTGGTGTTTATTCATTGTGGCAGGGGGTTTCACAGTCCACCGGTTTGAGACTAATGACTAACTAGGATGTTGCTGTGGTTGCCAATTTGGTATGGCTCCCGCCGTGACTGCTCATTTGGCCTCTAGTGTCTTGTGTGTGTGGTTGCCTCGGGTCTTGGGCTTCTCCAGGGATCCACCTTTCTGGTCAGCTTGTACTCTGCTGGGCTGGTGGATCACGTACCACAGGGTGTGTGATCTCTGTTGAGCTTTCACTTTCTGTACAGGACTTCTCCCCGTTCCGTGTGCTCTGGCCCAGGCTGTTAGATCGTGCAGTGGTGACCCTACTGGGTGTGTGGTTTCTGTCGAGTCTCCGCCTCCCTGGCCGCATGTCTCCCCCCTCTGTGCACACTGTGCTGGGCTGGGGTGTGTCTTCTGCACCCCTCGTCTATCAGCTGGGCCTTCAAGACCCTGCTCAGCACTGCCTCGCCCGGGAAGTCTACCAGGTTTCTGCTAGGCACAGACGACCGGTCTCTCTGGGTGCCTTTGTAGCACTGTGTAGATCTTTCTCGGGTCTTGTTCACCTTTGTATCCCCCTGGTATAAACTGAGTCTAGTGCCCGCCTGCAGCCTGCTCTCCGGCAGGTTCAAGCGGACCTGGGAACTCTCCTGCCACACTATTCCCAACCAGAAATGCGTTAGGCTTTTTTCCAAACTGGTGGTCGCAGAGATGGTATCTGCCTCCCAGTAACAGGAAGTTTACCGGGGCCGGAGTCCAGGGTGTGGTGGAGTGACAGTCGGCCCGCCCGTACTTCCTAGCCCTCCCAACACTGGTCGGGACGCCCCACACCCCCAGCCCCGCCAGAGAACCGTGGAGGGAGTGGGAGAGGAGGCCGGCCGCAGGGTCCGGAAAGCCCCTCGCCAGGCCAAGCAAATGGGCTCAGTGATGGCCGAGCAGGGCGGAGCTGCCCGTACCTGGGAAAATGGAGGCAGCACCGGGGCAGTGAGTGGCTTGGTGGTACAGGCGGGAGCCGCGTGGGCATCCACCCCCCGAACAGAGCTGTGCCAGGGATCACTCACAGTGCTGTGCCAGGTCGGGCGCTCGCTCTGTCTCTGGTTTGTTGCCTTCCGTGTTCTCGGCGCTGCCGCCTCGGGCTGTTCAGTCACGGCGCGGCTCGGGCGCTCCCAGGAATCTTCTTTAATGCCGGCCTGAAACCTCGAATCCTGAATAGGGCAGCTGGCTGCCTTCAGTGCGGCCCCAGCCTCCGGGATCCTGGCTGCATCCACAGCAGCCCTGGCGCCGTTCCCTGTTTCAAGACTCGCTTTTGCAGCTAAGAATCAGTTCTTTTCCTGCTCCACACTTCAAAGCTGTTGCCTGTAAATGAGGCAGCCTCTCCTGCCGGGGGCAAAGTGGCGTTGAGCCCCCACGACCGGCCAGCAGCAGCAGTCCTCCCTTAAGAGATGGCCAGAGGAAGGTCCGCAAGTTTCCCAACTGCCTGAGGCCCAGTGGCCACCTTTTCCACCTCAGCTACTCCGCCCCAGCCGCCGCAGCCGCCGCCATCTTGAAAACCCTCCTCAAATAATTTTGAAGGTAAAAAAGGAGTTGCAGCCAGATATGTCCAATAGGATGGCATTTATATAATCCTTTTTAAATGTGCAAAACAATAATGTATATTGCTTATGCATACATAGAGTATGGAAAACAAATCCAAGCCAAGGGATTTGGAACCAAGGAATGAAATAGGAAACATGGACACAGGGAACTTTAGCTGTGACTCTGAATGTTTAAAAAAAAAAAAAAAAAAGACTTGAAACAAATGGGTCAAAATGCTAAAATTGGACAAAGCTGACTGGTGAGTAGATAAATATTCATTAATTTTTCTTTATGGTTTTTCACATGCTAAAATCTCTCAAAATAAATTTAAAATAAAATCTTAATTCCTATTTTCAATGTGTCCATAATTTATTCCTCATAATTTCAAGATGCTTATAATGCCCCCCCCGTGTCCAATATTTAATATTCCAGGTATTTAAAATTCTAAATACTTCTTACCACCCACAGTCAAGATTGTCCTTGCAAGTTCTTTCCTGAAACATTTAGATAAATTACATTTTACTGAAATGAACATCAAGAGGGAAAACTTTATTATACCGGCATTAAAATTTAAAACCAAGGTACATATTTATGGAATTATTTCAAATGCAGCATCAGAATTTTTAAAATGTCAATAGTACATTTTTATGGAAAATTCTTCAAGTTTATATATTAATGACATATACGTATTTTTTAAAGAAACTAGAGCTACTATACACTGTGAGATTCTATTTGCCCTTCTGTAAAGTGAATTCAGTTTGACAATCTCTAGGATTCATCAAATGCTCTGATTACAGAGTTTTATAATCTTACTAGCCTGTGAAGGTGTATGTCCTTTTCTGGTCTTGTGAGTCTTTCCTATGAGCTGTTTGATCTGATTTTAAAAACTGATAAATTTAACTTAGAGATGCAATGGGATTAAGTTATTACATTATTTTAACAAATACAGACTCCCATATTATATATTCATGTAAGAATTTCAATTGAATGCTAACAAATGTGATGGAGGTCTTGTTAATGCCTGAAATAACTCCCATTTTAAAGAACAGACTTGTTAAAACGTCATATGAGAGTTCAGATTCTCATAACAGATTGATTTGTTACTATTAATTAGAAGCCTTAAAACAGTACCAACGAGAGTTGTGCTTAATTTTATGTTTGCAGGTTCTACTTTTAAAGTCCAGAACATTCCAAACTTTCTAGAACACACAAACGGCTTTGTGCAGTGGCAGTATTATAGCTAATGATGTTTATCTGAGGTGTGATTATTGCTAATTGAACACAAAAACAATAAGGTAGTATGACCAAAGGATTAGTTTGGAAACTTAAGAGACAATATCAGGTCAGCTGCTTTCCAAATCTAAATACACCATTAAGAGTAGTGACTTTACTGAGGTATTCAATAGATACTTTTTAGGAAAAATTCACACGCATGCGCAAGAAAATAAAAGGAAGAAGAAAAGGCTGGCCAGTGGGCTCAGTTGGTTAGAGCCTGGTGTTATAACACGAAGGTCAAGGGTTCAGATCCCCATATAGGCCAGTCGTCAAAAAAAAGGAAAAATTCAGTGGAAAAACTACATCTTGCATCTGCAAAGACTAGTTAAGTGGGCACACACGATGGCAATGAGTGCCAGGCTGACCAGTCACCCTTTGCAGGCCCTACACTGCAGTCAGCTCACGTGAATGATAGCGGGCCCCAACAACAGCCTCCGTGCTGGTGACTGGTGAGCACACTCGTGTGTTCAGGTTTAAACTTCAAAACAGGGTGCTGGTTTTGTTCTTTCCACGATCACACATTACAACCTTACCTCCCAATTTTATGTTCCAACAGCTATGAAACTATGACTAGGTCACCAAAAATCAAAAAATCAATCACTTGCTAATTAATTCAAATTCAATGCCCTGTGGGTATAGCTAATAACTGGTAACCTTGGAGCATTTACTCTCTACCAGGTAATGTGTCAATCACTTTTAATGGATCGTCTGATTTAACCTTCACAATAACTCTATGCAGTAGGGATTATTGTTGGCTCCATTTTATAGGTGAGCAAACTAAGGTACAGTGAGATTAAGGGTGTGCTCATGTGCAACTAGCATAAGGAGCAAAACTAGGATTTGAAGGTAAGTGGTCTGGCTCCAGGGTCTGTACTCTTAATATTCTTCCAGGAATCACTGAGTTCACATTTACAGTGAAAAAATTATCTACAGCCTCAGAAAGCATTTTGCCTCACAAATTTGATGTAAAAAACAAAACAAAAAACAGAAAACCCACGCTACTACAAAAGAAGAGCCTGGAAAAGTCTGACTTTTTCCCTCCGTCCTTCACTGCCTGGCTTAGTGCCTGATACACAGCAGCACACAAAGCATTCACTGAAGGGACGAATGAAGTCAAGGTCACTTACATAAGACGACATGCGCCTTCTGACAAAGGGAGTTTTTTCCTCTGTTCCCGAGGCACAGCACACAGAATTAAGTTCAAAGTCCTGAGAGCCTTTCGGAATTGGAGAAGGTATTCAGCGGCAAGAAAAAAAATGGAGACAACTTTCTGTGCACGACTTTATCTGAGGTTCCCAGAGCAACTGCTATATCTGTTTGGTTATTTGCAACTCACCTCCTGTTGAATCCAAAGATTTACAGTGTTTTCTGTCACCAGGAGTCCTAAGCTAAGTATGAAGGAATCCAACATCTGAATTTTCCCTGAAAGTAGAATTTTGAAAGAATCAATTTATGCTAAAAAGAGTAAGGAAATGACTCCTACACAGCAGAAAGCAGTAAAGAGTGAAAGAGGGACAGTGGCAGTAAACAGTTCAGGAATGAATCAGTTGACAGTCTGGGCAAGGGACAAATTACAGTCTGCTTCAGTCACAGAAACCCCCAGGCCACAAGAGACTTGCAGGACATAGATACCCACTAAAGAAAATAACAGTGGCGTACGTGAGTGTGACCATTCATTGTTGTCATCACACCTTGAGCAAAGCTACTTTTTCGTCCAGATGCAGCAATGTGCAAAGGGCAGCTCCTGCACACAGTTTTCTATTGTTTCCATGAGTTTCTTCCATTTGTGAATTTTATAAAAATAAAAGTTTTATAAGGTCTTGCACTAAGAAGTAGAAATGTTTTAATAAAGCGTTGACCTTTATTAAATAGCACAATCACAGAAACTTCAACAGCTATTTATATATTAGTACATAGTAAATAACAGGGTATGTGATAATATTTTATGGTTATCAAAGAGTAAATTCTAATTTATGGTTTCATGTATGCACATGATGTTAAGATATAAAATGACAATGGTAGGACATAATGCAAAAACTCACGGTAAGGTCATGCGTAAATTTGTATAATTCTGGTATGTGAATTACTCTTCACATACTGTATACTTTTTAACTCCCATGTAACTCATGAAATTATGGCAACACAAACTAGGAAATAGAAATATAAATGACCCCTCTTTGGTCCAAACGAGCCACATTGATACCACTGGATGATCTCTGGAAGCCAGAAATTCGGCTAGAGTCTTTGCCAACAGCCTGCCCAGCAGCCACCAGCTTACAACTTGAAGGAAAGATTCTAACGGAGCCCAGCAGGACAGCTGAGGACTCTGCAGATACGCGTGCACACTGTTAACTAGCAAATACCAGGTGCTGTTCCGTGCTTTCATTTTAAGAGCAGTAGAGAAACTCACAGCATACAGCTCCCTGTGGGAGAGAGGAGTTGAGCATGCGAACTCAGGAGGAGGCAGAAAAGTGACTTCTAAAAAACGCTTGCTGCAGGAACCTGAAAAATTTAGGAAGCATCTGATTTGTCTTCTCAAAACTCAGAAGAACACTAACTCTGTGTTATAAGAAATTAAGTTGGCCAGAGAAAGCAACAGTCTGAGATGAAAATAGATATAAAGAAGAAAGAAACATTAAGATAAAAATCAAAACCATTCTAGATATTTCAGTCTGTGGGAATTTAATACAGGGAATAATTACAAACAATAGAAGAGCTTGGAAGCCAAACATGGAACAGGGAGACAGCCCAGATGACAGTGTCAGCAGGAGGCCACTACCCCAGCTAAAGGGGTGGATCCTGATGGCATCAGTCATCATAGCGAGGGACACCTGAGAGCTTGCTGGCTCTTTCTCCAACACGTGAGGACACAGTGATAAGCCGGGAAGAGAGCACTCACCAGAACCTGACCATGCTGGCACCCTAGTCTTGTGCTTCCAGCCTCCAGAACTAGGAATAACGAATGTGTGTTGTTTCAGCCAGACTATGGTGTCTGGCTATGGCAGCCTGGCAGACTAATATGGTCATCCATAGCAGTGTTTTCTCTAATTAAGGCAATTAGATTAATAATTAGATACTATTAATAAGGCAATTAGATAAATAATTAGGATTATGTGAATCCAAAAATGCTCCAAGCAATGACCCATAGGCTAAATAGACAGCTCATATATGCATTGTTTTTCAAATATGCAGTATATACTACTGTGGTAAGTAACAAAAGACAAGTTTATTTTAAAATGTTACAAAAGTCAAAGTAGTTTTTAACTATTCTATATTTTATCAGCAGTAACTATCACTTGTGAAGTTAATAAAGAATTGACTTGAAAATATTTGGATCCACTGACTTAGCTTATGAGAACCTCTTTTTCAAGTCGACCCAGCACCATGCATACTTAATCTTCTTGTGCTGAATTTCCTCAATGATAAGATACCATCCACTGTAGAATGTAGTGTCAATCTAATAACAGTTTTTCAAAAGAAAAATAAAAAACGTACCATGGGAAAAAGACACATCCATTTTAAGATGGCCCCAACTTCTGAAATGTTGCTATTTTAAGTGCATCTTTGAATCCATGGTACCATAATTCACAATATCAAATTACCTTTAACTTGAGTTAAATTGAACAAAATCATCAACCTAACCTCCACGTTTTCTAAAATTTTACCTTTTATACTCTTGAAAGACAGAAAAAGTCATCTGAATTAGCTCCAAGTTAAATCAGTAATAGCTAAACTCTTGCTGGTTTGGAATGACAAAGTGGCTTTTCACTACCTGAATATAATAAGTGGCCAAATGGGGACCAAGAGCAGCTAAATAAAAGTGTATCTCAAGCAAACCGAGGTATTCTTTCCAATGAAATGTATTTCAACATCACAATAAGACTACCATAAGGTGGCCAATAAATCCAAATATAATGTTTAAATCCACTTTACTTTTATATATCACTAAATATTGTTTTCTCTGCACCAGAATATTCTATTAATGAAAAATTAATATCCAATTCATAGCCAATAATATGCTTACCTTTACTACTACTCCTGGAAATAATCTAATAAAAAGAAAAAGTAAAGCTCATGTTATTTTAAAACAGCATTATGAACTATAACATTAATGCATTAATGCTGGTATTTCTCTAATAGGCAGGAGTTGACTTTAAAAACAGAGGAAAAGAATTTCAGAGAAAGCCTATTTGAGCTTCACTTTATTTAAATGAGCATGTCACCTTTAATCAGATGAATCATATTTTTGTATAAAAATAAATCACCCCTCATTTTTGGGTAACATTGGTTAAATGTATTAGTATTTGATACTATTTCACATAATATTCTAGTAATAAAACATGGGAGTATTTTAACAAATCTCACATCTTATAGAAAGCCAGATTTTATAAAAACCTTGAAGATTCATGCTGATAACCAACTGCACCTGCTCAGTGAAGCATCACCCGCCTCCTCACCAAAGCAGTGTCCAAGAAGTCTTCTGTAACAGTAGTCAGCAATGAGTCTCAGGCTAGCTCTTCCGTGGTCAGAAATGCTGTCGTTCTTTCAAACCAGGAATCCATGTACACAGGAAAAGAAACACTTATGGAACCACCGAGGATTGAATAACTACTGCCTATTCAATAAAATTTCACAAGGTAATTTTCCCTCTAGAGCAAAATAATCTTAAAAACCTTTTTCCATTTCATAACATTTCAATTAGATCTGACTCTGAGGCCTCCCATCTAGAACACCTCAAGATGGAGCCATACTGCTAGTCAGTTGTAATAAGTAAGTTCTCAGATATCAGCAAGAATTGGAGACCTGGCCAGAATCGACGCCAGAAAACCATATAAAGGGGCTACTGAGGAAGGTTTAAGAGCTAAATGAACCTCCCCAACACAAGGAGAAATCTTGTGATCTAAGAAGCTATAGAAACTATCACAGGAGATGCAGAATTTGGAAAGCACTGAAAGTATTCGGGGTTACAGGAAATATGCCTTGGGCTTGGCTACTTTTCTTTTGCCAAAAGCTTCCAGTTAACTGGAGAATTTTTTCTATAGAAATATTTCCAATTTCATATTAAGTTGCTAGGATTGGTATGGTTTAGAAATAAACTTCTGTAACCCCTCCTAGAATATTTACTCAATAAAGCAAACGTCATCTTTGAGCCATTTTTGCTGACACTGGTCACTCTTATTAAAAAAAGAAAGAAAAAAATCCTGCAGGTATAGTTAGAAATCAATGTTGAACATAAAGTTAGTAACTGAATTTTTGATGAACAACTCTATCAGCAACAGGGCCTTCCAAATTTTGTGCAATTTGTAGCCAAGAACAAAAGGCACCCAGCCGCAGAACATAAATGAACTGATCGGTTCTCAGCCTTGGCTGCATGTTAGGAAAACCTGGAGAGCTCTGAAACGCCTCCCCCAACCCCATTCCTGGGACTCATCCCAGACCCAGTGAATCAGATCACTGGCAGTGGGGCCCAGGCAGTGTTTGTGAAAGCTCTCCACCGTCTGAAGCAAACTTTTCTCTGACAGCCCAAGGAAGAAAGGTCCCTCTATACAGCAGAGCTCACTGCTAAGGCTATATTTTCTCCCTCCCTATATTCATGCTCAAAATTCTACGCTTTTCAATACATTTTTCTTGCTATTCCATCTATCCCCCCAAAGCCTATCTCTCTCCCATGCCACCAATATATTTCTTGAGTATAGATATAAAGAAGTGGGGGAAACACCCCATTATTTGACCAATACTTGGGAATAGAAAGTGCTCACTGAGCCCATGGATGGGCCACGATCATACATTATCTAACCGACAACCCCCACTGTCCCCACAGCTGTGTCACTACCAGAAGCCAGACACAACAGTAATTACTTATTAGGTGAGGATCTTAAAGTATAGGACAAAATATGTTCCTTTCTATAGGAAGTTCTCATTCTATGGAGAATAACTTCCAAATACACTTTGTGTTGAGTCTGCACAATTGTCTTTAGAGGGCACAGGGTCTAGTATCCCATTCTCTTTGATAATTTTGATCTATTCTCCTGGCCAAAACCTACATGAAATAACAATATCTAAGTTACAGTTATAAAATTTCCATCACCAACTAGAATTCCAATGGAATATGGAAATTCCTAATTGATTTCAAAACTCTGGAGATTTGATCTGACATTGTTATTTTTTTAAACTTTAGAAGGGCATTCTTAAACCTACGTAGAAAAATCCGGTTGGGGCACATTTCAACTCATACCTCCCCAAATCAGCTGAAGGTTCGAAGATACCCTTAGGACATCCCTACTCCATTTCCTTTGGGTTTTTTTCTTTTCTTCCCTGCTTCCTGTTATCTGCATGAGCTGATATACCTTAAAGTCAAGTGGAATTAAATGCAAAATATATATGGTTTGCATAAGCACAGTCTTCATTCAATACCGCTGGAAAACACTTTAGAAGTCCCTGAGAGGAGGATGGGAAAACCTGGAATCTACTCTTTCCTCATAATTAGAGGCATTTGAGAATGAAAAAGGGCAGAGGCAGATCTTCTTAGCCCAATCTTGTCTTAATAGACTTTAATAGAGCCCAGGGGGTAAATCAAAGACTCTATTACCAGCAAGACGATCCTTTCACCCCCCCTTCCTCCCCCATCTCCTCACCAATAAACAAATCATCTCAGGGCTGCAGAAAGCCAACAAAAAGGGGAACTGCAGTAAGACTTTGCAAACTCGGCTTTGCTTCCAGATGCTGTTATTAAAGGCACATTGCCTCCTGGTTAATTTAAACGGGCAGAATAAAATTTTATAACTGGGGTGACTTTGAATAAGCAAAAATGTTTTTGCTATTTTTTCAGATTCATCCAGTGTTTAGAAAGTGGGGAGAGTGAGGTGTTACAAGGGCAAAGGGAAGTTTTTGATGAGATTTTTTCTAGGTCTAATCTTGTTAATACAACAGTTATACAGCCTACACCTCACTCATCTTACCTTCCCCTGTCGATTTCACTGAAATAACTAAAAACGTGCTACTACTGTATAGGCTTATCAGGAAAGGGGTTACCTCTGACTCGCTCCTGGACACTCCCACAGTGCTCTGCCCGGCATATACATCAGGAAACCTGTATTGAGTTTAACGTTTGGTTGGATATAGGCAGTAAGAATGGACACTAACTTCCGGTCAAATTTGATTTCAAAGGAGCATAAAATATCAAACTTAGACAACTGAATCCACTCTAGTTCTTTCAGTTACCCAAAGCCATATAAAATTAAAATATGACACTTATCTTGGGGATCAGTCTCTGCTGAATTAGCAAAGGCTCATCTTCTTTGAGGCCATCTATAAAGAATTGCTGAGTACATTTCAAGGTTCTCTGTCTGGGGATACTAATAGCAAGGGTGGGAAAGGTTGCAAGCTTGCGTGAAATCATCCAGCTGGGATTCACACTCATTCTCTCTCTCAAAAGTCCAGGCTTAAAACTCTGCCATGGCTTCCCTTGTGCTCACAGTAAATCCAAACCCTTTTTTTTTTCTTTTGTCCTTTTTGTGACTGGTAAGGGGATCGCAACCCTTGGCTTGGTGCTGTCTGCACCGTGCTCAGCCAGTGAGCGCACCGACCATCCCTATATAGGATCCGAACCCGCGGCAGTAGCGCCGCTCTCTCCCGAGTGAGCCACAGGTGGGCCCCAGACCCTTTGTTTTAATCCACACGGCGCTGATTTGACCTCTATCAACTTCTTCAGTCTGTCTTTGCTGCTAATGAGTCCTAGAACGAGGCAAGCTCTTCCCTGCCTCAGGGCCTTTGCACTGGCTATCTTCGGCCTAGACTGCTGCTTTCCACCACTGTCCACATGGCCGGTCCCCTCAGATCTCACTGTGAATATCACCTTTTCAGGGAGGTCTTCCAGGACCACCTGAACTAAAGAAGGCAAAGCGCCCGGCTGTTCTTCAGCTTCTCTGATAACCTGTTTCTTTGGCTCTTTGCCAGGCTGTGATCCTCCGGGACAGCAGGATCCTGTCTGTTCTGTTCAGTCCTGTCCGCTTCCGCCTATGACAGTGCTGGGCATAGACAGCTTAGATAAGGACGTTGGTGGGATAGTTGAAGGTAAGACTGGACAGACTTGGTGGTAAATTAGATGGTGGAAAGTAGGGGAGGAGAAGAAACAAAAGATTTCTTTGTTTCTGGTTTGAGCAACTGGGGGAACAACTGTGCTAACAGCCTCAGAAAAACAAAGCTACAAAGAACACACACGAAGAACACAAAATAGACGTAATATTTACCCACAAAGCATCCTGGGCCTTCTCACGGGCCATCTTCCGTAGCAGACCGCGAGGGACCTTCGTTTTTCTGTGTGCAATAAAAACATGTTTGAAAAAAAATTATTTCAAGTTTTAAAAATAAAACAAGAAAAAAAGGTTTGTACTGTTTTCACGAACAGAAACTTTGTTTGCTCATGCCACTAATTATATGTCTAAGACAGTAATTTTTTTAAAAAAACATTATCCAAACTTTAGCCTAATCTGTGACAAATACAATACGAACTATCACATGAAGCAAAACAAAGGTCATTTGAATAAATGATCATACAAAATAAATTTAAACTCGATAGTCATGAGTATAAAATAAAAGGAAAGAAAAGCTTTCAATGAATAAACCATTTTCATAACGACAGCTTTTGAAATAAAGTTAAATAAGTGTGTCTCAAGCCCAGTGGTGAGTTGAAGCTTTCTTTTTGTGACATAAATTTTAAATGTTACTCTAGGACTTCCATATTGACATTTCAAGGGTCAAACATCAACAAACAGAAGGAAAGTGTCCTAAACATTTAGCAGTGGATTGTTACACATTTTCTTCAAGAAGTGGTCCCTGGCCCACCATCCTGACTTCACAGCACAGTAGCCCATGTTGAACAGCAGCATCTCATCTCCTCGCCTCATCTCAACAATGAACTTGATTCCAAAGTATAATACACACAAAAAAAATTAAAAATCTTTTCTAATGAGCTTTAAAAAAACGAAAAACAAAAAACCTACTTTGGGCTAACAGTGCTACTTCTTTATGAACTTGACCAAAATCCTTAAGTGTCAGTGTATTTTACAATATTATCGTCATTATTTATAAATATGAAAAGCAGGGTGAATTTAAAGACCTAAATGCAAACTTGTTTATTTGTTTTCACCAGAGTATTCAATGAATACTAGTTAAATGATTGCTGAAAAACAGCAGCTCTGGCGGTACCAAGATTCCCAGCTGTCTTAGGTGTTCTCATTTGTCGCCTGCCCGGTGGGTTAATGTCCCCGCACTATCTACGCAGCAAGGGGAAAGAAGGCAGGAAAACCAGCAGGGAAAACAGGCCAAGCGATTGAACTATCTCACTGTTTGCCTGAACGTGAATTTTCTGGTTCCTTCTTCCCTAAGCGCTTTATCAGCGAGGGACCAGATTTCCCTTCTGCCTCGTTGTCCCTCTGAAAGCGACCCATCAACTCCAATCAAACCTAACGAGGTGGAAGCGCTCAAGGGGCAGCCCAGGACCGGGCGAACGTGCAGACTCCGCGCCCACGGGGCGAGCACTCGGACCAGCCAAGCCCGCTGACCCCGAAGGACCATACGCCCTCCCGCCCCCTCGCTCGGTGCAGAGGTGGCCCGGGCCTCCTCCGGTGTCACTCACCGCCGGCATGCCGAGGCTCCCGGCCCGACGCCGCGCAGGCCCCGGCCAGGGCGCTCTGCCCTTTGCGGTTCCGCCTGGACAACCCGGCCCGGCGGGGGGCGCTGCGGCGAGGGTCGCAGCGGCGGTGGGACTGCATCTTCTCCCGGAACTCGGATGGATGAACCTGCCCCTGCGACCCACCAGGATCCTGTGCTTGAGACACGAGCAGCGCGTGCAAGTCACTAGCGCACGCGGGTCAGGCTACCTGGGCACGCGCACGCGCACCTTACGAGAGAGCGACGACACAACCGACTCGAACAATATCCCTTAAACTTTCTTTAGGTGAGAAATTCCAAACTGACAGGGGCCCCTTTGCAGAAGCCAATGGAGTTTTCTCTTCACTTTAAACAGCCCGAGGAGCTGTTTTTGGTCTATTGATAAGTACAGGCCCAAGCTGAACTTTCTCATGGGAACCGCACTTGTACCAAAATTATGAATCCATTCCTGACATTACAAAAGAAGCTGTTCGTGGTCGTTCATTCTTAAGTACCTTCGTCATGGGGATTTTTTAAAAAACAAAGCAAATAGTTTGCTTGTTTTCTGCCCACTTCCTTTAACCTGACAAGTAAGGCTACTAAGGCTAGGCTGAGTCTTGTAGGTGGCCTTTTATGTGAACACGGTGGCAAAAATAACTTGGACTGGATTTTTGTAAAACAAAACGACCCCTCAAATCCAAACATTCCTTGCATAAAAACCGCCTTGTGTTATAACTGGATGCTAAGTATTTCATGCCATGTTGACACAAGGTATTTGTCTACATCAAGGCAAAACATACTATAACCGAATCCCTGTTAGTAAGCCCAGGACTTGAACGGCACCTCCAGCCCATTCACAACGACGCTTATGTCAAAGCTGATCATATCCACTTCCTGGCAAATGTGACGTAAATATAATGTTGTTACGGGCCATACTTAGATGCCTTCTCGTTTGCAGGGATTCCACCGATGCCTTGATCAACCCTGTCTGAGGCAGAACACTTATTCAGGACATTTCAAAATGGAAGTGTCAGCACACTTGTAAGGGAGCGTAAAATAATACAAATCACAAGTTAACCTTGACTTAAGCTGCATGAAGAGGACAAAAGTTACGGACCTACCAGAAGGCGTCAATGTATTCTTAACACTTTAGGACTTTGTTACGTGCAGAACAACGTAACTCCCTCTTGAGTGTGTATTCCTTTGTTCTAATTATCCCAAGTCAGAATTAATAAAACCAGTGTCTTTGAATGGCCTTATGGTTCTCTGTAGGCGACTTTTCACATGTAGCACTTAACATTGTTGTAACATTCAAGAGGAAACTGGACTAAATGGCAAGACTATGTAGAACAGCAGTAGATTTACCGAATTGTTTTTGAAATTTCTAATTGTTTTAAAATAGCAGTCAGAATGGGAAAACTTGATCATGAAGGCTTTCAGCAGAGAAGAGTTCTGAACTGGATTTTGTGATGATAGAGTGCTCCAAATCCATCCAAATGGATAGGAACCTGGAGGCATGGCTGACAGCGGTTTATACATTGACAAAGGCATAGTAAATTTGTTCAGAGGCACAATCAATGTATTTAGTTAGTGAAAATAATAAAAGTTAGGCGGGTGAGTCAGGGAGCATAGGTTATTAAATGATATTAAAGTTCAGGCTAAGAAGATCAGGTTTAGCAATTAAATTTTATTTTTAAAATTATATTTTTCAGTTTGCCTAGATGTTTTAATACTCTGTCTGGAAGAAAGTGCAGTGCTTTGGGATATTTTTACTTTACATGAGTTTTGGCCATAGAAAGATATTTATTTACCTCACAAAGTAATCACTAAGAGGTTTTCGGCTAGGCAAGCAGAGATGTCTATTGAAATCTATTGCTTCAATATCGTGGGATGTACAACACACACACAAACACACACACACACACACCCTTTGCTTGTTTGTACTTTTATATTGCATTTTTAAAAAAAATTTCTGTATATCCTAGGATTATCACAGTTTTGACAATTTCTTTGTTAATATTGTGTGGACACAGAGCAGATATAAATAATGAATAATAATCTAATGTAAGACCAGCAGCCTAGAATACTTTTAACAGCAATTAGAAATCAGTGCTTGTATTCATCGTTCTATCCCAGATTTTTCTGGGATCACATTGCATTATTTAGTGGAGATTTCCATTTCTTCGTAGAACTTTTAAAATACTTCCGTTGGGGCATATCTAATATGACAAAGTCTAGAAGCTAGGTCATAAATGAATATTTTAGTTTTCCGAATTTTTCACTACAAACTGTTATAGTCCAAAGTTTAAAATTTAATTTGCCATTTGTATATGATGGTACCTAGCATCACAATGCAAAACC
This sequence comes from Cynocephalus volans, assembly GCF_027409185.1. Taxonomy (NCBI): domain Eukaryota; kingdom Metazoa; phylum Chordata; class Mammalia; order Dermoptera; family Cynocephalidae; genus Cynocephalus; species Cynocephalus volans. The sequence continues at coordinate 7,067,727 of NC_084464.1, read as the reverse complement.
AACCCAAGTCCCAAAGCTATATGAGTTTGCTTTAATTGAAGTCAATTGTATTGTGTCCAAGAAAGAGGACTTCTTCTCCTTGTTTATCATTATTAAATTTATCACCTGATTATGTGCATCTGTTATGCACGTTCAGATTTTCCCTGAGAGTGAGAAAAGCATTAGCAATTATATTCACTATTTGATGCCACTAAAATACTTACCAGTAAGGAACTTCTATGAATATTAGATCCCCCACTGACCAATTTTAAAAAGGATCTAAGCTCTTAGCTTATTAACTTAAAAGTTGATATTTTCCTGAGCCCAAGTCACTATAATTTTGCTTATAGTTTGTGCTTAACTTATTCTTTTATCAAAACCTTTGCTTCTGGTTCTTTGTACACATATGACCCAGGTTTCATAACTGCCAATCAGTTTTCATTTTTTTAAAAAATTTTTTATGTATTTATTTTTTTATTATACATACATGTGGGGTACAATGTTGATTGTCAGTAATTATGTAGAATGTGTGGTGGTTAGATCAGCATAAGCTAACTAGCTTATTCATCATCACAATACGCAATCATTCTTTGTGTCCATTGACCAATTCCTCATTAGCCCCCCTCCCTCTCCCCCTTTCCTCCCCTTTCCACCTCTAGCTTTCTAAAAGTTCAATGTATTACTGTGATTGTTGTTTCTTTCTCTCTGTGTGTCTCTTTTTATTGTTCACTTGTTTATTTATGGATTCAGCCCCCAGTTATGAGGGAGAACGTGTGGTATTTCTCTTTCTGTACCTGGATTGTTTCACTTCGAATAATTTTCTCCAGGCTCATCCAGGTTGCTCCAAATGGTAGAATTTCATTCCTTTTTATGGCTGAGTAGTATTCCATTGTGTAGATATAGCACAATTTCCTTATCCAGTCATCCATCAATGGACATTTAGGTCAGTTCCATCACTGGCTATTGTAAATGGAGCTGCAATAATCATGGGAGTTCAGGCATCCCTTCGACCCGATGTTTTCCAGTCCTCTGGATATAACCCCAGGAGTGGGATTGCTGGATCATATGGAAGTTCTATCTGTAGTTGTTTAAGGAACCTGGTGCACCCTGTCTGAATACATTAAGTCTCAGCTTCACCGGAGAGGACGGCAATACCTTTGTGAACTCCGTTAAGTACCTCATTTAATCTTAGGGAACAGTTCAAGCACCCGGAGGTTTTGTGCTTCTGTGTTTCAACCACACTGTGCACTGCATTTCAAGTGAAACGTGAAGTGTGTCTGACGGTCTCTCAGGAATCCAAATGGAATTTGCATTGAGTCTCTGAAAGAAAGTGAAATCACATTTTCTCTGTGAGTTAGCTATTTGAATTCCTGCCTTTTATAAACACTAGAAGCTGACCCTGTTGTCCTCTAACATTAAAGTGAGAGAGGACAAGAGAGCAATTTCACTTTAAAAACTGTAGCCGGCAGTGAGTTAAAGACTACATTCTGTTTCACTTTATCTTTGGGAATGTTCAGTAATGTTTAAAGATAGGTCATGTTGATGCCGCCTATCACATCTTGAGATTAGAATATCTGTGATTTAGATTAAGCTATACAAGATGACCCACTTAATAAGAATAATACAAGTGGATCTCTGAATTTAAACATTTCAAATGAATGGCAGTATTAGTAGATGAACAGCGTTAAGCCAAATGATTCATGAGAAGAAGTATTTTTTAAGTACTGCTAGATCATGGATGAATTAATTCATCATTTGCTTAAAGTACATTGCATTTTTGGTAATCTTTGAGGGTTATAACTTCTCTGGTGTTGTTAAATGAGAAGGATTTCTTGCATAGAAATGGAACATATCTAACCAATCATGTCTATATATTTGAGAGAAAATTTTTCTCAATAGATTCTACTTTTGTATGCAGTGGCAAGAATAACTCTAAAATCCAAAATTATCTCTAATACCAACATTACCACATGCTTTTCTTAAGACTACATTCTGGAGCTATTGCATTACAAACTGATGAAAAAAAATATATATATATATATACACATACACACACATGTAGTAGGATGCTGCAGATGTGGGAAATATCTGAATATACCAAGCACTTTGAAGTGTTTCCTAGAATTATTTTAATGCACAAATATATTCGCCATAGCTGAAAAGTTATCGTCTTACCTCAAAAGATCTTAGGACACAGATACAGATCTTTAATTTAAATATTTATGAATTATCTTAAATAAATCAGTTGTAGTAATCCATATGAATAAAAGTGTAAAAATATAATTATGTTAACATTAAAACAAGATATTCTGTGGCTTCATTTACACAGTTGGATTTTAATAATTTAGGTAAAAATAGGTTATGATTTTTTAATTACTCAGTGAATGATTTCTGACTTGAATAAACTGCCTCAGCTTTATCAGTTATTTTCTAATTCGCTATTTTGCTCGTGATCCTTTACCCCCCACACACACATATGCACACACATGTAAAACTTATAAAAGTAGGAGTGTAGTTCCCCTGAGTTTTATTACTTTGAGGATCAGAATCATGATTAAAACAAGGCACCTAGTTCAAGTATTATTAATTTGGGACTCTATGAAGACAGCAAAACAACATTTTTAGGAATGAATGAAGGCACACTATGAGATATAAATTTGTAATTACCATATATTATTTTGGGATGTTATGGACTCCCAACAAAAGGCTATCAACTTTCCATTTTACTAAAAAAATCCCAAAGTAACACTATCTTATCACCATCGGTTCACTAAGGAAAGAACATCTTCCACATGAAATCTTAACTTTTAAAAATTCAAATGAAAAAGTTATAAAGTAGTAGATTTAGCTGTAATAGAAAGTCACAATGTCCTTATTTTTCTGATTTTATTCAGTGCTCTTTATCTCTCTGAAAACTAGCATGTGAGAATCTCTTAATTAACTAAGTTTTAAATAGCTACATCAATAAAATATCATGTGTGTAATTTTGGTGTTAACATCAAGTTTTTTCCATTGGTTCACAATTGGGTGTGTTTTTGCTCACCAGGTGACATCTGTCAATGTGTGGGGACATTTGGTTGTCACAGCTGGGGTTGGGGTCCCCCTGGCCTCTAGTGGCTAGAGGCTTGGTCTGCTGCTGCATAGACTGCTGCACACACCAAAGAGTTATCTAGTCCAAAATGCCAATCTTGACAAGATTGAGAAACCCTTTTAAACCCTTTTTAAAGTTTAACCTAAGGAACTGGTATAGTCAAATTGACTAGGAGAGAAACAGCTTCTGTTCTAAATTTCTAAATTTGAGCCTAAATTTCTCTTTCTCTGTGTTGTCTACTAAAACCTACCTACATTTAGTGCTGATTTCCTCATATAGGTAGCAACTATGTGTTTGGAGACTTCTGCTATGTTATTAGCAGAAAGTCCTTCTCTTTTGCTGATGCATTCGTGCAAAGCTCCTTTTAATAAACCTCTGTCCATAGTAACGTAGGAAGGCTTCACTCCCTTCCAAGATGTTCTACAAAATGGTGGCCTTCCTCCCTCCTCACTATGTTGTGCTTGCTACTGCTGAGTGCTTATTGATTAATTCTTCCCCAAATGGAAATACTGTGAATACATTTATGGTTAACAAATGGGGTCTGAGACAAAAAATAGATTTTCTTTATTCCCACAGGGCAGACATGGGGTCTTCATCACCTCAGTGTAATGCCATACACTGGGCGAGACAGTCCAAGGGCTGATGCTGCTTAAACATTCCTTGCCCAGTATCATGTAAGCTGCACTGAGTAAGCCAGGCTTAATGCCGTCACTCAGAGATTTACATATGAAATATGAGTTTTTTAGTCCTTTGTTTCTTTATGTGAATATTTGTGGTTCTTGCATAGATATATCCTTATGGAACAAGGTGACAAAAAGTAGAGTAATTCCAAATGTTGAAAATCTGTTTTGTAAATCCTGTTATTAGATTTAGACACATCATTCATTTACATTTAAACAAATTAATAGCATTTCCTATGAAAAAACAACTCCTACTGGTCTTTGTCTAGATATTATTTTAACTTTTCTTAGGTATACCCATTTGCAAAGGAATATGTGTGAATGTTTCTCCACTCTCAAAATTTCCTGTAAATCATTCTGTGGACATCTATATTTTTAAGATATATGTCATATATTAACTTTTTATATTAATATTTCTTCCTTACTTTTTGGTTTTGATTGTTTTTTCACTTTATTTTCTGTGAAACACACATATTATTCATTGTTCACCTGGAAGGCTGTAACTGGGTATGGAATAACTAAAAAATAAAAACAAAAAAGCATTTATTCCAATCTATAAAATGCTCACCAGGAGAAGACTGTCTTGAAATTAAATCCCAGAAAGTTATTTATAATCTGAGGCATGAATAACCTCAAACAAACACCATGTATTTTATGCTTCTGTTTATTCTGTTGTGCAATTGAGAAGTACATCCAATTTAGTGCAGTGTATATCAGGTCCTTTATACTCTGAAGATAACCAAAGAGATAACAGTGTTCACAGCTGTGAATTTCAGCATCCAGCATAAAAGATGAAAACTGCATGCTTCCCTAGACCAGTGTTTTTTTCTCTGGCTTTTTTTCTGAGAGAGACAGAGAGAGAGAGAGAGAGAGAGAGGAAGAGAAGCAAAAACTTAGTTCTGTCTTTATGGAATTAGTAGTGGAGAAGTTTTGGCTCAAGTGAAGTAGCATTTGAATGTTTCTTGGCTGTATGAGTCAGTGGAACATAAGCAGACCTACCCTCAGTCACACATTGGCCCCTTTTATTTCAGGTAAGGTAAGGCCCTGATACTATTCCTATTGCTGGAACTCTATCAAAAGATACTTTAAAATTTTTGTGTGATAATTTCAGAAAGATAATTATTGTTAAATTTTTGCCCTTCAAAGTCTTTAAATTAAATTGTTTTCTCAGAAAAAGGGTAGATCTAATGGAAGGAAAAAAAGGAAGAAAGGGATGGAGGGAGGGAAAGGCCTGTTAAGTTCCAGCTGCGGGCCTGGCAAGCGTCCCCTGACACTTAGAGACCATTGATGTGCTGTTACAATCCTGGAAGCAGGAAGTAAAGCATTTCCTAAGTATTAAAGTGAGATTTCATTTCCTACATTGTTTCCCAAATTAAGGACACTTAATGTGACCACTCTTTAATGGTTTCTGTGTCTAACAACTGCCCCCCACACACGCAGTCACACACACACGCAAACAGGTAATCTAAAATGCTTTCAGAGTGAAAAATTGTTTAAATGATTATTGCGGTTCACTAGGGGATATTGTATATAGCATGTATGGATCACTTATCCTTAAAGCTCTATAATACAGTAAGATAAAATTTTGCCTAAAAATTTTTTTCTATTTGCTTTTTACCATATTGTACTTCTGTTTGCTTTTTACCATACTGTACAAGAAACTCTTATGTGACACTTTCTATGTGCAGACACTGTTATAAATTCATGTATACATAAAAGTGTGCAGTCTCATAAAGTCCATAAGATAGTGTCATCCCCATTTTGCACAATAGGAAATCAAGTACAGAAAATTATAAAATTTTCTCAATATCACTAAACTGGTAAGCGTAGAATGGGATTAGAATACAGGCCGTCTACTCTCTCATCAGTATTGCCTTCTAGTATAATAGATTAAGAATCTCTACCTTAAAAACATTTAAATACAAAATTTGCAGTCAGTCAGTTTGAAACCTTCCCATTTGAATTATTTTAATTTGGTATAATGAACTTAGAAAAGTGATCCCAAGCAGCAGAGAGACACCTTTCCTGAAATTCTTGTAAATAGAATTAGATAAGTCAGTATAGTGAGCACCCTAGAATAAGCCTGCAAAAATATTTCAAATATTTGTATTTTGGTGCATTTTAAATATTTTTAATGTGTATATAAAACTCCCTTCAAGAAAGACCAACTTGTGTCTATCAGGTATTTTAGCTTTTAGCTTTTAAGAAGCAGCTATTTAAATCCATGGAGTTGGGGATCAGAGGTCACTGGCATTGTGATAGAGGCCATGTTCCCTGGGCTAACCCGGAGATGAGGCATTCACGTCACCATGAATGGAAGGTGATGTTAAGGCACGGGTCAGTGAGCATCAGGGCTACAAAGATGGAACTGGTGGAGCCCAAATAGAAAATAGAGCTTCAGTAATTTTATACTGATTACTTGGTAGAAAAGAGTCTACCCGGTGCCACATCTGACTTATGGAACAGATTGGACTTGTAATGAAAGTTCAGATATAACTGACCTCTTTCAAAGGAAGTCGCAACTTTTTTTGACACACTTCATGTGTAGACCCATGAATAAATTATCACTATGCAGCTTTTCTTTTTATTCTGGAGCTTATTCTTGTGTTTAGATTTATTCAAATTTCTTCATAAGAACAGACAACCACAGAATCAAAAGTGTAATTCATTTCATTCTTTTACTGCTCCTTTCTTACTGTGTTTGTTTCTTTATAAAAAGGGTCATTGTAATATACTCATATTGTACATTTGTTCTCATGACAACAGTTCCAAGAAGTAAACTATGCTCAGAATGAACTCATTTCCATGGTATTTTCAAAATGAACATTTCAAAGTGCTCAGATGTCGTCCTCAGAAAAAAAAAACCTAACAACTAAAACGTCTGCTGGCCTCTGTAAGGAGGAGGACATAATTCTCGTTGCAGCACGTCTGCATGTCATTAGGTTGCACTGAACTTTAGAGAGAGTCCAAATGCTTCTGGTATGCTGAAATTCTGTCTTGTTCAGTTGAAAAAAGTGAGTTATTTCTATGTATATTTTGTTGAAATTAAATTTAGACCATGCCAACATATAAAGAAAGGCTAATTTTCATCAAGCAAAGTAGTTATTGGAGAACTGTTTTATATAGCTCTGCTTAGATGACTACATTAAACAAGTTATTTTTATAGATTGAATTATACATGTTATAACTAGAATGTGCCAACCTTCGGTCTCAATAATCACATTTTCTTAATATATCGGTTAAGGAAAAAAAGAAGAAAAAGAAAAAGTCTTATTTGGCAATGAATCTTTGGATATTATTAATTATGATAAATCCATGGATTTTATCCAGTTTTTACAAATCTTTTATCATGTGTTAAAATGGCTAAAAGATCTTAAATGGTGTTCCTCGTAGCCTCCATCCTTAGTTCCATCCTGTAGTGAACTGTGAAAGTGATGAACAAGAGTAATTTGATGGCCTTTCTTAACATCTGCACTTGGAGAAGCTCTCTTGGTCATTCATATACCCAAATGAGTTTCCATAAAATATATTTATAATTATGAAGTAGCATATATTAAGGCAGAAACATTTGTGTTTAAGAATTATCAGATAGTGCCAGTGGGAGAACTTGTAGGCAAACTAAAAATTAGGTCCTATCTCTCAAGGCTTTCATAGGTGCTGTCATTAATACTTAAATTATACATTAATATGCTAGACACTGAATAATGCATCATGAAGTTGAAATTTTTGTTCGTATCCTAGATTCCTTAAAACTTCATATTTTAATCTGTTAAAGGGCCAGGACAGAGCTTAAATTCTGCTTATTTTTAAATTTTAGTTTGGAATTTTTGTTTGTTTTATTTGATTTTTTGCAACCTTTTAACAAAAATGTATAAATATAACTAAATTATTGTGGGAAGAATATTCTGCCCTTTTCTATATTATAATAAGGAAAACATGAGAACTCTTATCATCTACTTTTGTGGTAAAGAACCAAAGAATAACAGTGAAAAAAAAACATTTGTTTCATTAAGAACTTCTCTATATGCTTAATAATTCAATATCTTATTGCTTTATCCTCCCAATTCCCTGGTAATTCTTTTCTGGAAATTTTTAGAAAAAATTCACATTTAAACAATTTATTTGTAGTCTGCCTCAAAGGATTTTAAACAAATAATGTGTATGCTGTTTTCCTGTTTTATTATCAGATCATTTTTACCCAAAAGTATCTTTCTTGTTATTGGGAGATACCAAATATCACAATCAACATATTAATTTTTTAAAGTTTTGATAACCTTTGGAAAGTGAACATATCTTAACATTTTAGTTTATATAAAATGACTTAAGAATCGATCCTCAAATAAATGAAGTAGAAAATTAATTAATGCTGGGCCGGGCCCGTGGCGCACTTGGTAGAGTGCTGCGCTGGCAGTGCGGCGACGCTCCCGCCGCGGGTTCGGATCCTATATAGGACTGACCGGTGGTGCACTCACTGGCTGAGTGCCGGTCATGAAAAAACGACAAAAAAAAAAAAAAAAAAAAAAAGAAAATTAATTAATGCTAATAGTAGTAGTAAGTGATGTAGAAACAGATATATAGTGAATATAACTTGTGTTCCACAAACTCTGAATTACAAGAAATGTCTTAAAATAACTCTGTGATGGAATTACTTTTTTCTTATCCCCCTTTTATGGAAGAGAAGGCTGAAGACAGGACAAATTGAGTGGCATGCCCAAGGTCACACAGGTAGTAAAAGCATAACCCAAATTTGAACACAATCTAGCACCAGGGAGATCTGGTTACCTTGTTCAAAGGAGGAAAAATACTAAAAGAACAAGAAACTGGAAGAAAAGAGAAATTTTTACATAATTTTGTACTTCTTGCTAGTATTTGACTGAGGCATCCCTGTCTGGTCATGCATGTCCAGGCATAAATTGCATTTAATTAAATGGTGGTGTGAGTAGCCTGACAGGCCTAGGTTGAAGTCATACTTCTGCCACCTGCTACTTTTGTTGAGCCTTATTCACCGGTCCTTACTAGTACTGAAAATGCGAGAAAGAGCATTTGTGTGCTCTTCTCTCTCCCAACAGAAAGTAAATTACCTTTTTAAGAGTATCTAAGTAAGTAAAAGCTTTTACTCCTCAACCAACCCATTTCAATTACCATCGCTGGTCAGCACCATTTGTTCACCAGGAGAATTCAATAGATTCAGCAGTTTTTGAGAGGCGTTCATCGTATTCTATATTGTAAAGCTATAAAAGGCATTTCTCACAAGAGAATTCTGTTGTAAGGGACTGTACTGCTTGTAAAACATTCATCATGAATTATTTGTTTGCACCCGCAGTATTTGGTAACGTAGAAATGACCAGTGTGCTGTCAGCCATATAGAAAACAAACAGATGTCTAAAAAGCTGAAGGCAAATTACATCAGGAATTGAATTAGTCTTTTTTTTTTTTACTTTTGTAAAGACAGATATTTTTACTTTGACTTTTAGTAACTGTCACAGATATCTTTAGGTTGCTATCACAACAATGCTGTTGGATTGAGTGTTTTTAAAATTTTTATTTTTTAATTTATTTTTTATTGTAATATAGTTGACTATACATATCTATGGGGTACAGAGTTGAATGTCAATACCTGTGTGCAATATATGATGCTCAAATCAGGATAACTAATATATTCAACATTATATAATGGAATCCTTTTTCATCATTTTGTACAAATATTTACAATCTATTGAAATGAAAGTTTTCTTTTCCCATTTAATTTATTGGAACTGCAATTATACATTCTACTGTAGTTACTAATTGTAACTTTATTTTATAATTTATTTAGTTTTTTTAGAATATCAGTTTCCATTAATTTGTAAAGTCATGAGAATTAGAAAAAGTGTGTTTCTATACGGAGTAACTGGTGGAGGATGTGTTACACACACACACACTCATAGATGTGGATTTGATATGCATTTGTACAAAAGATTATTTCCTTGTATTGCTATGGAAACACGGAGATATGAGCTTTGGATGCATACTTAAACTGTCCTCAATGCTTTCATCTCTGTAATATTAGGACCCTAGAGAATTTTAGCCAGAGAATACACTCCCCAGCCTTTATTACAACCAGGTGAGTCACATGATTTTGACTAAGTTTTGGCCAGTGGGATGTGAGTGAAAACAAGATGAACTACCGAACTGCATTTTATGAAAGAAACTTTACCCTCTACTTGTTTTCTTTCCCTCTTTCTGTTGGCTGGAAAAGGGTGACAAGTGGAACATCTGCCCTGGATCCAGAGATGGAAGCCAAGTAGAAGATGACAAAGTAGCACTACCAGCCATTGGGGGTGGGGTGCTCAAGCGACCTTACAGACCAGAGATACTTTTTGTCTGTTGACTGCCTGCCCGTGAACTGCTAAGAAGAGAAAAGAAAACTTCTCCCTTGTTTGAGCCCCTAAATATTTAGATCTGTTTATTACAGCAGCTTAGCCTATTCCCTGAATGTCGCAGAGCCCACTTGCCATCAGGAGAGTTTTGTGCTTGCCATGTCTGGATCATGGCTAAATAGTTTCCAGGGACAGCATGCCATGCAGCCTGGGCTCACAGGAGAAATAAAAGGCTCCCTTCACAGGGATGTCCAGTGTTTTTTTATATAATGGCTAATCATATGAACACCTGTGCCTAGATACATCTCTGAGGCATCCAGACACATCTACTGCAGTGCACTAAGATGAGATCGAAGCCAATGTGCTGTCTATTTTTAATGTTTTTGGCCTGCCAATCAAATTGCATCTAATTGATGAGGACATCTGCTGCAACCCCTGCTGGTCTCTTTACAAATTTGAGCTTATCAATTCATGAGTCTCTCAAAAGATTGACAAGTTCTGTCATCTGCACAAAGCATTATTTTCTGTCTATATCTTCACTAGCTTTGTCTTCCTGCCATAACAAATTATCACAAACATAGTGCTCTAAGACAACACAAGCTTGTTTTCTCATGGTTTTAAGTTGGAAGTCCTATATGAATTTTACCAGGCTGAAATCAAGGTATCAGCAGGGCAACATCCTCTTCTGGGAGCTCTAAGGTAGAATTGATTTCGTTGCCCACAAAGGTTGTTCCTTGTGCTTGTAGGCTGAGGTCCCTGTTTCCTTGCTGACTGTCAGCTGAGGGCCATTCCTAGCTTCTAGAGGATACCCTCATTCCTTATCTGATAGTCCCTTTTTTGCATCTTAAAAGCCCACAACTGCTGGTAGAGTCCCTCTCATGCTTCACATCTCTTCTGCCTCTTCTGCTGTCATCACATCTCCCCATCTGACTATCTTGCCTTCCTTTTCCACTTTTAAGGGCTCTTGTGATTGAACCCACCAGAATAATCCAGAAAAATCTTTCTTCTTTTTTCTTTTGTTAATTTAATTTAATTTAATTTTACTTCTCAAAATACATTGTACTTGATTTTCATGCCCCTTTACCCATTCCTCTCCCCCCTCCCCTCCCCCCACACATCATATCTGTGCACTGGGCTTAAATAGTTCAAGGTATTTTTGTGATTATTCTGTCTTCTTCCCCCCACCCTTTATTTGTTTGTGTGTTTATTTATTGATTGATTTTTAGCTTCTACAAATAAGTGAGAGCATGTGGTATTTCTCTTTCTGTGCCTGACTTGTTTCACTTAATATAATTCTCTCAAGGTCCTTCCATGTTGCAAATGGCAGTATTTCATTCATTTTTATAGCTGAGTAGTATTCCATTGTGTAGATGTACCACAGTTTCCTTATCTACTCATCAGATGACGGACATTTGGGCTGTTTCCAGCTCTTGGCTATTGTATATAGAGCTGCAATAAACATTGGAGTACAGGTATCCCTTCAGCATGATGATTTCCATACCTCTGGGTATATTCCCAGCAGTGGAATTGCTGGGTCATATGGTAGATCTATCCATAATTGTTTGAGGAACCTCCATATCATTTTCCATAAAGGACACACCATTTTGCAGCCCCACCAACAGTGAATGAGAGTTCCTTTTTCTCTGTAACCTCTCCAGCACTTATCATTCTCAGTCTTTTGGATGTTAGCTATCCTAAATGGAGTGAGATGGTGTCTCAGTGTGGTTTTGATTTGCATTTCCCTGATATTGAGTGATATTAAGCATTTTTTCATGTGTCTGTTGGCCATTTGTATATCTTCCTTTGAGAAATGCCTATGCAGCTCCTTTGCCTATTTTTAAATTGGGGTTTTTTTTGTTGTAAAGTTATTTGAGTTCCTTGTATATTCTGGATATTAATCCTTTGTCAGATGTATATTTTGCAAATGTTTTCTCCCACTCGGTTGGTTGTATTTTTACTCTGTTGATTGTTTATTTTGCTGTGCAGAAGCTTTTTAGTTTGATGTAATCACATTTGTTTATTTTTCCTATAGTTTCCTGTGCTTTGGGGGGTCTATTCATAAAGTCTATGGCCTCTCCTACTTCCTGGATTGTTTCCCCTATGTTTACTTTAAGGAGTTTTGTTGTTTCAGGATGTATATTTAATTCCTTAATCCATTTTGACTTGATTTTGGTATATGGTGGAAGATATTGGAAGATATGGGTCTAGTTTCATTCTCCTACATATGAGTATACAGTTTTCCCAGCACCACTTGTTGAAAAGGCGGTCTCTTCCCCAGTATGTAGCTTTGCTGCCTTTGTCAAAGATCAGATGGCTGTAAGTGTGTGGATTGATTTCTGGGTTCTCTATTCTATTCCACTGGTCTGTATGTCTATTTTTATGCCAGTACCATACTGTTTTGGTTATTATAGCTTTGTAATATAGTTTAAAGTCAGGTAGTGTTATGCCTCCAGCTTTATTTTTTTTTTTTTTTGTTGCTCAGGATTGTTTCGGCTATACATGGTCTTTTGTTGTTCCATATAAATGTCTGGATAGCTTTTTCCATCTCAGAGAAAAATGTCATTGGGATTTTGATGGAGATTGCATTGAATCTGTAGATCACTTTGGGTAATATGGACATTTTCACAATGTTAATTCTTCCAATCCAAGAGCACGGGATATCTTTCCATCTACTTGTGTCCTCTTTAAGTTCTCTCAACAGTGGTTTTTAGTTCTCTTCATAGAGATTTTTCATATCCTTGGTCAGCTTTATTCCTAAGTATTTTATTTTTTTGGTGGCTATTGTAAATGGGCTAGCTTTCTTGATTTCTTTTTCTGCATATTCACTTGTGGAGTATAAACATGCTACTGATTTTTGTGTGTTGATTTTGTAACCTGCAAATTTGCTGAAATCATTTATCAATTCTAGGAGTTTTTTTATAGAAGTTTTAGGCTGTTCAATATATTGGATAATATCATCTGCAAAAAGGGACAGCTTGACTTCATCCTTTCTAAACTGGATGCCCTTTCTTTCCTTCTTGTCTCTAATTGTTCTGGCTAGTACTTCCAACACTATGTTGAATAGGAGTGGTGAGAGTGGATATCCTGGTCTAGTTCCTGTTTTCAAGCTGAAAACTTTTCCCCATTTAGGATGATATTGACAGTGGGCTTATTGTATATGGCTTTAATTATGTTGGATACTTTCCATCTATGCCTAACTTGTAGAGAGTCTTTATCATGAAAGGATGTTGAATTTTGTCAAATGCTTTTTCAGCATCGATACAGATGATCATGTGGTTTTTGTCTTTGCTTTTATTAACGTGGTGTATCACATTTATTGATTTGCGTATATTGAACCAACCTTGCATACCTGGGATGAATCCCACTTGACCATGGTGTATAATTTTTTGTATGTGTTTGCTGTATTCTTTTAGCTAGTATTTTATTGAGGATTTTTGCATCTATATTCATTAAGGACATTGGCCTGTAGTTTTCTATTTTTGATGCGTCTTTGTCTAGTTTTGGTATCAGGGTGATATTTGCCTCATAGAATAAGTTTGGGAGAATGGCCTTTGTTTCCATCTTTTGGAACAGTTTGTAGATAATTGGTATCAGTTCCTCTTTGAAGATTTGGTAGAACTCTGCAGGGAACCTGTCCGGTCCTGGGCTTTTCTTTCTTAGGAGCCTTCTGATAACAGCTTCAATCTCTTTCATTGTTATTGGTCTGTTCAGATATTCTATATCTTCTTGGCTCAGTTTTGGTAATTTGTATGCATCCAGAAATTTACCTCTTTCCTCCAGATTTTCAAATTTGTTGGCATATCGATGTTTATAGTAGTCTCTAATGATTCCTTGTATTTCTGAGTTGCCAGTTGTAATTTCACCTTTTTCATTTCTAATTTTTTGTTATTTGGGTCTTCTCTCTTCTTTTTTTAGTCTTGCTAAATGTTTGTCAATTTTATTAATCTTTTCAATAAACCAACGTTTTTGTTTCATTGATCTTTTGTATCATTTTTTGTGTTTCTATTTCATTTAGTTCTGCTCTGATCTTAATTATTTCTTTCCATCTACTAAATTTAGGTTTGGATTGTTCTCGTTTTTCTAGATCTTTAAGATGAAGTGTTAGGTTATTTATTTGCCATCTTTCCAGTCTTCTGAAGTAAGCACTTAATGCAATAAATTTCCCCCTTAATACTGCTTTTGCAGTATCCCACAGGTTTTGGTATGATTTTTCATTATTTTCATTAGTTTCAAGAAATTTTTTGATTCCCTGTTTAATTTCTTCTTGGACTCACATGTCATTAAGTACAATGTTGTTTAATTTCCATGAGTTTGTATAGTTTTCAGAGTTTAGTTTATTAATGATTTTAATCCATTGTGATCAGAAAAAATACATGGAATAATTCCAATTTTTTTGAATTTGTTAAGACTTGCTTTGTGACCTAACGTGGTCTATCCTGGAGAATGTTCCATGTGCTGATGAGAAGAATGAATATTCTGAGGTTGTTGGATGGAATGTTCTGTAGATATCTGCCAAATCCAACTGGTCTAAAGTATTGTTTAGATCTTGTGTTTCTCTGTTGATTTTTTTGCCTAGATGATCTGTCCAATGATGAGAGTGGGGTGTTCAGGTTCCCTACTATGATGGTGTTAGTGTCTATTTCTTTCTTTAGATTTCATAGTGTTTGCTTTGTAAATCTTGCTGCTCCAACATTAGGTGCACATATATTTATGATTCTTATGTCTTCTTGATGGATAGATCCTTTTATCATTATATATTGTCCATAGGTATGAGAAAAACAACACACAATCAATACTTTTGCTAAAGTGAACATCAGTAACTTTTTTTGAAACCATCAGAGAACTGAGTTTGCAGGGCAAACTCCACACTAAAGTCTGGAGAAGCGGGTGAATTGAGAGAGCACAGCTGAGATCTGCTTACCTTAAGTAGGAGACTTTGGTACCATAACTTAGTATAAAGATTTACATGGAAATTTTGGTGACTAAGTGTAGACTGGTGTGAGTGTCAGAAACTCCTTGGGTATACCATCTGGTGGATGCATTCTTTTATGGGTTTTATTTCCAGGAATCCTTCTAGATTCTTACGGTGAAGATCAGAGAAAGGTCTCATAGTGGATCTGACAGTGCGAGAGAAATAATGATCATTGTAAAATATGCCCAGAGTATTCTCCATAACAGAGAAACACACTTCAGGAGAAGATAATTTGCCAGAACCCATTCTAGTACAGGGAGGATATTTCTCCCACACCAGCTCCCTAACATCAGGAACAAGGCAAAGATGCCCCTTCTCACCATGGCTATTCCACATTGTACTTGAAGTCCTAGCTAAAGCAACAAGATAAGAAAATATTTTTTTAAAGGTATATAGGCTGGGAAGAAAGCAATAAAACTTTAAAACTGACTTTTTGTCAAAGATGACATGATTGTCTATGAAGAAAATCCCAAAGAACAAGAACAATAAAAACTTGTGGAATGAGTAAGGGATTATAGCAAGGTTGCAGGATAAAAGGCTGATATTCAAGTCAATTGCTTTTCTACATACAAATAATGAAAAATTGGATTTGAAATTAAAAACACATTATTTACATTAGCACCAGAAATGAAATACTTAGGCATAAATCTAACAAAAAAATACAATATTGATATGAGAAAAACTACAAAACTCTGATTTAAAAAATCAAAGAATTAAATAAATGAAGATATAGTCCATGTTTATGGATAGGAAAACAATATGGTTAAGATGTCATTCTGAATTTGATCTACAGATTCCATATAATTCCAAACAAAATTCAAGTAAGGTTTTTTTGTATATATTTACAAAGGGTTCAAAAATATATATTTTAGATATATGTATATATATGAAAAGAGAAAAGGCTCAGCATAGCCAACACAATATTGAAGAAGAGCAGAGTTAGAGGACACCATCTGACTCCAAGACTTATTATATATAGCTGCAGTAATCAAGTATTATTGGCCAAAGAATAGACAAATAGATCTAGACACAGACCTAATGTCTTCCACAAAAAATAACTCAAAAAGATTGTAAATCTAAATTTTAAACACAAAACTATAAACTTCTTATAGAAGAAGATAAAACAGAAAAAAGTCTAGATGGCCTTGGGTTTGGTGATGACTTTTTAGATACAACACCAAAGACACAATCCATGAAAGAAAAAAAATAAGTTGAACTTCACTATGATTACGAACAGTTCTACAGGACACTGCTAAAACAATGAAAAGTCACATAATTGGAGGAAATATTTGCAAATCTATATCAAATATATTCAGAACACTTAAAACTCAACAAAAAGAAGACAAATAATATAATTAAAATATGGGCAAACAATCTGAACAGACACTTCACTAAAGACAATATATCAATAACCAATAAGTATATGAAAAACTGTTCAACATCAATTGTCATTAAGAAATTACAAATTAAGGGCCAGCCCTGTGGCTCACTCGGGAGAGTGCGGTGCTGGTAGCACCGAGGCTGTGGGTTTGGATCCTATATAGGGATGGCTGGTGTGCTCACCGGTTGAGCGTGGTGCAGACCACACCATGCCAAGGGTCACAATCCCCTTACCAGTCAATAATAATAAAAAAAAAAAAAAAACAAATTAAAATACCAATTAAATGCTACTACACACCTATTTGAAAAACTAAAGTCCTTAAAAACTAACAATATTATTATGGGCTGAACTGTGTCCCCCCAAAAATAAATGTTGAAGTCCTAACCCCCAGTAGCCCACAATGTGACCTTATTTGGAAATAAAGTCTTTATAGAACTAATTAAGTTAAGATGAGATCATTAGGGTAAGCCCTAATTTAATATGACTGACTGTAAAAGGGAGAAATTTGGACACAGAGAAAGATACAGAAGGAAGATGGTGTGAAGACAGCTGTGTGACAATGGAGTGATCCATCCACAGGCCAAGCAATGTCTGGGTCTATCAGAAGCTAGGAAAGAGGCATAGGTTGGATCTTTCTCTAGTGCCTTCAGAGAGAGCCTGGTCCTATTGACATCTTGATTTCAGAATTATGACCTCTAGAACCATGAAAGAATAAATTCCTGGTGGCCTAAGCCACCAAGTCTGTGATACTTGGTTACAGCAGTTCAAGGGAACTGATACAAATACCAATTCCTAAAAAGGATGCAGGGCATCTGGAACTCTCATTCATCACTGGTAGAAATATAATACAGAGAAAAGCAAATATGATCCTTTACAGACCTAAGAGCATCAGATGGATGGTGATGTAAGACCCACAGAGAAAGATCAGAGGTGAATTGAAGGTAGAGATTATAGGCTTTCCAGGGAAGGTAGTCACCATACATGATCCAATACTCAAAATCCAAATTCAGAGTAGCTCAAAGAATGTGCAGATATCAATCACTCAAATGATAACTCTGTAAGCCACTTAAAAAAAAATTCTACCTAAAAGAAACTTATTTCTGAAGTGAGCAAACAATTTTCAATTTATTACGTGGGTCACATGTAATTAAACATTATCTGCATTCTCTTAATTAGTGAACTGAAGCAAGACCGAAATATGTTTTAAAATTACCTAAAACTGTTGTGTCTAGTGAGAGTAAAATAAAATGTCTTTGTTTGTGATTACTATGGTAATAGATTACCCTTTAAAATAAAATTAGCTGTTCAGAATTGACCTTAAGACTGTAACAAGCTGAAGCATTCTCCCTTTAAACTTTCAGTATTAGGCCTAATAATTCCTAGAAATATTTATCAACTGATAAAATGAAGATGGGAATAATTATTAAATAGCAAAAGAGTATCTGGGAAGCATGCAAACATTTGTTTCTGTACAAACTAGTCAATAAATATTTGTTGAATGTATGCTATATGCAGGTGTAGTAAGCATCAAGAGTGCAGTGGTGAATAAGAAAGATTAAGATGGTGTCATTTTCCAGTGGGGGAGACAGACAAAAAGCAGGCAAAAACAAATAAGAAAGTAGGAACGCATGCTGTGAAAAATATAAGTGGAGTGATATAAAGAGAACAACAGAATGACACTTTCAATTACACATTCTAAGGAGAGATGTACAGTACGTAGAAGCCCAGTCTATACAATAAGATGAATTAGAAACAATTTCAATAGCCATCTGTATAGGTAATAATAGATCTAGTATGATATACCTGTGCACTGCAGCAGGAACAAGGAATGAAATATGACCAGTAATATGTCTGCATACATATGTCAATACATAAATCGATATCTGAAATTATACACAGCAAAATATAAACCGGAATGACCTCAGAGATATGGGTGGGTGTGGAGACCTAAGGTGGTGATGATCAATGAAGCCGTTTACTTAACAGTTATGTTTCAAAGTTTTACAACTAAAAGAGGCTCATGCATAGCTTTTGTAATTAAAAATCAATTTTAAATAATTAAAAAGAAAGGCAACTTGATAAACCAAAATTAAAACATAGCTTCTAATTTCAACTTTATTACTGAAGTCTTAAAAATATAATTTAAGTCAGCCCTTTTCTGTATAAAAAGCAGTAGCACTATCTCTTCACTATTAACTCTATTTGGAAGATCTAAATCCAAATTCAAAATCATTGCATTGGTCAAAATATTAGATATATGAACATGATCAAAATAGAAGAAAAGATGTGAAGAAAGGAAACAAATTTGTTAAAAACTAACCAGGGGTGGCAGGTTAGCTCAGTTGGTTAGAGCTTGGTGTTATAACACCGAGATCAAGAGTTCGGATCCCCCTACCGGCAAGCTGTCCCCACAAAACATAAGTAAAATAAAATTTAAAAATATAAAATAAAATAAAAACTAACCCAGAAAAAAAACTTTAATGATGAAACAATCTGGTCAAAAGTGTGATGGGACAGAAATTCTGTCACAGTGGAAAGTATTTTGATCACTTTTCAGTTACATCAAGGAAACATGAATTATACTGATCTCTTGAGATTATCTGCTTTGTAAGACAACTAAACACACTACTTTCCTCAGATAGTTTTCTTCAAGGACAACTTAAAAGTTGAATTTTGTAAAGCTAAGACCTGTTCTTTGTGAAGGATAACAGTCATGTTAGCAGCAGATGTTAGGGAAAGTAGAGTGACTTTAAATCAACCTACTACTTCTCTTCAGAGTATTTTATGTTTAGGGTAATGGTAGAAACAGTCTCTGGAAATCATATCCTTTCCTTGGTCATATACCTGGCTTCATGTAAAGAAAGCTCTGCGCCTATGAGTGTAGAAATGAAAAGTAAAAAGATGAAGAATGAACCTAGACAAAGGCACAGTGACACAACTGAGTAACCTCCAACAAATTTAGTGCATCTTTTACTAGATAATTTCAGGGCCAAGGACTTATGACAAAGCAATATATGTATACATTGCTCATCTGTTTGGAATGGAATAACAAGTAGGTAATCATGACCTTGTATCAATCCAGGTAAAAAGGACTTATGTTCATTCATTCATTCAAAAATACTATACTGAGCACTATGTTCTAGTACAACATTCTGTGGCTGCAGGACAAACCCACCCAGTTGCCTGCTTTTTTTAATTAGAACAGCTATGCCCATATCTTTACTTATTGTCTATGGCTGCTTTCACGCTACAAGAGCTGAGTTGAGTGGCTGTGACAGAGTTGAGTAGATGATCTGCAAATCCTCAAATATCTACTATTTAACCCTTTACAAAAAAAGTGTGCTAATCCCTGTAGAAATTAGATAACATGAATACGGCATTGAACAAGATAGACAAATCCTTTTCATTTATGAAGCTTATATTTTAATGGGAAGGAAGAAGACAGTAAAAATAATTCTAGATAGAGAAGTGTCATGAAGAAATAATATTATGATAGAGAGTGACTTGGGGGGAGCACCTTAAATGGAATGGTCAGGAAAGGCCTCTGTAAGCAGATGATATTCAAGTTGAGATCCTAATGATGAAAACAAGCCAGCCATGAAGCCATGGAAAGATCCAGGGGGAATCCTTCCAGGAAGAGAAAGTACCAAATGAAAACACTCTGAGACAGAAAAATTTGGCTTCTCTGAGGAATGGGCAGGTGGCCAGCATGTCTGGGAGTGTGAGTCAGGGGTCATAGTGAGGATGCATGTCTCTAATCCCCCTGAACAACTCTTGTAGGTAGAGATTCATGTGTTTGTTAACACCGTGGCCATCAGCTTCTGCCCTGAAGCCCTACCTTTGAGGACCTCAGCCCTAGGGAACCTGGTCCTGCCAGGACATTCTCACATAATGTCTACTGGTCAGCTGCAATCATCCAGTTCAAAAACCCATAGTAGAACTGTTACTTTGGACTCTGATAGCCCTTTGACTTTACCTTTCATCTTTTTGTTATGCTAATTTAATGGATTTTATTTACTCTACGCATTCACTTTACCATCTTGTCCTTCTTATATGCTATTTTACTTAAATTGTATTTATTAATCTCCTTTTTATATTTTCTAAAAACTTCTTTTATACATGCTGTAGAGCTAGGGCTGGGTCTGGAGCTTACAGACCCCTTGAGCCCATTCACAAACCCTTCAAACGCAAGTCTATGAGCTAGGTAACTGGCAAAAAGGTCCCTGGAGCCTTGGTTGAAGTAAGAAGTCTTTATTCAGCACACACACGTGTAGAGTTAGGCAATAAGAAGAGAAACCCAAAAACTGGGCTGCTACTGGCAAAGTCCAAAGAAAAACTTGAGCAGCTGCCAGCGAAGTAAACGTGCTCTATTTTTAGATGCGAGCTCTGCCAGCCAGCTCTGCTTCACAAACTGAAGAACACACAATAGCAACAAACTAAAAAGATACATGGGTGCACATGTGCACTAAATCCTCGCACACACAACTTTACAAGAAATGTGCTGCACCACCCCCAACCATGCCTGAGTTGAGGGAGCCTGACGAAACTATTCTATTTTCCCCACACATGCCAAGTAGCACAGACATAAAGTGGGAAAGGCTATTTCACAAGGAAGAAGAGTGTATTAGTCCATTTCTGTTGCTTCTAACAAAATACCTGGAACTTGGTAATTTATAAAGAAAATGAAATTTATTGCTTACATTTTCAGAAGCTAAGAAGTCCAAAGTCCAGGGAACACATCTGGTTTCAAACACTTTCTCAGATTAATCATCCTAATGTAGCAATACTGCTCTATTGCACTCTCCTCAAGGCCTTGAAGGACCAGCTCTTCAGCAAGGCAAACTGTTCCCAAAACCCAACCTCATTTTCTTTTACAGTTTCATCTCCTACTTTTCCTTCATACAAAACCCTCCTCCATATTAAAAAAAAATTGCAACTCCTGAAATATGATATGGGTTATCCTATTGGCTCTTCTACTGTCAAGGAGAGCATAATCCAAGAAGAATATAATAAACCAATGCCTATGGTGGCCCAACAACTCCATGTGGTAGAGCCAAAGGGGTAATGGACTGATATTGTTTCTTTGGATTAAATTACGTACTGCTTTTAAATTACAAAGATACTGAGAGAAAAACTATTATGGTAATTTTGGGGGTAAAAGAGTTAAAATAAGTGAGGAGAGTTGGGGACAGCATTCTAAGCAGAAGGAACAACGCAGCTTCATGGTGAAGAGCACATGCTTTCGCATCAGACAGACATGCCTTCAAATCTTAGTTCTGCCTCTTAAAAGCAGTGTGACCTAAGGTAAACTTCTCACTTAAGCTTCAGTGTGGAGGATGATACTTTTTTCCAGCAGTCCTGGGAGGATTTGAAAATAAAATTAATTATGTAGATAAAGCACCTAGTATAGTGCCCAGTATACGGTAAGAACTAAATAAAGAGCTCCTTTTAAATTAGTATTACTGAGGCAGTCTCAGAACCAGTGAAAAGGCTGGTTAGGAAGTGGACAGTTGGTAAAGAAAAGTACTAAAATGTAAGAAGGGTAAGAAACACACAAAGAGTACTTCTGTTTTGTGTAGTATTCGTTTATTCACCAAAAAAGCATATAGCAAAACCATTCTTCAAGACCCCTGGCTAGACTCCCATGCAAAGCTTGGTTTGTTTAGATATGAAGTGAAATAGTTAGATAAAATGGTATCTAAAGTTCCTTTTAGCTCTAACCTTCAGAAAGACTATAAGAACTGCTGTGAACTGAAATTCTAGGGGTTATGAATGTTCACCACCATCACATCGTTAATTGCTTTTGTACTGCACTATGTGAGGGCTTACTGATGTCCTTCTGAACTCACAAATTTTGGAAACAGAGCAACGATTCAGCCCCAACTAAAAATTTCCAAGCACCATCAACTTTAAAATGATAAATCTATAATGTAATAAACTTTAAAAATTTTTTCTATTTACATACACTACGTAAAAATACTTCATCATTTTGGTCATACTAAATATTTAAGGAATTAGAGAAGACTATAACTTAAAATACGAATGAAATAAATTCATCTTGCAGTCTCTCATGCCATATCTTTATAAGAAAGTAAAGCTATCAATAAGAATTGTTTAAAAATAACAAAAATATTGACAATTCAACTTCTAGATGTAAATGATTCAGATATTACTGTGACAAGGACAGAATTGATCACAGTTATAGCAGTTACACTTCTAAGTAGGCAGAAAATAAGAGTGTATTCAAAAAAGATTTAGTGCTGTGAAATTATTTTTAAGGGTGAAATTCTTTAATGTTTCCAAATATATATTCCATCGATAAATTAAAAGAGTATAAAAATATATTGAAACTATAAACATCCAGTCCCTATTACTTTCGATATAAGGGCTTCATCATCACCCATGTACGTAGAAACTTGAAAAGATCCTTCTATCTGCACACATGCCCTTTCTTTCCTCATAGTTGGTTAAGGGTAAATAATTATAGCTATTCATGTGTAGAAGAAGTAGTAGTAATGACAGCAGTAATAACAGAAATAATCATAATATTCCAATTTTAATTTTTTTTTTTTTTTTTAATTATGTGGTTCCAACCCGGTCTCCAAAGTCCTCTGGAAATTTCCACAATATCACAGGATCTGTAAATAATTGACACACATCATTAAACTGGCAAAAGAATACATTTAAAGAAACAGTCTTGTGAAAATACTCAAAAGGGTCAAAGCTACATTAATTATAATTTTTAATTTTTCTTTAAATATTTAGTTGATGAGGTTCACGTCTTTTCCTCTACTGAATATAATATTCCTATCTTTTAAAGGTTTTAATGACCTTCAGAATAGGAACAGATGAAATTAAGAACTTGATCATGTTGTTAAAAATCATTATTTCGGGAGTGGTGGCGCAGCTGTTTCCTACGGATATACATCAAATATTGAGGAGAAAGAACTTCAGGAGCTAAGTGTTCTATTTAAACCTGTAGTTGCTGCTCAGAAAATAAAGATGCAGACCCCAAATCAGTGGTTTATGTGTTCTTCATCAAGAGCAACATACTAAAGGAGACAAGTAAGCCGTGTTGATTAGTGGCTTTGGGGAAGGCTGAGAACAGATTTGCAAATGATACACAGCTTCTAAGCATTCCATATTGGAAGAAGAAATTTCTATACATGAAAAAAATGCCTCTGTTTAGTAAATCACAGAAAAATCCAGCAGAAATTGTGAAAATTCTGAAAGACAACATGGCCATTTTGGAAAAGCAAGATAAAAAGACAGACAAGGCTTCAGAAGAAGTGTCAAAATCACTGCAAGCAATAAAAGAAATTCTTTGTGGTACAAATGACAAGGAACCCCCAACAGAAGCAGTGGCTCAGCTAGCACAAGAACTCTACAGTAGTGGGCTGCTGGTGACACTGAGAGCTGACCTGCAGCTGATAGACTTTGAGGGAAAGAAGATGTGACCCAGACATTTAACAACAGCCTGAGAAGACAGATAGGCCCTCGGAGTCCTACTGTGGAGTACATCAGTGCTCATCCTCATCTCCTGTTTATGCTCCTCAAGGGATACGAAGCCCCACAGACTGCCTTACGTTGTGGGATTATGCTGAGAGAATGGATTCGACCTGAACCACTTGCCAAAATCATCCTCTTTTCTGATCAATTCAGAGATTTCTTTAAGTATGTGGAGTTGTCAGCATTTGATATTGCTTCAGATGCCTTTGCTGCTTTCAAGGATTTACTAACAAGACATAAAATGTTGGTAGCAGACTTCTTAGAACAAAATTATGACACTATTTTCGAAGACTATGAGAACTGCTTCAGTCTGAGAATTATGTGACTAAGAGACAATCTTTAAAGCTGCTAGGTGAACTGATCCTAGACCGCCATAACTTGTCATTATGACAAGTATATCAGCAAGCCAGAGTACCTGAAACCGACGATGAACCTCCTTCGAGATGAACGTCCCAACATCCAGTTTGAAGCCTTTCACGTTTTTAAGGTATTCGTGGCCAGTCCTCACAAAACGCAGCCTATTGTGGAAATTCTATTTAAAAATCAACCCAAACTCATTGAGTTTCTGAGCAGCTTCCAAAAGGAGAGGACGGATGACGAGCAGTTCACTGACGAGAAGAACTACTTGATTAAACAAATCCGAGACTTGAAAAAAACGGGCCCTTGAAGGTCTCACTGTTTCCTGCCACAGTCATTCGTCTCATTCATCCAATTTGTCCAATAAGTGTCATTTCAAAAAGTCATCATTCTTGGGAAGGCTTTGGAGGTGCCTGTTTTTTCTCAATTAATTTTTTTGGGTAGATGGAATATAAACATTTGAATGGAAAAAAATGAACCTAGAACAATATATTCATTTTAATCCAAAAAAAAAAAAATCTTTAATTCTTTCAGCATCTCCATTTTTTATTTATATACCTTAGATTTTAAGATACTGAACTTTGAATTTTCAATTTTAACTACACTTACAAAAAAAACTGGTTTTAATTTAAAAATAAAAATATAAACATGATAAATATGTAATCACATATATTATAGCCCTCAAGAACTAGACCAAAATACACCTTAAATTTCCATTTAAATCCCAATTAATTTATAAAAACTGTAATGTTTGCTGCTTTATATCAGTTTTAAAATCCCATATTTGCAATTTTAAAATCATTTTTTAAAATAATAGATAAGTTCATAGTTAGATATAAGGCAGCTTATTTAAAATATAATTGATATTTGCAGAGTATTTCAGAGAAATTTTTCAAATGTTATACCTAGTAATTGATGTATATAAATCAACATTGTTTTATAAGATTCACACTGGCTTTTCATTTTCATTACTTCTTATAAAACTTCTTTTCTACTTAGTATATACATAGTTCTCAGTCTTAATTAGCACCAGTAAATCTTTTGGTCATGTATTTACTTTTTAATTCTGTCAAAAAGAAACTTCTGAATACATCAAATATGTTTTTAAAAGACAGGATAAAATGGATTAGTATTACTTCTGATAAAACCTCTGAAAGGCCTAATATGAGTGATTACTACCACTGATATGATAGGGTTGTAACTCCACTACAAGTTAAAGGACTTGGTGGATCAAAAATGCCACTTCATGGTGGATAACACCAAGGTCAAAGGTTCAGATCCTGTACAGGTCAGCCACCAAAAACGTATACATATATCGCTTTATGTACCCAATCAGTGAAAAATTACAGGTCTGTTCCATTATTTCTACTATTCTATACTGCTTTTTTAAAAGTACAATCCAAAGATGCATAATTTCAAAAATTTTAATTTCAAAACTCAATAAGTGTCTAGGAACATTTTTAGCATGAGCTGGCTCCTCTTGTGTTTTTACTTATGCTCAACAGAATTTTTTTCAAATATTTTAATTTTAAAAGAAAAGAAAGCATGTTTTCTACAATTAAACTTTTTAGCCTGCCCTCTTAGCCGAGAGGCAGCCTGCTTGACCTCTTCCGCCGTTCCTACCCGGATTCTGGACGTTGGTGACATCCAGTTCCAACAGCAGGTTTCGTATTCTTTGCTGCAGCACCAGGAGGCAGCTTAGCCTTTCCGGCTGGGGATTCTGTTCCCTTGGCCTGCTTGTTCGTCTGAGTCAAATCACTTGCCTCAGTCTGCCCTTACCTCCTGGTTATTGATTTTGGCTGACATTTAATTCAACATGTTATCAATTCTCTTAATCATCTCAAAGAGAGAAGAGAGAGCAGAGATGCCATAACTATTACCCACCACAGCAGCCCAAGACAGCTTTAGGTTATCCATTCCCCAGACAGCAGCTCAAGTTGAAATAAGTGTTTTCCTTACCACAACTTCAACCACAGCAATAGCAATGAAAATGTTAGCTAATGCATCCAAAACTATATCAAATACCTAATTCTTTATCAAGCAGTTTTTCTCTACCTCTATTGCAACCAGGGATTCCCCCCTTCCCATATTACAATGGGATAGATAGATGATTAAAGCTCAGCAAAGTACAAATGACCATGATTTTGAAAGGTTAAAACACTACTCAGAAAACCCACAAGTGAAACCGTGAAAACATATGAAAAAAATTTAAAGGGAGAGAAAAGCTACATTTATCAGTGTGGCGTTACAAATTCTAATCAATTCAGCTAGGAAATCATACATACAACAAACTGCTTTAAAGTAACCCAAAGCTCAGGTAAAATAGGATGTTCAGGGAGGTGTCAGTCACCAAGACTACCTGAGGATAGATTAAAGAGCTGGATTTGTAAAGAACAGTAAATGCTGCACAACATTTTCAGGGAAGAAACCCTAGTTTCTGCAGTACTAAATTAAAAATAATTAAACAACCAAGACTTCATACAGAATTATCTTACATTTGTTCTATGGAAAAAAATCTATTGATCATTTGAAAAATTGGTTGTCTTTTTAAAATTTGTACATTGCATTCAGAGTAGCTCCTTCAGGTATTGCATTATTTGAACCATTTCTAATTTCATCTGTGACTTTCTCCCAAGTTCCAGATCAGTATTTCTAAGTGCCTAATGAGATATCCTTCAGGTTTGAGACCGCTCCTCCTTAAGTATTCCCCACCTCTCTTACAGGCAAAATTACCCATCTTGTGAAATCTTTGAAGATGAGATATTGTCCAATTCAGCTTTGTGTCCCCAATACTTTTCCCCAAGGGAGAAAGAAGTCATCCTGCTCTTTCATAGCTCTTTTGATCATAATTACATGTCCACATGTGTATTTGTCATCATCAACTAAGCTAAGGACTATCTGTGAGTAGGATCTAGGTCTCATTTATCTTTTTCCCCCCTGAACCTAGCACAGTGCTGGCACATGACAGGCACTGAATATATTTGCTGAATGAAGGGAAAGGAGAAGAGCAAAGGAAGGGCAGGACAAATCAAACAAGCACTGTCTTTTTTTTTTTTGTCAAGTAACAAAATAAAAACTCACAATGGGAATGATCTGATGAATAAAAACATGTAGTCAGAGAGAAGCAGATATAATCACATACCCAGACACTGAAGTGATTCCATGAAGAACCTGAAGAAATGAATTTATAACTTTGTAACTTTCAAGCTTTAGGTTAGCATAAGATTGGTCTCTGAGCAGGACCTTGTCATTAAAGGATAAGACGGCAAGCATGAGCACCAGCCTAGAAGCCTGTGTTGTTTACTATCAGCACAGATAAGCATTCAGAAGAGGTCACAAGGCAAGGGACAATTAAGGTGTTTATTCTATTCGGCAGGCATTAATTGAGTACTCTTGTGGGCAAGTTTGAAGATAAAGAGATGAATAAGTTTCCCCTGAACTCTGGAAACTTCAATTTAAAGGGGAGGCACAGCATTTACACAGGTATAATTAGATCACTCTCCATTCTGTTTCCTTTGTTAGTTTCAAAGCCCTATAAGGGCTGGGATTTTCTACTCTTGGCCACTAGCACAGTGCCTGGCACATATTGAGCATTTCACAGCACCTCTTAGAATAAATGAGTTGTTTTACCACCAGGTAGAGAGCAGTCATCCTCTTCTCTCCATGCCCCTGTCCCTCCTCCTCAGGCTCGTTTTCTGCCTGGACGCCTTACTCCAAATCTCTTCCAGCTACTTTCTTTCCACTGCCACTAGAGGGACCGGTCTAAATCCAAGCCTGATCCTGCCTGAAATCCTAATGTCATCCACAGCGAACAATGGTCCTTTATATTGGGGACACAGATCTTTCTGAAAATCTACTGAAAGCCGTGGAGCATCTCCCCACTTACAATGCGTCTATAACACAAGATTTTGTACCTGATTTATAGGTGTCTGTGGTCTCCCTGAAGCCCATTAAGCTAAGAATCCCAGGATAAAACCCAAACTATTTAGGGCACAAGTTATCTGTCACTGTTGTGTCATCTTCTGGCACTGTCCTCTCCCCCAGCAGCCATGCCCCCGACTTCACTTTGCACACCAACAATACCAATTGCTTATTTTATTTCTTCAAGTACGCCAGGCTCTTTTAAGCTCCTGGGGTTGATTTTGTCATCTCACAATCTCAAGACCTTGTCTGATTAGTGAATCTTAACCATCCTTCAAATGCAAGCTTATATTCTGCCTCCTCTATGAAGGCTTCTCCAACAGGCCAAAATAAAATTATCCCATTTCCTAGGGTAATTTCTGGTTCTTTTACCACCTCTTGAGTTGCTTATCTTACTATATTATAATTATATTACTCACATGTCTCGCCTCTGAACTGTACTGATATTAATAATGATAATGGCTAGTTTTCATTGAGAGCTTACAAATGTATGCAGCACTGTTCTAACCATTTCATATGTATAAAGTAATATGAACCTTTCAAACATCTTATGGGCAGACTTTTTTATCTTTATTTTATAGACGAAAAACTGTGGCACAAGAGGATAAGTTTTAATTTCTTGAGTTACAAACTTTCTGAAATCAAGCTTGCTAAAATGAATTAAATTGAAATGCAGTATTAGAAATACCAGCAAATTGTTGAAACAATACTTAGGATAGCTACCATTTACCGAGCACCTACTGCTCTTACTGTGCACTTGGAATTTTACATTACATCGTCACTAATATTCACCACACTTCAGCAAGGCGCTGCTGAAGTTTCCACTGTTCCATTGTTAACACAGTTTCCACTGTTAACAGTGGGGGACTCTGACCCTCTGTTCAATCCCTTGATACCATGGAAGCTTTCTTTGCAATCTGAATACAGAAGAGGGGAGCCTTTGGAAGCCTTCTTAGAGGGTCTGGTACATGGGTGAATATGATGAAAACAAGAGTTTCAGCAGGTTTGTAGATTGGAAAAAGTGTGCAGTGTGATAGGTGTGTCATTTAGGGAAGACCGCTTACATCTCACAAAAATACCCACAATGAGTAGAACCTTTGTACGGTCATATAGTCTCACTTTGGTAGATTTACAGATTTGAACATTAGTGCTTCTAGGAGTCATCAGGTTTTAGAAGATTAATTCAGTTTAAATAAATTAACAAGAAACCAATATATAAAAATTAGAATGATACTTTGTTAATTCATAATCCGTTCAATGATAAGTACATTCACTCCTTGCTGTCAAATCTATATGAAATGGTACATCATAATTTAAAAATTGCCAGGAGCACACAGAATCAGAGCTGTGAGGGTTAATAAGACTTAATTTTCCAGCAAATATTGAGTGCATCTACATGTCACCCACTGTTCTAGTCCCTAAGGAATACAGGAGATAATGAGAAAAGGCAAAGATCCTACTCTCATGGATATCAAATACTAGGGTTACCTCATTAGGTCTGGTAGCCGTGCCCTTCCATTTTCATTATAGAGCGACCCAGTTATATGCTAATAGTGATTGCAGGACTCCCTCTTTTGAGCATACAGTAGACTCTCTGTCAATGTTTGCTCTCTGGCTTTTCCTTCTATATCAATGCTCTATCACTGATAAAAAAAATATGCTTTAGTATTAAGAAATTTTCTTTATTGTTTATTCTAACAAGTTTATGTTCAAATCTTGATGTGATGAAATTTTGTTCCTTTAAGAAGATTTTGCATATCTTCTCTGTTCTGTTGCATGTTTATTTAGAGTTCGACACTAGAAAGCAGGAAGTCTTACTTTTCTCTTCCAAGGTGCTTGGGCATTTCATTGCTGGTCCCATGAGTCACCTGTAGGCAGCAGCTTTAGTAAAAGTATGCTTCTGTGTATGTTTCCAAATTGGCAAATAGATCATCATTTCAGGCTAGTATGAGTGTAGTTACCTGAATAATTAAAGATGGAATTAAAAGCAGAAGCCTAGCATGGGAAAACAAAATCTATAAAGAGGCAACAGATAAAATTAAATTACTAGCTTATGTAGGGGCATATTAATTACCTGAATATTTACTAAGTACCCAAATTATGAAGTTGATGCAGAACCAAAGGTTGCTTTAAAAGGAAAATATTCTCCAATGAACTAATGTTTTACAAAACCAGTCCCCATTAAAACACCCCACACAATTTGCAGTAGCATAGATCCCCACCAGTCCAATCAAAGCTTTTTATTGGTCTTTCTCTTACTGATGATGGCTCATATTAAATCTCCAATTTAAAATTCAATTTTTGTGCAAATCAATTGCAAACTAAAATTTCAAACTTTGCAAGATGAGATTTTATGTAGTTTCTGTAAGTAATGTTGTAGAATTATTTGTCATACCAAATCATTGGCAGAATGTCATTTTGTCTTCTCTTAATTTTTTGATGAAAAAAATCAGCATTTGATTCAGTCTACAGTCATTCTAAGAACTTATGCATAGTTAAATTATAAATAAAATTTGTTAAATACAAAATAAGCATATCATAAATTCCTTTTTTTACTAACATCTCAATTTAACTTCTTGTTGTTTTATAATATTTACCATGAAAATTCTATATGTATTAAAGGGATTCACTTTCACTTTCGGTGACTTTCTCCAATAACATAATGAATATCTCCTGTACAAAATAAATCAGGTAGAAGTTTATACAGGAAAAAAAGACAATTGTTTTATAGCTGTCCTGTCTTGGAGAAAAATATATCTTAAAGGTGGGTGAATGATAATGACAGAAAATATAACAGACTTATAGATGGATTGGAAAACAAATGCCCACTTTACCTGTGCAGCTTTATGGCAAAGAACATCCTTTGCTTTATATTACAGTGAGTAGTTTGTATGTTTTAACACCTCTATAAACTTCATGCTTTATTTTCTGGGCAGAGGTTGCACTTCCGAATCTTTTTGTATCTTCCCTTAAGCCCTTGGCTGTGACAGGAGTTTAGCAAAATATCTGTGGATGACAGAATACATAGTGCTGCTGTGAGAAACACAAGGGAAAGATAGGCCTATTCTAGAAGAAAGGCTGAGAAATTTGAGAGTGAATACTGAAGAGGGAGCAAGAGCCAAGAGGGCTTTTGAAAGTGATGAAATACTAGTTGTGTGGCTAACACCTATAATTAGCCTATAATTATGTTATTGGATACATGCTCAATACAGGTTTGCCCTACAGCTAAGAAATACAAGCAGATTCCAGCTTTTGTGTAATCCATACAAGAGAATAAATAATGAAAGGAAAGAAATATATAATTGTGTTAGTGAAAGCATGTTAAAATCTTTTCATTGGGGCCAGCGCATGGCTCATGGGGGTGAGCGTGGTGCTAACAACACCAAGTCAAGGGTTAAGATCCCCTTATTGGTCATCTTAAAAAAAAATCTTTTCATTGATCAATAAGTGGGAATTCATGTTATATCCAGTTCAGGACCTTTCCAAGTTACATCGGTTAGGGCTCTTTCCTACTCCTGTGTTTATAGAGCTAGAACCACTCCCTTTTTCAATTTAATGAAATATTGGTGAGAAAAAAAAAACTCTGGCATTTGTTCTTTTTCTTATTCCTTTATTGCAGTGACAGAAAAAAACATAAAATAATATCTTAAGAAATAGACAAGATGTGACTTTTTAGATCTCCTTCTGACTCTGTGGGTTAATATGTGTTTTTAGATAATAAAGGTAAAATAAAGATTATCAGGCTAATTGGTAATGCAGAAGTAGAGGGATAGTTCAGAGTTTAAGAGTTCCTTCTACATGTTAACCTGGTGTGCTTTGCAAAGTATAGATCGCACCAGTGACACAATTCCTGTAAGCAAACAGCAGCAGAGTGCTTGGAAGTCAGTTGTCACTTAAAACAATTTTGTTTTCCTTTGTATTGTTAAAAAAATAGACTAAAACTTTCCCTGAGTAGATGATGGACTTGTGTTTCTCAAAATAAAGTCCATGGACCACCTGCCTGCATCAGCATCATTTGTGGCATGTGTTAAAAATTCATATTCCTGATGTGTACCTGAGACCACTGGATGGGTCCCAGGTATCTGTATTGTATTAAATCCTCTGTTGCTATCTATACAGAATAACACCTGAGTCACTATCTGGATTAAGAACTCACATTCTACTACACCAGATTAATGACAACAGGATTTTCATAGTTCAGTATACAAAGAATTTGTAAGCTATCTTTAGAGCTTTAAAGATATAAATAATACAAATAAAAATATGAAAAATAAAGAGAAAATATTTTAAAAATAACTCTATCATATTTTTATCCCAGGAAAGAACACTTACTCTTTGGTGAATATTTGAGTAAATTTCCTTCCAGTCTCTGGATGTCACGGATCATCATAGGTTCTGAAAACTCCTAATGGCAGGGGCTGTGTTTGTTTCTGCTCATCACGGTATCCCCAGCTCTTACCACAATGTCTAGCACATAGTAGGCACTCAAATATTTGTTGAATTAACAAAGTGAATAAATGAAACTAATATCGAATTGTATGTTTGATTTTGGCCCTCTGGACACTTTTTATGAAAATATGCCAGCATTAAATAGAATATCACTTTCTGATTCTCATAGGCATCAACTCAATAACCCATCAATAACTAGTGCTTTTTCTACTATTTTACTCATATTCATTTAATCCTAACAACAACATGTAATGTAAGTGCTCTTTTATCCCCATTTTATATATCAGGAAACTGGAGCACAGAGAGGTTAGGAAAGTTACCCAATACCACACAGCAGAGCTGACTCCTGAGATTTTAGGAGACTTGTTAACAAATACCTACTTGTTCATGAGTTTTAGGTGATTATACGACAGTTCAGACGCAGCCCCGGCTCCTATGGTTTTTCCACAACTCTGCAAGTACGGCCGCACCACTCGGCGGTGGAATGCTGGTGCACGTTGTAGGTACCTCCGTGCACACCCAGACCTGGTGTTCTCGACCCCAATCAACACGTTCACCTTCAAGTGCACTTCGAGCTTACCACGTCCACCAAGTAAAAAAGCAAGCACACGTTGTTAAGGCTAAAGAGGAGGGAAGGTCATGCAACACACACAATTAATTCTACGTTTTCCAACGCCTTTCACTCTGCCACACCAAAAATATAAAAAAGCCCAGGATCTAAGATCCCATACATTCTGGTCACAGTGAACTGTTGAGTAAACTAACCATTGGTGGCATTCGCTGAGAAGCCCGTGGAATAAAACCCTCCGGAGGAAGCGACGCGTGAGACACAATCTCCCGCCCAGAACCGGTGCGGGTACTGAGCGCCCCCGACCCCATCTCAAAGGAATCCACCTCATTCACTATACCTAAAAGCCCGACATCCTGAAAACCCACCTGAGCAAGATCCACTGCCCCTCAACACATGCTTCAAAACCACGGAGACCAACGAAAAGCAAGCCCAGTGCCTCGTCCTCCACGTCGCCACCGGCTCCCCAGGCTCCCGTGGCCGTCGCTGCCTCCCGGAGCGGCGGCTGGGCCTGCAAATCTCCGTCCGGCCGGCAGGGGGCGCCGCGACCGCGAAAGAGAAGCCGCGCGCCTGGGAAGGGGCCCGCAAGGCTCCGGGGTCGGGCTGGGGGAGGGGCGGGAAGGCGGAGGCGGGACGGCCCCGAGGCTGGGAGCGCCGTGCGGCAGCGGCAGCGGCGCGAGCCCGAGGGGGCGGGGAGGCGCGGGCGTGCGCGCGCCGGGCGTGGGTGCGGATGGGGGTGAGTAGAGCGGGCACCGCGGGAGCGCGGGGCAGAGAGACGCCGGCCACCCTGGACCGCGCATCGCTGGCCGCCGGGTCGCCGCGCCGCAGCCACCCAGGGTCATGGTGAGTGCGGGCCGCCGCCGCCGCCCTTTCTTGCTCTCCCTCCTCGACCTGTGCGCTCGGCGGGAAAGGGTCGCGCGGGCGCTGCGGGCTCGACCGCTGGAACCCGCCGCTCTCGAGGGGGTGGGCCGGCCCGCGGGGGCGCGCGGCGGGGCTCGGGAACTTTGTCCCGCTCCCGGCTGCCGCCCCGGCGGCTCGAGGTGGCCGCTGGCGTCCAGCCCCCTGTGGCGGGCGCCCGGGATGCCCGAGGAGCCGCCCCTGCCCCTGCCTCGGCGCGGTCGGGGTCCGGCCTCCTCGCCTCCCTGCACGGCGCCCGCACCCCGGGGGTGTGTCCCGTGCCCGCCCCAGCCTCCCTGCGGTCGCACACTGGGGTCGGGGCGGGTTCCATCGGGCTCCCGCGTGGAGGGGCCTCTGGCTGCTCTTTGCAGCGACTCCTCTCCCTGCCCGGACTCTGGCTCTTGACGCTTTCTCCTGGACGTTCAGCTCTGTTCCTGGAGAGCGTGTGCGTGCGTCCGTGTCCCCGTGTGTCCTCCTGTCCGAGGAACTGCCCGAGAGTTTCAGCAGCCGAGCCAGGTTCTTTGAGTACAGAAGAGAAAATGTGCTTTGGCAGCTCAGAGAAGCCGTCGTAGGCGAAGCGCGCGCTCCGCGTTTGTCCCCAGTGGTCCGTGTCCTGTCTTTGCCTCTCTGCTCCCATCCGCTTCCTCTGCACTTGCCGAGATACGCTGAGCTCCTTTCTTTTCCCAGCCTCGGGACACTAAGCCTCGATCTTGCCCTGGCTACTCTTTGAGGCACACACTGTCCACCTGATTGTGTGTGAAGCTGTTTCTGACCATGTTGTCTAAATTTTCAATCTTTCCCACCCACACTCGTCACAGCTCATATGCCCCTGGCCTGCTTCATTGTGTTTTCTCTTTAGCATGTATTGTTTAGCATACTACATGTGTCGTTTATTTGTCTTGTTTACTGGACATCTCCCCCACCAGAATGTAAGTTTCAGGACAGAGATTTTTGTCATTACGTTCACTGCTATATTTCCAGTACCTAGACAGTGCCTGGCACGTAGTAGGTGCTCAATAACTATTCTTTGAGTTCACCCAATAAAGCAAAATACTTTGTGCTCATGCACAAGTGGGAACCAGCAATGCAAGTACGGGGATTACCAGTTGACGGTGGTAATGAGGAGAATCTCAAGTGAAGTTTGGGAGGAGGTCTCCTCTTGGACAGGAGGGACACCGTTTGGTGACCTTCAGTGGATGAGTATAGGTGGCCATCTCCCATGCCTGGTCTGTCACTTCATGCTCTTGACACCGTGGAGTTGAATTCGTAAATGAATTAGGCAGTTCAGAGAGACACCCTTTTGAATCCATGTCCAATATGAACTGTGTCTTAAGCTATCTCTGCCAGTTAGTCTCATTATTCTAAAATAATGTTTTCCTTCAGATTTCCTTTTTTTTTTTTTTTTTTTTTTCCGTTTCTGTCGCGTGACTTTATGGCAATGGTTTGTTATTTAGTCTGGGCAAGTGTGTTTATTATCATTGAAGACAAACTGCTTAATAAAATTTCCTTGGGGAAGTTTTCGAAGGTGATGTAATTATAGCTGTTCTGTGATTACCATTTTGTCCAGAGGGGTAGTAGACGTTAGAGCTCAAAAGGAAGTGAAAGATAAGTTTGGCTTTGAAATGAAAACCAATCAACCAGACATAAATGAAAGATACATTGTTCTTTTGATCCCAACTTATATTTGTGGTAGATTTTACTTTGATTCCACTTAAAATGTCAAGGCTTTTAAAAAATTTTCTGTTCCTAGAAAGTGTAGCATTTTCAAGGAGTATAAAATCCATTTTTAAAGTATACGGTTTGGTAAATTTGATTTTTGGTTCTTCAACAAATGGTTGCAATTTAATCCAGCTTCCTTCAAATCATTTTAATCAGTTTGGGGGTTCAGGTTCTTTCACGGTCTGCAAGAGGCTGTGGAAAATTTAAGTGGATCTATCTCATATCTAGTTATGTACAGAAAACAAGATCCTGCTCTTCAGGGTTGTGCTAATGATCATTTCTATTGGGCAGTGAGATATGTACCATCTAACTTGACATGTTTAGGAAACCTGTGATAAAGGGAAAGAAGTTGCACTGGAAACTTATTTAGTGGCCCAGCGTGGTGAAAATATAACATCAGTAGCTCATCAGTATTTTCTCTTTGATCAAATTTGAATATCATGGGTGTTTCACTGATTCTGACAACGAACCATTCTAATAAATTATCGATTTAAATGTAACATTTAAAACCGAACAGTTTTATAACTGTTGAGCATAACTTGTTCTGGAAGTGAGGTGGCAGTTTAGGGCTTGAGATTTGGGGTCCTTCATCAGTGTGAATTCCAACACCAACATTTAACTGTATGACCTTGGGTGTCAGTATGTTTTCCATAAAAGATGATATTATTTCATGAGTTTGCTGAGAGGAACGAATAAGATGGTGCACTTTGTGTGTCCAGTGTGGTGCTTAGAGTGCTCAGTGGATATTACCTCGTACGGTGATGTGTGTTCTTTCTTCCATATCTGTTTTCAGCTGAGACGCTTCATCTTTGATTCACTTCATACTTCTCTGTCCCTTATGTGACCTTAACATGTATCTAGTATTGCTCTGTATCAGAATTTTCCAATAGAAATACAGTGTAAACCACATATGTAATTTTCAATTTCCTAGTAGTCACGTTAAAAAGATGAAGAGACAGGTGAAATTAAAATTTAATTAATTTTAATTTTATTTAACCTAATCCATGCAACTATTATTTCAACGTGGAATTAAGGCCAAACAAACAAACAAAAAAAAGGTTAATGAGATATTTTACATTCTTTTACTCATGTAAAATCTTAGAAATTTGGTGTGTATTCTGTAGTTAATGGCACGTCTCAGTTCAGGCTAGTCGCATTTCATTTGCTCACTAGCACACGTGGTTAGAGGCCACCATACTGGACAAAACAGCTCTAGACAGTACATGTCATCCAAAGACGTGTGTCTGCCGGACCCTTTCCATTCATGAGAACCTGGTGCCACATTAAACCCAGCGTTGCAGGAAGAAAGCTGCTCATGTGTCACACTCTCCTTTCTGTTCCCTTTTGCTGTTAGTAATTCCACCAGCTCTTTAGTCTACCGTGTCTGAAATCTGATTCTTACTCTCTTTTTTCTTTTATGTTGTTTATTGTCTAATATTTTCGTATTTTTTACCTGACAGTATTTAAAAATCTCCTCTCCCCTAATCTTCAGCTCCCTTTCCATCACTGTTTTCCTACAGGTTTGCTCTTTTGTCATCTGTTTCTAACTGTTTTCCTTCCTGCCCCTCGTGACAATGTAGTTCTCTGTCTGAATCACTGGGCCCCACACTCTTCATTCTTTCCTCAGCCCTGTGTCTGGTTAAGTCATAAATGGTTTCCATTTTATTGTTTTTTCTTATGCTTAACACCTTTCCTTTATCAAATATCCAAAAAAGTATAATTACTTCCACGGGTAATCTGATATAAAAGTGATCCACCCAAGAAAAGCGCAGGTAAAGGAGAAAAATCAACAATGGGATGGGAAAGTGAAATTGCTCTTTGATCTTTAGCTACCTTTCGAGAAATATCCATGAAACTGATTAATAATAGCAACAACCATGACAACAGTGATGCCCTCTTACATTAATATAGTGTTTTATAAGAAACAGGGCACTTTCCTCTGTGTGTGGTGAACAAAGGCACAAAATAAAGGCCGTAGACCAGGAGTTGAGAAACTGGTTTCTAGTCCTGGCTTTATTATTTACTAGCTTTATTCCTTTGATGAAGTCACTCTGAGACACTGTACTCGCCTGTTAAGTGGGGCGTTATCTTTTTCACAAGATTGTTTTGTTAGAGTCTAATGATGGGGTTTCCGTACCGTTACACTGGCTGTTCCCTTGGGCTGCTGGGTCTTTCCCCCAGGGAGCTATATGTCTGTCTTCTTAACTCTTTCATAATTAGACCTCCCCTAACCACTCTACTTAAAACTGGAACCCACCCTGCCATGTTTATACACACCCGATCCTCCTACACTGCTTTATTTTTTTCCGCAGCACTTATAACCTAACAGTTTACTCATTTTCAAAGCCCTTGGAACCTTCTAATTATTTACTTATTTACATATCGTGTGTTTTTTGTTTGTCCCTTCTTACCTGAGTGCAAGCTTCGTGAGGACAGAGATTTTTGTCTGTTCAGTAATGTATGTCACGCACCTAGGATGGTGCCTGATGCGTGTATAGTAAGTGCTGTACAGTTGCTTGTTGAGAAACTGAATGACAACACTCCTGACTCCCAGTGCACGCTTTTTTTCCTCTTTACATCGCACTTATCATCCAAAAGGGTGTGTTAAGAAATGAACATTGCTTTGCAAAAATACTCAGTATAATTCTTTCAAATAGCAATCTCTCTTAATGCATTTAAAATTATTTAATTTATCACAATTCAGTTTAGGTATGTTTCAGTAATATAGCTTCTTTATCAATACACATGTGCCTGTGCAGCCTTTTAGTAAATGATAATGTGTATGTATTCCTACCACTATATTTACCAACACAAGTGCACATATATGCATATATTTATATTTCCAGTAGTTATTCTATATACAGTATATTGTTCAGTAATCTTTTTCCCATAATATATTTTAGACATCTTTCTAGCATCCTTTTTTTAAAAAAATTTTTTTGGGGGGGATGCTGGCTGGTACTAGAATCTGAACCCTTGACCTTGGTGTTAGAAGCCTCTGTCATTCTTTGGTGCAGTATACTTTTTTTTTTTTTGGGCACATGGCTGGTATGGGATCTGAACTCTTGCCCTTGGTGTTACTGGACTGTACTCTAAGCAGCTGAACCTAACCCAGGAGACCAATAATGTCCATGAGACCAAACATGGTAGACATGTTTTTAATCTCTAGATTATGACCAGCAGGTGACTATTTCTGAAGCATTGTGTAGACTGCCGACTAAAAAGTCAAGAGATGACCTGGTTCATCAGTGGTTTGAGAATGATGTCATTGCTGAGGCTTTCAAAGAAATTAAGGATCGAGAATTTGAGACGATGAGATTCCTGGTCATAAAAATTTCTGTTCAGTTAGTATTTATTAAACTTTATTTTTGTAAGAATAGTTTTAGGTTTGCAAAATAGTTGAGAAGATGGTACAGCGTTCACATGTGTCTGGCACCCAGTTCCCTCTATTATTAACATCTTACATTAGTGTGGTTCATTTGTTAAAATTAATGAATGGATATGGATGCATTATTCCATACTTTATTCAGATTTCCTTAGTTTTTACCTAATGTCTCTTTTATTTTCCAGGATCCCATTGGGGCTATATTGCATTGATTCATGGTATCTCCTTAGGCTCCTCTGCACTGTGAGTTTCTCAGACTTTCCTTGCTTTGGTGGTCTTGACAGGTTTAAGGAGCACTGCTCAGGTATTTTGTAGAACATCCCTCAGTTGGGATTTGTCTGACATTTTTCTCATTATTAGACTGAGGTTTCATGTTTTTTGGGAGGAAGGTCACAGAGGTAAAGCGACCGTCTCATCACATCATATCAAAGGTACATGCTACCAACATGACACTTCACTGTTGATACTGACCGTGATCACTAGGTCACCTTGATGTTGGAGGTAGGGTGCAGGGAGCCTGGTAGTCAGCCTCAACCCACCCAGTCCTCTTACCAGGTTCTTGACTCCACCACAGGAAAGAATTCAAGGGCAGAGTCACAGTGGAAAGTGAGAACAGGTTTAACATAACAGATAAGGAATACCGGTTCCACAGAGAGACTGCAGCATGCTCCAGAGATCGAGCAGGGTCCACACCAAGTTTAACAGAAAAGTAAGTTCAGTACAGATATCAGTTCTAACACGAAAGCAAGAAAAACATACTTAAAGTTCAGTACAAAGTGTAGGTTGGCTCAAGAGAATGAGTAGCTGCTGCTGAAAGTAAGCTAGATGCAAAGTAAATTATACACACTTCAGCCAGCAAAGTGCA
Organism: Cynocephalus volans; assembly: GCF_027409185.1. Classification (NCBI taxonomy): domain Eukaryota; kingdom Metazoa; phylum Chordata; class Mammalia; order Dermoptera; family Cynocephalidae; genus Cynocephalus; species Cynocephalus volans. The sequence continues at coordinate 7,027,595 of NC_084464.1, read as the reverse complement.
GGCTGTCACCAGGAAAGTGAGCAACCACAACCCTGCCTTTGGCTGGGATTCGGCTTTGGTAGTTTTTCTATCTAGTGAATATTCAGTTAAGGGGGCGGGTCCCAGTTGTACGCAGCAGAATGTTCTGTGCTCTCTCTCCAGCACGCCCAGCCACTGGATTGCACAAGCCAGGCCCCTGTGGTCTCATTTTCCTGTTGGTACTAAAAATAGGTCTAACTGGCAACAGTTACTTTCCTCCAGGGGAGAGCTCAGAGGAGGGGGCCTGAGACCTCAGGGAGTGGCTGGAAATGCAGAGGCCTGTCCTGAAACCCCAGCCCAGGGACACCGAGCCCCTCCTGTATCAACCTGGCAGTGTTTGTCCAGTGTCTCCACTTAAAGGTCCTCCCCCCACTGCCTACTTTCCACACTGTCCTCTTTTGAAGGAAGTCACTCTGCAGAGCCCATTCTTAAGGAGTGGGGACTTAAGCTTCATCTCCTTGAGGGTGGATTATCTATGTAGAGTACTTGGAATTATTCTGCACAGGAGAGCTCTCTCTCAATCATGTGTTTACATCAGGATGGATTCATGCATCTGAAGATAGAGTGGGTTATAAACTCATACTACATTATATTTTTTAATTGTTCTGGCTTTGGCCATGGGGAGCTTTTTCAGTTCACTCCTGTGTTCTTTTGACATGACCCCATCACTGTGAGTTGTTATTTTAAGCACTTCTTTACTCTTAGCACAAGATGCTCCAGTCACATCTTGTTCACTTGGAAGCAGAGCTGTTTTTATAAAACTGCCTGAGACATTGGCACACAAGCAGCACTGCTGAGACCGCCCGCAGCCAAGTGAAACACACGATGGGAGAGAGACTCTCCTCGGCTTCCAAGCTGAGCTTTGGCTGCCTTTGGTGTTCTCTCTCTCTCTCCTTCCTCCCTTTCTCCTTTTTGCAACACAAGGTCTCAAGAATTTCAGCTTCACCAGGGTGTGGTGATGACCAGCTGGCATGTGGGACCCAGGGGATGTCCAGTGCAAGATGACACAATGGCAGAGAGCAAATTCCTCCACGAAGGACGTTCACTGGAAGCCACATCCCAGCCAATACTCTGAATTGTTTTTAACAATTTATAAGGTTTTACAGCAATTACTATTGAGTAAAATGATGAGGGTGGGTTTTTTTTAAGTTTTTAGGATTTCTGCAAAAGTTTGGTAGGCCAGTTTTCGTTTTATGTTCATAGTAGCATCTTGAGGAATATTCATACAGTCTCTGCCTCAAATGTCTGCTGCTGCAATAGAGGGAGTTGGGCAGAAAGGAGACCTTCTGCTGGGGAAAGACAAGGAGCACTGAGTGGCAGAGATGGGGAAACGTGGGCACACGAATATATTCTTCACTAATATTTCTTATTTACACGAATATACATAGCACTTTTTTCTTTACTGAGAACATACTCTTCACAAAGAATGTAAGCCCCATGAGAGCAAGGGCCTATGTGCTATCAATTTATCGTGAGGACCTGGAAATGGTCAGCGTCTAGGACATCACAGATGCTCAGAAAACTTGTTCAAATAAGCGGTCGTAAGTATGTTCATTATGAACGTGAACATATTCAACATCTAGCTTCAAAAACAGATATTTTATTAATCAGAACTGTGCCATATTCTTCCTTGTAAGTATATATTTTTATGAATGAATTATAATATTCATAATTAAGAATATATTCATGAAGATAGTCATTGAATATATTTATATTCATGAAGAATGTTTCCATAAAGATTATTATATAAAAAATGACTTAGGAATTCAGAGAATGTGTGCATGAAGAGTTTTTGAAGAACATCTTAAGAAAATACTAACGAGGAAATATTATAATAAGAAAAGCTTAAAGATGAAGCAAATACTGCTCTTCTCCCCTCTCTGCCTCTTTTGCGGGGCTGTCCCGACTCCCCTGCCTCCTTTCCTTGGCAGAAGGTCCCTCCGGTCAGCTCCTCCAGCTGCAGAGACACATTCAATGTTCATGGTTTTAATTTTTTCAACAAGCCTAAAATTAGCAAGGAAAGATTCCTAGAAACATTGCTATATTTTCCTATTTATAAAATATTATAATGCGTGTGATAATGTTCTGCCTTGCACTGCCATTTAACATGTTATTTGAAATGTCTCATTTCTCTTGATTACTACAGATTTCTTGAAGGCAGAGACTATGTTTTATGTTTCTCTGTAATATCTGTAGTGAACACTTAGCACCTAGGTGGTGAAAATATTTTCTGTTGAATATGCATGGCTGTTTTTTTTTTTTTGAATCATCTTTGCAGATACATTCTCTGAGGTGAACTTGCATTTTAAAAACATCACAAAACCAAACATAAAGTTGTACCTTTATTCTAAAAGCTCCTGTTGGAATTCCATGAGGACAGAGGTATTCTTGCAATGTGGATAGTAACACCCAAAGCAGAAAGGGATGGACTTCTGTTTGGAAGCCCGCAAGAGCCCTCAAGCCTGGAGACGGAAGGCTGGAAGAGATGACTTATGCATGTCCATTCTGGTTTTGCAATGCTGGGTACACTTGAATGAAGAAGCTTTATTGCTACATGTTAGCAATAGCCAGAAAGAATCTTTAAAAGCATAGTGCTTAGGGTGGTGAAGAGAAGGAATTCAAGTGTTTATGGAAACCTGGATCAGGACTGTAGTCTAATAGGCCATGTCTAGGCAGAAGGCTTTTTCAATTGGAGTTTTTAAAACCTTGCCCTTAAGAACCAGTAGAAAATTTATTTTCCACAGGCAGAGACCTCCATAGGCAGATGGGTGGCACTTTAATTCAGTAGTGCCTTTCTAGTACAGCTGTCAGGAAAGCCACAGGTGGCTAAGGCTAGAAGGGGGCTGTCTGCCCTCTTTTCCCCCATACTCATGGCCCTGCAATGTCTCATGCTTGGAAAGATTTATCAAACAAACCATGAAACACAAAGATATGTGGGTAGCTCAGCTATCTGAGGATCAGAAAACCCAACTCTAATGGGCTGATTAAAGGAAAACACATTACTGATGTAGCATCCAAAGGACATTTTGTTGCTTTAAACCAAGTGGAATGGGGCTGGCACGGTGGCTCACTCAGGAGAAAGCGGAGCTGCTAGCGCCGAGGCCGCGGGTTCAGATCCTATATAGGGATGGCTGGTGCGCTCAGTGGCTGAGCGTGGTGCAGACAACACCGTGCCAGGGGTTATGATCCCCTTACCGGTAAAAATAAATAAATAAATAAACAAAGTGGAATGGAAATATGAGTATATGTAGCGGTTATCAGCGTCAGTGGTAGAAACTCAGGTTGTTAATTTGGTGTGGTTTATATATAGAAATGTTAAAGGGTGATTTTTGGCTTTTTAAAATTTTGTGTTAAGTTTATCTATGATATATGTACTTTAAAATGATAAAAATATATTTTCTCCCAAAGTACACAAAGTAAATGTTATTTCTTCATAAATGTTTAGCAACCAAACTGTTTTATATAAACACACTTTTAGCCTCTTAGTTTATCAAATGTCATTCACCATATTTTGGACAAGAATGAAATAAAATTATAATATTCCTGCTGAGTAAAGTGTGAAATAAAATACAGGACACAAAGTTAAATCTGAATTTAAGATAAACGATGGGTAATTTTTGTTATGTCCGTGCAATATTTGGGACACATGAATACTCAAAAACAATTCATTTATCTGAAATTAAAATTAAACTGGTGAACTGTGTTTTTATTTGCTAACTCTGGCAAGTGTATCACCAGGACAAATTTCACTGGAAGAAATTTGAAGCTCTCAGTACAGCTTGTGATCAAGCACATGACTTATGTATACTTGGAAACCAGCTTTCCATCAGGGACAGGGTGCACCGGCTGCCTCCAGCTCCTCGCTTCCCATCAGCTCTCAGCCAGTTCCAATGTGCCTCACAGAGCACCCTCACCCCACGGAAACTGCTTGTGTCACGGTCACCAGTGGTTCCATGTTGCCAGATCCAGTGGGCACTTTTCTGTCCTCATCTTAACCTCTCAGCAGCATTAGGCGACATTGACCTCCTTCCCCTACTTGGAAGAGTTTTAGCTTTGGCTTCTCTGACTCCTTCTGGTTTTCCAACTATCCAGACATTAATTCTCATCTCCTCTGTCATATTTTTCTCTGACTCCAAGTTAGCAACTCCTCATGGTTTCATACCAGGTTCCCCCTTTATCTCTTCTATACAAACACTGTCCAGAAGAAATTTCTGTGAGGATGGAAGTGTTCTATGTATGCGCTATCCAGTGCAGTTGCCACTAGCTATGTGTGGCTACTGAGCACTTGAGATGTGGTTAGTGTGGCCGAGGAACTGAATTTTAATTTTATTTAATTTTAATTAATTTATATTGCCACACACAGCCAGTGGCTGCCATATTGGACAGTGCAACTCCAGATTATCTTTCCCGGTGAGCTATTCTTGGCTTTGATAGACATCTTTATGCTGATGATTTCTTGATTTTTCTCTGCAGCTCAGGCCTCTGCACAGAGCTCAAGGGTTATGTCCATCTCATAACATGATGACTCCCAAGCTTTAAGCATTCTTTCTCAGCTGCCGCTACTTCAGACAATGGCACCACCCATGGCTCAGTTCATCAAAGCCAGAGATTGAGAGTCGGTCTTGACTTTTCCCCCTTCCTTGCTATCCCACATCTAAACCATAAGTACGTTCCGCCAGTTCTACCTCCAAATTACATTTGGATCTGTGCACTTCCTTCCATCTCCACTGCTACCATTTAGTTCAAACCATCACCCTGGTAATGGTGGACAGACTTGCCTAGACTACTTACAATAGTCTTCCTGCTTCCTGAACCCAGCTTCAATCCATCATCCACACAGCATCAGAGTGATTCCTCTCAATGCATAGTTTGGATCATGTCACTTCTGCTTAAAAATTCTCCAGTGGTTTACCATTGCTGTTGGGATAAAACCTAAATTTCTTGTCTTAGACTTCGAGGCTCTGGGCCCTGCTTTCCATTCTAAACCATTTTACACCATGTTTCCTCTTGCACCCTACGCTCTGGTCCTTCTGGGACCCCACATGCTCTGCTGCTTCAGGGCCCTTGCCCTTGCTCTTCCCCATCTATAAGCTCTTCTGCTGGCTATTCACCTGGCCTGGCTTTTCTCATACTTCATTTCTGAAATCTCAGTTCTGCAGGGAGCTCTTTCTTAACCACTTTATCCAAACAGGTTCACTTCCCTTCACTTATTCTCTACCTCAGCATGTTTTCTCCTTTGTACTGCTCTGATCTGTAATTACAGCTTGCTTACCACCTCCTCATGGCTGTGTAGCCCATCAGTCTATAAGCTCCAAGAGCAGAGACTTCTATTTAACTTGCCTCTATATATCTAACACTAGCACATTGTTGATTAATAGTAGGGGTTCAATAAATACTTGTTGAATGAATGACAATGAAATAGCTGATGATTCAATTAAGAGGCAGGGTGATATACCACAATTTTATTGTTTTTAAAGCCCAATTTTAAATTTGTCCTTTAAATAAGACTGGAAACCATCACATTAAGTGAAGTCATGCACAGAAAGATAAATACTGTATGATTTCACTCATGTAGAATAATAATAATAAAAGTGGTTATCATAGAAGTTCTCAGGCTAGGGCTCAACCCTTTCAACTTATTGTACAGAATGGGTCACAGACCCCTCACAAACAAGTCACAAGCTAAGTAATTGGAAAAAGATCCAGGGAGCCATTGGCAGAGTTGACACAGTTCATTCTGACACGAGTTCAGCCCTTAGCTTCCTCAGCAGCAGCTTATAGCAGCCTTTAGCAGATTCGGCAGCAGCGGCAGTCTGATGGCCTCTCAGGGGCATCCTGGGGGTCCTGACAGCTTGTAGCAACAGCCTCCAGCAACAGTAGCAGCCCCCTTGTTGCCCCCCTGGGACATACCAGGGGTAGAGAGCACTGTGGATCAGAGCCCTTTGTCCTTTATACTTAAGTCCAATAACCCAGGAACACCTGAGTGTGAGTCAGACAACCCAGAAACACCTGGGTGCCCACGCACATCTACGTCAGACAGTAGCCAAGGAACACCTGGTCGCACATGCACAGTTAACATTTAAATAAAACAGGCTAGGCCATGCTTGGTAAGATTTCAAACACCCAAGGGAGACTAACCATTTACCTTCACTTTCCCTACAGAAGTAGAGAGTAGAATAATGGTTACCTGTGGCTGGAAGAGGAGGGGGTTAGGGGCCAGGAGAAATGGTGGAATAAAGGGTACAAAACTATGCTATCTACCCTAAGTGAATCATTGTGCAGTATATGCATGTTCTGAAACAACACACTGTACCCCACAAATATGTACAAATAAATGTTAAAAAAACAGACTAGAGCACATAGAAAAAATTGACTAAAAGAAAACAAAGACTCTAAAGGGAGAAGAAAAATGAAAGAAAAAAAATTAATCATACAGAATACTGTCTTTCTTCCAAGCCTTCATGAGACTATGTATTGCTTTCAGCTTCCCGGGAATGTTTACACTAAAGAAGTTTCCAGTACCATTCTGGCAAACTATCGGAAGTGATTCTCAACCTTGGTTGTGCATTGGAAACACCTGGGAAGCTTTAAACCATACTGATGCCTGGGTCTCGCCCCCAGAGATTCTAATTGAATTGGTCCGAGGTGCATTCTGGATACAGGGATTGTTAAATCACCCAGGTGATTCTAATGTGCAGCCAAGGTTGGGTATCCCAGAGGGTGGGAGGTACCTGGGTGCAGCGAGAGACAATTTTTCCAATTTTTTTTTTAGTAGTGGATTCTATTTGCAATGGTTTTCTAAGTGTAATGGCTTGCAGATTATTAGCTATATTGTTCTGTAAGATTTTTTAATTATGAAAAGAAGTCATGAGCATTTCTGATAAATGCTAACATTAAACTGTTTGTCAGAGGTTCAGTTCCATGCTTTGAGGTTCTTCCAGTAAAGTACATCAGGTCTTCTTCAAGACTATGGATTCTTCATGAAGAAGGAAGAATGGTTTGTGAGTTAGTCTGTTTCCATTGCTTATAACAAAACACTTGGAACTGGATAACTTGGTGGCAAAGACCTGAGGGAGATCTTCAGTTAACAGCCAGCAAGGAACCAAGCCCCTCCGTTCAATACCCGGGAAGTAGCTGAATACTGCCAACAACCTCATGAGTGACCTTGGAAGCAGATCCTCTTCCAGTCAAGACTTCAGATGACACCACAGACCTAGCTGACACCCTGACTGCGATCTGCACCTAGATTCTTGACCCACAAAAACTGAGAGATAATAAATGTTTGCTGTTTTAAGTCAGTCAGGCTTGGAACGATTTGTTATGCAGCCGTAGATAGTAAATATCCCTGGAACCTGTTAGAAATGCAAATTTTGAGGATCCATTCCAGACCAATGAATCAGAAACTGGGAGTGGGGCTCAGCAATGAGTATTTTAACAAGTCATCCAGGCAATTGTGATGCATGCTCAAGTTTGAGAACCACCATTTTACAGGATAAAGTCTAAAATCATTAGCTAAGCCTACAAGGCCTTTTATATAGCTCCTTTTTTTTTAACCCTTGTTCCCTTATCTTGAAATTCATCCCTAAGAATTCCAGCAGCTGCAGCTGCAGCTGAAGAAGCTTTAGCCACTAACTGTCTCATTAGCTGCCAAAAACTATGCTAGGTAAATTATAGACATTATCTCATTTTTTAATAATCATTATTATGAAAGTAATGATAGATACCACTTGTTGAGTACAGACTACAAATCAGGCTTTACTGTCATCACATGTAGTACCTTGTGAGAATTTCCTAACTAAACCCTGTGAGATTTATTCTGTGACTAGTCCCATTTTACAATGGGGGAAAATAATTTTCAGAGAGAGAAAGTAACTTTCCTGAGACCACATTGCTAGTAACTGGTAAAGCCAAGATGTGACATGAGTTGTAGAGTTGGCATGTTGAGCTGCTGTGTCACGATGCCTCCCAGAACACACGTTCTACAGTTCTTTGAGCTCCCAATGCTCTCCCAGGCCTCAAAGCCTCTTCCATCAAACTGAGTTCACAGGTAACTGCCTTATGAAACTATCCCTGACTCTCTTTGGCAGAGATATATACACGTTTATTCATTTATTCAACAAGTATTTATTGAAAGCTTGTTACATGCCTGAAAACATCCCAGATATTACTAATTTAGCACTGGAAGAAAAAACAAATCAACAGAAAATAATTATTTCTTTGGAGCTTACATTTTAGTGGTGGGGATAAACAGCCTAAAAAGAAATACTTGAAAACCACAAATAAGTTATTCTAGATGATAATAAGAAAGCAGCATAAAATAAAGCAGGGAAAGGTTAGAGAGAGTCTGGTGGTGGTGAAGAGGGGGTTCCAATATTAAATACAATGCTTAGGGCGGTCCACACAGAAAGATAACCTTTGAGCACAGTCTGAGGTAGGTGAGGAAGACAGGTTGAGGCTTGAATGGAGGAATGTCATGCTTATCCACGAGCAAGTACAAAGTGCCTGCCATGCTGGAGGAGCATCAGGCAGACCTGTGTGGTTTGAGTGGTGGAATGAGTTAAGAGGAAGACAGCAGATGAGCTCAGACAGCGAAGGGGGTAGGGGAGATGTCGAGAAGGGTCTTGTAACCCGTTATCAGGAATGTGGGTTTTTCTCTGCATGAGATGGGAGGCCACAAAGGGTGCTGAACAGAGGGAATGACATGGTTTAATTTCTATCTCAGCAGTTTACTCTGGCTGGTATGTTCAGAATAGATTGCACTGGCAAGAGTGAAAGCAGAAAGAACAGTCAGAACATTTAGAAACCTATTTTATAATCTAGGGTTTTAGAACACTGACCATGGAAACTTGGGCCATGATGATAGCAGTGGAAGTGATTAAATTCTGAATACATTTTAAAGGTAGAGCTCACAGCATTTACTATAGGATTTGATGTGGCATGTAAAAGAAAAAGGAGTCAACATTTTTGGCCTGATCACCTGAAAGGATGGAGTTGTCTTTCACTGATGGGGATGAGTTACAGGTTTTGGGGAAAAGTTCAAAAATTTGGGTTTGGGATGCAAAGTTTATAAAGCATTTTAGATATACAAGAGGAATTATCCACATGAAAATCAGATATGCAGAGAAATTCAGAGGAGCAGTTGAGTCATCAGTTCATACACAGTATGTAAAATCCTGAGACTGTATGAGATCATCAAGGAAATTATTACAGATAAAATCCTTGGGACTCCATGAATAAGCATGTACACTCAAACATAGCCCTTGCTCAGTCTTTTATTTCCTTCTTGAACATTTATTAAATATCTGCTATATGCCTGGCAAAGACTAGTCAAGCTTTTGTCTGCTTGCTTGTTTCTCTCCCCAAATAGAAGAACTCATTGAGCCAGGGCTCATTTACGTTGCTTTGCATTCTAGGTCCCTGGCATATAAGAGGTTTTTAATGCAAATTCTTTTTGGACAATCTATTAACTATAAACCACTTTGCTAATACTTGAGGTAAGAAAATAAGATACAAAACCCAGAAAAATCAATTTTTCCATACATAAGAAGATGAACACAGTTAAAATGATGATGGGATATAAGGGAAGACAATTTGTTTTAATTTGGAACTCCCAAATTCTACTTAACCGTGAAAGACTTTTTATAGGAGGTGAAACTTAAAAGGAAACTTATAGGAAGTGTAGAGAAAGAATTTCAGGAACAATGAAATTAAACGCATCAGAAGGAGCCAAGGCCTAGTTACTTATAAGTGTCTACATTTCAGATTCTATGTAGGAATCCAAAGGACATTTTGAAACTTCAGACATTAGACTATAGCCCTACTTTCTCAGTGTTCCGCATCAGATGAAACCTGAGAATAATTTCATAAGACATGAAGTAAAGGAGGGGGTTGGAGCCTAGATGAAATAAGAGGAGATGAATGGTGCTATAAGAAAACTATGCAATGAGGAGCTCAATTCTGCCTATTCAGATCTTCAAAAAGATTGAAAAATTGTGATAATCAAATGATATTACAGTCTGCATTACTGTATTCTTCACTTTGGAGATGGGAGAAGACCAGCTCACTCTGGAAAGTGCTCTTACATTCACTTTGAAGTAGATGGGAAAAAGCTGAGTGGAAACAAATGAAAAAATAATATGTTCAAGCAATTTTCAGAGAAAGCTGTCGCAGTACTTTAGCAATGCTGAGAGACTTATATGAGAAAGGTACATTTCTCCCTCCCCCAACAATATCCTCTAATGAATGGTATTAATAAGGAAAGTCTATCGATAATGTAAATTCAAAATAAATCTTATTTTTCTTTTCCTATTTTTATGAGGTCATATTTAATTTGAGTGAAGCATAATTCTTAGCCAGAATGTCTTTCAATTAGAGTAATCCATCTATTCACATTGATTCTGCAACTGCTCAAGCCTCATTTTATATTGCTTTCTTTGACTGAACTTTAGCTGAGAGTGAGAAAATTAATACTTAATGTAATATGTGTTTTTCAATCTAAGGTTTAATCATCTTAGGTTATATGGAGTTATAGCTATAAGAGATGGGGAAAGGAAATGCAATTACCCAAAGCTATTCAATATAATTCAATAAACATTAATCAAGTTCATTTGGTAACCAAGGAACTTCAGCAGGTGTTGTGTAGGTGTGAGGGGGGAAAACAAATAAAAATCAGTCCCTGACTTCAAATTATTTGCAATATGGTAAGGAGGAATCACAGAAATAAACAGTGGATAAGAAAATCATCACGAATGCTTCTAGAGTTCATACATCTTTTACTCATATAATAAGATTAAGCAGGAGATCTGGCATTAGACAGATCTAATTAACATTTGTTGAAAAATGAATGATTGAGGAAAGTATGTCAGACAGGATACAAGAGGAATTTATTTTAAAATCACACTTAAAAAGAACTCCTGATGTAGGTAGTTTTATAGTTGGCTATTTCAGCAGCTCAATGATTACAGGACTCTGGTGATTCTGTGATAATACACTTGGACTTTTCCTCATGATCACAAGTTGGCTGCCACCATTCAAGCCATCGACTCCTCATATAGAAACATTCAAAATTATAAAGAGAAAGGGAATCTCCCTAGGAGTCACCATCTGCCACACACAGACACATGTTTCCCTATGGTCCCTTGTCAGAATCAGACAGCCACACCCAGAAATGAAGTCTGGGAAAGCATGAATGTGACTTTTTTTTTTTAGCTTTTTTTGTGAGACATGAACTCTACAGGAAAAAAGTAAAGGAAGAGAAATGGTGAGTGGGTAGGAAGCCAATAGTGGATGCTTCTGACAATATCATCATCAAGTAATCCCTTTGAGCAATGTACAACGTTCATCTTTCCCACTACTGTATACGTCTTCCCAAGTGCTCCGCTAGGTATGAAAGTTTCCCCCACATCTAAGCCCCTCAGGCCCTTGACACTTGACGCTTGCAATATTTGCCACCTCTGTGTTTCAATATCTTACACTTTTTTATTTTTAAAAGCCATTTTATGGCACTTGTCAACTACTGTTCCTAGTGCTTTATGAATATTAGCTCATGTATCTCTTACACCAACCCTATAAGGTACGTATTGTTATTATCATTGCTGCTCATAGATAAAGAAACTAACGCCCAATGAAGTTAAATAATTTGTTGGTAATCACCCAGCCAGTAAGGTGAGAAAGGGTATGAAAGCAGGTCATTTGGGTCCACTGTGGGTGCCTTGAGCACTTCACTGTGCCACCTACTCAAAGACTTCAGGCAACCTGGCGTCTGCTGTGACTTGCAAGTGCAGGCCTCCTGGAAGGCTGGTTATCTTGGGAGTAGTAACAGACATTGCTATGACACAGCTTGATCAAGTAGTAAGTTATGTTACCTAACATCCCTAGGCTTTAGTTTCTTCATCTGTAAAATGAGGAAAAATATGACTCCTAAGGTCATTTTTGTCTTACTCATTCAATGATAGAATTGACACTTAACTGGAGTAGCTTTGACAAAAGTTGAAAGTTAGTTTCTAATTTTCTTAGCAAGACTGGTCTTCCTGTTTCCAATCTTGTCTCTTTATAATCCATTGTCCACACAAAAATCTGAGAGATTTTTTAAAAAATTTAAACCAATAAGCCATCATGTTGTTCACTTAGCCAAAGTACGAATATGACTTCTCACTGTTTTTTGAAAATATCCGAACTCATTAAAAGGTGATGGAGTTGGGATGTCTTGTATTCCCAGAACTCATGTGGAAATCTGATCCCCAGTCTGACAGTTTGAGTCACAGGGGCAGATCCCTCACGAATGGATTAATGCTCTCCCTAGGTGGGGGAAATAATGAGAGAGTTCTCGCTCCATTAATTCCTGCAAGAGCTGGTTGTTTACAAGACCCTGGCACCTCCTCTCTCTCTCTCTCTCGCTTCCTCTCGCCATGTGATCTGCTTGTACCCAGCTGCCTGCCACTTTCTGCCATGAGTAGAAGCAGCCTGAGGCCCGTGCCAAATGCAGTTTTCCCAGAATTGTAAGCCGAATAAACCTCTGCTCTTTTAAAGTTACCCAGTCTCAGGTCTTCTGTTAGAGCAACACAAAACAGAGTAAGACAAATGGCCTAAACACCCTGCATGATCTGACCCCAGACTAACTTTTCTTACCCAATGTGTCCCAGCCATGTGACTTTCCTCCCATTCTTCACCACATTAAGCTGTATTCTGCCCAAGGGCCGCTCCTTGCCGTGTCTTCAGCTGTAAGCACTTTTGCCGCAGCTCTTCCCAGGGCTCTTTCTCATCCTTCAGATCTCAGCACAAATGTCACCTTCTCACAGTGGCTTTCCCTGACCATGCAGGCTGACTTAGGGCCCTCTCAGCCTCTCTGCTGACCCAATCATTCTGCGTTGTTCTGCGCAGACTGGAGGCTTAAGACACACCTGCGTTTTCTCCTCTTGCCAACGGAAGAGACTGATCCTGCAAGAGGCGTTGACAAGGGCGCCGTCCCGGCCCGGTCCCGCGCAGCATCCGTCCTTGCTCCCGAGCGCGCTCCGCGGGGCCGGGGGCGCGCCGGTCTCTGGGTTCGGAGGAACGTGGATTCGGAACGTCCTGCGAGTGACCCGCCCGAGAGGCCGGCGGGTCTTCTCTGGCTACGGCCGGAGTGGAGGTGTGGCCTGCAGAACGAAGGCGCAGGGAATAAATCCCCGCACTTCCTCTTCCCTCGCCGCCCAGGACCCGGCCGTGGGGTGGCCTCAGAGCGACTTCAGTCGCTTAAATCGGTCTCTTTTACAGTTCACGTTTGGTTGCCGGAGTCGCCGTAGGTGGCCCTGGGGAGCCCTCAGCGTCCCGCTCCCCCTCCAGGGTTCTCCAGTTCCCCAAAGCCTCCCAAGACCGTCATGGGATAAATACGAGTTTGTGACATTCCACGACAATATCAAATTTTAAAGCGTTGTGTTTAAGTAGGTGACAACCGAGAACACACCGAACCCACCCCGTACTCAGCAGATCTCGGAGCTGAGCTTCGGAGGCGCCGAGGCTGCGGAGAGCTCCAGGCGCGCGGCTTCAGCGCCCAGGCCCAGCCGCAGAGCGCACGTCCCTCCTCGCCTACCCCGGGCTCAGCACCGCCACCTCCCCCGGGTTCACGTTCCATCCCTCCGCTGCCTCGGGAGCGTACGGAAGCTCTTGACTCCCCGTCGGACGTCCCAGCAGGCGAGCGTAGATAGACTCCCGGACACGCGCGACAGCCACAGCGAGCGCCGGCAGCTGAGGCCCAAGGGGGCGACCCCAGACCGGGAGGTGCGCGCGGGCTATTCAGGCTGGGGCGCGCGGCGGGGGCCGAGGGTCCCACGTGCGGTCCCCACGCTCTCCTGGAACTGAGTCTTGGCTCTCAGGGGACTTTGCTGGAAAGCCCCGGCCCGGTGCGGTTAGAAAAAAGTTGATTCTCGACCTAAACGAGGCGTTCCAACGTGCCTTCCCCTCCCTCCACCCCCAACATCTTGGCCTCAGTTTCCCTTCACTTTAAGGACAGCTGAACCCCCCCCTTCCTTCTCGGCTCTGTCGGGGAGGGGGTGACTGGGCCCCTGTAGAGTGGGCGCCAGCGAGCGAGGTGACAAAAGGCGGAGCCGCGGGACAGGTATCTTTTAAACCTGCTGGCAGTTGTCACACGCCGCCGCTGCCGTCCGGGGTGAGACCTGTCAGCACGGGGGGGCCGAGGCCATAACCGTCGTCCTCAGCTTCTGGACTTGTCAATGGTGTCTCTCTCTCTCACTCACGCGCGCGCACACACGCGCGCGCGCACACTCACCCTACTATATTTTTAAAGAGTCACCTCGCGCACCCCTCGTTTTTTCTTCTTTCAGGATTCTGGGCAAAGAGCTTGAGCGAGGTGGAGCAGATGCCGGCGGACGCGGTGCAGGGCGCGGGCCGTGTGTGCTCCTACGGGATGAAACTCAACTGGGACATCAACGACCCGCAGATGCCTCAGGTGAGTGAAATCGAGTGTGTGGGGGCAACGCGTGGCGCTGTCCATCTGAAGAAGGGGCAAGGGCATCCCAGTTCTTGCAGAGACTTTGTGCACAGACCACAAACACACTGCTGGGGGGCCCTCAAAAGCAGAGGGAACTTCTCTGGACTTTGCAAAATGCAGAGTTGAGTTTAGACGTTTGTCTTCTCCTAGCAATTTTCTTGCTCTTGTCTGAAAACACCGAGGGCAGCAGGAAATGTCAATCGGGCTCCACTTTCTCAGTAGTAAGGCGAGGGCAGGACACCTGCTCCCTTCACTTTCCTTTAACTGGGGTGGAAATCGGGTGCCTCTCTCCTTATACCTCTACTTGAAACCCATGGGAAAGTTAGGGGAAATCTCCGCAAATATAAATACCACTGCTTCTCACTCAGCAAAACTGTGAGATCGGATTATGAATGGAGGTGACCCAAGTCTCAAACAAATAGCTCGACTTGAGCAATTTATTCTGACATCCTCCATTGCCCGGAGGAGGCCCCACAGTCAAGTGAAGGAGGCCAAAGCGCCCAATGATTATTTCTTTCCTAATGTCAAGGAGATCATCATTCTTTTAGGGTGAATTTGTTTTTGTTTTGTTTTAATGGAGCAAAGCAGTTTGGGGCCAAGTCCAGGGAATGAACTTGGTCATACTGGTTTGGGTCAAGACTGAGGAATGACTTTGAACTCCTGGGTGTAGGTGGGGGGTAGAATGGGAGTTATTTCCTAATATTTACAAAGGTGGACTTCCTGCAATGTTGGCACAGGAATGAGACAGCCTTTATTCAGCATCTACTATGTGCCAGATAGATGTTCAGATGAATAACAGTTCATTAGCAAGGTGTGTAGACTCTCAAATCAGCACATTTTGGAGCAGGTTTGTCTCACTTGTTTGTTTTAAAGTCTGCCTGCCTTAGAGTTGTGCTGGACCATTTTTGTGAAAGTGGACCCCAGTACAGCGAGTGAGTCTCATTCTCACTGACTTCAGTCATGTACATCTTCCTGAGAAACCGTCTGATCTTGCATTTTAGAAGAGTCACATCTAAATAACACGATAATGGCTCATCTCTCAGCATTTTCTAGACTTCTTATATAAATAGGAATTATTTTTCTTTTAGGAGACTGGTTCTTAAGAAATGCATGTGATATCTCAAAAGGGACAGACGCACTAGGATATAGAAAGAGAACTGGAGAAAGTTAGCATGGTCCTGCTCTGGCTGCTCAGTGTAGAGAACAAAACTGGCTATATGACCTTGAGAGAGTCCTTGAATTTGCCTTAGTCTCAGGCTACTCACTTGTCATCAAGTGGTGGAACTAGATAACTATCTCACACTCTTGTCCAAGTCTACTGTCAGACAGTTTTGTGTGTGTGTGTGTGTGTGTGTGTGTGCACGTGTGTGTACACATTCATGTGCCAACACATTTGAACAAATGACATCCAATCCTGGACATCCTCTGCTCTTGTTTTTATTTAAAAACACAGCCTCTATGGCTTTGCCTATGGTGTAACTACCTCTGTAGCTGGTGGGAGGCATGGTGACCTAGTCTATACCCTTATATGGGAGTCATGAAGAAGTACTGTCTTTTGGAAAATCGTCAATTTGTTACTAAGATCCTTAAGTTGAAATGTTCACTTTTGAAACAAAGATGTTTGCATTTAATATAAGTTTAGAGGTGGTAGTACATCTTTATATATTTCACTTTTGAGTTACCTTAAGTCTTGATCTTAAGTCAATGTACTAATTTATGTCAATTGTAATATTTCAGGGGAAAGATAAATAATGCCTATTAGTAATAACAATGATTTCAACAATATCCTTGTGGTTTTGAAAACAACCTTATTACTGTTAGAATATGCAATATTAATGATGTACACAAGTCTGAATTGTCTAACTTATAATACTTTGGCTTTGCAAATGTTCGATTTAATTTTCCTGGGCGGTAGAAGTGGGGAGGAGGTACAGATGGTTTACTACTGTGATAATACTCCTCTGACTATCACACCGGTAAAGCTAGTTGGGGCCAGTCTGCCACAAATCTGTTTATATCCCAGCTATGACACTGTGGAAGGTTATCTAGCTAACCTCCACTTTCTTATCTGTTAAATAAGAGGAAGGATGCCCATCTTGCAAGGTTGGTGTGAGGACTGCAGATATTGCATAACATGGCTCTGCAGGCCATCCTGGCTCTGTCCCCAGCACTACTTAATTCAGCACTGCAGTGTGAACACAGCTCTAGACAGTACAGAGAAGAATGTACATGGCTGTGTTCCAACATAACTTTTTATGGATACTGAAATTTGAATTCCATATAAATCTCATGTATCACAAAATATAATTCATCTTTTGATTTCCCCCCACCCATTTAAAAATGTAAAAACCATTCTTAGCTTGAAGTCACAGAAAAACAAACAGCAGATTAGATTTGGCCCATGGTCCCTGGTTTCTAGACCACTGCCCTGATGAATACCTGGTAAATAGTAAGTGCTCAATATAGGGTAATTTTACATTACACTTATATACACAAAAGACATTTATTGCAGTATAAATAATGCATAAAATGGACAGAGACCACCAAATATGAACACTAAAGCAATGTTCAGTATCGTAGATATAACATTATTTCATCCATGTGGCTTTCTTGAGGAGAATGACAGTCCCATATTGCTCTGGGGAGCAGTCCAGTACCAGGCAGGCTCAAGGTTTACTGTTATGGTTAAGTCCTTCATCTACTGTGAACCTTTTCAACTCGGAGAGCTAAGTTGGGAGTAGGAAGGGAAGCTGTTCTAGCCTCTCTGAGGGTGCTTTGGGTATCACTGCTGATGTGACTGACAGGTTTAGGATAGAGAATCAAGAGCTTTTGAAGAAAAAGCACTGACTTAAATATACTTACAAGTTAAATTGCATTTCAGTGATAGAGCTTTCCAGTCACTTTTTGTCCTGACACTTCAATACTTGAAAATGTTTTGAACATTTAAACACACCAAGAAGTGGTGTAACAGAGTGGACAGGAGCACAGGCTCTGGAGTCAGACTACCAGGGCACAAACCCTAGAGCCAGGCCTTGCTGGCTGTGTGACCTTGGACAAGTCAATTAATCTCTCTGACTTCCATATCCTATAAAATGTGGATAATAATAATGGTTCAAATGCCTGCACGTGTTGTGAAGGCTAGATGAATTAGTGCAGCATCTAGAAGGTAAGAGCTACATAAACAGTTATTAGCCAGAGAGGCAAACGTAGGCTGTGACATTTCGTGACAGCGTAAGTTATGGGTTGTACAACATTTCTGGGTGTAAAAAGAACTCATTTCTGTACTAGCTGCTCGTAGAAAACGTCAAGGGTGAGGGGTGCGTTCAGGCTGGCCAGAGCTGACCCCTCGTCCCGCGCTCGTCCCCAGGAGCCGGCCCACTTCGACCCCTTCCGCGAGTGGCCTGAAGGCTACGTGCGCTTCATCTACAGCCGCGACGAGGAGAAGGCGCGGCGCCACCTGAGTGGCCGGGCCATGCGCAACACCAACAACCACCACGGCCACATCCTCAAGAAGTCGTGCCTGCGCCCTGCCCGGCGGCGCCCCCTGCAGCTGCGGCCAGCCATCTGCGACAAGGCGCGCCTCAAGCAGCAGCGTGAGGGCGCGGCCCGGGAGGGCTCTGTCCCCAGCTCCTGTCCCCTCTCTTCCTTCAGAAGGGTCGGGGGGGGGGGGCGTTGCTATGATTTCTCCTTCTGGGCTTTGCAGAGAAAGCGTGCCCCAACTGTCACTCTGCTTTGGAGTTGATGCCCTGTCGAGGGCACAGCGGATACCCTGTAACCAATTTCTGGCGGCTTGAGGGCAACGCGATATTTTTTCAGGTAGGTGGGTGAGAACACGTTTCGTTTTGTTTTGTTTTCCCTGGCCAGTACAGGGATCAAACCTGGACCTCGGTGTTATCGGCACCTTGCTCTAACCAACGGAGCTAAACGGCCAGCCTGAGAACACAATGTGATGGATATTTTTCATCAGACCATTTAGAGACCAAGTCACTTGCGATGTGCCTTGGCAGCTCTAAAGCAAACAAACTACAGCTCCAGTGGCCAGAAATAGGTGCTGGAGCTCCCCAGGGACCTACAGAAGCCCAGGAATTCACTCACCTACTGTGTTCTTTAAGGGCCAGAGATAATGAACCAAGGTATAGTCATAGTTCATTTAATACAGTGAAAGGATTGTGGGTGATCTTTTAAGATGTCTATTATTCATGCTGTTTTAGTTGTTCAAGAATTTTTTCTCTGTCATTTTGGAAAACAAGAACAAAAACTTGGGATCATGGGAAAGGCATTATAAATTTTTGGCCAACATTGCCAGCTTCCTTTATAGGAATAAATAACATGTGATTTATTTCTTCATTAATGCAGGCCAAGGGAGTTCATGATCACCCAAGACCAGAGAGTAAATCAGAAACGGAAGCTAGAAGAAGTGCCATCAAGAGACAGGTGGCCTCTTTTTACCAGCCCCAGAAAAAGAGAAATCAGGAATCTGAGTTATCGAAGAGCTGGCATTGCACAGGGGTCTGTATTCATTTTCAGGACAAGATAGACTGATAATTATGTGTAATATAAATGTTATATATTACAACAGTTTGATTTTATATGAAAATTATATATCTCTAACAATATATTAAGTCAATGTTTGGATAAGGTTTCTAATCCCTTCTTAAAAACAAGCAACAAAGGATCTCTACAAGCAACAATCAAGTCAGGATGTGTACTGAAATCCTTCTACAAGGACAGTTATCCAACAGCAATAAAGAAACCTGTGCATACCAACAGGGAGTTAACAGTGCACCCCTGAGCCAGTCCTTGACATATTTACACAGGAACAGATAACATCTCTTTGGGTTACTTGGTCTGGTTTGGCCTTTCAACAAAAGCATGCCAAGCAGGCAGAGTGGTAATGTGAGGATGACAGAAACTGACCTTGTTCACGCACTTCCTACGTGTCAAGCACATATCTAGGAATTTCACACATTTAATGGTCACAGAAACACTATGAAGAGGTTACTATTATTAAACCCCATTTCTAAAATGAGGACTCTGAAGCTCAGAGAGGTTAAGTAACTTATAAGTAAGGGTCAGAGTCAGGATTCAAACCCAGGTTTATGTGACTCCTGAGTCTACACTACTGTGAACACAGTATGAGTGAGAACAGGACCACTTCCCACTCAGACCCATCCTGCCTGGCTACACTGGACCCCCTCAGTAGTGTGGTTGTCGTGCCTGAGTGAGCTCAAGCTTAGCAACCCCAGGACCATGTGCCTGAATCATGTCCCTGAGCAGTGCAGTATTCACAGCACAGAGCCCACCAACTGGAAGTTTCTTTTTATTTACTTGGTTGGCTATTACTACAAGTGAGGGTGTCCACACAATTTACATACCACATGTCTGTTTTGTTTTCTTTTTTTTTTAGGCAAGAAAGAATCAAGACAACAGTGAACATTTCAGCAACATACCTCCCCTGGAAAATCTGGAACTGTTTAATGTAATTACTGACACCGGTTTCCCTATTCCAGGGCAGCCTTGCCCCTCCTTCCCAAACTCTGATGCTTACAAAGCTACCTGTGGCCCAGCCACCTTTCAAGGGGACATAATGACCCCCTTTCAAAAATATTCAAACCCAAGAATCTGTTTGCCCAGACCAGCTTGCAGCTATGAATTGGCAGGCCCTGGTTTTACAAGTTTGAGCTCCTATCCCACCCTTTATAAAGATTCCACCAGTGTCCCTAATGATGCAGACTGGATTCATCTTAACACACTACAATATAATGTCAATTCATACAGCAGCTATGAGAGAGGCTTTGATTTCACTAGTAAACAACATGGCTGGAAACCAGCGCTTGGAAAAGCTGGTATTGGGAAGAGGACTGACCATGGGCAGTTCCAGACCATGGCCCCTCACCCTTATTATAACCCAGAGCTTCCCTGCAGGTACCTCACGACTCCCCCACCAGGTGCCCCTGCCTTACAGACCGTGATCACCACCACCACCAAAGTGTCCTACCAAGCCTACCGGCCACCTGCTCTGAAATACAGTGACAACGTGCAGGAGGTTAAGAGCCTTTTGAGCTGTAACTATGCTTCTGAAAATGCGCCAATGTCCATGTATCCAGAAGCCTTGGAACCTCCAGCTACAGTCACCAGGGCAGCCTCTCCAGCAGGGTCACTTCCTTTGAAACTTTCAGGAGATTGCCAGGCCATCAGACCCACTTTGGCTTTTCCTCAAGAGTCAGCTTCCTCCAGGACAGATGGAGTAGAGACTTGGGATGTGTGTCTATCTGGGCTGGGCTCTGCAGTTAGTTGCTCAGACAGAGTGGATCCATTTTTTAGCTATGACAATGAAGATTTTTAAAAGGCAGTCCAGGGGACAATATAGTATTGATGCATGTGCAGGCAATGAAACGTTTAATGGCAACTATTTTGTTGAGTTGGGAGATCCTTACTGTAGGCACAGAAATATAGATTGTAGTAAAAATGCTGATTAGCTGAGGAAATGATCAGTCAGAAATGTTTAGATAATATCAGGAAATGTCACACAGCTTTTTGAAACAAACTAGAGTGCATAGAAGTAATCCAGAGGTGTGACTCTTCCAATTGCACAAATAAACTGGAGACCATGAAGGTTAAATACAGTTTTAAATTTACTTAGCTTATTAGCTGGAGTAGAAGTCAAGAATCCTGATTCTAAGTCTTTCCCTTCAGATCATATTAGGGAATTTCACACATCCTTATTTGGTCCTTAGAGGCTGCCAAAATACCTTCAGGAAGAAATCTTTGCAATCTTATCAAACATTTCATGAAATTTTTGTTTATCATGTAGAACCTGTTAAAATAGCATCAGGAAGTGATTTTGATCCTTTTATGTCCGAAGTATATATCTACAGCTTTTTAAAAAATTTTTATAAATCTCTGGTAATGTTAAAGTGCAATTGTTTTTAAAAAGAATTTTGGTTCTCAGTATTAATTGAATACCTTTTAATAATGTGATGGTTGTTATAACAGAAACAGCCTAACAATTATGTTTCTTTAATGGTTTATTCTTGTTCTAAATATATTTTTTCTGATTAGGTTTCAAAATTAGAATTGACATATAGCTTTACTGTTTCTTTGTTAGTCTTCATTAATGTAATTGATAATGTTGTACAATTAAATGTAATAAAGACATTTTAAAGTAATGTAGCTGATGCTTGAGTTATTTCAAAACAGAAATAGAAAAAATATTTTTCGTATTGTGACCTGGAAACAGTTGTTATAAAATATTAAAACTTATTAGTTTGGCAGTTTTGTAGTTAATTTTAGAAATACCCATTTGCTGTACTCTCATAACAGAACCCTCCTGAACATTTGGAGAGTGCACACACAGACTCTTGCACTGCTCCCAATACTTAGTGAAAATATTCGATTTTCAAATAATGATAAACTACATAAGAGGTAATTTTTGATAAGGAGGGGAGAGACATCATCTTCAAATTTGCATAAAATACCAATTTGCATAACTAAATTGCAGTAAGTCAGATGCCATTTTAAATCACTGAGTGTTCTACGTGGGCCTCCTGATTCATAGATCCCTAACACCCTGACGTGAATACGTGCAGCTCTCACCACAAGGCTAACTGAGTATGAGCGCACGCCTATGATTTCCCAGCCAACATTGTCTCAAAGGAGAGGATGCCTCATATACTCATGGGCTATTTTGTCCTGTAGACGTCCATTGCCAAGACCGACAGCTTATCATTATAGTTAACATTCTTATAGGGCTTACCATGCTCCAGACACTGTTCTAAGCCCTGAACATATATTAATTTATTTAATACAGCTGTCCCCTGGGCCACCTCAGAGAGGTGGAATGACATACAATGAGTGGGAGGCCTGGGATTTCAATCCAGGTTGTCTCCAGAGTCCATGTTCTTAATCAATACATTATACTAGCTTTGATTATAGTCATTTATCGACAAAGTTTCATTTATACTAAAGTGTTGTACTTGACACAGAGTGGTGAGTTTAATTACTTGTAGGTGTCTGTGTTTCAAAATGGGACCTGAGGAATCTGAGCAGGACAGGGAGGAGGAGGCAGGGGTGGGAATGAGCAGACATGGTTGGAGGCCCAGCGGCAAGTATTTCCCGAAGCATGGTACAAGGGTGCCCTGGGGTACAGGTGCGTCTAGACAGTCCACAGATACTGTAATAGTTACAGATATATTTTAACATATAGCAGGAAATATATAAATAACACATTAAACCTACGATTTCAGGATATTTTTGCCCAAAGTAAAGTAGATTTTGCTTTAGTTTATTTGAAAGCAAAGCAACTTAAGAAAAAATATTAAGCAAATAATACTACAGGTATCACAAGGAAATGCCAAAAGTTGTCAAAATGGTTTGAGGACTACTGAAAAATGAGACATACTGCCCTCGAGCAAGGGACCAGGGGCTGAAGGGAAATGGCTCAGCTGAAAGGGGGAAATGGTGATGACAACAGACTCTATAAAGCAGGAGCCGATGGGGCAGCAAGCTCAGGTGTAACTTTTCACAGCTGAGAGCTGAACCACAGTCCCAAGGAGCTCAGACAAGAGGTGCTGGGTGCCGAGGCTGTGACATACGTCATTCTCTCTATCTCCCTCTCTCTCTCTTTTGGCAGCTGGCTGGGTCAGGGATCAGAACCCTTACATGTTTCACGAGGTGAAACAAGGTGCGTGTGTGCATGCGTGTGTGCGTGTGTAAATGCACATAACAAATCTGTATGGAATTAGAACGGGGTGAAACAAGGTGCGTGTGTGCGTGTGTGCGTGCGTGTGTGTAAATGCACATAACAAATCTGTATGGAATTAGAACGAGGTGAAACAAGGTGCGTGTGTGCGTGCGTGCGTGTGCGTGCGTGCGTGTGTGTAAATGCACGTAACAAATCTGTATGGAATTAGAACGAGGTGAAACAAGGTGCGTGCGTGCGTGCGTGTGTGTAAATGCACATAACAAATCTGTATGGAATTAGAAGGAGGTGAAACAAGGTGCGTGTGTGCGTGCGTGCGTGTGCGTGAGTGTGTGTAAATGCACATAACAAATCTGTATGGAATTAGAACGAGGTGAAACAAGGTGCGTGTGTGCGTGTGCGTGCGTGTGTGTAAATGCACATAACAAATCTGTAAGGCCACACCAGAGATTTCCTAATTCTTATTTAAAAAAAAAAAAAAGGAAAGAAAAAAAAAAGCACAAATTTCTTTTATAAGGGGACTTGGCTATTGCTGACAAGACCAAGAAGTCTTAAAGTAGATGCGGGTTATTGTGCCCTCCTAAAGTGTCAGGGACTATTATTATTATTATTATTAATTATGTCCATTTATTTTTCAAGATGATTAGTCTATTCAACATTACACAATGTAATCATTCTTTGTGTCCATTAACCAATTCCTCGCTAACGCCCCTTCCCCTCCCCCTCCCCTACCTATAGTAGCCTCAGTTCTGCTCTCTCCTTGTGATTCAACGAATTATTACGATTGTCCTATTTTTCTTTCTTTTTTCTTCATTGTTTATTTTTTTAGCTCCCACGTGTGGGTGAAGACGTGGCATTTTTCTTTCTGTGCCTGGCTTATTTCACTTAAGGTAATTTTCTGTAAGTTCATCCATGTTGCTTGCTGTGAATGGCAGAATTTCATTCTTTTTTATGGCAGAGCAGTATTCCATTGTATGTATCTGTGTATATATGTGTGTGTCTGTGTATATATATGTGTGTGTGCGTATATATCTCACATCTTCTGTATACAGTTGAGGGATAATTATTTCTGCAGCCCAAAGGGCTGGAGAATTTTTCTTTTTAGTCAAGTTAAATATTTCTAGCCTCTCAAGATCAGGGGAAATAAAGTATAATTCCTTTATTCCTGGCTGAAGGATTGAGTCCTCTTGACACCCTCCCCCTCTGCTATTAGAAAACAAAATTTTATGAAGACAGAAAAATTCTCAGCCCCTGACCTGCTTTCTCTTATGAGTTTCATGATTTGCAGGTGCTTCTCCCTCCCCCTGCCATGCACACACACACAAACACACACCTCTCCACATAGAATAGCCAAATACAGGTCCTGGAATAAAAATCCAATGGGGAAATCACCAGAAAGGCCTCAGCCTCGCTGACACCATGCAGTGAGGTATTTGCTTCCTCTGTCTCTACCCACCCCCAGTCCCTCATGTGTGGATAAAGACTTCTATCCCTCCAATGAGAATGTTACCACTATTTCCGGAGCTTTTATTGTGGGCAATTCACTGTCTATTATCTTGTTTATTTATTTGGTTATTTACTTACAATCTGTCTTGAATTCTTCTCTTTCTACCCCCATCCAAAATCTTAGCTCGATGCGATGGCTTATTAGGGGCTCACCCCTGATTCTCAGTACCTTAAACAGTGCCTGGCACAGGGTGCACATTCAAACAAACGATTATCAAATGAATGGATCTTGTGTATGTGCATATTATCGTGACCCATTTTACCAGTGGAGGACTCTAGACTGAGAAGCTAAGTGAAGGTCATCTAGTGGTGATAACGATGATGATGATGACACTTGCACGTCCTGAACACTGGCTTCAAGTAGGGCACCACTCTAAATGTAACATTTGGCTTCAGTCACTTAGTTCTCATAAATGCCTATGTGTATGTACTCTCATTATACCCATTTTACAGACAGGGAACTAAGGCTTAGGAAGGTTCAGTAACCTGCACAGGGTCATAGTGCTAGGTACAGTGGAGCTGGGAATGAGAAGGAGATGGTTTGTCTTCAGAACTCAAGTTTATAACTTCTTCACTAGACTCATTTGTGCTAACTGTCTAGAAATCGTGTCTATTTATACCAGGTATCTTGATGACCTGTGTTGGCTCTCTGCCTAGATCGTTCCTCTGTGTCAGGTCTCACTGTTAGACTTTTCTACCTTGAATGAAAAAAAAGAAACATTAACTTATCACTTACCAAACAGTGCAGGAAATCACCAAGAACAGTTGGCTCTCATTGGCCGAAATCTACCCTAAAGTCAGCCTCTGTAGACGTCAATACCCCTCACACCCAAAGGGTAATTTGAGCCCATCTTCCCAGGATAAGATGCAGGCAGCTTTTGTCCTGTGTGATCAACTTTTACAATCGATGCCCAAATGCCCACTCTTAACCTTCACTTAGTTCCCTCCCAGTCACTGCTTGAAGCACTGGTTTTGGCAGACAATCAGCAGCCTGGATTGTCCACACATCACCTTCCACTCTGGGTTCATAAAACCATTCATTCAATGTCAAAATTGGCATAATAATAAAATTAATTCATTACATTGGCATTCTCTTTATTCAGTTTGCACACATTAAAACAAGAGCTAACAGTCAGGTAACTCTTGTTATGAGCAGGTTTTACATGTATTAATCCATTTAATCTTCACACAACTCTGTGAGGTTGCTATTTTTATCATTCCATTTTAAAGGTGAGGGAATTAGACACAAAGGAGTGAAGTTCATAAAAACCAGTAATCAGAAGACATGGAATTCAAATTCAGGCAATTTGGCTGTAGAGTCCACATTTCAAACCACATCACTAGTCTGCTTCTCTGCATATTTCCCTGAATATATGGCATCCGATCCCAATTTATCTAAAAACACCACTTTTTGGTAAACCCTTTATTTTCTTTCACACAACTACATTTGATGCACTTCATTCCAGCAGGATCATGTGCTTTATTGAGATTGTTTTGGGTTTATTTATATGTTTGCTTTTGTCTTGCAATTAATTGATGCTTATTTAGTATAAATTATACACAGAACCCCAAATTTGGGGTGAAAAGGATCCTGTCACGAAGGCCCTAGTTAACCCCAAGGCTGGTAGGCAGAATAATGCCCCCCCCCAAGATGTCCACACTCTAATCCTTTGAATCAGTGAATAGGGTACCTCCCATGGCAAAAGGAACTTTGCATATGGAATTAAGGTTAAAGATCTTAAAGTAGGGGAATTATCCTAGATTATCTAGGTGGACCCCAGATAATCCCATGAGCCCTTAACAGTGGAAGAGGAAGGCAGGAGTGAGTCAGAGTCATGAAACAAGAAGAGGCAGAAAAGATACAAAGTGTCAATATTGACCCGCACTTGCTGGCTTGAAGATGGAGCAAGGATGCACAAGCCAAGGAATGTGGGCAGCCTGGAGAAGCTGGAACGGCCTTCTTCAGCAAGGAAACAGTGACCTCAGTCAGAACCATGAAGAACTGAATGAGCCAGGAAATGCATTCTCCCCCAGAGCTTCCAGAAAGAAACACAGTCCTGCTCACACTTTGATTTCAGCCTCATGAGACTATAAGCAGAGAAAACAGCCATGCCCACTGGACTTAAGGACCTTCAGAGCTGTGAGATAATATATTTGTGCTGCTCTAAGTGCCTGTGTTTATAGGGATTTGTTACAGCAACAACAGAAAACAAAAACACCTCCTCATAACATATTGGTTTTTTTTTTAGCTCAGACAGGACAGGCTGGGTCACACTGTGATAGAAAACAATCCCATTACTTTAGTGGCTCAAAACAACTAGCATTTATTTCTTGCTAGTGCTGCATGTCCATCGCAAGCCAGATGAGCACTCTGCTCTGTGTCATTGGCATCCTCTCTCTAGAACCCAGGCTGATGGAGCAGCAGTGGCCTGGAACATCACTGTGGCAGAGGGAAATGAGGATACGACAAAGTGTAAACTGGCTCCTAGAGCTTCCATCCAGAAAGGATGCACATTCTTTCCACTCACATTTCATTGGTCAGCACAAGTCTCATGGCCGTGCCCACATTCAGAAGGATTGTGGAAGTGCAATCCCGCCATGAAAGGAGAGAGAGAGACTATTTTTGTGAACAGCATTAATGACAACACACAGTCATATCAGCTTTAGATGAGGAAGAATCCAGAAGGGTAGTGAAAGCTAGACAGTGGTGGACATTGGCCCCCAGGTAATAATAGTCCTTGGTGTTACTGCAGACACATTAAGTGGATTTTTTTTTCAATGTTGCAGTGAGTTTTTTACCTTAAATGTGTAAAACATAGAATGCCCAAATGTTTGTTAATTGCATTTTGTATGTATTTTTTACCAACAAGTACTAGAGGGAGAAAAGGTGCAAACATATTTTGTTGTCCCAGTTGCCATCCCCCTATCTATGCTACTGCCTAGTCCAGAAATCAAACTAGACTAACTGGGTGACAGGCTCATTAAGGAAAAAATCAAGGGGTGGGAACATCACGATCTCCAGCAGGTACTGGAAACTCAAGGGGCAGGAGTGAGGGGAAGGGAGGGAGGCAGGAGGGACGAGGGTCTTTGTTGAGCCAGCTGCTGCTTGCTTCCACCCCGACTGATTATTCCACTTTGTCAGTGCAGCTTCTGCTTCCAAGAGGATGTGGTAGGAGGATGTGGTCAGGTGAGGGAGAAAGGAAGAAAAATGTACCCCAGCCCTACCTTTCACTGTTTAGAGGTTTACCCCTGGCATGTTCACCCCTGCACTTTCCAGTGTCACATACGAGTACTGAGGGGTCCTAAATCCTTCAGCATCTCTCATCTCAAGACTACAAAGGTGCCCTGGAGTAGGGAGCAGAGGACACTCAAGGCACTTCCTAAATGTGTGCCAGGTTGTGCTCACATGGTACCTCCAGGAGAAGCATGTGGGCTGCACCCACCATGCACAGGTCATGCCATCTGAACAAATGAGCAGTCAAGGTCCCCAGATGGAGGTAAGGTTGAGGGGGACCAAAGGGGCTCTCAAGGAGTGTCTGACACACCACATATTGTTTGTACCAACGACGTGTTTATTCCTCCTGAGGATCTCTGCTTGCTCTCTGCACAAATTGGGATTTGTGAAGATAGAGTAACAACAGGCCATGGTGGCTGAGTAAGCAATGGACAAGTCAGCAGAGCTTGGGGATTTGGTCGTGCCTTAAAACAGCTGCCAGTTACATGCACGAAAGTCCTGCAGGCTCAGGATCACTCCTGGACAGAAAGTCAGGCAAGCACAGCTGGAACAGCCCTGGTCAGGAGGAGGGGATGCAGAGGGTCTTAGCTGTCGGACAATCGCAGTTCAAGCAACTCTTCTAAGCCTTAGCTTTATTTGCCAACTTTATTTTCGTTTTAAACTTTTCTTTAGAAGCAGTACATGTCCACTGTACAAAAATTTAAATAATAGAGAAATGAGCCAAGAACAGGCAGTTATCACCCCATAATCTGCCACCTGCAGTAATTTCTCTTAGTTTCTCGTGAGCCCTCGATCTCTTTCTGTGAATACACACAGTATCATAATGCATATGTTTGGGTCAGACCTACCAGCACCCATCCTCCTCCTTTTATGGCCCCTTCTGTCCTCATGGGAAGGACCTCTCCTTTGCTGTGAATGATCTTGGTGTAAGAGTGAGAGCAACTCCTAGCTCTGGTCCCTATTGAATGCCTTCTTCTTGGAAGCCACAGGAGCAGATATGTCCCTTTTCTGCCCCTTCCAGATGCATGGGTGAATAAGTAGCCTATGTTCCACTCAAAGTCCTGGCACTCTGAATTTTTAGTGAAAGACTCAGTGCCAGAGTGGTCACTCAGTGGTCAGTTTTCATCACAGCAGTAATGGTGATAGTGGAAATGCCTCACACGCTCACTGTGGTGGTAACCTGGACTTAACATTCCACAGTTCCTGTTTTCTCTTTCTCAGTCTTCTGAGCTTGGTTGGCTCCTCCCATCCCCAGCCCTGGTCTTCCACCATCTTACCACATGACTTTGCCCACACATTCTCCCAGTTATGTTCCTATTTTCTAAAGTGGCCATTGTCACTTTCTGTTACTTGCAACCAACAAAGCAAAATTGCACCAGAAAAAATTAAACAGACATGGAAGACTTTACGTGAGACTTTTGCAATGGGGAAGAGAGGCCAGAACTCAGTCTGAGCTCAACGCAGCTGAAGCACAAATTGAGAGGATTTTTAAGTGTGAAGGTAAGAAAAAAAAATGCAGGCCATCTGTGCTGGCTAATTGGTTTTACCAGAAAGAAAACTTTCTCATGTCTGTGAGACAGGAAGGAGTTTTACAGCTTGGAGCAAGGCTCTCACTGAAGTCAGACTGTTTCCTTTTCACAGACCCTGGGAGAGAGAGGCACTACCTTCCTCCATGGTTACATTTCAAAAGGAGGGCTCCCAGTTCCATGAGAAAGATTGTCCTGGGTAATAAAACTGGCAGAAGACTTTTAAAAGATTTACATCTCAAAGAGGTAGAGAAAGAATTTACCATTGCAATTTTTGTAAAGTAAATGCTCTAAGAAAAGGAAGGAAAGGGAACTCAGGGGTTAGGCAATGGGCTTTCTATTAAGTTCCCCGTGAGACCTAGGTCAGGAGCTTATAAGCAGCAGGAGGGTGGATAGAGTGTAGTCAAGCTAAGGGGCATCAAAGCCAAGAATCCTGACTGAACCAGCAGTTCAGTTCAGCAGTTCAGATAAGGTTCTAGGACATGAGACAGAATTATATTTGTTAGTATTAACCTGTTTATCTTTAGGAATATTTCCTTTTATTTCTCTCTCTTATATGTATCCTGGAGGGCAACTTTCACTCCTACACCATGCACAAAAGAGAAAATAGAAATTCAAAAAAGACAAAATTGAAACAGAAAATTTCAGATGCCTGCTGGTGGAGTGGCTTTTTTTAATCCCAAAGACCATAAAAATAGTAGGGCTGGAAGAATGAGGGGTTGGAAGGAAGGGAGAAGAAGGGAAAGAGATGAGGGGGCTGTGGTGGGCTCCATAGGCAGAAGAAGCCTCTAACTCAGCTGCAGCATTGTCTGAGTGTGAGAAAATAGTTTAATGCCCAACAAACTGAGGCAAAAAACAAAGCCAGCATCTCCATATGGTTTACAAGGAGTTATTAATTTATTATTATTATCATCATCATTAATGGGTGAGTTATTTACAGGGATCAGGTGGGGTATTGACCCCAGTTCTGTGCAGTTACTTTCTCCACACCCTAGTGGGGAAAAGTTGAAGCTTATAAGGCACTATAGACAAAAATGGATCTATGCCAAGGAGAGAAAGGTTGTGGAAGTGGATGATACCCGGGCACTTCCCAGGCTCCTTTTGCTTAACTTTGGGGTTGCTGGTGTCACTTCCCTTATCTTACACAAGCATAGCATTCTGTTCCTTTTCTTTCCTCAGTTGCTAAGCAACCTGTGCAGGGGGAAACTTGTAACTATTAATGTCAGAGCTCTGAAAGCCACTAGGATGGAGTGAGTTCTGAAAAGCATTCCTGAAAACATATAAGTAACTCAATGCTGAGCTTTTCTTGAGTGGGGACCTCCTCCGCCCATAGCCCTGTTACCTTTACAAGCTCCCCACCCCCACCCCCAGCAGCAGTCTCAGACATAGACAAGCACAATAAATAGGAAGGCATGAATAGAAAGAGTTTGGGCAACTTTAGAGATTTGGGGATGTGAAGAGAAAGCTTCATCTTCTGATCAAGGTAAAAATTCTGCATGAAGTTGGGCAGGGATGGCCAAACTTCCCCTGTTACACCTACATTCCTGAGCTAGATTTCACCCACTCAAAAACAATGGTGATCTCACTTGCTGTGCTTTTTGACATGATTGCTTTGAGAGTCAAATTGGAAAAGAGATATGAAAGTTCATAGAAAAGATTTACAAGTCCTATTGAAATATACCTACTAAGGAAATATATATACATATTTTTTTAAATCAGTACTTTAATTTCTTAATGTACACAGAGGTGACAGAGGTTCTGAGAAGATCATGCTGCTTTCTGTGAATATGTGAGATGTTCTCCTAATAAAAAGTAACCATTAATTGATCATAAACAAAGTTTGTTTACTCAAGTAGATCAAACAGCTTTTACAAAATCTTACTCAGTTTTCAGCAAACCTTCTGTTAAACAGTAAATTAAGACTTCAGTTTGTAATTACTGTAGCCTGGGTTAAGTAATTCTTACTGGATGAGAACTTTAATTAAGGAAAACAAGTTCAAAACGTGTGTCCGTGTTCTAGGATAGTGATAATCCTGTACTGTCAGATGTGGGATATCAAGATCCAGTGGTGCAGAAGGGATAGTGCAAAATGAGGCATGTGGATTAGCATCCTTGAAACTAGTAATAATGCTAACTACAACCAAAACTGGCAGAGTCACATAACTACAACTTTATTCCTCACTTCCCAAAAGGGAAAAACAACACACAATCAATACTTTTGCTAATTCTTAATTTTTTTATTTGACATGACAGATGTTAAATATCCCCCTTTCATATGATGCTAAGACCTTGGTCACTTTATTAGTTATACACTGCTTCATAATAAATTACCCCAAATATCTCATCTCTTTACAGCATTATAGCATCAACTCAAAGTCCATAATCTCAACATCTAAGTCAGATGAAGGGATGTGGCTTCTAAAATTCAGCTATTTATGTACAATTCCTCTCAATTTTTAGACATTTAAAGCCAAAGAGATAAGTTACCTGTTCCCTGTACCACAGACTCAACATGCAAAGTTTAAATAGGTAAAGAATATTTATCATAAATATTCCTGTTCAAAAGAAAGGAAAATTAGATCTATAAAAGAGTCACTGGTTCATGGCAACTCTGAAATACAGCCAGGCATATAATGGATGTTTTTTGGTTAGGGCTCAAAGCCTGGGAATAATTTTCCATGACTGTCATTTCCACCCTCAGAGTGAAGAAGGCAGGAGAGAAAGCACACATTTGCACCTGAGTGGTTTTTTCAGCTTGCTTACCACCTGTAGAATTTGAGGGACACATGCTGCATTTCATTTTATGTTGTCTTTATTTCTTTGAGTTCAAGATGGCAGTATTTCTGTTGATATAATTCTCTCAAACTCTTTGTGGACTTATAAATCACACTGATGTTCACTCCATTCAACAAAACCACAATCATCAGCATCTTCTATGTAAGCTATAATCTCATGAGCTTCATAGAGGCCCTGTTATGTAACACGTAGATTCTAAATCTCACTAATTGGCCTTTCGTGTGACTGACTAATTCTCTACGGCACCACCTTTGAACTTTCTGAGATCTTAACAAAAATTCTTAAGTCAAAGCCTCAGTTTTATCTTTATACAACATTTTCCTGGTAGCACTCTCTATTTTTTCTTTGCTTGGGAACCATTTCTTAATTTTAACATTGTTTGTCACCAGAAAAGGCTGAGAATTTTCAAATCATTCAGTCCTGGCTTCTTTTTTCTTTTTAATAGCATTTTCCTCATTTTGTCTCTTTTCTCACATGTTTTACTACAAACAGAACCTTCCACACTTTGCTCAGGAATCTTTTTAGCTAGATCGCCAAGTTCTTTAGGTATATTTTTTCCTTTCTACATTGTTGCAGGTTATAGTATTAAGTTTCTGCTGCTACATAACAAGAATTCCCCTCTTCCAGTTTTTAATAACATGTTTCTCACTCCTGAACTCTCAGAGTCCAGAACCAGATTAATACAACAACCTATTGAAGGCAATCTAAGTTTTCTGTAACACACTCCTCAAAATCCTCCCAGCCACTGCCCACTGCTAGGTCTCAAGCCACCCCCCCAACTTTTGCTATGTTAGCACCTCACTTGCAGGTACTAAAATATTGTCTCATTTTTGTTGTCGTTGTTTCATAAAAATTTACAAATATATTTGCATCAAAATAGGACAGCTTATTTGATTGCCCATGGCTCAAGATCTTCAATAAAACAATTCAGTTGTTGTCCAGGGCTGCATTCCCCTGAAGACTTGATTGGAGAAGATCTGCTCTGAGAAAAACAAGTTGCTGTGATCTAAACTGCCCAATGAAGAAGCCTGTATGGCAAGAAAATAATGTCTCTGGCAAACAACCAGTGAAAACTTGGCAATAGCTATGCACAATTAAAACTTGGCTGGAAAGAGATCTTGAAATCATACTTAAAAGAAGATATATTGATTTGGTCACTGGAAGGAAGTTAGCCTACTGAGATTTGTAACAAATGAAAAGGAAACAAAAGGACACTTTGGAATTAGAGTAAAACATAAGCAGAGGAATAACTGAGGTCTTCATGAAGATGTCCCAAAGCTGCTATCAGCCTAGCCTATCCTCCCTCCAGGGCTGGGGTGTGAGCTACTCCCATATTATAGAAACACATGGAGTAGAAAAGAAGCTTTCCCTAAGGTGCTATCAGTTCCAGTTCCAGTAGGAAAAAGACTTACACTCAAACTGGGTAATTGGAAGACAGTTAAATAAAGAGATTCTTTAAAAGGCAGGAGCAGTATTTGATATGACCAGATAAATATAGCATATCATTGGGTTAGCAAGAGGTTATTTTTTCTTCCCCAGTGCTTCAAATGTGAAGGGACAGAGTGGTTTCTAGAACCAGGCCAGGTTGAGTACATGAATAGGGCCATTAGACAGAAACTGTGGCCTTTGGTAGAAGGACACAGATATCTCCAGTGACTCAAGGAAGGGAACTGGGGAAATCAGTACTCAATCTCAAACTACCCACTTGCTAATCTAAACAGGGATTCAGAGGACAAGAAAGCTCACGGTGCAATCCATACATACATGTCAGCCTTAATCCATACATGCTGAGGAGGCTGCACATTATCTAATGAGGTGGCGGGGAACCATCAAAAGATAAAATATTCAGGTACAAATATAGAAGATAGTTTTGAGAGTCAAAGACCAGGGGTCAAACCTTGTCTCCTACTGCAATTATTGACTATCAATTCAGATCTCTCATCATCACATGAAAACCAAAAGCCCTCCCTAAACCATAATATTGATTGATGGTGGAGACAAGGCATAAGCAAAGAACAGTGGGCAAAGGAAAAACATATGTAAAAATTGACAAAATCATGAGCAGCCAGTTTTGATATATGGCTCCAGAAGCCAAGTTCATTATTGCATCATTACAACACATTTTGCCTTATTAAAATTATGCAAGGTCCACTGTCACCACTCTGTTTCTAATGTAACTTAATTTAAGTTACTCTTACCAAATTCCAATTTTGAAAATTTGGGGGGGAGAGTGCGGTTTCAGAGATAAGTCAAATAATCTTTATCTGATGGATCCCACTTGACATTTCCCACATTTTTATACGGCCACAACAGTAATCTTGACTAACTCTTCTTTAGGACAAGGCTATGGTATCATACTTTGTTGAAAAATAAGTTCCTATTTCTGTGAAAGACAATTACAACATTTTGGAGATCAAAATGTCAATCCCTTGTTATTCTCTATTTACTTTCAGCCTATTATTCTACAATGCTTCTCAGGTTTTCTTTCTTTTTTTCCAACCTCTCTTTCCCCATGTTATTCCATCTCTTTGTGTGACGTTAAGGCCTTAAAGTTTTTGAGCTTGAAAAAGACCACAATACAACTCCCTGGATCTCAAAGGTGTGTGATCAGAAGCAGGAGGAAGTGTCGGGGGCGTCATAATTCTTTAAAGATGAGTCAATCTCTGCCCCCAAACTATGTTTTCTTTCTGTCTTTTATAAACATTTCCTACATCTTAACAGAGTTTAGAATTGAAAATTCAATTTTTTATGCTAGGTTTCTTGGGTTTTCCACATTTTAAATATAGTCCTTTTAATATCTGGGAGAATACTCTACATGGAATTTACTTCTATGGCTACGTGTTATTGGTTATGACAACAAGCTCAGCACCTGGACATGTTTTATAATCTTTTCCTTAACACTATGACTTAAATAGTTATTAGAAAATAAGTGAGATCATAAACTGAGTACCTCAGTGCAGGTCCAGGACCCTCAATTTAGTGATAGAGATTTAATGACCCCTTTCATAATTCATGTAGACATTTCACATACTATTATAGCACAGTTTCAAAAATGTAGGCAAACACAATTTCTCTCCCTATTCCACCAGCTTTTTAGACATTCAATCAACTACTGTTGTAAAGTAATATATAAAAATCAATATGAATCTGTCATTTAAAAAATTTTTTTAATGTGCATCAGTTATGAAGGGTCAACTTTGGTATTTATAAAAGTTCTGTTCATGTATTCAGGCACTTAACAGACTATGGGTTTAAAAGTTGTGTAGCCAACACAACTGCCCCCAAGACTAACTTGGGATGCATAGAATTAGCTATTCATGCTCTTGTGACGAGGGGCACCTGTCGTTAACCACCTGCTCACCTAATTACAGAATTGCAGATTAGATATTCTGGAAAGCAATTCACTTTTCACATTTCAGATTAAAGACACATATTTGCATAATAGGAGAACATTTATCCACTAATGATTTCTAATAAATTCATACTCAATTTGCATTAAGGAGAGTCACATTTGAGACATGAGTTTAAACACTATCTTTTCCCAATTTTTCTCTAGATGCTGTGGAACTTATAAGAAGCAATGGATCCAGAAGAGAAATCCATTTTGAGGGAATAATTATGGAATGATGCATGAATTTTAGAAACAGAATGATCAGATTTAGAGCTTAAAAGAAATAAGATTATTTTTTTCTCACCCCAAAAGCACTAGTGAGCTTTGGTTGGACCTTTTCAAATAACATAACCCAATAGCCAAACCATTCAAGGTATCAGAAATATATGAACAGGGGTCTCTAGAGATGATTGTTAAGATTAATTCCAGTCATTCATTCATTTATTCACTCAGCAAACATTAAATGATCACCTACTTTGTGAGGGGTACTGTTTTCAGTGTGAAACAGATGCAAATCCCTGTCCTAGTGAAGCTTATGTGGGGGCAGGGGAAAGTAAAAGCAGGATAGATAAGTAAGATATGCAGTATTTAGGTAGTGAATGCT
The DNA here is from genome assembly GCF_027409185.1 of Cynocephalus volans. Lineage (NCBI taxonomy): Eukaryota > Metazoa > Chordata > Mammalia > Dermoptera > Cynocephalidae > Cynocephalus > Cynocephalus volans. The sequence goes on along the minus strand of NC_084464.1, from coordinate 6,991,333 downwards.
AAGGAGAATAGATAAAGTGGGAGAAGGAAGATAGGAAGAGTCAGAATGAGGACAGTGATATCTCATGAGTGACCAGAAATGCTGGACTTGAGAAGTTGATAGTTGAATAAACAGCTAACAGGTATGAGACAGCAAGCCACACAGTTATCTAGAGAAAGCATTCCAGCTGGTACAAAGGCTATTTCAGAGGGTGCCTGGTATGCCTGAGAAGCGAGGAAGCCAGGGTGACATAGGGAGCAAGGAGAAGGGCAGAGGAAGCCAAGTGGGAGAGGGAATGGGAGGCAGAGCCTTGAGGGTCACAGTAAAGATACAGATTTTTACTTTGGGTGAATAGTCTGGAGGACTTTACATGACTGCTGTCATGGGAAAGGAAAAAAATAGGTTGTGAGATTTTGTAAATTGGGAAATTCAGAAATTGGGGTATCTCAATTATGACCAAATCTAAGTACTCCATTTTAAGGTGAAAACAAAGCACAGAGCATTTGGGATTTGCCAATGTGTGGCTAGTAAGAAGCAGGACTGGGACTCAAAGCCGGATCCAAATTCAATCACTGTGCTGTCTCAAAGCTCATAGAGAGAGCTCAGGAAAAAGTGTGTCTTCACTTCAAGACCAGAGATTGATACTGATAAGTTTAGAATCAGTGACCCTAAAAGGAACAAGCCTTAACAAGATGTTGGGGGAAAATGGAATTTTGAATATTATGCTTTGATCTTGATTTTGGAAAGTATTTCATTTATTGAATGTTTTTAATTAGAGCATGTTTCTTGAGGAAGATTTTCAAGAGGTTAAACTGATCTGTTCCTACATTTTCTCTTGGGGGTAAAGGTTAATTTAGAATGGTCTCAAAAACTGGTTTGGTGACCTACAATGGCCCTCTGTGATTGCATAATCAAAACACACCTGTCTTTTGTCTATAGTTGTATATGAGTATATGTGCACAGGCAGGGCTTCAAGGGAAAGTGCTCTATTGCCATCTAGCTTAGTTGGTTAAGCCTTGAAGCTAATTTAGTTGAGAGCATGAGTTCTTCCATATGTGGCCTTATACCTTGGCCCCGACACAGCTGCAGAATTTATCCCAAAACCTGACCAGCTCTCTTGAAAATGGATGCCCTTGGTCATAAGAAGGACAAAGCCACACAAGTCAGTCGCTGCTGATGGAAAAAACATTGCTCAGAGCACATACCCTACTGACAGTGGGTCAGCAGCATCCTCTCAGTACTCAAAGGCAACCCACTGATTGGTCCTGAGTTGGAGTAAAACTGGTCACTTCCCCAGCTCGTGACAACAAAAGCAGATGAATGGCAATTTTGTTTCTCTATGTGAATGTCTCCTCAGGCCTGTGGGAAGACCCCCGCTGAGAGTCCCTCTCTCAGTGGGTCTCTTGGTGTGAGAGCATGTACATCTCCGCATCTAGGATGTGATCTTGTGATCAAATAAGACTGCATTTTTGGGGTTTTTTTTGGTTGGTTGTTTGGTTTTTTCTTTGCTCTTCTTGAAAGGCTGAGTCCAGCAACTAATCTCATCAATTTCCCTATTTATTCCAATCTTATCTACAAGGCATTAGAGGCTCTTGAATTTAGAGTGTAAATTTAACAATATATTACCAATGAGTATGTTACTACTAAGCTTAGAATCTTTCCATGTTTTCCAATCTACTATGCTTGCATCTAAGATGCTAAGATGCTGAAAAGATAAGTTTTGAAAGAAAACAGATTCTAAAATGCCATGTTAAGATGAACCATCTAAGCTCCAGTGCAGGAGGTGGCACATTATAGAGGCAACACTAGTTCTAGTTTGTGCTACTCGGTTAACCAACTAGGTTATCTTGAAGTAGGGACATTTAATTTCTATGGGTCTCTGTATAGCAAGGTGAGCTCTAAATTCTCTTCAAAACAATAAAAAAAAATTCTAACTTACTTCATATTGAGAGTAAAAGTGAAAATAGATATTTGAGGACAGGATAAACTAGTTGTGGTTAAGATAATGGGTGTTGGCACTAAACAGATCTAAGTTCTAAGCTTATCTCCCACTTCTATTTGGGTAAGCTTGTGCAACTTACAAACTTTAAAAACCTATCTCCTCATTTGTAAAACAAGGGTGAAAATCCATAAACAGTTTTTTGGAGGATTAATTTAGGTAACATATAAAGTACTTAGTGAGGTGAATGGCATATAATAGTCAAAAATGGTAGCAATTGTTATTTACTTCTCTATCCATTTCTACATAGAGTTTATATATAAATAATTCCATTGCATTAATGAAAAAACAAAGACATGCAGTTTTCACATAAAATGCAACCTTATGCAATGGATATATGTCATAATTTGAGGAAAAATGATGATATACCCACAATAAAATCTTTCACTGAGTGCAGAATGCCTGAAATTTCAAATGACTGAGGAAGGCAAAGGTTATGTGTAAAGGTGAATTTTCTGTTCCCCGAGGATTATTTTCCAGATACTCAATCTGATCTGGCAATGGTAGGTCAATTTTATGCTGATTTTATGGGTGAAAGGATAAGAACTGCTGGTGGGAATCACGGTAGCCAGTGATGACTAATATATGCTGTGCTGCTCCTCTTTCCAATGTCTACTAGTAATTCAAAGGAGATTCCATATCTTAATTTAAAAAATTTTTAAAAACTTTGTAGCCTATAATCTAGAAATCAAATATGAAAGGAAGAATACATAACTCGATTTTGACATAAATATAACTTTTTATTTTAATAAGAGAATATTACAGTATAGTAAGAAAAATATACAAATTTTTATTAAATCAGCAAATTTGAGAGGTGAATATTTAAAGTATTATTTGTATATCACCATCACAAGAATTCAAAATTCATGACTAAGTATTTTTTTTAAATGTAAAGTAAGATAAATTCAGCAATATTTTATTTTTCTTCTCAATCAGATATTTCACATATTCTGGCTTTTCATTACAAACAAAATTAAAATAAGTCAGAATACTAGTGTGATTCTACTACACTACAAAAATATGCAGGTAAAACTTTTTCAATTTGCATAAGTAAATAATATTTACTTAATTCTGTGGAATTCAAAGATGAATTAAATATACAGTGTCTTTAAAAGTATGCACGTGTAAAATCTCAGTTCAGAGACAACTGTATATATTTTTGAAAAGACAACATACAGTATCAGTATTTTGCTTTATCATAGCTTTCAATGCTTGATTTTACCTAATTGTAAAATAAGAAGTTTTATATATGAGGAAATCAAGGCCAAAGCAATGAGGAGTTTGTCTTAGTCATACACCTAGGTAATGTCAGAGACTACAGCTTTCTCAGTGGAAATGTAAGAAGCACCTATTTTAAATAATTTTTAATTATTAACACATTTTTGGCCCATTTAACTTAATATTCTCTCTTCTTAAAATAAAAGATTATATTTATCTCAAAATCGAGTTATGTATTCTTCCTTTCATATTTGATTTCTAGATTATTGGCAGCAAAGGTTTGTTTTTTTTTTCCTCCAATTTCTAAAATGTATTCTGCCTTCTTACAACTGTCAAGACTTCATGCCTATTGTTCCTCCAGTCTAGAATGTCCTCCCAGGCCCACCTTAGAGACCAAATCATCCTTTGCTTGTCAAACTTGTGTCAATTTACATGTCCTTTTCTTCCGAAGTCCTTTGGTGACTCTCTAAATTAAGTTAAATTTCATTAGGTGCTCCTGCAGCACCCTGTCCTTTCAGTATCATAACGTATCTTGGCATGCCCCCCAGCAAAACAAAGATTTACAGCATTGGTGAAAAGATATCACTCCTTCTGACAAGATAGTAATAAAATGCTCTACTGATCCACCCCCCCCACAAAAAAACAATATTATAAAATGCATAACATTTCAAACTTTAAGACTCTAAGCATCAGTGAAAATAAAAACAAATTCATTCCTGAAAAGTCTTAAATTCAGACTACATTTAATCTTGATAAAACATATAATCAGATGTTTTACACATTATTTAAAGTTAACATATAGATGATAATACAGAATTTTGACCATTTTTAAAGGTCTAGTTGAGTAGTTCTCAAACTTTAGCATGCAACAGCAATGTCTAGACAGCTTGTCAAAACACACATCACTGGGTCCCACTCACAGAACTTCTGATTCAGTAGGTCTAGGTGGGTCTGAGAAACTGCAGTTCTAACAAGTTCCCAGGTGATACTGATGCGACTGGTCTAAGGACCACACTTTGAGAACTAATAGCATAGATTACGTATCTCTCACAATGATTAGCGTTCTGTGCCACATGTTAAGGCATTTAATATTTGTTGGCTGTAAATATTGTTTAAAATAAGACAATGAATAATTCAAGATTCCCTTCATTACATAAATATTTTATTAAACAACAGGTATATCTTCATAATGCTAGGAAAAAACATCAACCATGGCAACTGTAGCAGATAATTTTATTAAGAAAAACACTACCAAAATGTTTTTAAAACCCTTTTTGTACTAATAAATACTGCTAATACTATAATACTACTTCCATACCCCAATGAAGAATTTCATTTCCTAATTGAGTGTTTTACTACACTGGAACTATGAAGGTACTTCTAAAATTCATGGAAAGATTCACATTTATCTTTTAATTCCATTTTTCCCCTAACTTTTTGAAGTACCCTTGTAGTTATATGTGCGTAAAGACATGCTGACTATTATCCCCTCTAGCTCTGTACTCTATATACAAACACATTGGCAGTCCATATCTAAATAAGACAGATGTCTTTTTGTACCTTACCATCTCAGATATGTGAGGAAATATTGTTTTGCTCTTCTTTCTTAGAACTTTCATAGAATTTAAGCAATTAGTTCCACTTTGAGAAACAGAAAGGATAAATGCACAGAAAGGCTATCTATGAATATAAAAACACGTAAAGCCTGTTTTCTCTTTTACTTTTTTGATATTTTCAAGAAAAGGTTCATTATATACAAATAGAATCTGAGTTTTCTGAATGGGAAAGGACCTTAAAGACTCTTTTTCACCATCCAGACTTAGGAATGTTGTACTGGATCCCGTGTCTGGAGCTCCTAACTATTGAGGCCAGTACTAGAATCCAGGTATCACTGCTTCCAGCATGACATTCTTTCTAAAATATGCTGCTGCATATAACACATGCCACAAATACACCCAGTTGCTCTACGTAGTTGAACTTTGATTTTACTGTTCATTCATTGGACGGTAGTTTAAAGTATATTCGTGAGACTAGAAATGTTCTTAATTAGCTACAGGAAGATATTTCCAGCAAACTAAATGCTTAAATTTCTTTGTAAAACAATGGTTTGAACCCTACAGGTTTTCTCTGAACAGTGCTTGTAAATCTGTATGTGGGAAACCCAGAAAAGGAAATTAACCACTAATAGTAGTCATAGCAATATTCTCTCAATCTGGAATTTAAATAGTTCTTCATTAATCATATGCTTGACTTACATATACAAAAACTCACAGAAATGAAAACATTGTTCAAGATGTTTTACTTTATAACCAGTTACAAAGATAGAGATCACACTTCTGTTTGTTGCTTTACATAATACATATGTTTAAAAGGAAAAAGCAAGCAATTTGGGATATTTTCCCATTTGTTCTAAAAATGAACATAAGCAATGGTGCAAGTAAAATCTAATGCAATGATTCCACTGCAATTATCTCCATTCTCAAGAGTCATCTGGATAATCAAAATACCCCAAATGTAAAATAGTTTTGGTGATTTTGAAACTCAATCCATAAAAAATAATTTAATGAATAATTCTAGCCTTTCTAAATGTTTCTCCCAAGAATGATATAAAACTAGCATCACAACTCAAAATGAAGAAAATCTTTCTGATCATATATTAGCAAATCCTAACTAAGGTAATGAAAATGGAACATCGAAGAATCTTAAGAAAATATAATTGGTAGCATGTTAGATATATCATTTTGCTACTTCTATTCCTTTTAAACAAGACCTATTATAATAAAATGAAAACCCTCATCAATCACCTGGTAGAGTAATTCCAAACTTGACCAAACAGGGCTAATGGGTGAGAATTGAATTGAAAACACCTTGACAAAGAAAGCAATTTCTTTTCTTCGCACTCCTCTGAAGCTGTGGGGGATCGTGGTAATGGAACTATCAACAGTGAGGGGCCATCTGTCCCAAGGGCCCTTCACAAGAAGAAAAAGAAAAAGAAAAAATAACCAACAACAAAAAAGGGAAAGAAATGCTACACCACAGATGTTCAATCATGATTAACCTATAACAAGAAACTTCCAACTGAGAATCAACGTTTTGACGTTTTTCAGATACCAATCATTAAAAGCCAACACAAAAGTTTTTATAAGAACACAGGGGGAAAAAACTAAAAGGTTGCTTGTAGAAAGATGACCTGTCATACAAAACCTGATATACCTTTTAGTTAGCTGAGATGTTCATCATGTCCTAAAGCAATAGCTTCTATTATGATTTCCTTCAAGAGGAAAGAAGACAAGAGGCCGTGCATTCAATTAGCATGAGACAGTTTTTCTAGTTATTCTACAAGTACATGATTAAATAAAAAGAAGATATGTATTTTTATTCACAATACTCATTATATTTAACTTTCGAACTAAAATATTTTCAAGGGCCGCCGCTGCAGCCGTCACCGCCGCAGCGAAGAGTCCACGTTGTGTGGTGTGTGGGGAGGAGGAGGAGGAGGAGGGAGTAAAGCCGAGAGAGGAGACGAGAGACGCCACACGCACGGCACAAGGTGGCCGGAGAGGCCGCAGCGAAGAGGCCACGTTGTGTGGTGTGTGGGGCGGGGGAGGAGACGGGAGAGACGCCACACGCACGGCACAAGGTGGCCGGAGAGGCCGCAGCGAAGAGGCCACGTTGTGTGGTGTGTGGGGAGGAAGAGGAGGGAGTAAAGCCGAGAGAGGAGACGGGAGACGCCACACGCACGGCACAAGGTGGCCGGAGAGGCCGCAGCGAAGAGGCCACGTTGTGTGGTGTGTGGGGCGGGGGAGGAGACGGGAGAGACGCCACACGCACGGCACAAGGTGGCCGGAGAGGCCGCAGCACCCCGAGCTGTCTGGCGTTCCGCCTCGGTCGCGGTCGCGGGGCCCGCGGGCCGGCAGGGAGCTGCGCCCTGGCGGTTCGAAGCCCCTCGCGAGCTGGGCGGCCGCGGCTGAGGTGAGGCGGGAGGCGCGACCGCTTCGGAGCCCGCAGCAGAGGCGCCCAGGGCGGCCGGGCCCGCGATGCCGAAAGCGCCGCTGCGGCCGCGGCAGCGGAGGCTCCCCGGCCCGGGCGGCTGGACCCGATGCTGGCCGGAGGCTCTGGCGGGCGGTCCGGCCCTGGACTCGGGTGTGAGCGACAAGGAGGTGCCGGCGGCCGAACTCGGATCCGGTAACTTACAAGATTAAAATTAACTTGGTTGCTGATGGTTCTGAACAAATACAGTTTTTTTATTTGAGGTATACCATTTTGGAGACTGCAACACTGGGATTTTATCCTTGACGATAAAGGAAATCTTTGGGAAAGTCTGTATTTTATATAGCAAAAATGTGAATCCCCAGACTGAATACTCCAAAGGGCCTGTACGAAGTAGTAGACACTGGTGCAAACACTTCCACCCAGCCCGGGCTACCTGGGGAGGCGTCAGCAGCCGGCTGCGGAGCATCCCAGTCCTGAGGCTATTGCGCTAAGATCCCGGCGACGGAGGAGGGCAGAGCGGACACCGCATCCCAAAAGCGCTGCGCTCTGGAGGGACTGTAACCACCAGCCTGACCAAGAAAAGCTCCCGAGCAACGAGACCGAGCTGTCGCTTCTCCCACGCCACCTTTCCCACGGGGAGCGCCTCACACAGGTGGCTAACGCTTTGAAAGAAACTTGCCTTTCAGGAGATGAGAGCGAGCTCGTGCCCGGGAGGGAGTGCCCCTTACTGCCAGGTGCCTTTGGGGTAGAGAAGTGGGCTGGGGGTTCCGATTTCCCCCCTAAGCGTTGTTGCTCTCTGCCTGCTCCTGCTCGTTGCTCCACTTTCCGCCCCTTCCAAACTCAGTTCAATAAACTCTTTGTAGGGCCAGAGCCAAAACGAATTTGAGCCCTAGAAGGCTGTTCGGCTTCCCCATTATTCCTTCCACTTGAGCTAGTGACTGCGGAAGAGTTTATTGATGGGCCTGGCTTCTTCCATTTGCTGGATTTTGCAGGGGAGAGGGTGGGAGTTAGAAATAATTCCTGAGCTCCAAAAAGTTCATCCTGAAATTGAACCATACCTTTAAAACCATCCCTGACAACCAAGCTGTTAGGCATGTATCTTTCCACTTGAGTGGCCAGTTAGAAATCCTGACACAAACTTGGAAGAAGGAAGATCATGAAGAGGACGCGGAGACTAAATCGGCTGCAGTAAATTGTACACCACACCAATCACCAGGCCACCCCTACCCATCCTACCTCCACCTCTGCCCACTCAGTGTTTCCTAAAATGATGACAACCAGTTAGCATTCTTTCTGTCCAAGGGTTATTCTCCCATCATGGGAACACATGTTTAGAATCCTCAAATATTTGACTAATTCTTACCTAAATTCCTAATATTTACCTAACTCTTCACCAACTCATTCAATTTTATAGCATCTTTATTAGCAGCCTTTTAATTACTATTTTTGGACATTCGGTATTATAATTCTCAATGCAGTATTTGGCCATTCCTTAACACTGACACAAAGTAGACAGATAATAAACTAAAATTGAATTGCAATGCAAAACTCCTAACTGGAATCTAAACTTAGCCAAGGACACAAGTATCAGTCTCAAAAAACTTGCTCAGTTTTGCTTTTGAATACACAACTTTTTGTATCCGAGCTTAAAAAAGAGGGGAAAATATCAACTAGCCACTGACGCGTTAGTAACAAGCTATTTGATTTAAAGTGTACTTGTTTGCAATTAAAAGTGTAAATGACAAAGGATGTGCAATCCTAAACATTTTCCCACACAGATTATAATTTAATTCTCTTACTACAGATGACATAAAACACTTAATTTCTCTGCTTCTATCATGGACATTTTCAGAAGTGCATTTATTTCAGAATGTAATATATAAAGTGGATAATCCCCCAAACATTTCATTTGTAATGAAAAAACATGAACAACTTACAAATACTGACAGCAGTCAGCAGGAAATAATAGTTGTGAAATTATCATTGTTTTAATTAAAAGTAAACCGAGCAGAAGTACTGTGGCTCTGTATAACTGACTGTATTCTAAATGAGCTCCATGACAATTTACTTTTCCCAGGCAAAAAGCCAAATTCTTATCTCATTTAACCTGTGGGAATTCTTCACTTCCAAGGGAAAATGTTTGATACCAAATGGCTTTTGTCTATAGATCTATCATGGGGGTTCATGAGGCCAAAAGTTTATATTTAAAAATATATCAGAAGCAACGTATAGGGGACATCATTAGACAACTGCTAAGCAAGGTTTTGTTTTTGGAGTTCATTTGAGCCTTAAATGGGGTTACTTGATGCCTTTGAATAGCACAAAGTAGAGAAGATTCTTCCTTATTTATAGAAAGCCTATCTACATGTACAAAGGAAAATAAAAACTAAGCATTTATTCCAAAACAATTAAAAATAGCACTTCAATCAAAAACATTCAGGAATTTTGAACAAAAGTGAGTTTTCTGACACTGAACTGTGTAAATACTTTTCACTATTTAAATTAGCATATCTACATGAAACTACAGGGTGTATCCATGTTACATTTTCATTTTAAATGAAATTCCCATGATATAAAATATGTTCCAAGATGAATCTGATATTGAGAGTCAGAAATCTGTTGTAACAAATACAAAGAAAGTAAACAGCTGAAAAGGTATGATTTTTACCTTGTATGTAGAACATATTCAGCCATGTTAACATACATTATGAAAAAATAAATGCTTTATAATTGCATATGCAAAATTCAGAATTCTAGGCTTTTGTCCTCTATTCTTATAGCCAGAATAAATAGTTTAAGTTTTTTCAATGCTGCTTTTGACTGGTTCTTTAGATCTTAAGGGACCAGGTGTCTATCTCAACCTTTTGAGTGAGTCCAGTATTTTCATAAACATCTTTTTGCATTGTACTTGGTAAATGCTGGAAATAAATTTTATGTGAAAAATCAAGATCCTGTGATTACATTTCAATGGACAAATTATCTTTATTATTTGTCTCATAGTAAACTTAATTGGCTAAATTACAAGATAAAAGGTCAGGCACAGGTCTACTTTCTGCTCATTATGAAGTGTCTACCATAAATCTGGAATGGAGTGGAGTGAAATGGCATGGACTGAGTTCTCCCACACTGCCTATTGGGGATGATACCTTGATGTTAGATGCTCTTAGAACAATGCAATTTTGAAGGAACTAAGTTCATACTCTAGAATTCCATAGTCAACTCACAACTTGCTTTTCAGCAGTCTCCCTTTATCATAACTCTAACAGAAGCAAAGTTCTACTGTACACAGACCACACTGTGGCTTATTATGCTCTTCAGTTTTGTACCCAACCCTTGTGATTGAGAATAAATATTACCATTCCTTTCTTACTGGAATCTCAGAATCATTTAATAAGACATTCAATAAAGTGGCTTTATTATAATACTGGCTATTAGAACAGTAAAGTCTGTAGAATTTATCATCCTTCACTAAAAAACATAATTAGCCTCAAAAGTACTGTGATAATTTTATCATCCACTTGTCCACTCCACTGATGCTACATTTCCTGGAAGAGTCCTAAGCTTCAAAATTTCTTCTGCCATTTCACATGTATATCTTGAGCAGAGAAAACAAACAAAAATATGGCTAAGCTTTTTAGGTAATAGAAGACACCCCTTTCAGAATATTGTTAAAACTAATGAGTACTCCTAAAACTCTAGATATGAAGGTTACTATTACTAGCAGAGATACTGGCTTGCTCTAAGTCACTAATCATAATCAAGATCACAGTAAAAATAACTAACTTCCCTTGAACTCTTAATGCATGATAGGCATTCATACAACCTTACAAGTTGGATATTATTATTATTATTGTAATTTCTATTTATATCTGAGAAAACAGAGGCACAGCATCACCCACCTAATGAATGGCAAAGCCTGGATTCAAATCCAGACCATGTGATGTAGAGCTCAAGCCCCTATCCTTTGTTGCCTTCTGCAGGACTTGTGAGTATTGCTGCTGTCTTGTTCTGGATCCAGAGTGTTAACAGTGTCCTTAGCATTACCTTGTCTGACACTGGGGTTGGGAAGGTACACAGAGGAAAAATTTGAAAAATCCTGAATGAGCAGAAACAGGATTTTTTTAAAAGTTCCTTTTCCCAAAACTGTCTTTGCATCAGCACCATTTCATCCTGATTTAGAGTAACTAACTTGTAACAATTTGCCAGGGATTAAAACTGGTTTTAATAATAAAATTTCTTGAGATTGTCCTGCTTTTAAAACGAAAACCCCTAAGTACCTCTCAGTCCTGGGCAAACCGATTTAATTAACTTGGCCACCCTATTTAATTCTGGATTGCCAGGCCTCTATATTTTATAAATATTTCCAAATTTTGCTTTCAAAGTTACCAATAAAAAGTGAAACCCAGGAAGATATGTAATATTACCTATTATTTTAGGCACATTACAAAACCACTTACACATTTGTTTGTCTGAATATGTTAGGAAAACAATCATCCTGTTTTGATGTATAACAATACACCAAAGAAATTGTCTTTCGACTGTAAATAGGGATGAGTCAGACAACAGAATTTTAATTATACTTTGATAAATTAGACAAGGATTCAAGGCTGTCTTTTTGGTTTATTGTTTTTGTACAAACTGGAACTTAGATTCGTTTCCTATGGATTAAGCACAGTGATTCAAGCACCTGCTATTCCATTAACTTCTATAGAATTACATCAGTCTTATGATGGTGTTTGTTGGAAAGATTCGGCCTTAAAGAATGTATATGTAAATACATATAAGTAACAATTCTAATGGCTGGGCTGTTTTGAAATCATACTACTTTTAATGATAAGTGCTGTATGGAAAAGAAAAAAATAAACCATTAATAATGAAAAACTTAACTGCACAGACTTGGAAAGTAATAGTGCACTGTACCGTAATTGCTAATGTGCTTATCACTTAATTCTGAATTAGTGTCATGCCTAATATTAGTTGAAATGAATTCTTACATTCTACTACTTAAAATGATGGTAAGTTATTATCAGTCCTCAGCCTAAACTAGGGCTATGAAAATCCATGCACTATCTAATAAAATGAACATTTCTTTGTACTCTAACAAGCTGCTCATTTCCAATGATCAGAAAAAATAAAAGTTTTTTAAGAAGAAAAATATAAGGTTTTGTGCATTTTTTCATGAATGGAAAAATTTTAAATGCATAAAATGGAGTTTAAAATGCTTTATTCATAAAAATCCTACTTTACTGCATTTTAAGTCCATGAAAATAAACATGAGCATGCAACATCATATCTCCCATATATGATTAATAAGTTACAGTTTCTCAGTTCCATTTAAGTGATAATTCTAGTATATTAAATCCACATCATTTACTAGTTTAAATATTCAAAAACATTTTCAAAAACAATTTTGCTTTTGAAAACAGGTTTGATACATATGGCTTACAGGAGAATAGCTCTGTAGTCAATGATTTTTTGTTATTGTTGCTGCTTTTAAGTAGCACATAACAACAGATATCACTTGACCATTATCCTCCCACATATTTTGTAGCTAAAATTTAAAGTAAAGAAAACCTAAATTTTGCAGTGAACTTATTAAAACTAGCAAGGGTAAGAAAGTACCACAGATATAAGAAAGAAAATATAATAGAAGTTTGGATAAATTGAATTTCTATCAGTAAGTAAAATGACTGAGTTGGGCATGAGAAAGATGCCAAGAATGGGTTTATACTGTGAGAATGCCAGGGATTGGGGGTGAAGAAGAGTTGCAGGCAAAAGACTTAGTAGGGAAATACATAGAGATCTTCATTCTCACTAACTTAGTGAACAACTAAATATCACCTAACTTCAAATTAAGGAAACTCTTAAAATCGTGACTTTTGCACAATCATCTTGAGATGGAAATACAGAAATCCACCATTCTAATGGCAGGCTAATGAAGCTGTAGACTGGTAAAACAAATGGATATCATTCTGGGGCCAAGATATGGTGCCTGAGGTTTATGAAAGCATTATTCTATGAACAAGGATAGGAGCCCTAGGCTGGGACCCCAAAGAGATGCATATATTTGCTATGTATTCATTATCAACTGTAAAATTATCAGTCATCTTGCTAAATATACATTTTTAGAAAAGACCCAGTAATTCCTTCCTGGTCTAGACTGTATTTTTTTAAATGCATTTCTCAAAGCACAGGCATTTAATATGGCAGATAAAGAATATTTTAAATATTAGTGGTTCAGATTTAAGCTTAGAAGACAAATGTACAAACACCTATAAAATAAAGCTAACAAAAACAGCAATATATAAAGTATACGTACTTTCAATGTCTCATATAAATAAATACACAATAGGGACTTTCATACTTTTTTGGTATCAGTACAGAATATTCAGTGTCTGTCTTGATTCACTGCATTGTGTAAGAATGCTTTTACTCAAAGTTCAGAGTTAATTTAGGAGGTTATGGAAAATTCATCTAAGTTTTTCACAGAATATAACACAGCCAAAATTTTAACCATCCATCTTCCTTAGAAAATCATCTATGTTGACTACTAATTTTAAGTAGAAAAAAATGACAGGGAAATCTTCAAAAGGTTTATTTATGGAATGTTAAAAGCAACTGCTGATGTTAGGAACATAGAGAACTTAGTGACATTTGTTTATTTTCACTTTCCAGTTTCCACTGGTCAGACCCTCCCTCCATCAATAACAGCAACTCACATTCATTCAATAGTCACAGAACTAAAATTTACCTAATGCAACATTATTTCCACATTCACCTATTATTTAATTTAATTACTTTATATCAGTCTCAGGGGCACATGCACACACACAGAACTAAAGGACTGATAGCAACATTTGTGACACCCTTCCCCACCTCCCCTCATTAACTCCACCCCCCCACACACACACACAAAAGAGCAAAGATGTCCTTATTCTTTACTCACAATGGATATCACAGAATATTGAGCTGGAATGGGCCATAGAGATTATTTAATTCAACATTCTAAATTCAAACTTAAAGACACCTAAAGGCCAAGGAAATTAAGTAACTTGCCCAAGGCAGAGGCAAGTTTAGAACCCAAGTCTGCTAATTTTTAGCATAGTGTTCTTGAAATCACATTATTCTTTCACTTGGCATTTTTATTATTGCTATACACAGAAGCCTAATTTAGTTTACATGAGAATCCTACCTGATATTTCTTAGTAAATAATAGTTGTTAAAGCCAATTCAGAACACTTAAATTGTTACAGAGAACAAAATATATTAGAAGGTCTTTGAAATGTCTAATTATATCTATAATGCCTCTATCTATACTCAAACTGCAGGGAACTTTTGTTGCTACTATGGGGATCCACAGGAAGACAGAGGGCCATGTATGTGTGTGTGTCTTTGTCTGTGTTTATATCTGTCTGTGTGCTTAAACGTGCCCCACAGGCATGCATATACCATAGGTATGATATATATAAACTACACCCTCCTGTTCAACCTTCATTCATGTAAAAGTAAAGTAAGCAAATGAAGTGGATGCATCCTAAATCTTTCACATTTCACCTTTTTTCACAAAGATGTAAGTAAAGAATTAGGGCAAACCATCTCACTTTGTTTCTCTCTTCAGACACAGCTCAAGTCTTCTCATAATAGAGGGTTTTAAAACCCTTGAAATGTTAAAAAACGATCATTACCAAGAAAAAAAAGTCTCTGACTCATTGAAAGTAAAAGGTAACTCCTTAAACCTCACATAGAACTCTCAGAATTCAAATGGTGACACTTGTTTGATATTCTAAAATCATGTGATTCGTCTTAGACCGTTTCATAATTGTAAAGAATAATAACTTCAAAATATGCCAAAAAGTGATCTTATTCATTTAATGTTTTCTAATGGGGGTACTCTACAAAATTTTTGCCAAAAAAGTGAGACAGTAAAGATGTCTTTCAAAATGCATTGAAAAAAAATAGCATTTACAATTTCTATTACATGAATATTTTCTTAAAAATAATTTTGTATTTTAAGATTCTAAGTATATGTTCACTTAAATATTAACCTGTCAACAAAGGAAATTATTCACACATAACCTAATTTTCATATTCTGGAATCAGAAGATATCCCATTGTGAGAAATGGAAAAATTGACGAAGAAAACCCAAATAACGAATAAAAATCATATAGTAACAGCAGGTCAAATAGCTAAACCCAGCGGTCAAAGTAAAGCTTTGCCCGCAACCCAATGACTAATTCAGAGCTCTCACCAATCAAAGAGTATATACAGCTCAGTGTTTCCTCAAAATGTGAACTAAAGAACACTAGTTCCTTAAAATGGTAATAAGTGTAATGAAAAAGGGTTTGGGAGACACTAAGTTCAATAAAACATATTTCTGCATTATTTTCAGTACTTTTAATTTTCCAATATGTATCATAAATCTGGAATGATACATGAATTTTTTTTTTTTTTTTTGTCTTTTTCGTGACCGGTACTCAGCCAGTGAGTGCACCGGCCATTCCTATATAGGATCCGAACCCGTGGCGGGAGCGTCACTGCGCTCCCAGTGCTGCACTCTCCCGAGTGCGCCACGGGCTCGGCCCATGATACATGAATTTGACACGTGTATCATGTATCAAATAAGTATGTAGTAAATATATATGTGATATAAATGTTGTATATATCATAAAAATAAGTAGTAAATATATTCAGTTGATTAAAACAACTAGACTTCACTTCCTCTAATACATTAAGTGTTGAGCCAGAGTATTCATTACGTTTAATTGTTTAGGTAAATTAGACCATCTGTTAAGACCTACAAGCATCATACCCATTTGTGAAATTCCTTACTGGTATCTACATACACAGCAATATCTGGGATGAGAACACATAGTTCTGGTCTACCAACAGCACTGCCAACCACCAGTACCTCCCCCTTAAAGCCACACTTTGCTCTGCTTGTAACCACAGCCAATGACGTGACAGAAAACTATGAATATATGACAAATTTGGTGCCTACAAGAAGGACTAGCATTGCCATTTGACCGGTAATCACATTTCCTCTCTTAGGCTGCATCACAGGATTGTTACTCAGGCTGGGAAAATGTTCAAGGGAAAATAACAACAGAATCACAATCAGGACAGCATTTGATTAATAGTGAATTACATAACTGTTATACTGACCTGTAAGTTCTCTAAAATCTCCAAGCACCAAGCAATTTCATTTTAACATTTCAGGGCTTTTCCAATGGTGATTCTCTTTCTGCCTTTGAAGCCCTTCTCCCAACGTCTTTCCCTACCTTCAGATTCCAAGCTCATCTCTGCCCCATCACCACCTCCCATCTCTTGAGTTACTAACTCAATAAACCCATCCTCCAGTTCTCCCCTTAAATATCACTTCCTCTGATAATCTTTCTGAATCATCTCCATATTTTCCCTTTTAATAGCACTTATCATGATTTATAATTATATAATATTTGCATGAATATTTGTTAAATCGATAACTTCCCCCATTAAACTGTAAACTCCAAGAAAGCAAAGAACTGTGTCTATCTTGGCCACCAACACCTAGCACAAGTAGGGACTCACTATATATGTGTTAATTGCATTGACAAATAAAGGTAAGAATGAATGAATAAAGTCAACAAATATTTATTTAGCATCCACAGCACATCTCTCTAATGGAGAAGGGGGGAAAAGAGATAGTTTTTCTCTTTGTTTATTGATTGTGATATATAAAATGTAATAAATCAAATATATCAGAGGCTTATTAGTTTAACCTTTTCTATATGCAATAAACCAAATACAAGAATACTTCAAAAAGTTCATGGAAAATAGAATTAAAAGATAATACAAATATTTTCATGAACATTTTGAAGTACCCTCAGAAGTTAAGTTTAAAAACACTGTTCTTAAAAAAAAAAAATCAAACATCACTTTTCAAACAACATTTTTACCTGCTCAAGATCCATGATAACCATGTTTTCTTCCTGCCACTTTGAAATTTTTCTAAAAAATAATGTTTCTGGATACCCAACCACTTTTTCAAGTTACAACTAGAGAATCAGCTCTCTTAATGCACTTTTAAATTGCCATAATCTCAGATTCTTTCTTACTCTTAGGCTTATATTATATTGTCTTCAAGGTCCAGTGCTCTTTTATCCAACACTGGCAATGTCATAGTATCAGCCATTCTGCAATTTCTTTTTGTTTCTGCCACAGGTCTAGCTACCCCTTCAAAAGGATGACTGCTTTATTTGGAGTTGGCTATTTTTTTACTACACCTTCTGAAGACATACATCTTTTAGAAAGCTATTTATAACATTTGAAATTATTTTGAAAGCAGATGCTTCCAATTAAGGTACTTAATAAGTTAGTTCAGTGATTATTAACCAGTGTTTGTGCCCTATCCGATCACTTCATGTACAGCAGCTTTGGAAGTTCAAAAAGAAACGAAGTTCAAGAAGAAAATTTATATACAAGAAGCAAATTTATCTGCAAAAATACTCTAAATTCACTAACTTAATTCTTAAAATAGATATAATTATCTCCCTTCTTCGCTCTCTCATTTTTTCTTCTGTTTCTTCTATTGAATGTCAGAGTAGGCCCTTCAAATAAAATCATAAGCTTAATACCACAATCAACTGAACACTGACATGCTAACCTTTAGTGTTAGCAATAATTACAAAGCCACAATGCTATGTTAAATAGCTGTTTAATTAAATCAAAAAACAGGAATATATAGTTGGTTAATACTAAAAAAAAAATATTTCTCAGGTAGATGTTTCCTGTCATTTCAAAACGTCAACAAGAAGGCTTCCTAAGTTCTTCAATGTATTGCACTTGAATATAGGTTTTGTAAAAAGAAATTAATTTTTGTCAAACTTAAAAAAACCTAAGCCCAGGCCTTTCCTATGCAAACTAAAAGACTCCCCATCCATGTGTTGGAATGACCAAGGCTGAAGTCATGTTGGGACCTAAAACTGCATGGGTTGTAGGCAAATTTTAAAAAGACAGTTTTTTTCTTAGCATACAGATCTCTGAGTTCTTTCTTTTCCCATGGTTATTTGATATTTTGAACCTTGGTTATAGGGAAAGATGACATCATTCACATGAGTGTAAAGTTGTTTTCCAGCCAGCCTGAAGCTGCAGACCTGCATGTACTATCCAAGGGAAACTAGGGAAGACATCTAAAATGCTATGCTGATTCCATCCCTCCAGCAGGACCCTGAGATAACAACAAGGACAGGAGCAGAAACCACACATAGTCTTGGCAAGATTGCACCTGGTCCCTTGCACATCCATCCCCCTCCCTCCTGCTTTTCATTTCCCACATTCCATTCCCTCAGCTCCTCTTTAAAACCCACCTGAAATGCTAAAGCAGGAAGACAGTTCTAGTTAGTCTCCTCAGATGTGTGATAATAAACTTCCTGCCTCGCACTAACATTTGGGATTAATGAGTCTTTTGTTTCTGATTGGAGAGCAGCAGCAGGACCTAGATGCCCATAACACATTGAAAAGTCAAATTTGGAAACAACAATTCAAAGCTTAGCACACATGTACCACACAAATCTCTATAAATGAAGTTTTATTACTCTATTTATCATTACACAATGTAATCATTTTTTGTGGTCCTTTACCAATTTCTTGCTAACCCCTCTAAATGAAGCTTTTAACTGCAATCTTATAATGCTGCTTCAGGGTCTAAATGGAAATCTGAGCTTCTGATTTGCAACTTCATGAAACATGAATCTTCAACAAAACACAATAACGATTTGAATGTAAGAACTCTTGGCATTTCATCATTTTTCTCTAGTGATTCTTAACTATATTCTGTCCTCCTAAGATATGGGAATCTCATGATACAGTTATTAATATACATAATTTTTTTGGAAGAAGTATTTCCCAAGAGGAAAAATATATATAATTAATAGTAATTACATTTTATAAAAGAAAAAAAGTCTGGTTGAAATAGACATACTTTCCATGTATGGAAAATATATTCTTTATTTAAATCACTTAAAAATAATTTATAGAAAATAGTCTCTAATTGAGATTTAAATTTGTAATTTTTTGTTAAGTACAAGGTTAAGCAAAGCATCAAATGACTGTAAAATTTATATTTCTTTTGTACATGACTCATTTTATTTTAAATATATTTCCATAAATAGTATACAACTTCAGTAAACAGTACATTCTTCAAATTTTTCTCTCAGCCATTAAATATTAATTTATAATGTCTAAAATATGGAACTAAAGATACAATTGCATCCTCTACTGTCCAAATTTTCTATTCTACATTGAGCAAAGCACTGTGTATGTTTGCTCAACATATTCACTACAAAAGAGGTAAACCACACTGGTTTCTTTTTGACATTAATTACCAGATCTTTGAAAATTTTAACTCTAATTGTTAAAATTTCTTTCGTAATGCAAATAGAAATGTGTCATTTATATAGTTACTTGTACTACCTAATTTAGAAAATGACAATTAGCAAGGCATTTAAAACATGAAGTATTCGTTAACTTACTGACAATAAATGGCAATGTTAATTACCTTTTTAACACCAGTCCTAACAAGGAAAAAATATCAAGTCATTCAAGCCAACAATTGGGTTTTTTTTTTCTAGTAATGTATAAAGTTTGCCCAATTTTTTTCTAGTTAGAAATTAGAAAAACATGTTTCTCTAAATGTTTCTCTAAAACTGCACTTCAAAGTTTTAAAAAATTAGTTTTTGAGTTGTTCCTCTTATTGTCAAAATTTTAAATATCATGAGTCAAAATTAATAGTTTATTTGTAATTTTCTTTTAAACCTGTCTTTCTAGTTTTAATCAAAGATGTTTTGAATTCAAAGCAAAGTATTATTCAAAAGACTTCCTTATAAATTTTCCATCATGGATATGAAGGATAGCACGTTGCTAATCAACCCTCCCATCAAGAATAACTAGAAAAGTTGGACCACAAAGATAAAACAAGTTAAGGCATTAGAAATTCCTAAGCAGCAAGGAACTGAAGATCCATTACCCCAGACAAAAGGGAAGTCCGGACAGGTGAACCCAACAGTCAGTGTCCTTCTGAGGCATTTACCAATTTTACAAAACACTCCTAAGAGGATAAGTAATCGAGCACAATCTAAAAGCTGAGAGGCTAAGAAGTTAAGCAAAGCTTCTAAAACCCTCCTGGGTCTGGAGAAATAAAAAATGGAATTCAGGCCAAACCAGCTGAAAGCCATGAAGGCTAAACTTTAACTGTTAATAATTCAGTACCCAATAATACCGAAGCCCTGATTTGTTTCTGCTCAATCCATATTGGATTAAGGTGGTCTGTCCCTAGCCTTCCTGCCTGTCAGGAGCAGAAGGAATCCTCCTGAGGCAAGATCTAGATCCTCAAATTATCTCTACATTTCTTCACACACAATGTCAAGATTCAATCAAACACAGGTATAAGAAGACAATACCCCTTAACCTAAAACTAAGAAAAAATAAATAAAAGCATATAACAGAAGCAGACCCATGGGGGATCCCAATATTGGAACTACCAAACATGAACTTTAAAATAATTGTGACAAATATGTTTTAGAAATGTGATGAAAATGTTGGTAATTTCAGCAGAAAACTGGAAATTATGGAGGAAATTTAAATAAGAATGTTAGAACTAAAAAAAGCAGTAACTAAATTTTAATAACTCTGTAGATAAGTTAAACAACAGAAGACAGAATTAGTAAACTGGAAGATAAGTCCAAAGAATAAATAATATAGAAAAAAGGATGTAAGATGAAGAGTCATGAGAACAAGTCTCACATATGTAACTGGAGTCCCAAAAGGACAGAAAAGAGAGAATAGATCAAAAACAATATTTGAAAAAATAATCGCTATAAATATAAAGCCATAGATTTCAAGGGGCACCATAAACCACAAGCATAATAAATACGAAACACACAGACACATATACCTAGATTTATCATTGTAAAACTACTTACAATCAAAAATAGAGAGAAAATACCATAAGACAACAGTTGACTTTTTAATAGAAAAAGTGAAAGCCAAAGGACAATAGGATGGTAGCCTCAAAGGGTTGAAAAAAAAAATAAAACTGCCAACCAAGAATTTTAGACTTGACAAAAATATCCTTTGAAAATAAAGGTAAATAAATAAATTTTCAGAGAAACAAAAACTAGAGAATTTGACACCAACAGATCTAAGGTAAAAGAGACACTAAAAAATTCTCTTCAGGTAGAAAGAAAATGAACCTAGATGAAAGCACAAAGATATAAGAAAAAAATAAATATCATAGAAAGGATAAATATGAGGGTAAATGTATATGAATTATTATTGCATAAAACACTAATAACAATAATACAAAAGATGGTAGGAGACCAATAGAGTTAAGAGTGTTGTTAGGTCACTGCATTGTCTGAGTAGTAAAAAATGTATTAACTTATCTTTAATTTTACTAATTCTAGGATGTATTGCACATTGTACACTTTAGAGTAACCACTTAAAGAAACAGAACATATAAATAACAAATTTATGAAGAAAAAATTAAAAATTAAAAATTTAATTGATTAATACTTTTTAAAATTATATAAATAAATAAATATATAAATAAGTATATAAATAAATAAAAATAAAATAAAATAATTGATTAATTCAAGAAGAAGCAAAAAAGGAAATGAAAATTAACACAGGAAAGGTAAAAAAAAAAGTAATATAATAGATCTAAACCAAAATATATCAGTAATCAGACTAATGCAAACATTAAATTCTCCATTTACTAGACAAAGATTGTCTAACTGAATAAAAAGGAAAAACAACCATATATATCTTACAAGACATAATTTTATGCAAAAAACCAGAAAGATTTACAGTAAAAAGACGACAAACATAAACCCATCACAAACTAAAAGGACAGTGGTATGGCTTTAGTATAACACCAAAGAGGATTTTAAGACACTAAGCATTAGGGCCGGCCCATGGCTCACTTGGGAGAGCATGGTGCTGATAACACCAAGTCAAGGGTTAAGATCCCCTACCAGTCATCTTAAAAAAAAAAAAATAATAATAATAAATAAATAATAAAAATAAATAAATAAATAAATAAATAAAAAATAAAAATAAAAATAAAAAAATAGAGTTTCGGGCCGAGCCCGTGGCGCACTCGGGAGAGTGCAGCGCTGGGAGCGCGGCAACGCTCCCGCCGCCGGTTCGGATCCTATATAAGGATGGCCGGTGCACTCACTGGCTGAGTGTCGGTCACGAAAAAGACAAAAAAAAAAAAAAAAAAAGACACTAAGCATTACTAAAGAGGGACATTTCACAATAATAAAACAATTAATTTGTCAGGAAGTAATATTAATTCTAAATTTATATGCACCAAATAATAGCCTCAAAATATGTGAAGTAAAAATTCACAGTGCTAAGAGGAGATATAAACAAATCTATAATCTTATTAGGAGATTTCAACTCAATGCTCTCAATAACTGATAGACCTAGCAGACAGAAAATGAATCAGAATGTAGAATATTAGAACAATATACCTAATAAACTTGGCTTGATTGCCATTTGTATAATACTGCACCCCAAAATTGCAGAACACATCATTTTCTAATGCATAAACAATATTTATTAAAATTGACTACATGCTAGGCTATAAAACAAGTCTTGACAAACTTATAAGAATTAAAATCATAGCCTCTTGCTGCAGAAGAATTAAGCTAAAAATGAATAATAATTTTCTGAATAAATTTGAAAAGGGATTTGATAAAAATCAAAATCCATTCATGATTTTAAAGTAATCTTACTTATCTGATAAAAGATACATATACATGTACACACACAAACAATCTACAAAAACACTTCATATTTAAAGGTGAAATGTTTAAAGAATTTTTTCCTGCTATCACAAAAAGAAATAGATGTCCATAATTACCACTCTTATTTAATATTATAATTGGGGTCCTGGTCACAGAAATAAGGTAAGAAAAAGAAGTAAAATACGTAAAGATTAGAAAAGATTACATAACTGTACAGAGAACTACAGATAAACTATTAGAATAAGTGAATTTGGCAAGGTCAATATATACAATGTTAATATTAAAACTTAAAAATATATTTAAGTCTCTCTATATTTAGAGAGTCCTGAAATAAAGCTACATATATATATGCTATTTCATTTACAACAAATGTGGCACTACACAAATGATGGTCTTTTTTTTTTTTTTTTTCCTGATCGGTAAGGGGATCGCAACCCTCAGCACAGTAGTGTCCGCACCACGCTCAACCAGTGAGTGCACCAGCCATCCCTATATAGGATCCGAAGCTGCGACCTCGGTGCTACCAGTGCCACACTCTCCTGAGTGAGCCACGGGGCCAGCCCAAATGATGGTCTTTTTAATAAACAGTGCTGCATCAACTAAATATCCATCTGTAAAGAAAATGAGTCTTGTACCCTTCTTTATGCAATACACAGTAATTCAATTTCAGATGAACTGTAGACCTAAATGTGAGAGATAAAATAATAAAGCTTCTAAAAGATAGCATAGGATAGTATTTATTAACTTAGAAGGTAAGGGTGTCTTAAACAAGAAACAAAAAGCATTCGCCCTAAGGAAAAAAAAATTGATAAATGAACCAAAGTAAATGTAGAAAATTCTTTTAACCAAATGACACCACTGGGGTGGATATATATCATTATATATTTGTCAAAATCCAGAGAATGTACAACAAGAGTGAACCCTAATGTAAACTATGGATTTGAGGTGATAATGATGTGTCAATGCCCGTTCATTAGTTGTAACAAATGTATCACTCTGGTGGAGGATGTTGACAGTGGGGAGGGGGTGCATATGTGGGAGCAGGTATATGATAAATCTCTCTATCTTCTGCTCAATTTTGAATTTAAAATTGCTCTAAAAAATAAAGTATGTTTGTTAAGGAAAAAGAAAACGGTACCATTAAGAAAGTCAAAAGGCAAACTGCAAAATAGAAAAAGATATTTATAATATATATTTATTCAGCAAAAGATTTATATACTCAACATATATCTGGAAATCCTAAAACTCAGAAGTAAAGACAGACAACCCTGTAAAGAAATGTGCAAAATACATGAACAGGCATTTAATCAAAGAGGATATCCAAATAGCCAATAAACATATGAAAATTTGCTCATTTTATTAATCGCCAGGGTAATGTTAATTAAAATAATAATGAGATATAACTACACTTACCAGAATGACTAACACTGAAAAAAACAAATCACAACAGCAAATGTTAGTTTGCAAAACCATGGGAACTCTCATGCACTACTAAAGAGAGCATAAATTGATATAGTCATTTGGGAAAACTTAGGGGGCAATATCTACTTAAACTGAAAATAGGTATATCTCATAATCTAGAAACTCCTATTCTAGGTAAATACCTAAGAGAAATATATACATATTATCACCAAATGATATTTACAGCAGCATTATTCATAATATCCCAAACTGGCAACACCACAAATGTCCATCAACATTATAATAGATAAATATACAATATATTAACACAATAGTATACAAAGTACAGTAAAAAAAGTGAATGCTGCCACAAGTAAAAACCCCAATAAAACTCACAATGTTGAGCAAAATAAGTCAGAAATAATAGGATATTAATTACATGGGCCAAAAAAAGATATGGTGACTATAATGGTTACCTTTGGGGAAGAAAGTGGGGCTTTCTTCAGAAAATCAGGAAATGCCATGTGGAGGGCTGAGAAAGTTCTGTGTTTTGATCTGAGTGGTGGTTTTACTGGTGTGTGTGTTAAGGATGACTCACTGAACACTTATGACTTATGCACTTTTTATTATGTGTCTTATAATTTATTAAGAAAGCTTAAAACAAAAAGCCTTATTTATTTTATTTTAAAAATTGGGAGAGAATTACTCAATTTTATTTTAGATATCTACAAGGTGCAAGGAACCATCTTAAGTGATCAAAGCCTCAAAGTCCAATCCAGCATATTTATATTGTACAATCAACTGCAAGATTTGGGAAAATAAAAAATTAATTAGACATACATTTTATCCTCAAAATGACAGATATAGGATTATCTAGGTAAATTGACATGCACTATGGTGTGTGTGTGTGTGTGTGTGTGTGTGTGTGTGTGTGCATGTGTGTATTCCAGATCTCCAAATTATCTTGATTTAATATATCTTAAATGTCTCAATAAAAGAATTTACTAAATGTGTATAACTCAGGTATAATTTTCACGTATATATATTCAACAAATTAGGAAAAAACCTTTAGTAGAAGTATGTCTTAAGAACTGGGGTAAAACAGGAAAAGGCTCCATTTGACCTTTGCTCAGAAGGAAAAGTAAGGTCTGAAAAGTGGAGGAAGGGAAGGAAGATGTTTTGAGTGGGGAAGGGCATAAAGAAGGGTACAATGTGGGGAAAGCAGACATGGGGTCAGGGTTCATTTTGGCTGAAGCAGAGGGCTCTGGAGAGCAGAGAAGTGAGTGGGTGAAAACAGCAGGGAAGGTAGATGAGGGCCAGACTACAGAGTGTCTTGGAATGCCAAACTAATTAATGTAGACAACATGCACTCAGTACTGAAAAGGCAGCTACAGAAGTGCCATAAGCACAGTTTTATTTTAGAAAAATCATTCCAACAGCATTGTGTTAAGTGAATTGAAAACTGAAAAGACTGGGGTCAAGGACACTGGCTAGGAAGCTGCTGCAATACTAAAGATCTAATCAAAATATGGGACCAGGGAAGGGAAAAATGAAGACATCGCCCAAGATTACTGTCAAAAACATCATTCACTCTCAATATCAATGTTAATTGCTCCTACATAAACAAGTATTTCCAAGAGTCATTCTGTAAACTTCTATATGTGTGAACTGTAAACAGAGATCAAGCACCTGTCTGTGTAAGCAGGTGCAACTTTTCAAAAAAGTTCACTCTTATCGAGAATCACTGATGAACGCATCTAATCTTTGCAGAGCCAGGCTCCTCTACCTGAAGGTACTTCCGTACAGTCCCATCAAACGCAAACACCATGCCTAGTGCTGACTGGAGAACAAGTGAAAATCATTAAAGAACTACTGAGTGGGCACCCTACGTGTATAACTCCCCCCATCTTCAGAGTGCCTTCATGACCGCTGCTGCCCTTTCATACCACACAGGCCTGACTCAGTGCTCAAGGATCCAGGTATTTCCTCCTGTTTCCCAACAAACTATTCTAAGATAGTGAATTTACAGGTGCTAGTTATTTGCTGCATGACTTGGTTGGCTCATTCTTCTCATTCCACCTCTTTCTGAGGAGAGGACTTCTACCGGAACAAGAGTTAACTCTTATGTGATACAGAATCAAGAAGAAAGGAAAGGATGAAAGAACAGGAGACGTAGGGGCTTGGGATAATGGTGGAATTTTCACTGATATGAGATGGAGACAGGGGAGTAGCATTTGTAGTATGCAAGCCAAAAATATTGGGAGAAGAAAATGGGATTTGTAAGTATCCCCCTTCAGGAATGTTTTAAAAATCCAAACAGTGTTCTTTTAATGAACTTTGGGTTGTTGACCTGTTAATTTGACCCCGCACTGAGAGACTGGACCATGTAGATTCTGACTTTGTAAGATCACAATAAATAAAATAACCTAAAGGTATTACAGTGATACATGAAAACAATTTAGATTTTTTTTTTAAATAGAAGGAGGGGGGAATCTTTGGTTGCATTTCACGTCAATCCATAAAAGGACTCAGCCATTCCAGCTTCTACAACCCTGATTTTGCATGGCAATTTGGGAAGGAATTACAGAAGTGAAGGACTCAAAAGACCAAACCAAGGCCCACCATTGAGCACTGATGACATTGACATGACAGCACAGCCTGTGGGTTATGGAGATCTTCCTAAGTCAGAACAGGGAAACAATGAAGCATTCCATTCATGCAACTCTTGGTGTCTGTATTACACCCATCAAACCCTTGTTACAGTCAGGAATACAATGGGAAATTGAAGGAAGAAGATCATGAATAACAACAATTAACAACAATATTAATTATTATTGTAGTATCTGACATTTATTGAGTGCTTACTATTATAGTGTCTTATACTTATTAGTGTGGAGTACTGTGCTAAGTGCTTTTCATAGGTGACCCCAAGACTCACAAATTTATGAGGTTGATATTTTTGTTATTATCCTTAGTTAAAAGAAGAGAAAACTGAGAATGATTAACAATTAAGCAACTTGTTCAAGGCCACACAGTTAGTGAGTACAAAAGCTGGGCTTCAAACTCAGGAATTCTTGACTCCAGAGCCATGGTGTTTATAACTACAATGAGATCCAACAGCTGTGATGATGACGATTATGAAACTTTTATTAATACATAGTCTGTGCACACACAGATAAGCCCATCACCAAAACCCCAGATTTAGCAGTGTGTCATACCACTGTCTTTTCAGACCTACGTAAAGTTATAAGATCCACGATGTGGGCTTAGCCTCATTCTCAAGGGCACGAGAGGCTTCTCCTAGAGTTTTGAAGCCAACTTTCTTGGAACAGGGCATCTGCTTCATGACCCATATCAACTAATGAAGCTAATTATATAGCTATATAGCATCAACTCCTCTGCCAACATGTAATTTTTAGTCAAATAAGTGCTGAATTTAGAAAAAGTTGGAAAAAGATCATTTTAAGAAATTTACTTTATATTGTATTCTTCCATTTGCTAGTTTTATAACTTTCCTGATGCCTTCTATGTAATCGCATTTTAAAAACAGAACAGGAACACATTCCTCAAAGCTAGAATTCTCCATGGACTGTTTTTTTTGTTTTTTTTTTCCAATGAAAATTTTGTGGAGAAATGAATGCGTGTATGTGTGGTTTAGTTCAAGAAGAGGCTTAGTTCATGATGAAAAAGTTCTCAGAACTAGGACTTATTATCAAAAGTTATAGCTCAAAGAGGCACAGTAAGACATTTCCAATTAGAAAAAAGAAAACTTTTAAAATAAATGCTGGTTTCCTGTATATTCTTCTGCTAAAAAGTGTTTGTACTTAGTTACATCATTTTTACTGGACGTCACTTTGGAAACAGTAAGTTGGACTCAACATAAAACAGAGTACACTAGAGAAGCAGTTATAAATAACTTCATTTCACCAAGAGGGTGAGGACAGTCATCTGCCAGTATACAAACCCACAAACCACCAACTTTTCCAAACTTCAGATTCATGATGTCTCAAGATATTCAAAAGTAAAAAAAAAAAAAAAAAAATGAAAATAACTACTGAACACTATTATGCTGTGTGGTCCTCCAATTATAAAACTTAAACTACTATCTTATAATTGAAACTTTTCTATAAATTATTCAGATTTTAAACCAAAATCTTTTTCTTGTTCCTTTTAAAAAAATTAAGTTACTTTTCGTTGCTTGTGAAGATTAAAATCTAGTTGCTATGTTACTAAGGAGAAAGAAAGTCCATACCTAAATATATTGGCAATTATTGGGAGAGGAGTTACTGTAGGACTGACATGTACTTCTGAAGATGGGAATGGTCCAAGATACCACAAAAAGGATCTTCCCAGTGATGATGACTATTAGAAAGGGCCAGCCATACAGATCTCATGTGCCCCCAATTTGCCAGGATACAGCTAATTTAAAAAAATACGTCTTGTCACATTATGTGCCACCAATGTTTTATTTGGAGAGTATAAACCAGTACATACCCAGTATTATATGGGCACAGTAATTACTGCTTGGAATTATGAGGCGGAGGTAGGGCAGATGGAGAATGATTAAGATAAAAGTAACTACATTTTAATTATTTTAAATACTAGTTATTCAAAAAGTCACTGAAGGCCTGTCAATCCAATGGCCCAAATCTTTTATCAACCCAATGCCAGATAAAATGGTGAAATCGGTGGGGAGAATTCACTGGTTTGATGACAAATCTCTTCTCACAAGGCAAAACCTCTAAATTGAACAGAGAAATACTACTGATTAAGCATGCAATCATAGAACTGATTTGTGATTAAGAAATGATCTCTAGCAGCCACTTATTCTCTACCAATTGTGTTGCTATTAATTCTTTACACTAAACACAGCTGTATGTTTACTAAATTGAAACCAATGTGAATTATGAGTAGGGGCTAAGGCCAGGTGAAAATAAAACAAATGAGCACATTTGCGTTCTTAATAATTTTTCTACATTCAATATTTTATTTGGGGGACTTTCTTCTGAAAGCTTTTGAGTAAAAAAAAATGGCAAAAAAGAATTTGTGCACATATGTTTATGTATTCAAGAAAAGAATATTCAACCTGGGCGTTGGTCCATGGGAAAGCCTGCACAACATAATCCAGCCCACCAAACATACTTGGCATTTATTAATAAGAAAATTCCAGGTTAGTTTCTTGCCAAGAGATGTTTTCCTTTCCAAAAATTATCTTTGGCCACATTTCACATTTGATTTACTCCCTTTGGTGCATTAAAGAAATAAAAGACCTAGAGTCCAATTTTTCTGAACTCTGGTGAAAGAAATATAAATCTATTCACTGAAATTGTTCTCAGAAAGAATATAATTTTATGAAATGTACTTACTTGAGTCTTTGATTTTTATTGTACTATAAATTCATATGCATTTTGCTATAAACCATTTTCAAAACATCCTCCAAATAGGCATAGTTCAGTAAGTTCTATATCTTATTTTTATTACCAATAATAGTAACTTGTATTTTAAGTATTGATATCAAAGTATTTTCATATCACTTAATTTGTTCACTTGAGTTAATTAGGGTTAATACTTATTTGCAGTATTATCATCCTAGACTGACTTCTCTCTGGCCTTAGGAATGTGCTAATTTAAAGGCTTATATACAGAACTGCAAATTTGCAACGTGAATTAAGTGTTGTTTGTTCTTCATGTAAGATGTCAAGTGGTGAGAATAGGCCAGTGAACTCTATGGAATTATAAGGAGAGTAGATTCTTAGAGAATAGAGGACCTTGGACAATAAACCATACACTCTCATAAAACTTTAAACAGTATTTTTTCAAGAGGCCAGTTATAGCTAAACCAGAATAAACATATGTGTTAACAGATATGTTGGAGTCATGGGATCAAGTAGGACTTACAGTGGAAAGGCAGAACAAAAAATATTTTTGAGTGATGGAAACAAATGTGATTGGCAAGTAGGAAAGTGGAGACTACATTTTAAATGAAGAAATGGGTAAACTAATCTTCTACAAGGGTGCCAAGAATACACACTCGAGAGAGGATAGTCCCTTCAATAACTGACACCGGGAAAACTGGATATCCACATGCAAACGAATGAAATTAGACCTTTATCTCTCATCATATGCAAAAATAAGCTCAAAATGGATTTAAGAATTAAACATACAGCATGAAAGTTTAGAATAAAACTCTTAGAAGAAAACATAAGGGAAAAGCTTCCTGACATTGGCCTTGGCAATGATTTCTTGGCTATGACATCAACAGCACAGGCAATTAAAGCAAAAATAGACAAGCGGGATTACATCAAAATAAAAGCTTCTGGACAGCAAAGAAAACAACAGAGTTAAAAGCAACTTATGGAATGAGAGGAAATATTTGCAAACCATACATATGATAAAGGATTAATATCTGAAATATGTCAGAAACTCCCACAACTCAATAGCAAAAAACCAAATTATCCAATTAAAAAATGGACAAAGGACTTCAATAGACATTTCTCCAAAGAAGACATACAAATGGCCATCAGGTATATAAAAAAGTGCTCAAAATCATTAATCATAAGAGAAATCAAAATCAAAACCACAATGAGCTACCACCTCACATCTGATAGAATGGCTATTATTTAGAGAAAAAAAAAGTAGTAGTTTTGGCAAGAATGTGGAGAAATTGGAACCCTGGTACACTGTTGGTGGGAATATAAATTAGTGCAGCCACTATGGAAAACAAAATAGAGGTTCCTCAAAAAATCAAAAGTAGAACTACCATATGATACAGCAATACCACCTCTGAGTATATATCCAGAGGAACTGAAATCAGGATCTCAAAGAAATGTCAGCCTGTCTGCGTTTCCTGCAACACTATTTACAGTAGTCAAGACATGGAAGCAACCTAAATGTCCATGTACAATGAATGGATAAAGAAAATATGGCATATACATATAATTAAATATTATTCAGCCTTTAAAAAGAAGGAACTCCTGCCATTTTCACAACATGGATAAACCTGGAGAACATCATCCTAAGTGCAATAAAGCCAGTCACTGAAGAACAAATATTACATGACCCCATTCTTATGAAGAATCTAAACTAGTCGATCCCATAGAGGCAGAGAGTAGAACAGTAGTTGCCAGAGACTGGGGGGAGGGGAAAATGGAAAGGTGTTACTCAAAGAGTACAAAGTTTTAGTTATGCAAGATGAGTAAGTCCTTGAGTTCTACTGTACTGCATAGTGCCTATAGTTAACGATATTGAATTATGTACTTAAAAATTGCTAAGAGGGTAGATCTTATGTTAAGTATCCTTATCATAAATAAAATAAAATAAATGAAATACATCAGGAGAAAATGTGTAGAAGACTATATACAATTTTACCTTTTGAGATGGAGAACAAAATATGTAGAAAAGGTGAGATCTGTTGACCTGGGGGAAGCAACTGGTACAGGATTCCTGTGTCTTGAATTTAATGACAGGTAAGGAAACTGGAGGTTTCCACATGCCTTGATAATTGGAAGTGGTGTGCTTACCTGAGCCCTAATTTTATGAAACATATTACTACGTGTTCAGCCTAGAATACCCATGTCAAGCATATAGGTACTTCTGGATTTTATTTTAATGTTCAGAAAGCAAAAATTATATTACTACAAAACCAAAATCTTAAATATATTGCAATGGACAAAACACAAAAATATGTACCAATTATAACCAGTAATTATCGTGTATATTGGTCATAAGACACTGTGAAAAGTGTTGTTGAGTCGTAAAATGCATAACAGAGAATATAGCACTTTTATTATTATCAGCAGTAGCAGCAGCAAAAACAGACCTTGAGATATCTTTTCTATGTAGTGATGTAGAGCTTGAAAGTGAAATCAAGCCAGTAGATCATTTTGGCCATCTAGAAACTTAGTATTTACATTAAGTTAGATAAGATATACAGGAGCCAGATGTAAATAAATGAGCATCATTCTTAGCAGAGTAAGGAATGAAAAAGAGTGGCATAAATGGAGGAAATAATTCTCCAGAATCTGTAGCCTTACTCAAATGCTCTGCATTAAAAATTAAGTTTCTCCATTAGCCTCAAAAATACATTAATTACAACATCACACATTGTTATTCATACTCAAATGACAGTTATGAGTATTCATTTGTGTACAATCCTAAGTGGGGCTTAGGAATGAGTTAGTCATTAAAGATACTCACATATCTACCAAGTCTCTCTCCTTTCAGGCCCAGGGTAAAACTGCATTTCCCTACCTGCTTGATCTCAGACACAGGATACAATTCTATTTGGCTGGTGAAAGTGAGTGACTGTGACATGAATGTGTCTGCAGAGGCGTTCAATCGCCAGTGTGGGGCGCTGTTGCTCTCCCCGCCCTGCCAGGTCAGTCTTGGAAGCACGTGTCTATCCAGAACCTCTGTCAGCTTTGGTTCATGAACAAAACTCCAGCAAGCCCAAAACGGACAGATGAGCAAGAAATAAATGTTTATCCAGTTCTAGCGCCTGAGAATTTGGGATTATCTGTTACCACACCCAAGCTTAGCCTTACTAACTGATATGCAGAGCACGGTAACAGCATTACAAAAAATGTAACAAAACAAAACAAAAAATAGTCCTCTTCTTCCTCTTAATTTGGATTTAATTTTCTCAGTTCAATTGTCCAATTGGAACACTGGAAATTTACTCCTCTCCTTTTTGCAAGTAGTGATTTGCAAGGATGACGTATGTCTAATTGAATATGCATGTGTTTAGCACCTTGAACAAAAGACCAGTAGATCCCAGGTAAGCAACCTTTTCCACAGAAAGATCCACAGAAAGTTCAGTACCCTTTGGGGCAGTGTGTGTGGTTGCACCATTGATTTGAAGCTCAAATCATATGAACCAAGATTTATTTAAGACCCTGAGACAACGATAAAGAATTAACCAGAGAAATTAGCCTATGACACGGAAAACAGTGCTACGAAAGTGGGATTTGGGGTACTTTTATTTACTTTTATACTCTGTGCAACAGATACAAATTTACAAGGAAGAAAGGGAGGGAGGTGAGGGGGTGGAGGAAAGAGGGAGAGGCGAAGTGAGAAAAGGAGAGAGAGAGAGAGAATGAAAGGCAGACAGAAAGACAGGAAGGAGGGAAGATTTGCTAGGGTTCTAGTTAAAACCATGGAAATGATGGGGAAGAAGATATAAGAGGCCTGAGGTTTTGCAGTAATTTACGGGAATCAACAAGGGCCCTTTATGAATAACAGGGCTGCATGAACTCAGTGAAATGCAGCAGACAGCTAGTTCTACGTGCCTCTATGAAAACTAAGTACCACAGGCCACTCTCGCTATTGCAGGCTCCAGGGAACCCTGCTTCTTCCTTCCTTCTGCCCTGTAGACCATGGATCACAGGACCCACAAGGATACCATCAATGAATAAAGGGGCCAAGCATATTATTTTATACTATCTTTGTTTGTTAAATTCCTAAGTATATTCCTCATTTCTACCAAGAAATAGGGTCTCTTAATTTTCTTGTAAACTCTACCCTCTCAAACTATCTTGCTTTTTTTTCATTTTTGATAGAAAATATTTTCTCTGCTATAAGAAAATATGGCAAACATGGTGATGAATGCCAACTGACACTTGGCCCCAGAAATGAGGAGTGGTGTGGACTGTATTGAATTGGAAAGCACCGGGGCCAGCCATTACTCAGCTCCTGATGGATGTCATGCAGGACTGAAGTCTGGTGGTGTAGCATCTCCCTTTTTGGGGGAAATGATCATGGATAAGGTTTTAGGTGAGATCTGTCAACTTTAAAATTTTATTCAATTTTTTTAATGCCAAAAGAAAAAATGTAAATCTCTAAGCTCAATGTAGCTCATGAGCCAACACTCCATGCCTCCTAGCCACTTTTCTAGAAAACCAACCAGGCTACCCATCTACTAATCAAGTCCAATCAGTTCACATGGATTTCACATGATGTGCCAAGCAGCAAGCTAAGCATTTTGCAAAAATTATCTCATTTGCTCTTCACAAGAACCCCATGAGTACAGAGAAGGAAACTGAGGCTTACAGAGTTTAAGTAACTTACTTTAAGGTCAAGGTAAGTGGAAGAGTTGAGATTCAATTACTGATATAGCCCAGTCCTTTAACCATTATGCTCCATTATCCTTCTCACATTGGTTAAGCCCATATCCCAGACACAGACCCTGAGACTGTCACCTTCAGATAGTACCAGCTAAAAGACCAATAACTGACCACCAAAAAAGAACCACCCCAGATTCCATGTGAGAAAAATATTCCTTTCCCTTTCACTGTTTTCTTTACTTAAATATTGAGATCTGGTTTTCCAGAAAGAATATTACTTTGTTAGCCCATTTTATCAGAAATGTCAGAAAAAGAACATGGGTATTTCTGGTTGAGTTCCGAGCACCCGACTCATCCCATGAGCATCTGCTCCTTCCAAGCAGCTTGACATTTCGGATGAAAGCAAATTCCGAGCGCGCTCCAGGATGAGAACTGCCAACTAGATGCATGAATTGCCCGACGGTAATAAGAATATTTAATACTCCCCAAATCTTCTTCCTAGCATTCTAGGAAGACTCCGTCATGTCTAATCGCAGTTTGTGCTATCTGGCAGGGTTGACACACGTATTCCACCCGTGGGTTTTGACTGACCCAAATCCCACAAGTTGAATATTGAAACCTTTTTCATTTCCACTGGTCTGACAGTCTCTCCGTGTGTAGTGAACCTTGCAGCAGCTTCTGTTTAATACCCGTGGTCTTTCTGCAAAAGCGACAGCTCAAGCCTGTGCAAACTGAAGACGTGCTACCAAAGTAAAAATCATTTTTGTTTCCCAGGAAAGATTTAGCTCAAATTCTTTGACAATAACCTGATTTTCATCCTGATATTAACCTGAGCTTTTTTTCAGAGTCAAAGGAAGATTTATGTTTGACATTATTTATCAACAAGTGCTCGAACTGTGCCAACACTGCTGTGTATTTTAGACTCCTCTCAGAATTTATCTTCTCTACCAAGTAATCACAGCAGGAGGGGCTGGGATTTTAGATTTGAAACTCCCATCATCACATTCCCCATTCAGAGGACCTTCAAAGCAATTCAGTCAAATATCTGGAATGCACTTACATGGTTTGTTAAAACTATTAAACCTGTTGTTGGTAAAGATGAAGCCTAATCTTTAGAGATTAATTTAACCAAGGTTCCTTTGTAAACAATTGTCACATGCCAAAAGATATTTCCACATGCTCTTTTATTCTGAAAATTTGATTTTGGTGGTTGCATTTCTGAGCTTGGGTATAGATCCTGGCACTACCACTAACTGTCAGGAAAGCTTAGTGTCTGCCTCTTGATACTTTCTTTAACAAAAGAGTAGCTTTGGTACTTATGTGGCCATATGGTGGTGTTTTACAACAATTCAACATTAGGAATATTCATTTAAGTCTTAAAAGTGAAAAAAAAAGACCTATAAATTTGTTGATTTGAAATTATGTATTTAAGTTCTAGATAAATTAGTCCACAGGGGATGATTAAATCATGTACGGCATATTGATTTAATGGAAATTATGAATCCTTTATAACTATAATTATAAAGACTGTAATAACGTAGAAAAGATTTTATGACAAAATGTTTAGTTTTAAAAAGATAAACAAGCTTTATAGAGATGATGAGCACAACTATGGAAATGTACATGTGCATATGGACAAAGATAGAAAAAAACATGGAAACTAAAAACAGCTCTTTTACAGTGATAGGATTTACAATTTTAAAATATTTCCTCTATGATAGTACTAAAATAAGGATTTTTAAAAATATGTGTATATAATTTAAATAAGAGATTGCCTGATAGTGTTAATGTAAGTATTCAGATTCTGATTTCTAGCCATTTCTAAGTGTGACCTAGAAGGACTTTTTGATCACTGCTGTGAATTTTACTATTTATTTCACCAAGCAATAAACATAAGTAAAAGTAAACATATTAAAAGTGTTTTAAGAGACAATTTTCTTCCAAGAATAAAAATGTCTACTTTTAAAAACAACATACTTCCCTGCCGCAGGAAGAGCTACCAAATAAATGTACTTAAACATCACAGTATAGCCTAATAATTTCCTCAAGCATTTCTTTGGAAGGAACTTTGCTAAATCCATCCCCAGACATTTGCCTTCCAGGACTCCTTTAAAAGAAAATGGTTTAATAAGCAGGCACTCAAACTCAATCCATCTTTCAAAATCTTTCTTTCAAATAAAAGAACTTAAGATTTTCTTAAGGGTAATCATTTTAGAGTAGAGTGGGACACTTAGAAATAGCCAAAGGACAAGAGCTCCCACCACCCGCTCCACCCACCCAACACTTCTTATGGCGCTGTGACAGCTTGACATCTGTCCACGACAGACCCAAAGCACCACAGCCTGCCTTGCCTGAGAAGGTGAGTCTGTAAGCTACCTGGTGTGGAGTACAAAGTCCTCCTGCTCTGAGCTCCTCCACTACCACCTCCAATAAAAAATATTTCTCCTTTTGCCTATGGTGCTCTGATTGATAAAGCTTAAGGTGAGGTTTTCAATATAAAAATTTGCTATATCTTTTCTAAAGGGACAGCCACCCAAAGACAGGAGGAAAATCACATGAGTGCATGAGTTGCTACAGTGTATGTTCTCACTGGAAATCCCACCGCATCCCCATGTTGAATCAGAAGACTTTTCATGATTTGGGTATCTCCTGTATCCACAGGAATATATTTATCAAAGCTCTTCTGTGAGATCAAGGTCTTCAGTCACCTCATCCACATGGCCTTCTCACAACCCAGTTTAGGCACATTTTTCCACACAGAGTCTAGCAAGGGTAGGAACTGGGACATATAATAAGGTCTGGAAGATTCAGAAGTCCTACTGAAAGAAAGATGCAAGATATAAGACATGAGCATGAGTGTGCTGATCTTATTTGGCAGAAGGTTAAGTAACTTGTTAAGGCTGAGACAGAGAAATGGCAATAGCCCGGTCTGGCTGAAGCTTAGGATTTGAAGGTAGAGGCTAAAGATAAACCATGTCTTGAAGTACACAATAATTCATAATAAAATATTAGAACATTATCCCAAGGTAGTGGGAAATACTGGAAATGTTAAGTAGAAGTATGATGATCAATCAGTGCTTTAACATGACAAATTAGGGCATTGTAAGCATATTTTCAAAGGGTGAAAGCATTTTCTTAAAAGGGAGAGGTTGCCATTGTTTTTATATAACTAACCCATGACTACTTACTGTTATCCTATGGGTCAAAGACTAGCAGGGAATGTGAGAGTAGTGATTAAAGGGAAAGAAAAGAACACCTCAGGGACTGAGAATGTCTAGGTGGACAGCTACTGGCAAAATGAGCTAGGTTGACTGGTGTGTGCAGAAAAGGGACAACTGCTCACCCACTCCACTTCACAGTGCTGGCTCAGAGGACATGCTCTAGAGATGGGGGTTCTGGTTCAGAGCAGCACTTGCCTCCTCTCCTCTCTTACTGCCCCACTCAGTGACAGAAGTGCCTTGACTATAAGTGAGCTGAAGTGCTTAAAAAACACTGGGACCTGAAGACTTCACTTAATGAGAAGTGAGATTGAAATGAGATTTTGTATACTCAAGGTACTCTGGGTTAAAAATATCAACTCGTTCAAAGGAAACCAAGATGGGTGACATCACTCCTGGTATCCATGCCCTTTCCCATGTGACTATGTGGTTCCACCCATAAAAAGGCAGAATATATTTTTTTTGAATCTTGATTTTGACTTAATTTGGTTGATGGGATGTTAGCAGACGCAATGTAATCAGGAACCTGAACTAAGCATGCACACTGGGGCTTGTGTTCTGTTACTTCTGCCATCACCATGAGAGAACATGACTGTAGAGGCTGCTATTCCCCAGAGGAGGATAAGAGACATGTGGAACTGAACTGCTCCAGTGGACGCATAGACTTTCAGGCAGAAGCCAAGCCTCTTTGGCCACCACAACTTGAAGCAATTCCCTCATCCAAGCTCAGCTGGACACCAGTAACTCAATTCACACACACAATAGTCACTCCAAACGATTGTTTATTTTTTTAAGTTATTGAGTTTGGTGGCATTTTGTTATTCAGCAAGAGCTCGTCAAGCAGCAAGAGCAAAGATAGATGTACGAGAGGCTTTCAAAAAGTTCGTGGAAAGACTCGTATTATCTTTCAATTCCATTTTTCCACAAACTTTTTGAAGTACCCTCCTTTTATACATACATATACTCATATCATCAATTTTCTACCTTAGTTTTGGTATTTCTTATTTATGTATTTGTTTGTGTAGTTGGAACCTCAAAATTGAAAGTGGCCTGGGTGCCTCTTACCTCTAAGAGGCTCGATTCAACAACACTGAAATTATCAACATCAATTCCAATGTTTTTGTGTCCTTAATTCCTCCTGGACAGTTCAGCACCCACAGAAGCAGTGTCCATCAAATCATCCCAGCTCACTCTTCTTTGACTACTCTTTGCTAAGCAGCATCTGATACTTGCACCTACAGGTGATGATTTGGCGGATGCCTGACTGCCATCTACCTATAGCTGTCAACAGGAAAAAAGTCACCAACCATAACATTGTCTTCAGTATAAAGGAGAGTGGGGGAATACAGTATGTCTTGTTTAAGGCCATGAAACACTCAATATCAAAACAAGCCTACATCCAATATGAAAATAAGAAAGAACAGCCAACCAGCACCATATTGTTGCAAAATTCAAGATTTTCCAAAGAAAAATCTAAGGTTTTAATCTGGTTGTATTTGAAAATTAAACTTTTCCCAACCCAACAACTACTATAACCTTTTCCAGAAACACTGAATGAATTGGGGAATATAACTGGATATAAGAAAGATAGAAGGGAAAATGCAGGAATGGGAAGCACTAAGGAGTAATTTAACATTTTAATATATTAACATGCAACAAAATAACAAGAGTATTTATCTCTGCGGTGAAGATATTATGAGTAATTTTTACTTTCTTCTTTTTTCTTGTTTTAATTTAGAAAAAAATTGAAATAAATATGTGAAATTTACATACTATAATTATAGTGTGTGCGACAAAATACACACAGTTCACAGCCATCCCTTAGCTAACCAGAAATATTAAATTAGAGGAAAATATTTAAAGCTCAAGCATCAGAAAAATCCTAATATAATGGCTTCTGACCTTTAAGAAGTTCCTCTATACCTTTGAGAATATGATTCAAGTTAATAGCACTCATCCTTGAAAAAGTATTTGTACACACAATATTTTGCATCTGTAACAAGGAAAAATTTAACTTCTTTCAAGCTGGAGACAGTTAAGGAAATCAAGAGCCTTTGCTTTGTGAAAGCCTTAAGATAAAAAAGATAGAGCTCAGACTAAGAGGAAAAGAGTGAAAGAACAACACTTCTCCGGAAAATAAAATAAGATTTCTTATTAGTTGGTAGTTGACAGAGAAGGCTGAGAATAGGAGGGAAGAGAGAGCACCCAGTAAGATGCCAGGCACAGTGACTCCAGGAGAAAGGGGGGCCAGCAAGAAATACCCAATAATTCCAATAAGAAGTTTGAAAAAAAAAAAAGAAATACATAAAATTTGGTTTTAAATTGCCAAAATATTTAACAAAATTCTGCTATTTACACAGTTTTGTGTCAGTGGTTCTAGGGATAAATTTTTAAAAATCTGAATGAAGAAATTGATAAAACTCTGACTACTCTCTATTATGATCTGATTTATCATGGAAATGGAACAACAGGTGAGAGAGAAGGGCTATGAAGAAGTCAAAGCCAGAAGGAATGAGGAGAGTTATGCTTCCAAGGTCTCCTGAGATACTGGGAGAGTGATAGGTTTAGGGCCTCCAGCCAAGCACACTGACATATTAAAGGACAAGACAGCCTCAACAGATTAGCTTTGCAGACACTCAGGACATTGACACTGGAGTATAAATAAGTTTCAATTAGTTCATGGACCCCTATGTAACCTAACCCAGGGTCCCAGGGTAAGAATCACCATCTTAATGACAGTCATTCATTGTTTACACAGAAGATATTAATTGATCTCCTACTACGTACTTTGCTAGAACCAACATGAAAGACACGTCCTCCAGGCCCAAGCCTCAGAAAGGAAACTCATTACTCTTGCTTGAGAATAAAAGAAACAATAGCTCCTTAAAAATAAAATAAAATGATGTTGAGGTACCAGATACGAAATCCAATGTGACTACAATATGTTTCCTTGTTCCCTATAATTTTTCCAACTGCCTAAGTTGATGGGAATTTTTTAAAAGATTATAAAAGTTTACAGAAGTTAGGTCATAATACTTATGATTATTTTTGGTCTAATTATAAGGATATAAGATGATTTTGAAAATTATCTTATACTTAGGATGCACTCAAAAAGCTCTCTTAAACTATTAAAAAAAGGGCCGAGCCCGTGGCGTACTCGGGAGAGTGCGACGCTGGAAGCGCAGCGACGCTCCTGCCGCAGGTTCAGATCCTATATAGGAATGGCCGGTGCACTCACTGGCTGAGTGCCGGTCACAAAAAAGACAAAAAAAAAAAAAAAAAAAGAAAGGCCTGAGACAAATGAATGAAAAACAAACACTGGGATCATTTTAAGCACGTGCAATAATTTATTTAATTTGCTATGATTTATACAATCCCTTGTGTTAAAAATCATTGACATCTCTTAGCTAAAAGCAAAACTCTAGTAAAGCTTTTAACAATTTTCATGTCTAGTTACCAAAAAGGATGCTATAAGTTATGTGTAGGTAAACAATAACTGCTGGTAAGGCCTATGCAGAACACCTGAACACTTTCTTCCATACTATAGATGGTAGTAGTGACTATAAATGAACTTGTAATCTGAGAATTAAGAGAGTTTATAACTGTGTATCTACAACTACATTTCTAGCCAGGTACAATGTGTAGAGTAAAAATCCCAAGACAAAAAAATACATTTTTTGTTAAAGCCTATAAGCAGAAACAGGCCTGAAGATCTCCATGTTGTCAGCTGGCAAGTGTCTAAAAAAG
Organism: Cynocephalus volans; assembly: GCF_027409185.1. Classification (NCBI taxonomy): domain Eukaryota; kingdom Metazoa; phylum Chordata; class Mammalia; order Dermoptera; family Cynocephalidae; genus Cynocephalus; species Cynocephalus volans. The sequence continues at coordinate 6,949,925 of NC_084464.1, read as the reverse complement.
AAAAACAAATAAACAAACAGACAAAAACTTGGTTCTGGGCTGAAATTCAGTAAGTAAGAAATAAAAACACTTATTAAATTGAAAAAACAATTAAGTAAAACTTTTATAACTCCTGTTAGGTTCATACATTGCTGATTAAAATAAAATAACTATTAAGAAGGCATTCCCAATAAGTTTAAATAATATGAGACCATTTAATTAATCGCCTTTGAATGTATACTTCATAAATGCAATAAAAAATTTTTGGTCTAAAAATCCTCCTAACTTCTTATAAATCTCCTGCAAGTGTTAGTAAAAGACCTTATCATCTTAAGGTTAGGTTTTTAGATGGATTTATTTCTGTGGATTAGTGTTTGTATTTTCTACTTTCTAAATTAATCCATAAGTCAGAATCATCCAAAACACAGCCAAACAAACAGAAATAGTCTCATCATTCAACAGAATTTAGAGTTTGTTTACAGTAGATGTAAGTCATTACCTCATTAATCGGGGAATTCGGGAATTCATTCTCTCTAATATTTAGACCTGGGGAGGCAGACACAGGCATCACTCAGTCCATGGCTAAATTTGGGTCCCTCCTGGATAATTCCTATTTCTCAGGGTTGCTGGGCAGACTGAATGTAATGACGTAGGCAGGTGTATAGCAGACACACCATAAATATTAGTTCCATCCTTCCCTACTACCATGTGCTAGACACAGAGCTGGGATTTTTTAAAAATATGTCACAGGCATGGAATTGGATTCTTTGAATGTAACTCAGGCAGTTCCAGATAGGAGTACAAATGCCCCCGTTTACTTAATCCCCTAATAAATACATGAAGGTTCTGTTTTCCTCCCAGTGCTTCCAAGAATTTCACTCTAAAGGTCAGCAGGAAGAAATGAAGCTTTGGATAGAAAGCATGAAGGGAGAAGATGAGCCAAGAGAAAATATTTCACTCCCCTTCCCAGCTTCTCCATCCCTGCCCCTCAGCTCCCAATGCTCCTCAACTCTGCCTGCTCTACTCAAACTTCACATCCCTTTTCCAGGCACACCAGTTCCAACAGCAAAACTTCAAACGAACTTTTGGAATGGATTTTTTAGCACTATCCTATGAAAGTAATACCTTTCATTCACCTAGTCAACAAATATACTTTGAGCACTCTTTATGAGCCAAGCAGTATACTACAGACTAAGGCTGCAATGGTTAAAACAGATAGGGACTATGTTTTCATGGAGTATGTAGATTGGCAAGGGGGGAAGAAAAAGAACACACAGATAAATGAATAATTATACCAGTAGGCTCTGTAGGTGTAATAGGAACTATGGTAAGCAAATTACCTGTTGGGAAAATAGAATAATTTAATCAGACCCCCTCACCTTGGGTCCGGTTGGGGGTGGTGTGGCACATTCTTGATAAATAAGTTGTGTGTGGGTGGAGTCAGTGCACCTGCACAGCGACATGACTTGGCTGGCGTCTACTGCCTCAGGCGTCCACTCTGCCCAGCCATGCTCTCCAACCTGCGGCTTGCAAGGACCTGTTTGCCAGTTACCTAGCACACAGACCTGCGTGTGAGGGGTCCAGTGACCCAGCCTGGCATGTGAAGGGTTTGTGACCCAGTCTGTGAATGGGCTTGAGGGTTCTGTGAGCTCCAGACACAGCTCTAGCTTGACAATTGGCCCAGTCGGCAGGATTATGGGCAGGTAATAGAGCTCGACAGTACCCAATACTATTGGAGCACATTGGCAGGAGCATTGCAATACTTAACAGCAGTTATTTTAATATAAAAGCATAAATTGGAATAGAATTGTAAATGTTTAAGAATAAACATTAGGTATCTTGTTCCACATTAATTAAAAATGTTTCAGAAGAATATGCAATTACATAGATAAATATGAATTATATGTTATTTCATGAAAGAGCAGGCTACCAAAAAAAGTACTTCACTGTATTATTCTATTTTTGTAGAAAATAAAGGTGTGTATTCATGGGAAAAAAATAGTAGGAATATATACAACAAAATGTTAACAGTTATAACTGGGTAGCAAGATTATAAGTGATATCAGTTTTTGAACTTGTCTGTAGTTTCTAAATGATCCACAAAGAGCATGTAGCAATTTTTTAATTTAGTAAAGATAAGTTTTTAACTAAAAATATATATTTTTAAATTTACCTGAGCAACTTGTGTTTATAAAATGTCTACATTCTTTTAAGGACTGTTCAAGGTGCTGAGGCTATGGAGCTAAGTGAGGAACGTTCCATGTCCTTGAGGAGGTCCCAGCACTGTAAGGCAGACATGGAGAAAATACCCACAAGTAAGGTATATCCAGGTATCATGTTAATAAATCCTGATTATTAACCCAGAACTCATGTTTCCCTACCAACACAACTGAGACAGTAGGACAACTTCACGTCCTAATTGTCTTTGTGATTAACGCATTATGAAATAATAGAATGCTGAGGATCCTCTTCTGTGTCTCCTTCTAAGATCTATAATTATCAGGAGAGGAAATTGTTAACATTGTTAATTGCATAACAATATAATATAATATAATATATTGTGATAACCATAATTTATTGAGCACTTATTTCACACAATCATTGAACAACCCCATGAATTAACTAGCATTATTATTCCCGCATAATGGATGTGGAACTGAGGCACAGAAAGGTCAATGTTAAGGTTGCACTGCTCACAGATAAGGGAGCCAAGATTTGAATCTAGGCATCTGAACACATAGCCCAAACCCCTGGCCGTTTACACTTTTCTGTCTCTCTTTTATGACTATCATCATCTCTGTCCCCTTCCTGCCACATTACTATTTTTAAAATTCCAAATAAGAGCAAATCTTCACATATAAAGAGGGCTATGGTCTAAATATTAGTGTCCCCCAAAGTCATATGTTTTAACCTAATACCCAATGCGATAGTATTAAAAGTTGAGCCTTTTGGGAAGTGATTAATTCATGGGTGCTCTGCCCTTATGAATGGGATTAGTGCCCCTACAAAGGAGGCTGAAGAGAGCTGTCTTGCCCCTTCTGCCACGTGAGGGCACAGCAACAAAGTGCCATCTTTAAAGCAGAGAACAAACAGATACCTCACCAACATCGAATCCACTGATGCCTTCATCTTGAAAATCCTAGCCTCCAGAACAGTAGGCAATCAATTTCTGTTGTTTATAAATTAGCTTGTCTAAGGTATTTTGTTATAGCAGCAGGAATAAACGAAAATAAACAGTGACAGAAGGTTGAGGGAAATGGCCAGAGGAAAGGGCTGGTGTTCTCAGCACCCAGCACAGAACTGGGACACATAGAGACTCAGTATATAATCTGCTGAATGGATGATACAGAAAGCAGGTTCATTTTTAAAGTTCCCCATTCCCAATATCAGCTTATTTTTTAAAACATTTTCCTCTGTCTTCTAAAAAATAAGTTCAGGATGGGAAAATGTCTATTTAACTAGGAGTTTCAATCTCTATTTTTCTGCATTGTATACAGTAATTTTATGGTGATCTTAGAAGTACATATCTAAAATAGTGCATGTATATGATTGTGCTTATTTGATTGTTTAGAGAAAAGAAGTTGTGAATTCTAAGTATAAATTCCTCTAACATACACAGCCCTAAGCATGTTTTTTGTTGTTTTTCTTTACTAGGCTAGATTTTAGTGAGGCTACATTTAGGATCATTATGATAAATCAATCGTATGAATTATGGACAAAACTAAATTGCCATCAAATACTACACAAATTAAGGTTTTATAAAAAGACATGAATAATTGAATAATTATATGTTTCTAGAAATGGCAGAATTGCTGGCACAGATGATGGGTGTACAACAATTTTCTGTCTGTCTCCTATTTAGATTAACATAAATCACCAAAAAACTACTTATTATTCATTGCCTGTGGGATAAAGATATCAACTCACTTCCATTAGTTCCTGTCCTGATACACTCTTCAACTTAACCACTGCTCAGAAACTGAGAGAAAAGATCACACTTCCAAATCCAGATGAAAAATAAAGTATAGAGAAATAAAATATGTCTTAATCCCTTAGTCCATGAACCGTGCTTTCCACATAAAAATATTTAAAGTAAATTAACACTTTTAATTTCCAAATGTGATTTCTTACATATTTCACTTATTAGTAATTGTGTCTCTCTTCTTCTATTGGTATTCTAATCATTGTCTAGAAGCATCTCGTAGGCTATGCTGTGAGGCAATGCTGTGCCCTACACAATATTCAAAGTGAATTAAAGAGAAGAGGTGCACATGAAAGATTTAAGCCTTAAATGGGACAACAGGGATAGTTAGAGCCATAAAAATAAATGAACAAACTTGAAATAAGAGCAAACATGAAAGGGTATAATGGGATGAATGCTTAAATATGAGTTGGGGATATTTACTTTCTTCCTTCCTCCAAGCACTCAATTAGATTAGTATAAAAATGGCCTTTACTCTACAAACGTAGCTCTCTGTATGCCAGATATTGTCCACAGTAATGTTCATTACTAATATTTGAGAACCATATCTGCGTGAGATATGTGGTTTAAAAGAATTCTTCACTCTGAAATGTGTCTAGAGGACTGTGTGGTAGATACAACACATACTTTTTGAATGCCTCCCATGTTCACAGCCTTGTCTAAATTAGCCAATTTAAATGCCTTTACCCTGATATTGAGGGATGGAACTAATTTTCTCTCATTCAACAAACATAAAACAAAGCAGTGAGGGAAAGGGCACTTTTCTTATAGTCAGACTGACTTCAAGTTCTGGCTCCATCATTTGGGACATACTAGCTGTGTGACTCAGAAGCTACCTTTCCTCGTCCAACTCCAGTTTCCTTAGAAAAGTAAGTTAGGGGCCGACCCCGTGGCGCACTCGGGAGAGTGCGGCGCTGGGAGCGCGGCAGTGCTCCCGCCGCGGGTTCGGATCCTATATAGGGATGGCCGGTTCGCTCGCTGGCTGAGCGCGGTGCAGCCAGTCACAAAAAGACGAAAAAAAAAAAAGAAAAGTAAGTTAGGATAATGGCTGGCCCAGTTGGCTTTCAATAAATGTTTGCTATTATTATTATTAACAACGAAAGGTGCCAGTGTCAGAAATGGAGATGGGGTGGCATTTTGTGAGGCCATGATGCGGTGAGCAATCAATATTTGAAGCAAGAGCAGTACATCTACATGGAGATATCCAGAACTGTAGTGAGTTTGGAGAGATGAGGATACAGTCTTTGAGAATGATGAGCATTCTAAGACAGGGGATGTAGAAAGACATGAAAGTTAAGGAACAGGAGGAGGAGGAGAGAAAACCAGAGTGACTGGGCAAGTAACTAAGAAAAGTAAAGGACACAAGACACCTTGGAATGAACATCCCCCTCTCCTGCCAAAAAAAAAAAAAAATGTGCCTGTATGTAGTACATTGAACACATGCATTTTTCTCCACTGTCTTTGGAAATGAAATCTATTAAATTGAAAGTGAAAAAAAATTTTTATAAAAAAGTGAACAAAGGCAAAGAAGAGGGAAGAGGAAATAATACCAGGTGAAAGTTCTCAGCAGAGCTTTGGGGGTAAACATTGAAGAAGCAGCAGAACTGAGAATGTCAATACCGAATATCTGCAGAGAGGAGGCGCCAATGAGCAGCAAGCCAAAGAACATCAGAAAGGCAGGAAGCAGGGACAACAGGTACACATGACCCCCTCCAGCCTATTGTCTCTCAGGTTAGTTCCAGGTACACTGGCAGCTGCTTCAAGAGACTGGAAGGTTTTCAGCACACACCAAACAGCAGAAAGATTTCCCCCATGCAACTTCAGTGAAGTCTAACAATTTTAATGTTTTTTCCATACAGAACATCCAGCCAGCTTTGAAGTAAAGTTGCTTCAATTAAATAATATTCTATATTGCTTCTAACCCATTTATTACAATGAAGTTCTCAACGTTTCTTTAGGTTTTCTTGTTGAATTGACAAATCACCTAAAACCACAGGCTGATGGATTTCCTAATTCAAGGTCTAAGAGTATATATTTTCCTGCTTTGGCATCATTTGTAATTTTATATTCATATGATGAGATATATAATAAATAATCTTGTGTTAAGAAAAGAACATAGGATGGCATCGGACAGATCTGTACTTTGACTTCTGACTTTGCCACACACTGGCCTTGTGATCTTGGATAAGTCACATAACCTCTTTGAGCCTTATTCTTACCTATAAAATTGGGTCACGGTATCTACTTCGCAGGGCTGATATGATAAAGTGAGATCCTGCATGTGGATAATAAACCACAATATTCTTGACGCATACCAGCCATACAAGAAATACTAGTTTACTTCTTCCCCATTCTTTCCTGTCCAGCCCCTGCCCTCCACTCTAATTCTTGCGCCTAGAAAACAAATAATATCTGTTTAGAGGCTATTGGTTTATGGCTATTCTAAAGCATTTGTTGAAAATCTGCCATCTCTTTTCTACTACAGCCTCTGGTCTATGGTAAAGGTCTGTGAAAGGAGCTTGTCCTCAAGAAACTTTCTATTTAGTTGAAGAAATCAACACTGACATAAGTTTAAGAGTTACAGCTGATCTATTTTACAGACAGGATAAATATGCCTGTAGATAAGAATAGCCTAGGGACTTAATTCTAATAATCTTTTACTCACCTGCTGTGAGTTCCTATTTACCAGCTAGAAATTTGTTAGATATGGAACTGAATTCTGAAGGGAATATTTAGAAGATTTATTGGTGAATACTTTTGAAATGCAAATGGAAAAAGATTGTTCTTTTTCAGACAATGTAATCCTTTTTTTTTTTTTTTTTAATTATTTATTTATTTTTTTGTCTTTTTTTCGTGACCGGCACTCAGCCAGTGAGTGCACCGGTCAGTCCTATATAGGATCCGAACCTGCGGCGGGAGGGTCGCCGCGCTCCCAGCGCAGCACTCTACCAGGTGCGCCACGGGCTCGGCCCTAGACAATGTAATCCTTGAAGGCAGCAAAGCAGTCTAGGAACCAGGACCTCTTGAGTCCTTTCCCATTGGGATCTCTAATTGGTAAACAGATTAAAATCAGTGCATCAAATGGGGCCTCTGAAACAGAAAGTTTCAGAAAAATTCTGAAAATTTTGCACAATATGTTTCTTTGGTTATGAAGAGTGAGTTGCAAAGGAAGTACTTTCTATCATAATGGATTTAAGCAAATTTTAAAGTAAAAGTCGTATTTTGGACAAAATCTGATTCTTTGACTCAAAGTCTTCTGTAATTTTGCAATATCATTATAATTCATGCAATCCCTTGCAGTAGCAGGCAAGCAAGACACATGACAATGGCTCACACGCTTAGATCTTCTCAATGCTTTTAATAGTATAAAGTGCTATCATTCTTTGAAAGAGATGTAATTTATGGATAATTTATCCTAAGCTTCCTATAAACAGTGAATATTTTCATTGGTATTCATTTGACCCCAAAGATAAATACAGTTTTCAATTTACTATTTATCGAACAATTAATTATTGAACATGTACTGTGAGGGAAGCTCCACTGAAGAAAGTTCACTAAATGTATTAAGTGACTTGAATTGCTGTTTTTCTAACAACAATTAATATTTGTGTGCTGCTTTCTCTATCAGGAGAGTTTTAATTACTTTACAGGCATTATCCTACTTAATCTTCATCCCAGTTCTAGGAGATAGATATTTATTACTGTTATTATTATAACAATCATCATCTTCCCCATCATGCACATGAGAAGTTATATTATTTGCCCCAGATTACACAACCATCAAGCAGTGAAATCCTGATTTGAACATACGTAGCCTAACTCCAGAACTCATACTCCCACATTTGTATAATGCTTTACATTTAAATCAAAACCATGATATCATTTGATCCTCACGTGAAATTTATGAAATTGAACAGGAGTTTGTTTTCTAATAAACAAACCAAGAACAAATTTAAATGACTCATCAAAGATCATAACTTGCTTGTCCCGCGCTACCGTCTCGCCAGCAAGAACGACGCGGCACACAAAGGATCCTTCTGCAGATCAGCTTTAATGCATCTTGAGAGGGAGAGCATAAGCTTGCCAAAAATGGAGACCCCGAGCGAGGGAACCCGTGCCCTTTATATAGAGACAGTCCCTCGCCTAGGACGTGTTCCCATCTGATTGGCGGTCGTGCATCAGCCCAGATGACGCCACGGGAGAGGCAGAGACTAGAGGTGGGGAAATTCCCAGCACATGCGCTCTAGACTTGTTTTTGCCGATTGTCAGTGTCGGCCGGCGCCATCTTGTAATGGCGATTACGGTGTAACGTGGGCAGCTCCCCACATCTCCCCCTTTCTTATTACATTAAGAGGCTGGAGCAAGCTCATTGGCCACAACATGTCTAGCCAGTAGTCCTGTCTTAGGTCGACCCACCTCAGGCCGTGACCTTACCCGTCAAAGGTTAACCCTATCGCCACCAGGCACCATGTCTTAGGTCGGCACACGTCTGGGGGGAAGTTGCCCGTCTCTGGATCTACTGGAGCGGACTCTGAATTGTGAATTGTGGGCCAGCACGAGCCAGGGCGAACCCCACTGATCAGTTTTTCAGGGAGGCCAGCCGAAAAGAGGGGGGACTAGTCTTTGAGCATAGATAGCCAAATATCGGGATTGGCTCCTTGCTCCAGAGCCACAAGTGCTTGGGCAACGACCACCTTGTCTCTTTGTGTTTGGGCTTTCAGCCTACAGACCAGCCACAGAAGGAACACTAGTCCACAGCAAAGGGCCGCCCCAAACAATCCCACCCCCACCCATTCCTTGAAATGTGACATAGCAGTTGTGATCCAGGAGGACAATCCAGCTGCAAAAGAGGCATCCACTCTTGTCGAATTCACAGCCACGATGGCAGAGCGCAGGTCCCGCATCAGGCCGTCAAAGTCTCCTGTCCAGTTTCCTAAAAGATACTCAGACAAGCGATGAGACAAGTTTGCTGCCCTGGTATAATTTTCATATTGGATGCTAGTTACACATAATCCTGAATATTTCCATTGACATCCCAGTTGTGCAATTTGCCATAGAACCTCTATTTGTTCTTGGACTAAATCTACCCTTTGATTGACCACCATCAATCCTCCCCTTAACTGAGAATTTATTGCAGTTTGTGTGTTCAGGGCCTGGGCCACAGAAGAAGACAAATTATTCAATGTGGAGGCAGTCTGGACCGTGGTGCCCAAAGACACAGCCGCAGCTGTGGCTGCAGCTGCCGCCAAGGAGACAGCGGTAACAATGGCTGCGGTGAAACCAAAATCCCTCTTTTGCCTGAATAAGGACATAGCATTAGGGGCCTCCACAGGAACGGGAACCCACCTAGGAGTTCGCGCAATCACAGCCAATTTAAACCCAGTAGCATTCCAACACTGTGCATAAAAGCAGGATTCATTGGTGCAAGTAATCTGATTTTCCTGTACTGCATCCTGAACTAAAATAAACACGAAAGGGGGGAAAAGGCAGACTGGTGTCGATGGTACAGACGTATTTTGTCCGTACCTTTGGACAGAAACAGAAGACTCAAAAGTCTCGGACGTATTCCACTCAAAGGTGGCATGCCCCCAGCTTCCTCCTTTAAATCGGACTCCTCGCTAGGGCTGAGGGAGTCAGAGTTGGGTTCATGTAGATTTAAGTCCTCCAACCCTTGGTCTATGGCCCTCAGCTCTCCTACAGGGTAAAGCTCTCTTTTGTTTTTTCTCTTTTGGTGGGGGTTTAAAACCCCTTCCTCCCCGGCAGATTTTCCGGGAACATCACTTTGATGGTTTAGAATCTCTCCCTCGTCCGTAGACTTACCGGGAGGGCACTTTTTTCTATAGGAGACGTCTCTCCTCTTGCGGGTACCCATCCTCTCACTCCGTTCAGTTTCTGACATGCTGTCTTGGACTTCCTCTAATATATTTTGTCCTTCTGTCACTACCGGTTTACAGCCTTCATCCTCTAAACAATTCTTAATGAACTTCCAAATGGTCTTGGTGCCCTGACGTAGGTCTCCCTCTGCGTACTTGCGGTCAAGGTCTTTGCCCAATTTGTTCCAAGAGCTCAAGGTTAGGGAGCCGGAACAGGCATACCATGGCGCCACACGATCTACCTCTTTCACAAAATTTCTGAGTACACGGCCCCCTACTTTGATCTCACGTTGTCTCAGCACAGCCTCTAACGCGGTAACCATAGACTGCGTGGAACCCATAATGCGCCCTGCTTTAGGAGGCGCTGTGAGACACACCGCTCCCTTATGTACGAGAGGCTCACACGGGTCTCAGGTGCAGCTGCGTATCTACGTCAGTCTGACCACACCAAGGGATGAGTCTAAAACCTTGTAATCTAACCGAATTCACCCCAGACCAAGAACAGACACACCTCTCTGAACTTACCCTCCTGCAGTTCTGAATCCTCCCTGTCACCAGGGGGTCTCCGAAGGTGCTGACGATGTCACAAGTTTCCCGGGTTTCGGCACCAGATGTCCCGCGCTACCGTCTCGCCAGCAAGAACGACGCAAGAACGACGCGGCACACAAAGGATCCTTCTGCAGATAAGCTTTAATGCATCTTGAGAGGGAGAGCATAAGCTTGCCAAAAATGGAGACCCCGAGCGAGGGAACCCGTGCCCTTTATATAGAGACAGTCCCTCGCCTAGGACGTGTTCCCATCTGATTGGCGGTCGTGCATCAGCCCAGATGACGCCACGGGAGAGGCAGAGACTAGAGGTGGGGAAATTCCCAGCACATGCGCTCTAGACTTGTTTTTGCCGATTGTCAGTGTCGGCCGGCGCCATCTTGTAATGGCGATTACGGTGTAACGTGGGCAGCTCCCCACACTTGCTCATGTCACAGTTAGGAATGAAACCCAAGATGTGAGGTCTCTGTTACTTTAGAAGGGTTTTCTCCCCAAAAGCTGAATCCAATGAGCACATTCTGACACATCTCTTATAATAAATCCCATAAAATCTCACATCTGTTATGACTTCTGACATTCTGGCATAATAAATATAGCAATAAAGGAAATTGAAGAGCTAAATTCTTTTAAAAATAGTTACAGATTAATGACATGGACTTTTAAACTCTGGGTGCTGAGACCTTTCTCAAATGTAAACCATTAAGCAAAGATAAGGAGCTTCTTTCCAGAACAGCAGATGCCGATCTGGTGACAAAGCCCTTGGTTATAATGACTTCATTTCTGTGATGCCAAATGAATAATACCTGTGTTATCATGCTGTGTGATGGATGCTGGTGCAGTGGAGTGACTTTGACCACCTCTTTGTTACTGAATTGTTGCCATGAAGGTTGAGTCTTCATTTTCCTAGCCATTATTTTGAACCAAATCTGTCCAGAGTGAAATGGCAGCTTGTGCTTTTTTAACCTTACACTGCAGATCTAATATCTGACACCAAGATCGAAATAACAAAATGGCTTTATTTGGTATCTTTCTATTCCCACCGAGTTGCCTGTGGATGAAGGGCATAAAAGAAAGGAAGTTATCTTGTGTTTTTTGAGAGGACAGCTGCTACTAATTTATTGATTATTTTTAAATAAAATTTTTATTAAGAATAAGCACATATAGGATACTACTTATGGGGTTTTGAAACAGAATTAAATTTAGTAAGGATGCTTTGTTTAGGTGACTTAATAAACAATGAGTTTTTATTCTAGAATGAATAAACATCTAACTGAAGATACCTGCAAAAATAATAAGCAAATAAAAAAATCAGACATATTTCTAAAGAAAAATTACCCTGCCTGGTTGGGCCAGCCTTCCAGAGTAGGAGCTTCTAAGCAGCTTCTTACTTGTTTGAGCCAACAGGCCTAAATCCTTGGTTGAGTTCCTGGTATTTTACTTGTTCTTTTCTGACAATTTTCTATATTTCCTTTATTCCTCTGCTTTTCCACTCCACCTCTTTCTTTCTGTTATCTGAATTCTTCTTGTTCTTTTTTTTTTTTTCTGGCTTCTCTTTCCTATCTTCTCCCAGCAATAAGATTAAGCAGATTACTATAATTTTGTTGTTGTTGCCCCCTCATTTTGCCAAGCTCATTTTTTTCCTAAAGCTCTAAGCTTTCATGGAGAATATGGCCAAATTCAATCAATGAATAGTTACAGACAGACTTACATGTAGCCAAGTGTGAGAACAGTGCCACTTGACTTTGCGATGGCCCTGGCTTTTGACCTCATAAATCACTGAATCAAAAAATAAGAAGTCATTTTGTGCTCTCTGATATTTAATTGTTTGGTTTCATTCTTGAAAGCCAGGAGGAAAATAACTTGGGGCTTCCTCAAAGATATTTCTCATTTGAAACTCCCACATTTTAATAAATTTGCATATCTGATTTTTAAACAAGGACTTTTTTTAGGAGTAATATGAGGCACCAGAGCTATCTGTCTTCCTCAAATATTCATCAGTTGCCTCTTAGTGGTTTTGAATAACAAAAATAAGGTCACTGGAATAAAACTGCCTCACAAGAAAAAAGATCTTTCACTTTGATTGTCTCAGCCCTGCCTCAGTGTGTTTATCTGTGATGAATGCCTTGTCTTTGTCTAGCATTATCCACCAGAGAGAAATCAACTGTATATAATTATTACAACCCGAGGATTGTTTCCTTTCAGTTTGATATTTTAACAAATGAATGGCTATCAAGATGAGCTGACAGTGAAAACAATTAAAGGTTTCTGGGTTGAACATAAAGAGCAAAATATGCTGGTAATAAATATTACTTTCCACTTGTGGTGCCATTTTGGTCTGGTTAATTTAATGATCTCTGAAAATTGGGGGATAATTTTCCCATCTGATGGTAACGCTGAGAAGACTTAGTAAAAATTATTATTCCTTTACATGTTTTCAAAGCTGGGGAAATATTGAAAAATATTTAACCTTGGGGAAATATCTAAAAAGTGCAAGATTTAACGATAATTTTCTTGATGTGATCATTTTAATTTCTATTAGAAAATTTTGTTGCATATTACATTTTGGATAGATCTAAACAAAAATTAGGTTAATGTTAACAAAATCAATAAGTGTCTGCACAAGGGGCATGAATAAAAGTACCAGAACTGATTATGCAATAACTTTATTCCAAAAACTGCCCAATAGCCTATAAGCAGTCAAGATAAATGGTATGTCTATTGGAAACTCATGGAATACTGGAATACTAACCTTTCAAAAATAACACTAGGTCAGTATACCCTTCTTTTTTGGTGGGGGAGGTGGCTGGGCAGTACAGGGATCAAAGTCTGGACCTTGGTGTTAGCAGCACCACATTCTAACAAACTGTGCTAACCGGCCAGCCTCAATATGCCTTTGAGAAATTTAATGATATAGATATCCTTTTATTTTTCCCTTGAAACATGCAGGATCAATGAGATGCTAAAACCTGCTAATTAAGATTTTGTGAGGCATTCAGATTTGTCAACTATTTCCTTCACAGAGTGTGGTGGAAGAGTTGGAGAGGGCCAGCTTCATGGGCATACACCTTGGGCAGCCACATGGGACAGGTTGGTTTAATGCTCTGCAGTGGCTGCCTTGAAACTCTTCATAATTTTTGAACAAGGAGCTCCACATTTTTATTTTTCACCCACAATTCATATAGCCAATCCCAAGTCAGAGATTTGCATGCAGACAGATGTGGATTTGATTTGGGGTCCAGCATTGCCTTAGTGAAATGCAAGCCATTTGCATAACATCTTTGAGCCCTCATTTCCTCTTTGCAAAAGGAAATATTAATACCTACTTTCAGAGTTGTAATAATTAAGGAAAATAGTGCATATAAAATGTGCACATGGCCCCATCACACATAAGTGCTTAATAAATATTATTTCTCTGCCTTCTCCTCCACCCTATTTAATTCCCTTGTCATCACTAACAACTACTGCAGAGATGTTACTGCTGGGATGAGCTGTACCTTTAAGCTAGCTGGCCTGGCTTGGGAAGACAAAAAAAAAGAGAGAGAGAGAAATCAAATTTAAGCCACACCTCAGTACACAGCTTTGACCCAAGGCAGTGTAGGTCAAGATTGTCACTTGGTGTACTTATTCCCATGAATGAAGAAACTAGTATGGCTTATTGGCATTAGGTTCCATGTACCCTTGCCTTCTGAAGTGAGGTGCTAGATCATCCAGATGAGACTCATGAAGAGAGTTGTTTAAAACCTGTTCACTGGGCAAAGACTTAATGAATAAGACCCCCAAAGCACAGGCAACAAAAGAAAAAAATAAACAAATTAGATTACATCAAACTAAAAACCTTCTGTACAACAGAAGAAACAATTAAAGCGAAAAGACAACCTGCAGAATGGGAGAAAATATTTGCAAACTCTGCATTCGACAAAGGATATATATCCAGAATATACAAGGAACTAAAACAACTTAACAGTAAAAAAAAAAAAAAAAAAAACCAATTAACCCAATTAAATAATTTGCAAAGGAGCCAATAGGTATTTCTCAAAGTAAGATATACAAATGGCCAACAGACATGTGAAAAAACACTCAACATCACAAAGCATCACGGAAATGCAAATCAAAACCACAATGAGATATCATCTCACCCCAGTCAGACTGGCTATTATCAAAAAGAGAATAACTAATACTGACAAGGACGCAGAGAAAGGGGACCCCTCCTACACTGCTGGTGGGACTGTAAATTGGCACAGCCACTATGGAGAATCAAATCCAGGCTCCTCAAACAACTACAGATAGAACTTCCGACAATCCCACTGCTGGGTATATTCCCAAAGCAATGGAAATCATCATGTTGAAATACCTGCACTCCCATGTTTGTTGCAGCTCTATTTACAATAGCCAAGATATGGAACCAACTTAAATGTCCATTGATGGATGAGTGGATAAAAAAAATGTGGTATATATATTCAGTGGAACACTACTCTGCCATAAAAAAAGAACAAAATCCTGTCATTTGCAGCAACATGGATGAACTTAGAGAGAATTATGTTAAGTAAAAGAAGAAAGAGAAATACCACATGTTCTTACTCATAAGTGGGAGCTAAAAAAATAAATGGATAAATAAAAAAAGAAAGAAAGATACAACAATCACAATAACTCGTTGAACTTTCAAAGGGATAGAACAGAACTGAGGCCACCAGAGGTGGGAAAGGGGGAGGCAGAGGAGAGTTTAGCCAGAAATTGATAAAGGGCCACAAAAAATGATTACATTGTGTAATGCTGAATATACTAATTATCCTGATTTGAGCATCACATATTGCACACAGGTATGGATACTCAATGCTGTACCCTACAGATATGTACAATCAATTATGTTTCAGTCAATAAATTTAAAATAAATAAATAAAAATAAAACCACTCATGATACCAACATTAAAAAATAATAATAAAATAGGAAAAATAAAATCTGTTATGTTAGTTTTTGTTGATCACCCACCTCTAGCTGATGTAAGAGCTTGAATTTGGAAAGATTGCAAGAAAATTTCCTTGACATTTTCTGTTCCATTCCTACCTGTTGAGGACATGAGAGAGGGACACAGGATATTTATCCTCCTCTGTATTAGTTTCCTAGGGCTGCTGTAACCAAGTACCACAGATTGGATGGCTTAAGCAGAAGTCTATCATCTCCCAGTTCAGGAGACTACAAGTCCCAGATCAAGATGCTAGTAAGTTGGTTCCTTCTGAGAACTGTGAGGAAGAATCTGTTCTATGCACCATCCCTAGCTTCTGGTGGGTTACTGTCAATCTTTGATGTTCCTTAGCTTGTAGACCCATTACCCCAATCTCTGCCTTCATGTTCACATGGCATTCTCTCTGTGCAGTCTGTGTCCAAATTCCCCCTTTTTATAAGAACATCAGTCATATTGTATTAGGGGCCCACCCCAGTCCAGTATGACCTCATCTTAACTAAACTAATTACACTTACAACAACCCTATTTCCAAAGAAGTTCACATTCTGAGGTACTGGGAGTTAGGAGGTCAAATATCAATCTCAGAGACACAATTCAACTCATAACATCCTCCCTCAAACCAAGTGAGAAGGTCTGCTTTTTGGGGATCAATGAATTTTGCCCATGTCATCTGTAGTTTGAAGGACTTGGGATGCCTGAGAAATCTATACCTGTGCCTGAAGAGGTTTCAGCCTGATGATAGAGTAAAAATTTCTGCATTGGGATCTAGTTGTTATTCTACTGACAGCAGGACAACAGGGAGTGTTTACAGGGAACCAAATTTGCACCAAACTTGGAGCCAACCCAAGAAGATCACCTGGAGGGGCCAAGGGACACCCGTGTAAGATCTGAGCATGGCAGAGATGAACAACCAGCCAGAGGAGAAGTGCGCCCCCATCAAGAGAGCTTCTCAAGGAGGTTCCCAGCCAGAGCGTCTCTGAAGATCTTAACAGTGTGCAAACAAGAAAGGGTCAGCTTTGGATATCAGCTTTAATCAGAGGGCGCCAACATCCCAAGACACCAGAACCAGCCAGTTATATTCAGGCCCTTTCCTCTGATCAGACACAGAGCAACTGAGCAAAAGGTGAAAATAAGCCAGACATGCCGCACTTCCTTGATGCAACTTTAGAGCCTGATAAAGTATATAGCTGGGGGAGGAGGAAATCTTTAAATTGAGTGAGTTTGGAATTTTGATATTTCACCATATGGGAAAATTTAATTGATTCAAATGGGACTTTTCTTGTGATTGAAAGCAACTAGAAAGGTATGATATCTGCATAAGATTTCATCCAGCAGAGAGGCAGAACAGGACTATGGAGCAAGTTTAAAAGGGAGTGGCAAAAAAGAAAAAAGTAGCCTTCAAGCCTATGCCCATGTCCAGCTGGTTCAATCCACTGGATACCTGAGCTTTAGAGTGTCCAAGGTAGCACATAGGAGATCAGTGTTTATGATTACATAGATTCTTTTTTCAAATTACTTCATCACTCAGCCTCAATTTCTTCATCTAAAAAGTATCTAAGTCATAAGGTTTTTATAAAAATTAAATTAAATTAAACCTAGGTCAAGTATGTAGAACGTAATATAAATTTAATAAACATAAGCAGTGCCCATAACACACATGGGAAAGGTACAGATCCTGCCTGTGATACAAACAAGGAAAAGGAAATAAAAAGCTGTTCTATTTAACATTGATCTCCAACACAATAACCATAACATCACTAGCTATAATTTGAGCTGAAGTAAGAAAGCACATTGATTACTCCCATATTTACAGATTCACTGAAAAAGTACAAATTATTGCAAGTACTGAATTCTAATACTGAGGAAGACCCTGATTTAGATATAGAAGCATTTCCTTTATGTGTAAATGGAAATTAATACCAAGACTTACCCAGCACACTTAGGCAGTTATGGCTGATTGGCCATCTGGAGTCCTGATATGGCAGTCATGTCTGAGCAATAGAGACGTTACAATTTAAATGTCATCTATTATTCTAATATGTTAAAAATGACAGTGTCAATTAAAATGACATAAATATTTCACCACTCAACATAATGCTGAAAGCATGTAATATTTGTCTGAAAATCTTTGGAATATCAAAATCTCTGCCAATTCTGAATGTTCTTGGCTCAGTTTTAAAGTGAAAATTGTTTTGTGCTATGTGGCTTTCTTTTTGTTTGTTTTCCTCAGAACACAACTAGGGTTAAACTCTAAAGATAGTTTAGTACAAGCCAGAGGAAAACTTTGGCTTCAATTCAAATGGAATTGAACTATGAAAAGCAGTGAATTTTGAGAAGCCAGAGAAAATACTCAAGTTGTGTTATTTACTCTCATTTCTAATCTGCTTTCCATATGATATGTGATTAATTTAAACTCCTCATGATTTGATTTACTGGAAAGCATCTCTTTGAATTTACGCAGTAACAAGAAAAAAGTCAATACAGAATATGGGTGCGCAGGTCACAATTTCTTCTAGTTCTCCGGGTTTCAACTGCTTTCATAAACCTGACCTTTATGACACAATTTTTGTACCAAACTTCTCAATGCCTTATAGATAAATCCCGTTAGTCAGGTAGGTCACAGTGGAGAGGATACCGATCTCTCTACGTGCTTACATAAGGGCTGTGCAGCACATGTAAAAGGCACAGTGTTCAGGCTGAAGTTTTCACCTGGCAAATTTGGACAAGTGCCCTTTATTTAGTATGTGATGTTTTGTGCTGGTAGAATAGCTATTAAAATCATAGTGTTTGAACTATTAGGGCATTAGAGACAATCTAGTCTTAATCCTTGGCTTGACAAAATGGAAGGTGAGGTTCAGAGAACTCATGTTCCCCCTCCACCTCTCTGGATTGCATGCAGATCTATACCAGCTCTGGTATTAGATTCCTGATCATTTCTCTTCTGGGAAAAGCCCTTTCCAGTTAGTCAAGGGGCCTCACTAGTTATCTGACTGAATGCTATGGATACTCATGTTTTATGTCTTATCTGAATTTATCTTAGCATATATTTTAAATCCTATTTTTGCATATATTTTAAATCTATGTTCTACTTTGGGTCAATCACTGCTATATTTGTTATTCAGAGTAAGAGTGGTCACAAATCATCTTTTTTCTAATGGATTTACTCTGGGTGCAAAAGAATTAATTGAGATACCAAGGTGTATTAGTTCTTCCTGTACTGTATTCACTTCGCACATGTTGAACAGGTCATGTGGACTCAGAGAGGGCAATTTATATTAAAGGGCTGAGAGTAGACATTGTTTGCCAGACACTCTCTTCCTATCTTTGATAAAAACCCATCATTCCAGGTGTTCAGAAGAAAATGGGAAGAGAGCGGAGGACTTCAAAAGGAAAGCAGAAGGAAAGGGGACATAGTTCCCAGTCCTGGAAGGGAAGAGAAATAAGTAGGTCCCAGAGGTGGCAGGGATCTGAACAAGGCTGAGCAGCAGAGCCCTGAAGAGTAGTTGTTAAGAAATGAGGTGTTCCTAGGAAGGCAAAACCCAAACACAGAGGTCTCCAGCCTCACCAAAGATTCTAAGCCCTAAGAATGGCTGGGAAACAGCAGAGCCACCTGAGGTCCCCATGCAAAATGAGACAACAGGTACCTCAGAGGCTAATAACAAACGGGCAGAGATGAGCTGCAATGCAGATTTATGAGCAAAATAAATGTAGCAGTTGTCTTAAGTCATTGAATTTCTTTTGTTTTTTGTTTGCTTTAATGCAGCCATAGATTACTATAATATTCTCCAACCATAACATGTGGGTGACTGTCCAATTTGCTTATCTGTTTGAATGGCCGCCTTTTTTATTTTATTTTATTTTGTCAACATACAATGTGGTTGATTATTGTGGCCCATTACCGAAACCTCCCTCCCTCCTCCCTCTCCCCACCCTCCCAACAATGTCCTTTTTGTTCGCTTGTCCTATCAACTTCAAGGAATTATGCTTGTTGTGTCTTCTCCCCCCCACCCAGTTTTTTGTGTATTTATTTATTTATTTTTAGCTCCCACAAATAAGTGAGAACATATGATATTTCTGTTTCTGTGCCTGACTTGTTTCAGTTAATATAATTCTCTCTAGGTCCATCCATGTCGTTGCAAATGGCAGTATTTCATTCTTTTTTATACCAGAGTAGTATTCCATTGTGTATATTTATCACATTTTCCGTATCCACTCATCTGATGATGGACATTTGGGCTGTTTCCAACTCTTGGGTATTGTAAATAGTGCTGCGATGAACATTGGGGAACAGGTATACCTTCGACTTGATGATTTCCATTCCTCAGTGGGATTGCTGGGTCATATGGCAGATTGATCTGCAATTGTTTGAGGAACCTCCATACCATTTTCCATAGAGGCTGCACCATTTTGCAGTCCCACCAACAATGTATGAGAGTTCCTTTTTCTCTGCAACCTCCTGCCAGCATTTATCGTTCAGAGTCTTTTGGATTTTAGCCATCCTAACTGGGGTTAGATGGTATCTCAGTGTGGTTTTGATTTGCATTTCCCGGATGCTGAGTGATGTTGAGCATTTTTTTCGTATGCCTGTTAGCCATTTGTATATCTTCCTTTGAGAAATGCCTATTTAGCTCTTTTGCCCATTTTTTAATTGGGTTGCTTGTTTTTTTCTTGTAAAGTTGTTTGAGTTCCTTGTATATTCTGGATATTAATCCCTTGCCAGATGTATATTTTGCAAATATTTTCTCCCACTCTGCTGGTTGTCTTTTAACTCTGTTAGTTGTTTCTTTTGCTGTGCAGAAGCTTTTTAGTTTGATATAATCCAATTTGTTTATTTTTCCTTTGGTTGCCCGTGCTTTTGGGGTCATGTTCATGAAGTCTGTGTCCAGTCCTACTTCCTGAAGTGTTTCTCCCATGTTTTCTTTAAGAAGTTTTATTGTTTCAGGGTGTATATTTAATTCTTTAATCCATTTTGAGTTGACTTTAGTATATGGTGAGAGGTATGGGTCTAGTTTCATTCTTCTGCATATAGATATCGTTATCCCAGCACCACTTGCTGAAGAGGCAGTCTCTTCCCCAGTGTATAGGCTTGGTGCCTTTGTCAAAGATCAGATGGCTGTAGGTATGTGGGTTGATTTCTGGATTCTCTGTTCTATTCCATTGATCAGTGTGTCTGTTTTTAATTAGTAGCATTTCTATTCTCCAATAGTGAACATGCAGAAAGAGAAATCAAGAAAGCCTGCCCATTTACAATAGCCACCAAAAAAATAAAATGCTTAGAAATTGAGTTAACCAAGGAGGTGAAAAATCTCTATAATGAGAACTACAAACCACTGCTGAGAGAAATTAAAGAGGATAAAAGAAGATGGAAAGATATCCCATGCTCTTGGATTGGAAGAATCAACATTGTGAAAATGTCCATACTACCCAAAGTGATATACAAATTCAATGCAATCCCCATCAAAATTCCAATGACATTTTTATCAGAAAGGGAAAGAACTATCCAGACATGTATATTGAATGGCCTTCTTAGATTTAAAGATTGTTAAAGAATAAACTAAATAACATTTATGAAGGTTGGGAAAATAATATAACAGTCTTAGAATCCACTTAAGGTTTATTTGCTACCAGTGTGAAGCTGGGCATCATAGTTTCTTCTGTTAGACTTTGGAAGAGAAGAAAGCTTCCTTCCAGAATTCAGCATTGTTTAGGTTTGAGAGTGAAAACTAACTGGTGAACATAGATGTCACTGCCCCTAAGGTAGAATATTGAGTAGTTCTGATGCAGGAAGGTTTTTAATATTAAGAGTTAGTGGGGATGCTGGGAAATGACTGCCTTGGAGAAAGAAGCTCTGACTAAAAGAGACTGAAGGACCTATACATGCAGAGATATAAAACCAACTTCCTAAGCCCACTTCCTAAATGGTGGTTTCCTGGCCTCTAAAAGAAAGTGGCCCAGCACCTGGGACACACAAGACCATGGGATAAACACAGTGAAGTGGCACATTTCCTATACACGGGGCATGGGGGAGAGGAATAAAATATTTTTATACTAAAATAACATCAACATATTATCCACTAGAATACAAAATGTATTAAAACTTATAAGAAAAACAAAGATCCTCCAAGAAAATTTCTCTTTGAAAGGGATTTCTTTGGTTTATGTTCTAGACCCTGGGGAATTTTTTCATTCTACCCTCTTCATCTTGCAAGATTCCTCTACATTTTACTCATAATTCTAGTTGGCCATCCAGACTACAGTTGGAAGAGTGAGCTGTATCTTACAATTAGTTATGCTTTATATTTGAAATTTCTTTTTTTTTTTTTTTTTTGTCTTTTTCGTGACCGGTACTCAGGCAGTGAATGCACCGGCCATTCCTATATAGGATCCGAACCCGCGGCGGGAGCGTCGCCGCGCTCCCAGTGCTGCACTCTCCCGAGTGCACCATGGGCTCGGCCCTATATTTGAAATTTCTAACATCTGTTTTATCATCTTCTTGATCACCTTCTGTGTTCTAAAATTCTTTAGGGAAGCCTGGCTGAGAAAGGGTTCTATTGCATAGTATACCTTGGTTGATTCAGGGTATACTATCCAATAAGTAGCAGTGATAGGGTAGCTCCAACTTTCAAACCTGCCTATGAATAAAGTACTCTCCTTCATTTCAGTTTTAAATTTCCAAACTATGCAATAGCTCCTGGTCATATTTAGTTCCATGAAGTCTCAGCTATCTTGTGACATATTCTTATGGCAGCACTCATCTTGATGGATCTCAATAAAATTTAATATCAAAAAAGTTTGCTGAGATAAATTCAATAGATAAATCAATTTTGACCCATTAGGGAACTTTCTCTACTTCATGCCTTTCTGTACCTCCAGAATCCTCAAGTGTAATCATGTGAGAAGACTGGCTTTATGTGGGAAGCTGCTGAAAATGCAGCTGACTGACATGCACTGAGAATGGGGTTAATTTCTGAGGTATGATCCTGATACCTTCCAATTTACAGAATCTTTGAAGAAACTGCTAATGTTGCCAACAGACAACTTTGAGCTATTTTGAGAAGAGAGGATGTGCTCTGAAGTGCTGAGGGCTATTAATAAAGTTTCAGTACATTTTTGTATTTTTTAAAACATTATTTAGAAATGCTAACATCATACTCCCTCCCTTGCCCACCGAATGTAAGCTACGAGGGCAGGGATTTTTGTCTATTGTGTTCACTCGTATATATCACGTATCTAGGACAGCATCTGGTTCATATCGATGCTAAAAAGAATTGTTAAATGGATATGATTGTGAACAAGTTCATGGAAACCCTGTTTTCAATTATTTTGGATATGTACCCAGAAATGGAATTGCTAGATGACATGGTAATCCTATTTTTAATTTTTTGAGGAACCTCCATACTGTCTTCACAGTGGCTATACTATGTTACTTTTTCACCAACAGCACACAAGGTTTCCAATTCCTCTGCATCCTTGCCAACATTTGTTCTTTTCTTTTCTTTTAATAGTAGTTGTCCTAATGGGTGTGAGATGGTATCTCACTGTAGTTTTGATTTACATTTCCTTAATGATTAGTGATGTTGAGCATCTTTTCATGTGGTTATTGTCCACTTGCATATCTTCTTTAGAGAAATGCCTATTCATGTCCTTTGCCCATTTTTGAATAGGGTTGATTGTTTTCATTGTTGGTGAGTTTTTGAAGTTCTCTATATATTCTGGATACTAATCCCTTATCAGATACATGATTTGTAAACATTTTCTCCTATTCTGTGGGGTGCCTTTTAGCCTTGATATTGTCTTGTCATGCACAAATTTTTTAAATTCTCATGAAGTCCAATTTGTCTATTTTTATTTTTTGTTGCTTGTGCCTTTTATGTCTTACCCAAGAAAACATTGCTAAATCCCAATTTTATAAAGTTTTTGCCCTAGGTTTTCTTCCAAGAGTTTTATGGTTTTAAGTCTTGCATTTAAGTTTTTGATCCATTATGAATTAATTTTTGTATATAGTTTAGGTAAGGGTCCAACTTCATTCTTTTGATGTGTACCTCTAGTTTTCCTAGCACCATTTCTTGAAAAGTCTGTCCTTACCCCATTGAATGGTTTCAGCACCCTAGTCAAAAATCATTTGAACATATATAAGAGAGCTTATTTCTGGGATTCCTATACTATTCCAATCAGTCTATATGTCTGTCTTTATGCCAATACTATACTGTTTTGATTACTGTTAGTCCATTTTTAATACAAGCTCATACCACAAGCTTTATTTTACCCTTTTCCAATTCTTCCCTAGCATTGTGTTTTTCTTCCACTAAAAGGGAGCATCAAACATGCTAAATGGGCTAAAATTAAAAAAAGAAATTGATAACCACAGCCTTAGGAGATGAAAGAAATATTGAACAAGAACTGTTAATCTACACTTGACTCTAGCCTCCTACTGGTGCATGCAATAAAAAAACAAACTTTAGAATTATATAACCTTTTAACTCTAGAATTTATAATGACAAAAATGGTAAACTCCAGATCACTAATTCCTTATCTTCTCACCACCAATAATTTATTTTATAACATTCACTTATGAATCCCATTATTTAAAAGTGTTTTGTCCTGCAAAATGCATTTTCTAAGTGACAATTTTCCTAAGTGACCAGAGTTTCTGATGTGCAAGAAAAAACTAGATTAGCAACATGAGCTGGTTTAATACAAGTCAGATGTTTTAGTAGACTTCTATATTTGTATCACAAGTCAATGTATGAGTTACAATTTTTAAATATTAAAACTTCTTTATAGAGTCCTATTATCTAGAGGTCAAGGAGACACTAGGTTGGAAATAAGTACCCTGAACTTTTGAAAAACAGTCATAAAAGTTGATAGAAAAAGTCAGGTATGATCCTATCCTTGGTGCTTAATGGGAATAAGCACACTGTCCTAGGAACAAGGAAAGCCCAGTTCACCTATTTCTGCTTTAGTGTCTGTATCAAAAAAAAAAAAACTTGATTATATCTAACCATACTCAACTAATTAAGAGCATTACCTCTAGAAAAACAATACCTGAATTTGAATCCTGACTCCACAAAATGACTTCACCTTTCCAAAGCCATTATAACCAAATTGCTAAAAACCCATGAAAAGAGAAAATCTTAAGAGCGGACAGAGAAAAAGACATATTACACACAGGAACAAATATAAAAATCATCACAGACTCTGTGTGCGAAAACAATGCAAGCCAGGGGAGAGTGAAATACATCTTTAAAGTGCTGAAAGAAAAAAAAAACAACAACACAATATTCTACATGCAGCAAAAATATCCTCCAACAATGAAAGGTAAGTAAAGACAGGTTCTTCATGTGGAAAAGGTAGAAAATAAGAATCCTCCTAGGATTTGTATGGATATTAAATTATTTAATATATATAAAATATATCTAATAATACCCAGCAGATAATAAGCAACATAGTTACATATTAGGAATAAAATTAATACTAAAATAAGCAATTGAGGATTTTCCAACCTTTTTGTTTTATCTGATGATCTAAAAATGCTGATTTAAAATGATATGTCTCCTAATAAAAAGACCATAAGAGATCACAGATTAATAGAGCCCCCAGGATGAATTAGAGCTCAGGGTAACTGTTTGTTTTATAATTGGGTTATAGCAATAATGTGTCCATTAAACTAGAAGGTAAACTCTTTGAAAGTTTGAAACTATATCTTAGTATAACATTTTGTTCCCAATGACTTGACTAAGAAGGTCTCATAATTCAGTTCATTATAAAGCACTTTCATATACATTATCTTATTTAAATTATAACAAGGTATGAATTATCTAGTTTTCTCATTCAATAAATGATTATTGAAAATCTCTGTGTCAGTTATATTACTAGGGGATTCAGTGAGAATCAAGATATGATACTTCTCAAACTGTCTGCATGTAGAGTCTAGGAGACAGGCTTGTAAACAGTAAAATTTTTTTTAGTTTTAGTTTTACAAAATCAGATACAGTGAAAATATAATATTGAGTCCTAAGTGCTGCTTTGGATAATGGATTATTGTAGGGTGCTATAGGAGCACACAGGAGGGACTCCTAGCCCAGTGCTGAGGGATCAAGGAAGGCTTTTTAGAGGAAATGCCTAAACAGCAAAAAAAAATAATTTAGTCAGGATTAGCTGGGGCTGGCGGGAGTTAAATGAACAGAGTTATTATAGGATCTAGAGCAAGTCATTTGATCAATCTGAGTCTCAGTTTTCTCAGCTTTAAAATGGGATAATGATACCTTCTTCACTGAGCTGCGGTTAGAATTAATGAAATTAAATAATAGAAAACTGATTTATAAACTGTACTGCCCTATATAGAGGTAATATGTAAATAGTGCTAAAAAATATTGCCTATTGACCTTTGTACTGCTTTATGAAATAAGTGATATTCAGAAAAAGTGGAGAAATAACATAGCATTTTCCATTTATTATAGAAGGCTCAAATGATGCTTTAGTTAACCATTCTAGCTTGAAATATGCACTGCTTTTCTTTCAGAAAAAAAAACTTTTTTTCAATCATAATGACAAAGAATTACAGTGAAATACACAAAAAACAAGACAGAAGCACTGGCAGAGAAGAGAGCCAGAGAACATAAGTTTTTCTGGCAGGTAAAACAGAGCTGGCAGGACATTTAACAAAGTACAACTTGATGATGTTTTAATGCTTGATTGGGAAATTAAAAAAAAGACCCAGCCTCATTCATCTCTAAACCTATATCCCTGTTCCCTTGCCAAATCCAATGCATTCAGTAAATATGCCTATTAAACAATTGTTGAATTGAAATAAATTGCTTTCTGAAGGATTGATGTTCTGCAGACACATATGTGGAAGTATCACCCGGACGATCATCTCCAAGAAGCTTTCCGGACTTCCCCTCAATGCTAGGACAAATGCTCTTATTGCCTCCCCAAGCACACTTCAACCATAGACATAACCTAGTCCATAAAAAGACTCTTTAGAGATCTTCCTCCACCCACTTCTATAAGCTCCTCAACAACTGCATTTAGCTGAATTTTGTTTCCCCAGAACTTAACACACCGCTTGGAATACTGTAGATGCTCATCTAAATATTTAATAAACTATGACGACCCAAAAGAGAACTCAGATTGGGGTCCAAGAATGCCTGCTTGACTTCAGAGCTACCTCTTTTTCAAACCTACAATTGAATGAAACAGATAATTTAACAAGACAATGAAATGTCTGATATAGAACAATGTCAGAAAACAAAATATCTTGAACATAGTATGTACTAAATATGGGATGAAGATATAGTGAGCAGCAATGCTTAGTAACTACATCTTGGAACTCCTGCAAGAGCCTGGGAGAACAACTTAACCGCAATCTGAACATTCTTTCTCAATTAAGTAAAGACATTATTGGACTTAGAAACTTTTTCAACAAGGATTGCAATGAAAGTGTTTTCTCATTTATTTTATTTATTTATTTTTTTAAGCCAGAAGACTCCAGTCCGTAACAATATGGGTATACTTGCTGGATTACTCAGTGATAGTTTTGCAATGTATTAAGCATACATGATGGGAAATTATGGCGAGTTCATATCACAGAGTAATCAAAGACACTTCTGCTCTGAGAAGTAAAAACATCAGCTTTACCCTTTATCACTTGAAAAACAGGAAGCACAGGAGCCAAATATTTCAACCCAGTCTTTGTTTATTTTTAGCCCAGAGCCACATCTAAGTCAGACTACAGAGTGAGAATTGCAGGATCAAACAAATGTGAGGTCACAGCCCAGCTTTCTCAGTCCTTCATCTCTTTAGTCTCCACTGCCTTCAGTAACGTGCAGTAGGACCAAAGTGACAGGCATTACCTGCACATGTGGCTTTGTCACTGATACGGAGCACTACTGAGACTTGAAATCTGGGGGAAAAAATGTTTTTTAAGATAATTTTTCCCTACAAAAGGCCTATTACTTACAGCTGGGATTTGTTTTTACAGAACGATTATCCTTACCACCAAGCTATTGCAGACAACTCAGGTTCATAAACGTAAAGATAACACCATCTTAGATTGGCTGATATGATGAAAAACTGATAGTGCCCTTGGGGCATCTCAAAAGCTAAAGAAGAGAACACATGCACCCAGCAGTGGCTCCTATAAGACAACAACACTTTGTTCCATCAACAAGAGTCAATAAGCCTAAAGCCCTGGTGCACTCCTATAAAGAAGCAACACTGAGGATTTAAAACCACAACCAAAAGCAATAGGGAGAGAAGATACAACACACCTATGGATATAGCATTAGAGAAACACAATTAACATACATTAGCCATGTTCACAATCAAAAGAAACTAGGGTTTTTCATTCTTCCATAGCTCTTCAAAATGTCTAAAATTTCATTTTTATTTCTAAAGGATTCAGCCACTTGTGTTCCAAAGCTTGGATTTTATTATTATCTACATATCCCTTCCTGTACATTATTAAAGCTGTTTGGGTTTGGGTTTTTTTTTTAACCAAGAAAACATGTTAGAGCCATTGACCAAGATGATTTAAAACAAGTACTGCTCAGTTGTTGAGTAGCTCCCCACATTATTGCCAAATAAATCATCTGAAGGGATAATTCCAACAAAAGAAAAGATTGCCCTTTATAACTTAATCTGTTTGTTGCAGATGTTATGTTCAAAACTTTAAGATGAGTAATTACACCTGTTTTATTAGGTTCACGCTACTGATTCTTTAAAAGTTTTACAAAAGGGTCCAAGTGGAAAAACCCTTCAATGACTTTGCCTTCTTCTCAGGATAAAATCCAAACTCCTTTACACAGTCTACAAGGCCAGTGATGGTGGTAGTAGTAGCAGCAACACTAACATTTAACAACCATAATTGCAAGCATTGTAATAGACACTTTCCATGTATTAACTCATCTACCTCTCACAATTACTCTATGAAACATCTACTTTTAGTATGACTTTTACCCATTTTGCCAATGAAAAGATGAGTTTAAAAAGTGATACAACTTTCTCTGTCTCCTTGGTCCATGTTCTTAACCTCTAAGTTTGACCTTGTGTATTTCTGGAAACTCACTGCATACCACCCTTCTTGTCAACCACTGTAGTATTCCAGCTAGAGCGCCTTCTTTCTGAGCATCGAACATACCAATGTCCTTCCCCATGAAGGTCCTTTGTGCATGTTCTTCCTTCCATCTAAAGTGCACTTCCCATGTTAGAACATTTTATTTCTCATCATTTATGTCTCAGTTTAAATGCCACCTCAGAAGAGAGTTCTCCAACCACTCCATCTATTATAGACTCTTTCCTCTTCCTTTTAATTTTTGCCATCAACCTTTATTTATTACCTTCCTAGAATTCATCACAATTTGAAATTATATTTTTGTATTTTTCCCTCAATTATCTTTATTACTAGACCAGAGGCTCTGCATGACTGGAACCACTGTACTCTCAGCACCTAGAACGATGGCTGGTGCAAAGTAGACACTCAATAAATAACTACTTGCTGAATGAATGAATGAGTGATCTTTTAAATATGACTTCATTCTGAATATTGGTGGTACCTTCTCAGCTGCTCACTGATCGTACGCACATGAATGGTTAGAATGGATAATCTCGGAAGGGAGATAGTGCATTGTCTGATAGTTGGAAGTGTTCAATTACAGAGGTAATGACGAATATGATGGTTTAGGGGGTATAAATGTACTGAATGGATAAATACACATACATCACACTTAGAATCATTTCCAACCTTAAAATGCTAAGATTCGACTTTCTCAAGGCAGGCTGTCAACAAATCTCTCCTTAAATATAACCACCCATTGCTCCTCCCAAAGTAGCTCAGTCTAGAACCATCAGGAAGCTCTGTTAGGAAGATCCTGCTTACCATGAGCTACAAACACCACACTGTCACTTGCAGCCATCTGTCTTCATTCTCCCTCCTGAAATCATGCAGAACCCATGATATATCTTTGCTCAAATACACAAATAACTGTTCCTGTGAAAGTTCCCACGACTGAGTACAGAGGAAGGCAAGAACAGCACATGTTCCCTTAGTGATTCTATGCTTTTTCTTAAGTGGCCACAAATCCTTTATTGAATAAAACAGGATTTAGAAAATAAAAGAAAATAAAATTTAAACAATTATATGATATGTTCATGTATTTATGTATATAAGTTAACCAATAAATAATTTTTGGCAGCCTCATTTCTGATTGATTCACAGATTACTTATAGACAGCTTCTAAATCTTTTCAAAAATGCTTCTGTTAGGTCACTTTTAACTATAAAGTTTGTTTCAAGATTCCTGGGGAAAGTTTTTTCATTAATTCCCCTTTAAACATCTTTTTATTTAGTTCAGTGGTCTCAATTATGGGTGAATTTGCCCCCCTCCCACCCTGGGGAGAGCTACTACTGGCACAAAGGTATAGAGTCCAAGATGCTGCTAAACATCCTACAATGCACAGGGCAGCCCCCTCCCCTTCCCACACACAAAGCAAAGAATAATCTGAATCAAAGTGTCCACAGTTCCAAGGATGAGAAACACCATTTGCCCAGTGATTCTCCACGGGGGCACTACTGCCCCCCTGTGGAACTTTGTGGGTGGTTTTTGGTTATCAAGGTTATCAGGAGAATCACACACACAATAGAATTATTCTACAACCCACACAACTTTAAATCTCCCACTGTGCATTCAGGCAGAAGGTAAGCCCACACATAATTATTTAAGCCTAGAACCTAAGTCTCTTTTACACATAAACAATGTATTTATTTTTGCATGATTTTAAATTACATTAAGTTTGCCAGAGATGCCACCACCATGTAAATTAAGGGAAGTGGGTACTTTGTTTTGTTAGAAACTTTACAGAGTTGTTCGCCATTTTGGAAAGATGAGTTGCTTGACAGGAACACCACCAGTGGCACTGGAGTAACCAATACAACACACCAGTACCAGAGTATGTTTTCAGTTGTTATATAAAATTATTCTGGGAAGAAAAGCAACCACTTTACATCTTCAGCTCAACTTGCAATTTAGTCCTTTTCCTGCAGTTGTCTCCAACTTAGTTCCAGCACTTACTTATTAAAGCATGCGTTATTTTATGATACATTACTTTCCCTTATATTTTCTTTATATTATAGGTAAGATACTATGTACACATTCATACACACACATAATTATGTGTGCAGATTGGTTATACTATCTGTGTATTTCATTGCAGGATAGTCAGGGAGCATCAGGAAATTTTTGGTGTGGGAAAAGAAAGCATTGAGTGTAATAAGGTTGTAAACTACGTAGTCTTTGGGATCTTGATTCTGTTTTCTAACATAATAATCAACTCTCATAGCATCTTGCCCTCTGCAAATGTGACTGAGATGCCATTGATATCCTCATCCAAATAACTGTTAAAGATGCTTAACACAGAGCCAATGACATGTTGTGTTGTGGAATTCACTTTTTTGCACTCACTCCGTGGAATTCCATATCTACCTTTTTAACTACTTTAATGCAACTTAGTACAAAAGATGGCCCTAGAAAATTCCCACAAGCAGGAGCCAATCACCCTTCCCAATGGAGACACCCTTTGCTGACCCACCTCCTCTTACTACTGAAGGTAAGTGGACATTTCCAGTAAAGTTTCTATAAAATGAAATGACCATTTGAATTATTGCTAAGATCATTTACAGCCCTGAGAAGATGAACTCCCCTAAAAATCTGACAGTAGGAGAACAGGGAGAAAGCAAAACAAAGGAAGACTCAACTTTGAAGAGAATGGAGAGAGATACTTCTGTCTGAATAGCATGAATGTTCAGACCGATTTTTCTTTCCAAAAATCTTTCATGAGTCCATATTAAACAACACATCGTTAAATACCTTATATGATCATGTAGCCCAAAATCATTCCCAGAAATCAGGATTCTTGGAAGCATCTTGGATGAAGATTGTTAGAGAATTAAATATACCAAAAAAGAAACACACCCATATTATCATAAATTTTAAAATCATTAAATGATGATTCAACTTCCTTTATTACATAATTTATTTTATATAAAACTCAATCACCAATAAGACTAACTAGTTCATGCTGTCTCAAACTTTTCTTAAATGCTTAAGAGAAAGCTTAAATTCTCAGTAGTACAATAGTATAATATAACTGGTATAGAAGAAATTCTCAATTTCTATTATGGTTTATCATTATTACAAATTATGTGGGTGCACCTTAGCTTGGAGAGGATGTGTAAGAAATTCTACTTTTAAATACATAAAATAATGTTAACTTAAAAATAGTTTATACCTAAATATAATCCTGCTGTTTTAAAATGTATAATTCTAATTGATTAAAGCATTGAAAGCTTTTTAAACTTAGTTTGCGTTTTTACATCGCTTAGATAAATATGCCAAAGAAAACCTGTCTTTATCCTAATATGTCTATTTGAGGTTTATTCCATTTGTTCTTTGTAACCCTACCCAAACAATTTACCAAAATTATAGAGATGTAAAGTGTTGAAATTACAGCATAAAAGTTTCTTTCCCCCTAAAATTACAGGTAAGAAAACAGAAATGAAAATCACTAGTTGTCTCTCATTTTAAACCTAATTTTGTTTCCCCGTAAATCTTTTTAAAACTCAGACCAGGAAAACGAGAACCATAAACCACCAGAGATCTGAGACATTTCAAGGAACCACCAGAGACTAATACTTTCATCTGAACCAAAGGACTATCAATCAACAGAAAAACAAGAACAGGGGAGAAGGATGGGATCGCAGATGGAAATGGCAAGCTTTACATCACTGATGCCTAGATACATCCTTCGTCCTCCTCATTTCATCCAAAACCTCTTTTCCATGGGGATCAGCAGACTTCAGAAGTCACGGTTTCACATCCTAAGCTTGAAGGAAGATAAGAGCAGGTGGTATGGTGTGGTGGATTGAATATTGCCCACCCCCCAATTCGTGAATGTGACATTACAGATGTAATCAAGATGGGGTCATATTGGATTAGCCAGAACCCTTAAGTCAGTGACTGGTGTTCTTACAAGAAGAGGGAGATTTAGACACAGACATGTATAGAGGGAAGACAGCCAGGTGAAAATGAGGGTAGAAATGGGAGTGATGGGAGTAGAAGACATAGAAAGCCAAAGATCGCTCGCAACCACCAGAAGCTAGGAGGAGGCCAGGAAAGACCCTCCCCTAGAGTCTTCACAGAGAGCAGCACCCTGCTGGCACCTTGAATTTGAACTTCTCGAACTTCTAGTCTCCATAACTGCAGGAGAATAAACTTCTGTTGTATCAAATCACCCACATCGTAGCACTTTTTTACAGCAGCCCTAGGAAACCAATACATATGGTCAGCCTCCTATGGGATGTACCTGCAGAGGTGTTTCTCAAGGAGGTCTGGCACATTTCCTGGTCCCAAATTATTTCCCTAGTCCATTAAGTCAGAGTCTTTGGGGATGGGATCTAGGAATCTTCCCTGTGATAAATAGTCCCCAAGAGATTTACATGCATACTTAACAACAGATTGTTTGCTTATCATCAGTTCTAGGTGGGCCTTCTCATCCCCGTTTTACAGAGGGGAAACCAAAGTTGAAAGATGTTAGGCAACATGAAAGATAGTAGAAGCTTGAAACTCAAGCCTGTCTGATTCCAGAGCCCCTGCTCTTAGCCCTTATATCGTATAGCTGTGCATGCTTATTATCTAGAAGGGAAAAGAACGCCCAAATGTTTCCTCTAGGCTTTGCTACGTAATGAGTTTTTCTTCTTTTTTTTCTTTTGATTACTTTCTTTATGAGAGTGCTTTCCGAATCCTGTTTAAGAGATATTTCCACATTCCAAAGTCATGAATATTTTCCTATGCTATCTTCCAGTAGCTTTATTGCTTTATTTTTCAGTTACATTATAATTCACCTGGAATTAATTATTGTGAATGGTGAGAGGTATACAAAAAGTTTTATTTTTTTAATATGGCTACCCAAAAGGCCCCAGCATCATATATTGAAAGGACTGAGTCTTCTCCACTGCTGCACATGTTGGCATGTGTGTATGTGTGTTTAAAGACTACGACTGTAAGTGAAAATGTTTTCTCATGAGATACTTAGTGACTTTATCATTATAAGTGGTCACAAGGAGATACAAATGCATTTCAAGTTTTATTTGTTAAATTACAATTGAGTTATATCTCTCAAAAGAAAAGTAGAGAAAAAAAGAGGCAGATAAGGTTAAAAAAAAATAGAAATGGGAGAAGGCTGAAACACATATATAAGGGATTCCAGGACCAAGGAAATGGGTAGCCTTCTATGTTTGCTCTCAGAAAAATAAAAAAGACAAAATATAGTCTACCTTAGAGTCCAGGTCATGGCCACAAGAAGGATTTACCAAGTTTGAACACGCCCAGATCTCAAGACTGGTACAGTATGTAGTAATAACAAGTACAATTTAAAACGGAGACTGAATGAAGAGCCCATATGTCACTAGAGGAGACTGGAGGGTGGGGTGGGGTTTCCCCAAGTTGCAAGTTACACTAAAGCAAACGAGAACAGCAGGGTCTGATGAGGATCATTTAGGTTTGAAAAAGTGATCGGTAAAGAATTCATCTTACAATGTAACGTATGTAAATGTACCATTAACACATTAGTTTGCATTACTGTGTCTGACTGAACTTGATTTGCAAAGAAAACTTAACATGGATGATGAAAAGAAAAAAGGAAGGAAAAGGAAAGGAGGAAGGAACCACAGAAAATCACTGGTTAATCCTTGCACTTTGTCTTAGAAAACCAGCAGTACCAGCATCACCTGAGATATAATTACAAATGCAGAATCTCAGGCCCTTCCCAGACCTGCTGAATCAGAAACTGCACTTAATAAGATTCCCCAGGTGATTCACATGCAAATTAGAGCTTGAGAGGCCCTGGGTTTATTCAGCTCACAGAGTAGGTAGACGCAGAGGGGGTCCTAACACAGCTAAATATATCACTGTAGATAAATTTCTAACATCTCTTTCTAGAGTGATATTCTAATATGACAGAGTGGGAAAGAGAGAGTGTACAATGCCTAGAAAGAAAACTAAGATGGATTTTAAAAAAGGAAAATAAACCCTATTTATGGCTTAAGTCAGAGTGCCATTTGTGATTTAGGAAATAACTATTTGAATGAGCAGAATTAGATCCAAGTATGGAATCAGAAACATGGGAAAAATCATGGACTCATTCTTGGCACAGAGCTGAAAGTTCTTACGTATTTGGTGAATGAAGTCAGAATCAGTAAATAACAACAATGAGGGCTAATGTTCATGGAACTGACTATACTCTACAAGGCACTAAGCTAAATCTATTACATGCGTGAGCTCATTTAATCCTCTCAACAACCTTGTGAGGTTTTTAATAACTGAAGAGGCTGAGGCTTTGGATGTATTTTGCATAATAGTAAGGACAGACGTGGCTTTGGATCTCCAAAATATATGTGTCTTCCCACATATTAGCTGATTGACTGAAAGACCAAACTACCTTGGAAAAAGTAAAATCTGGAATAGTATTTGTCCACATGAAAAAGCTTGAATACAGTGAAACCAGTCTCTAAACTGCTAACAGTCAGTGGGGTACACAAAGATGCAAGCTTAATGTTGACTTGGGGAGATGAGAACACACAGGGAAGGGTCAGTGATAGCACCCCTCCCCCCTCCAGCCTTCAGACTTGGAAATTGAGGTCTACTGCACTGTGAGAATATCTACAAACAGCCCCCACTGCAAACCTCTAGACTTGCACCTCCACTGGACATGAAAAATTATTCCCTCAGCATTTATAAGAACTGCACAATGGATAGACAATGACAGGAGGGAAGAGAAAAGCCTCTGGGAAATAAGGTACCCAGCCTAAAAGAATATGCACAACTGTCAACCCCTGGTCATGCAGATGGTCCAGCACTCTGAGTGTTCTTCCAGAGTCTCCAGGGTCTTTCCGTGAACCTGACATAGCTTCTCCGCTCAGGGTTCCTGCCTTGTTATTATCCCTTAAGGGCAATTCATGGCAGTGTTTTATTCAAACCCAGGGCCTTCAACAAGCAGATCTTCTAAGAAACACACAAATAGACTTCTAGAGTTGGTCAGGTGCTAACCTTGGTAAAAATACATTTTGTGCCCTTTGCCAGGCCAGATCATATGTATACATTTTATATTTATTTAAAACATGGTAACAGCACGGTAACCATCTCACTTCGACTTGCCCCAGAGCTGCAATTTACAAATGCCTAGTTTTGCTCATTTCACTGATTAAGACCTTTAAGATAGATTTAAGGAGGACTGGAGTGGCAAATAAGAGACTTGGGATTTAATCCCAGTTTTGTCACTAACAAGCTTCATGTCAGTAGTAAATCACAATCTTTCTAAAGCTCTAGATTTTTGCTTGATTTGTTTGTCATTACTGTTGTATTGTTAATCAAAGGGGGTGAACAAGGATATCTCCTAAAACCCTTTCTAGGCATGAGGTTCTATATTTTGTTAGTACCAGAACCAAATATTTCAAAAACTTCTAAAACTTTTCAAATGCTTCATCGTTGCACAACTGCTAGCACTTTTACATGGCACTCTACCCTCATTGTCTCTCACAATTCCTCAAACACACGTGGAGTGTCTCCTGTACACAAAGCCGCAAGGGGAGGAAGTATCATTATTCCCATTTTGTAGATGTGGAAACTAATGCTCAGAGAGAGAAAGTAATCTGTGTAAAATCACACAGCCAGTATGTGAAGACGGAGACAGAATTGAACATCAAGTCTGAGGCTCCCAAGACCATTATTTTGATTATCACAATCCATTCTTAGGTTACTTCTCTACAAAACTGGGCTGAAATTTCTGAGGTTACCCATCCTGCTACCCAGAAACAGTTTCACTTTTTAGTTTCAATTTCATGATTAATTTACCCTTAATATGATTGAATTCTGATCCAAATGTGTGTTTGAAAAGATAACTTTTCAGTAAGTCTACTCCAATATCATTGCAATGACAAAAGAAATAGATAGAGAGAAAGAGAAAAGAAAAGAAAACTCTACTAGAGGTTGTCATCGATAAAAAGAAAGCTCCACTGGCTAGTGCTAATACCATATATGTCCAAATCTTCCCACTAGCCTTAAAAAAAAAAAAAAGAAAAAAAACGTACCTGAGAGACTCAGAATTTGTTATTTTCCCAAGTGGGAGCAAGTTTCTCAGAATCCTAAATAAATCATTGTGATTCTCAAAGAAGAACTTTAATAATTTCATTCAAGAGTAATATATACGAACAATGTTATCCTTACTTTTAAAATCACATTGTACGGATTTAGAAGTTTTATTCACCTTAAACAGACATACACAAACACCAAGCCAAATGCACAATATGGACATTATAAATCTGAAAAGTAAAAGGGCATGTAAACATTGCTTCAAAATGAATGTTCTCATGAATGCAACTCAAGTATAAAAAATAAATAAGAAAATTCCACGTTTCTGCTACAGTTATATGTCTGATTTTTTAAAAATTCTGTCTCTGATGTAGAAAATTAATTTTGTTGATGCCACCAACACACCTTTTATTTTTAACAGAAAAGGTTATAGATTGTTTATCTCATACAGAAAGTATATGTATTGTCACGTAAACTAAAACAGTCACACTGAAAATTAACAACTTTTTTGGCCTACCACTCTTGCTTTTTGGAATTCATCCTATACATAAATAAAAGACACATGAGAAAATGTGCACAAGAATGTTAGTTGCAGCATTGTTAATGCTTGTAAAAAAACAAAAAATAACTATCAATATTAATAAGCTGAGTTATGTGGAACAGTAGTACATGGCTATTAGAAATTCCAATATGGACTGATCTGGAAAGAAGCCCAGGTACTATTATTAAGCACAAACAGCAGGTTAATGATAAGTGTATGGAATGGTTCCACGTGGTCAAAAAAAAAATGGTCCCCCAAAAAATGGTCAAAAAAAAGAGAATATAAACCTCCAAATAGGCAGGGAAGTTCTCTCTCTACAGAAAGGTTTGAACAGAAACTTGAACACTGGCTACTTGCTGGAGGACAGTAGGGAAAATCAGGAGGAGACGAACATTAGATTTTCTATATCTTTGCTGTCTGACAACTAGCATGCATAACTTTTACAATTAAAATAATCAAGGAAGCTGACAAAGCCTAAGAAAAGATTAAAATCAGCAAACTTCAAGTAGCACACATACTTAAGGATCAAAAAAGCATGTCCAGATTTTTCACATGGTGATTAGAAATGCAGGACCACACACACAAAAAACCTTTTCTTCCTGACTGCTCTAGTATCAAGAAGCTCAGAGAGTTTACAGCCTGTCTCATCTTGTGTGGATAGCCCTGGTGATGCCCTGGAGACAGATGGTAGGGCTAGACAGCTAGATACTTTCAAGGCATGATGCTTCCAACCCTGCTGCTACACTTCAGGAGTTTGTCTTGCCTAGATAACACACCAGAAAGATCAGAGAAAACAGAGGTTTTCCTACTTATCGCTCCCTTCACGATGTCCCATGGAGACTAGATTTTCTTTTACAGCCCTGCAGACACCAGAAAGCATACCCTCCATTTGATCTACCCTCGATTCTCTCTGACAGCTACACAGACTGTATAAGATTTTTTCCTAACCTAGGAAAAGTATAAATTACTGTCCCAAAGAGCATTTTTTAATATATTGACAGCTTCAATAAATATATCACAGAATTTCAAGACACTTTTTACAAAGGCAATTTACTGTTAAATAGGGTACCAAAATGTGGACTGTTTTAAATTTTCTCTATTTCCCTTCCTTGCCTATTTAAATACGGTCTAAAACAGTATGTCAGCAAAGAGAACAATTAAAGAGGCCAAGTAATAACATCAATTCGGAACTGTCTTCTTTTTACTCACAGTACAACTTCCTTTTGCCATGACTCTTGGTTATTGGGACAGACCAAAATAAGTACATTTCTCCTCAGGGTTAAATAAAAAGTGATGCCAGCAGCAACACTACTTCAGATCCAGGCCCCCAGAGGGTTTCACATGAGTGGGGTCACAGGGTGAATGAAATAGCCTTTTACAGGAAGGCTGAATGGCACTTTCCAAGGGAATATTGATTGAAAAACTTACAGTCCATTATATATGACCCACAATTTATCCTTTGTGGTAGGCCACACTACACTAGTTTCTTTTCACTCTAAAATTGTTGAAAGGCAGTTTATGTTTAGGACATCTCATAAAACACTTTGCTTTGCTCGTAAGAATATTTAGATACATGTAAATAATCATATCAACTGGATTATTAAAATCCTTTTTTCTAAGGAGGACCTCAGACTGCAGCAGGGCATATTAAGATTTACTCAATTATACCCTAGAATCACAGCATTATCAAAGAGATCAAACAATTATCAGCTTCATCTAATAGCCAATCTAATATTTTTCTATAACAATTTTCTTTTAGTTTTTAGGGGGGTGAGAGTAGGAAGTCATTCCCTTTATTTCCATTTCCATCTCCTCACACATAATTTTTTCCTACTACTAATTTTCCAATATTTCTCTCACTTTTCTTCTCTCAGCCAACTATGAGTCCAGAGGTTTCCTCACAAGAATTTTAGGAATTTCCCTCAGACTGATATTGATGTTCAAAGAGCTCTCCATGCAAAGTGTACAATTTGTTTCTCTTTTCTTTAAGACAACACTGGAGAAGAACACTTCACTTTGGCTTTTTAAACACATTCCCCCAAATCACTGCTCACTGGAAAAACATAAGACCATATGTATTCAATGATGCACTTTCCAAACACTTGAATCCTGATATTAAGAAAGTTATGTATTTGAGAATATATTTTAAAATTCAACTAAGGGCCATTTCACACTGCTAGTTGAGGCCACAGTTGTTAAATGTTATACTATACTCCTGCTGCCATCTTGTGGTAATTATTGAAATCTCTCCCTCTCCCTCTCCCCACCTCTTGCATCCTCCAACCTGTTTCTACCCCAACCCCTCCTCTTTTAGGTTTTCCTACCTTTGGGAGGGTACTTATACTCAAACCTTACGGACTCCCTTTCTTATGCGGTTGGGGAGATGAACCACAGTATGCTCTAGAAAGAAGGGCTTGTTGCAAATTCCTCACTCTGCATGTAATATATTTCCTCTTTTCTCTTTATATGTTTTCATTATCCACAAAGTCTTCCTTTTAACAATATATATTTTTTTAAATTCAGGGGTTATTGTTTAGATTAATCTAGATTCCTACAAGGAAAGGGAGTACACATTAAGGGAAAATAAATATGTATTTTATCAAAGATTTTTCCCTTCTAAACTTTTTCCCAATTGTTTTTTTACAAAGAAGGAAAAAAAGCATCATGTGCTTCTGGCTATAAAATGTCACAGGATGGAATGGCCCCTCACAGCCATTGGCACCTACTCTCAGGAAACAAAAAGGAACTTTGAGGAGGAGATGAGGACACAGTCCAGGAAGAGAGAGCCCCCCAACGATTCCAGGCTGGATGGAGACGGGCACCCTGGTATCCCTTTATTATTTCTGCACTGTCCTGATCCGCTATGGACCCTGCTGTTGCATGGCAAGGGAATTCACAAATCTGGGGGAAACTCAAACATTTCTCTGATGATATATTAATGTAACTCTTAACTAAACTGACATCATCAAAGCAAGAGTGTATTTCATAAAAGCTACCATTTCCATATAACACTGTGTCCCCACTAAAATTCCCAACAAATAGACAGCCACCCAAGAGTCATCCAAAGACAGGGACAGTGAGAACTCATTTAGCCAGAATCTTCCAAAACAGGGTACGAGTGAGGAAGCAAATAAACATGAAATCAATTTGTTTCATTCATTGTGAAAATAACTTTGAAACAATCTTTTCCAAACCTTTCTTGTGTACCCATAACTATATGATGCACAATCTGTATTTTTATACTTCTTAGAAATCTATGAACCCTTAAAAAACTTAGCCTTATGATAAGCAATTCAGTGGATTTGATGTGATTCTTACATATTTTCTTCCAATATTTATTAAAAGGTCTAACTATTAATATAAAATGAATTCACTTGCATACCACCCAAACGCGTCCTTGGCGCCACTAATGATATGAACATCAAACTTTAGGAAACGTTGCTGTGAAATAAACGTGCTAAGTAGCGTCTAGCCAATCTAACAAACTTTATTTATAAATAAGTAGCTTTAAGTGTCACAGATCAGGATTCTGATATTTCAGAGCCATAGTTCAGATCAGAGGCTTGCAAACGTGTTTTCTGCCATGACTCACCAGACAGATGAGGTCCTCATGTGCAACACACTCACGTGAAAAGACAAGACCGTCTGTGGATGATGTGCAATTTCCTGTCATATATTCATAATCCCCCAGTCAAGAAAGCCAACCAGAATGCACGTAAAAGGCTGTCCCTGGGGAGATGCCTGTGAATACACTCAACCTTATTTTTTAAGGAACAAATAATTTATGAATTTTTATTTTTAAACAATTATTTACTCATTTAACCTTACAACTAATCAAATACAAACCACCATGTCATGACACCACAGTTGAAATCTTCCAGAGTAAGACACAGGATATTGGATTGAGTATTTGAGAGTGATCTTATTCTCTGAGAGTAGACTGAATTGAATAGGAACTGGTTTTATTCTCTGGAGGGCTC
This sequence comes from Cynocephalus volans, assembly GCF_027409185.1. NCBI lineage: Eukaryota > Metazoa > Chordata > Mammalia > Dermoptera > Cynocephalidae > Cynocephalus > Cynocephalus volans. The sequence goes on along the minus strand of NC_084464.1, from coordinate 6,908,921 downwards.
AAGGGTTTGGGTTTTTTTTGTTGTTTTGTTTTGCTTTTTGTTTTTAAAATGTTTTTAATACATTCTAGATATATGTACTGCTCTTACCTTTTCTCTGAAAAGTAGCATGTGGGAAGAGAAAAGTATGTTAAGCTAAAGGTTTTATTTAGTTGGAATTTTTACTGTAAACAGACCTGGTTTCCACCCACGGGTTTACAACCTAACATATAAAAGTGTTTTCTATTTTGAGAATTTAAAGCATATGTAGCCAAGTCCCTTGGTGACAATGTGATACATGAAATTAGCATTATCCACACTATGTGGGCCAGGGAGGCATCAAGATATTAACATTTACCCAAAAGCTTTAGATTTGCTCCTTAGACAATACGTTCATCATACAGTTGAATAAACAGACCCACAAATACTTGTAATAGGCAAACATACCAGTATTTTTAGGATCACTATATGGCTTTTCAACATGTTTTTAAAGCATTTAAGGTCAGAGTGCTCAAATAAAGACACATCTGAGGATGTAAAACACATTTTAAAGCACATTCTAAATTGGACTAGAAAGGAGGGACAGTCTGAATTAGCAACAAGTCTAACCAAGAGATTAATTTAAGAACCATAGTTGCATAATCTCTATCACAAGTTAAAAAAGTCAAAATAAATCCTAACAAGATAATTATAGTAGACATCTTACTGGATTTGCCTTAATAAACACTCAAATGAAATCAGCGCACTCATGTTATCACCTTGCACAACAACATGCTATAAATGTGTTCATAAATGTAACAAAATCAATCAAATCAACTCCCAGGATAACAAATAAACAGCTTAGGACAACTTCCAAGAATATATCAAATCAATATGCACTAAAAAAAAGAAAAGAAAAAGGAGATTAAATGTGATGCTCGCACATCAGACTGGACAAATAATTACAAATAGTATTTTTAAACTTTCTAGTCAATATAAACTTTATACTGATTGAATTTAAAACTACATAATTTTCTAAGGTAGTATGGATTTCTACTATATTCACATATAAGAAACAATATGAAAATGTTTAAAATGAAACCAACATAGAAGAACCTTAAGTCTGTGATCCATCAATAATGTTTATTGAGTAAGGCAGAGAAGGTTAAGCATTTTTTAAAAGGAATCTGTTGTTTAAGAGAAACAATATATAAAACAGGGAAATTAGTTCAACTGCCAACCTTTATATAATAAAACAAATCTATTTAAAAGATATACATCTTCTGTATGTATCAATTTTGCGTTGAGCAAATATTTTAAAGAGTTAATTATTTTCAATATGAACAATGAATAAATATTTTTAAAACTTTAGGAAATTCAAGTTGTGTAACATCTGAAACATCTGAGGACAAGAAAGATTTTTAAAGGTTAGAGTAATAGTCTGAGCAAGAACTCTGCTCCACGTTTGCAGCTACATGATTTTTGCAAATGAAATACATCTGACAGGAATTAAAGGAGGTGAAAAATCATCACTGGGTAAACGTAAAACGTAGTGCTTCAATAGGAAGTGACAAATATTGATTCTAGTACCTTGTTCTGGGTGACAGCGTTGGGCTATGTGCCCAGTACCAAACACAAGCATTGACAGGCTGTAAGACGCTTCGATCTATTTTATAATAACAGACCCAAGAAGTAAACCCTCCTTTCTACAGGAAATTGATTTGGGTCAGGCTAAAGCTTTCATAATATTAATCGTGATAAGAAGTGTAAATTTGTTAACTGAATAAAGTGGCAGTTTGGTGCATGTGTGTATGCATGTGTACTTATGTGTGTGTGTGCATGTACATATATACATATATATACACACACACATATATACACCCAGAAATATATAGACACACATATATGTGTATATATTCATTTTTTTCTTTTCCCTTTTTAAACTTTTTTATTTCCTATTATCTCTTCAGGGACCCAACAGCACAGTACACCAATAAAACTATTCTCAAGGTCAGTACTCCTTTCTGACAATCCCCAAACTCCTGAGCTTTCACTTCTGTGCAACAGGATATGCTATCCCTGGTTTATCTCAGAGCTCACAGTAACTTCCAAGAGCTACAAGAAACCTAGATAATACAGGGTTCTGAACTCTGATAATAATTATTCATACCCTGTGCAACTATGAAATCTCTTGAAAAATCTTATCAAAAGGGTTTTAATGCACTCTTAGCATTTCTTACACTGTACAGGGAGAGGGCACTAGGAAACAGGCCCTTAGGAAAGAGGAAAAAGATATAACATCTTTTGTTTTTTCAGGTCTGTTAGAAATAGTTTCAGAGGGTCAAATTTCTAATGCATATATGAATAAATGTAAACTTTCAAGCTATACACTTAGTGATGACTCAAATGGATCAAGAACTCCTGGAGTACTACAAATAATTTTGGAAAATGTACATTATTCTGGAACCTGAACTGACCCCAAAGCAAAGTGAATGTGTCTTAAATAACAAGTATAAACGGATGCTAAGTCAAAGACATCATTTCATCAACTCCAGTACAGATGAGAAATCAAGAATCTAAATTTTCTTTCTGGTTTTGTTTCTGAGATCCATTAAAAGGCACTTCCACAATGCTTTGCTCAGTTTTCTCATCACTGAAACCAGAGTATTACCTACTTCTTGTACAGTTTTGACTGAAAGCATGTGTAAAGTGCTTATGCTCAGACTCTGTCCTCTTCATATCACATGTGGCAAGATACAAGGATGTTTACAAGCCATCTTGCTTAAAAATCCTCCCCTCTCTTTCTCAGTCTGCCTCTTCTTAAACTCTGGTCATAAATATTACTCATCTGAGCAAACTAAATGAATGTCCTCTTCCAAAAGTTCCTGTTAGAACAATATGATGTGAATCAGAAAGAGGCCATAAGTTAACATGTTGCTATATGATCAGTTAGTGATTAATTCATTTTGATGATTGGAATGTTAGGAATGAAGGGATTAGCATAAAGGGCCTGAAAGGCAAAAGGCAAAGGGTATCCAAAGGAGGCAACCAAGATCATTTTCACATCCTTCATAACTCCATTATTCATCAGCCCTGCATATAACATGACACTGAGCTAGAGAAGTTGGGTGAGGAAGGAAGAAGATGACAATCCCATGTTAAATGACAAAGGTAAATGACAATCTCAAAAGTAAATGACAATCCCAAGAACAGGCTGCCTGAGGAAATTCCACGTTTATGTTCTGTACATGAGAGTTCATTGATCACTTTTTCATGTGGACAGGTTAGTGTCTTTCTCTAAGACTTTTAAATCCTATTCTAATTTAGGGCAGGTTCATTTCTTCTTAGTTGGAAGGATGCTCCAATTAATAAGACAGAGCCAGCCCTATTCCAAGGTTATAGGTATAGCGGTTTAGAACTTGGGCTCTAAAAACTTCTAGATTTGGGTTTGAAACTCGTCTATGGCCTCTCCTAGTTGTGAGACCTTAGGCAAGTGACTTAATTTCTCCAAGCCTCAGATCCCACACCTGCAAAGTAGGGATGCATTTGGGACTATTGTGAGAAAACAGTGAACTACTATAGGTAAATAGCTTGGCACAGTGCTAAGATTGCTAAATTCAGCTATCTTTATTATTGCTGTCATTGCTATTTTAAAGCATGCTGTATTTTCAATATGAACAATTAATAAATAGTTGATGCTGGGCCTAGAATTCAGCTGGGATCCACACACTTCATTAAAGTTGCTTATATCAAAATTAGGCCAAATCCCCTGATTTGGTTCTAAGGTCAAACCAGACCTGACTTGGATCAGAGATGCAAAAGGTAATGAGTTTCTGGGGCATCTATCCCAAGGCATCCATGTCCCAGTGGAAGAAAGTATGAGTTCCAAATGATCAACTTACATCATGAAGAATCAAGGGATTCATGACAAGAATAGTTCAAATGGCTCTGGAATACAGTCTATAATTATTCCTGTAACAGATTAATACTGATCCTAGCCCTGGCTTAAACTAATTCTTGAAAAATTATTGGCAGTTCCCTGAGCACACAGTGGCTAATCAGACAGCCAAAATAAGAAATTTAGGTGTGTGGGGAAAAAAAAGTAAGGGAAAAAATTAAGGATAATAAATAATCCTTGATGTAGAATATATGCATGAAAGGAATGAAGAGTTCACAGAAATCTATGAAATACCTGGATTTCTCTGGCAGAAAGAAAGTTTTAAATGTAAATTTAAAATATGATCACTGTCATCCAAAACAGCCTGCAGTTTTCAATGATAATCACTTGATCCCTACTGGGCATTTCTTAAGAGGTCTGAAAATGAGTACCACAATAAGTGGGATGATTTCTTTTTAAACATGATCATCATATTGTACACTTGTTACTTATGCTGGGAGCTCAGATCTTCCTTTCCTAGTATAATTTTCATCTAAGCATTCCTTAGATACTTAGATCATTCTTAATGGAGATTGTGCATTATGCCCTCTGTGAACACATGGAAATCTAGCTAATTGGACTGACTTGATTACAATAGTCGGTGAACTCTCCCATTTCCTTCCACTACAATAAATGCTTAAGATATTTATGACACCTATTCCTCAGATTTTTAGATTGAAATCATTTTCTAATGCAATCTTTATAGGCAAAACTTCCCACCTAATAAAAAACCCTATTCTTTCAAACTACATTTCTTTTCCTGTTAGTATAAAAATTGGGTGTCCTTAATAAAGTTTGAAGTAAACTTGTGATATGAATAGTTATCGCTCGAATGCTATAGAAACCACAGTAATTGGACATTAGCTTTGCAATAAAGCAGACTCTTTAGCTCCAGATGCCCATCAGCATAGCACAGACTTTAACAAAAGTCGAGTGAGGTGATAGAATATTACTCCTCAAATCCAAATATCTGAAAATGAGAAAATACACTTTTATTTTGAAAGCACTTTGTTTGCTATTAAATGCTGTATCCCAGAAATACTTTTGTAAATTACTTCCTTTCTTGGCCAACGTAAGATGTCTTGCTAATGATAATTTAGTACTGTCTCTTTAAGGGCTAGGAAAAGTACCTAATTCCAATGGTTACTATCTCCATATGTTATACCTGTCAAAATTCTTTAATCTCTGAGTCAGCTTGCTGAAAATAAACTCCTCCCTTCCATTTGAAAGTATGAAACTAAGCGTTGAGTGGGAAAAAGTTTGCTCTCAGTCCCAGCGCAAATCAGCGCATAGGTGAAGGAGAAAAGTACGCTAGCTATTTGCTACAGATACAAATACGCTCTCAACTCCTACTGCGCATGATCCACTCTTATGATGAACGTTCCTACCCCTAACACAAAAATGTAGGGAGTGGGGGTGGGGTGAGGGAGAGGAATAGAAAAAGAAGGACGATGTGTATATATGAAAGATCAGCCATTTCCTCCTAGTACATTTTTAAAAACTTCTCATTCTTAGAGAGCTCCTGTAAGGACAGACAGTGCCTCTTTGAGAGCTAGCTCCTGCATGAGAGTGGACTCCGCGAAGGAGGGTTTCCTCCTGTCCTCTCCACGCCCTGGTGAAATCACTGCTGAAAAGCGGTGCAGTTACCCTCTGCGGGGCACAGTCCAGACACAAATGTGAAATTTCAAAAATGCGATAAAGCCTGAGCCCGGCAGCCCTGGGAGGCAAGCAGCTGCCGGGTGACCGCTGATGAAGTGGCTTCTTAAGGAGGTGGGCAGATTGATTTCCGCTGCTGAGCGCGGGGCAGGGCAGCGGCCGCGGAATGCGCAGCCCGGCTGAGTCAAGACGCAGCAGCAGCAGCAGCAGCTTCCCAAGCAAGGGCAAGGCCACATATTAGCTCTGTTTGCAGTCTTGGCCTAAGAGAAGGAAGGAGAAGGCCACTGTATCCAATAGGGACTTTCAAGGCAGGCTGGGCCAAAAGGTACCATGTGGGCAATGTCACTACATAAGTGGAGAGTCACTCAGGAAATCTGAAAGCTGGCCCATGATACATCTGCTCAGAGGGGTCCACATTTCTGCCTGATTCCTTTCTTTCTCCCCCCACACACTCCCAGCTCCTGATCCTCTTCTAATAGGTCTTAACCCCGGTGGCCCAGCCTCCTTTGTCCCCCACCTAGTAATCAATACACAAGAGGGAATTCAGAAGAAAAGACGGAGGGGGGGGGGTGCACTGGTATGGGGGACATTGAGAGCCCTGGCCTCAAAGTAAGAGAGGTAAGGGGGTGGGGAACTAGTTTAGGAGTCCCCTGAGGGCCCCAAACTCAGACGCCAAGTGATCTAAGAAGAGGGAAGGGGTAAGAGGTAGGCGGGCATGAAGGCACGCCTAAGGGAATATTTATCCTGAGAAATGCACTTTCGGCCGTGCACTTCCAGAGACGAAAAGCCAGTAATGGGCTTCGGAGTCTGCACTTCCTCTCCCTAATGTCCAGAGGCGCTTTAATGCTGCAGCCAATCGATCAGCCTTCTCCGGTGAAGGCAGCGAGTAGAGTGCAAAAGCTTCCTACTTGTGGCCCAAATCTGCCCAGCCTCCTCTGCACACCCCGAAGGAGCGACACACAACTTTAAACTGGCAGGATTTGGCTTTTAAAGTGCCGGGGAGGAGGAAAGGGAGGAACTGGAGGCGCCCAGAGAAACAGCCACCTCCCGCTTCACACCCTTTTTCCAGGGAGGGATTTAGAAGGAAGACAAATGGAGAGAGCAAGGGCGCATTATCCACCTTGGGACAGGACCGTACCACTGAGAAATCAAGATGGCAGTCCACTGTGGGGAGTTGAGGAGAATGGATTAATCCAAGAGTGCTGTGACAATATGCCACCAAGACAGGGTTCTTTTACCATGAATTCCATGAAATGAATGAAGACATAGGTTTCTTACCCAACATAAATGGACAGTGGATTTGACTTTCCAAAGACTTTTTGTATCATTAAAACAAATACATTTTTGACATTTGAAGAAGGACGGCACATCAACACAGATGATAGTCTGTATGCCTGGAATTTTTTGCCATTTGATTTGCATGATTATTACCTCGTGGAATGTCAATTTTAATAAAATTTCTCTAACACTTAAAAAAAATAAAATAAAATATTTTCAAGAAACACAGCCTTAACATAAAACTTCAAAAATATAAAATTAACTGAACCACTCAAAAAGCAGTTTCATTTCATTCATAACACTTAAAATAATTTTCATATTATACCAAAAAATAATTGTGGGTAGAAATGCAAATTAGGTCAAAGCTTTTCTTGTTTTATATAAAGACAGTGTGAAGTACAGTAGACTCCTGGTACTCCTGGATATAACAGGCACAGTTTCAATAATTTGGGAATAAGTTCACGAGTAGAATTATATTAACTTAAAAATAACTCAAAGTTTACTGAAATAAAAATATGTGTAAGCTGAATCAAAAAAAATTACTGGAAATACTTAAAAACTAATTTTGATAAGAATAATGCAACTATGATACAAAATATTAAAGAAACAAATTAAACCATGCATCATGTTTCTCTCAGAATACTTTCAAGTTGGAATCAAATGAAACACAGAATAAACTTAAGACTCAAACAAATAAATTCATAAGAAACTAACTGTAAATGCAATAATTCTTTATCTATCTTTGTATCTACAAACCCTAGAAATGAATTCTGTAATCCCAGAGAGATGGTATCTCAGGCACATGACCGAGGCAAGCACAAATGCCCTCTGGAAAAAGAAACATGCAACTCAGGTCTTGCCAAACATGTTCGCAATTCAAAACTACTATAGAGAATCTAAACACCTGTGATTATAACCCATCAGAAACAGACTTAAGATATCAATTCTGTTTTGCTCCCACCTCGAAGGCTTCACATATTAAAATTATCTGAGATAACATATATAATAAGAATGTTTAAAATGTTTTAAAAATAAAATAAGCATTTGAAACATGAGCAAGCAATAAGAGATTGGGGTTTTTTAAGGCAAATTTTAAAAACAATTAGAATTTAAAAAAATATAAAAATATAGTCTATGAAATCTATTATTATAAAATAAACAGCTGATTATTAATGAATGAAGAGAGAAATAGTGAACTGAGTCAGACACAAAAGATATTAAACAGAATGATGCATAGAAAGACAAAAAAAAATTAAATAAAATATAAAGGAGGTTAAGAAAAATAGAGACCAGAATGATAACATAAATCTATTTAGAGTTCTAAAAGATGAGACCAAAGGGACTGGAGGTGTGTATAATGAGGGAGGGAAGAAAATCATATTAGAAAAAATAAAGACTAATTTCTCCAAAATTGTTGAAAGACATAAATTTTCGGATTTATAAATCATGAGCCAAGTAAGATCTCAGAAAAGACATAACTAGAGGCATCATAATAAAACTACAAAGTACAAAAAGATATGGATATCTTTAAAAGCATCGTAGAGAGAAAAGAGATAACTAGAAAAATATGTATGAGGGGGTCTTCAAAATGTTCATGGAAAGATTCATATTATCTTTTAATTCCATTTTCACATGAACTTTTTGAAGTACCCACATATATTATTACATTGACAGCAGACTTCCTAATAATGCAATGAAAGCCAGAAGACAGTGGAATAATACATTTAAAATCTTTAAATTTAAAATCTTTATGTTTGTAGGCAAAATAAAGACATTTTCAGAAAGACAAAACTGGAAGATATTCCAAGAGTGGCTAAAGATTGTAACATCTGGAAATAAGGATAATTCTCAAAAAGGAAAGTGTAAAATGCAAGAAATTACATATTTCATGTATGCAGACATATATATAAAATCATGTCACATAACAACATTTGATCAACAATGGACCACATATATGATGATGATCCCATAACATTATAATGGAGCTAAAAAATTCTCTCCTAGTGATATAGCCATTGTAACATCATAGCACAACTTATGCATATAGAAGCAACAGGCTATACCATATAGCCTGGGTGTGTAGTTGACTATACATCAAGGTTTGTGTAAGCATACTCTACGATGTTCACATAACAACAAAATCACCTCATGACACATTTCTCAGAACATATCTCTGTTGTTAAGCAACACATGACCATGCAGCGTTTTCTGAAGTACTTTGTTTGCAATTAATGACGTCCTGGAAGTAATTGAAATATCCATCCATATGAAAACGTTTATATCATTATTATTCTATGAAATACTATACAGCCCTGAAAAAGACTACAGTCTCAGAAAAAATTATATTCATTCCTATGAAAAAATCTCTAAAACAAGATGAGGTCAGAGAGATAAGGGGGAATATAAAGGGCCTTAAGAGTCATTAAAAAAAATTGGCTTGTACTCTGGGAAAGGAAGCCACAGAAGAATTGGAGTAGAGTGGTGACATGGTGACATTTTAACAGGATCACCTGGTTTCTGTGTTGAATATAAACTGAAAGGTGACCAAATAATAAAACCAGTTATGAGGCTACTGCAATAATTCAGATAATATTTTCAATGAACTTCCTAGGAAAAGAACTTGGATCTCATATACTATTGGCACTGGCAATTTTAGGTGAAAGAGCAGGGAAAGGGAGCAAGTAATATAAGATACAAGATGATCCACCCTCCTGAGATAGAATTTGTCCCAAGGGCAATAGAGCCTAAGAGTCAAAGGGAAACTCTCCCAGTAGATTACAGTGGGTGTTTTATGAACCTGAGTATCCAATGATCTTACTAGCAAGTGGGTACTCTGGAAAGGAAAGGACAATGTTTTGTAAAACTAAATGAGCTCCAGTTTGGGTTTTTTTGTTTGTTTATTTGTTTCACCTTTATACTTATATTGTTGTTAGTTGTATATTTCTGCAGAGAGAATTCGATAAACTTTTTGAGACACCATAAAAAGAGATGCCTTATAAACTCCATTTAAATGAACACAGCCATGCTAAAGAGGAATGGGGGTCAGACTAGCATAAGTAATTTTGGAAATGAAGCTCTTACAAACATTGTACTCTAATCCCTAGATTTTGTATTCTCAGAGAAATGCACTATCAATTTTTAAAACATCTTATGTGTATTCTATTTTTTTATTGAAGCATAATTGATTATACATATTTTGGGGGTATACTGTTGACTATCATTATTTGTGTACAATATGTGATGATCAAATCAATATCAGCATATGCATTACTACAAATCATAATTATTCTTTGTATCCCTTACCCGGTTTATCCCTAGCTCCCCCCCTCCGCTCCCCCTTTAGTAACCATAGATTTGTTCTCTCATTCTGAAAGTTCAACATATTATTGTGGTGCTTCCTGTGGTCCTTCCTTCCTTCCTTCCCTCCCTCCCTCCCTCCCTCCCTCCCTCCCTCCCTCCCTCCCTCCTTCCCTCCTTCCTTCCTTCCTTCCTTCCTTCCTTTTCTTTTCCTTCTTTCTTAGCATCCACTGATGAGTGAGGACATAAAGTATTTCTCTTTCTGTGCCTGGCTTATTTCACTTAAGATAATTTTTTCCAAGCTCATCCATGTTTGGTACAAAAAGAAGAATTTCATTCTGTTTTTATGGCTGAGAAGCATTCCATTATGTATACACACCACATTTTCCTTACCTAGTCCATCCATCAATGGACATTCAGGTTGGTTCCATATCTTGGCTATTGTAAATATAGCTGCAATGAGCATGGGAGTGCTGCTACCCCTTCAACATGACAATTTCCCTTTGTTTGGGTAATTTGTTTGGGATTTCAGAATCATATGGTACTTCTATATGTAGTTGTTTGAGAAACCTCCATACCGTACTATACTATACTCCAAAGTGGCCACACTATTTTACAATCCCGCCAACAGTGTAGGAGAGTTCCCCTTTCTCCACAACCTTGCCAGCATTTGTTATTCTCAGTCTTTTTAATACTGGCCAGTCTAACTGGGGTGAGATATCTCAATGTGGTTTTGATTTGCATTTCCCTGATGATTAGTGATGCTGAGCATTTTTTCATGTGTCTGTTGGCCATTTGTAAGTCTTCCTTTGAAAAATATCTATTCAGCTCTTTTCCACTAAATGAGCTCTAGTTCTGCAGAACTCCCTTAACACAGATAATGCGGAACCATGTCCTTATCCACTTTGCAGAACTGCAACATGAATGGCAGTCCAGGAGCCAAGAACAGCAACAGTGAAACACGGTGCGCTTCAAGTAGTGACCTGAGATGAGGTCAAGTGTCACTGTCAGCACCAGCCAGCGTCACAAACATCATCCTATGTGGAGCACTAAACAAAGTCTAGAGAAATAATTACATGTTGATGTGGAAATGACTCAGTGAGACATCAAAAACAAAGGCATAATGCATAGCAGTTGAGGTAGACAAGCAATTACTCAGCCCCTATGGGATACCCCTGGGGAACCACAGAAATATTAAAAGATAATGAATATCTCAGAATGGGACAGAGACCCAGAAGCTACTCAGAGGCTATCAAGCTGGCAACAATTGAGTCTAAATATCCATGTGATATCATGTATATCCTCAAGTTAGAGAAGCCTAAGGATTTCTAGGTAACACCTTTAAAATGTCAACAATAAATATAAAGAAACTTGTTAATGAAAAGGTGTAACAATAAGCAAAATGAGCATAACCTGGGTATTACATTTCAGTTCTCGGGTCTCTCTTGACATACTGTAAAAGAACAAATGAAAGAAGTAGAGGTGTGAATAGATATTTCATTATGTTTCTGATTAGATATGTTGTTTTATTTCTGAACTCTTTCCTGATGGTGTTCAGAATCTCCTTGAACTCATAATGGGAATATTTCATCAACCTTTCAGGTCAAAATTATGCTTAGTAAATATAACACTGACTCTGGCAACAAGAATCATTTTCTCAAAGGGGAAGAAACCTATTAATTTGAACATGCTTACTAATAATTAAGTCCTGGAGTAATTTTCACCCATTTTCCTAAAAATATACAATTATCATGTTATTGGGGATTATATTAAAAAGACTGTTGTGTATTTCAAATAGAAAACAATCTGGTTTGGGGACCAGCTGGGATAGATTCTACTTCTAAGTAGACCGCAAAAACAAACAGTTTCACAAGAATAATTATGTGAGATTATAGATGAAAATAACCACGTATTTTAGATTATAGGCTAGAGGGATCTCCTCTCCCTGCACAGCAGGCTTCTTCACATTCCACTAAAACAGGGACTGCTCTAAATCTCCTAGCTTCCATCCTAAAGTGTCCAATGAACCTAATGATTGAAAGTGCTTCCCAATATCCAACCGAATCTCTCATAAGAGAATTTAACTCTTTTCTCTCCTGTGGAAAAGCTGAAAGGAAAATGGATCATCCCCACATGTAATTTAAAACAAACTCAAACACTGTTACTGAAACTCTATTTCCTATTCCTCACAAATTATTTCCTCTATATAAATGCAATGGTTTTCCACCCTTTATGCTCATTAGAATTACCAAAGAATCATCATTAAAAAAAGTGACCCCTTTACTCCACCCCATACCATATGAGACATCTGCAATTTTTTCAAAACTCCTCAGGTGGTTCTAATGTGCAGCTTGGGCTGAGAACCAGTGCTTCAACTTTTCCATTAAAATAATAATAATAATTCTCAAGCTTTTTAAAATCTTTCTGCCTTTTCTCAAGTTTCAAATATTGTTTCAAACTGGTCTCAAAACTACAACATGATATATAATGCCATATGTAAAAGATAAGTACTTTTTATAGATGTTCATAAGCATAGATAATTCAAAATTCTGTATCTCAAGCTCAATTTTCCCAATGACTTCATCACCCCAGTCCCCTAACTTGTGTCTAAAACTGAATCATATCCATCTCACTCTACTAATGGAAGCCAGGCACCAAAGCTAAACATCTCAGACTCAGGCCTTAACATGCCTTCTTCATCCTCTATATGTAATCAGCTGCCTAATCATGTATAGTTCTTCCTTTGAAATGTAGCTCTCATCCATTCTCTTCCATATTCATGCTGCTCTAAATCCTTATTGCCTAACTAGTTCCTGCCACTCAGCTCCTCAACCCACTGCCACTAAATTGATCTTCTGAAATAAGTGTTTTTATTACTCCTCCCTCCACAGAAAAATGTTTAGTGATTCTCTACTGCTTACCCTAACAAAACCCAACTCCTCAATCTACATATTTAATACCTCAAATAAAATACTCAAATTTTAACACAATATATAACTCCATATATTAAGACCAGTCAGTGTAGCAAAATTCTGTACTTTCTACCAGATTCCATCCTACTTAAGTGTATATCCCACTACACTCTAATACAAAATTTCTACTCAACCCAGGTATCCTGTCTTTCATGTAAGTTAAGTTTATTCCCAATTCCAAGGATGAATTCATACTCCAACACATGCTATGCCCCTTTCCTGAAATCCTATGTTCTCTTTTCTCCATTTTTCCAAACCCTATGCACTGTTCTGGACCTATGCTATGAGGCCTTCCCAAAATACAGCACCACACAGACCGTCCCATTACCAGGCAATACATATCATCTCAGCCAATTATTTTGAAATACACTATACTGCCTTATACGGCTACTCAACTATTTCATTTGTTTCTCCTCATTTAAATAAAGCTCCAATTCCTGATATACAACATATATAGTGCATATAAAATTCTACCCTATCATAACAATTCCTTCTAAGTAAATTTCATGAAATTAATTTGCTTATTTTGAGAAGTAGCCAGGCTACTCTACCATAAGTCTGATCAATTCTGATTTAAAGGTAATATAATGAATCTAGTATTTGTTTATATCAAAGAGAGTCAAGCACTCTGCCCTTATATGTTTTCACTATATATTCTCACTAAAGATAACAAGAAAATCAGCAAGGTAAAGTCATTATCAATTAAGAAAGCACCATACTTCAAGAAAGACTGGGCAATTAAATAGTTATCATGTAGAATAAATAGTAATTATACAGAAAATGTCCTTGGATATTTGCCACTGATGTGTTTTTAGTTAGCCTCCATAGTGTATAGCACAGTAGTTCTCAATCTGTTTGGTTTCAGGACCGATTCATAGTCTTAAATATCATTGTGGTTGTCAAAGAACTTTTATGTGAGTTCTAGCAAATGATGTTTACTATATCAAAAGTTAAAGCTTAGAAATTAGTAGAACACAAACATCTACATGTACACATTTCATTAGTCACCAGAGTGATAACTTCATCACATCCTGAAGCCTCCAGGAAAAGTCCACAATAAACTTGTGAAAAATGAGAGCAAAAAAAGGCTAATAACATCTCGGCATTATTATGAAAATAGTTTTCATCTCACAGAACCCCTGAAAGTACTCCAGGAAACACCCACATGTCCCCTTTGAGAACCACAGGTATAGCACAAAGAATTTATAAAACAGAGTAAAACAATGTTTAGATGTGGTATAAAAACACCAAGTTTCAAGGATCTGGATCCCCATACCAGCCAGTCACCAAAGGAAAATAAAAAATGTGGCATTAAGCGAAAAAAAAAAAAAAAATTTATGATTTTCTTTAAAATCTGAGGAAAAAGTCAAGGTATATTATTATTTATGACACAAATATATTCCCTTTTTATAAGTACAAAAGGAGAAAAGGAGATTTCAAGATTAAATACCTTTAGGGTACGCAGGTATACCTACACATATAGGTAAAATAAATGAGTGGAATGAGCCTATAGGAGAGAACAGAAAATGGAAGGAAATGTAGTAAAATATAAATCCCATGCCCCTACTCAAGAAGGCAGCCATTATTCAGCTCCAGCCATATGGAATGTGGGCCCAGTGTTGACAGATACTTCTGATTTTTCAAGAGAAGCCAGAACTTGAATTTTAAGAATCACCTAATTTTTAAGTTGGGAAAAATAATTAAACATTTCATAAATATTGTATGAGCCAAATAATGTGTGTCTGGGGGCCATTATTTTTAACCTCTGTATTAAATTAGAAAAGGGAAAAATTCTTTAAGGTTGATCACATGTTTAAAGTAAACACCTACTTGAAATATTTTTTATCTCTTCTGATGGCTTTTAGACTCAAGATGTTTTTTGTTCAACTAAGTTCATTTAAGTATGCTGAGAATCCCTTCTAATTATTTTGACTCTAAGGTAACATTTTATAATAAAAATGAACATTGATATTATTCACAAACCAGGTTCCCTGAAATTAAGAATGGCACTTTAAAAAAATAAGTCAGACACATGTTGTTTAATCATAATTGATACATACGTACATTACAGAAATTTAACATTTTTGAGATGTCTGAATAAACCACACTATCAAAAAAAAATACAGCCTCAAAATAGAATACAGTTTACCACTAAAAGTAACTTACTGTAGAATACAGTTTACCACTCAAAGTAACTTACTGGAGCTCATAAATGTTAATATTGCCATATGAAAACTCTATGATTCAACATAAAAGACAACTGAAATCTCAAAGGTATTAGCCACCAGAGAGTTTTGAGGAATAGTGAACACTACTTTATTCTGGTAACTTCTTGAGAGTATTCACATCACAACCTGGAAGAAAAAATGACAAAGCCAGATGGCCAAAAGGACAAAAACAGATAAGCAAAGGAATCAAAAAGAGAATTATGTCATTTGGAACAACAAACAGAATCACACATATAGAAAATAATTATAATGATTAGAAACTGTATTAGAAAGATAAAACAAACTGAAAAAAAGAATAAATTTTATATTCATGAGATACAGACCAAAAATATCCTTATATTAAGCTGTGTATTCTAACACCAGGTTATCCTCTAAGAAAGTGAGCAATTAATTCTGGTTTAAGGTTGTTCTACAAGTCCTACAAAATTAAAACAATCTAAGAGTTGGGAGATCGTGATTTAAACTTTAAAACCTTAGGCAGCATATAACTATATCATCAGTGAATTCTTAGAAAATTCATGGTATGGTAGTTAAGAGGCTGGGTTGTGAGGCCAGTCTTCACATAGACATGTCACGCGCTGCCACTCACTAGCTTCCCATCATCTCTCTCAGTTTACTTAACACTCAGTGCCTCAGTTTTTTTCCTCCGTAAAGTAATGATAACAATAGCAGCCACCTTGCGGGATGTTGGTAGGATGAGTGGAGATAATACACACACATACATATATGCATTGGTGAGAACAGGGCCCACCACATCAGAAACCTTATATTAGTATTAGCTGTCATTAGTATTCATTATTGTAAGGCAATAGACAAAAAAATGCTGAGAAATAGTTGCAGAAATTAGGCCATGTGAATGGAGATAATGCATTAGCCACAATGAGAGGTTATTTCTGACTCTTTCTTTCTCCTCACATAAACTACCTCCCCTCACCCAGGACATTCCCATATCAGGTCACGTGTTTTATAATCCCGTCCCCTTCTATACTTCTGTCTTGAGAAATAATTCCTAACTAGAAAATAATATCCTAGCATTGAATAATGCTAAATATACTAATTATCCTGATTTGAGCATCACATACTGCACACAAGTATTAATATTCAACTCTGTACCCCACAGATATGTACAATTATGTTTCAATAAAAAAGAAAAAAGAAAAAAGCTTTTTATATTTATGGTCTTCAACTATTTATTAATTCAAAACTTAAAACACTGCACTGTAGCTCACCACCACTCCTGCCTAACTTGTCCATTTTACGTGTTTCACCTCCTTTCTCTTTCCTTCAACTCACTCTCAGTTTCTACTTCTTATCTTATCTCTTCTCTCTTACCTCATCACTCAACAGCCAGAACAATCTGTCTCCTCCTCCCTTGCTCTCACCTAGCTCTGTTTCTCATTTTCTGATTTTCTGTCCAGGAAAAAGTGATACTGGGCAGCCACAGGAAGAAGTGTCTGTTGTTACCAAAGGGAATCATAATAACAGAAGAAACATTAAGTTGGTTAAAAAGATGATACCATAGCACAATGAACCTGAGAATATGCCTCAAATAACAGAATACAAGCAGTTGCTTACCCATATTTATACACGGTTATTCTCAGGAATAAGTCACATACATTATCACAGCCTAGAAAGGAGAGGAAGTGTGTGAGACCTTAATTATTTTTCAAGGCTGATATCTGATGGACAGAAGAAGGAAAAGCATTTACTCCAGACTGGTAGATCCAAGCAGGCAGGTGACATAGTGATTAACAACTTAACTTCCATCAGTTCTAATTAGATTGTAACTAAATTCCCAGTATTTTTTTTTTCAATGAACAACATCAATTTTTAATAATGGAAACAATGTTGCCATTCCAGAAGCAATTTTAGGGGAGAAAAAAATCTTCCCTATAAAAATAAACAAACACATCATAATTATAAATATTATAACTTTTAACTTATGCAATTTAAAATGCTCCCCTGCAATACTACCCCTTCATTTAACAGCTTTCCTGTACCATCACATACTGAAGAGAAAACAGTATTACAGCAAAGCTTAGACAGTTTCATTTAACATAAGAATTGGTACAATGATTTTTAAAAATCTTTGGCCTTAGTGGCCTTTTTTCTTCTCTTACACACTAAAAATGATACTGCAGTAACCAGTGTTTGGGAGAGAACATCAGTCTTCCAGAACCATGAACTGACAGAATTTCAATACAGTTAAGTTTTCCAAATCGAAGTTTTTAGTGCACATGACAGCGAAGTTCCGGACAAAAATAGATGAGGATGGCTATTTTAGACAGTCTACTTCAAATAAAAAAGAAAAAAAAATCACAGATACCCATCAGCTACTACTTTAGGTTCTAACAGTGTCTTAATTTGAGAAACAAAGGTTTCACAAAATATAAGTTTACTGGCATGAGTAATGGTTGATAGCAGTCTATTCAAACCCAAGCCACAGTCTGAATAGTAAAACCAGTATAAAAATCGTGAAGGCATTCCCTGAACAATAAAGGTAAAGTGTTGGATGACAATGTCAATAAAACCTTACCAATGCACTAAAAAGAAGTTACATGCAAAATTAAACAAGATGTGCCATACATACTTTATAGCTAGTTCTACTTTTTTTTTCTTTCCTTAAAAGCTTAGGAAGATATGATTGTCTCAGTAATTTACGTGGCACAGCATAAGCAGCACTTAAATCTGCCTCCAACAAGATGGGTATTCTCTGAAAAGTCAGAAGAGCCACCAAGAGAGGAACAGAAATACAATAAAAGGCACAGATACCTTAAGAGGCAAAGAACTGAAGCACCTTGTAATTTCAAAAAGAATCCATTAGGTGTCACCAAAGTGTTAACAATTCCGTGGGAATTTATAAACAAAAAATATCTACACTAAAAATAGACTGTAAGGCCCCTCTGGAACCAAAGCACACCTTTCCCTCTGTTCTCAGATAAGTTGCTGCAAAAAAAGAGGTTAGTTCACCAGTTTCATGGAAGGCTTCTATTGCACACTCATTTCTTTGGTTAAACATGCAGTTTTGTAATAATATTTTCATAATGAAACCCTGTTGTGGTCAGCTGGATGTGTGGACTTTCTTTCTTGGGGCCTTGTACTCACAGCCTAGTCATCCTTTAAAACTGAAGATCTGGAAGCATGGGGTCTTTAATCACTATCCATGTTCTACACTGTGTAAGAACAGACTTCACCTTATAAAAGAAAAGGAGAAAGAAAAGAAGTGAGGAGAGGGAAGGAAAGGAGTAGGGAGGGCAAGGGAAGACAAGGGAAAGAAAGGGAGGAATAACAGGGAGTGACTGTCACAAAAGTGTGCTGTGAGCCCTTTACTTGATAAACCTCCTAGCTGACAGTCAAAGGAAAAACAGCTGCCCCCGCCCAAAATCCTTTTCAACTTTGAAAACCACCTCTGGGGAAAAACTACATATATCACTTAACAGGAGTCAGCCAATGGCCATTCCCCTGCCTGTACTGAGAAGCTGCACCACTCCGTAGCTTCCACTGCAAGAGGAAAACAGGTCAGATGCAGCTGCCTGAGGCCCACCTCCGTCTCGGTTTGTAAGATCCCCTGCCTGATTCTCCAGTCAGGTGCGGACCTCATGGGACCCCTCCTTTTGGTTCGGCTCCACCTCTTTGGCTCTGTTCCCACATTTTACCCACCAGGAAGTCAAGCAACCCTAAAATGGGTTTAACATCTCAACACTGCAAGCTTTAAACTCACTCACAAGCAAACACGCCCTTCTCCTCTACCTTCCCCAGCCTCAGGAGCTCGCCACCTCTGCACGTGCCTTCTTCCAACGTGCTCTTCACTTTCTTTGTCAAACCCCCACAAAATCCTTCACGAATTCCTCGCAGTTCCCAGATTTCTGTGCCTTCCGATTCACATGGACAGAATGTTCCTGGCAGGGAGCCCTGCGCTTTAATCGGGCTTCTTCCAGCTTGTCTGCAGGCTGCGGCGCTTCTTCAGGTTCTGCAGCTGCTCGGCTTCTTCCTTGTCCAGATGCGCACGCAGTTCTGTGGTTCTGGAAGGCTCAGGGCTTCCCACGCTCCAATTTCACGTTCACGAAGAACAGAACCACGTGTGTCTGTTCTGGGCCCCGCTACCAACCGCAGGTAGAGCGGATGCTCTCGGTCTGAGAGCTCGCAGGCACAGACTTGGTCTTCCCGCTGACAACGCTTGGCAGGGCTCTCGGTCACAAGAAACTTTCTGAGCAGGGCCTCAGTCACTTCCCCGACAGTGTGCGCTGCTGACATGAAGCTGTTCTCACCGCCGCTGCGACCAGGAGCGAGGTTCCAGCGGGGCTGGAAGTCTGTGGAGGTTTGCAGAGCTCCACCTGGACTGTGATGAAGCCGGTGTCCACCCCATTTGAATTCAAGGTCATCTTTGACTTTTCGGCGACTTCTAAATCGTATGTATGAACTTTCTCTTCGATTCCCTCTTGGCTGAGGTAACTGTGGGTTTCCTGCTCTTTCTCCACATCTTGCTGGCCCGCGCGGGGCTTGCCCTGCGGCGCCCTCCTGAAGAAGGAGGTCCTGGCGGTGAAGAAGTCGTCGGCGTCCCCCTCCAGGCTGCCGTGGCCGCTGCTCCTGCTGCTGGTCCCGGCGCGCGCGGACGGCCTCCCCGGGGCGCAGGCGGCCAGGCCGGGGGTGAAGTGCCCGCCCGCCCCGCGAGGTTCCCGGCGCGGCCCCGAGCCCTGGCGGGCAGTCCTGCCGCAGCTGCAGCCGCCGCTCACCCCGGCAGTCCCGGCCCCTAAGTTCCCAGCGCTGATAATACAAGATCAGACGGACGTCTCCAGCTTCTTTTTACACTGGGATTGCAGCTAGCTCCTCCCTGACCACTCAAAGACCATGTATTAACAGAACAGGCACCCAAATGCCGCAGACCAAATGGGAGAAAGTCTTAATACGTACCAGAGACGTGCACTAGCCTCTCTCTCTATTTCCGTAAAGACACATAATCACATTAAATACGGAAATTTGGGAAAACAATGAAGAAAAAGGATCAAGAGGCTTTTATCCTCACAGAAAGTAAATATTCAGAGCTTGCCAGAAGTCCATAATGCAGTTTCTTAAGTTCGCGAAAAAGCAAAAGAAAAACATTACACTTCTGTTGTTTCTTCAATTTACAGTGTGATTGGTCAGCAATATACAATCTTCGAATTAGGAAGTTAAACACTTATGTTTAAGAATATTGAATCAGAAGACACATTTGGAAATATGCATGTATTTGAACTTAAGTATCCATCTCTGACAGTCACTTGCTTCACCTGTTTTTATAAACACAGCACAGACACCTCGATGGAGGTTTCTCCTCTTATTCTCCTACCCTACCCAACACTTTTTCCTACTTACTGGCTTATCTTATGGTCAGAGGTTAAACTGCTAACCCTTCACCTTCCAGGAAAGTTTTTTTTCCTCTTTCATAAAAGGTTTTTCACAGTGTGCAGCAGCTGGATTGGCTCCTCTTTGAGAACAAAAGCTATGCCTTTGTCTTCGTTGTTTGGGCATGGAGCCCCTACATCAGAGGAAGCTGCTCCTGCCCAACATGCACAATAATGATGTTATGAGGCCCCGCGAAAGCCTGGCCTCTCAGTGTCTAGACTCTCCTCCAACCAGTCAGCCAAAGAGAAAATCCTGTCAAGCACTCAGCTGGAAATTAACTAAGGTATCCTGTTGAGAACCTGATGAAGATGTTATTTGACCATATGGTAAATCTTTCCACTGTTTAACATGAAGATAGGAGAAAACTTTTAGAACTCAATGCTTTACCAATCTTGGTCAGCAATTCACACATGGGTCAGTAATTGTATTTTACTAATATACAACCCCTTCCTCTATACGTTCTCTTAAAATAATACAAGGCTTATTTATGACATTCTAATCTCTTGCATTTAAAAATCTGCCCAACTAAAGGATGCATTTAAAAAAATACAATAGATTATTTTTTTTTATTTGCAGTTTTGCATAAGATATTTCTCATTAGAAAATTTACTATTATATTTATGACTGAAGAAACTGGTCAAAATGCAGCGGTCAAAAGAAAACGGTCACATCTCTTCACATGGCTTAATATTTATTTATTTTACAAGCTATTTAATGTTGAACAAAGGAGAAATAGTAAACCAAGAACAGGTATTTGATTAAAATTCACAAATGGAAGTAAAGTGGTATATAAATCAAACAATACTTAAAAAAACTATTTGTAAAATTTTTTTACCCTGTAAAATGTTAAACACGGAAAAATTTAAATTTGGTTATATGATGACAGTAAAAGAAGAATTCTCTCAAGTATGTTATGGGGGAGTTCGTGAATATTTACAATGATTGTGGGGAGGACTGCAGTTTTTAAAATATCATCTTATAATTCACATCCATGGCAACAACCAATATTGAAAAATATTAAGTGAAAACTATATTACATATGATTACAATCACATTAAATAAGTTTATATTGAAGTCTGAAAGGTAATGCACAAAAATAATGTTTTTGTGTTATTGGTATGAAAAGAATAATCTTTTTCCTTTTTCCAAAATTGTCCATAACACATTATGTTAATACTTTTAAAAATGAGGAAAACTTTGCAGAATAACTGAAGTAGTTCAAAGACCACAATGGATTGCTATTAGTGAATGTGCGACCACTGTATACAGAATTCAAAATTAAAGAATAAATCACTTAGTACATACTCCAAACAGTAATATAAATTGATTCACCGCATTTTAGGAGAAATATGAACCTGCTTTTTTTTTAATCTATAATGATGATTAGCCTGAGAACTTCAAGAGGCCATGACAAACAAACAACAAAAGAAATAAATTTATTCTTAGAGGGAAAAAAATCAATGCTTATACATAGCAGACATCTGGCTTAGAGGAGTATATTCCTACTCTTTTAAAAGTCACATCTAAGTCTGGCAAAAATCTACATCTGGCAAAGAAAAACATTTAAATTGAAGACTCTGGAACAAAGGGGATAAGCAATGACTGGCAGGATGTGTTAAATACTGCAGTCCTACTTCAGTAGAAAAAAAGTATGAAAAATTTAACAAAACTAAAAACATTTGATACAATAGAAAAGTACAATTGTAAGAAAATTAATTTGGGGTAAATCTGTATGATATATAAATAATATAAACTTTAACAGAATGGTACAAAACCCAAAACTGATTGGGTCTATCATGTCTACCATTAAATATATTTTCTATCCATGAATTATGCCACAAGTAAAATGAAGGGAAAAAAGACCACCCATTGACATAGGAAAGACATAAGGGAAATACCTAAAAATGTTAACAATGGTAATTTCTAAAATATGGCATTATGACATATTTTCTTATATATGTATTTATTTTCCAAATTTCCATCAATAAGTATGCATATTTATACTTACATATATGTATCATATATTTATATATCAGCATTGAACTATTGTTAAAATTAATATAGAAGAAAAGTTAGCTATTTTTAAGAATACCTTAACTTCAAAAAGAACACTTTACAACAAAAAATTTTCATTTGAAAGTATTTCTATATCACAGTCACTTCTTCCAACAAACTGAAAATCAAGTGCTATGCATGTGTGAGAGGTCAAGCTCCTTGGACTGGGATAAGCTCCTGAAATCATACAAGCTGCCAATTTAGTACAGGCATGAGTGGCCAACTGCTTGTTGACCTCCTTAAATTCTTTTCCCCTTCTTCCTCAGCACTTGATCATAAAACTAGAGATTACTTTTCCAACCTTCCTTATTGCTAAGTACCGCCATGTGACTAAGTTCTTAGCAAGGAAAGCGATGTATCAAATTTTTCCCTGCCTTGCCTTAGAAGAAATTTCTTGCCTGAAGTATTTTTCTTGCCTGTAATGTGGCTTGAACTCCGACAAAGTAGCCCAGCTTTGACTCTGCAGATAAGAATAACAGTCTAGAGAATAGCAGAACAAGAGGTAAGAAACATGGATCCCTGAATAACTTCACAGAATAGTGCCCTGTAGCCAGACCTCCTGCTTCTAAACTTCCTTATCATTTAAGCTTCTGTATTTGGAAGATGTTTGTTTTTTGTTTTTATAACAGCAGATTGGCCCTTATTCTTTAGAACAGAGCACTAAATAACGGAATGGACAATCCTGAAAGAAAAACAACTGATTTAGAAGAACAGCTTTATGGATTATTTTAAAACAAATAGGAGGAAAAAAAGGACCAGAAAAAAACTTATATCTCTAGCACCTGGTACTGTGTTTGGAACAAAGTAGTCTCTCAATTAATGTCTGACAAGTAAATGAATGAAAGAATGAATGAGTGGACTGGCCTCAATAACAAAAGGGACACAGGAGAGAAAACACACAAGATAGTTGTAGATGAACAGAGTAAAAATCCACATTAACTCAAAAAGGACAAATCACCTCTTTATATCAAAGTTGATATATTAGATAAGAAAAATTCTGCATTCTTATCAGTATTTGCTCCAAGTTCAGAATTCAAGGTACAGAATCTTGAATTATTTCTAAATGTCTAGATCCTGATTAGTTTCTCCTTGATTATAGTACCAAATACAACCCAAATATTGGAGGTAGAGTGGCTCTAGTTGACCATATTCTCTGCAAAATACATGTGCTAGAAGTGATTTTTATTGCTTGAGAATGCTACACAGTTCCATAGGAAGACTTTTATAAAATACCCTGGGTTTTGGCAGGAAGACTAAATAACATTTA
Organism: Cynocephalus volans; assembly: GCF_027409185.1. NCBI lineage: Eukaryota > Metazoa > Chordata > Mammalia > Dermoptera > Cynocephalidae > Cynocephalus > Cynocephalus volans. The sequence continues at coordinate 6,884,894 of NC_084464.1, read as the reverse complement.
AAAACTCAAGTTGATCATTACCTCAGAGTCTTTACCATTACACTAAGAAAAAAAAATCATTACTCTGAGGCTACTTCTCATGAGTTTTTGAGCACATTTCCTTTGTTGGAACTAGTGATCTACAGTTCTGCTCAACAGTTCATGCTCACTTTAGTGTGAGCTATGTGACATTCAATTTTCAATGTGTATTTAGACTTTAATTAAAAAGATATTACTTACTAGAAAATAAATATAGGTTGAAATAACTGTAAAACAACCCTCTCTCTAGAGTTCATAAGCTGCAGATTAAAACATTTATTGAATATGAATAGAAAAATTTTGAGTTAGTGGGAACTAAAGACATCTAATCCAATCTATTCATTTTGAGACTCAAAGAGATGAAATGATTTTCCCAATTCTTATATTTTCAGTTGAAATGATAAATTTTATACATGTCATAGAAAACATCCCTGAGATGATTATTAATAAACGTGTTACTGTAACCTTTCTCTACAAATGTCCATACTACATTCCTGTTACACTAGCATGGCTCTTTATTAGATTCCAGACTCCACTGATCTGATAGCCTTTCTTTTCTGACTGCTATCCACATTTATACCACTCTTTCTCAAAACAGCTTCCTCTTTTTTGAGACTGCTGAGTACACACCCAAGCCTCTATTCCTTGGAATGTCTCTTTGAAACTATGTCATAAATGAGATTTCTCAATACTAGCATTCATGCAAAACGTTAAAAATCTGTTGCCACCACTCTTGAAAACCCCCCAGTACTGTCTAATTGTACATACAAAGGTCTATTCTCAGTCTGAATTGTCCTTCATCCTGTCAGCCACCACTTGACCATGCCCTACCCTATCCCAGTGGTTCCAACTGCATACACAGGACCTTTTAGAGACACTGTTCCTCTACTACAACCATTTACATAAGGCAGCATATAAATATACCAGCAATGTCTCCCATACAACACTGGGACAGCCATCTGCCCCACGTCCAAGTGGTTGGTTGGATCTACACACCATCACAACCCTATTCCTTTAGACAATGGCTTCAAACTTTCAGATGCATAACAATCATCTGGGAAACTTCTCCAAAAATGTAGATTTCACTCCCACCTCTTAATGCAATCTAAAGTATGCCCCAGGAACCTGATTTTTCAATCTATCGATAGCTCCAAACACATACTAACAAACACTGAATAGCAGCTCTTTTTATAAACCTGTGAACAACCATCTAGAAACATTCCTCCTGAGAGACATGATGAAACTCCCTCAAAAAAAAGGAGATTTTTGCATTCTCTATTAAACTTGTTTGCCTCTATCTAGTAAGTATGACCGAGAGGTTCTCCTACTTAATCATTACAATGAGAATGCAGCAATGATCCTTACTAATTCTCAGGCCTTTCCTTAGCTACACAAGAAAGACATTCACAGAAATAGCAAGAATATAATTTATTAAAGGCTGGGAAGCTTCAAGATTCAAATTAGGTAAAAATTGGTAAGTTAAAAAATAAGTATTTAGAATTCTGCTTCAACCAAAAATAAATAAATAAATAAAAGGTCTGGCTTTCTGCCTTAGTTCAGTTATACATCTCCCTTTAGTTTAGGGAACTGTGTTTCCAATCACCTAGTCTGTGAGAAAATAATGCATTGCTCAGGTCTAAAGGTTAAATTCCCATTATTATGCTGAAATTGCATTAGAAAGGAAAGGGATAATGTATGGCTCTTCCTTGGAAAGCAGACAACCTAGTTCATTTTCTTCAAGCAGGATTCCACTACCTCCTAACTTCCTGTAATTTATGTTCTCTATTTACGTACCCTTTCAACTGATTTTTCACTAATTTCTCTGATGCCTGTTTATTATAATTTATCTCCTCTCTGTTGCTGATCCACTATCAATTAGCATGCACGAGTACCCATTGTTATATAACAGGACAAAGAGGAGTAACTAATAACAATTGAAGAAGATTTCATGACAAATTATTCTGACACAATGCTGAATTTTGAGTTTAAGGTGCTATTTCTCACATTTCGACATATAATTTTTTTACCTCCATCCTCCAAAATTATCAACATAAAATCCACATGGGGAGTGGCAGCCCAGGTCACAATTTCTTCTTTCCTGGGAGCTGCAGCCTATACTCAGGGTGGGGTTTAAATTGCTACATCTATACTTGGTGAATCTGACTCCAGGCCAGAGCTGAATAAGCCAAACACATGATCTAATCTGGATCAGTTTCTCATAGCAGACTTGGATTTTTAACTGCAAAACATACAAAATGGGAGATGCTGATACAGAATCACTTTTTTGGCAGAAAGATGTCAGAAGATCCTCAGAACTGCTATGGTAACTATATTTCCAAAAATTATTAACTCCATCCACGTGATTACCATATCTTTTCCTCTAACCATAGGTATAAAACATTACAGCAGCACTTTCACAATCTATAAACAGGACATCTATTTCCAGACAAAAGAAAGTAACAGACTGGATTTACCCTCCTTCTTTAACAACTAAAAATCAAAAAAAATACATGAAACAATTTTCAGACATCAGTTATTACAGGACAGTGATCCCTGGCAGAGAATAAAACAAATAAGGTAAGACTTACAATTGCTCGGACTTATCATCTGAAGTTTTCAGGATGTTGCACAAGGAGGAAAAAACCCGAAAGAACTGGGTGGTCTACCCGGGATGAGAAGATGGATTGTGGAGGTTGGGAGGTTGGGACTAGAGTCGACAGAGAAGATTACTCCAGAAGAAGAAGCTGCACAGAAATAGAGCTCTGGAGCGTTGCAGAGAGGGTTCCCCACCATCCCACTCCCAGCCCACCCCAGTCTTCAGTGGGGTGCTGTTCAGTGCATGCATGTGAGGGAACCACCAGAGGCTGGAGAATCAGACTCCCAAAAGAAAAAGGGAAACATCCCAGGACCAAGAATAGCTGATGTTCACACCACCTAGAGTGGAAAAACCTCATAATAACCAGGGTATCAGGTACAGTACTCAGAAGGTAATTCCAGTGCAGCTGAGCAAAATCAGCATCAGACTGAAGGTGGCTCTGGTCTCAACTAATAAAGCTTAAAAGCAGCTTCAAATTTTAAACTGTTTCCAAATAGTTTAACTATGTCCTACAACAAAAACAAGTGTACCTGAGGCATTTAGGAGGACATAAATAAATCTGGGCAATAAAGTAAGTACCAATAGATTAAAAGGATTTAAATCATACAACAAATATTCTCTGGAATTATATTATCAAAATATAAAACAAAGAACATTATAAAATCCCCCAATTTTTGGAACCTAAATAGCACACTTCTAAATAACCCATTGATCAAAGAAGAAATCAAAAGGCAAACTAGATGAAAATGAAAACAAAACTGAGAAACTGATTAAAACTAAGAACTTTTCTGAAAGACACTGTTAATTAAGAGAATGAAAAGACAAGACATAGATTGTAGAGAAAAATTTGCAAATCCAACGAAGTTATTATATCCTAGATATATTAAAGAACTCTCAAAACTCAGGAAGAAAACTACCCAAAAAAGAAAACATAGGAAAAGATCCAGACACTTCACCAAAAAAAGATATGCAGAAAAAAAAAAAAGAAAAAGAAAAAGCACATGAATTCATTCTAATATAAAAATATAACACAATTGAGTCTCAAAAATGCTTCTACCAATTTCTGAGAAAGAGAATGTTTACTTCTAAAATAGAATATGTTTTGTGCTAAAATATTATTAATAGTTCCATTTAATTACCTTAGGGAAATTTTGTACTATAAAATTTAATTTTATATCATCAAAGCCAGTCACTATATGTGGAGTATACTAACATTTATAAAAGCAAATGTATTTCACAGGGCCTAGTTTTCAAAGCCCTGTTGTTTCAGGTATAACCTAACTTTTAAAAATTACATACAGAAATGTCAAGTTTGCAAAAGACAGGAAACTTTCCCCAGGTTAAAGTCTCTGTTGTGGATATAGAATTGTAACACAGCAAAGTTGCTGGCTCTCAAGGACATGTTAACCTACTGATTGATATGTTAAGAAAGTTCCTTTATTGTTATGTAAAAATACTGAGGAAATTGCTGTAGGGGAAGAAAATGTTTGCTAAGAACAAACTTTTGTTGCTGGATTGACTTAACCTTTTGCAAATTGCATTATGGAATGTCACTTGTTATTTCTTTGATGTTACCAGCTTCTGTTGTTAAACTATACTTAAAAATAACTCCACCTATGTTCTTTGTCTGTAACTTTCTGGCCTGGAGAATAAATACGGAGACAGGAACCCCAGCTCAGTGTTAATTTCCCAAAGGAGGAATGCCTCTCTCTTGAGGGTTCTGGGAAGTTAACCCCTTCAGGGTGTCTCACTGCTCAGAGGAAATGGGCTTTGAGTAATCCTTTGCATCTCCGTCACCCAGAGGAAGAGAGGTGACAAATCCATGTGAGGCAAAGCAACATCTATAGCCCTGAACTTGTGTTTAGCTCAGGACTGGGAATATAACCTAATTATGAGTGCCAGAGAAAGGGGCATGCAGTTTTAATTCTAACAAGTTGGTCAAAGTGGCTCTCATTGAGAATGACCAAAAACTTGAAGAAGGTAAAGAAATTAGTAGTACAGATATCTTGGGGAAGAGCATTTGAGGAAGAGTAAACAAAAAGTGCAAACACTTGGAGGAACATACTTAACGTGTTCCAGGGACAGCAAAGTCAGTGTGGCTGTAGTTGAAGGAGCAAGGGGAAAGAGTGGTAGAGGGTGAGGTTAGAAATGTATAAAGGGGATTCGAGTCAGATCATATAGGGCCATACAGGTCCCTGGAAGTCTTTAGTTTTTATTTGATTGACTTCAAAGACAGATGATTGGAAATAGGGAACTATGACCAGGACATCCCTGTATGGGAAGACTGATTCTTGGAAAGTTGAGATTTGAGAATTATGGTTGTTGACAAATTTTGATTATCATATACAATGTGCTATGCAATATACTGTGAGAACTACAAAAGTAAGATGAAATCCTTGCCTTGATGAGCTGACAGTCTAGTTGAAGCACTAAAACAAGAATATGATAGAATGTTTAAAATGCGAAGAGCTTTAGGATAGTCTATAGCTTTTCTTTAACCAAAGGAACTTGAGCCAAGAAAGGGAAAATGATTTCCACGAGGTTATATAACTAGTTATTGGTTCAGGTAGCACTAGAAATAAGTTCTCTTAGATTCAAAGTCCAGTATAGCAATAGCATGGAGGAGCAGTTGAAGAAAAAACCACATTTATAAAGCACTTCTGCAAAATAGATAAGTGTTTGTCCCATTCATTTGCCTTTATGATTTCCGAAGATCTGCCCCATAATTTTGGAGAGAAGGAATGAAAAGAAAAGCAAAGCTGATACCTATGTTGATTAGTAAACCTAGCAGATCGAAAGATAAAGAGCTTCTGTGTTTTAAGAAGAAAAGCACTCATAGTTTTCCATATAAAGACTGTATTTTCTCTCTAACAAAAAGACTCTCCTGGAATTTCTCAAGGCTACAAACAAAAAGGATAAGGCAAGTAAATCATTAGCATATGTGTTGATAAAGCTAGCCTCTTTCAAATCAAAACCAAACACCACTGGCTGGTAAAAAATAATATCCCCTGCCAAAAAGTCTTTTCACTGAAGTACTACTTCTGACATACCCCAAGATAGAAAAACCAATATAATTCAAGCACATACTCCAAATGATCAACACTTCCAACTCAACCCGACCAAGGATATAGTACCCAAATAAATATACAAGGTGATTACAATAATGCCATCATTATTTGTACAAGAGTACTTCAAAAAGTTTGTGGAAAAATGGAATTGAAAGATAATAGAAATCTTTCCATGAACTTTTTTTTTGAAGTACCCTCATATATATTAATAGGGAAAATAATCATCTTAAAAGATTTAAACTATTAACATGAATTAAAGTAGATTCTAATGTTAGAGTATTAATATCTATAGAACAAGCCCAATGTGAGAGTGTCAATATATAATCTTTGACCAGATTTTTGCATAATCATTTGAACATAATTATCAAATTGACAATTTAAGATAAATAATTATAGACAAGTAACAGTAACACAAAAACATATTTATATCTTTACCAAAGATTTACTACTCACAAAAACTTTTCAGTATCAAATATTTAAAAGCTAGAAAGTTCACAACATTAATATCTATATACAGTCTGGACAGTTGGCTCAGTTGGTTAGAGCACCACGTTGTAGCACCAAGGTCAAGGGTTCAGATCCCCATACCAGTCAGCCACAAAAAATAATAATATCTATATAATCTCACTATATTAAGAATTTAAATTTTCAGTCCCATGATCCTCTTTGGAGAACAGAGTAAATTAAATGGGCATAAACTATACACCTTCTAGGAAAAAACAAACAAACAAACAAAAAACAACTAAAACAACTTGGTAACCCACTAAACTTCACTTAGAAACCCAATTTTTGGTCCCAGCTCTTCCACTTCACAGCTCTGGAACCTTAGGTGAGCTTTATTTTCATCTCTTGAATCTAACATTGCTGCTGAGAAACTCAAAATTAACTTAAGATGATGTGTGTAAAAGCCCTTTTGATCTATCAATTACTATGCAAGCTTAAATATGAGTATCCTTTTTAGAAGACAATCTGGCAATATGTATCAAAAGCCCAAAACTGACACTAAGAATTTAATCAAAGCAGATAATAATACAAGTGCAGTGAGACGTATGTACAGTAGGTTCATATGATGAAGTTCTACATAGCTATTAAATTTGATAAAGCAGATCTCTATTTTCAGACACAGGAAGGCAGATTATAGGATACCATGGAAAATAAACCTGTTTACGAAAAACTGCATAATATCAATGGACATATATTCATACAGAGATCTATAATGGATTGTTCAGCAAAATATTAACCCTGATATTCTCTGGGTGATGAAATTCAGGAATGATTTTTAGTCTCTTCATGTTTTCTTCTTTTATTTTAATTTTTCCAATGTACCTAGACCTTTTCCTCCAAAACATAAAGGCATGTACATAGACATACACAGACATACATACTGACAATATGTGGCTACTCTAATTTAACTTCCAGTTTATCCGAGCAAGGAAAAAGTTCTTTCTACCTAAAGAAAACATTGACTTGATTCTGTAATTTGGGGCAAGTTTCTCAATTTACTTATCTGATATAAAACCAAGGTGTGCTGGAAAAAGAGTAGGTTTTAGAGTTAAAACCTTGGTTGAAGTATGGCGACTTCATTTTTCTGTACTTCAATTTCCTCAAGTGTAAAACAGGAATATTAGTGTCCATCATATCACAAGATTGGTGAGGAACAAATAAATAATTCACATGAAAAATACTTTCTAAACATACATTCCAAAATATTGCTAGTAGTAGTAGTACACCCTTATGAACAATATATTGCAAAACAAAAATATATATATAATGGTACAGGATGCCAAACAATGAAAAGAGAAAAAAATCAGACTTTTAAAAATGAGAGAAAATGAGTAAAGGGGGAATGTGTGAAGAAATATATAAAGACAGGAAAGAAAATGACCTTAAACTAATAAAAATTTCCATTTTTAAAAAACTGAATAAACAAATGAAGAAGAAATATTTATAACTTGGCCAAAAAGAGAATAAAACATTTGATCAATATGCACCACATGAAAGAGACCTAAAGTACTTAAAATATAAGTTTCCTATAAAACTACCTTTCACACTTTTATATGAATAAGATGAATGTGGTACTTGGCACCTGCCATCAAAGGAACTTACAGCTATTCTATAAAATATAAATAAGCATTATCATCATTTATTGGCATATGTTTAAATGCCTACTAAACAATGCTCCATACTAGGCATAACAGGAATTCAAAGATATATGTGACATTATTTCTTGCTTTTAAAAAATTTACAATTTATTTGAGGAAGGCACTGAGTACCAACACAAACATAATCCCAGATCTACGAACTGGGACATGCATGCAAAAGATAGGAGAACAGAACTGTAACCCTGGAATAAGAGAGATGTTGAATCATCACACCTGCATCTGAGTTGTATCAGCAGCAAGACAACTTGATGCTAAAACACAGACCATGGGAACGGAGCTAGCCGAGTGCCCCCTGCTTCTGGTCATGATTAAACCCCAAAACTGGAATTACTTCATTACTAGATATTACTTCACTGGCATTAATTAATTAAACATTAAATAAGTAGCAATTCAGTACCCCACCTGGTCAATGTTGGATTCCTACTAAAATGTTCCAAAACTGACAGGAAAACTAAGCCATCAGGAAATAATGGCTATCGCTATCAACTTGATGCTGAGTTCACCCGGCCATTAATTAAAAAAAAAAAAAAAAGTTGAAGGAGCAATTTTTTAACAAGCTGGAGAAATTCTCAAAAATTATACCAAAAAACAGCTTAGTAAAACCAAGACCAAAGACTAGCTGTGATCCAATATTTTTATTGACTGATTCAGAATAACTCTTCTTAATCACCTCTTCATCAATAAGTGAATCTTCAAATTAGAAGTGGTCACATTCAGGAACTATATTAAAAAAACAGGGCACTTCCATAAATTAAAAACTGAATCAAAACTTTATTTAATCTGGTAATAATTACAGTTGACCCTTCAACAACATGGTGATTAGGGGCACCAATCCCCCACAAGTCGAAAATCCACACAAATTTTGACTCCCCCAAAACTTAACTTCTTAACTCCTAATAGCCTACTATTAGGTAGGCTACTAAACTGCTTGATTAAGTATGTTATGCATTCATGACATATCTAACTGAAATATTTCCAGTAAATTAACTGAAAAAATCCACATATAAGTGGACCCATGCAGTTCAATCCCACGGTCTTCAAGGGTCAACTGTACTAGATTCTCAAGCACTCAATCTTCTACTAAGAGTAGCAGTTACAGAAGGGGCTTGGAAAGAATCCAAAACCTAAATTTAATAAGCACTATACATATTTCTCTCTCACTGGAGTGGATTGTAAACTCCTTTGGTGGGTGGGGTCATTATCGTCTCTGCATTCCTTTTAGCCATCAAGAGTGATGTTTTATGCATTTGGAGGGATTGACAAATAAATGAACACACAAACATGCAATTTAACAAACAAACACGTGCCACAGAGATTTAAAGTTCAACAGAATACTTTGAATGTACAGGAAACTAACTAACTGGTTATTAAAGACAGGTTCCAGGAATGGAAGAAATGCTAGAGAATGTGAAGGTAACTCGAAGGGAAAAAGAAGTGGCGATCACTACAACAGGGCCTCCACTGCAAACAGGGGAAGAAAAATGGCACTGAGAGATGACACAAAGGCCAGGTGGAAGGTCTAAAAGAAAAATGGAGGAAAACAGACAAGGCAAAACAAAGAGATGTTAGAAGCTAACTGAGCAATACTGAGAAGTCTAAACAGAATCAGTAGTCTTATGTCTCTTCAGGACAGAAATCATGCTTTTATAAATCTTATTTTAAGAACTGAATAATGGTTTTCTCGACAAAAACATGCAGCTATGATGTATAACGAATCAATATACAGTATATGATGTATTGAAACGACATGCTGTACCCAACAAATGTGTAAATGTTAAAATTTTTTTAAAAAACCTCATAAAAGAAAAAATAAATAACATGCTGTGTTCACAAACGCAGAAGAGAACTGGCATTATTAAAAAGTTAAACATAGTATACAACACCAACCATCTAACAAAAAGACTTCCAAAACACATGGGAAAAGAGAGAGAGAAGCATTAAGAGTTTTATAGGCTATTAACATAAAAAATAAATAATTGTACACAATTTGAAAATAAAGAAAATTTTATGTACAAATACTATTTTGGGTTTATTCTAGACAAATGTTGAGGAAAACCTTACCTATTAGATGGTGAATTGATTTTATATTTTTATAACATTTGTATAGTATTTTACAATTTGCAACTTTTTCACATACATTTTCTTACTTGATAATGTGAAATGGATATGTTTATTAAACCCATATGATAGATGAGGAAAGAGACACAAAAAGGGTAAGTAATTTGCAGAGATTTTGTTGGGAAAATAGAATAATTAAATCAGGCCCCCTCGCCTTACTTACGGTTGGGGGTGGTGTGCCGCATTCTTTGTAAGCAAGTTTTGTGTGGTGGAGTTAGTGCACATGGGTGGTGCCACCACATGGCTGGGTCTACTGCCTCAGGTGGCCACCATGTGCAACCATGCTCTCGAACCTACAGTTCCAAAAGCCTTTTTGCCGCTTACCTAGCTCATAGACCTGCGTGTGAGAGGTCTGGTGACCAAGCCCGGCATGTGAAGGGTCTGGGGACCCAGCCTGGCATGTGAAGGGTTTGTGAGCCAGTGTGTGAATGGGCTTGAGGCGTCTGTAATCTCCAGACCCAGCCCTAGCTCAACAATTGGCCCAGTCGGCAGGATTACAGGCAGGTAAAAGAGCTTGACAGATTTACACAGACAGTAGGTAAGCAAATGGAATTTGAACCCAGATTTTCCAAATTATGTAATAATCTAACACCTTTAATGAACGAATACTATCAATTAAAATACTACTAGTGAAAGAATATTTTCAAAGTGTGATTTTAGGGTAGAAAGGTCTTTGCAATGTATACATATGCCATGATGAAAAGAAACTAAGAGATAGGCAAATGAAATTTTTCTATTTATCAAAGTCAACTTAAATATTTCCACTGTACGGAATTGATAACATTAATGAAACAGATTAGGAAAAAGTGAACATAAACGCCTTCAGGTATTTTAAAACACTACTTATATCTAAATTAATCTAAAGATGGAAAAGCTACCTTATATACAGAAAATCTCAGGAAAGAAGCTGAAAAGTTAAACCAACTCTGCACTGTCATTGGAAATACTATGCTGCAATTAGAGGTCTGTATGCAGATTAGAAGAATTTGCAAACTAAATTAAATAAAGCAAAGAGAAAACAGTTTACGTGAAATGCATCCATATATGCCCCAGGGGACATTTATATAAATACACTAGCAAATGCCTTGAAAATTACTGAAGGGATGTACAAGAAACAGTTACCTACATTTCCTCTAGGAAGGGGTGCTGAGAGACTTTGGATCTGAGGTGGGAGGAGACTTACTATTCTTTGTATGCCCCTTTGTATAATGGTAATAATATTTTTTTAACAGTTGTGTTTATTTTCTGATTTAAAAGAAATGATGCATTTGAGTGGTGACTGATGTGGGGCAAGGAAATAAAGTCTAAAACAGTTATCTGAGCCCAGATCATGGACAATCTAGAATATTAGACTTAAATGTGGATCTTAATCTGTAAATAAGGGTCTCTAAAACACAAGAATTTGCAGACCCCTGTTAGCAGTTTGAAAGCTCACTGGCCGGACAAGACTGCCACATATACCGGTCCTCATGATCAGAATGGCCTGCTCCACGGTGCCAGGAACATGAGGTTTTGTTAGGTTACACAGGAACATTACGAATGTATAGTAAAATCAAAAATCTCATTTTTACCAATGCTATCAAACTAGTTCTTCAATAAAAATGCTAGGAATTATCCTAACCAGAGCCTAACATGATTGAGGAAAAGAATATTTTGATTGGTTAATTGTGATTTACAGAATTAACATACTTACTTGCTACTTTGTGGATTTTAGTCTGAAAGGCCAGAGGCTGTTTGTTTATTCCTAGGTGTTTTTCCAGCAATTAAAATATTCTTTCATTAAACAGTTAGCTTTGTTATATAGGGGAAAAATGGCATGAAGATCCAGATTTATAGTAAGTATGGGCCATTAATATTGAATTTTATTCATTATCTCTTTTATTTAAAAAATTCATTAAAATATATGAATATGAAATAGTTATGTATATTTATCAGAACCCATAATTAGAGTTAATTATTATTAAAAGGTTATACTAGGCCTTAGCCTGACATGGAAAGAAATACTTGGATAAATGTAATGCACCCCTTGTAATCCATAATTATTATTGTCAATGATAAAACTTGCAATTCAATTCTCCTTTCTACCTTTGGAGTCAAACACCACCAATGGTGTACTATGACATTATGCCATTATATTTTAAATATATATACACATACTATATATATAGAAATAAATTAAACAAAAGAAATCTATTTCTTCTTGTGTTATAAAAGGCATGTGCCTGAAGTTTGCTTAAATCATCACAGCTTTATGGTAGAAAGAGAAGGCAGGTTGTAATTGTTCTCATTTTAAAGACAAAGGAACTGAGGCACAGAGAAGTTAAGCTGGAACTCCAACTCAGGTTCTTCCATCTGCAGTCTAACTCTAGAGTTCTGCCATCCTAGCTAGCATAAAACAGTAGTGAACAAAAGCAGTGAATGAAAACCAGCTTCACACCAAAGAAATCACAGTGAGAACATCCCAGCCTGTATCACTTTAATGGGTAAGAAGAGTGAGAACATAATGACCCCCTGAACCCCAGGAGTCCCCAGACCATTTACTTCCTACCATTACATGAAGTCCATTTGCCCAGAAGCGCCGTACAAATATTGTCATTTTCTCTGTGTCACGACATAAATAAAGTTGAGAAACTGCTATTGAGAACTGAGGAATATACAGAACAACCTTAAGTAAATTAAATTTGTTTGACAAAATATAAACATCATAAACTTTATAAAATTATCTATAAAAAAAGATTTATACCAATGATGTAATAGAATCTTCTTCAAAGATAATTTCTGGACCTAAATTAAATTTAGCACTCAATCAATTAAGCTGTATAGGAATTCAAATAAATGAAAATAATTTCATTACTGGCATGGCCAGGGATTTGCTAAAATTTTTCATCATTCACAAATGGCAAGAAAGAAGTTATTTGTTCACCTCGAAACGACGATTTAATTACTAATTCATTCAAACAAAGGGCATTAGTTTTAGTAGAATGTGTTTGTTCCAAGGGTTTCTGCTACGTTTCATAATATCCTCTCTCCTCTACTAGCTCTCCGTGTCTCTTCATTAGAAAAAGAAAAAAGGTTCAAAGGGCACAGTAATTACATGAGAACAAGAAAGAGCACAACAATTTCCAAACAAAAGAGAGTATTTTGTTAAATAAATTTTGAACAGAAAGAGGAACAAAAACTTTTAAAAATCAAATAAAATAATATAATAAAAAAGCAAAACACAATTAAAAGTAAAATTAAAAACTAAAGAATTAAGTTAAAACATTTCAAAGTAATATAAAAATATTAAAGATTATCTAATGAACGAAAGATTAAACACAAAACACCAAAAAGTAAAAGTGAAACAAGGCAAAAATATAAATTCCAAAATGAAGATATTTGCACCACCTTCATGCAGGTGGCATAAAGTAGTGCAAGCAACCAGCAGGCCTCCTTTGGGCCAAATTGCCAGTCACAGATCCCAGAAGTAGAAAGGGTACCTCTGGCCTCTCAGTTGCAGATGATTCAAGGCTCCTGTCCTTCTTGGTTAAAAATAGCTGTGTGGGAGGAAGATGCCTCTAGACAGCAGTGAGCTCTAGTTTAGTCATCTCCTCCAAGCCAGAAAACAAGCACAACCACCCACTATCTGCTCTCTCCCCTAATCTACCCTTTAAATTAAGTTATAATTCAGAATCTAAGTATTGGTGAGTCCCTTAATAGAAATACATAAATAATTTTTGTTTTGACCAAATTAAATCCAGCTATTTTTAAAAAAGATCAATTCTAGTCATATTTAAAATTGTTTTAAGGTAAATTTAAATTATATTGTGTTTAATCTGACATATACATTAAACACAATATAAACTATACATTGCTGAGGACTTAAAATATCTTAAAAATATAAACTGTAAGCCATTCTAAGTATAATTTAATCTTACTTTAATGATTTAGAAGGCAATTCAGGAGTGTTCAGTGACTTCAAACACTTTCAAAATTTGGACCACTATTTTGAATATATCATAAGAAAGAAGTAGTAAATGACACGTGGTTTAAGGTAGAAAATGTGACATGAAGGCCATGGCCTCTCTTCTTTTCATATCTATCTACAAACAAAATGGTCATTGCTAATCTAGACAATACCTGAGGGAAGTATGTCAAAAATTATCAAAGGATTTTGTAATCTCCCAAATGGAGTAAACTATAAGTAAATGGGTTTAATAATGGGCTTTATAATGAATTTTGTACAACTATTTCAGCCTCAAAGGCCAAATTTAGGACAATGGCACGTTAAGCATTACATTGTGGATTCATTTATGTCTTCAACTATTAATGTAAAATGAGGCAAATATTTACAAATTAAAATTTTGTCTTTCAAACAGAATCCCATTTTAATATTTCCACTTTTTAGGGTGAACATTCAATGTCACCAACGCGATAATAAACATTAAAAACTCGGAAGCTAGTATTTTTGCACATAACAATTCTCAGCTTACTGCTTCTTCTTTAACATGTCTAAACCTGTATACAGTGAACACATCCAACACATAATCTTGATGAAATTGTGCTGCCTTTTATTGTCAATGATTACTCTGCAGGATATTCATTGCCAAAATCACACATTTCACAGTAAAACTAAGATTCCAAAACACAGTTCTCAAGTCCTTTGTAGTAATAAGGACAAAATGAAAAAAAGATAACACATTACTTTCTAAAAAAACAAATAAATTAACCTTATCAACTGCTTGTGATTATGAAACAGAAGGTGCTATTTTCATTTATATAAAAGAGTAAAAATGACCAAGACCTTGAAAAAAAGTCCCCAAATATTACACAACTTCCTTTTCCAAATATCAAACACCCTGTTCCAAAATATACTGAAAAAAATATATATATATACTGGAATCTCAAAGAAAAAAGAAAAAAAGCCATTTAATAATCCTTTCTGAACTACTTCCATGCAAGTTTATTTAAGGGCAGCTATACTTTTAAAACATAGACCCTCAGAATAAATGGTGTTCCCGTGTATTAAAACACATCTGAACTTACGTGGGTTTCCTTTCAACCAAGGTTTCTGAACAAATTCATAAGTTAATTTCAAATAATCTTATCAAAATAATAGTCTTCTAAATTTTACAGCTACCCGAGTGACAAAATTTTAAAGGACTGCTTAATATTAATGAATGGCAAATTTGCATACTAAACACACCATTATGCTGGTACCTTTCTGCTACCAAACCAAGACAAAATTATTCTTGAAGTGACTAATTGCTGGAAGCTTATACATTTGCAGAAGACTTTCAGATGTACTAAACTGATAAGTTGTGTGCTTTTTTTTTCAGATTCAAATGATAAATAAGAAGGAAATGAAAGAGGAAAAGGCTATATCTGATCTTTACCAATTCTGCGTACTAAGTTAGTTTGTGATTTATCGTCAGTTTTATTTTTTAAAAAAGTTTTTCAGCAAAGCACCCATTGCTTGTGATGAAAAAAAATCTACAGCCTTTCAAAGTCCTTTATATCAAAGTTTTTTAAGGGATTTAAGAAATCTTCAGTAGGTATTGGCAATACAGAACAATCTTTTACTAATTTTGCTTTAATAACAATACAACTTAGCGAGGTATCATTGACATTCATAGATAAGACAAAACTTGCCAAAGTCTGCAAGAAATTCAAAGAGGTACTTGACCTCAAAAGCCTAAAATCCAGTGTGCAGCGTTAAGTCAGGACAATAAAGACTTAGTTCAAGATAGAATATAACTGCCACAAGACAGATTCCAAAAGAATTATTACTCAGTCACTTCTTTTTTTTAAAAAAAAATTTTTATTCTGTATATTTGAAGTTTACAACATCATGATATGGGATACATACAGACAGTAAAATGGTTACTATAGTGAAGCAGATTAACATATCTGTCGTCTCACAGTTACTTTTTTTGTGACAAAAGCAGCTAAAATTGATTTATTTAACAAATACCCCTGATACAATTTTATTATCTTTAGTCCTCAAGTTGTGCATTAGATCTCTAGACTTGTTCATCCTACAAAATATCTGCTATTTTGTATCCTTTGACCTGTATGTCCCCACTTCCTCTCCCCCACCCCGATCCATGGTAACCAGTGTTTCATTCTCTCTCTCTCTGTATTTGTTTGAGCTCTTATGTATAAAGATTTTTTTATATATATTCTACATATAAGTGAGATCACGCAATATTTTTCTTTCTGTGTCTGGCTTGTTCCATTTAGCATAATGTCCTCTAGCTCCACGCATGTTGTGGCAAATGGCAGCATCTCCTGTTTTTTTTAAGGTTGAATAATATTCCATTGTGTCATTTTGTGCCTGCATGCACGTGTGTGTGTGTATACACATATATATTCCACATTTTCTTTATCCATTCCTCCACTGAACTACCATACAACCCAGCAATCCCACTTCTGGGTATGTTGCCAAAGGAGATTTGAAATCACCACCTTATAAAGATATCTGTATTATATGTTCATTGCAGTGCTATTCACAACAGCCAAGATATGGAAGCAACTTGTTTTTATACTTTTTAATTCTGCAGGTTCACTTTCACAAATTTTCCAAATTTCCTGCTTAACAATTTTATTATACTTTTAAAGAAGAAATGAATTTATGACAATTATTAAACCTTCAATACCCTATATAATTTCCATTCCTTTTCTTTAAAAGCCATCTCAGTTCTTTAATCAGTTCTTCAACAATTCCATAAATATTCACTGAGCACATACTATGGGTCAGACACTGTTTTTAGGCTCTGAGCAAACAAAAGTAAACCCAGCAACCTCTTGCCAAGGCAGGTTACACTGCAGCAGAGACAATGAGTGATTCCTGATCTTCTGTTTAGGTGTAAACACTTATACCAAAAGCGACATATTCTTTACTCTTAATCATTTACACAATATTTTGAATATAAAGTAAAGCTCTTACTAATTTTAGAAAATTTTAGTCTCAGATGACACCCACCTGAGAGCTAACAAGGTGTCCAGCTGTCTCTCCGTCCATCACCTCCCAGCCACCCCTCCTCTGCTGCCCTCATGCCCCACACCCCGAGCTGAGTTAGGTGCCCTCTCCTCCATACTGCAGTGCTATGCACGGCACAACCCCCGCCACAGCCTCTACTACTCTGTTATAATCATCGATTTGAAACTGACCCTCCTCCTTCAAGAATGCCTTCTTTTCAACCGCTTTTCATCTGTGCCTGACACATAATTGGCACTCAAGCATTCACTGAATGGGAGGGCTGAACACTTCCTGTGGTGTTGAGGCTCTTCTTCGCATGGTCTTCTGAGGCCTGTTGATTAATATAATATCAAAATAACTCTAGTCAAACCTAGAATTAGTTAAGGATTTTCTAAACAGGGTGGCTTTCTAACATTGCTGCAGAAGATTCACTGCTGTTGGAAGCAGGTGATCGTCTTACAGGCAGCACAGCATACTGATTGAGAGCTCGAGCTCCACTATCACAGAAACAGGCTCAAACCCAGTCCTGCCTCTCACAGTTGTGTGTCTTGGGTAAGTTGCTCAATTTTTCTGAACTTCCATTTCCTTATCTTTATGATAAGAATAACAGTCTCTACCTTTTATGGTCACAGTGAAGATAAATAGGATACGTAGGCTCTTGGCACATTTCCTGACATATTGTAAATACCAAATAAATACTTTTTATTACTATTTCTGTGAACTATCTCACTAGAAACCTAATCAGAGAAAATAAATTGATAAATAAGGCTCTGTAACCAGATGTTATACCTTTATTTCTTTAATTGAGAATTTTAATAAAAAAAAGTCATAATGAAATTCACTGAAAAATACTCTGGCTAAATATACTTATGCACTTATTGAAACTGTTAATCACAAATTACAAACAGAGCATCAATACACACGGGGGAAAGATGGTGAAAGGTAAATAGAATTTGATAGTGAGAAGTACATTTGGTTCTTAGTTCAGAGATCTTTCCACTATAGCAAACTGTATCTTTTTAATTAATTTGAGTTTACAAGGCTTTCTTAAAAATTAAAATGCTCCCTTGAGAGCTGTCTCTATCAGTTGTTCACACCTCACTGCGAATTACTTTAATCAAATAAATACTTTAATTACTACCCACCTGCTTAAAGAAATTGGTATTTGAAGAGTGGTGAGAAGAGGGATAATTTTAAAACAAGTGTACGTGGGGTGGAGCAGGCTTGTATGACTCTCATTGTGAGAATCTTTGTGCAGTCGCTGGGCAGCATGATGACAGTGGCACCTGCAAGTTGAGAGTAGATGGGCTCCAGGGACGGGAAAAGGGATCAAAGCAATTTCCATTCTAGGGGGTTAAACTTCAAGTTCTATTATTCCACCATTCTCTTATGCAATGTCTTAAGTGTTAGTACTACAACCTCCTAAAGTAAATCCTCTAAAAAGTCAATTCAGGGCAGGCTTTAGCAAGTTCCCCCACAAGGCCAATGACTGACCTATCACAGAAATGTGAATGAAACATCCCTTTCTATAGATAAATCACTACTTGAAATAAATCAACTTATCCTTAATTTATATAAAGACTTTTAGTTTTTTAGACTTTTACTAACTATGCCCAAAATCAATACAACTGTGCGAAAACCACTCACCCTAACAATAAACACCACAGTATTTCAGGAGCTTCTCAAAGCTATCTTTAATCCTCTCTAGCCCAAGTAAAAACTATTAAAAAAAAAAAAAAAAAAACTTTCCTATTATCCATAGTGTTTCTTTAGCATAAACCTAAGAGTCTGAAAGATTTTGAATGTTAAACATTAAAACTTATTTCCAGGAAAGATAGATTCTTTTGGAATTGATTGAAAATCAAAGGGCCAAAATGTGATATTCTCATTGTTAACTAAAATACCATGGCCACCTGCTTAAAGCACCCCCAAAATGCCTACTACTAATATTGTATATATACTTTAAATATATATTGTAAAAAGTAAATTATTGTCCTCTCACTTGCAATTCAAAAATAAAAATTTGGAGGAAAAGAACAAAGCATATTAGTAGAGCATGAGAAAAATCTCCAAATAAGAGAATGTTATCACAAGGATATCAGGAACATATTACCAAGAAAGTCAAGAAAACAAAGATCCAAGAAAAAACCTGAACAAACTTGTCACACTGTGGCAACACAACAGTGGCTTAAACAACAGTCCAAGAGCACACCACTGTGAAGAAAGCTGCAGTGGAGGCACTTCAGCCTCTCACACGTGATGGCAGGAATCATTAACTCAGCCTCTAAGATACCTAGACCCAAAATCACCACCAAAATTCAAACTGCTTTTCCCTCATCTCCTGCAGTAAACAGCTCGCGATGTCTACACGTGGACGCACATGAAGACACCATGTCGCCGGACGCCGTCTTGCCAGCACCGTGGCACACACGGCGCCTGTACAAGCAGCGCGGAGGCCAATTTAATTTAAGAACAAGCAGCAGAATAAAACATCCGCGACAAAACTGACAACTACACCGAAAAAGCGGTTGTCTCAACGCTACGAAAGCGTTTCAAATAAGACCCGCGTAACCTCAGCGCTGACTCGCTCCCGGACACCACGCACACGTACAGACAACCGGACGAGTCACAGCTGACACTCGGGGACAACGACGAACCCGCGGCGGGCGGCGTCAGGGGCAGCTCGGCCTCCGCCTCTCTCCGGGAGGAGCCGCGCAGACCCCGCGGGGCCGGAGACGCGGGGCCGGCCAGGCTTTGCGGCCGAGCGCTGTCCCGCCGCCGGCCCGGGGTTTGGGGGTCGGGCCGCACCCCCCGCCCGCCGGACCCCACTCACTTGGTCCTGCAGTTCACGGTCACATGTCGGGGTGGGGCCGCCTGTCCCGCCGCCAGCGGCTGGAGGGTCGCGCCTTCCCCGCCCACTGGGCCGGAGCTGCTCACGGCGGCGGGGGCGGCGGCGGGCCCACGTCCGCGGCGCCCCCGGAGCTTCCCCGCCTCCCACCCCACCTCCCAGAGTCTTTCTGTGACAGCAGCAGCCGCGTGGCCGCCGCCCCCGCCGCCATCAAAGCTGGGGCCCCTCAGTACCTGCGACCGGGGCCTCCCGCGGTGGCTCCTGCACCTTCTGCAAACCAGGAAGTCGACGGGAGGGGGAAGGGGCGCGCGGGGACGCGCCCGGCGGCTTCACCTGGGCTGCGCGGCCCGCGGGCCGGAGCCTGCGGAGGGGACGGGGCCGGGGCTGCCAGAGGATCGAGGGGGGCGCGAGTGCCTGCCCTGCCCGGGTGGCCCGCGTACCCCTGGCCACCAAGCCAGAAAGGCAAGGTGCTCCTTGTGTCCTCAGCACCAGACCTTTCTGGAGCCAGTCCAGGCTCCTGGTTGCCAGGGCTACAACCCGCCCCCCCCCCCCCCCAACAGGGAAGAACCTGAAAAAGAACCTTGACTTGCGGTATTTTCCACTTCACGTGCACGGAATTGGGGTCGTTGCATTTCAGACTGCAAATTCAGAGCTCAAGTGGATGCTCCCGGCTCCTGCCTCACTCCAGCTGTGGCCTGATGACCACTCTCTGGAATCCAGAGTGGCCCCACTTCTGATGCAGGGATGTTCAGACATGTGCACCTGCTAAATAGCTCTGTCAAGTAGCAAAATGATAGTGTTCCACTTGCCAGCACATATGGCAGACAGATAATTCCTACAGCACTGACTGCAGCATAAACAAGGACTAATTTTTAGACACACGCACGTAGTGGCTGGCTTCAGAGACTAGCAGTCTAGGGGAGCTCAGGGAGGGCACCACTGATGAATTGGGATGGGAGGGGCTAATTTGCAAAGCACTAAAGCATGTGTTAAGCAGGTTATGTGCATTGTCTCACTTAGTACTTGCAATAGCTATGTGATCAGCATTTTACAGGTGAAGAAACTGAGGCCAGGCTAAACCAGTGAGTAATGGCAAAACTCGGATTCAGACCAGAGCTCTCTGATGCTGATTATCATACTTCATACTGCCTCCCCCCTTCCCAGCTGCCTCATGTTTAGGATCTACTGAGAAGAGATGTAAAAAAAGTCTTATGATGGACACTCGAAAGATTATCCAGAGTTGGGCTGTTACACAGAGATTTTTCTGGGGAAGGCCTTCTCCCAACTAACATTGTCACCGTAGACACATAGCCACAGTGTTTCTTATCCAAATGGGCTTTGCTTCAGACTTTATTCATGCAGAAGGTAAGATGATGAGAGGAAGTCAAATGTGGTATGAATGTAGTGAGTCGTGAGACGTAAAAGTCAGACAAGGAGTCTTGAGGATTAAAGAAAGAATTTAGAGCCAGAGAACCTAAAATTAAACTCAATTACAAGGAACTTAAACTTTCTTGCCAAAGTTGGGTGTTACTTGAATAAAACGAGACATATTGCATAAGCTATGGATCTATTAGTCAAAAATTAGGACATAACTGGGAAACAAACAAAAATTGTATTTTAGCATAACATGCCATAGCTTGACTTGGGGTGAGACACTTCAGTTTCTTGGCTCCTACATTTGTAAAATGGTAATTATTACTTGTATATTGCATGAGCAGTGTGATGTTCAAGTAAAGAAGTGTTATATTTGTGTTATCTTTTGAGAAATTATTCTGTGAATTTCAGTTTCACAATTAGGCAAACTGATCAAATAATCTATTTAACATTGTTAGCAGTCTCTAAAAGTGTACTTTTTCAAGATGATTGTTAAATAACTCAATAATAATTTGTTTTATTTTTTTCTGCAGTGTCCATATGGTCATGTCAATGTTAAAGATTCATCTAAAAAGAAGCAATTCAATTCATATTTTTATGTTTGACCCAATTTCATCTCTGTTCTCTGCCTGACTGAACCTGTATTTTAAAAAAAATAAAAATAAAGCCCTAATCCAGAATTGCTCTCTGTGCTGTTAGTACTTGAGCATTTGTTTAATATTAGATATATATTAAAAGAACTTCAATAAAATGAAAAAGCTAGCAAATGTTTGTATGTTTCTGAAGTGGCACATTGATAGTTATTTTCCTTTCTTTCTGCTTCATTATCAGACACATATGTCGAAGAAAGAAAATAATGATTTCCATTAAATAAATAGTAGCAGTCAGGTCACATTAGTAGCTCTTAATTTTTCTTAGCGTCAGTTCTCCTACTGTTTTCTCATCAGTGTTAGCAATCCAAGGGAGGTTGCTGGCAAATAGAGGAGTCTGAATACATTCTTCATTTCATTTATATCTTGAGCTATAAGAAGATTGATATAATGCTACATTGTGTAGCATATGAGTGCCCAAGACGTGCCATCCTGCATCAAGAAATGCTCTCATCTTCCATCTGTTCTTTCAATAAAAACTTTAAATCATTTTGACTTGGGGGTCAGGCTGATGAAGATGCCTCATTTAGACCATTTTTTCTTCTCTCTCCCACCCTTTCCTCCTCCATTTCTTTTGGCACTTCCCTACCGAATCTATATTTGAGCTTTTCATTAGCTTTACACCCATTCATTCATTGCAGGGATGCCCCTGGGTGTCAGTCTCCAACTAGAGTTAGGATCTCATAGGCACCACTCTTTCCACACCTTCTCCTCTACTTCTCTGTGAGGACAGCAGCCCCCAGGAAGCCCTTTCCTTGCCAGTGGAAGCTGTTCTGTAAAATGAGACTGTTGCCCACTTGGAAGCCTGGCTTTGCCCAGAGCTGACCCTCTGCCTTTGCTCATGGAATCTGAAAAATTCTTGAGCACTTCAGGGGTCTGCCTCAGGCTCTGCCTGTGGCCTGAATAAAGGCTTTAGAGACCATAAAGCAACCAAAATATTCTGGTGCCTTTCTAAAACATTCAATTCAAAATAAAAGGTCTTCTTAATTGTAAAATAAGTGAAAAAGAAGCCCAATACGGTTCTGATTTTCCCCTTGATTATGATTTTGGGTTTTTTTAATGTCAAATATTAAACTGTCTCCAAAAATTGTTGGTATTTTTGGTGCCCCAGTTTTGCATGGTGCCCTTAAGCAACACTGCCCATGGGCCTTGTGAGGTGTCAGCAACTTCCTTGGATGCAAAAGAGGTGTCTGTGGTCTGGTATTGTCCTGTCTATAACTTATTTTCAGGAGGGAGAAGGAGAAGGTGATTAGCATTATGATCTTGGAGGCAGTTAATCTTTCCAGAAAGGCATAGTAATTCTGGAAGCCAGTTTCCTTTCCATTCTTCGGTCAAGAAGCAACCAGCTATCTCCATGTTTTCCACTAGATATAAAGAAAACATGAAGCTAGCTGTTTTTCTAGGCCATTTTTCTGGATGGGGGATGGAAGGTGCTTTCTTCAGCAGCCCCAAGAAGGAGAAGAGAAGGAAATGGAGTCTAAAAAGGTCATCTTTCTGGAGAAACAAGGGAATGAGGAAGGGACATTCATTTTGAAAAGGGGCCCAATGTAAGACAGTGTTATGAGAAAGCCCTTTGGAAGGTGGAAATAACTCAACCAATGCTTTCTCTCTACAGGCGCTCTTTCTCCTCCCAGTGCACTTCCTGCAGTAGGGAACTGGCCAAAGAAGAAAGGACGTCCATCACATCATCCTATGTGAGATGTTTGTGATTCTTCCTAGCAGAACTTCAAGCTTTGCTGGCAACAATAGCACAGGAACTACTGGGGGTGTGGGGTGGAGAGACGCTCTTACTCCTTCCTGCACCTGGAGCCAGGAGCCAAGGTCTGAAGTTCGCTGTGGTTCTGTAGAGATGAATGTGAACCCCACAGCAGGGGTGGCAGCTCCCACATTAAACACAATATGACCACATAAATGGGCCTCACTGCAAGAGCTTTAAGCTATATTGTATTCACACATTGTAAAAATTCAGGTTTCTTATTAGGTGTCTGTGTACAAACACATGTGGATGCTGAGAAATAGAGACTTCCAGGTTTAAATCAACTGTGGTGCTGCTCCACTTTCAAGGTTTCTGGAGACTCCTGCCCCAGGGTGCAATAAATCAAGGGAGATAGATTTCTAGATTATTTCTAACAGGGAAGGACCCAATAGAAATGGGAATCTTGTTGGGGGGGGGCGAGTTACCATAGAAAGGGGTGGAGACAGATTCCTGCAGCGGTCGTTTTTCCCTTGGCTGGGGAAGGGCCCTGCCCTAGGCAGACCTCGCAGCAGGTGGGTCACGATGCACACTCTTCTCTCTCCAGAAGCCGCACGGCCCCCAGCGATTATGCAGAACAAGGAAAAGAAGGGCTTTTATTTTTTTCAGGTAAAATGTGGGGCTCTGAAACTGTGCGTTTGGAACAGAGGGGCCCTGAGAAGAAGAGGCACTCTCTGGGCCAGGCACAGGTCTGTTCCAGCACAGTGCCCTTTCTCCAAAGGCTTTCCCAAAGTCTGTTCCATGTTTACGTTCCTCCATCAAAAACCACTGGGGTTTAGATTTGTCTCCTTCAATCGAGGCTGGGGAAGAAGGCTCACTACTAGACAAATGGCAACTGGCATGTTGCTTTCCAACGAGCACTTTGAGAACACAAAGTCCCTGGCCAGCACACGAGGAACCTCGTCCTCCACTCCTTGCTGACAACTGCCATTTCATCTTCTCACTCATTCGAGTGATGGCTTTGAGTTTGTGGACTGGACAATTCATCCACGGAGAAGAATTTAAAACCCGTTGCCATTTTTTCACTACCTTGCAACAAATTCAAGGTACTCCTAGATGCCAAAACAATCCCCTCCCCAAAGGGGGGGGGGGAAGAAAGAAAATGTAGATATATAAGGGGGAGTGGGGTTCTGCATCCTCTGTGTGCCTCTGTGGAGAGCCCGATTTCCTAGAAAAATTGTCAAAGAACCCACCGCTATCTTTAGCCAGGGACTGGGTTGTCCCTGGAACGTCCAGCCTACCCTGGACCTCTCGATGCCCTGATGTGTACGGGGGGGGGGGGGGTGTTCAAGGGTTGACCCTTGTTCCAACAAATGATTTCAAATTGGGCTCATGACACAAAATGGCCAGACTCACGGCCCTCCTTCCTGGGACTACGGGCATAAAAGTGAGTGTTAACCGGGAATCATGGACTCTAGCGGGATGAGGATATCCCTGAGGACAACGTCCTCCCACCCGAAGTTTGTATCCTAAAGTATGAGCTTCGGTGTGCACTTCAGTGTGCATGCGCCTGCGTGTGTGCGCGCGCGTGTGTGTGCGTGTGCGTGTGTAATGTAGGTCGTTATCAAATACCTAAAACGGTGTGTGACATCAAAGAGGTTAGAAACAGCTGCTTTGGACAGGGATGAGTTTAGAGCGCCAAGCACCTCAGGGTGGGTATCGCCGTCCATCCATTAGATGGCTTTCTGGGAAGCTTGTTCCTTTCTGGCTGTGAAAACTGACCTAGATGGGGGGGTGGGGGCGGATTCTGGAAGAAAGATCTGAGGACGGGATGGGAAGGGGAAAGTCGGGGGCAGGGGAGCTTAAAAGGTACACTTGGTGGCACTGATTGGCTGGTGGGACTAGTTAGAGAAGCCAAGTGTTAGGGTGGAAAGAGGGATTCTGTCCGGGGTGTTCTGAGCGACATTCCGGGACTTGGGATTGAAAGACAAGGCCAGGGGCTCGTATTTGCCGCTCCTAGTTTGTCCCCGACCGTCCCCAAACTGTGTGGCGGGGCCGGCCAGGAGGCAGCGTCCACCTCCGCACGGCCCCTCGTGCCGCCCCAAACCTACGTGGTTTTCACAGGCGGCTGGAAGGCGCGCGGGCAGCCCTGGCCCACCGCGCCCTCGGCCCACGCACTTACCCAGGATCGGCTCTGGTGGCCGGGGAAGGGGCGGGCAGGGCGGGCGCACCGTCACCCGGACCGAGATCCTGCCCAATCTTACTGCTCACGTCCCCTCCCCACCGGCGCGGGGCCCCCCAGTAATCCCCGGCTCCCCGCTTCGGACTGTGAGGGGCGCCCTGGGCAACGCAGTCCCTCGGGAACTCGAGACCAGGTAACAGGTCAACGCCCGTCGCGGGCCTGGCTGCGTCCCAGCGAA
Source organism: Cynocephalus volans (assembly GCF_027409185.1). Classification (NCBI taxonomy): domain Eukaryota; kingdom Metazoa; phylum Chordata; class Mammalia; order Dermoptera; family Cynocephalidae; genus Cynocephalus; species Cynocephalus volans. The sequence continues at coordinate 6,858,986 of NC_084464.1, read as the reverse complement.
CGGTCGCCTGCCGGGTGTGACTGAGGGTTTCCCTCGGAAGGTTCATCTCCACCCCCACCCTCTAGCCGGAGCCCGAGCGGAAGGTGCTCGCGGTCCCCAAGCCGGCCCGGCGGCTAACACCGCCCTCGAGCCCAGAATGCTTCCCAAGTGACCGGTTCCCGACGCCAAGCCCGGGAGCGCGGGGAGCGCAGGAAGGACCGAGGGGGAGGCGGAGACGGGGTGGGTGAGCCATCAGTGGCTTAGCCCAGTTTCCCGCAGGAGCTCCCGCCCACTCACCGTCTGTGCGCACCAGCTGGCGGCAGCACCTTTCAGGGACGAGCTGCAGGAAGGCAAAGGCCGGCCGGGGCCGAGAGCCCAGGAGCGCTGGGGACTCCAGCCCCGTCCCCGCCCCCCGCTGCGCCCAACCCTCCAGACGCTCTCGGCTTTCTGAGGTTCAGTCACCGCCGAGTCCTCCATTAACACCTCCTCTGATGACCGAGCGGCTGGGAGGGCCGAGCGCAGCCTCAGAGCGTGTCCCCGGGCACCGGCCCGTGTCTGTGCCCTCCGCCCGCCCCTTCCTCCTCCCCCTCCCGATTTGGGAGCATAAACAGGAAATAAAAGACCGGCGGAGGGATCTGAGGGTCAGAGGTGAGGGATTCCGGTCAATTCCGTCAGAGAGGGGCGAGGGGAGAGAGGGGACAAATTCATTTTCATCCAAAGGTTTATTTATTTATTCGGATTAACAGAGGGACCAACGTCGAGACGCAGGGACCGGTGCGCACCCCTGGCCGCCGCCTCCCGCCCTCTATTGCCGTGAACCGAGTTCTTGGGGGGAACATTTGACATCCGGACCTCGAGGTAAGATCCCACCGGGCGGTGCCCAGTTGGAGCAGTTTTCTGTCCTCGGAGGGCGCCCAGACGGCCGGGAAGCCCAAGGGCTGCTCGGGAGCCCACCCGGGGTAGATCCGGCTTTGCTGGAAGCCGCGCGCCTACCTGAAGTCTCCGACGGAGGCGCGGTTTGGACGCGCCCGCTGGGTGGGAGGAGGCGCTTGGGCAACCCCGGCTGGGACCGCCACCTAACTGTAGTCAATACGTTGGCAGTCCTTCTTAAACGAGGTCTTTAGGTTAGTCCGAAGAGGAGGCGAACGCGGGTTCCAGCGGACACGGAAGAAAGAGAGGGAGCCGCAAAAAAGAGAAATTACAGACGTTCCCCGACGTTTGCCTTTGCGCTGCGGCCCCTGCCCCCGCCGCGCTCGCCGCGCGCTCTGGGCTCCGCTGCCCGGGAGGAAGCCCGCGCTGTGCGGCGCCGCCGCGCGCCATCCTAGCCTTGCGGAGTGCCTGCCTTGCAGGGCATGCCCCTGCTCAGCGCGGAGGAGCCGGCTCTGTGCTGCGGCTGCGGCGGCACGATCTCGGACAGACACTCCCTGCTGGCCGTGGACAAACAGTGGCGCCTGAGGTGCCCGAAGTGCTGTGAATGTGAGCTGGCCCTCGAGTCCGAGCTCACCTGCTTCGCCAAGGATGCAAGGAGGATTACTACAGGTAGCCCCCACTCTCCACTTCTCACGCCTTGGTACACCTGGCAGGGCCTCCAGCCCTAGACCAGAGTCCTCTCTTCCCCCCACCCCCAATCCCATTTTTGCCCCTTCTGTGTACGGTTATCATTCCCAAGACCAGGGGAATCCGCTGCATACGCCTTCGAGCTGCAATGCCTCGGACGGTGAAGATGGGTGGGAGGAACACCCAAGGCCTGCAGCGCTCCCTGCACTTCGCAGCTCCGTGGGCCGAACCCGGGGAAGTCCCAGAAAGAATACACGGACGTGTCTCCGTTAGCGGAGACGTGAGCGTTTTATGTGTGTGGTTTTTTGTTTTGTATTTGGCGTTTTTGTTTGTTTTGTTTGGCCTCACAGTACATATGTGTGTGTGTGTGTGTAGGGGAAACAGGGTCAGTAGCCAAACTCTTCCTATTCCGAGCCACAGGACAAGCAGAGCAACAGTGGTTAGTTCTTGCATTCTGGATTTGAGAATCCATGAGGTTCAGAGAAAAAGTCTGAGGTGTTAGACCATTTTTGAAAACAATTCTACTGAGATATAACTAATATTCCATACAATTCACCCACTTAAAGTATACCATTTTATAGTTTTTAGTATACTGACAGATATGTGCACCCATTACCACCTTTAATTTTAGAACATTTTGATCATCTCAAAAAGAAAATCTGGACCAGTTAGCTATCAGCACCTTATTCCTTCCACTCCCATCTGCCAAGCTCTAAGTAACTAATAATCTACTTTCTGTCTCTATAGATTTGTCTATTCTGGACATTTTATATAAATAAAATCATATAATATGTGGTCTTTCATGACTGGTTTTTTTCACTTAACATGTTTTTAAGGTTGATCTATATTGTAGCATGTTATCAGTACTTCGTTCCTTTTTATGGCTGAATAATACTTCATTGTATGACTGTACCACATATTGTTTAGCCATTCATCAGCTGATGGATATATGGGTTGTTTCTACTTTTTGCTTAATATGAACAATGCTGCTGAAACATTTTCATACAAGTATCTGTGTAGACTTATGTTTTCATTTCTCTTGTATATATACCTAGGAGTGGCATTGTTGGATCATATCTTTGTTTAACTATTTGAGGAAATACAAAAATTTTCCAAAGCAGCTGCACTATTTTACATTCCCACTAACAGTGGATACCATTCTGATTTCTCCACATCCTCACCAGCACTTGCTATTGTCTGACTTTTTGATCACAGCAAACCCTTGAATGACATGGGTTTGAACTGCACAGTTCCACTTATAAGCAGATTATTTTCAATAAATGTACTGGAAGATTTTTTATTTCCAATAAATGTACTGGAAATAGTTAAAGAAACAGTTAAGTATTAAACTACTTAACTAATGACTCATACAGCTACCCCCACCCCCACACCTGCCCCCAGCTGTGTTATGTGGCCCTGACTCTAGGAAAGCATGCCATGTACTTAAGTAGTACTGTAATTAAATAGTTAAGTTTTGGGGCAGTCAAAAGTTACATATGGATTTACAATTACATGGCGTCAGTGCTCCTAACTCCTGAGTTGTTCAAGGGTCAACTATGTATAGCCATTCTAGTGGGTGTGAATTAGTATCTCATTGAGGTTTCAATTTGCATTTTCCTGATTACTAGTAATGCCAAACATCATTTTATGTGCTTATTGATCATTTGTGTATCTTCTTAGGATAAATGTCTTGCTTATTTTTAGTTGGGTTGTTTGCCTTTCTATTCTTGATTTGTAAAGATTCTTTTTTTTTTTTTTTTTTTTTTTTTTTTTTTTTTTTTTTTTTTGTCGTTTTTTCGTGACCGGCACTCAGCCAGTGAGTGCACCGGTCAGTCCTATATATAGCTCGGCCCGTAAAGATTCTTTATATAGTCCAGGTCCAAGTTCCTTATCAGATATGCAATTTTCTTCTATTCTGTGAATTGCCTTTTTACTTTCTTGATAATGTCATTTCAAACACAATACGTTTTAATTTTGATGAATTCCAATTTATTTTTTCTTTTGATCATACTTTTGGGGCCATATTTAAGAATCCAGTGTCAAAGTCAAACCCCAGATCTTGAAGATGGATAAGACAATATAGCCAACTGGGGAAGACACACATAAAATCTGGTACCTATAATAAGATATAATCTTCCTAGTATGGTGATAAATTTTATTACGGGGGCACCAAATGGGGCACCTATGTAGCAGGTGGGATTGGGAGAGTTGTTAAGGAAGGCTTTCTGGAGGAGTTGATATGTGAACAACAAAGATCAGAGAGATTTTTCATGGACAAATGGTCCAGAATCGGGCTGAGAAGCTCACCTCATCTGGTCACACCTCTGAGATTAGGAACAGGAAAGTCAGGTTTGCAGGGCAAGAAGAATATAGCATTTCAGTCCTAGCATATTTGACTGCTAATTGAATCATGCATTGTGTATTGTATATGATACATACATATGCAAGGGTACCATCAAAAAGTTCGTGGAAAGATCGTGTTATCTTTTATTTTTATTTTTCCACAAACTTTTTTGGCCATTACAAACAATGTTGCAACAAACTCCCTTGTGCATAGTTTTTTCTTTAAAATGTGTAACATTTCTGATTATAACATAATTGATGTTTATTAGAGAAGCTTTGGAAAATAAAGTACAAGATAATGAAGAAAATAACAAAGAAGAAAAACAATCAACCATACCCTACCTTCCAGAAGTAGACACCTTCCATATTTTGGTGACTTTCAGTTTTTTCTATGCAACTACATGTGTCACATGCATCCCCCTCACACATTTCTTTTATGACATTGAGATCATAACATGTGTGTTGCTTTATAATATTTTCTCTCAGCTAATATATTGTCAGTATTTTACCATATCACTATTTTAAAAAGTCTTTATAGTTTTTTTCATTTTATTATGAAAATAATACATAGTCATTATGGGTATGTATGTATATGTATGTATGTGTATTCATGGAAAGTACATGTGATCTGTTTTATGTATATGTACTGATTGTAGATTAGATTTCAGCTTTAAAATATGTCATAATTACATTATACATATAGATAGTAACAGAAGTGAGATCATACTATTCAATAAATTGCATTTTTTCATTAGACAATGTATCCTAAACAAGTCAGTTCATACAAGGTTATTTTTTTATTTTATTTTTATCATCTATTTCTATTTTTATTTGATGTTTTCAAATATAAAAAAAGGTCAAGATTCTTACACCAGTTATTTCAAATGAGACCATGCAAAGCAATTCAGTGTGTACAACAATCATTTCTTCCCTTCAGTTCTGCTGCCTTATACAAGAGTGTGATTGACAGAAAATTGGATGACATGTGGCTGGCTGGAAATGTCATCTGTTTAAAAAAAAAAAATACCCAAGCAGCAACATGCAGGACAGTTTCTACTTTTGTAAGTCAATTTATAATAAGTATTTTGTTTTTTATTTAGGAAGCACATGGAACTGCAAATTTTAGCTGCCCAATTTTATTAAACTAACCCACAAAAAAGCACAAATAACAGTCCCAATGCTCACAGACTTTGGAAGGTTGAGATAGACACTGTTATTTTTAGTAGATTCAACTACTTAGCCTGAAAACATTGGCTTTTTCTCTTAATAGAAATAAATCTTCTTAGGACTTTTCCTCTAGTTTTGCTAGAGTGGGTTACAGAAGAATAGTGAAGAATGCTTCATGTGAAATTTAAAGTGAAAACTGTATTCTGTTGCATTACACAAACATTTGCTAGTTGCATAGACTAAGGACAGTTGGTTTGCTAAATGGCACTGAAGAAAATCCTGACCCAAGTGGCACTACATAGTCCAAATGTTTCTGACCAAAGAAAATTATACGTTATTTATAGGCTAACTTTAAGAGATGGTTGACATTAATACTGTACATATTTTACATGTCAAATACATAGTCCAAGAGTTTATAAAACAAGTTCATGCATTATTACCTCTAAGAAAATCATGTACAAGATATACCTCCCCAAGTACTTGTGACAGCATTTCAGGTAGAAGCAGTCTTATATACAAAAACAATCTGGTTTCTCTGCTATGTTAAGTATATAATTTAAAGAAACTCCAGACATTACTGAGAAAAAAAAATCTTAGTCCACTGAAAACTAAAGTGTCAATTTGTGGGATTTAAAATGTTTCCTTTTTAAAAAATACCCAGAATACATAACCTCTGTACAAAGAAAAATATAAAAATTCTGGGCGATCATGTTTGATCACACTATATAATTTAGAATGAAATGTCATTGGTTAAAAGTTTTGTACTTTACTCATTCCTTTGACAGAATTAATTTGTGAACTAATGTTTACATTTAGTTCAGCTGCATTTATGGCATAAGATCTCATTTTCAAAATGGCACCAATTTTCCTTAAAGGTAACAGCATTCTATTTTTAGCAGCAATTATATTTTTAAAGGTTAACAACTTGTAGAACAAATGTTTTAACTATACTTATTTTCTGCTTTATATGCACCAGTTATAATATTTACAAAAGGCTAAAGTCTACTTTAAAAATGATCTTTCACTCTCTCCTTCCCCACATTTTAGTCAAAGATTTTTCCACCCACCTCATTTCTGACCTGGTTGGGGAGGTACAGGAGTTTCAGACAAGGTACCTATGTGTTTTAGATGGGATTCTTGATTTTAGGTGAGTATAAAGACAAGTATAAGACAAAATAATTCTTCATTCAGGTATGTCCTACTACCCCAAAAGTTAGTTATGTGACAAATAGTACCTATGGACAACCTAGAAAAGGAGACATTCTACGGTACCCTAACAATCTTAAGTCTGAACAGCAAGAAGGCCACTTTACACAGCGGTGATGCAGTCATCACTGACTGGCATTTAAGGTTAGACTCCAATTTTGTGGTTACTGGTAAACAAGAGAGATTAACTGAAGAGGTGTCACTAAATTAAAAAACTGAAAATGTTTTAAAGGCAATTCACATTGAGGAAAATATGGTTCCAAGACATTTTATGTAAAAAGAGATTATTGATAAAGGGAATTGGCAACTGAGCATGCTAAATAAAATTCCATGAATATAGTCTTCATGATAAGATGCATTTACTACGTGCATTTTGTGAACAGTATTTCCCTAAAAGTCATCAACTCTATAGAGGTATACTTCATGTTAAACTACTATTGTGTAGGGGAAATATCCATATCAAACAGTTAGTGACATAATATGAGTTGCAAAAATTCAGACATATGAGTTGACAAATTCCCAAAAATAGCAAATTAACTTCTTGTCAAAACAGTTATTGGACCAAACAGAAATAGCCCCAATCTGCAATTTATAAGATAAAATTGTCATCCTGTAAAAAGTTTTAGGATGGATGGATCTCTTTAATACCAAGAAGGATTTGATGAATAATACATTAATGCTATTAATGAGAAAACAATTTAGAGGGAAAATTGACACAGAAGTAATCTGATCTGACAAAAGAAACCAGACTGATGTCAAATGGACAAAAAATTGAAAAAATGCTGCAAAAAATTGATAACCAAGAATATATGGTTGGGGGTGGGGAACAGTTAAGGCATCTAACAAAAAATTCCACATGGCTTTGGCTTATTAAAATAGTTCACACTTAAAAAAATTTTTTGAAAGTATCTGAAAAACATGCAAATTCTTTGAAAACCCTGCATGGAAAATTCAGACAGTTTGCAAGACTCATTCAGATGTTTACCAAGGAAAATAAGCCTCTCCCCATGAGACTGCACATGGGGGGAAAGGTCTTTCCAGTTCTCTCTGTCTTATACTAGAAGGCAACCCAGAGGTCTGTGCAGCAGTTACAAACAAGGTGTTATTATCTGGAAGGGAAGGGACTGTGGTATTTCCATTGGTTGGGGAACAATCCAGCTTCAGTTTTTCCAGATATTCTGCATGTACAGGTTTATGACACTGGAGAACTTTGATTGCATCTTCTACTTTGAACCACTCTCTCTTCCTAATTTAACAGAATCTTCCCAATCTTCTAATATTTCAGTGCCTGTTCTGTGCTTTCGGTCTTGGTTCTCAAAAATGCCCAGGAGTCTGCCTCATTTTCCTTTGACTCCAGCCTCCTCATAAACCTCCCCCACGGCGGCGCCGCCAGGCCCCTCCTCGGGCTCCATTCCTCCTCCTGGGACCACCCACTGGTTGGGCACCGACTGCCGCTCACCAGCAGCGCCTCATCCTCCTGCTCGCTCCGAAAGCACAGGGGCGCCGCCCGCTTCTGGAAGCCCTGGCGGTCATAGGTCCACGTCTGCTTGGGCTTGAACTTCACCACAGAGACCGGCCCTTGCTGCCGCTGCTGCTCCGGCCGCCGCCACCCCGCCGGGGAGTAGGGGCGCGGGCGAGGGCGAGTCGGGGCGCAGGGGCGCCGGGCGTGCTGGCAGGCGAGGCGACAGGGCGGTCCCCGGAGGGGCAGCGAAGCCGGTCAGTCCGGAGCCGGCGGCCGCTCCGACGCGGTGCAGAACGCGGGTGCCGGTCACGGGGGCCCGGGGGCCGAGATGAGAGCGCCGCCTCTGCTCGGGCGACCGCCGCTCTCCGTGGAGCCGCCGCCCGCTCGCCTCCGCAGCCTCCTGCCGCGGCCGCCAGAAGAGCAGGCTCGGGAGCTGCGGGCTCGCGCCACCGGGAGGCAGTTTCCAGAACCGGCGCCGACTCGGCAGCAGCGCGCGGCCACGAGGTTATTTTTAAATGGCTGCATACTAGACCATTATTTATTAACCAATCTCTTATCAATTGATTAGCAATTAGTAATTAACCATCAGTGAATGGGCCTTTCAATTGTTAACAATTCTTTTTTGTCACAAAGAATGCCGAATGAATAACGGATGAAATATCTCTGGGCATGAATGGTAGCATTTCCGTTGGAGTTATCGTTAGAAGTTTCCTGTTTAATTCCCAGAGTGTTTGCTTCTTATAATATCCATGCCTCACAGAAAATAATTCGACCACAAAGTTCTTTACATACTTTTTTTTAAATCATGAAAACATACCATGTGCTTGGCTGACTTTTAGAGAGCTAAATTGACTAAGTATAATGAATAAGCATTATCTCATTTCCGCAAATTGTGATGAAAAATTTCAACCTTCAGTCAAGTGATCCCATTGATTATAATTAAGTCTCAAAGTAAATTTTCTTTACATGGGAAGTGTCTGACCCTCCAGCACTTGCAAAGTGCAGGCAGTTGAAAGCAAAGACAGGCCAGTCTCATTGTTAACAATAAAAAAGGAGCATCAAAGTAAGAGGGGCGGCCTGGTACGATGCTCTGCACCCTGTTGGTAGTCAATTAATTCTTGCTGACTGCTGTCTGCTAGAATTTTTTAAAGCATATATAGAAAGATGTGGGGTTAGAAAAAATAGTCCCAGGACAAATGCCATTAGAAGGGGTCGTGTTTGATGAAACTTGAACCCAGAGAGAAGTTCCTGGACAATATCAATGAGGGCTTTCTCAACATGAGCCATCTGCGCAGACAACGCCTGAAATCACATGGCCAGGAATGGCTAAGTTATCAAGGAAGACTTAATGGAATTTGTTATTTATAAATTACGTACTTGTCCAATGATTTCTTTAAATCCTTCAACCCTATGGCATCGCTTCAGGATATTTGCCCTAAAATCACAGTCATATCTATGTTTTCTTTAGAGAGAGTTGAGGCTTCTTTTCTCCTTTTATAACGTGTTGATGTCCTAGGAAGTCACCTTCACTGTTATAGGTGATAAATTATAGCAAAAACATTATTTAAAATACATTATTTTAGCATAATGTTCTGTACCTTTCCTATGTAAACCAAATGCTTTTTATAACATCAGTAATGTACATTTTGTTGGCTTACAAATAAAGGCCTTTACAAGCATTTAATTAAAATGCATGATATTTATTTATTGAAAATTTATGTAAAATATTACTTTCATAATTCAAACTCATAAAAGATGCATGTTAGAAGCATCCCCAGGTGGGCTTAAGATAGGAATAATGAAAGGTAGACTATGAACTGGTGACATTTTTGGAAAAATATATTGCTATGCCAATATATGCTAGTCAGAACTCTTTGATGAATGATTTTCTTAATTACGATGACTGTGAAAGAGAAAAACTATTAAAAACATCTGCTCTCTCCTGGTTAAAAAAAATTAACTTTTTTCCCTCAGTAAAAGTAGAGACACTTTAGATTTTAGGACCCTCTTGGCTCCTAAACCAAAGTGCTGCTTGAAAAATGGCCCTTTCAGCTTTTAGCCAGCAGCCACAGTTTAAATCCACAAGAGAGATGCCTAACAACTCTGCTTTAAATGGGAGTCTGCCATTTCAGAAAACTGTAGCTTTTTGAAAGAAGAAAAAAAAATTAGTAAGCCATTTAATTCATCTCCTTGGAACTGGATGTAAGTTAAGGAAAAAATAAGTAGAGTGAGCAAAAAATCTTAATTCCTATTTTAAAACGATTTCAACGTTTGGTAGAAATGAAGTCTATAGTCACATCAGCCAGGGCAGCAGTTCAAATAAGAACCCAGCTCATTTTAAAGTGGGGAAATACAGATATCACTCTTTCACTTGTATCTGGACACACTGAGAGTCAGCAGACGGCTAAGAAATGGGCTACCCCAAAATGGCGTACTTTGTAATCTTGGGGAAAAATATTTAATATGAATCCCAAATTTCTTTTACCTGACTTATGCTGCATATATAATGACTCTTTGTATAGATATGTTTATTCATATCTAGTCATCAAAAAAAGCTCCTAAAGGTAAGAGCATACTTATGAACAAATCTGTGTTCATAAGAGGAAAGAGAGAGCTCGTTTAAGATTCTATTACAAGTCTAAATATATGATTACCAAGGTCACATAATAAACTGTGATCAGAGATACTGTAGATGAAAGATATTCCAAATTCAAATACCCTTTAAAAACACATGTAATTATTGCAGGTATCCATTTTTTGGAATGTCAGCATTTAACACACTTATTGTGCACTTACACTGTATGAGATCTTATGCTTAGGCACTGGTGATACAAGACAGAGCAAAACCAGACACTTTCTCTGTTTTCAAGAAATTTAAATTGAAGCAGTAAGCACACCAACAGATTTTGGTTTCCAAATTCCATTGCCCTTTTTTTAAAATTTATTTATTTATTTAATTTTTTTAAATTTTATTTTGTTGATATACATTGTGGCTGATTATTGCTCCCCATCACCAAAACCTCACTCCCTTCTCCCTCCCCCCTCCCCCCCAACAATGTCCTTTCTGTTTGCTTGTCATATCAACTTCAAATAATTGTGGTTGTTATATCTTCTTCCCCCCTCCCGGTTTGTGTGTGTGTGTGTGTGTGTGTGTGTGTGTGTGAATTTATATATTAATTTTTAGCTCCCACCAATAAGTGAGAACATGTGGTATTTCTCTTTCTGTGCCTGACTTGTTTCACTTAATATAATTCTCTCAAGGTCCATCCATGTTGTTGCAAATGGCAGTATTTCATTCGTTTTTATAGCTGAGTAGTATTCCATTGTGTAGATGTACCACATTTTCCGTATCCACTCATCCAATGATGGGCATTTGGGCTGGTTCCAACTCTTGGCTATTGTAAAGAGTGCTGCGATAAACATTGGGAAACAGGTATACCTTCGACTTGATGATTTCCATTCCTCTGGGTATATACCCACCAGTGGGATAGCTGGGTCGTATGGTAGATCTATCTGCAATTGTTTGAGGAACCTCCATACCATTTTCCATAGAGGCTGCACCATTTTGCAGTCCCACCAACAATGTATGAGAGTTCCTTTTTCTCCGCAGCCTCGCCAGCATTTATCGTTCATAGTCTTTTGGATTTTAGCCATCCTAACTGGGGTTAGATGGTATCTCAATGTGGTTTTGATTTGCATTTCCTGGATGCTGAGTGATGTTGAGCATTTTTTCATATGTCTGTTGGCCATTTGTATATCTTCCTTAGAGAAATGCCTACTTAGCTCTTTGCCCATTTTTTAATCGGGTTGCTTGTTTTCTTCTTGTACAGTTGTTTGAGTTCCTTATATATTCTGGATATTAATCCTTTGTCAGATATATATTTTGCAAATATTTTCTCCCACTCTGTTGGTTGTCTTTTAACTCTTTTAATTGTTTCTTTTGCTGTTCTCCAATAGTGAACATGCAGAAAGAGAAGTCAAGAAAGCCTGCCCATTTACAATAGCCACCAAAAAAATAAAATACTTAGGAATTGAGTTAACCAAGGAGGTGAAAAATCTCTATAATGAGAACTACAAACCACTGCTGAGAGAAATTAGAGAGGATACAAGAAGATGGAAAGATATCCCATGCTCTTGGATTGGAAGAATCAACATAGTGAAAATGTCCATACTACCCAAAGTGATATACAAATTCAATGCAATCCCCATCAAAATTCCAAAGACATTTTTCTCAGAAATGGAAAAAACTATCCAGACATTTATATGGAACAATAAAAGACCACGCATAGCCAAAGCAATGCTGAGCAAAAAAAATAAAGCTGGAGGCATAACACTACCTGACTTTAAGCTATACTACAAAGCTATAATAACCAAAACAGTATGGTACTGGCATAAAAACAGACATACTGACCAATGGAATAGAATAGAGAATCCAGAAATCAACCCACACACTTACTGTCAGCTGATCTTTGACAAAGGCACCAAGCTTATTCAGTGGCGAAGGGACTGCCTCTTCAGCAAATGGTGCTGGGATAACTGGATATCCATATGCAGGAGAATGAAACTAGATCCATACCTCTCGCCGTATACTAAAATCAACTCAAAATGGATTAAGGATTTAAATATACACCCTGAAACAATAAAACTTCTTAAAGAAAACATAGGAGAAACACTTCAGGAAATAGGACTGGGCACAGACTTCATGAATACGACCCCAAAAGCACGGGCAACCAAAGGAAAAATAAACAAATGGGATTATATCAAACTAAAAAGCTTCTATTGCCCTTTTAAGGGAATCAGTGCTCCATTGAGATATGGCTTATTCCATGTCTGGAGCAGGAAAAACTAGAAGGTAAGCCTGGAACATACTGTTGTATCAAAAAGCAAAAATGTACACAAAGAATGATGGGTATATGCTGAAAGGACACAGGGACCGCCTTGAAGAGGATCCAACAAGCCAAATAGGGCAATTCAAGCAGCCCCAGAAAGAATGGTAATAATGTATTAAAGCTGGGAATATACAAAAAAAGTGGGTATATAGGGATATTAAAAAGAGAGGGCATAGAGGGAGTTCTTCTACACAGAAGAATGCCAGCTTACAAATTTAAAATCATGATAGAATTATTAAAAATCACCATTCTTCAACCTGCTATAAAATAATTGATTCCAGCAAGGATTATCAATGCATATTAAGCCCATTAGCTAAAAGTTTGTGGGGGAACAGGATATTCACATACTCTCAAGGTATTACCCACAGATTATGGATTGAATACAAAGGGCGAGAAGTTTCCTTTACAAGGGTAAGAAGAGATTGAGCTCATGGTCATAAATGGGTAAACTCATTATGTGTCTCCTGGTGCAACCTAATGGAAAGTATATACCAACACCCATGTGGTATTCTTTCAAAGAATGTTTAACCTGAATATAATCATGAAGGGAGAGTAGAAAAATTCAGATCATGAAACATTCTATGTCTGCAACACAATCAGCCAGATTCTTCAATAATATCAATGTCATGAAAGACAATAAAAGATAGGGGACTGTCCTAGGTTTAAGGGGCCTAAAGAGAGACATGACCTTTAAAAGCTGTGTCCTTGATTGGATTCTGGATACCAAACACACACACACACACATGCACGCACGCACGCACGCACACACACACACGCACGCACGCACACACACGCGCACACACAAAGAGCTATAAAGAACATTTTGATGACAATTAGGAAAATTTAAATGTGGACTTATATATGAAAATATTTCGTGTGCTATTCCACTTACTGAGCATGAGTGACGATATGAGTGACAATCACACTGTGGTTGTGAAGGAGGATGGCCTTGCTCTTAGGAGATACATCATGAGAAATTTAGGGAGAGTTATTTTGCAACTTGCTTTCAAACGGTTGACAAAAAATTTCAAATATGCATATAGACACACACACAAATATTTGAGAGAGATTTGATTTACTAGGTGAGTGTTCATTATAATATTTCAGCATTTTTGTAGGTTTGAAAAATTTCAAAATAAAACATCGAGGAAATAAAAGAGTTTAAGTCTAATGAGACCAGAGTTAAAACAAAGTCATTCCTTTCCTTGTAAATGGACATGGAAATCTGCCTGGACGTCAGTGTAAATGAGATTGATTCTTCCTCCCTCCTACATGCCATCATATTAGAGTTTTGGTCTTTATGTGCATTGTAAGAAATTACAATGTTCAGCAAAATTAGAATCACTTAACTAAAAGAAATTGTAGAGATATCTTTTGCAATCTCAACCAATGGCAGATAGTTGAAAAAACATGCTATGGCTGGTGATTTTTGACTTTCCTCTTATGGCTCTCAGGAATTACTTCATGAATTGATCTGTCCCCTCAGCCAGTGATCATTGTGGATGAGAGCCATGTGCTAGGGAACAGGGGGACACAGATGGCCAGGACAGGGTCCTGGAGGTCTGGGAGCCCAAATCTCCAGTGAGAGGATGAGAAGTCAGAATGAGAACCATATAGAAATACTTTAATGCTTACCTAGTTACTGTGACTTGTATGGATTTTTTTTAGAAATCATACTTTCATCAATTTTATAATAATAAGAACTTGGTATCTGAAGAATCATACTACCAATGTTGTATATAATAGGAAAAAAAAACATGTGGAAACATGGCATTCTTTTGAAATTGACAGGTGCTAGCATTTCCTGTCTGCTGAGTTACAAATGTGGCTTGGAGTTGACTGTCCTACTCTGCACAAATGTTTACCAAAAATCCCTCAGCTTTCTCATCAGTAAGTGCCATCTGAAAACCAAGAGTAAGCTCTTGGAGAAAGAATCTATTTACTGGGAGATGGAGCCTAACTTGCTTAAAATTTTTAGCACTGTGCTCTGCATGGACATGGTTCCTTAACAGAACAATGATATTTCTAAACTATGTGAATGAAATGTGGAGGCTGAGAAGACCGTGGATGTAATATCTGTCACATATTGATCAGATGGTTTATGTAACAACTTTAACTGGCTAAGTTGGTATTCAACTCACTAATTCACTAAAGATTTACTGAACACCTATGGAATGTCAATACTGTTCTAGACATTTGGAATGCAAAGATAAAATAAGAATAATTATCCACTTTGGAAGACATTAGTGACTGGTGGGATGAGGAAAAAGAGGAGACAGACATGTGGGGGGGGAGTGTAAAAGTGCTATTTATTCTATAATGGAAATACGTTAAAGGCATTACCTTAAATTAAATCACTAAATAAAAATGTCATGTAAAGAAGAGAGAAGAATGCATTATCAGGGGAAGGGGCAGTGTGAGAAGAGGCATATCTGCGACTGTCTGCATAGCTGGAGATGGAACACAGGCAGCAGCGTAAATGAAACTGTAGGTGTAGACAGAAGATCAACCGTGGAGGACTTCAGAGAATATATTGTGTCTGGACACTAGATGATGCAGAAAACTGAAGATTCTAATACTTTAAGTGTAGAAACGGAATGATCAGGGTTGCATTTTACTGCCCTGGCAAATGTCACTGTAGATGGGAAGAAGGGAGAGATAAGAGAGATGTTGAGAACGTGGAGTCCAGGGGACTTAAGGATAGATCTGTTGTTAGGGTTGAGCAGTCGAGAATGACCTCCGGGTTTTGTAGCTTGGATTCTGAGAGTCACTGAGAGTGGCATCCAGTGAGAATGGGAATATAGGATGAAAACAGGTTTAGGCCAAATGCGATTTTACCACATTAAATTTTAGGCCCAGACTAAGGTTTTAGATCATCCAATAAATAGTTGGATACACAAGTCTTCAGGACTAGGGAGTAAGTTTCACCTAAAAAGGTATGGATTCATGGATCATCAAAATATGATCAGAGGTAAGAGGATGAGAAGAAATAAAAGGACCTGAAGAGGGTACACAGAGCAGAGATGAATAAAGACAGAAATCCTGCCATTAAAGAATGGGTGGAGGACCAAGAGTTGTCAGAGAAGACCTTGAAACAAAAGAGTATCTGATCTGCCCTCTCTTCTCCATATGACTCAAGAGAGAATCTGAAACTGGCAGGACAGTTCTGGGTCTGCAGTGTGGTACGAAGTCAGACGGCCGACAGAGGCTCTCCACTGCAGCACATCTTACAGCTACATGGTGTGTTTTGCTTCAGACAGCTAATGTATTAGAAAGAGCACTCAGGGCTGGCCAGTTAGCTCAGTTGGTTAAAGCATGGTGCTGATAACACTAAGATCTAGGGTTTGATCCCCGTACTAGCAGCTAGTCACACACACAAAAAAAGTTCTAGAATTAGCAAACCTGGGATTGGGGTCCCAATTCTTCCACTTGCTGTATGATCTCCGGTATGTTGCTTAACTTCTGAGCCCCGGTTTTTCATCTATAAAATGGAGGATGGGGTATAAAGCTTATTATTTCCTACTTCATAGGGTTGTTGACATTCAGATAACATTTGATAACGATTTGTAAACTACAATGTGCATTAGAAATGGGGAGTCTGTTATTACCATTGGCACCCCTGAAGTTTTAGTTATACCTTGGCCTACATTCTTGAGCTGGAATGGAAACAGAATGAGGCAAATTGGGGTCAGAGTGGGCACAGGAACTTCAGTCTTCCTTTTCTTTTCTTTTTAGTTAAATAATAATTGTATATATTTATGGGGTCCAATGTAATGTTTTGATATATGCATAGATTATGGAATGATTAAATCAAGCTAATTAACACATCTATTACCTCACATACCTAGCATTTTTCTTGTGCTGTGAACATTTAAAATTTACTCTCTTAGCAATTTTGAAATATAAATTACATTCCTATTTACCATAGCCACCATGTTGTGCAACATATCTCCCAATTATATCCCTCCTGTTTAACTAAAACTTTGAATGCTTTGACCAACATCTCATCAGTCCCCCCTACCTCCAGCCTCTGGCATCACTATTCTACTCTCCACTCATATGAGTTCAACTTTTTTTAGATTCCACATGTAAGTGAGATCATGCAGTATTTCTTTTTCTGTGTCTGATTTATTCCTCTTAACATAATGTCCTCTAGGTCATTGCAAATAACAGAATTTTTTTCTTTTTAAAGGCTGAATAGTATTCCACTGCGTATTTTCATTTCTATTCTTTTTTTTTTTTTTTGCGGCTAACCAGTATGGGGATCTGAACCCTTGACCTTGGCGTTATAAGGCCATGCTCTAACCAACTGAGCTAACTGGCCAGCTCATTATATATACCATATTTATATATACCTATATATACCTATTATATATACCATATTTTCTTTATCCATTTATTTGTTGGTGGACACTTAGGTTAATTCTACATGTATATCTTGACCACTATGAATAATGCTGCAATAAACATGGTAGTGCACATATCTCTTCCACCTACTGATCTCAATTATTTTGGATGTATACCCGGAAGTGGAATTGCTGGATCATATGATGGGTATATTCTTAATTTTTTGAAAAATCTCCATACTGTTTTCCATAATGATTACACTAATGTACATTCCCACCAACAGTGTACAGTGGGTCCCTTTTTTCCACATCCTCTCCAACAGTTATTTTGCCTCTTTTTGGTGATAGCCCTTCTAATAGGTGTCAGGTGATATCTTCTGGTTTTAATTTGCATTTCCCTATTGATTAGGGGTGTTGAACATTTTTTCATATACCTATTGGCCATTTGTATGTCTTCTTTTGAGAAATGTCTACTGAGGTCCTTTGCCCATTTTTAAATTGGGTAATTTGTCCTCTTGCTATTGAGATGTTTGAGTTCTTCATGTATTTTGGATATTTAGCATATGTATGGTTTGCAAATACTTTTTCCCAATTTGTATGTTGTCTCTTCTATCTGTTAATTGTCTCTTCAATAAATGGTGTTGGGAAAACTGGATATCCGTTTGCAAAATAATGAAATTGGACCCTTATCTCACACTATACAAAAAAAAAAAAAAAAACTCAAAACAGAGTCGAGCTTTAAATGTAAGACCTGAAACTATAAAACTACTAGAAGAAAACATAGGGGAAAATCTTCATAACATTGGTGTGGGCAATGATCTTTTTGGATATGACCTCAAAAGTACAGGCAACAAAAGCAAAAATAGACAAAAGGATTTTGTCAAACTAGAAAGCTGCAGTCTTTTCTTTAAATGAGGACATTCTTGGAGGATTCAAAGCAGGCAGCCAGAAAAAATATGCTAGTTTATTTTTTTACTTGGCTGCTAAATAACTAATTTCATATGTTTGTGAATAGGATCTTTCATGAGGTCGAGTTTATCCGTGCAATGTAAGATGTGTGACTGTATGGACACTGCTACTGTTCCACTCAGATTTCCTTATGTTCCTTTATGCCTTTTATTGCTGCTGAGTGCTGGTCTCCTCTGCTCTCAGCTGCTTCCCTCCCACTTCTGTGTGCTTTGCTTTATTTCCCCCTGGCCATAAAACAGTCTTAATACATTTAAAAAGACTAAGATCATAGAAAATATGTTCTCTGACCATAATAACAGAAGAAAATTTAGAAAATTCACAAATGTATGGAAATTAAATAGCACTCTCCTAAATAAACAATGGGTAAAAAGAAAAATCACATGGAAATTGGAGAGTACTTTGAGATAAAAATCAAAGTGCGACATATAAAAATTTGTAGGATGTGGGGCTCATGCAGTGCTTAGAGGAAAATTTATACTTGTAAACACCTACATTAAAAACAAGAAAAATCTCAAATCAGTAATGTAAACTTCTACCTTAAGAAAATAGAAAAAGAACAAGCTAAACCAAAAGCAAGTATAAGTAGGAAATAAAAAGATTACAACAGAAATATATGAATTAGGAAATTAAAAAACAATAGAGAAAATCAACAAACCAAAAGTTGATTCTTTAAAAAGATAACAAAATTGGCAAACTTTTATCTAGATTGACCAAGAAAAAAGAGAGAAGACTGAAATTACAGAAATCAGAAATAAACAGGAGCATTATTACATTGTTATTATGGTTTTTTGCAATGGTAAGATTTAGTTTCTTTTTCTTGTTTGCATTTTTGTTCTGCCAGTGGGTTTTATTCCTTCTTTCGTATTCTTGGTAGTGACTATCATTTTTCAGAGTCCAGATGCAGGAGTTCCTTGAGGATTTCTTGTAGGGCTGGTCATGTGGTGGTGAACTCCCACAGTTTTTGTTTGCCTGGAAAATACACTATTTTTCCCTCATTTCTAAAGAATCCCCTTGCTTGGTACAACGTTCTTGGTTGGCAGTTTTTTTCTTTTAGTATTTTGAATACATCATCCCATTTTCATGGGGTCTATAGAGTTTCTGTTGAGAAGTCTGCTGTTAGTCTGATAGGGGCTCCTTATAGGTGACTTGATGTCTTTCTCTTGTTTCTTGAAGGGTCTCTCTTTGTCTCTAAGCTTTGCAAGTTTGAATATAACATGTCTTAGAGAGGATTTGGGGGGGACAAATCTGGAGATCTTTGAGCCTCCTGGCTATGAAAGTCCGTGTCTCTCCCTATACCTGGGAAGTTTTTGGTTATAATTTCAATGAATAGGTTTTCTATGCCTTTTCCTTTCTCCTTCCCTTCTGGAACACCCATGATTTGAATGTTTGTGAGCTTAAGGTTGTCTGCTAGCTCTCTTAGGTTTTCTTAATTTTTTTGAATTCTTTCTTTTCTTTTTTCTTCTGCTTGCTCTAGCCTGCTGCTAAAGCTCTTGATTGAATTTTTTATTTTGCTGAGTGAATCTTTCAGTTCCATGAATTCTGCTCCATTATTTTTAATGGTTTTAATCTCTGTAAATTTCCTCCTTTATAGCCTGGATTTTTTTTTTTTTTTCTCATTTCATTATGCTGTCTACTTGAATCTTCTCAGATCTCAGTGAGTTTCCTTAAGATTATTGCTTGGAATTCCTTTTCCTCATTTGAAGGGTTACTTGCTCTATAGGATCTGGTATTTGAGAATTACT
Organism: Cynocephalus volans; assembly: GCF_027409185.1. NCBI lineage: Eukaryota > Metazoa > Chordata > Mammalia > Dermoptera > Cynocephalidae > Cynocephalus > Cynocephalus volans. The sequence goes on along the minus strand of NC_084464.1, from coordinate 6,839,326 downwards.
GTATTCTTTTGGTGGTGTCATCTTTTCTTGGGTTTTTGTATTTCTAATATCTCTACAATGATGTCTGGTCATCTGGTAGAGCAGTTGCTTCTTATATTACTCTGGAGTGGTCTCTGAGGAAAGAGATATCCTCTTCTTTCTCTGGCCTCCCTGATGACTCTCCTTGTGTCAAAGCATTTGAGTGTCTAAAGGGCCAACTGCACAGTGGCTGTGGCTACTGCTGTGGTGTTGAGTCACTTTTTCAGCAGCTGTGACTGTGGTGGTGGCTGTAGTGGGTCACCAGTGCAGAAGTGGTTTTTCCAGCATACTCCTTACTTGCTTCCATGCAGGGGATCCTGCCCTCGGCTCCTGCCTAGGACCCTGCATGTGCTCTGCCTTCTACCTGCTTCTGGGCGGAGAGGGCTGCCCTAAGTTCCTGCTTAGGATCCCAGGTGTACTCTTTGCTTTGTTTTTTTTTTTTACACCCTACCTACCACTCTCTCTGGAGGAGCGCCTTTGGACTGCTGGTGCTCATTTGTCCACATGTCATTTGAGTCTGCAGGGGAAAAGAAGGCCTTGGTGGCCCTTAGGCAAGCAAGACCAGTGTGTGCGTTCCTGTGGACCCACATAGGAACAAGGGTCAACAGACAATGGAAAAGAGGAGCCACTCAGAGGCTGGTGAGTCATTGCAAGGGATTCCATCAGACCGTGGAAGGGTTGGCACATGGCCCATCCCATGGGAAGTGTTTGGAGTATGAGACATGGGGGAGACAGGCCCACCAGGGGAACATTGGGGCCTAGCATGGACAACTGATCTGCCCTCCAATCAGCACAGACCCACTCAGTGGAGACTGGTCAGGAATATAGAACTGTAGGGTATGCAGTTTCCTGAAAAGACTCAGGCCCAAACCAGAGTTTCCATACAACCCAGGTGTACCAGACCTCACAAGACTCAGAAGTGCTTACAAGGTCAGCAAGTAAACCCTGAGCTACACAAAAAGCTTTTCCCAGGGAATCAGCAGCAAAGCAGCAATTTAGTTCAACCACAGGGCTCAAGCGCTGGTCCCCATAGGAGGTTCCTCCATTTTAGAAGTAAGAAGGTAGTCAGCCATGCCCTGGCTACCACATCCAGTCCAGTGAGGACCACCAGGCCACTGCCAGAAGCATCCCACACTCCCACGCTGAGGCAATGGGGGACCTTGGGTCTCAGCCACAGCCCCCAATGTCTGCATTTAGCCCAGCAGCAACCACCTAGGCACTGCTGGAAGCATCTTGAGCTCCCAAGCTGAGGGGAGGGCACTGAGGGTATCAGCCATGCCCCTCTGATGTCCACACTCAGCCCAGCAGTGACCACCAAGCCACCATGGAAGTCCCCAGGCTCCCCTGACAGAATGAGAGGGGTGCCACACATCTCAACCACACCCGACCTTCCCTCGCTCCTCCTCCCACTCTATCTCCCACCGATTTCCCCTCTCCCCCCCAACTACAATGCAACATCTTACAATGCAAAAGAATAATAATAATAAACAAATTTTTAAAAATACCAAAAAAAAGAGGGAAAAATAGCAAGAAACATGTAAATGCAGTTTCTTCCATGTTAATTAGAGTTAAATAGAAATGTATTCTTTTGCAGTATTCTTGATTTGAGGTTATTCATAATTCTATGGAAACTTTTGTATAATATAAATAATTAGAAGTTTCTCATGAATAATCTTTTCCTTAACAGTGGTTTGCAAAGGACTGCTGTCCAGTAGTAATAAGAGAACCCTTCATGAAACGACTCCTGGACAGTGTGTCTAAGTGAAGAAACAATTCTTTGAAAAATGATCATTTTGGCATTTTAGGCCATTGAAAAATATTAAATCAGCTTCCTTTGGACATTTGACTGATGAAATGGTAGAAAACCATAAGTCAAGAAAGACAGTCACTTGAGTGACTATATTCTTTGTGTCTCTAGCTGGCAAGATAGATTAAATAGTGCTTTTCTTTTTGGGGTGCTTTAAGAATTGTTATACACACTTTTTCATAGTTTCTCATCAGTTTCCATATCATTTCTTGGCCTCAGGACAGGCTATAGGATAGCATTCAATCAGGCAGTGAAAGGATCACAATACTTGTCCTGGGAGCTGTTGGAAAACTCTCAAAGGAGATGTGGTCAACTCTGCTTTTGTGTGATGACAGAGAGGTCATATATTTCTCTAAAAAGTTAGCCACAGGCTGTAGATGTTAAGGTATGGCAATGAAAACTGCAGAAATTTATCAAGAGGAATGGTGTGTAACCTTACAGAATACATTGCAACTAAATAAAAACAGTATTGCAGGAAATACTGCAAAAAATATTCATGTGCCAATGCAGGGTAAGACTAAAGAAAAGAAAAGTGAGTCCAGGGACAGCCTGGCTCTGAAAGTCTGATTTAGCCTCTTGTCTGGGAGTTGAGTGTATAAATGAAAGAGGCATGCCATCCAACATGCTGAGAGGAATAGAATTAAGAACATCTGAGTGTCTGTGAGAGAAGACGTGGCCTTCCAAAATCCACTCATTTCTAGGGGAAGTAGCAGCACAAATGTTTTACCATTCAATAAAAGTTCCCAAGCTTGTGCTTGTTTCTGTATTTTAAGTGTGCTGGCTGGACACTGTACCTGAAATGGCTTTTGAAGACAGGTATCTGATATGTGCATGTTTTAAGTGGAACCAGTCATGAGAGTGGGGTGGCAGCGTGGGTGTTTGTGAACGGGGACGTGACTCTGACTTGTTTAGAAAAACGATGTATCCTGACTGGCCAGAGAAACAGTAGGATGGTGAGAAGGAGATAAATGAATTTATAGGAAAGAAATGTTAAATAGAAAGTTGAAAGGAGCGAGAAAGGAAGAAGAGAGATGTGCCAAAAATAGGTAGTCATGATTGTGAAAAAAATCTCCATTTCAAATTATATCTTTTTAGTTTGAAATATCCTGTCCCCATATACTCATGCACTCAGCAGACCTCTCTGTGTTTATAAATTGTCCCTGTTCTTGACTGTGTGGTTTATTCCAAACCTTTAGCCTTCCATCCTCAAAATTTTTCTTAAAATTGTTCAGTTCAAGGTAGGTCTTGCTCAGGGAGAAGCATATCCAAATTCATACGGCAGACTTAAGGTCATATTTATTTAAATAGACACTCTATTTCCATGAGACTTCTCTGGACACTGGGGGGTGGGGGGATGCCCAAGTAACTCTTATTAAAATCTCTCTTCCTGTGTGTGCCGAGAATGTCAAATGGCCACTGAGTTCTCCTCCAGGGAGTTTATAATCAAGCCCAGGACCCCGTTAGATGAAAAAAAGTGCTTATTTTAGTCTTAACAAAGTCATATTCTTTCTTCCACCAATCCTTGCCCTCTGTAAAAAATAAAATAAAAATTTTAAACCTGTTTGTAAAAAAATGTTTCCACTTATTAGGCCATAATAAGGAACAGGAGTTTTATTTAGCATAGAGTCAGAATAAAGTCAAATTTTCACTCTGTCCTGCACACATGCATAAGAAACTCTAAGAAGCACAGACTTCTTTTTCTGATATTTACTTTTTCCCTCAAATATTAAGTGTTTGCCAAACCTATACAATATTCAATGCCTCGCACTGTTTTAGATGTTAAGAAACATGCAGTGGATGAGACATATCCTACCCTCAGTTTGCAGTATGACAGAGAGACATAAAAACTTGTGGGTCCATATGGAAGTATTTTTGCATAAAATTCAGAGATGTAAACTCAAATGCCTATGGGGCTAGACAGGTAACATGAAAGTGTGAACGTCAGCCTATATAAGGCATCTGGAACTGGTGGGATCTATGACAAAACTGAAGACATTGAGATTAAAAAAAAATCTTAAAGCACTGATTCACAAAACGATATCAGATTTGGCAGATACAACCTGCAACTGTAAATTTGCCACATCTGGCACAGATAAATGGAATACTTATGTGATTATATAAGTACACTGAGGAGAAATAAGGAAAGGTATTTAAAATAATGCTAGCAGCCAGAAGACTGAGTGGCCTTTATCACGGAAGATTTACTAGAGAAAAGCCATAACATGGTTGGAACTAAGGATGCATTACTGCAATGAAGACCTTGAGACTTCAGAAGAGACCTACAGGCTGATTGACTTGTCCAAACTGGTTTTGCACTTGCAAATACTCTTCTCCAACCATTGCTTTCTCTCACCTGTTTGCAACAAATTTATCATGAGACTGGGAAAGCCAAAGAAGCAGAGAGGGGAAGAAGAGTTAGGGGCTCTAAGCCCAGTGGGAGGACCTTTTCCTCCTTTTCCAAACAAATACATGAAGGGACTAGATCTGCTTTATGAATCTTGCCCACCGTGGGTACCCAAATCAGCTGTGCATTGCAGTAGCAGTAAACTAAGTAGCTGAAAACCCATTCCTAATTCTCCGATGATGAATCACATATATTTATTTCAGTGTCAGAGAAAAATTTCCTGAGAACCTTTTGTTAGCATTATTTCAAAAGAAAGAAGGCTTCAGTATTTATGTCTCTGAAGGCTTACTATTCTCCAACACATTAATAGACCACGTTAGATTGATTTTTGAAAAATGATACCTAACTGAAGAAAAATTCTGATTTCCTGGTGCAATTATCTTCTGAATACTTATCTTTCCAGTAGAAGCTCTTTACCAGAAGCTCATCAGTGGCTAATTCCAATGAAGGTTTTTAAACATACTTTAAAACAAATAGCATTCGAAAGGAGAGATAAGAATGGCTCTGCTAAGGATTTAAACTTTTCTTTAAGAATTCTAGGTGTTGGCAATTGCCTGAATGCCAGATGCCTAAAATAAATTAGCAAAGATCTCCAGAAAATCAGACAGTGGGTCGGCCAGGTAATAACCTCAGAGTATGAAGGTGCCTCAGAGTTGATATGGTTCAGTTCAAATCCTGAGTTTCTTCTGTGATATCTCAATTGGTAATCCAACTTAAGTTTGAAGTCTTCCAATGCTGAGGGAATTCACTGTTTCTTAGTGAAGCTCATTCTATTTTTCTCAACTTCTTCAGCCATTCATAAGTGGAAAAATTCACATTTCTGTTGCTTCTACTTACTATGGAGCATTTTCATATATTTGAGGATAACTATTATCCCACTCTAAAGAAAATCATTTTTTCTTGTTTCACTTTCTGTTTTATTTTTCTAGTTTAATGATAGTATTGCTAGTGTAGGTGTAAGGATGTTTTCTACAGTTAGATGGTTATTTTTTCTAAGCTCAGAGAGCGGCAGGTTGGAGTGGGTGTATGTAGTATGTGTGTATCTTGAAAGATCACCTTCCTGGACGAGGAGTTTTGGAAGACACAACATTAGAAATAGATCTGATTCCTGTGCTTGCCAGTCCTGTGATCTAAAGAAGAAAGCTCTACACACTGCTAAGGGTTTCACCATAAAAGAGAACTTGAAGATGAACATCACATAAACTCTCAAGTGGAGTTAATCTGGAAAGACTTCATGAAGGAGGTGAGATGTACGCAACAGTTGCAAGACAGTGAGGTGCATTGTTGTGACAAATTCTAGATGAGAAATAAGATATTCAAAGTCACTCTCCAAGTAGTATTTGATAGCAAAGTTTTGTCTATCTGCAAAATTTTTAAAAATTATTCATCAGGAGGTTCTAAATGAGGTTGGTATTCTTATTTTGAGTATAAAGCAATGTGGACTTTTATCTTAGAGTGAAAATAAATATCCCCCAATAACATAACTTTTTCAGCATATAAAAATTCATGTAGAGATTTTAAAATAAATATTTTACACTATGTTTTCTCAAAATAATTTCTTTATGGTAAAATTTAAAAGGTTTTTTAACCTTCATAAATCATTTGTCTTTGTGGAGCATTTTCTTCAACTCTCCATCAATGTTTCCCCTTTGGGCTGAAATCAAGCATGGAAAATTCCACCTTAGCAGACAGGCCTTTTTGGAAACCATAAGCAGTTTAAATTTATATTTAACTTCAAATGCTTTTTACCACAAATGATATAATATGGGGCACTGAGTAATCATTTTTTGGTATAATTGAGGTAGCTTGTTGGTCTGTTCAGTTATTTATGAGCCACTTACAGATTTATTTAGGTATTTCAGCATACTCTAAACTTCATTTTTCAGAGTTGAACATTTACTTTTTTTTTTTCTTTTTGGGTGCATAAATAAGAGGATTTTATACCAGTAAAAAACATTTCCATGTTGCAAAATAATAAGGTGATTATGTATTATATGAGGTTATTAGGAACCCCCCAAACATAAGCAATGTGGAAATCAAACAACATAGATCTCAAATATGCTCTATATTATGATTTGAGACTGAATTAAAGAAAGCGTTGAGGGCAATGTTGGGAGAGTAAGGTATTTACTTTTTTTTCCTTATATCCTCATTTAAGGTTTTATGGTTTTAAAAAGTGAACAATCTGGGATTTGAGAATTTAGAAATATTAAATCAAAAGTGACAAACTTATACTCAGTAGAAGTACCAGAAATTAAGCATTGGATTGCAGAGAGTAGGATACTATTTATTTATTTATATTTATATATTTGTTTGTCACTGTGAGTAATAGAAAATAGAGACTAGTATAATACCAAAATTAAACCTTTCAGAATAGAGAAGAAGAAAATGGCTAGAGGTGGAAAAAATTAAGAAGCAATAAAGAAAACTTGGTGAAAGTCTAGAATACTTACTATTATATACAGGAGGCAGTGGGAAATAATAACTTTGATTGGGACTGCCATTTTGTTCTAGGTGTCCTGGAATTCATTGGGAAGGTGCAGACAGAGCGAGGTCACGGAAGTCACAAGTGTTTGGAATGAAATGGGGAACAATGCTAGTGGAGCAGTTGCCACTTATAAGTGCTGGAAGGTGTGCCTTGAATCTGTCAGCAAGATTTCTGTCTGGGTTGAGCTGGATAAACAGCAGAGCAAAATCAAACCTAACTTATTTTTACTCAGGGTCTTCATCGGCCCCTGGAGAAAGTGACGATTTCACTTACATTATTTTTTATTATGACTTTTTGGCCTTCATTCTGCTGAATTTATTCAATGTAAGTCTTAATATTGCCGTTTTCAGGCCTTATATGGGATTAGCACCTTTTTTTGCCTATAGTTTTCCCTGAGCTGCCTACAGCTATCACTGCGTCAATTATAATTTGTTAATTTCAGAATTTTTGATCACATCACTTATGGGATTTCATCTGTTAGTTTGCAGCACAGCCCTGATTGCTTAAGATGATGTGCTCATGCACCACAGATTTGTGTAAGCTAACCCCCTCTACGCTTCCTTCCCCACACCCTGCCAAGTGTAGGCTCTTCATGAAGAAACTTTAGAATGAAAAAGAGCATAAAACTAACTCCCAAAGTGTCAAAATGGTAGAGCATGTCCTGCATGACCTCACAACAATAACAGAATTATTTAAATAAATCAAAGAAGAATAAAATAGCAACAATGACCATAAAAACCACAGCATGAAGGCAAGATTTAGGTGGAAACGTTTTTTCATAGTTTATTACAGGAATGTAATATCCCAATGTGCATTATGAATCATTAAGAAAGAAGGGAGAGTGTCCTACATTTCCCAAATTTATTTGAGATTACAATGGATCTTTGGCAGAACATCTAACAAAGACAGCACTGAGCATAACATGCTTTGAGAAATGTCCTGTATTAATAGATTAAAGCTTTTCATCTCTAGAGAAGAGCCTCGCTTTTAATATAAGAAAATTCAGTGCAAGAACCCGGCTATCGTACATACACACAGGGTTTGCCAAGTCTCTTTAGCTATGAATGGGTGGCTGTTCATTCTTCCCTTGTCCTAGAACCTGAGGTGGGCATAGGGAAAGTGAAGTAACTAGCTCTAGAGACAAACTTAATGCCACCTGCATGGCTCTCCTGTCTTGGTCAATCTTGGAAGCCACATCATTTGCCAAATGACATTTCAACAAAAGACAAATTTGCAAAAGCCAATTCATCAAAGAATCAATTCATTCAAGGACTACTTTTTAAAATTTTCTGATTTCTAACCACTTGCTTTTTATAATTATTCATAAACTCGAAAGATAGTTATGTTGAATGAAATGCTTTATAATAGTTGTCAAGCATTTTTAAAAAGTTCTAGTTGATAGGTTTTCATAACTGCATTTAAATATCTCATCTGTTCCTGGCTGAGCTTCCTGCTGCTGCATGTGGGGAGCTGGGACAGAGTGGGAATTCTGTGCTGGGGAGTGAGAGTGGAGAATTGGGACACAGCACACCTGCCTGCCTGCCCTGGGGGACTAAGGGGACTGAGGGCAGAGTCAGGGAAATTGAGCATGTGGGTTAGAGAGTTGGGGAGATAAAGTTCAGAGAAAGGGGGAGGTGAGGGTCAGAGATGGGAGAATGGGTAAAGAGGAGTTAGAGAAAAGAGGAGTTTAGGGCAAGGAGGAGAGATCGAAGTCCCCAGAGTCCCATCTTCCCGCCTATCTCTTAGGCTCTGCCAATCCACCCAATATGACTTTCTGTGGCCAAGAAAAAAAACTTTTTAAAATGTAGTAAACCAGTGAATTGGTAAATTTGGTGAATAGGTCATGCGTGACTACCATAGTCCGTTGGCTTTTGGTGACTACTTAGAGTCTGCGCCTCACAACCTGAAATACTATTTGCCAAATGTCAGTATTTTGTTCATGATCATATTTCTGGTGCCTTGCACAGTGTCAGACAGAGGAAAAGCAATAAATATTTCTTCAGTGAATAAAGGCTAGAATAACAGTATGAAGGCATGAAGTGCCTAGAGCTGAATGGTCTCCAGATGATATTCCATGCCTAGACCTACTGTAGTCATTGAACAAACCGATTTTGTTAGAACTCATCAGTGGTCTTAGGAAGGCATCTGAAATACAAAATAGAAATGAAATGCTAATGAAATATAATTTCCATTTAAAGAGGGAAGGTATGGTGTTTGGCGATCTTTCAAATTATTTCTGAAACCAAATTTGCTCATTTCTCCATCTTTCCCTTTTATTTTATATTGTTAATAGAATTCTCTATACTTTATTGGTAAACAACCGCTATGACTCTTATTCAGAAGAACTTTGTCCTTTACAATTTGATTTTTTAAGATCAGTTCTTCCAGCATGTCTCTCAATTTAGTTCAAATAAGATACTCGCCTGCGTTCATGAGAATCTCAACTCTAATAATTAAATGACTCATGCTCAAAGTTCTATCATTTTCTTTCCTCTTGCTGGTTTAAACTAATTCAACTTATGTTTTTGATGATAGTCAGTACTTCCTTTTCAATAATGTAAAACTATTAAATGAAAGAAATGGGATTTCATGTATCACTGAATATGCTATTTATTTTTTAAAAAATAACTTTATCTTATAATGAATTATTTCACCAAACTGCACATAATATGCAGTAATGCAGAATGATCAGTGGACAGGAACCATTTCTGAAGCAAACAGTTTTTTAAAAAAACTTTTTATTGAAAATTTCAAACGTTCACAGAAATGGAAAGAATAGTCTAATCAACCCACATGGGCTCATCACCCAGCGGTGAACAACGCACAGGCGTCTGTGACCATCTTTAAACCACCTGCCCCCGCTGCTCATCACCCCGCAGCGAACAACGCACAGGCGACTGTGACCGTCTTTAACCACCTACCCCCACTGCTCATCACCCAGCAGCTGACAACGCACAGGCGACTGTGACCATCTTTAAACCACCTACCCCCGCTGCTCATCACCCAGCGGTTAACAACGCACAGGCGTCTGTGACCATCTTTAAACCACCTACCCCCACTGCTCATCACCCAGCGGTTAACAACGCACAGGCGTCTGTGACCATCTTTAACCACCTACCCCCGCTGCTCATCACCCAGCAGCTGACAACGCACAGGCGTCTGTGACCATCTTTAAACCACCTACCCCCGCTGCTCATCACCCAGCAGCTGACAATGCACAGGCGTCTGTGACCATCTTTAACCACCTACCCCCACTGCTCATCACCCAGCGGTTAACAACGCACAGGCGTCTGTGACCATCTTTAAACCACCTACCCCCGCTGCTCATCACTCAGCAGCTGACAACGCACAGGCGTCTGTGACCATCTTTAAACCACCTACCCCCACTGCTTATCACCCAGCGGTTAACAACGCACAGGCGTCTGTGACCATCTTTAACCACCTACCCCCGCTGCTCATCACCCAGCGGTTAACAACGCACAGGCGTCTGTGACCATCTTTAAACCACCTACCCCCGCTGCTCATCACCCAGCAGCTGACAACGCACAGGCGTCTGTGACCGTCTTTAAACCACCTACCCCCACTGCTCATCACCCAGCGGTTAACACCGCACAGGCGTCTGTGACCATCTTTAAACCACCTACCCCCGCTGCTCATCACCCAGCAGCTGACAATGCACAGGCGTCTGTGACCGTCTTTAAACCACCTACCCCCACTGCTCATCACCCAGCAGCTGACAATGCACAGGCGTCTGTGACCGTCTTTAAACCACCTACCCCCACTGCTCATCACCCAGCGGTTAACAACGCACAGGCGTCTGTGACCGTCTTTAAACCACCTACCCCCACTGCTCATCACCCAGCGGTTAACACCGCACAGGCGTCTGTGACCATCTTTAAACCACCTACCCCCGCTGCTCATCACCCAGCAGCTAACAACGCACAGGCGTCTGTGACCATCTTTAAACCACCTACCCCCACTGCTCATCACCCAGCAGCTGACAATGCACAGGCGTCTGTGACCATCTTTAAACCACCTACCCCCACTGCTCATCACCCAGCAGCAGACAACGCACAGGCGTCTGTGACCGTCTTTAAACCACCTAACCCCGCTGCTCATCACCCCGCATTGAACAACGCACAGGCGTCTGTGACCATCTTTAAACCACCTACCCCCGCTGCTCATCACCCCACAGCTAACAACGCACAGGCGACTGTGACCATCTTTAACCACCTACCCCCGCTGCTCATCACCCAGCGGTTAACAATGCACAGGCGTCTGTGACCGTCTTTAACCACCTACCCCCGCTGCTCATCACCCAGCGGTTAACACCGCACAGGCGTCTGTGACCATCTTTAAACCACCTACCCCCGCTGCTCATCACCCAGCGGTTAACAACGCACAGGCGTCTGTGACCGTCTTTAAACCACCTACCCCCGCTGCTCATCACCCAGCGGTTAACAACGCACAGGCGTCTGTGACCGTCTTTAACCACCTACCCCCGCTGCTCATCACCCAGCAGTTAACAACGCACAGGCGTCTGTGACCATCTTTAAACCACCTGCCCCCGCTGCTCATCACCCAGCAGCTGACAACGCACAGGCGTCTGTGACCATCTTTAAACCACCCACCCCCGCTGCTCATCACCCAGCGGTTAACAACGCACAGGCGTCTGTGACCATCTTTAAACCACCCACCCCCGCTGCTCATCACCCAGCGGTTAACAATGCACAGGCGTCTGTGACCGTCTTTAACCACCTACCCCCGCTGCTCATCACCCAGCGGTTAACAACGCACAGGCGTCTGTGACCATCTTTAAACCACCTACCCCCGCTGCTCATCACCCAGCAGTTAACAACGCACAGGCGTCTGTGACCATCTTTAAACCACCTGCCCCCGCTGCTCATCACCCAGCAGCTGACAACGCACAGGCGTCTGTGACCATCTTTAAACCACCCACCCCCGCTGCTCATCACCCAGCGGTTAACAACGCACAGGCGTCTGTGACCATCTTTAAACCACCCACCCCCGCTGCTCATCACCCAGCGGTTAACAACGCACAGGCGTCTGTGACCATCTTTAAACCACCCACCCCCACTGCTCATCACCCAGCAGCTGACAACGCACAGGCGTCTGTGACCATCTTTAAACCACCTACCCCCACTGCTCATCACCCTGCAGCTGACAACGCACAGGCGACTGTGACCGTCTTTAAACCACCTACCCCCGCTGCTCATCACCCAGCAGCTGACAACGCACAGGCGTCTGTGACCGTCTTTAACCACCTACCCCCGCTGCTCATCACCCAGCAGCTGACAATGCACAGGCGTCTGTGACCATCTTTAACCACCTACCCCCGCTGCTCATCACCCAGCAGCTGACAACGCACAGGCGTCTGTGACCATCTTTAAACCACCTACCCCCGCTGCTCATCACCCAGCAGCTGACAACGCACAGGCGACTGTGACCATCTTTAAACCACCTACCCCCACTGCTCATCACTCAGCAGCTGACAACGCACAGGCGTCTGTGACCATCTTTAAACCACCTACCCCCGCTGCTCATCACCCAGCAGCTGACAACGCACAGGCGTCTGTGACCATCTTTAAACCACCTACCCCCACCGCATTATTTTGAAGCAAATCTTAGACATCACATCATTTTATCCCTGAGTATTTCAGAATGTACCTCTTAAGAATTAGGACTGTAGCAAAAAGCATAACCATACACCAGTGTCAACTTTAAAAATTAATAAAATTTTGTTAATATCCAGGTTTTACTTTTCCCTAATCAATCATGACTTTTTTTAACAGTGTGGTCAAATTAGGAGTCACATGAGGTTGAATAGGCTTCAATTTTCAGATTTAATTTCTGCTTGGTTAATCCATCCCCATTGAAATATTTAAATGTTAAATATTTAATGGGCTTATTTTTTAAGTCTATAACACGTGAAAGATTATCTGAGATTACAGATGTTTAGAAGTCTTTTGTTGTTGCTATTACTGTGATATTTGTAATTGTATTAGTAATTGTTGTAGTTGCTTTTACTAATTTCATACAGTTATACTATTAGAATTAGGTTTAATCTTTTGGGCTGTTCTGATTGTTCTCAAATGTTCATTCAGAATCATCTTTAGTTATGTTTTTATCGTGTGGTATAATTGAATACTAGTAAAGCACCCATACAATAGTTGGAAACATATTTATCTACAAGGAGGATTATTTACATCAGCGACTCTAGGGCAGGCTTTGCAGCTTTTAATTACACCCAAGGGAAATAGTGGTACTCAGCAATATATCAAACTTTTAATGCCTCCGGAGTTCATTACCACACAATAACCACATTGTCTGTCACACCTTATTGCTTAATTTTTGCTTTTCAAAGCCTCTTATTGTTGAAAGGATGATTTAACACATCAGGTAAAATGGATGATGCAGGAAAGAAAAAAAGAGGGAATGGAATTTAGAGCAGCAGTGGATGGCTTTGGCCTCCTCAGGCAGGTGGGCCACTGCTCCTCAGGCAGTACAAGGAAACAGAGATGGTGATCGGTGGCAGATGAGGTGGCCGTGTGTGAACGTCCTCCTTTCAGTGCTTACATCGTCTCTCTAAGTTAGGAAACAGTGAACCAGCTAAGAGTGAGCACAGGAGAGCCAGTACCGGAGATCTGAGGAGAGAGAAGGTTTGAAATCATTATCTGGCTGATATAAGAACAGTTGTGCTAGGGAAGCGGAGAGTGAATGCCAGCAGCTTTGAGGACCTCCGTGAGGTTTGTAGCCTTGAATTTGAAGTCAGACAAGTCAGTGTGGTTGTGTTTTTTTCTCCAGCCACCTTCTTCAATAGGAACACAGGTGTGGAGTTGACAGAAAGGCAAATTGAATTAGAGCTGTGATTTAGACAAACCAGTTACCTAAGATAAGAGAATGGTATGGAATTGAGGATGAATGCAAGGAAATAATGGTAATGATTGATCATTACATTTGAGCTAGATAGGAGGGAAGTGACGACATGAGAGGATGAGGTCACATTGGAAAAGTGGGTGTAATAGACTGTAGGTCTGGTGCTATTTAAGAATGTAAAATCAGGGTCATAGAGGTTCAGGAGCTAAAATATCAAGAAATGAGACAGAGTGACCGGACTCTGGAAGACAGAGACAATGGCAGAGTCTGATTACATGAGAGTCAAAGCGGGAATAATTTTTATGGAAGAGAAGGGGAGAAAATTCTAGAAATATCTGTGAGGAACAAGGGGGACGCATCACCTGTCTCCTGGCCCGGTGGCATATGGACCATGGAAGAAAAAACAGCCAGCACTTGAGAAGCCTGGAAGGGAAGCTGTGTCCTCAGGGGAGCCAAAGACAATGAAGAGAACGTCTGCAGAAGAAGTAGACAACGTGGGGGGGTTGCTGATGATGGACTATTGGATCCAGAGGGTGCAATGGAAGGGTTTTAGGAGTTGAGAGGGGTGGAAGATGGTAGCACCATAGAGGGTATGTAAGGCTTTGTGAGGACTATAATTTGGGGGCAGAGGGAAGCCTAGAGCTTAAGTGGTAATTGACATAAACCAGGCTAAACAGGTGGTCCACACGTACCAATTTTCCCATGGTAGTCCTGGTTTATACCTATTGTCCCAGAATCCTGTCCAATTCAGCCTTTCACCTGGACAAGTTCGTTGATCAGGACGATTTATGTGGGTATTTTACAGATGAAGGACGTAAGGACATTAGTCCCCAGAGACATGAGGCACATAGTGGTGGTGATATGGTGAGGGGTGGGAGGTGGGGAAGAGTGATTTCCAGCTCTTTTAGATGGAGACGAGGACGACTGCCGTGGTCTTACTCTAGGCATGAGGGAGATTGTGCTAAACCCATGCTAGGGGCAGGGTCGAGGGTTTAGAAATGAAGGTGGGTGTGACTGTGCATATAACAGTATGTGTTTATAATTTAGGTGAGTTTAGAGGTCCTTCATAGAAAATGGATTAAAAATGAGTAACTTGAACTTAATTTTGGAAAAACCTTGACATATTCTGAGTTAAATGTAGAACACATCTCCCCCATAGTCAGTCAATGACACCACCATTCACCCACTTATAGAACCCCAAGCTTAGGGTCATCCTACATCCTCCTCATTGTCTCACTCCACTTATCCACTTCATCAACAACTTTGAAGGCCCTACCTTCATTTATCCTGAATTTAGTCATTGTTCACTACCCCTATCCCGTGGTAGGGGTTTGAAATCATTATCTGGCTTAGATTAAGCCACTATTATTTCTTGTCTGGGCTATAAGAAATGTATCCTAACCAGACCTCTTATTTTCAAATTATGTCACTCCCATGTTGAAAACCTCCAAAAGCTTCTTGCCGCTCTCAGGACAAAACTCAAAAGTCATCATCACACCCTACCACAACAGTCAACCAACTACAACCTTCAGGCCAAATCCAGCCCACAATCTGTTTTTGTACTGACTAAGAGCAAAGAGTGATTTTTTACATTTTAAATGATGTTTAAAAAATCAAAAGAAGTATCATTTTCATGGCCATTGAAAATAATATGATATTATTATTTCAATGTCCAGAAATAAAGTTTTATTGAAACAGCTGCACCCACTCACTTATGCATTATCTTATGGCTGCTTTCACACTCTAACAGCAGAGGAGTTGCAACTGAAACCCTACGGAGGCAAAGCCTAAAATATTTATTTATTAATGCTATCTGGTTCTTTAGAGAAAAAGTTTCCCAACCCGTGCCCTACAAGATCCTACATTGTCTGGATCCTCTAACTGCATATACTAAAACTCTCCCTTGTTTCTCAAACATGTTTTTCTTTAAGATCTTTATATTTGATGTTTTCTCTCTGCAGAATAGTGTTTGCCCTGATGATTCCATGGCTTTTAGGCTTTATCATAGTGAGGATTTTTACTGTGCGCGGCCTCACTTCGCAAGGAGAAGCCATGGAAAGGAAAGCCTGGGAAAATGCATCCTTCATTCAAAGCACATCCTTCATAGAGAACCCATTTTTCTGTTATGTTCACTGATAAATATCCAATCAAATTGCCTAGGAACTTGCAGGAGAAAACAAGAAAATATGATGCCTTCTATGTTAAGTACTTTTGAAAATTCAAGTTCAGGTTTTAAAATTTTATGATGTAATATACTACTATCTATGGCACCTCATGTTTAGTGATAAAGGTTTTCCTCAGTCAAGTTTTCCTTAGTCATTGCTTTCCTTAGAATTATATGGAAATTTGAATTTAAAATTGGATCCCATGACTTAATCCTAGAGGTCCTCAGCATGTAATGTGAGACAGAAGCACATCGACCTAAAGTGATCTTTAGGTTCTCTTTCTGACAAAAATTCTGTAAGTTGGGAAACAATCAACAGAGTGGAAAGACAACCTATGGAATGGGAGAAGATATTTGGAAACTATACATCCAACAAGGGATCAATATCCAGAATATATAAAGAACTCATACAACTATATAGTAAAAAACCCCCCATAATACAATTAAAAAATGGGCAAAGGAGATGAATAGACATTTTTTTAAAGGAAAGAGAAATCTCACACATCCTCACTCATAAGTGGGTGCTAAGTGCTAATAAGGAAGGAAAAAAGGAAGGAAGGAAGGAAGGAAGGAAAGAGGGAAGGAAGAAAGGAAGGAAGGAAGGGAGGAAAAGAAAGAAAGAAAGAAGAAAGAAAGAAAGAAAGAAAGAAAGAAAGAAAGAAAGAAAGAAAGAAAGAAAGAAAGAAAGAAAGAAAGAAAGAAAGAAAGAAGAAAATAAAGAAAAGAACTACAACAATACATTGAACTTTCAGAAGGACAGAACAAACCTAAAGACACTAGAGATGGGGGGAGGGAAGGACAGGGTTTGCTAACATTAAATAGTAAAAATGTTTTAAAAAAAGAATAAAAGTTTATTTCAATGTGAATTTTTTTAATATAAAGGGGTATGCACCTTATATTCCTTATACATGTTATATTTTAATAACAAAATTAATTATTTGTCATTAATTATAGTAATTAATGAAAAATTTAATAATCTTTTCCCCAAGGATTAGTTTATTATGTATCTTTTCAGCTGTGTCCATCTGCTGTTAAACCTATTCATCCAGGGTTTTTTGTTTGTTTTTCTTAATTAAGCTTTAATTGACAAACAATAAACTATACATATTGGATATGTACAATTTGATAAGTTTTGACATAGGTATACATATGTGAAAGCATCATCACAATCAATATAATGAACATATCCATTATTTTCAAAATGTTCCTCATGCCTCTCGGTTGTCCTGCCACTCCCTGTCCTTCCTTTATCTGTAGCCAGACAACCACTGGTTTGCTTTCTCTCCTTACAGTTTGCATTGTAAAGAATTTCAAAAAAATAGAATAATATAGTACATACACTTTATGGCCGAGCTTCAGGCTTATTTGCTCAGCACAATTATTTTGAATTTTATTCATATTGTTGTATATATCAGTAGTCTGTTCCTTATTTATTCCTCTACTTCTTATGGCTCAGTTGCATGGCTTATACGGGTACACCCCAATTTGTCCATTATCTGTTGGCATTTCGGTTGTTTCCAGTTTTGGGCTATTACAAGTAAAGTTTTTGTGAACTTTCATGTGTGGATCTTTGTATGAACATATTTTACTTCTTGTGGGTAAATATCCAGGAATACAATGGTCAGATCATATTGTTCATTGATCCACGTATGTTTCTCTTTTGAAGGCACTGCCACACGATGTTCCACGTGATTGTTCCATTTTACATCCCATCATCAGTTCACAGGATTTCCAATTGCTCCACATCCTCGACAGTACCTGGTACAGCCCGTCTTTGTAATCTTTGCTATCCTAATGTAATATGCAACGGTATCTCATTGTGGTTTCAATTTGAATATCCATAATGGCTAATGATGAGTGACTTTTCGTGTGCTTATTTGCCATCTGTACATCTTATTTTGGTGAACTGTCTTCCAAATCTCTTGCTCATTGTTAAATTGGGTGTTTGTTTTCTTACTAAGTTTTGAGAGTTCTTTACATATTCTAAGTCCTTTGTCAGGTAAATACTCTGAAACTATTTTTTAATGGTCTGTGGCTTTTCTTTTCGTTTTCCTAACTGTGTCTTTTAAAACAGCAGAAGACTGCAATTTTGATGATGTATAATTTATGTATTTTTTTCTTATGGATTATGCTTCTGAGGTTACATTTAAGAAATATTTGCCTAAATGTAGGTCACAATATTTTCTGCTACGTTACCGTTATAATGCTGCACTCCAGCCAACAGAGCTAACCAGCCAGCCCTCTCCTATGTTATCGCATATAATTTTTACAGTTTAGGATTTACGCTTAGGTGTATGATCTATTTTCAGTTAATTTTTATATCTGGCACAAGATATGGATTGAATTTTTTTTTTTTTTTTTTTTTTTTTTTTTTGTGACCGGTAAGGGGATCGTAACCCTTGGCTTGGTGTCGCCGTCACCGCGCTCAGCCAGTGAGCGCACGGGCCATCCGTATATAGGATCGGAACCCGCGGAGTGAGCCACGGGGTCGGCCCGGATTGAATTTTTTGTTTTTGCCTATATGCATCCAATTATTCTAGCATCATTTGTTGAAAAGTCTATTCTTTCTCCACGGAATTGCCTTTGCACCTTTGTTGAAAATTAATTGTCCATATATATGTGGATCTATTTCTAGATGCTCAATTCTGTTCCACTGATTTGTCTGTCTTCATACCAATAGCACACTGCCTTGATTATTTTAGTTTTATAGTAAGTGGTGGATCAAGTAGTGTTACTCCCCCAACTTTGTTTTTCTTTTTCTAAACTGTTTTAACTATTCTAAGTACTTTACATTTGCACATAAATTTTAGGATCAGCTTGTTAATTTCTTTTTTAAAAAGTCCTGCTGAGATTTTGATTGAAATTGAATTAAATATATAGATCAATTTGAGGAGAGTTAACATGTTAACAATACTGAACCTTCTGATCCATGAATAAAAGGTTAATTTATTCAGGTCTTTAAATTTCTCTCACAAATACTTTATAGTTTTCAGTGTACAGGTCTAACATTATACTAATTTATTTCTAAGTGCTTCTTATTATCTTAAGCAATTCTAAATGATATACTTTTTTAAAATTTTAATTTCTGGTTGTTCACTGCTAGTAGATAGAAATATAATTGATTTTTATATATTGATCTTGTATCCTGCAACCGGCTTAAATTCATTTATTAGTTCTAAGTGAATTTTTTTGGTAGATTCCATGGGATTTTCCATATAAACAATCATGTCATCTATGAATGAAAACAATTTTACTTCCTTTGATTTATTTTTCTTGCCTTGTTCCACTGGCTAGAATTTTTGGTACAAGATTGAATATAAGTACAGAGAACAGAAATCCTTTTTCTGTTCCTCACCTTAGGGGAAAAGCATTTAGCCTTTCACCATTAAATATGATGTTAGCTGTAGAATTGTTTACAGATGCCAGCATCAGATAAAGAAAATTCTTTTCTATTTCTAATTTGGTGAGAGTTTTTATAAAGAATGGATGTTGGCTTTTCTCAAGTGCGTTTTTTTGTACCTATTGAAATAATTATATTACATTTTTTAAAAGTTGGCTATTATGGTGACTTATGTTGTTCAATATTTGAATATTAAACAAACCTTGAATTCCTGGGATAAATCATACTTGATCAGGATGAATTTTTCATTTTATAAATTGTTGACTTAGATTTGTAAAATTTTGTTTAGACATTTTGCATCTATGTTCATGAACGACATTGCTCTGTTGTTATTTTTCGTGTACAGTCTTTGTCAGGTTTTGGTATGGGGTAATGCTGGCCTTATAGGATGAACTGGAAAGTATTACAACCTTTATTTACTGAAAGAAAAAGATTAAGTATTTTTCCATTATGAAAAGCAATATAATGATGTTACAAAAAATGTGACAAGTAGATAGAAAGTAAATAACACATAACTCAACAATATAAAAGTAATACTAATCGCATTTTTTTCTGATAGAATTTTCAAGATTTTTTAAAATAGAGCTACTTATGTTTTATATATAACTTTTTTCTTTCTTTACTTAAGATATCATAATCCTGTTCATAATTCTTTATAGTTTTATAACAAAATTTTTAATGTTTGCCTAGTATTTTATTTAGTGAATACATTACAATTGTACACTTTCCCTCATTTGAAATTTTTCTTAATATATTTATATAATAAATATTCTGTAAAGAATGTCTTAGAAACTATAATTCCCCACACTTTGAATTATTTTCTCAGGATAAATATCTAGATGTAAAATTATAGCCCCAAATTTGTGAATATATGTATGACTTTTAAATGTTTTCATAGAATGTTTTAAAACAAAAATAGTGTTCCAGATTTCTTGAGTCCTTTAATCTGGGGAAAATGCACTAAAATATGTAGGACTTAAGGTATCATTAAATGTTACATAATAGCAAATCAAGGCAAATGTTAACAAACTCCCAGCATACCCTGTGTATATTTATTGGGAAATTTAACTTTGGCTTGATATATATTTTTTTAAATACAATAAATCACAACATTCACAATTTTGAACAACTCACAAATGTTTTTGGAGGCAAAATACCCAAAGAATGGTGGTCACAATGGAGTGGTGAACATAAATCAATAGGTGAGCATTATTAAACGGCAAGCTTTCTTCGTTACATATGGAAGGCTTGCTGAAAGTCTACTTATTATTCTCTAGATACTTTTAAAAATGAAACTCTGAAAAATCAGTTAGTCATCATTAAAATGTTGGGTAAGATTTCTTAATACTCATTTCTTTTTTGTAAAGAATATTTTTGAGGAATGTCACAAAATTCTATGGCATTTAAGAAAGTTCATCTTGCTTTTAGATTCATGGGACTCTCTGCAAAAGTAAATGGAAATAAGGAAGGTAACTTATTAAAGTATTTTTTAAAGGATTTTGAGCCCATCTCATTGTTTATTGTCTTATCTATTTTTACAAAGCCATCTTCAATACTTAATGTTTTAAATTTATTTATCTTCACTATTTTGTTTTAAATCAAGACATGTTTTCTTTAAAGTCAACATGAAAATATTTGAAGTAAAATGTTGTCATTATAGTAGTTGATATCATAATCGATTTAAAGTAATAATAACTGTAATGAATTAACAATGGCCTCTATTAGAATCTTTGTGAAATTTTAAAAAATATGGCATCGTATGTTTTTCAGTAGTAAAAAAAGTCACTTTGAAAGGTTATAATGATAGTTTTGCCAAAATCGTGTATCTCATAACTATGGAAAAACATTTTTCCAAAGACTTAATGGTAGGCAGTTGTGACACCCATGAAAATGCACCTTGCTGACCTCCAACTATGGGCATTATAATTGACCAAGAGGCCCAGCTGCTGCCCTCTGAAATCCATTACTGTGTTTGCACTTTGGCCACTCTTCCCACAGGCTGCCCTAGCCAATGGCTGAGGGTGACAGAGATATTAAGGCAGTCCTGTTAATAAGAGACACAGGACTCAGATGGCCTACTTTGGCTCAAGACTCCCTACCCTAACGTTCTTGTTGAGCTTTCAGTGGATTACACGGAACTTTAGAATACTGCCTTCCATCCATATTTTCCATCTTCTATCCTTCATCTAGGGTCAGACTTGCAGCTCATTTTTTTTTTTTTTTTTTTTTGTCTTTTTGTGACCGGCCGCACCGCGCTCAGCCAGTGAGCACACCGGCCATCCTTATATAGGATCCGAACCCGCGGCAGGAGCACTGCCGCGCTCCCAGCGCCGCACTCTCCCGAGTGCGCCAGGGGGTCGGCCCTTTCAGCTCATTTTGACAGCTCTTTTAGCTCCTCCCTTTTTCTCTAACATAGGAATTTTCCCTAATAAACTCTTGCATTGTTAATCTCACCTTAATACCTGCTTCTCAGAGGGCCCAGACTAACACTTCGACATAGAAAAATGGAAATTAAAACCATGACAAACCATAATTGCTATTTGTTTACTAAAATAAAATAAAATTCTAGTTGTAGTGATAAATCTGTATTGAACATGTAGAGTGCATGATCCTGAGGGTTGCCTGTGGTCTGAGTGTGACAGGCACATGCAGCAGACATTGGTAGATACACCAGTTAGATGCATTGTGCTTTGGATTGGAAGTGCACACTGAAGGTCAAGATCAGCAGAGGGAATTAAAAAATAATAATTTTGAAAGACCAAAAAATTAGCAAAGCCAATGGATATTTTAAAAACTTTTTTTCTGGCCTGAGACTAAAGAAGATAGGATACAGATAGACATGTTTAAACTTTTTAAATAAAATAATCATTATGGTGATATATCACCATTTGAACATAAGGTGGTTGCATACAAGGGGATACAAGCTATTTGGGAATCAATACTTGCAGTAGACTCCATGCACCCCCCAACCTCACTGAAGCTTAAATCCCCATTGTAACAGTTGAGGATGGGAAATTCTATTATGGTAATTGAAAGGTGGGGCCTTGAAGAAGTGATTAGATTGTAGGACCGTGCCTTAGTGAATGGATTAAAAATGATAGTCGTGTTGTGGTTCTGAGGACTTTAAAAGAAGAGCACATGAGAAGTTAGTCTCTCTCTGCTCTGTCATTTTCTGCCATGTAGACCTCTGGGTCACTGTCACCACCACCTCCACAGCCTTCACCAAATGTGCTCCCTGGATTTTGGACTTCCCAGCCTCCAAAACTGTAAGCAATAACATTTTTCTTTGTAAATTACCAGTTCCATGTGTTTTGTTTTTAAGCAACAGAAACGGACTAATGCAATACTAATTAGAATAAGGGGACTCTTTTTTCTAACGTAGCAATGCTGCACGCTCTCTGTCAGCTGGGTTGGTACTCTGACTTGTTTTTCTAATCATGATGCTGGTTTGTCCTGAGCTATAGCTCCCTACCTGGATCTCTTGGAAATGAACAATATTGGTATACAAGATGGCTGAACAGTGTTTGCATGCAGTCTGTGGTCATGGATCTTTTCTCTTTACACCTCTGTCTTGCTCAATAAGTTCTCAAACTATGACTTCCTTGTCATTAATACTCTGCTCTAAGCAGCTCATTAAAAAGCTCACACAAAAGAACTACAATATCAAGGCCAATAACATTGGCCCAGAAAATGGAAAGTTTTAATGGAACCACTGTTCCCCCCTCTAGCAGTTACTAGGAAAGATTCCACCTGCCCTACTCGTCACAATTTTCTTGGATTTGCCTATAGGCCATGCAAGACTTCCAGAGAGAGGAGTTCGAGGCAATCGTAAAATTAAACTTCAAGATATTTTTAAAAAAGAATAAAAAGTGATTTTGAGTATATGGATCACATAAGTTTTAGACTTAGTTTCAAAATAAAAATTCATCAAACCATGTGGGTTTTGCTGTAAGGTATAACATAACACAATTTTGGTTTTGAATTGGAAGCAGTTTGTGGAAATAAAAAGCAGTGTATGATTTTACTTCAGAAACTACCTTACCATTATGACTTTATTCTAGAAGTAATATTAATTAACATACCTTCAAGAAATGTCTGACTTTGGGCCAACCCTGTGGCTCACTCGGGAGACAGCGGCGCTCAGAGTGCCGAGGCCGTGGGTTCGGATCCTATGTAGGGATGGCCGGTGCACTCACTGTCTGAGCGTGGTGCGGGCGACACCAAGCCGAGGGTTGTGATCCCCTTGCTGGTCACACACACACACACACACACACACACAAAGTCTGACTTTTTTGGACATTTTCTTAATAGGTAAAATAGATCAAAAAATAAATGGGAGGTTCATTAACCTAGGAGCACCACAGAGATAGTTTTAAAAAACTTTTCTTCTAAAAGAAGTATCATTTATGATTTTAGGAACAATTCTGAAAATAAAAATAAATTAAGTATTAAAAGCATTATTTTTAACACTTCTGTTGAAGCCACTCTCACTGTTCCACTTATATCTCCCTTTTGACTCTTTTTTGTTTGTTTTGTTTTCTTTTTCTGACCGGTAAGGGAATGCAGCCCTCGGCACGGTGTGGTCTGCACCACACTCAGCCAGTGAGCGCACCAGCCATCCCTATACAGGATCCGAACCTGTGTCCTCGGCTACCCCCAGCGCCGCACTCTCCCGAGTGAGCCACGGGGCCGGCCTCCCTTTGACTCTTTTAATCATCATGTATCTTCCTTCCTCTGGTCACCAGCATTCAGAACAGAGTGTGGCATGGGAGGTGCCTCTGAAGCATCAGGGTGGCTTGTTGCGAGCACTGGTGCCGTCAGTGCTTGCACTGCCAGGTGCTTAACTGGCTCGGCTAGAATAACTCAGGGTGAACTCTTCTAGAGCCGAGCCTCATGTTACATTAGCCTTAGTGACACCTTTTAATGCTTATGGTATTTTTCTTCTGTATTTCAAAAGTGCTCAGGGATTTGCAGGATTGTGCATAGAATTCAATTCCAACTATATTCAGAATCTTTCTCTTTTTTTTTTAAAGATAATGTAAAACATTTAGAAATGCTATTTATTTTATTTTGTAATTTATTTCCAAGTTTATTTCTTCTTCTGAAATATATATAAACATATACTTGTGCGTGTATATGTTGTGTATCCTTTTATGTGTGTGTATCCTTGATTAAACAAATTCTGTTCTTCTCTAGAACAGAGTATTTTTTGAATATTTCAATATAACTTAAAATATATGACTTAAAATTAAGCAGGTGTCCCCTCCTCCCACCACCTACTCTGCAACATCTTAGAATGTTAAAATTAAGCAGGTGTTCAAGGATACATGAAATATATTTATTTATTGTCCCAAGAAGCAGCAGCTGCTGACACTCTAAACAAGATGTATCTATGTTATGGTCAAGAATTTATTGCTTCTAACTTTATATTACTTATTGTTGAGCTCTTTATTGCTAGTCTTTCCAACTCGCATGTTGGCTTCAAGAGGCCTTAGGATTTTCTTTTTATCTTTTGTTTAATTTTTCTTTTGGAAGGAAAGGAAAAGCTAGTCTATTTATTTTTTATTTAATTCATTTATTATTTTATTTTATTTTTTAACATTCTAAGATGTTGCAGAGTAGGTGGCGGGAGGATGGGGGGCGTGGTTGAGACCCACGGCACCCCCCTTATTCCAGCAGGCGCTCCATTGGCGCTGGGCTGGATGCAGACATCGGGGGAGCATGGCTGATGTGCCTGGGGTGCTTCCAGCAGTGGCTCTGTGGTCATTGCTGGGCTGAGTGCAGATGTCAGAAGAGCATGGCTGAGGCCCTCAGCCCCTCACTACCCCAAATCGGGCATCAGGAAGCTTCCAGCAGTGGTTCAGTGGTTGTCGCTGGGGTGGATGCCGATGTTGGGGGGGTGCATGGCTAAGGCTCTTGCTCCCATCACTGTGGCTTGGGAGCTCAGGGAGCTTCCCGAGGTAGCTTGGTGATTGTCGCTGATCTGGATGTCGTTGTGAGAGGAGCGTGGCTGAGGCCCGTGGTCTTCCACCTACCCCGGCTTGGGAGCCTGGGGGCTTTTAGTCCTTCTAGGTTTTATAGGTGTTCTTTGGTGCACCTTTATTGGTTAATACCAGAAATTTGTCTCTGATCTGTGGGTTGTTTGCTTCTTCTTTCAGTTCTGTGTTGGATTATTCGCTGTTCCTACCACTTAAACTGCACTGAAATTGATTTGTTGTCCTTTGCTTACATCTAAAATGGGGGAACTTCCTGTGGGAACCAGCACTGGAGACCTGTGATTGAGCTAAATTACTGCTTTGCGGCTGATTCCCTGGGGAAGGGGTTTTTGTGCAGTTCAGGATTTAATGGTTGACATTGTAAGGACTTCTGTGTCTTGCAAGGTCTGGTACACCCAGGTTGTGCGGAAACTCTGGTTTGGGCCCGAGTTTCTTCAGCAAACTGCACCCCTGTAGTTCTATATTCCTGACCAGTCTTCTCTGAGTGGGTCTGTGCTGATTGGGGAGCAGATCAGCTGTCCATGCTATACCCAAACGTTCCCCTGGTGTCCCATCTCCCCCACCCCTCATACTCTGAACACTTCCGATGGAGTAGGCGATGTACCCATGTACCATTCCGAAGTCTGATGAAATCTCTTGCAATGACTCACCAGCCTCTGAGTGGCTCCCTTTTTCCATTGTCTGTGGCCCTTCACTCCTATGTGGGTCCACAGGAACCCTGATACTGGTCTTGCTGACCTGTGGGCCACCAAGGCCCTCTTCTCCCCTGCCACCTCCAAGCAACTTCACACAAAGGGCACAGCGGCAGCTTTTGCCAGCTCTTGCTCCATGTGCTCACCAGAGCCAGCCTTGAAGTGGTCGGGACTCAAGACAGTGGAAGCGGCCCTTCCTTTCTCTCACCGCGGCCTCTCCTGCCCCCGCGCCCTCCGTCGGTCTCTCCTGCTCTTCCCTGGGCTCCAGCAGCCCCACCTTGGCAGTTGGTGCTTGTCCATAGTTGTAAACTGGTTGACTGTGGGAGCGGGTGAGGCTGGGGATGGTCTGTTCCTCCACCGTGACCAGAAGTCTTCTTCTCTCTGTTTTCAGTCACTGTGTCTTGGGAGCCTGGAATGGTCCTGGCATTGCTGAATGGATCAGTAAAGGAGCGGGAGAAGGAATGAATTTTTTAAATGTCGGTGATGTAATGTCTCATTTTTCTTATCTTCTAAATACACGATTATTATGAAGAAGTATTTTCTTATCTTACATGATTATTGCGAAGAAGTACTTTCGCTGAATACACATGGAAATGCAACCACCATAAAAGTGAAGTGAAGACCACGTTTTAAAATGAAAATTTTCAAAAGGAGAGCTCAGTAGTTGTGGCACTTTAAAATGGTTTTTAAAAATCCAAATCACATGGACGACCTAAAATGGAAAACTACAATCTCCCTTCTCCCGTACCTATCCCGAGCCCCACTTCTAAAATTAATTCTTTTTGAATAGTTTCTATTGTTAAGTCTTTTTTGATTAAAATGATCATTTAACATAAACTAAACTCAAGTAAACAAATTTGTATTGATAGTTCTTTGTATATCAGCCTCAGAAATTGTCAGTGCACCTAACACTACTTTTCTTTCCTCTCCCTCTTTTGTTTTTGTAGTTAGTTGTTTTTACACTAACAAAGTTTATTGTGTGTCTTCTGTGCTTTTATCTTTAGACTAATTCTTAAAAATTAAATAAATGTGGTTGTTGAAAAGTGTTTGATATAAATGTTATACAATGGAGAAATAACTGATGTGAATGGACCCATAAAAAAAGGGAATTTAATTTTATATTACCAATCCTCTAACGTTGAAGAATAATTCAACCTCACCGTCCAGTGGAATCCCTTATATTTTGCCGGCTTTTCTCGCTGCTGCTGCCCTTGTGTCCTCCTTCCTCCTTCGTGCGTCTTCCTCATGCTCTTCTGTTCTATCTGCTCAAGCATTTTTTTTTTTTTTCATATGGGTGCTGGGGAGGTAATCTTCTTTTAGTTTGCTTTGCATATCTCCAAATGTCTTTATATCTTTTTCTCTTTATGTTTTCTCCTACAATTGAAAGTTTCTAATAATTTCCTCTCCACATTTTAAGAGAAGAGATTATATATTTCATAGTGTTCTCACACTTATTGAAGCTAAAGTCTGATATTCATTTTTTGGTAAGACACCATGGAAGCTTTCTTGATTTCTCTCTTTATTTTCAGAATGTAGATTATTTACAAGCATAGATAAGTTTTCTTCATCCATCATGCTTGTACTTGGCAGGCTCTTTCAATCAGAATATACATCTTCTTCTTTTTTTTTTCTTTAACGAGAAATTTTTTGACAAATTATTTCATTAGGTCCTGACTTCTATTATCTCCATTTGTTTTCTGCTTCTGGGCCTCTTATTCCTAGATATTTGAACTTTGGGATCGGTTCTCTATGTTTCTGAATTTTTTTTCTATTCTTTCATCTTTTGGGCAAACTACTTAATTATTCTGTGCCTCGGTTTTCTCACCTATAAAATGGGAACAATAATAGTCTTATTGGATTGCTCGGTAACGCCAAAGGTTTAGAATAGTGCCTGGCACATAATAGGAGCTAAATATGGACTCTATGGCATGCAGTAGGTTGACACATAATTCTATATTATATGAAATTTCCTTGATTTTATCTTTTGTTTAGTAGCTTGGACTTGAAAACTGTCCTTTCTACTATTATTCATACTGTTCTTTAAATGTTTGATATAAAAATCACACTTTTAAAATTCCTATGAGCCTTTCTTATTCTCTGATTGCTGTTTTTATAGCATCTTTTTTTAAAAAAATTGTTTTATGATCCCTTTAATCTCTGTGGATCATAAATTCACACACGGATATTTAATTAGTTTTTGTTTCTATGATCCTTGGTATAGATGACTTTAACATCATCTAATAAGAATAATTGCAGTGATTTCAAAATAAATTATAATGTTATTAATTTCCAAATGCTTTAACTTGGCTTTTTTTTCCCTCTCTTTTCCTGAATTGATAGATTGAGTTATCTCATTCCTCTCTTTACTGCCCTTTATAAGTTTGAGGTGACAGATTCCATATCTAGTCCTTTAATGATTACTGTGGAATTTTAACATGCATACTTGACATAGAAATCTAAAGTTAATCAGTTCCTATACCATCTGGCCAAACAGAACAAGGGCCTGATAACAATTAAATACTGCATAACTCCTTTCAACTTAATGCTATTTTTGTCTACTTTATTTCCACTTTATTTTCTAATCATTCACATGTTTACTAATTTCTTTGTTTACTGTTGCTTCTTGCAAACACTCCTTTCTTCTGGGTCCTATTTTCTTCTTCTCAAAGTATGTTGTTTATAAGGTCTTTGAGACTCTTTTGGCACTACATTCAATCTTTGAAGGCCTAAAAATGTCTTTATTTCGCTCTTTCTCTGAAAAAGCCCTTGAAAATATCAATTTGCTGTTTTGTAGCTGCTTATTGTCCTTCTTTTTTTGTAGGTAATTTGTCTTTTCACCTCAGTTTTAAGATTTTCTTTGCCTTTGATGTTCTGAAGTTTATCTATAATTGGTCAAGGTGTGAATTTCCTTTTATTTATTTTTTCTCACAGCTTGCTCTTATTTTAGGATTTATATCTTTATCAATTTTGAAATATTCTCAGCCATGACGTCTTTGTCTTGGATGTCTTTGAGTATTGCCTCTCCTCTATCTCTTTGTCATCTCTTTCTGAAAATGCTCTTAGGTGTGTGTGGGATCTCCAGATCTTTTTTATTTTTTATTTTTGTGGTGGCTGGATGGTATGGGATCCAAACCCATTACCTCGGCTTCATAAGACTGCATTCGAACCAACTGAGCTAATGGATCTTCACGTTTTACCTCCATGCCTAATAGCTTCTCTTTACTATTCTCGATTCTTTTATACTTATATTTCTGTGCTATACTCATATTTTGGTATTTTTCTCAGGTTTATCTTCCAGTTTACTAATTATCTTTTCAATGATGCCTAGTGTGTTATTTAGTGCATCCATGTGGTTTTCAGTTTTAATCACTATATTTTTCATTTCTAGCTGTTACATTTGGTTTATTTTCAAATCTGTTCTTTTGTTTTGGTTTTGGTTTTTGGAGAGTCATATGTTTCTTGTAGTTTTTACCTCCTTTTGTCATTTACATTAATTTAAATGAAACCGTTCTATGTCCGTTTAAGAGTGTTATATTACCTTAACTTCTTGAGATCTAATCCTTTTGTTTGTTATATTTTCTGAGTCTTACTCATGCTCAATCATGTTTGGGTGTGTTTTGCAATTTTTGATCATAAGCTCATCTTTAGTGGATTTTGTTCTTTCTGTGACAGTTCTCAGGTTCTGTGTGTGGAAGAATTCATACAGAACAGTTTTACATTTGCTTCTTCCAGCTACCCAGATATGGTAGGAGCAGACTGGGGACAATTTTTACTTTTGTTTTTGGCATTAAGAGTCTCTTACCAAACAGATTAAATTCTGACTCTAAATTTTCATATGGCTCTGACATGTTTTATTCCCTGACCCTCAGCTCTGGGCAAATATAAATTTCTTTGCTACATGAATGAACTATTGAGCAGTGTTTGTCTAGTTTATCACTGAGAAGACAGCCTACTGAGAAACTTGATTTTTTATACGTATCTGAGTTGCAGTTACTAATGCTCATGCACCAAAGATCTATTCTTCTACCACTGCATGGATATTAGAACCTCTAAAGTTCACTTCTTTTTTCATAAATTATCTCTGTTTTCTCTGATGTCATTTCACCTGCTTTCTGTGCAATTAGTTTTCCTCAAGTGTCAGGAATTCTTGTTTTTTTGTTCCTAGTTTTGAATAATGATTTGATTGATTATTGTAAGCATTTGGTGTTTTGTTTTGTTTTGTTTTTCCCTGAAGTTGTATATTTCTATTTTTTGGCATGCCACACCCTTAATAGGAGGGTGAGCTGTGGATTCCATAGTTTTTCCAAACCTGTTGGAACCTTTGTCATTAGTAAAGTAGGGAGATATTACTCCAGCGTGGAGTGCTTCCATGTGTTTAGCATTGGATGAAGCTGCTTTCTCTTTTAATTAATTTCCTCAGTGACTGATAGGATACTTCAGTTTTGCCTTTGGCTCTACTCTGCTTCTCTTGAACGTGCCAAAAATATATTGAATCCTTCCTCCAGAAGAAAAGCAAGTTTGAGTTATACCATGAGAGCTACAAACTCTACTTCCTATACTTTGTATATGAGAATACTGGGAAGGAGGGAAAGCTGCCTAAAAGGTTCAGCTGTACTAAAAGCAATAATATATTCAATTGTCACCACACCCCACTCCTTCTCTTCAAGGTAGCTGTCTCTGAGCTAGCAGCTCTCCAGGACCCCTTTGGAAAGAGCCATTCTTACTTCTTGAGTTTTGAGATAGAACTTTTCCTGACTTATTTTCTCCATCAACCTAAAATTTTCTGACCCTTTTTCTAAGGCCAGAAAATTTTCTTATGATTTCATTCCTTTAAAAATACTTATGTTTTTTCAGTGGTGTCTTCTTAATGAGGAGAGGTAGATATGTGTATTTGCTATCTTAAACCAGAAGTCCTTACTAATATTTTAGAGGCAAAGCATTTAGACAAAATAAAGGAGCAAATGTATTTTAAGTTTTTATAATAATTTCAGTAGGACATACAATATAAAAGTGCATAAATATAAGTGTACTGCTCAATGAATTTTTACAAAGTAAACACACCATGTGACTAGATTAAGAAATATATAAGGCCAGGATCCCATTTTTTGGCAAGGGAGAGACTTGTACTAAAGATTTGTACTCAAACCATGGTCCTCTAACACACTGAACTAAAGGAGCCTCGATGTCTCTCTCTGAGCTTTCCCCATCCTCCCTGTCTCTCCGACCCTTTTTCTTCCTGAAACACCAAGAGGGACTCTCTAGAATTTCCTTACCTGACCGAGAGAACTTCTTTCCAAAAGAAATGCAATGGTCTTAAGACCTCCTCGCTAGGAATCTCATCAAATAACCAGGAGTTATTAACCAGCAGGCAAGAGACTGGGAGTTGTCACCACACCCAGACAGACTTTTCATCTATTCTCCTGAGGGCAGCTCTCAGAGATGACCTGGGAGGCTTTATCTGCCTAATAAAACAACCTTTGTTCACAATGAGGTTACCACCCTTACCTTTCCATAACTTGTCCACAAGCTATTGCTTGTCCTTTGGTCCCATTTAGCACTCAAAGAGAATCATTTACAAACCATTGTCTGGTTTGGGGCCCCATTCCTTTACAGCCCCTCCCCCTCCAATGAAGAGTGTATTTAAGTGTCAACCATCTGGTTCTTTGAATTTTCATGTTTTTTATGCCCCCCTCACCCTGTATGCCTATGTGCATGTAATAAATTTAAGCTTTTTTTCGTTGACCTGTCTTTTGTTATAGGGGCATCAGGCATGACGTTTTATAATGGAGAGAAAAAGGATCACCCCTTTTATACCCCTACAGCTCAAGAAGCAAATATCTTTTCTTATATTCTTTTTGGGGAGAGTTGTATCTAAGGAGCAACCCTAGAGATGGATACCCTCTAATCCTTTTTCTCCCATTAATTCAATGACACTGACCATGACATGAGAAAGAGTTTATTTTCTTCCAGTTAAGATGAAGGAGCTATATATATGATATTCAGGATACAATGCAGGTCCAGAAATGCCAACACTAGAGCAAGGTTGTAGTCAGAAATCAGGATCAGAGTAAAGTCATACGATCAGTGTTCGAAATGTACACATCAAAATTTTAGATTGGGGGCCGAGCCCGTGGCGCACTCGGGAGAGTGCGGCGCTGGGAGCGAAGCGACGCTCCCGCCGCGGGTTCGGATCCTATATAGGACTGGCCAGTGCACTCACTGGCTGAGTGCCGGCCACGAAAAGGACAAAAAAAAAAAAAAAAAAAAAAATTTAGATTAAGCAGAAGTGACAGAAAAAATGACATTGGAAACAACTTGCTTGAGTGAGGTTTGCTCCTTCGTTTGTTCATTCACTCGTTTATTCATTCAACAAATGTCAGAACACCTACTCTGATCAACCTTCTTCCCTTTATGGAACTTAAACTGGGAGGTGCAGGAGGTGGTGGAGGTAGACAACATCCAATCACATACCTTTTTATTTGATTAGAATTGTGATAGGAGTAGTAGAGTTCGTGGTACTGTATAAAATGGGAACGTAGTAGCTAAATGAAGACTGTCTTAAGCAAGCAAAGACTAGGATGAGCTTAAAAGATAAACAGGAATTATTAGAACAACAATAAAAAATGGACAAAAGCATACAGTCTGGATCACAATTGTCAGCTGGAATCAATACATGTGCATGGGAGGCCAGATAGTAGGGAGGAACGGAATGTTAGGTTAACACAGTGCAGTGTAGAGCTCAAAAACTTGGAAATCAGATAGGCAAAATTCAAATTCCAGGCTCATCTTTTCTACCTCTGTTAGTTTAACATATTAACTTCTCAGAGCCTCAGTTTCTTTAACTGTCATAAATAAATAATGAATAGTAAAATAAATAATGAATAATAATATCTACCTAGCAATGGCATTGGGAAAATTAATTTCAGAATTTTGCTATTATGGAATTTGTGACTTCATCCATGTAACCACTGATAATTCAGAACTCCTTTGGGCTGTGTTTTTGGCATCTGTTGTGACTTATGCTCTAGGATTGAAATCGTGATATTAATGAGCTATGTAATCAGAATTGTCATTAATAATGTACATATGAATTTTGTAGAACTTTTGATAAAGAATTTGGTCTAGGTTTCATATTCTGAAAAATATTTATCTCCTGCATTTTAGACACTAATCAACTACAAAAACAAAAGTATCTCAGAAATGAATTGACTGTCACTAGGGGAGACCTAGGCAGGTTTTGAAACCCGTTTAGGGTTAGGGTTGGGGTTCGGGTTCTGTTTAGAGTTAGGGTTAGGCTTAGGCTTAGGTTTAGGGTTAGGATTAGGGTGAGGGTTAGGGTTAGGGTTCGGGTTCGGTTTAGGGTTAGGGTTAGGGTTAGGCTTAGGGTCAGGCTTAGGCTTAGGCTTAGTTTTAGGGTTAGGGTTAGGGTTAGGGTTAGGCTTAGGGTCAGGCTTAGGCTTAGGCTTAGTTTTAGGGTTATGGTTAGGGTTAGGCTTAGGGTTAGGGTTAGGGTTAGGGTTATGGTTAGGGTTAGGGTTATGGTTAGGGTTAGGCTTAGGCTTAGGGTTAGGGTTAGGGTTAGGGTTAGGGTTAGGGTTACGCTTTGGGTTCGGTTTAGGGTTAGGGTTAGGCTTAGGCTTAGGCTTAGGGTTAGGGTTAGGGTTCGGGTTCGTGTTAGGGCTACAGTTAGTGTTAGGGTTCGCGTTTGGGTTTGGGTTTGGTTTCAGGTTCGGGTTTGGGTTAGGGTTCAGTTTAGAGTTAGGGTTAGGGTTAGACTTAGGCTTAGGCTTAGGGTTAGGATTAGGGTTAGGCTTAGGCTTAGGCTTAGGTTTAGGGTTAGGCTTTGGCTTAGGCTTAGGGTTAGGGTTTGGGTTCGGGTTAGGGTTAAGGTTAGGGATCGGGTTCATTTTAGAGTTAGGCTTAGGGTTAGGGTTAGGGTTAGGCTTAGGCTTTGGGTTAGGATTAGGGTTTGGGTTTAGGTTCAGGTTAGGGTTAGGATTAGGATTCAGGTTCGGGTTAGGGTTAGGGTACGAGTTCGGGTTCGGGTTCGGGTTCAAGTTCGGGTTAGGGTTAGGGTTAGGGTTAGGGTTAAGGTTAGGGTTCGGGTTTGGTTTATT
Organism: Cynocephalus volans; assembly: GCF_027409185.1. Classification (NCBI taxonomy): domain Eukaryota; kingdom Metazoa; phylum Chordata; class Mammalia; order Dermoptera; family Cynocephalidae; genus Cynocephalus; species Cynocephalus volans. The sequence continues at coordinate 6,805,343 of NC_084464.1, read as the reverse complement.
CTTGGGTCAGGGTTATGGTTATGTTTAGGGTTAGCGTTAGGGTTAGGTTTCGGGTTTGTGTTAGTGTTAGGGTTAGGGTTTGGGTTCGGTTTAGAGTTAGGGTTAGGGTTACGGTTAGGGTTAAGGTTAGTTTTAGGGTTAGGGTTCAGGTTCGGGTTTGGGTTGGGATTAGGGTTAGGGTTAGGATAAGGATTAGGGCTAGGGTTAGGGTTATGTTTAGGGTTAGGGTTTGGGTTTAGGTTAGGTTCAGTTTTAGGGTTAGGGTTAGGGTTCTGGTTCGTGTTCGGGTTCAGGTTCGGGTTTGGTTTAGGGTTAGAGTTCGGTTTAGGGTTAGGTTTTGGGTTAGCGTTTGGGTTTGGGTGAGGTTTACTGTTAGGGTTAGGGTTAGGGTTCGGGTTTGGTTTAGGGTTAGGATTCGGATTTGGGTTAGGGTTAGTGTTAGGGTTAGGGTTTGGGTTTGTGTTAGGGTTTAGGTTAGGGTTCGGGTTTGGTTTAGAGTTAGGGTCAGTGTTAAGGTTCGGGTTCGGGTTAGTGTTCGGGTTAGCGTTTGTGTTCAGGTTTGGATCGGGTTAGGTTTAGGGCTCGGGTTTGGGTTTGGGTTCAGATTAGGGTTAGTGTTAGGGTTAAGGTTAGGGTTTGGGTTCGGATTACACTTAGGGTTCGGGTTAGCGTTAGGGTTTGGTTTTGGGTTCGTATTCGGGTTAGATTTAGGTTTAGGATTTGGGTTAGGGTTAGGGTTAGGGTTCGGATTAGTGTTCGGGTTTGCATTCGGGTTAGGGTTCGGTTTCGGGTTATGGTTAGGCTCATGGGTCGGGTTAGATTTAGGTTTAGGGTTAGGGTTAGGGTTCGGGTTTGGGTTCGAGTTAGGGTTAGTGTTAGGATTATGGTATGGGTTCGGTTTAGCATTAGGTTTTGGGTTCGGGTTCGGTTTTGGTTTCGGGTTCGGGTTAGAGTTAGATTTCGGGTTCCGTTTGGGATTAGGGTTAGGTTTAGTTTTAGGGTTAGGGTTAGGATTAAGGTTATGTTTCGGTTTGGGTTTTGGTTGAGGTTAGGGTTAGGGTTACGTTTAGGTTTAGGGTTCGGGTTCGGGTTGGTTTGGGTTAGTTTTAGGGTCATGGTTATGGTTAGGTTTAATGAATGTTGTAAAGTTAACGCACCCAAATGCTAAGGCAGCCAGGCGGATTGAACAAACGGTTTGAACGTGGTTCCCTCGGTTGGTTCTGCCAGTGCTGCATCGGGGCCCACAAGCGTCAGGCAGGCCAAGACTGCAGAGGGAGACCACAGAGTGGAGTTGAACATCCTCCCGGGGCAGGCGTCTGAGAGAGAGGACACTTGACAAACCCCAAGTTTTCTCACCGGAATTTCCAGTGACCTGTGTGTGTGTGTGCATTTGTGTACTTTTATCTATTGTATACTTTTCAGTTACTTACTTTTCCCTGTAACCTAGAATCCTACGAGCTTCTGAAGGAGTGGAGGTGACTTATCCTGACCATTCAGTACAAGAAAAATGTCACGGAGTGCGAGGAGGGGACATGCCTCTCTAATGAAGTGGCCCGCAGAATAATTACCTGAGGAACTAAGTTCTGAAAGGGTGCACTGACATAGGTGTTGGAATTATATTCAGTTAATTATACTTCTTTTTTTAGTGTAATTCCCATTTGATCAAATTTATTTTTTTACTAAAGCATAGTTGATTATACATATTTTTGGGTTACAGTGTTGACTCTCAGTATTTGTGTGCAATATGTGGTGATCAAATCAATATTATTAGCATATTCATTATCACAAACCATAATTATTCTTTGAGTCCCTTAACCAATTTTCCCCTCTCCCCTTCCCCTTTTCCACCTCTAGTAACCATAGGCTTGTTCTCTCCTCCTGAAAGTTCAATGTGCTACTGTGGTTTGTCCTTCCTTCCTTCTTTCCTTCCTTCCTTCCTTCCTTCCTTCCTTCCTTCCTTCCTTCCTTCCTTCCTTCCTTCCTTCCTTCCTTCCTTCCTTCCTTCCTTCCTTCCTTCCTTCCTTCCTTCCTTCCATTAGCTCTCACATACAAGTGAGAACATGAGGTATTTCTCGTTCTGTGCCTGGCTTATCTCACTTAACATAATTTTCTCTAAGTGCATCCACATTGCTGCGAATGGCAGTCTTTCATTCTTTTTTATAGCAGAGTAGTATTCCATTGTATAAATATACCTCATTTTCCTTATCCACTCATCTGATGATGGGCATTTAGGTTGGTTCCAACTCTTGGCTATTGTAAATAGAGCTGCAATCGACATGGGAATACAGGTGTCCCTTTGACATGGTGTTATCCATTCCTTTGGGTACACCCAGCAGTGGGATAGCTGGGTCACATGGCAGTTCTATCTGTCATTGTTTGAGAAACCTCCATACTGTTTTCCATAATGGCTGCACCATTTTACAGTCCCACTAACAGAGTAGGTAGGTTCCCCTTTCTCTGCATTCTCGCCAGCATTTGTTATTTGTCTTTCTGATAATAGCCAGTCTAACTGGGGTGAGATATCTCAATGTGGTATGGATTTGCATTTCCCAAATGCTGAATGATGTTGAGCAGTTTTTCTTGTGTCTGTTGGCCATTCATATATCATCCTTTGAGAAATGCCTGTGCAGCTCCTTTGCCTGTTTTTTAATTGGGTTACTTGTTTTTTTTATTGTTAAGTTATTTGAGTTCCTTGTATATTCTGAATATTAATCCTTTGTCAGATGCATAGTTTGAAAATGCTTTCTCCCACTCTGCTGGCTGTCTTTGTGCTCTGTTAATTGTTTCTTCTGCTGTGTAGAAGTTTTTTAGTTTGATATAACTCCATTTCCTTATTTTTCCTTTTGTTACCTGTGCTTTGTGGGTTGTATTCATAAGTCTTTGTGTAGTCCTACTTTCTGAAGTGTTTCCCCTAGGTTCTCTTTCAGGAGTTTTATTGCTTCAGGATGAATATTTAATTCTTTAATCCATTTTGAGTTGATTTTGGTACATGGTGAGAGGTATGGCTCAAGTTTCATTCTTCTACATATGGATGCTCAATTTTCCCAGCACCATGTATCAAAGAGGCAGTCTTTTCCCCAGTGTATGTTCTTGGTGCCTTTGTCAAAGACCAGTTGGCTCTAGGTAGGTGGGCTGATTTCTGGGTTCTCTATTCTGTCTCATTGGCCCATGTATCTGTTTTTATGCCAGTACCATGCTGTTTTGTTTACTATAGCTCTGTAGTACAATTTGAAGTCAATTAGCATTATGCCTCCAGCTTTATTTTTTTGGCTCAGGATTGTTTTGGCTATTCAGAGTCTTTTGTTGTTCCATATGAATGTTAGGATTGTTTTTTCTATTTCTGTGAAGAGTGTCATTGGTATTTTGATGGTGATTTCATTGAATCTGTAGATCACTTTGGGTAGTATGGGCATTTTTCACAATGTTAATTTTTCCAATCCAAGAGCATGGAATGTCTTTCCACATTTTTGTGTCCTCTTCAATTTCTTTCAGAAGTGATTTTTAGTTCCCAATTAGAGGTCTTTCCCCTCCTTGGTTAAATTGATACCTAAGTATTTTACTTTTTTAGTGAATATTGTAAATTGGCTTGCTTTCTTGATTTATTTTTCTGCTAGTTCATTATTGAGTATTAAAATGCTACCAATTTTTGCATGGTGATTTTGTATCCTGCAACATGACTGAAATTGTTTATCAGCTCTAGTAGTTTTTTGGTAGAGTCTTTTACAGTTTTCTGTGTATAAGGTCATGTCATCTGGGCCGACCCCGTGGCTCACTCAGGAGAGTGTGGCGCTGGGAGTGCAGCGGTGCTCCAGCCACGAGTTTGGATCCTATATATGGATGGCCAGTGCGCTCACTGGCTGAGTGCGGTGCAGGCGACACCAAGCCAAGGGTTGCGATCCCCTTACGGGTCACAAAAAGAGAAAAAAAAAAAAGGTCATGTCATCTGAAAAGAGGGACAGTTTGAATTAATCTTTTCCAATCTGGATGCCCTTTATTTCCTTCTCTTTTCTGACTGCTCTGGCTAGTACTTTCAATTCTTTGTTAAATAGGAGTGGTGAGAATGGGCATCCTTATCTTTTTCCTATTCTTAAGGGAAAAGCTGAAACCTTTTTTCCATTCAGGATTATACTGGTGATGGTTGTTGTATTGGCTTTTATTGTGTTGAGATACTTTCCTTCTGTATTAGTCTGGTTCTATTGCTTATAACAAAATACATGGAACTGGGTATTTTATAAAGAAAAAAAATGGGTTGCTTACAGTTTCTGATACTGGGAAGTCCAAAGTCCAGGGAACACAGCTGGTGAAGGTTGTGATGGTGGTGACAGTGTTGGCACAGTATCACACTACAAAAATGGCAGAGCAGAAAGAGCAGCAAGATAGACTCTCCTCTTCATTTAAAGCCCTCTGAACCGTACCCCTGACCACCATTTTTAATTCATTCACAAGAGCAGGGTCCTACAATTTAATCACCTCTTAATGGCACCACCGTTCAATTACCATTATAAGATTTTCTACCCTCAGCAGTTACAGTGGGGATTAAGCTTCCAATGAATGAACACTGGGGGACATAATTTAATCAATCCACATACCTTCTATACCTAATTTGCTAAGAGCCTATATCATGAACAGATGTTGAAATTTGTCAAATGCGTTTTCTGTGTCTATTGAAGTAATCATATGGTTTTTCTCCTTGCTTTTATTGATGTGGTGTATCACATTTTTAAATTTGTGTATGTTGAACCATCCTTGCCTCCCTGGATTAATCCCACTAGATCATGATGTATAATTTTTTTTGACTGTACATAAATCATTAACTTTATTATACATTAAAAAATCTTCTAACATACTTCCTGAAGCTTTGTCAGCAAATACCTATTTTGACAAAATGAAAAAATAAGTTCTTCACCCCACACGTATACCATGATCACATAAAGTTGAGTTCTTCAAATGCAATTCTAAAGGGAAATATTGCTGAATTTTAATTGTATGCTGCATGATTGATAGTATCAGCAAAATAAGAATTACCAAATTCACTTACATTACGAAATCACCAAATATACAAAGAAATTTTGCACATTAGTTATAACTTAATCCCCAGTTCTCATATTAACTGAAGTAAATTACATATGAATGCAGCCACAAAACATTGGTTAAAAAGTATAACATGATTCCACTTTATGTATTATTATTTACGTATTAAATCTTTCTGTATTAATTAATGTAGAAGAACAAAATTTCCTGAAAAGAGTAAACCAAACTTGATAAAAATAAAATGAAGGATTTGTGTGCTACAATTGGTGTATTTAAATATTTAAAGTACAATCTGAATGCTAGGAAGTTGTCGTCTAAATCAACATTAATGTTTTCATTTTATTCAGGTGGCAGAAAATTTTGCAATGCATTAGCTCTTAGGTCTTGTCAGCACTTGTAATGGTATCCAAATTTTAAATATTGTGGTTCATAGATATCACTCAAAATTAACTCAGATACTTTACCTCTAAGGTTATATGTTACCTAGATGTTATGCACACCCTCCTCTCTCCCAAGCATAATGGAAATAAATTTACCATCTCTAGATTGTGAAGCCTGAGAATTCTTTTGAATTTAAACATGAAGTAATCATTGCAGACATGGCAAAAACCGGACTAGCTCTGAGGACTCTGTTCAAGGTAACAGTTTCAGTCCCTTAATAGAAAGTTTTCAAAAATTTAAAGGACAGAAGGAATAACTGGTTTCCCATCTACTGACTTCATTACCATAGTTACAAAAGTACTGTTCTTGTAGGTAACAGAACGCACAGCAGAATTAGGTAGGCTTAATTTCTTTCCTTTCAAAAAAGCAGTTTTGTTAATTTCTAAAAAACCATTAAGTATAAATTTGAATCTGAAAAAGATATCTCAAAATCTAATCCAATCACCATCAAAGCATCCCAGAGCTAGAAGGGATTTCAAAGGATACCAGAACAAGATTAGCTTTAACATTAGGCACAAACACATGGGAACCTTAATTAAAGAGAGAGCTTATTAAGGTTGATGCTTCAATATCTGCAGTAATGGAATAGTTCATATAGTTCAACAGTAATGGAACAGAAATTGAATCATCTAAAATTGTTCAATCCACTCATGACTTCTATTTGGCACTGGAATGCATTTTGGTCTGGCCCATGGACATGGGTGTATTATTGTGGAAATTCCTGTGAAAACATGACTTGAAAGGAACATATCTGTTGAGCGTCACTAGGTCTCCAGTGCCATGAATACCTCTAGCCCACACTTTGACCCAGAGTGCAAAGTGCAGCAGTTTGCTACATGCATAGCACCCGCTTAGTGAAACTGCCTCCTAATGATGACCACCTTCCCTGTAGGGTGGCAGCTTTCATCTAAACTAAGTGAGGTGACAATTTGTAGTATAAACAAAAGACTTACTGAAAGCCCACTTATCTCAAAAAGGTCTTAAAAGCAGGACTTGCCATGACTAATCAAGTGCTGACCACAGAAGAAATTTCAATGTCAACAAAAGGAATGATACACTATAAAGAAAGCATTCCCCTTGGTAAACATAAATTTTTTATCAGAAAGTATTCCATAAAATCCTGCTTTTTTACTATATGTTTTGGTAACATAAGGCTTCAACAAGTATTAAATAATCATTACTCCCATTTGGCACATGGATAAAAAAATCATGATCCTAATTATCTATCCTACTCCTACAGAAAACAGCATAACAGTGTGAGACAGCTGCGCTATATTTTGTCAACAAAAACAAATGCCATTTCTAGTTCAATACTAAGAAAAAACTATTTCAAAAAACAAAAGGCTTTCCCTTATGAAATTAGTCTTAGTGGTTAACCTTTTGAAAATCTGTAAATGTATAACTATGTAAAATATTTTACTCAATATATTTAACTTGTGTATATATATTTTTACATGTGAAACACATGAACATAATTTCTATAAGCAATGTTAAGAATTTGATTAAAGAAATCAAGGTTTGACATACAAGTTAGGCAATAGAGAAATGTCATTTTAACCTTGGCACCAGGCTAAAATCCTTCCTTGGTTAACTTCTCCTCTACTATACCAGGCATTCAGTTTTTTTTCAGTCTTTCATGGAATTAGACCCTTTACTCATCTGAAGAGTAAAAGTATTTACAATAATTAGTGCAAAATATTTTATTCTTATACATTAGTTATTTGTCTTTGTGGATATAAAGCGGTGATTCAGTATTTTATCAAAACATGGGACTATGAAAATACTAGGAATATCAGTCTGAAATTTAAAAGATTACATTTTCTAAATGAAACTCTGGGAATTTTTACTTTAAGCAGAAAACAATTGTTATAGAACTTCTTTTGAAAGGTCCCTTAATTTTTCAATAAAAATTATTTCACACAATGCAGAAAATACAATTTATCATCCTGTTAACAATATCTTTACATGTCAATCCTAATCTAAAATGTACTTGAACAAAAAAGAATCTTTTAATACATTCCAAAATTTTATTTTAACCATTACTGCTCTGTAGAAATAACTGAAATCCCAACCTGAGAACTACGAATGAGATAATTAAACGCCAAGGGCTGTATCAATCTTGAACCGAAGACACTTAAGCGTCTTTCCCACGGCCTCAGGTGTAGGACATCAGAGAAGTGTGAGCAATCCAAGAAAGTGCCCTGAAACCAACAGTACCACCTGCCATCATTTGAAACTTTAAGTCTAAAATCTCTGTTCTAATTTTTTTAATAAAAGTTCTATTGCACATATAATATTGTTAAAATATCTGCAAACTTGTAGAATTCTCTGTATAAAGGGTTTTGAACTTATTCAGTTGAATGCTTCCTCACTACAAGCACAATGTTCCTAAAGAAAGAGAGGGAGCATATCCATAAATATTTGAACCTAAAGAACAAATGATTTCTTATGGTCATAACCAATTACAATGCAAGATAAAAATTTCACAATCTGAAGGAAAAAATGCCTGAGTAAGTACTTCCTCAGCAATCTACTTCGGGGAGATGAGCAGGCTTCTGTTAGACATGTGGAATTTAATATTAATGCATAGTATAGTGATTTTTTAAGGAAAAAAATCAATGCAAACCTAAGTCAGCAAGTTCAATCTTACTTTTTTAAATGAAGCTAAAACAAACCAGCAAATACAAAGCTTAGTCTCCTCCTTGATATTTCAACACAGTTGTTACCTTGTACCATTTCACCACAGAAATTGTCAAATTCCCAGGGGGGATATTCTATCAAAAAGCAAGGGTAAGTTTATGCTTCTGACCTCTCTTCTTCGCTTCTTCTCCCAATCGCTCTCTTCTGACGGCTGCTGCTAAGGACGACAAACTGCCCCTCACTACTGGCGTCGTTTGTTCTACTGGAAGCAGCTATCAACCGACGTTGCTCTTCCAAGCCCTTTTCAATTTGCTTTTGCTTACTGAGTTCTTTCTGTTGCTTCTCTTCCACTCTCTCTATTCCTTCTTGTTTTTCTGACGCCCTGCGATCCAGTTCGGCATGCAAAGCTATCTGCTTTGCCGTCCAACAGAATCACAAATCTTTCCCCCTCGTTGTTTGATTCAAATATATAACAGACTGATGACAGATTCCTTTCACTTCTCCCTCCTGACGTCCGAAGAACAAATCCAAAAAGCCGCTTCTTTTCCTGGTGTGCAGCATACGAAACTACACAGGGTAATGGACACGTGAGCCTTGTGACTTGTGTTTGTGGATCAATTAACTTGAAACAGTCACAAGTCACTAATAAATGTGATTCTGTCATACGAAAGATGTCATGGACGGCCCGGGCAGCTAAGATTTGGCGCATTGTTTCATAAACAACATCTGGATGGTCATCTGATTTCACCTCCATAGAACCGAGGAATCGAACAATAAGTAACTGATGAAGAATAGAATCTTCGGTTTCAGAGTTTGTGCTTCCTGCAGATTCTCCACGTGGATTCGTGCGCCTGCCTCCCTGGCCAGAGGCTGCTGCTTGGCCAGGCTGATCGTCACGCACAGGAGAAATGACGTCGGACTGTGCTGGAGTGTCCGGGGCAACAAGAGGATCTAGAGAGAGGGCAGCCAGATCTGTGCACTCAGATCCCAAGGATCCCGAACTGCTGGTTCGAGCTGTTGATGGCCGAGAGTGTCCTGCTGGCCGTAGGCTTTCGTGCCTCTGCAGGAAAGATGGGGAAGGAGTGACAGCTTCCGGAGCAGACTGACTTACTCGTGCAGCAGTTTCCTCTGGATTTTCACTTCAGTAGATTTGTTTACATATGTTGTTTATTGTACAGATCCACTCCTCATGGTCTATTTAGTCTCTGCTTGTAAAATTGAAGATTTTTTTTCCGTCAAAAGAAGTGATCTGAAAACAGTATCGCCTGTCTTCACAGTCAACAGCCATCACTGCACAGTTGTCTGTGTGCATGGCCAGGCCTCCTGCTACATCCCCACGGGCCTGACTCATTAAATTTCCACCCTGCGTGAAGTAAAACTGTCTGTCCCAGGTAGATGACACCAAGCCTGTTTTATTTCTAGCATGAAGGTATCCAGCCTTTCGGGTTAAGTTTCGATTAACAGGAAATTTGGTGAGGTCTGGGTCAGGCACATATGAGGGGTCACTGGCTACTTCCAAATCCTCTATTATCTGTTGCACGGTCTCTACGTCACTGTCCATTTCCCTGCGAACATTCTGCACACTTGTCCCAATATTAGCTAAAAATTCTTCCAGTTGTTCACTGAGATTTTCAGAACCCATCTGAAAGAAACTTATCTGATCTTGCATGTACCCAAGTAGAGGTTCTAACAATGCTGTCTTTTTCTTGTCCTGAAGAGTATTTAATGCACAAAATTAATGCATCATGGTCTGGTGTTGTTTCTTTCTGGAAGTGTACACATCTTCTGTTACTTCATATTTCATTTGTCGTTTTCTCTTTTTTTTTTTGACAATCGGCTCTATCTGTTAATTGCAGCATCATGATCATTACTGGCAATCTGAAACACTTCCTTTAATGTTAATATTTCTTTCAGATCTCTTTCTTTAAACTGGGTAATGGGGAACATCATGGCATGAGCAAGTTGAGTTGAAAGTACCTCATGACAAGAGCTAAGTTCATCTATAACTTTTGAAAACTGTTGTAAAGTAGAGCTCATAACCTCATCATCACCCCCCAGTGGAAAACGCTGTTTTTCATATTCTTTTAAAAGTTTTGAAGTCAGGTGTGTTGCTGCACTTAATTCATTCTGTGCATCATAAATCCGATGCATAGCTTGATACAGTTCGTTCATACAGTTGGAAATAGCTGCAGCATCTTCTTCAAATACACCCAGGAAAGACCTTGTCTGCGGGCTGTCCTCCAGCGTCTCCTCTATGGGCAGCTTGTCGGTCCCCTGGCCTTGTGGACGAAGCGACCGCCCACAGGTCCCCGCGCCCACAGGTCCCCGCGCCCGCAGCAGCAGCAGCAGCTGACCCCCACCCGCTCTCCTGCAGCCGGCTCTGTGCCATCCATGATGTATAATTTTTTTGATGTGTTGTTGCTGTATTCTGATTGTGGATATTTTGTTGAGGATTTCTGTATATATGTTCATCACAGATATCAGTCTGTAATTTTCTTTTTTTATTTGATCTTTGTCTGGTTTGGGTATCATGGTGATGCTGGCCTCTTAGAGTGGATTTGGGAGAGTGGCCTCTGTTTCAACTTTTTGGAATAGTTTGAACAGAATTGGTATTACTTCCTTTTTAAAGCCTTGGTAGAATTCAGCAGTAAAGCCATTCAGTCCTGGGCTTTTCTTTGTTGGGAGACAGCTGATTACTGCTTCAATATCATTGCTTGTTGTTGGTCTGTTCGGGTTTTCTTTTTCTTTTTTTTTTCTTAGTTCAGTCTTGGTAGTTTGCATTTGTCCAGAAATTTATCCATTTCCTCCGGGTTTTCATATTTGTTGGCTCTAGTCATTTATAATAGTCTTTAATGATTCTTCATATTTTTTTGGTATCGGTTGTAACATCTCCATTTTCATTTGTAATTTTTGTTATTTGAGTCTTCTCTCTATTTTGTTGCTGTTGTAAATCATGCTAATAGATTGTCTATTTTGCTTATCTTCTCAAAAAACCAACTTTTTATTTCATTGATCTTTTGTATAGTTTTTTTTTTTTTTTTTTTTTTGGTCTCTATTTCATTTAGTTCTGCTCTGATCTTAATTATTTCTTTCCATCTACTACTTTTAGGATTGGATTGTTCTTGTTTTTCTAGTTCTTTGAGTTGTAATGTTAGGCTGTTTATTTGAAGTATTCTATTCTTTTGATGTAAGTGTTTATTGCAATAAACTTCCCTCTTCATACTACTTTTGCAGTTTCCACAGGTTTTGGTATCATGTATCTTTATTTTAATTTATGTCAGGAAAGTTTTTGATTTCTTGTTTAATTTCTTCTCGAACCCACAGGTCATTAGAGAGCCTATTGTTTAGTTCTCATGCACTTGAGTACTTTCCAAAGTTTTTCTTGTTATTAAGTTCCAGTTTTAATCTGTTGTGGTCTGAAAAGATACTTGAAATGCTCGTGATTTTTAAAAATTTGCTGATACTTGATTTGTGACCTACCTAACATGTGGTCTATCCTGGAGAATGTTCTATGGGCTAATGAGAAGAATGTATATTCTGTAGTTGTTGCATAAAATGTTCTATAGATATCTACCAGGTCAAATTTGTCTAAAGTATAGTTTAAACCCTGTGGTTGTCTGCTGATTTATTGCCTAGATGATCTGTCCCATGCTGAGAGAGGTGTGTTTGGGTCACCCACGATTATTGTATCAGGGTCTATCTCTTTCTTTAGGTCTAACAGTGTTTGCTTTATATATCTGGGTACTTCGGTGTAGGGTGCATACATATCTATGATTGATATGTCTTCTTGCCAGATAGATCCCTTTATCGTTATATAGTGGCCTTGTCTCTTTTTATGGGTTTTTAGTCTATCTTATCCAATATAAGAATAGCTACTCCTGCTCATTTTGGGTTTCCATTTGCATGGTCTGTCTTTCTCCATCCCTTCACTTTTAGTCTGTGTGTGTCTTTACAGTTGAGGCAAGTCTTGAAGGCAGCGTGTAGTTGGGTCCAGCTTTGTGATCCAGTCCCACAGTCTGTGCCTTTTGAACAGGGGGTTTAACCCATTCACATTTACGGTTGTTATTGGCAGGTGTTATCTTGCTCCTGGCATTTTGTCACTTTTTGTTTAGAGGTTTTAAATGTGCTCTGTTTCTTTTCCCACTCTTATGATTTGTCTTCAATGCTTGTTGGTTTTTTGAGGTGGTGAGATTTAGTTTCTTTCTGTTGCTCGTTTGCATGTTTCTTCTGCCAGTGGGTTGTGTTCTTTCTTGTGTGTTCATGGTAGTGATTAGCATTTTTCAGATTCCAGATGCAGAACTTCTTTGAGGATTTCATGTAGGGCTGGTCATGTGGCTGTGAACTCTTGAAGTTTTTGTTTGTGTGGAAAATATACTATTTTCCCATTATCTCTGAAGGATAGCCTCGCTGAAGGATAGTATTCTTGGATGGCAGTTTTTTTCTTTTAGTATTTTGAATATATCATCCCATTTTCTTCCGGCCTGTAGAGTTTCTGTTGAGAAGTCTGCTGTTAGTCTGACAGGGTCTCCCTTATAGATGATGTGATGCTCTTCTCCTGCTTCTTTTAAGATTCTCTCTTTGTCTTTGAGCTTTGCCAGTCTGACTATAACGAGTCTTGGAGAGGATCTTTCTGGGTTGAATCTGTTTGGATCTTTGAGCCTCCTGAATCTGAAAGTCCATGTCTCTTCTCAAACCTGGGAAGTTTTCCATTATTGTTTCATTGAATAGGTTTTCCATGCCTTTTCCTTTCTCCTTCCTTTCTGGAACACCCATGATTTGAAAGGTTGTGTGCTTAAGGTTGTCTGCTAGTTCTCTTAGATTTTCTTCACTTTTTAAAATTCTTTTTTTTATCTGCCTAGGTTATTTCTAAAAGTCTATCTTCAAGATCAGACGTTCTTTCTTCTTCTTGCTGTAGCCTGCTGCTTAAGCTCTCAGTGGTGTTTTTCATCTTGTTGAGTGAATATTTCAGTTCCATGAGTTTTGCATTCTTTTTCAGGGTATTAATCTCTTTGTAAATTTCCTCCTTCATAGCCTGGATTTTATGCTGTCTAACTGTCTTCTCAAAACTCAGTGAGCTTCCTTAAGATTGTTGCTTGGGATTCCTTTTTATCATTTCAAGGGTTTTCTGCTCTATAGGGTCTAGTATTTGAGAATTACTTTACTCTTTTGGTGGTGTCATATTTTCTTGGGATTTCTCATTTCTAGTATCTCTACATTGATGTCTGGTCACCTGGTAGAGAAGTTGTGTCTTCTATTACTCTGGAGTGGGCTTTGAGGAGAGAGATATCCTCTGCTTTTTCTGGTCTCTGCTGATGACTTTCCTTGTGTCAAAGCAGTTCAGTGTCTGGTGGGCCCCCTGCCTGGTGACTGTGCTTACTGCTATGGTGTTGAGCCACTTTTTCAGCAGTTATGGCTGTGGTGGTGGCTATGGTGGACCACCAGCACAGAAATGGTGTTTTCAACATGCTTCTTGCTTTCTTCCATGCAGGGGATGCTGCCCTCAGCTCCTGCCATGGACCCCAGGTGTGCTCCATTTCTTGCCTGCTTCTAGGCAGATGGGGCTTCCCTCAGCTCCTGGCTAGGACCCTGGGTATGCTCTCTGCTTTGGTTTTTTTACAGCCTACCTGCCACTCTCTCTGCAGGAGTTCCTTTGGACTACTGGTGCTGCTTTGTCTACGTGTCACAAAGCCCAAAGTGCCTGGAGTATACATTCCCCACCCTTCCCACCCTGTACTTCAAAGTTCAAAGCCAAAGACTAAAGGATGCCAAGCCCACCTCCCTTTCCTGAAGGAAGGATGAAACCTGGCTCACAGTTTGGACTCAGAACTCCCCTGTAGAATCAGGCTAAAGGTGGGACATAGCCTGAGATGGTCCCTCACTGGACTTCTTGCACTTTCCTCTCCTGTTTTCCCCATTCATTAGTTTTATATCCTGGGAGAAATTCCTTGATAAATCACTTGCACGTGTTTTCTCATCTCAGGGCAGGGTCTGCTTCTGGAGCACCTGCCTGAGACAGTGACAATTTGAATGATTGAATGTATTTCTCTTCACATGATCCCTCCTAATACCAAACCATTTTTATTAAAGGCTGAGTTTACATATAGTTTCATTTTTATTTGTTTAATTTTATGTAAAAGTTATAATGTTGATATAAAGGAGTCCATGAATTAATGGATAGACCTAACCAGAGTTCCATAAGCTTGTTCTCTTATAAGTATTTCTGAAAATTTTGAAAGGTTAATGTAAATGATTGTAAATATGCAATATTTAGATCTAAATTTGTAATATTAATTCTATTTGATAATGCATGCTATATGTCAGGTTGCTTTTCACGTGTTATTTAATTTTCTTAGCAAATCCACAAGGTCAGTCTTATTGTTACCAATTTATAGATGAAGAAACTAAGGTGCTGGAAGTTAAATAGATGCACAGTAGATAGCTGGATCCTGACGTTGAACCTAGGATTGACTCCCAAGCCTATGCACTTATCATCAAACTTCATGACATCAAAATGGAAAAAAGAGAAGAACCATGTACATAGAGTTTCTTCCATGTTAATTAGAGATAAATAGAAATGTATTCTTCATAACTATATGGAAACTTTTATGTATTATAAAGAATTAGAAGTTTCTCAGGAATAATCTTTTCCTTAACAGTGGTTTGCAAAGGAATGTTGTCCCATAGTAATGAGAGAACCCTTCATGAAAAGATTCCTAGATAGCGTGTCTAAGTAAAGAAAGAATTCTTTGAAAAATGATCATTTTGACATTTTAGGCCAATAAAAAATATTAAATCAGCTTCCTTTGGACATTTGACTGATGATGAGATGGTAGAAAAACATAAGTGAAGAAAGACAGTCACCTGAGTGACTAGATTTTTTGTGTGTCTAGCTGGCAAGATAGATTAAATAGTGCTTTTCTTTGGGGATGCTTTAAGAATTGTTATACACACTGTTTTCATAGTTTCTCATCAGTTTCCATATCATTTCTTGGCTTCAGGACAGACTATTGATAGAATTCAATCAGGTAGAGAAAAGGTTACAATACTTGCTCTGGGAACTGTTTGAAAACTCTCAAAGGAGATGTGGTCAACTCTGCTCTTGTGTGATGACAGAGAGGTCATATATTTCTCTAAAACATTAGCCATGGGCCATAGATGCTAAGTTGTTGCAACGAAAACTGCAGAAATTTATCAGTAGGAATGGTGTGTAACCTTACAGAGCACATTGCAAATAAATAAAAACAGTGTTGTAGGAAATACTGAAAAAAATATTCTTGTGTCAATGCATGATTCCAGATTCTGGACTTCCTTGAGGATTTCTTGTAGGGTTGGTCATATGGCGGTGAACTCCCACAGTTTTTATTTGTCTGGAAAATACACTATTTTCCCCTCATCGCTGAAGGATAGGCTTCCTGGGTATAGTATTTTTGTTGGCATTTTTTTCTTTTAGGATTTTGAATATATCATCCCATTTTCTTCTGACCTACAGGTGATTTGATGCTCTTTTCTTGCTTCTTTTAAGAGTTTCTCTTTGTTTCTTCTTGCTCTAGCCTGCTGCTTAAGCTCTTGGTTGTGTTTTTTATTTTGTTGAGTGAATATTTGAGGTCCATGAGTTCTGCTACATTCTTTTTTAGAGTATTTATCTCTTTGTGAATTTCCTCCTTCATAACCTGGATTTTTTTTCTTGCTTCATTATGTTGTTTAACTGAGTCTTCTAAGATCTCAGTGAGTTTCCTTAAGATTGTTGCTCTAAATTCCTTTTCATTATTTCAAGGGCTTCCTGCTCTATAGGCTCTGGTATTTCAGAATTACTGTATTCTTGTGGTGGTGTCATATTTTCTTCAGTTTTTGTGTTTCTAGTTGAGGCCTTGACATCTGGTAGAGCAGCTGTTTCTTCTACCATTCTGGAGTGGGCTTTGAGGAGAGAGATCTCCTCTTCTTTTTCCATTCTTCACTGGTGACTCTCCTTGTGTCAGTGAAGTTGAGTGTCTGTCAGGCCACCTGCACAGTGGCTGTGGCTACTGCTGTGGAATCAAGTTGTTTTTGTGGCAGCTATTGCTATGGCAGTGGCTTTGGTGGGTGACCCACATGAAAGTGCTGTTTTCAGTATGCTCTCTTGTCTGCTTTTGGGTGGATTGGGTGGCTGCCCTCAGCTCCTGCATATGACACTGGACATTCCTATCCTCTGTTTTTATATTTTTGATATGTGAAAAGTTATATCTCCTAGGTTTCTAATTGATAATATTTTATAATATGAGAGAAGTTGAACATTGTTTCTTATGTTTACTGTCTTAGTATGGACAGGCTGCTATTAACAAAATACCATAAAGCCAGTAGATTATAAACAAATTTATTTCTCACAGTCTGAAAGGCTGGGGAGTCCATGAACCAGGTGCCAGCAGATTTGGTGTCTGATGGGGCTCAGTTTCCTGGTTCATAGATGGCACCTTCTTGCTGTGTCCTCACATGTGGAACGGTAAATGAGCTCCCTTGGGCCATTTCATAAAGCCACTGATCCAAATCCTGAGGAGCCTCCTCTCATGACCTGATCTCCTTCTCACACCGTCACTCTGGGTGGTTTGAATTTCATCATATGAACTTAGGAAGATACAAACATTCAGACCATAGCACTGACCACAGGTATTGTTTTTTTCTCAACTACTTGTTTATATCCTATTATTTATTTATTTGTTCTTCACTTTTTTTATTGATTTATGTGAGCTCTTTAGCAGTTTTGAAAACTATCTCTAGGTCTGTTATTTTCCTTGCAAATTGGGTTAAACTTTAACAGTGTGTATAAAGAAATTATAATTATTCTTCCTTTTTGAATTTGAGGCTTTGTAAATTTCTTAGAAATATGACAGGATTTAAAAAAAATTTATCTCCTATAAGGCTTTTTCTAATCATCCACCTAAAATAGATAGCATCTTTCCCAATATACAGATAAGAAAGTTGAAGGTCATAAAGGGTAAATAATAGGCCCAAGGCCACGCAGCTTGTAGGTAGTGCAAACTGGAGCCAGAATTTAAGCTCAACGTCATCTGACTCCAAAGCCAGTATCGATGTATTATCCTGTCCCATCCAAGCCTCATCACCTCCCATGGATAGAAATATAGTATTTTAGGGTTGAAAGAGATTTTCTATGCAAGGTCTTAAAAGATAGATCTAAAAGGACATATAGATTCCTGGTAGTAGATAATTGAAGCTTATCAGTTTCACCAACGGTTACTTCTACTAGAGAAATTCTCAGAATTATTTTACTATGATGTATAGAATCTCTGATATTTACTACTTTTGCATGCATTAGTGCCCTCTCATTTTTAATACCCCTTCCAGATGATAAACATTATTATGTGCAATTATTATTATTTGCATTAGGAAGGCTAAGATTTCTAGCTGGAATTAATAATTAATCCCCATAAGTATAGTTATTTATTATTCAGAACATTATGTGGTAGCAGAAAAATGACTATCAGTAATTAAGAGTTTCTATAAAATTCTTTTGGAATAAATTTTCAGATTCAGGAAAAACAAAAGGCTGATTAATGGCATATTCCTGCTAAATGTCAGGAAAACAAAACATATGCTCTCTGTCAGTAAATCAAAATTACTGGTAGTCCTAGAAGAATGCATAATCAAAAGAGTTGGTAACGTAATGTTAAATAATTCTTTATATTTGAATTATTTAAGATAAATTATTGATCTTTACTGACCATGGAAATTATATTATTTGAGTTGAAAGGTTGAGGTTTAAGGGTTCTACTCGTAGGTCTAATTTATGTTCCCATAATTTAATAGTTAATTGCTGATTATGGATGAGCATGTCATAACACTGTATTATCTCTCTTTTTTAATAAAATTATATAAGGTTTTGCTTAGCAAGGAAAAGGCAATTTATATGTAGTGTTGTTACTCATCACACAGATGTTCTAATGACTTCCTTCAAACAGAATACAATTTTTTTATTAATATATATAGAGAGAGATGATTATGACATATAAATTTACTGTATTATTACTCCATTCAATGAATATCTATCAAGCCCCTAAACACTGAGCAAAACGTTGAAGGGTATTTGGGATAATAAAGACATTGTCCTTGCTCTTGAGTGGGAGATGGGCTGGATGGTGAGCCGAGTTGCTTAGAACTGGGTGTTATAACATGAAGGTCAATGGTTCAGATTTCCCAGATCCCTGTACTGGCCAGCTGCCAAAAAAAAAAAAAATAATAATAATAATAAAAATAAAAGAGATGGGAGACAGCTATTATAACCCCGAAGTTAGTTGTCCCTCTATCATCTTGCTCAGCACCACCGCTAATATTAATCTGTCTTTCTCCTCACTATCCAGATTCAGAACTCAGCATCTTCTTTCACTGTCCATACAGAAATAACTTTCACAAAAATACTGTGAAAAATGTAGACTTTGCTGATCATTTCAGAAGACAGTGAAGAGTAATGGTTAAGAGCATGGTTTAAATCCTGGCTCTGAAGCTTCCCGGCTATGAGTTGCTGGGTAAGCAATTTAGATCCTGTGCCTTAGCTTCCCCATCTATAAAGCAGGGGTAATAATAGTACTTACAGGGTGTGGTAAGGATTAAACAAGTTAATGTGTGTAGAGTTCCTTCTGTAAGTGAGTACTGTAGAAAGAAACATAGTTATAATTTTTAAAGGGTTGGCAATGAAAAGGGTTTTCATTACATACCACATAGGTAGAAAAACAACTCTAAAATTCCAATTCGATGTTTCTGTGCTCTCCAGAAGTCTCCTCTCTATCGCCTGGCATCAGAGTTGGGTTAGGATTGGGGATAAGTCCTCTAGTTTATTCTCTCACATAAGCCTAGTCTCCCAGGAGTAGATTAATGAGTTAGAGGGGCCTATAGATCACCTAAAGGGAAATTCAAATACAGGTCAAAGGATAGTTAAAGAGGCCACGACTAAATATATAAATGTGGTAATAATTTGTGTGGAAAAATTGGAGAAATCTCAACAGTGACAGTGAAGAGAAAGGATGAGCAGGCAAAAGGAGAAGAGGCTGGGAAAAACCTCTAAAGATAACCAAATTAGTAAAATTTTAAACATGAAATCTGTACTTCCAACATAAGATGCCAGACTAAGCACACTCTATTTAAGAAAGTTCATTAAAATTATAGTAAAAGATGTAAACCTACAACAATGGAAAGAAAGTGTGGTGGGTATCAGAGGATGCAGAAGGCAAACTCTTGAAAAAGTGCTGACAAGTGCAGCTGAGCTTAAAATCCTCATGGAGAGGCTGCAGCAGAGGAGCGAAGAGAAGCTAGACTGACCAGCAGACCCTGGGGACATGCTGGGTTCCTGACCATCAGGCCAGATGCGTTAGACAGTAGGTTGGAAAAAGTAGGGCTGAAAGTCGGAAGTAATTATAGGTTCTATATGAAAATTTTGACAATTGATCCCAGAGGACAGTGGAGCATTCCTTCACAGTTGAGGGAAAATGCCATTAACCTAAAATTCTATACCTAAAACATTATTCCCTGTTAGAATTGAATATAGACATTTTGTAAACATGCCATGGGTGAAAAAGTTTGTTTCTCGCATACCTTTTCTAAAGGAATTATTTGAGGATGTGTTCCAAGAAAGCAAAGAACTAAACTAGGATAGAGTAAACTACGGGATTCAGAAAACTGTGTAACCAACTCAGGGGGGCAGTAGAAAGAAGCTCTAGGGTGAGAGCGAGGCAGCAGGGCCCGTGTGGGGAGACTGGACAGGAGAAGAGGCTGAAGGGACGGCCAGAGACCAGATGGTGTGAGAGAGTGCTGGAAGAACGGAAGGATAAGCAAATGGCGGAGTGCGCAGAGGATGAGAGGAGTGATGAGGAACTCCAGGTCAAAATGAAAACCAGAGCAAGAAAATCATGGCCTGAATATGAAGCAAACGCACTAGGATGCCTCATAAAGATGAATAAACTGGGTCCAAACAATAGATAGAATGTGCAAGAAGCTGGAAGATAAAGGAAAACATTCACACATGGAAGAGTAAAATATTTATATAATAAATTCATGGTGCAAAAGCATAGCATCTTGGTCCATTTTGTGTTGCTGTATCAGAATACCACAGACCGGGTAATTTACAATGAACAGAAAATTATTCAGCTCATAGTTCTGGAGGCTGGAAAGTCAAAGAGCATGGAGTTGATGAACACTACTTGGCACAATGATCAATATTTACACCATCAAACGATGTAAATAATATCAGTTGGTTCTTTAACTTATGGAATCAACCTGTATACAAACACTGAAAACTTTATTTAGGCATGTAAAAAATTTAAAAGTTCTGAACCCTGACAATATAAAAGTAAGGATTTGGATACAACATTGAGAAGTGGAGGGAAGGATATAGATGACAACATAGTTACTTTACAGAGGGGGCAATAAAGGAAACTAATAGAAGGGCCAATATTATTGATGCAGATCTGCTAGCGAGGGAGGGAAGAAGAGAAAGCATTACAGATAAACTAGATCATCATCAAGCAGTGATGGAGTCAACAGATAAAAGCCGAAGCTGAATATTCAAAAACGAGCTGTATAAATGTAACAGAGGCTTCTAGTTAACTATTTAATATTCATCCTCCCCTTTGTTATACAATAAAAATGAATCAGGGCACATGGCCACCCAGCTAAAACTACATTTTCCTTGCAGTTGGGTATGGCCAACAAGGATGGGAGCTGAAGAAAAGTGTTCGAACTTCAGATCAGGTCCTTAAAATATGAAAAGCATGGCGCTTGCTCTACCTCCCTAGGCTGGAATGCAGCTGAGGCAGAGAGTCTGTTAAGCACGTGGAAAAGGGCCACCTCTCACAGAGGCCAGAGCAGCAAGACAGAAGGAGCCTGGGTCCCAGCACTATCAGAGTGCTCTAAATTGCCTACTAGGGCCATGTGAGAGGAAAATAACTTCTGCCATGCTAACACCACTGTATTTGGGGGGTTGGTGTTAGAATAGCCTGACTTGTATCTGACTCCTACGAGTAATTATCTGGAGACATAAAGGTAAACATGTAAGACTTAAAACAGAAATGATTGAAAGTTTTATTCTGGAAACTAGAATCAGGTGGTGTAGCACTTGAACAGAAGATAAACATTGCTTTTCATTACAAAGCTATGTTATTTAATTTTTAAGCATGTGCTTGCACTATTTTGATGAAATGAAAGGTCATTTGTTAAGTAGAAGAAGATAGGACATATACAGTAGCAAAATGAAAATAGCCCATTCTTTCTCCACTGTGAGAAAACAACTTGGTGATTTACTTTAAGCTACTTTTCTACACACATTTTTTCTTTGTTTGATTGAAAGTCTACATTTGACATTAAAATTTTTTACCTACATTATTGTACATATGTTATTTTATTTATTTACTTATATTTTTGGTGGCTGGCCAGTGTAGGTATTGAACCCTGGCCCTTGGTGTTATCAGTACCATGCTCAAGCCAACTGAGCTAACCAGACAGCCCCCATATATATTATTTCAAGTGAACTCCGGCTCCTGTGTGGAGATTGGACTCTAGGAGGCAAGATGAAAAGGGACATGACCAGTTAGGAAGTTATTGTAGCTGTCCTGGCAGGAATTAATGGTGGCTTGTACTTGGATAATAATAATAATAGAAATGATGAAGGAGTTAGGATTCTGGATACAGTTTGAAGTTCGGTGCCAAAAGAGTTTGTGTGTGGAGAGCAGGTGGGGCATGAGGAAAGGGAAGAGCTATTGGGTGACTGGGAAGGGAATGATGCTAAATAGTAAGGGAGGAATAGATTTCAGGTAGGAAATCAAGAATTCTGTTTTAGATACATTAAGTGTCAAATACCCATTACACATCTAAGTGAAAATATTGACTATCAGTTGTATATAATAAATCCAAGCTCCAGAAGAGCTTAGAATTTGATGCGTACACACACACACACACACACACACACACACACACACACGCACACGCACACGCACACGCACACACACACACACACACAATACAGAATATATATATTTCAAAGATCCTCGGTCTATTAAAAAAGATCCTATATATGTATACATGTACGTTTATTTTTTATTTTATTTTTTTCCCCAAAGATCCATACCAGGTCGTTCACCTTTCGGGAACATTCTAAAAGCCATTAATTCTCCTCTGTACTGGAACACCTACACAAGGTTTTCTTAGCCAGACTCAGAAAAAAGCCTCTTTTCCTCATTTCCCTGCACTCACATTAGGCGACAGGTAGTTTTTGTTTTTTTTTTCATTTTCTTTTTTGTGACCGGTAAGGGGATCGCAACCCTTGGCTTGGTGTCGCACGCACCGCGCTCAGCCAGTGAGCGCACCGGCCATCCGCATATAGGATTCGAACCCGCGGCTAGAGCGCCACCGCGCTCCCAGTCGCTGCTCTCTCCGGAGCGGGCCACGGGCCGACCCAAGCAAGCAGGTAGTTTAAATCACGTAGTAAAAGAGGGTGGAGTCAAAACGCTGTGATCCACAAGAACAAATGGGACGTCAAGTCGGTTCACCATTGGCAAACGGGGGGTTTAAATAACTCAATGAAGAAAAAGCAAGTTCTCAAAAAGAGGCCGACCCCCGACTCGGTGGGAAGTCGCCCGAAGGCAGTGGGAGGGGCCTGCGCCCGCCCCGCCCCTCTCCTGGGGACGCGCGACGTTTACACTCCTGACAGCGCCGGCGGCGGAGGAGGAGCGGGAGCCGCTGGAGGAGGAGCGGGAGCGGTTGGAGGAGGAGCGGGAGCGGTTGGAGGAGGAGCGGGAGCCGCTGGAGGAGGAGCGGGAACCGTTGGAGGAGGAGCGGGAACCGTTGGAGGAGGAGCGGGAACCGTTGGAGGAGGAGCGGGAGCCGTTGTAGGAGGAGCGGGAGCGGTTGGAGGAGGAGCGGGAGCCGCTGGAGGAGGAGCGGGAACCGTTGGAGGAGGAGCGGGAGCCGTTGGAGGAGGAGCGGGAGCGGTTGGAGGAGGAGCGGGAGCCGTTGGAGGAGGAGCGGGAGCGGTTGGAGGAGGAGCGGGAGCCGTTGGAGGAGGAGCGGGAGCCGTTGGAGGAGGAGCGGGAGCCGTTGGAGGAGGAGCGGGAACCGTTGGAGGAGGAGCGGGAACCGTTGGAGGAGGAGCGGGAGCCGTTGGAGGAGGAGCGGGAGCCGTTGGAGGACGCGCGCGCCTCCTCGTCGCAGGGTGGGTGCCCGCGCCTGCAGCGTCCGCCGGACGGCGCGGCGGGAGGTGGCCGATCGGCTCCCGGCCTCGCTGCCCAGCCCAGCCCCCGGCCCAGCGGGCCTTTCCGCCGCCGCGCCTGGACGAACCGCCCGCCCGCTCCGGCTCCGTCGCGGGCGGGAGAACGGAAAACTCCCAACTTCCTGGTGAGTCGCTGCCGCCGCGGGCGCGGGCGCCTAGGCCGACTGGCCCCTGCCAGGCGGGGCTGCTTGCGGGAGTCGGGCCGGGAGACGGAGGTCGGGACCCCGCAGGGCGGCCTCCAGGATCCCCGCGCCAGTGGGATGTGGGGCGGGGCGCGCCGAGCTCGGGCCGGCTGAGGGTTCGGGTCTGATCGTTGGCAGTGGTTGGCGCGGGCGGCAGGAACCTCATGCCGGGTACCGATTCTGTCGCCCCGAGCCGGTCGTGGGCACCGCGGAGGTGGCAACAGGTCCTTGCTGTCAGGACCCGAGGAACTTCAGTGAAGTCCCGCCCTCGGCGGATGCTGATTGGTGGCCTGTGGTATTTATCCTCGTGGATTGGTTGAGTCCATCTGTCAGGATTCGGCAGCAGCCCGACTTAGAAAAGTGAAGTTCACTGGGAGAGAGAGAGAGTGGTGGCAGCCAGGGACATAGAGGAGGATCTGAAGTGGCTGGAGAAGTACAGGGAGGGTGACAGACCTTCTGGACAATGACCTTTAGAGAGACTCGGGATTAGAAAATGTCAGAGAGAGGAATTGATTGGGAGTTAATGGCGAACATCCGTGCTGATGGGGGCAATGGAAAAGAAATAAATGGAACTTGAGGCCAAAGTCAGGGAGAGGAAGGGGACCCAAAGGAAAAAGAAAAGTAAGACCACGTGGCTTCAGAGAAGCGTTAGGCAGCGAACACAAACTAGAGGATGCGGCAGTGAGGTCTTAGAACGCCCGTTGCCTCTCTTTTATGCTGTAGACTTTGGGAAACGTATCAATAAATGAATCCTGTTCTCCCATAGCTGTAGTCCTTGTTAGGTATAAATACTAAAAATATCTAGGATCCTGCTGTTCTCTGCACGGGTGGCCCAGAGCCCACGTCAGGAACTCCAGAGGCCTCTGTCCCTGCTCCTTCCCAACGGTGGCCTGTGCTGCTGGTGTGTGCACCTCTGGTCTGGAAGGCAGCTGACTGCAGGGCTGTGCTTGCAGCTTGAATGTGAGAGCTGTGGTGTTCACGTGGAAACCCAAGAGGATCTTTGACTTGTGGAGTGGAGCCGGGGTGGGAAGAGAAGGGGAGATCGTGTGCAGGCTGTGGTCCTCACATTATGGCCCAGCCTGGAACTGCAGGGTGTCTAAAACTTCTAAACTTGAAACTGACTTTCCAGGTAATTAGGAAGGAAAGTTGTAGGAGTGAGCAGGACTGAAGCCATGTTGGGAACTAAAACTGCATGGGTTTTAAAAGATTTGAATAGGAAACGGATTTTTTTTTTTTTCCCTTGGACTTCATTTCTCTGAGTTCTCTCTTTCCCCATGGTTATTTGATATTTTGAACCTCGGTTATGGGGCAAGATGACATTATTTACATGGACGTGAAGCTGTTCTTCGGTCGACCTAGAGCTGCAGAATTGCATGTGCTATCCAAGGAAGACTCACTAAAGCTATGCTGAATCCATCCCTCCAACAGGACCCTGAGATAACAGCAAGGACGGGAGCAGAAAGCAGACGGAGGCTGGCTGAGACTGCACCTGGTTCCTTGCACGTGCCCCTCCCTCCTGCTTTTCATTTTTCATACTCCATTCCCTCCGCTCCCCCTTAAAGTCCCCTGAAACCCTAAAGTGGTAGACAGTTCTAGTCTGTCTCCTTAGACATCTGATAATGAACTTCCTGCCTCGCACCAACATTTGGGACTCACCAGTCTTTTGTTTCTGATTGGTGAGCAAGCGGTGGGACCTGGATGCCAGGAACATACTTGTAAAGGTAGGAGGATAGGACATATTTGATTGAACTATTTGCAGCTCAAGATGGGGCTTATAGGACTTGAGCTTGTGTTAGTTGATTGGGAGAGGGTTCAAGGAAGGGGTGGTTTTGTTCTAGACTGGGTGCTGTCAAAAAGCAAGAGCAATTCTATGATTATCTTAATTTTTACTTAGAAGCAGGCCAAATAGTGCAAGAAAGGGAGACATCTGGCCATTTTGTGGTTTGGACAAAGTTCTTGTTTTTGTCTGTTCTTAGACAATTAGAGAATGGTCTTGGTATTTGTCTTGCTCCAGAAAGGTAACACAGAGAGTGTTCTGGGACATGGTTTATGTTCAGTAGGAGAACTCCATGGCCTGGCTCAGCTATGGTGGTCAGGGGCTGCTTTTTTCTTTCTCAAAGTTCACATTATAATCACTTGTTTTGTTACTTTTTTTCTTTCTTTCTTTTTTTTAAAAGATGATCGGTAAGGGGATCTTAACCCTTGACTTGGTGCTGTCAGCACCACACTCTCCCGACTGAACCACAGGCTGGCCCTTGTTTTGTTTCTTTTAATCAAATATCTTCTGTGTTAGTTCATTCCTGTTGCTTATAACAAAATACTTGAAAGTGGGTGATTTGGAAAGAAAACAAAATCTATTGCTTACAGTTTCTGAGGCTGGGAAGTCCAAAGTCTTTCTGGTGGTGGTGACAGTGACCCCGGGGTCTCACATTGCAAGATGGTGGAAGCTGAGAGAGCAAGACAGAGAAAGACAGGCCCTCCTCTTCTTTTAAAGTCCTCAGAACCACACCCCTGTCCACGATTTTTAATCCATTTGCTCCTGCATGGTCCTACAATCCAATCACCTCATCAAGGCTCCACCTTTCAGCTACCATAATAGTCCCACCCTCTTAACAGTCACAGTGGGGGTAAGTTTCTTTCTTTTTTCTTTTTTTTTTAACACCAACCAGGAGTTTAATATAAATACAACCAGCATAGAGAAACTGAAAACTATACATCAGCCAAACCCAGATGCCAAGAAGTGGAGATGACGGCAGGATTTCTGACCCTTTGGTTCAGCCAGCCCCGCAAATAAAATCCAACCAAAAGAAATCAAGAAAATAACCATGATTCCTACTGAGCTGTGGGAGAAAGAGGGGTGACGGGACAAAGGTAGGTGTGGGTGTCACCATGGGGTCAGGTCTGACCCTGGGCTGGGAGGGGGAGGGCAAGGTCCTTCACCAAAACATAAGCCAAACCCGAGCCACCCAGGTGCTATGAGGCCCTGCCCTAGCAGGGAGGCTGTGTCACACATGCAGCAGGACCCCGCCCCTCCCCCAATGGGATCAGACAGTGGCCACCCAGGCCTGCTGGGCTGGAGGACTGACACAGGCTCTTCCTCCTTGTTTAGGCTGCCTGTGGTGAGAGGACGGGGTCACTGCTTAAGGATGGCACCTGGCTCAGCCCCAGCAGACCACAAGAAGCCGGCCCCAGACTCACTCAGTGCCTCCAGCAGCTGTGCGGACGCCGCATCCTTGGCTACATCATGCCCGTCCTGCCCATCTGCGGCCAGCGCAACCCAAATAAGGCCACTGAAAGGCACTGGATGACCAGGGATCACCACCTGGTACCAGAAGTGGTGCCAGCCAGCAGGTCCTGTGCCCAAACACTTGGTGAGGAACACCGGGCTGCCCAGCCTCATTTGTTAGCACAGTAGCTGGAGGGCAGCCCAAGCCCCTTGGGACCCTAGCCTGTCCCTAGCCAAGGCCAATCGGCTGCCCTGCGGCTGTAGGCACCGCAGTGAGGGACCCGCAAGCTGTTGGCGGAGTCGCTGCTTCGGGTCTGGCTTGAGCCACTCCACAGCCACCTGCCCTCCACAGAGGCTGACAACCCTCCCACCAGGGCCTTTGGGGCTATGGCCGCCGGTGGCGGTGCGCTGCGAGCGGAACTTGAGCAGCGCGATCTGCGCGGGCGCCGCCGGGGCTGGGCAGCGGCAGCGCCTCCTGCAGGCCGGGCCGGAGGCTGCAGCGCGAGCAGCAGCGGCGGCGGCTCCGGTCGGCGGCGACCCGTCCACGCGCAGCTCGCTCTTCTCGCCGCAGCGGGCGGCTGTGCAGCGGGGCCATGGCGGCCTGCGCGCCGCGCCGCGAGCAGCAGCGGTCGTCGGGAAGCCGCGGTTCAGGCCGCCGAAGGTCATCGGGAGGTGGATCTCGTAGGCGGCCCGCGCGCTGCCACAGTGGGATCCCCTGGTGCTCGGAGACGTCCTGGGGCAGCCGCCCGAGAGCACCTCCGAGCCGGCCGGCGGCGGGCTGCTCACCCGGCCTGGGGCTGGCCCGCCGTCCTTCCTCTGCCCCTCCACCTGCACCAGGCGGACGCCCCTCTCCCTGACCCGCGCCTCCAACGCCGCCTCGTTCTCTAGATTCACCTGCTCACCCCGGAGCTCACACGCCGGCTTGGACTTGTAAGTTTCTACTACAGAAAACCTGGGGAGTACAAGTCAAGCCTCAATGAGTTTGGGGGGACACAATTCAATCCACTACGCTTTCCCCCTACTTTAAAAAAAAATGATTTTTTGAAAACCAGGTCAGTTGTCTTATTTTAAAAAATGTCATATTCTGGAGCAATCTGATTATTTCTTTGTGATGGCATTTAACTTGTTCCAATAAGCTGAACATAGGTCTAACGGCTTAGAATGGTTAAATAAAACTTTTTTCTGGCAAGAATACAGTCTGGACGATGTCAGGAGGTGAATACATCCTGGCAAGAGGTATGGAATACAATAGTAGATTGCCTCAGTGCTAGTGATGTTAAATTTGTTTAATTTATTATTATTTTTTAGTGATGTTAAATTTCATAACCTGGTTAAAGTTGAAGGCAAACTTCTTCATTATAAAGGATGGTCAGTGAGCCAGCCATTTGTCTGTGGGTACTTTGGTGCTATGCAAGTATCTGCTTCCCAAGACCCTCTTTCCAGCTTCAATTATCCAAACCTAAGTCGATGACTTTATTGTTCATTCTACATTTATTAGATGGCACTTTTTTCTTTTTTGGCTGGCCAGTACCGGGATCTGAACCCATGAACTTGGTGTTACAAGGCTGTGCTCTAAACAACTGAGCTAACCAGCCAGCCCCCTAGATGTCATTTTTCTATAAGCAATTTTCTCTTCTCATCTGGGGATAAACTGCAGTTCCTCCTAAAACAGGGCATACTTCATCATTTTCCCTTTCAATGTTGAATTTATTATGTTTCTTAAATGTTTCTTTTCTTTTCCTTTTTTCAATGCTGGATTTTAAAGTAAGAATTAGCCATATGAGTCATCTCAAATCATGACAAATAAGTGTTTTGCCCCCTTCGTTTCCAGTATCATTAAGGATTCATGGATTTTTTTTTTCAATGTTTTATAAAAAGTTATTACTCTCCTTTCTTCGTGATGCTCAAATTGTCCCAAATTTGGGCAGTGGGAACTCCTTCAAGTTGGCTATGTAACTGCAGACAAGAGACTTAAGTCTATGACTTGACAGAATCCATCTTTTAGGGCCACGGATCAGATCCAGCCTCCTGTCTGTTCTGGTAAATACAGTTTCCTTAGAACACAGCCATGCCCACTTCATTCACATATTTTCTCTGGCTGCTTTTTACACTCTAAAGGCAACAGAAACCACATGGACCAAAAATCCTAGAAGATTTTCTATGGGGCCTTTTACAGTAAAAGCTTGCCAACCCCTATTCTAGAGGCAATTGATAACATGATATTCTGTGCAAAGGGCTGTTTGTCAGATTACTCTTGTTATTTGATAATTTAAACTATTTTAAATTTATTTTTCTAATTGTTGCTTAGATAGAGAAATACATTTGATTTTTGTATAGATTTTGTAGCCAGTGAATTTGTTAACTGATTTATTAATTCTAATAATCTATCTGTTGAATTTTTTGGATATTATATGATTATGTTATATACATATAATTTTATTTTTTCCCTTCTAATCCTTATACGTTTTACTTTTTATTTATTGCCCTAGCTAGAACCACCAGTACACGTGAAATAGAAGTGCTGAAAACCAGTATCCCGTCTCTTTCATAATATCAGGTAGAAAATTTTAATTACTTTAAGTACAAAACTTTCAGGGAAATACCTTCGTATATTAAAAGGATACTTAATTCTTGGAAATATTTTCTCTTTAAATATTTTTCTGGGGCTGGCCAGTTGGCTCAGTTAGTTAGAGCATTCTGTTGCTAACACCAAGGTTAAGAGTTCGGACCCCACTACGTGGCAGCTGCCAAAACAGAAACAAAAACCAACTTTTTGGAGTATAAAATTTTGTGTTTTATTATAATATCATCTTTTTTACTTAATATAGTCTAAGCATTGTCATTAAGTATTATGTTGTTTTTCTTCTACAAGATTTTAATACCTACGTGGTATTCCGTCACAGGCTTAGTTAGACATTAAACCATTTCATCAATCTCCTATTGGAATTTTCTATTCTCTCCAAGTCTGTGACAAATTAACCGCTTCCCTATTCTCTCTCTCTCTCTCTGCTTTTCCTGTGTCTGGTTAGTACGGGGATCCCAACCCATGGCTTAGTTGGTGTTCTAAGACTGTGCTCTAACCAACGGAGCTAACTGGCCAGCCCTCCTGTTCTCTTTCACAATGACCACTTCTATTTATAGATACTCAGTATGTAGGAACGATTCTACGTGTCATCTGGACAACAAAGCTAAATGAGCCCTCAAGAAGTGTACAGTTTGGTTAGAAACTGTTGACACACAGGGAATAGGAAGGGCAAGGGCAGAGGAAGGGCAGGATTGGCACCTTTTGGAACAGAGAGGAGCTAGGAGGAGTGTAATGTGTCCTGTCCTGTCAGGGACAGGTCACCCGGGTTTGAAGACCAGGGTAAGGATTTGGGAGTTTATCCCAAGAGCAATTGAGAAGTGGGGGGATGGCATGACACAACTGGCATTTTAAAAAATGCCTCTTGTTGGCTCCTTTTTAATCTTCAGCTTTCTGTGACCCCTTAATTGATCTATCAGCCAATGTCACCAGTTAGTCTTTGGCCACCCTACCCTCTCACCTCAAAATTGATCTGCACATAATGACACAGCCCAGTAAGACATACTTCTTGCATTAAATCATGAAAGAAGGTGTGGAAACTTACTGGAAGTTTCTCAGGAAGGAAGAGGAGAGGCTCACACTATACGTGGCAGCCAAAACTGAATCTTTGAATGTTCTCCCCCAACCCCTGCCCCAAAGCTCCACTACATACATCAGTGGCCTCAAATCATTTTTTTCTCACCCAAAACTGAAAA
The DNA here is from genome assembly GCF_027409185.1 of Cynocephalus volans. Taxonomy (NCBI): domain Eukaryota; kingdom Metazoa; phylum Chordata; class Mammalia; order Dermoptera; family Cynocephalidae; genus Cynocephalus; species Cynocephalus volans. The sequence goes on along the minus strand of NC_084464.1, from coordinate 6,774,802 downwards.
CGTCCACCTTTCTCCATACCCCGCCCCTCTTATCCCCAGCCTCAGTTCTTGCCTTCTGTATCCCTGCAGCCCTTTATGTAGGAGGGATCTTGTCCTCTTGTCAATTTCCCCTGTTTTCAATGTTTGTCTGGGTGGGGGAGAAGGGGAGAGGAAGGTCCACAGAAGGGCGGACAAAGATGTGCTGGGAAGTATAGCCGTGATTCTTGGTTTGCTCTGGGCAATGGTTTATTTTGATTTTCAGTTAATATCTGGTGTTGGTATTCATCTTTTGAATTATAAACACGTCGTACTCAGATTACCATCTGATAGTTTTATTACAATAAAGAAAGTTATTTTTTGGTTTGCTTTTGGCAGCTGGCCGATGTGAGGATCCAAACCCTTCATCTTGGTGTTACAGGTGGGCTTTAACCACCAAGCTAACTGGCCAATGAGAAAGTTATTTTGTATGGTACTTTAAGGACACCCAAGTGAGGCTCCTCTTAAGGTTGAGCAGCATGAGTCTGAGCGCCTTGGTCCACTGCTCCTCTGTGTTCCAAAGGGTGGTGATGGAGCAGCATTCCCTGCTGCCCCCAGCGTCCTCCAGCAGGCCTTTGCCCATGTGGCTCTTGTAGGGCAGGCAGAGGCCCTGCTCACCCTTCCCAGCCTCTTCCTTGAACTGCTGCATGCCGTCCAGGAAGGCCTGCATGGCATGGTCAAGTCTATTACTCAAGGACTCACCCCACCCATATAACAGAACAGGGGCAGCTAAGTGGAGCCATCTGTTAAGGACTTCAGATAGGAGTGGTTTCTACAGGGGACCATCCTGTACCTCTGAAACGGCAGCCCAATCTCATAGGAAAGGGCAAGCAGCAGCAATGCCGTCTGTCTCCAGGCAGCATTAATCTCATTCCAGTGCACGGGAACAGTGGGGGAGAACCAAGTCTGAAGTTATTGATGACGCCCAAGGGGCCCTCCTCCCAGATCTTAAATGTGGCAATGAAGAGGTTGGTTTTCTTCAGCCAGTGCAGCTGCCCATGGGCGTGGTGCAGCTGGTTCTCCACGATCCTCAGCTCATCCTACAGTCCCAGCTGTTGCCACTCCAGTGCCCTGCAGTCCCTCTGGACCCACCGCTCCCACTGTTGCAGCTCTGCAGTCTCGGCCTGGGCTGCCTGCAGCTCCGCAGCCGCCCTTGCAAGGTTCACGTCCACATCCTCCAGCTCCTGGGCCAGCCTTGCCTCCTCCCGTTCCAGGTCCCCCAGCTCTGTCTGCAGCTCCTCCTGCCCCACCTGCTCGCTGGTGTCCAGGCAGTGCCTGTAGTCCTGGCTCTCAAGCTGTTTCAGACTCCGGGTTATCCGACGGAATAATGCCCCTTTCTCTGATCATGAAAAATTTTCCAATCTGGGGTTTGTCTTTTAAGCTTTGGACATTATTCTTGGTTTGTTTTGGCCAGGAAAAGTCAGTCTTTTCCTCTGTGGCATCTGGCTCTCCAGTCATTCAAAAGTAGTTCCTATTTCAAGATTAGGGCAATAATATCTATCGGGGCTTTGTGTCTCTACATATAGTCTTTGATTTTCCTGTAAGTTTCCTCTTACTAGAAACATAAAATAAAAATTAATCCGTTCCTTCTCATATTATGTGGCCAGATACAAAAGGCCACATAACTGTACTGATAGGAACAATCCACGATAGGTAAATTCACACACAGAGAAATTGGAGTGGTTGTCAGGGACTAGGAGAGGCGGGATGGGGAGCGACAGCTTAATGGCTGCAGAGCTGATGAAGCTGTTCTCTCACTAGACAGAGGTGAGGGCTGCAGCACATGAGAAATGTACTTCATGCCACTGAATTGTAATTTTGAAAATATTAAAACACTTTATTTTATACAAGGGATATAAGTCAAGAAAAAATGATAAAATTTGGGAGATCCAGGACAAAGACAAAAATGAGGACAAGCACAGTGGCAGGGAAGGGGAAGGACAGCTCTGGAGTGGGGACTGGTGAGGGTGTTTGTGGGAGCTCTGGAGCCAGGGCTTCCCAGCCCAGCCCCCTCCCCAAACCCTTCTACTTCTTTTGATGTTTCAGGGGTGGTTAGGTGAGCTTGCTCTGGCTCTGTCTAGCTCTTGCTCGTGCTCTGGCTCGGGATCGGGATCGGGATCGGGATCGGGCTCTTGCTCTTCCTCTGGCTCTTGCTCGGGATCTTGCTCGTGCTCTTGCTCTTGCTCTGGATCTTGATCCTGCTCTTTCTTTTGCTCTGGCTTAGGCTCTGGATCTTGCTTTCGCTCTGGCTCTGGCAGTGGAGGTGGAGCTGGAGCTGAAGATGGCCTTAGCTCTTGGGACAGTTGTTCTGCCTGGTCAGAAGCTAGAACTGGAGTGACAACAATTGAAAATATCAACATGAGTTTCTATGTCTCTTCCAATGACAGTCTTTCTGAGAAGCCCAAGTCCAGAGACCCAGCCTCAGGAAGTCTCCCCACACTGCAGAACACTGCATGATTGTTCTGAGTACTCAGTGCCCCAGTCCGCAGCCTGCTTCTGGAAACTCTGCTCTGTGTGGCCCATCCCAGCCCCCTCCCCAAACCCTCACAGACACCCACCCTCTTCCTCCTCACCCTCAGTCTCCAGGTGCTCCAGCTTCTCCAGCAGTGCCAGAACAAGATCAGCCTTTCACTCCACCTCTGAACCTGGCATATTGACATGTACATAGGCCAGCAGAGTCTTCAAACAATGAAATTCGGGGTTCTCATGGAAATCAATGTAACAGAATTCCAGCCAGATCTCTAGGATGGAGGACATGGCACTGGGGGAGAAAGGTGGGCAGCAGCATCAGAGGCCTAGCCTATCCCTCTATGCTGCCCTCCCAGGGCTCCCCTGAGTGAGCTGCAGTCTTGTACCCTGTGCCCCTGCCTGACCATAGACCAGCCCCTCCAACGTCCACCCCCAGTATAGCAGCCCTGGCAGAGATGGTCCTGGAAACCAAGGAGGGGCTGGCAAAAGCCTCTGTGGGGGGGAGCCTTCAATCACTGGTGTGACCAACTTTCCCTTCTTCAGGGAAACCTGACACCCTCCTCTGTCTGGGTCCCTGCCCCGTCCCTATTGGAATGACCTGTCCATCAGGGCAGGAGGGTGCTGTCTGCTCTGGGCATTACTCGCTGGCACACAGGAGTTGTCCAGGAATATCTGATGAATGAGGAAACAGAGGGAGGCTCTGCTCCCCTGGCCTTCCCAGGGCCCTTGGAAAACCCCAAACTTGAGGTGACACGTGGATGTGCTGCCCAACTGTCCCCATCAAAATCTGCATCTCCTCTTTCCACTGACACTGATCTCTTGACCCTGACCACACTCTGCACCACCAGCACCAGCTGAGCATCCGCATGGGTGAGCATCCCCGAGTGTGAGCGGGATGCTCTGCACACCTGCTCTGGCTCAGCACGGGCTCTGGGGGTGTGGGCAGGGCTGGATGGGAGGGTTGGGGGCAGGTTCTCTCTGGGCTCACTCTGCTCTCCAGCCTCTCGCACACCCTACAGTGCCTGTGGCCCCCTCCCCAGCTCATCTTGACTCCTTTTCCTGCAGGAAAGCCTGTGCCCTGGACCCTGTAGCAGGAATCATAAGATGTGTGGCAGCCAGAGTTCTGCCAGCCCCCAATCCACAGGCCCCCACAGACCACACACAGTTCTGTGGAGATGGGAGCCCCGCCATCTGCACCCAAACCCCACTCACCATTTTAGCTGCTCCAGAGGTCCGCCATCCCCGTGACAATCAGAAATGATGCTTCTGTACCTAGAGGAGACCAGGATGGTGTCACATCTATCATATGGTGGCACTACCTGCTTCTCATGTATATTGTGGTTGTCTGACCTCTGACTAGAATGGAAGCCCAGGAGGGCAGGAAATGTAGTCTCCTCGGTTCATTGGAATATGGTCAGTGCCTAGAAAGTCACTGCACATAGTGTGACTTCAGATATGTTTTTTGAAGTAATGAACCCCACCCAACTCCTCCCAAGATATCTGGGTGCACCTGAAGCCCCTCTGCCAGCCTCCAGTCTCCCTGCTTTGAATGCACCCAGAAGCCTACAGATAGAATCTCAAATGTGAAAAGAGTGAAGCCCAAGTCAATGAGGTCAGTGAGGGTGTGACAGAGACTTCTTCGTGGGGGGGGCAGGAATCCTGAATGAGGACGACCATGGCCCCTCCAGTAGAACTTTCCACAGGGCTGGTCTCAGGAGCAGCACTTTCCATGGGGGACCCACTGGAGCTTGTTCCTGTTACCACCCACTGAACACAGGTGGAAACTGAGGCTTAGAAGGGTGTGGTGACAGTCCCAAGACTCACAGCTGGGAGTCGGCTTAGTGACACTGTGTGATCGAGGGGCAGAGTGCTCTCCCGAGGAAAAGCAGGTGCAGCACCTGCTGGGGAGTGGCAAAGTTCCTGTAGCTCAGGAGAAATGTGTGGACGTACGAGTGGTTGCCACACATGACAGCGGGCACCAGGTGCTCCACCCACTTCTGCAGGGTGCCTGCGGAGACAGTCCACAACATGTGGGTGGCATCCAGGCTCAGGAAATACTTGTCTTCACTCTAGGAGAGGAGAGGGGAGAGATGCACAGTGACAGCACCGTGAACCCCCAGGAGGGAAGGGGCTGGAGGCCAGTCTTAACCCCAGGGAGGACATGAGAAGACAGCCTGAGGGCCCAGGTTTCATGTACAGGGTGGTGGTTGCCACCCCCGCAGTCCCCTTTCACCCTCCAGCCCTGACCTGAGGTGTGAACTCACCAGGACCAGTAGGTTTATAAACCCCCCACCCTCTGCCCCCTACCCAGGGAGTGTGTCCCATGTCCCCATGTCCCCCCCCACACAGGAGAAGGGTGTGCGGTCACCCAGGGAGGCTCACAGTGCTGGCCTGGCCTGGCCCCCCCTGTCCTGGGACACCTGACATTACCTTTGGGGACCTTGTGCCAAATGACCACAGGAGTCCAGGGCGAGGTCTGACCCAGCGCCGGAAGCATCCGACAAACCTCTCAGCCCAGGGCTGCCTGGGGCTACCGCCCCGGGAACTCGGGATACAGCACAACATCTCACTCTGCCTGTGGCCAAGTGAGCTGGGGAAGGGGCTGTGTATAGAATGTGGGTGCCAGGTTACCGAGTTCCAAGTTCAGTTGGGGTCTGTCGTCAAGGAAGTGAGGTCACTTCCTAGTACCTCATTTCCTGAACCTCTCCTCTGTGTACAAGACTGCAAGTGCCCCTCTGGGTACCTGACTGCTGACCCTCCTTCCCCATGAACTCTCTCTATTGCCCACACTTCCACCAACACTGCCTGACCACACCCCTGTACAAGGCCTGGGTTCAGCCAGCTTCACAGCTCGGAGGAAATACATGTAGTTTCAGCCCCAGCTCCTCCTTCTTATCACTTATGTGACCCTGGACAAGCCACTGTGACTCTCCGGACCTCCCCAGTCTCCTCTTCTGCACAGTGGTTATCATTCTAGCATCTCCTTCCTTAGGATGTCATCAGGCATGTGTGAGCAAACATCTCTGATACCTATGACCGGTGTCACATGTAGCTAATGAACAAAACTAGAGACAAAATCCATGATGGTGTGTAAGGTAGCATGGAATACGACTAATGACAGGCGTATTTCCTGTCATATAATCTTGAGAGTGTTGCTTTTGCTCTTGGCCTGTTTTCCCTGTCTGCACCATGATTATTATTACCCCTTTTACGGATAAGCAAAGACGTACAGAGTCTGAGTGAAAACAGCCAGCTGCAGAGTGGCAGTCTTGTCAGTTACCAGTGACATCTTCTTGCATGATCTTTCTCTCCGGACTTTCTTCTTTCCAGATCCTGTTTGGGTGCACTAATCTGGTACAGGTGACTAATCATACCCATTTGCATACGGATCTTTCAAAGTTGCACAATCAGGTTTTACAAATGAGGAAACTGACAGATTTAACTAACTTCCTGGGCTCCGGGGGGCAGGCCCATCATTTGAACCTAGATCTGTGCAATTGAGAGAGAGATGAGGGAGAGGGGTTTGGGGGGCACTCAGCTCCTGGCTGAGGCTTGCCAAATATTATTACCACACCCAAGTCTGGCTGCCTCCCCCTAAATAAAAATAAATGACCCCAAAATTCAAATGTTGTTGAACATGGAAGTAAGACTTTATTCAGGAATATCAGTGACCTGATGAGACATGTTGGGCTGACCCATCTCTCTAGAAAGCCTGAAGGAGAGTGGCCAGGCTAAAGCCATCTCAGAGACTCAGGTTTACTGAGGTGTTTCTAAAGAGGGGGCTGAGAGAAAGGAATGTGGGACAGGAAAAGCAGGAGGGAGGGGACGTGAGCTACAGGAGGTCCGTGCAGGGAGCCAAGTGCACTTTCTCACCAAGGCTCCATCTGGCTTCTGCTCCTGCCCTTGCTGTTACCTCAGGTCCTGCTGGAGGGGTGGAATCCACATAGATTTACTGATGTCTCCCTTGATTTCTCAGGGTCTGGATAGTATGTGACTCCCAGCAAGTTTGCAGCTTCAGGCTGGCTGGAAACAACTTTACATTTATGTAAATGTCACCCCATAACCAAGGCTCAAAATATCAAATAACCATGGGAAAAGAGGGACCTCAGAGAAATGCATGCTAAGAATAAAAACTGAGTCTTTTAAAAATCTTTTAGAGTCTGTGAGGTTTTAGGTCCCAATATGGCTTCAGTCCTCATCACTCCAACATGATTACAACGCCCTGGCTCTTTCCTGAATGTCTCAACTACCCAAGACAGTGCTGGGCCAAGGTATTTGCTCAAAACATGCTTGTTGAATTGGTTTTACCAGATGTGGAAGTAGGATGGACAGAGCTCAGCCATAATTAGGGCATTTTTCCAACAGGTGGGAGGAGAAGACAGTGGTCATAGGGGGTAGTGTTTGTGCGTGTTGGTAGGGGTGGGGATGATGGGGGTGACGAGAATCTCAAGTGAAATGATTGTCAGGGACAGGGGTGGGTTTATTACTTTTACTCGGAGTTGCACCAAATTTTTGGTTCCTAAGGCCAATGGATCACTTCTATCCTTTAAAGGCAAGAAAGCCATAGTTTTAAGCATGGTCATAAGAATGAGCAGTTCTTGAGGTCTTTCTTGGTAAATAAGGGGTTTTGAGTCTCTGTTGTCAGGTTCACAGCCTAATGTTTTGTTTAAACTATATTTACAGTAAAGGGGTCCTAGAACTGTTTGGGGGTTGAGGGATAGGAGTAGAAGTGGGATAATATGTACGAGTGTCAGGGAGTTCTCTCGCATGAGGGATGGTTTGATGCTGTTGATGTGGTGTGTGAGAGCACCTCGTGTTGTGATTAGTATAAATAGGGTGTATAGTGCCGTGATTAGCATGTTGAGTCCTATGAGGAGATCATGTAGGCAACAAAGCAACAGAGGATCAGTTAATCTGTCAGATGGAGAGAACAAATCTGTGGTTACTAGAAGGGGGGAAGGAGAGGAGGGGAAGGGGGAAGGAGAGGAGGGGGAGGGGGGAAGTGAGGAGGGGGAGGGGGAAAGGAGAGGAGGGGAGGGGGAAGGAGAGGAGGGGGAGGAGGGAAGGAGAGGTGGGGGATGGGGAAGGAGAGGAGGGGGAGGGGGGAGATTGGTTAAGGGGCATAAAGAATAAGTATGATTTGTAACAATGAGAATGCTAAGGGAAAAAACCAACCCTAAATCACATTTCTGGGCATTTTGCCTAAAATCTTGGGCCAGTTCAGCTGACATCATCCTGCAGCAGATGCAGTGAGTGTGCACGCTGCTCAGTGATCTCTACTGCTCAGAAATACACAAAATTCCTCACGGAGTCCAGCCCCCAGTAGAAGCAGATAGGAGTCTGGGTCCAAATTCAGTTTCACCTGTGTTCTATTCAGATGGACGATGGTGACTCTAAGAATCCAAAAAAAGAAAACACCAAATTCTGGTTTTTGTAGGCCAAATTAAATTAGGTAATTGTTGTTATATGCTTAACTTTCTAACACTATCCTTTCTCTGTTCTTGAACTATTCTATTGCTGTAGGTAGAGTATTGTGATGGTTAATTTTATGTGTCAAATTGACTGGGCCACAGTGCACCGAGGTATTTGGTCAAACATTATTCTGGGTGTTTCTGTGGCAGTGCTTTTGGGTGAGATAACTATTTTAATTGATCAGCTGAGTAAAGCAGATTTCTCTCCCTAATGGGGATGAGCTTCATCGCAGGAGTTGAAAGCCTGAAAAGAACAAAAATCTGAACACTAGATTAATTATATCACGTTACAGTTTGCTGTCGGGGCTGTAACCAACAGTTGAGTGTCACATGGAAAGAGGGGGTTGGAGTGCTGGAGACAAAGCCAGAGATGTGCAGAGACCCAGGAGACCAAGAGAAAGGAGCAAACAAAGGGCCACAGGCAAAGCAATAAAAACCCATAACAGTTCAGGAGTAAGGATCTAAAATTGTTCTGGGAAAATAACATGAAAATTGATTAAAATGCTCTTTTAAGAGAAAACCCTATTTGTTTAATATCTTCATAGTGGTTCTCAGGTACCTCCTAGGAGGAGTTTGGGGAAGTCAGGGGGCCTATTTTAATGGCTGAAGGGCTCTACTGACTGTCAGCAGATGGATGTTCAATGTTTTGTAGAGTGGGGGACAGTCGCTCGCTATGAAGAATGAGCCCATCCATAATGCCAGTGGATCCTCCCTTAAGAAATATTAGCAAGAAACTTTCAGCTGATCACACTCTCGGTTAACCCAGAATTCAACTTTTTCCATATTCTCTCTGACTTCCTTATCCCTTTGGCAAGTAGATATATTAAATGGAATTGAAACTGTTTTTATATGTGTGTGCATATGACTGTATATGTGTCTGTGTGTTTAAAAAATTGCTCTCTGTTCCACTATGAGGTCAGAATTTGGAATTTTCTAAGGGTACTTTTTTTATTTTAAGTTTTACATTAGTTGTTCTGTTGTAATTCCATCTTCTTAAATATTTATATATGAAAATATTTAATCGTCTGTGGTATGTCAGAAAATGTGGGCTGCCATTTTGCCAGAGACAGCTGTCACCATCATTACCAGACAACACAGCCTGAACAGCTTCTAGGAGTAAAACTGAAGATGAAATTACAGCTGCTGTATTATGTCATCCACTAAATGTCTGTTTCCTACTTCAGTGACATGTCTCTCTTCCTTGTGAATAACACTTTTACACTTCTAAAAGAAGAAATATTGTGGGACCACCCATTCTTCTGGGACAATATCTACATATAGTGGAGGAGATAGAACATAGAGATATTCTTTTCAGATAGAATAAGCTAACCTCTCAAAGGTAGAGAAGAAGCAAAACAATAGATTGTGTGAATAGGTAAAAAAAATCTACAGGGTAAAACTTAATTCTAAACCTATATAATAAGAATAAAATGGATATTGTAGGGGTGTTTGAAGTTACCGTCTTTTTCCTGTAGTTGCAAAATGACTTGCATTGTGGTGATACCATAATATATGCAGAATGTACCCTGAAACATATTCTTGCCTCCACAATTTATGGAGTGAATTAGTTATACTGCAGACTCTGCTCCCTTTCAAATGCAAGTATGAGTTTAGACATACTAATGTCATGAATAATTGGCAAGCAGCTATTGTGAAGTTTACCAAATATAATGACTCATGGTGGACATAGGGTTATCGGAAGGGATATTATTTGGAGAAACTAATGGAAACAAGATATAGAGCTTTATTTAGGTTGGATCATATTCAACAAACAAAGGAGTCAGGTAAGAAAAAAAAAAAAGAGTTAAGCATGAGGGCAACCACTGGGAGTAATTTCTCTTTCAGAAAAAAGCAAGTCAGTGGAAGGAATTCATGTTAAAGAGGTGCAAGGTTCTTACACGGCTGTACCATTGGCCCTTCTGCCTCATACGAATGCTTGTTACATCTGTAGCCAAGTAAGAAAGTGAATGTTTCCCAGGCCAGCAGTTCTGACCACTGTGTTACAATCTCTTCACAAGTGTATTTTCAAATTTTGATCCACAAATATTTTAAAAATATAATTTAGCATATATAATGTTGTAGGAATGACTATCCAAGAGAACGTTTAGCCAGATATATTGCATAACACAATACAGAGACAGGAGCAATTTACTGTAGAAATAAGAATTAAGGAAGTAGCGTCAAGCGCATAGAAATGAAAGGCCAAATATTTGCTGAAAGAGTGAGAATTCTGCCTCGCTGTCTAATGGAAGGTAGTCAGGGCAGTAAATAGCTCTACTCAGGTCTCATGACAGTGTTGAAAGGTTACCAAACTGATAGCCTGTGACGTCGGACTGTTTTATAAGTTCTGTGAGACACTGTCATTCAGTAGTCAGGACTCCCCTATAATTACCACTTCCAATGTAATTATGTTGTTTAGAGTGATTTGAGTTTTTCCATCCATTACAATTCACTGCTAAAAGCGTTGGTGTCTGAAGGCACGTCTCACTGCAACCACCTAAATATTGTGAACCCTGCCTTAGGGCCTGGATGCCACCAGCAAGCTGCCCAGTGTGTGAAGCCAAGAGGCAAGGGTAAGCCACAAGCATGTGGGACAGGATCTCTTACTGCTAGCGAGAGGCCAAACGTGTATCAGCAGTAACTGTGAGGAAACTTCCAGAGCAGATTATAAAAACCTTTATTAACAGCCTAAGGTTTAGAAGTATAAGCCTGTTGAAATATCTTTGTATTCAACAAAGGAAGCTGTGGTTCTGCAATTTACTTGTTGGAAGTGAATTTTCCAATATCTTTCTGCACCGCAGTTAACTAGATGGATGGGTGGGCTAAGCTGTGTGTGTGATGTGCTAAGAGGCCACAATGGAGAACAACCGGGAGGAGCAAAGCGGAGACGATGGCTGTCACCATCGAAGGAGAAACTCCTGATCCTCCTGGTGGAAATGAAGGGAAAGCCTGAGCAGTGAGGGCTACCAAGTGAATTTTTTTCCCTAAAAACTTTACTTATTTATTTTTGATTATACATATTTATGGAGTATAGAGTGACTCTCAGTATTTGTGTGCAGTATGTGATAATCAAATCCATATTATTAGCATGTTCATCCTCCACAAATTGTAATCACTCTTTGCATCCGTTACCCAGTTACTCCACTACTAACCCCCTCGTCCTCCCCCTTTCCCACCAATAGTAACTGTAGGTCTGTTCTCTCCTTCTAAAAGTTCGGCGTTTTACTGCAGTCTTTGTTTCTTTCTGTGTTTCTTTCTTTCTTTCATTTATTTATTTATTTTTCTTAGAACCTAGAGCTAGTCCTTTGTCATAGACTTGTGAAGGGTTTTTTTTTAGTGTCATTTCTGTCAAAACAAGAGAATCAAAGATTAATATGCCTTTCTGATTGATGTAGCCAGTGGCCTTATGACCATAGCTTACAAACAATTAAAAAAAATAAAAAGCAAAACCACTAACACCTACACTCTTAGAACAACTCATAAATAAATGGAAGATTCCCTTTGTAGCACCAAAGCAGGAGCTATTGTGACTGCAATGGTATTTTAATGCCATTTTAAAACAACTTTGCTAGGGAACCTCTTTCGAGTTTCATATATTTTCACCAATGCCACACTTCTTCACTGTACACGCATTTCATGGGCAGGGTTTACCTATCCCATTGTACCAGGACCATGGCTAACTCCCTATTGAAATGTCATTTTCTCAAAGGGGCCCACTCTGACCACTCAAAATTGTGAATCCCAACACCCCCTCCCTTCACCTGGCATTTCAATTTCCTTTTATCTTGCTCAATTTATTTATTTTTCTTATTTTTGTTTATTTATTTATTTTTAGTCATAGCACTTATCACTTTTGGAAATATTACATGGTAGCATTTATTATGTGCATCCACCCCACCCCAAGATTATAAATACCCTGAGGACAGGGATCTCTGTTTTGTTTTTATTGAATTAAAATTTCTTCTAAAGTTAAAGAAAGCAAACTATCTCAATTAACCTAGTAAAACTGAACAACTACGCTGCAGTTATAAACGCAAAGCAATGAAAAAGTTTTAAGTTAAGTTCTTAAGGAGTCAATCAGGAAAATAGCTGAGTAAGAAAATTGTCTTGTGGATGTGAAGTAAAATGTAAGTCTTTCTGTGGGCTGTTAATTTTCTGAGGAATGCACTTGGAGAAATATACCATTAATGTCTTAACCCAAGGTCCATAATCTACTTTTTGAGAAGGTGTTTACCTTAATTTTTGAAATCACTTATCAAGATAAAAAAGGGCAGGGGGGAGAATTTTCCTTGATTTCAACACATTGATTATTCAATTTATTATCAAATGCCATTGAAAATCTTATCTGCGTCTAATATATTTGATAGAGCCTCTCATCTTTCCCTCAAGTAATTCGTTTAGGGAGGGTCCTAGGGAATACATGCAACATGCAACAAACCCTCTCACTACATTCGTATTAAGAAGGTTACTTACCAGAGGGGAAAATAACCTGACAAAAAATGTAGCAGGCATGATTCCATGAACGGCATGTTTTTTCCCCAACCCACATCTCAGAAGCCATAGTCTTCAGAGCAGGAGACTGCATTTGGGCTGCCAGTCTCCAACTCCTCAATCACTTTGGACTCACACCATATACAGGTAGCCCAGCAGTGCCAGCACCGTCCAGCCTTGCCAAAATTCTCTCTCCTCTCATTTCCCAAAGCCTTTCTGTTCCTTCCATATGTACAATCCTATCCTGCTGCTTTGTTCACTTATGTGTCTTCAACACTTCGTATTTTTCACACGTGATCATATCTGATATGCCACATAGTGGTTCAGAGACCTGACTCTGCTAGCAGAGAGGCTTAGTTTTTAAATCCCACTCCAGTACTTCATGTTTGATCTCGGGCATTACTTAATCTCTTTGTAGTTCGGCTTCTTCCTCTAGGGAAAAAGAGGTAAGAGTAGTACTGAAGAAATTGAGTAGTTGTGAAGGAAAAAAGTAATGGTGTGCGAGAAGCACACAGGACAGTGCCACCACATAACATGCACTCAGAAATATTAGTGATTATTCTTATTATTACTATTGTTAAGTCTCACGCCCTATGTGGTAGACAATATTAATGCAAATACACGTATGCCCACACGTGCACACACACAGCTACAAAAAGGCTCTTAAAGGTTAAATGACTTGTTCAGGGTTGTACACCTTTAACTGGCAGAGCTTCAATTCACAACTTTTGGCCTCAAGTTCAGTGAGTCACTGGACAAACCTGGACATAGAACTCAAAGGAAAATATCTGGACCTCCTGTAGAATTCAATCTGACACAGCCATCCAAGGGTGTAATTACTATAATGGGCAACGTTGGTGCTCTTAGCTAAGGTGGGCACCAAGCATGAGGGTGTCTTTCTCAAGACAGCCAAGTTAGTTTCAAGTTTTTTTATGTGCCATCTCATCCTGAAAATTGAAAAGGGAAGCACTCAATAAACCTTTAACTGAACCGGTTATGCATATGTGTGTTGCTTGTTCTGGCTATATATGTGTAATAAGCCACCTTAAAATTAAGTGGATTGAAACCATGACAATGATTGATTTTGCTCATAAATCTGAAATTAGGCAGGGCTCAGTAGGGGAGGCTCATCTTTGCTCCAAGTCACTTCAGTTGGGGCACCTCAAAAGTGGAAGACACACTTTCAAAAATGGATTATTGACTTGCCTGTCAGTTAGAGGTCTGTGCTGAGCTCAGCTGGGGCTATGCCCTGGGAGTCCTCTGCTCCTCTCCTGGGGGCGAGGTGAGGCTCTCCATGTTTCCTGGACGGCCTCACAGCATGGTGGGTGGTTCTAAGGGTAAACATCCTGCAAGAGAGAGACGGGCAACAGTTCTATCACTTTCATGACCTAGCTGCAGAATCTTGTAGAGGCACTTCTGCCCTCCTCTTTCGTCAAGGCAATCACAAAGTCCACACCTTTCCAAGAAGGAGGAGCACAAATACTTTCTGTTGGTGGGGAGTGGCAAGATTCTGGAAGAGCACGTGGAGTGGGAAGTAGAAGACATGGGAAATGTGTATATGCATGCACGCATATATGAATGTGTAAATGTATACATTTCATATCAACTGTGTGCTTCTGTATTTATGTGTACATATTTTATATTCAAATATATACTTCATCGTCATGTGTACATATATATGTATACTCATGTGTACATATATACACTCATACATATATATACACACACATATGTATGAACTGTTTGAGCTATGTAAAGTAACAACCCCACCCTGGCACTGCCTATCTCTCTTCATTTTTTTCCCTCAGCAATTATAACGACAAGGCATATTATATATTTATTTGTTTATTATGTCTACCCTCTACTAGAACGAAGCTCCACAGAGGCAGGAACTTTATCATATTTTATTTACTGCTATATCCTTATTACCCAGAACATTTCTTGGCATATAGTAGATGTTCAATCTATTTGTTGAATGAATGAATACATGCATAAATGGATACAACCTCCAACATACAGGACCAAAAATTCACCAGCGCTGAAGACGCTGGTTAAATGAGAGGTTCGTGGTGCTCTGTTCCATATGTAACAAACTTGGCATATGATGGAGAAAGAATGCCATCAAAGCTCCTGACACCTGCATTTCCAATCCCATGAAAAATATAACTTCTATAGCCATTTTTCCTTTCATCAACCAGCCATTGCTAGAAGTCTCAGCAGAGGGAATTTTTGGATGGCAGCTATGGAATACTAAAGAAAAGCAGTGCCAGATGCAAGGATTCTATTTGCCTTCCACAAGTTGGAACGTGCGAAGCCTCATAATGTCATTGTTAATAAGGTGTCTGCTTTGCCTTGAGGTTTTTTTCAGTAGCTCATAATAGCTTTTATTTCAGAAAGTATGGGCGTTGCTACTCACTATATATTTTGGCACATTAAGGGTCAAATAAAAATGATAAGAAAACACCATGTTTGGATTTAGAAAAATCAAAAAGCCCTCAAAGCATAAGAAGATATAAAAGATTATTATGTGCCTTTCGTTAGATATAAGGTACATTATAATGAATCCCTTACCAATACCTCCACAGCTTTAGTTGTAAACACATAATATTGAATGTTCACTGTAATATCCAATCAGATCCTTGACACGAGTATGTTGTCCCTTCCATAGACATCTTGATTCTGATGAAACACTACTTAATAGTGATAGTGGGAAGAAACAATTAGAAACTTCATGAATTACACAATGTTTCTGTGGTACAGCATTTTAAAAATATTTGATTTTGATTATGGATGCCAAAAGAATATTAGATGCTAACGTATGATTTTCAACACTATTCTGGGAAAGTCAAACATCTCTATACTCAAGATGTCATAAGCAATATTTTTATTAAAGCCCGAAAAAGATGCTTTCATGTGAGAACTGTAACACAGCAATAATTTATGAATTCTCTTAAATTTTTTCTCTTAATGTCAACATTGATCTTTGATCACATGTAATCACATAATATACGATTAAAAATATTTATAAAATAAATGCATGAACAAAGAAGATGCTACTTGTTAAACACCAGTAGGCCATGATCTGTCAGACCATTTTTAAGAAGTAGTTATGGATTTGAATCATTATTTCCAGAAAGTTTGTGAATTAGCAGATAAACAAGAGAAATGTGAAACTTGTTCTAGAGAACATTATTCTTTATATTTGGTTCCAGTGGACATGGTGTGGGAGAACAGCTGAGAAGAATGGAAAGGACTGGCTGGCACAGTGTTGGACTTTCCACCCATGGAAAATAGACGCCTTTGGTTAAAACATCAGTAAAGGAGTTCGCTACCACCATCGTTATTATAATCATCATGAGAGAAAACATTTATTGAGTATTTTACTATGTGCCAGGAACATTCTAAATGCTATATATAATATGTGTGTAAATGCATTATATATATGCGTAAATGTATTAATAAATGTATAACAAGATTCTTTTGAGACAGGTGCTATTCTTTTGAGAATACGTTGATTCTTTTGAAGCCGGTGCTAGTAGTAGCCCATTTTCCAGATGAGCAAATGAGGGACAGAAAACTTAAGTGCTTGGCCAAAGTCACAGAGCTAATAGATGGCATAGTCAGGATTTCAACTTGGCTGTTGGCCCTGAAGTTCATACTCTTAATCACACTGCTATGTTTCTTCAAGAAGGCACAACATTGCCTATAAAGAAAAATGTTAAGTTCTAACCCAGGAAGTGATATGACAATGGAAATCTGGAATGCCGTGAGTTATCAGGGTATGAGAACTACAATGCAGTTTTGGAGATTGGCACACACTATCACACTTCACCTGCACATAAAGTGCACCCACTGTATAATAATAACAGTACTTAATTTATGCCAAGAACTAGCTCATCTGATCCTCGAAACAACATGAAGAATTTGATTTACAGATGAAAATTAGTTCTGAGAAAGATTAAATAACTTGTTCATCACCAATAGTCAGGAGCCACTTTGAATTTTGGTTATCAGACTCTGTGGTTGTAATCCCTATCCTCATGGTTCTACCGTCTGGATACACATTAGAATCCCCAGCAGAGGCATTAATAAATGTCAGTGGCTGGGTCCCACCTCCAGAGATTCTAATTTAATTGGTCTTGGGTGGCACCCGGGAATAGGTAGTTTGTAAAGGCTCCCTACATGAATTTAATTTGCATTCAGGGCAAGGGACCATTACACTATCTGATAATGGTGCTCCTCTTAAAGTTATCTTTGGTCTCCACCGAAGGTAAAATACAATAATCTAGAGTATTCTTTCAAGGATGGGGTAAGGCATGAAAAGCGAACTTAAGTAATTAGAAATCTCAAGTGCTTTCTTATATGGGTTTTAAGACACAAGACATGGACATTAGATGTAAAAAGGATTTCTTAATCCATTCACAAATAACTAGATGGTTCTGGGCAGGATGTCATAACTTTAAATTCATTTATTTTCTGACCTTCACAACAGATAACCTTTCCATAATATATGATCTATTTAATTGCTGCTGTCCTAGTATCATTTTATCTTTAGTACAGCTGGCCTACACTTTTTAGCTAGTGTAGCTCTGATCTGCAAAAGTATAACCTAGGGTTCTCCTGAGTAATGCCACATATGTGTTATCAAGCTACAGTGGAGATGGCAGTAAAGATTTGTTGACTCATTATATAAAAGCCTATCTTTCTGTGGTCTATATTCATTTCTTTTTACAAGCAAAAGAAAAAGGGAAGAAACATCAAGATAATGGGTAAGTCTGAAAAAGAATGTTACCTTAAGAATGAAAAAATAAAATCCCTAAGTTAGAAAACCTAACATCTGGATTATAATGTATTAGGTATTTGATAAAGTTGAAATACATATCTGGACAGCTATTATTAACCAAATAAAAAGAATTAGAAGAAACAAGTGCAAATCCAACAACTTTATCTTCGCACTTGAAAAGTTCATAATGATTACAAAGGCTGTCAAACAGAAATGGGTATTGTGTTCCAGAAACAAATCAATGCTAAAAGTCTAAGTGCTTTGGCCATCTTTGAAATGTTTGGCTAAAGATTCAGGAAATAAGAAAGAAAGCATGGATATAAAATTTTCGGTGGTAATGGGAGCTAGGGAAACAAGGTAATCTGAAACCATAATTTAAAATTATTTTTAACATTTTTGTCACAAAACTGAAACAAATGTAACTATAATGTGTAAAATTTTACTTTTCCCTTTTTATTACATCTATCAAAAGATAAGTCTACCTGATAGAAATGTTTCTCCTTTCAAAAGGGTAACACATTCTAGGAACTTCAATTGCTGGTAAATAAATAGACAATTAAATACAGACTTGAAAATATCATCAGGAGAGGGAGAAGGCAAGACACTGCACTGTGCTACCACTGATGCAGGAGGCCCCAGGCAAGCAGGCAGGAGACCTGGTCAGCCCACGGCCCAGCCCTCTGCACAGCCCCCTACCCAGCCTGTGCACAAGGCAAGATCCCATACTGTGCTGCCTCTGAAAGGGGAGGCCCCAGGCAGGAAAGCAGGAGGCCCAGCCAGCCACCGGCCAGCCCTCCACCCCACCTGCACAGAAGGCAAGACTCCGTGCCACCACCACAAGGCCCCACACAGCTTTTGTGGAGGAGGCCCACAACATCCACCACCACACCTACTACTGTTGCAAGGATGGATCACCATCTTAGTAACATCCACAACCACCATGAAGTTGGCCCACCACATATATGACTTCACTGACACAAGGAGAGTCACCAGAGGGGTCTGGGAAAGGAGGAAGAAGTCTTTCTCCTCCAAGTCCACTCCAGAGAAATAAAAGAAGCATCTGATCTGTCAGGTGACCAGAAATCAACAGAGAGATACTAGAAATAGGAATAAATCAGAAAATACAACACTGCCAAAAGAATTCAGTAACTCTCAAGTACCAGACCCTTCAGAACAGGAAATGCTTGAAATGATAGAAAAGTAATTCTGAGTAGCTACCTTCAGGAAACTCAATGAGATGAGAGGACTCTGTAAGACAACAAAATGAAATGAGAAAAAATGTTCAGGATATGAAGGAGGAAATTTACAAAGAGATTAATACCCTAAAAAAGAAGGTAGCAGAACTCCTGGAACACAAAGACACACTCAAAGCAAAAGAAAGGATTTCAGAACTCAAAGACAGTCTTTATGAAATAACCCAGACAGACAAAAGAAAAGGAAAAAAGAATTTAAAAAATGAAGAATGTCTGAGAGAGCAAGCAGACAACCTTAAGTGCATAAACATCTGAAGCATGGGTGTTCCTGAAGGGGAGGAGAAAGGTAAAGTCATTGAATATTTATTCAATGAAATAATAATGGAAAACATCCGAAGTATAGAAAGAGACATAGACATTCAGATCCAGGAAGTTCAAAGGTCCCCAAACAGATTCAATCCAAAATGATCTTCTCCAAGACACATTACAGTCAAACTAGAAAAGCTTAAAGACAATGAGAGAATCCAAGAAGCAGCAAGAGAAAAGCATCAAGTGACTTATAAGGGAGCCCGCCATCAAACTAACAGCAGACTTCTCCACAGAAACTCTACAGGACAAAAGAAAATGGGATGACATATTCTAAATACTAAAAGAAAAAAAAAAAAAAACAGCCAGCCAAGAATACTATACCCAGCAAGACTATCCTTCAGAAATAAGGAAAAATAGTGCATTTCCCAGACAAACAAAAATTGTGGGAGTTCATCACCACGTGGCCAGCCGTGCAAGAAACTCTCAAGGGAATCCTGCATCTGGAATCTGAAAAACAATAATCACTACCATGAATACACAAATAAGAACAAAACCCAGTAGTAAAACATAAATGCAAATGAG
Organism: Cynocephalus volans; assembly: GCF_027409185.1. Classification (NCBI taxonomy): domain Eukaryota; kingdom Metazoa; phylum Chordata; class Mammalia; order Dermoptera; family Cynocephalidae; genus Cynocephalus; species Cynocephalus volans. The sequence goes on along the minus strand of NC_084464.1, from coordinate 6,755,489 downwards.
AAAGATAAAAGAAACTAAATCTTACCACATCAAAAAAAAAAAAAAAAAAAAAAAAAGCCCTACAAACATTGAAGACCAATAATCAAAGAAAAGCATGGCACCTCTCACCATATACCAAAATCAACTCAAAATGGATTAAAGTGTTAAATATAAGACCTGAAACTGTAAAACTACTAAGGGAAAATATAAGGAAAACACTTCAGAAACTAGGACTGGGCAAAGACTTTTTGAACAAAAGCCCAAAAGCACAATCAACAAAAGAAAAAATAAACAGATGGGATTATATCAAACTAAAAAGCTTCTGCACAGCAAAGGAAACAATCAACAGAGTGAAACAACAACCTACATAATGGGGGAAAATATTTGCAAACTATACATCTAACAAGGCATTAATAACCAGAATATACAAGGAACTCAAACAACTATACAGTAAAAAAAACAAATAACCCAATTAAATAATGGGCAAAGGAACTGAATAGACATTTTTCAAAGGAAGACATACAAATGGCCAATAGGCACTTAAAAATGTTCAACATCACTTAATCATCAGGGAAATGCAAATTAAATCCACATGAGATATCACCTCACCCCAGTTAGACTCTATAATCAAAAGAACAGAGAATAACAAATGCTGGTGAGGACCTGCAGAGAAGGGTCTGCTCCTACACTGTTGGTGGGACTGTAAATTAGTACAGCTGCTATGGAAAACAGTATGGAGGTTTCTCAAACAACTACAGATAGATCCGCCATATGATCCAGCAATCCCACTTCTAGGTATATACCCAAAGGAATGGAAATCATCATGTCAAAGGGATACCTGCACTCCCATGTTCATCAAAGCTCTATTTACGATAGCCAAAATATGGAAGCAAGCCAAATGTCCATCGATGGATGACTGGATAAGGAAAACATAGTATAAAACATAAGGTTGCCAGTGGCAGGGAGAGATCGGAGATTAATTGGGTAGGGGACATTTGGAATAATTGCAATTTGTGGTAAAGGGCATCCTGATATTATTGATTTGACCATCACATCCTCAGCACAGGTAGTGAAGGTTAGCTTTGTACACCATGAAATATGCATTATAAATTTTTAAAAATGCAAAGAACAAACAAATTTTCATAAAAATAAATTAATAAATATCATCTGAAATATTCAGAATTGTCTTACTGTCTTTAAGTCACAGTGGTCATCTTTCATTCTGAACTGTATCACATGATTTTAATTGATTACCAGATTTTGTTCAATTAATTTCATAACTTTCTCACTTATTCATATTCTGTCAAATATCACATTATTAGTCAAAGATAAAAGGTATAAATTTCAGATTCATTTTTATGACTAACATAACTTTTTAAACTTTTCTTCTCATTTCAAAGCAGAACTTTGACCTATAGTCAAACATGATTTCCTCACTGAGTAAGAAGTTTCATTTCCCAATGTCTGTGGTCTTTTACTATGTTTCTTTTAGTGTCATCTGTCCACAGTACAGATGGTTTTAACAGAGGAAGAAAGCATCATGTTGTAGTGTAAAGAGCACTGGATTTGGATCTACAGCAGAGGAAACCCAAAGCCCTGGGTTATCCTGGATTTGAGTCTCTCCTTTAAATACTGTGCATCATGGACAAACTCTTCATATTAACCTCTTCATCTGTAGGACTCCCCCTGCTTGTCTTTCAGGGTTTAAGGATCGTAATATACAAGAGGTCTTCAAAAAGTGAAACTGCTTTGAAAACCATAAATTGCTTTATAAATATAGAGAACCATAACCAAGATCTTCTTAATCATAGAATCTGCATCTCCTTTTGATTGATGGCAAGACAGAGGTTAATGCTTCTAGCTACATATCACATAGGCAAGGGTGCTGCAAGAAGTTCATAGAAAGATTCCTGTTATCTTTTAATTCTATTTTGCCACAAGCGTTTTGAAGTACCCTTGTATCTGAGAAAGGAGTTGTGGATGAAGCTCTGATTACAAGAAACTCTCTTCATCCAGTGACCATGCACAAGTCATTATAAAACTTCTCTGCCTCTGTCATCCCATTTGGGAAATGAATATAACATGTAATTGTACATATTGCTTGAAATAGATTTAGAAGGAATAGCCAGACACACTTTATTTCTGTGCTACCAAGGGGACAGAGCCCATTAAGTTATCAAATTATATTCCTGTAAAACCCAGATGTTCTTACTTGTAACATTTTCATCTTACAACTTTTTGTTTGTTTGTTTTTGAAAGACTGGGCCTAAAGCAAAATTCTCTGATTGTAATATTATAATATATCTGCATTCACCCCATTTTTTATTTCTCAGAACACGAGAAGCATTTATAAGATATTTTCACTCTATTTATTTCTAAGCCAAAAGTAAAAATGTAGCTCTCTTTTGCCTCTCAAAAAAATACCTAGCTCTTTTGCTAGCAGGGGCGGCTGAGAAAAACGCACGGGAATGCCTGCGGTCATCTTGGCTGCAGCTTGCTTGTTTGGCCCCGTTCCCAGTGCCTCCATTCACACTCCGCTATTGGCATCTGTGCGATACGGTTTTATGATGTCTTGCTTGTGCTTTCAGATGCCATTTTTGCTGTCTTACCCATCTCTTCCTTGGTGATTGATAGTGGGCCTCCTGATTCCTCGCAGCTCAAACAATAGCCAATACAGCCTTTATCTCTGTGTGTCCCATACACACAGCCTTGACAGACAGCCTGACTCCCGGCCACCTGGCCTTAAATGCTAGAAAATGGTGAGAAAACTGAAAGAATAGTGCAATGGAGTTTCCTAGTGCCCATAGACAGATACATGTTGCCCCTACCCTCTCGCCATGTTGGCCACTCGTTGTTTCCCATGTATGACCCAGACTCCACATCCACTTTGATTTTTCTAATTATGTTGCTTTGACTGCTCATGATGCCCTGCCCCTGCTTCTATCCCTGCTTTTGAATGTTTTATCATTTTTCAAAAATGTCTCCAAAGCCACCACCCCGAGGCTTGGGCGTTTCTTGCAAAATATTATCAGCTGCCCTTCCTATGAATGACTTTTGATTTATTGTATTCTTTGGTGACTTGGCCCATGCTTCCTTTTATATGCTTATTTACTTATTTTCCTTAATGTTTGGGCCCTCTAATAAGAGATACTAGCTATGTAACCTTGGGCAAGTTATTTAGTCTCATTGTGCCTATTTTTTCATTCATTAAATGAGGATTGCAATAGTAAACCTATCTCATAATACTTTTTCTGAGGATTAAATAAGTTAATAAAAAATACAGCATTTAGACCAGTATGTGAGATATAGTAAATGTTATGTAAGTTATTATTTTTGATAATATTGTTACACCTAACATGTATTATATAGGTATGTGCCTGTCTGTGTTTTCTAAGACAAATTTAACTTATCTTTCCTTATATTCCCATTGCCTAACCTAGTTTCTTATATTTACTGAGATCTGAATAAATGTTTTTAAATAAGTAAAAAATAAAGAAATAAATAAAGCCCCATTGCCATTGTCTTCTAGAGACTGAACTTCATTCATTGCCTAAGCTGAGCTGACATTGCTTCAGTTTCATGAATTTCTAAGCAGTTCAACTTTTTGGTTAGGAATAAATCTTTATAAAACTTCAAAATATCCTCAAACACAGGACATAACAATTGTTTTATTCACTCACTTAGTTCAGCTGTTAATAAATGCAAATCCCAGATAAAGTAACTCAATTCTTATCTTACTGTTTTAATTACATGATCCATAACAATGCAACATTGTTCAAATTCCTAGGAAAAGTGTTAACATACAATGTTAGAAAACTAGATGACCCAGTGTTTCAATATTATATTTATATGTGCTAAGCCACTGTTGGTTTCTATAGAATTCTACCCTAACCAGTTTCAGAGGCACTTTCAGGCAGAATGAATAATACTAAGTCCTATATCTATTGTTAAATGAATTTTGTTTTTAATTTAAAGAGACTGTTTTAAACTTACACATGTCTTATTGTATAACTATCCTTTTATCAAATGTCATGGCCTTACTTTGTGGAAATGAATGTCTACATTTAGAACCAAAAACTTCCTTGAAAACTGCATTACGCAAATTTATTTAAACCTCGTGTAAGGCTACACATTTACAGGAGTTGCTTCCAAGTTAAAGTGGGTATCGGATACACCCTGATTTCCATTAGACTAATCCTGACGTTTTAGGCTATGGCTATGAAGATTAGGAATCATTTTCACAAATGACTGAAATCTACCTACTAAATCACTTGAAATTTTAAAATGCTGAGCTACCACCTCACAACAAGCAGGTTTTCAATTCTTGGTGGCAGAATGAAGTGGGAGAAGGCTCATTGCACAATGTTTACAGAATGTAAACAGCAACACCCTCAGTGTCCTGGATAGTGACCCACAAAATATAATGTGTTACATTAGTACATGTTGAAAACTTTCAGATTTCTGGGCTGAAGAAAATGATGTCTTTCCTTCAAAGAGACCTTATTGGTTTTATTGATTCTCTTCTATTTTGATTCTATGTGCAGGTGTATGGGAAGTATATTTCTTTAATAATAAGGTTATTTCTTCTACCAGAAAAGCTTTCCATTTTATTTTACCTTAAATATATTGAAAATTTACTTTTAATAGGTTTGTTCTAATATCAACTTATCAAATTTATTCTACTACAGCTTTTTATTGTTTTGGTGCATAAAATAATTTCTCAAATAGATCTGTGTTCAGATAAGATCTAAGAGTGTACATCCTCCCAATGCACTCGCCAAAGTTAAGTGCAATAGGAAAGGGCTTCTCATAACTAATTTGAATGGAATCTCTCAAACTGGGATGGAGAGCATATGGTGGCTTTTAATTAGGAAAATCATTTTTAAAGGGTAAGAAATATTTAGGGTACTATGGTGTGTTACAGTGCATCAAAAACTAATACTGAATCCACATATGAGGGTACTTCAAAAAGTTCATAGAAAAGTAGAATTAAAAGATAATACGAATCTTTCCATAAACTTTTTGAAGTACTCTCGTATATAAGTACTTTTCGTATACTTTTATCTATCATGACTTTCTCCCATAGGAACAGCCTCTGCTAACTTGTTACCTCCGTTCAAACTGAACATTCAAGGCCAGAGATTATGTTTACTGTCCTACTATGTCTTCACTGAATTTATAATTTACCTTTTCTGTCTGTCAATCTTTCATGTTTTAGATACTCTGATCAATAAGAAGTGACTCTTCTAATTCTGTATGTGGAAGCAAGGGGTTATTTCAGCCAAATAAACACATACTGGGAATAGATTTGAAGCAATATAAACGTTAAGAATCTTTCTGTTTAATTTGTCAAATAACACCTATTTTCTGAAACTAATAATACAAATGTAAAAGGTCTTTGGTTTCATTTGTCAAATAACACTTATTATCTAACAACTGAGTAGTATAATCTTTCTGGCAAATTGCTAGGTCTCTAAGTGGTATTCTATGTTTGCTTCTGGCTTAGATTTCAGAAACCACTTGCTCCTTTGTTTTTATATAAATGAAAAGTCCAACAAGTATGTTGACGACGACGACAATGCTACATTTTTATTACTCGGCTTGCTTTTTTCCATTTGGTTCTCTTTGACCCTCACTCAGATTATCAAAGGCTCGGAAGAAAGAACAAATAAAGAATTGGCTCTTAGTGCTAGTCAACATAAAGGTAAACCTAGTTTCCTTTTCACTGACTTCGATCTTTCAGTTTGGAAACATGTTGACCACTTGGAAAGTTCATTCATTATTTAGTTTCTATTTAGTTTTCCTCTAGATTAAAGCATGTTTCTTAAATTTGATTTGCTTGGAGCATTCAAAGTAGCATAATGATTTATACTGTACTTTTGACATAATGGTATTTTGTATTTCCGTTAAAGACCTTTATTAACTTACAATTTTGAAACTAAAACTGATTTCAATATTTTAGAATGTTCAATAGCAAAGCTTTACGCTACTTCTGGTATATACTGATTTCTAGTTGTAGGAATACAAAAGCAGAGTTAGGTTCTAAATGCAGAAATTTTAGATTCATGTCTTGAGCCAAGCTCTTTAATCAGTTCTTAACTATTCACATGTGCACTCCGTCTCTCATCCATGGCCAATTTCTTTGGTGCTTCTGGTATGAAACATGATTCTGAGTCTGCACCTGCCCTCCTTGGCATCATTTTATGCTGGAGGAAGGCAAACTAGTTTTAATATTAACCTAAATAAGTCCTTGTTGTAATATCAACATTGTAAAATCAAATACAAGCCAGTGGGAATTAAACACCTTTTTGAATCATTTGAGAGTCCCCGGCACCCAACCCTGCTGATAATCAGCTCTTAGGGTGCCTTATATATCGTAGTCTGTGGGAATGGTGCCCCAAGAGAATTTCCGTGGATAGCCCTGTTTAATTTCTGCTAGCATAAATGATCCAATATTGACCCATCATCACATGTCTTGTGCTTCCTTACACCTAAAAAATAGAGATAATTTTTAAAAGTATAGTAAGCTACAGAACGGTCTTTTTTTTTCATCTTTATATTCCAATTAGAATATAATTGATCTTTACTCAATCTTATAATTGAATATAGATTTTGACAGAAACATAATTTAGTAATATTAAAAAGGGAAACATAAAAATTAATTCTCTGATGAAATAACAATCTCAATAAAGATAATGGACATGACAGTTGTTGGATGCTTTCGATGTGCCAAGCTCTTGATGTGCTAAGTACTTGATAAGTTTCCTCTTAAAATTTTCAAAATAACTCTGTGAGTTAAGGGACATTTAAGCTCATTTCACAGAGAGGCCAAATGAAAGGAATGTGCTTAAGATGATATAAGTAATAAATGAGTAGTAAGATTTGAATCCAGATCTGTCTGACAATATACCTCATCTCAAACTCTTAACCTATATAGCCTGCACATTTAGATGGCATGTTTAGTAACAATATCAGTCATCATTATCATCATCTAGAGATATTTCTAATACCCCACAACTAGGACATAGTAAGCAAATGTTGACTCTGCTCTGCTCTCTGCGTATGGTCTGCTCAACCTCACTTTTGTTTGTGCCAGTCTCCATACCAAGAATACCCACATTCTTTTTTCTTCCACTAATTCATTTGTTGTCCATTTATCCATTAGGTCAATGCATTAGCTTCTATAACTAGATTTAGGGCTTATCTCTCAAATTCTACTCATCCTTCAAAACAACCCTACTAATTTCAACTAGAATAATTTTATTTTTATCCTCTGTTGCACTCTTTAGTCAAACCAAACATTTGAAGGACTATAATTGCTTCATGCATTTCGCTTCGATTTTCCTAGCTAAATATTCAGCATCCTGGGAGTATATTGCATGTTACATCTTTTGCATATCCCCGGTAACTTGCCTATTATTATACTTTTATTCACACAGAAATCACTTACTAAATAATTATTGACTAATAGGCCAATGTTGGTGATAACTGTCATGCTTGAAAATGTTAGATCGCATATCTAGAGTACATACTAAGAATTTCTCAGAGCTCAGTTTTACACATTTTGGTAAAGAATGGGAAACTCATTCTTCTTCAAGATGTTTTAGCTGAGTCCTGAATACTATTTTGAAATCAAGGAAGGTTAATTAAAAATGATTCTCTGCCTCTTAGCTTTGAACTTTGACTTGTGTGATTGCATCCTCCTTCTGACTATCTCTGACATTTTCTTATCTCTCTTGTGTTCTCTTGTACAAACCCCTTTCTTTGTGCTGTCTCCTCACCTTCTAACTTCATTTCTAAATGGTAGACACAACTATGTGGCTTTTGTTCTCAGTGTATTATTCAGAAGTGCCTAATACACAATTAACCCATTTAATTTTATGGCAAACTTGTATAAAATCTTTTCATTTTTTATAAAGAAATTTAGTCACACTTGAATAAATGTAATTTATAGTTTGATATTCAATAGCTTGTATGTAAGAACTATAATGGTAGCTTTATAATTTAATTTAGACTTTGTACTTAGTTGTTTTGCAATTCAATTCTACTAGCCAGTTAATTTGGCCTCTATACAATTAACTACCTTCTGTCTTCCCAGGCTGGTAAACTTCTTAACTTCGTAGAGAAACTGGAAGATTCATCATTTCATAGCCACAAACCTACTCCACGTATATTTTCAAGTGTTCCAAGAAGCAATGCAAAGGATACTTAAGATGTAGATTTTCTATCTTTACCTCAAACTCCCACCTCAAATTACATAAAAATATGTTTTTAATCAGTGCCCTCATCTCTAAATGACAAGAGTTCTTTGGAGAAGTGTCCTGAAAAAGATGGTTCTAAACATGAGAACTGGTTGTCAGATGTTGAGCTGAATAGAAATTTACATTGTCCTATTTGACTCCTCTTCTCTAGCCTTTGGCATCAAAGCTATACAAAATTTTGTGCCTACCATCTCCTGAATATTTCTTGTATTTGCCTTCTCCAGTAAATATTTTCTTTCACTAGCCTTCATTGCCTTTCACCTTAACTATTAGAATAGCCCCTTCTCCCTCTTACCTGCTGTTACTAGAATTCTGTTTTTTAAATACAGGCAAGAACTCATTACTTTCTACTTCTTAGGAAGTAATTACATACTCCAAAGCATTTAAAACTTTATCAGAGAACATCTTAATGCACCACCACATCTTTGCATTCAAATATATCCCTCCATGCAACCTAATCAAGCCAACTGAATCCATCTACCAAGTCTTCCTGCTGTTGTGGTCATACCCGCCTATTGACCAATAATTTGCTTCCTCCCTTTCTTTATGGATTAAACTCATACTTATCCTTTAAAGCTCAATTTGAATACTCTCTGCTCTGTAAAATTTTCTGTTCCATTCACCCAATGGAAATGAGGGCGTGTTTCTCTCTATCTTACAGCATTTTACAAGTATGTGTACATTTAAAAAGCATGTTTTGCCTTGTCCATATTGTTTGTCTTCCTCACTAATTGCAAACTACTTGAGGTTGGGAATCATCCAACTTTAGTACTTGTATGCCCTACATTGCCCAGTCTAGTGTTTTGAGCGTGTGAGCTCTGGGTGTCACCATCCCTCTCAGTAGCCTTTGCCTGTAATGAAGCACTCTTTCTCTGACATCTTAACTCATTCTCTGAAAAATGAATCTTAAGCACAGTTGCCCAATGTCCCTTCTTTACTTTATGAAATCTAAAAGGAAAGACTATACATGATGCCTTTGGTTCTTTACCCCCATTTAACTTTTTAAGCTTCTTCAATCCAGTATGAATTCACACAATTCTATTGTGATTCCTCTCACAGAGTCACCAGTGACTTGACTGGAAAATCTGGTTAACTGTTTTCCGGACTTTTCTTTTTCACACTTGGTGAAGCCCTGTGGGTGTCCATGCCAGGAGGTCAGCTGGAGGGTGACCTGGAATGAGAGAATAGCCTGGGGCGAGCACAGGCCAGGTGGGAGACGTGCCAGCTGCAGAAGCCAACACTCCGTAAATGGTGTTTAAGAGCTAAACTTTTTCTATCTTGTTTTCCTCATGAAGGAGTAGGTCTCAATATGCCTGCTGTTTCTTTCTCCCTTCCCACATACTAAGGGATGAAAACATTGCTTGTCCCCTTGGTACACGTTTCTTTCACTTCACCAGATTGTCCTTGTTGGTCTCAGTTAGAAAATGGAATTCCTCATGTGTGCAAAATGAGACTTCTTTCACCTGGTCATAGTGTCTTTTCATCACTTTAATTTTCTATAATTAGACTGTGCCTGAAAAATAGGGCATATATATGCAGATTGTTCAGATGGAATTTTTACCCATGTAGAGGAAAATGTCCACTTTTTCCCCCTGAGTTTAACAGCTCCACATTTATCTTATTCATCTTCATGCCTCTCCCAAAGAAAGAGTTCCTATCTAATTTTTGCACTCAACGTTCCAATGTTATAATATAAAAACAGACTTCCATGGTTTTAGATCATATCCCTAGATGGCCTAAGGAGAAAATTTAAAAGATTTCATTAGAGCTCAGACATTACACTCCTACAATGTATCCTTAAAGTTTTATTTTGAGACTCTGTGTTTGCCATTATTCATGGTTTTAGTATGACATTGGTCATTATTCTTAATATTTACTAAAAATAATCTCAATTATTTCCATTGAAGCATTTTCTCAGATTCTTTAACCTAATGCTTTCATTTGTGTTAATACATAAAATATTACAAGGTCAATTTGTTACTCTTAGAACATATTTATCATTTAATTTCCATTCCACAGACTGCCATGTGCTTTAAAAGCTGGTGAAATCACTTGTAATCAACACTGTGGAAAGTTGAGCAAAAGTTGGGCCAATTACAATATCTTCAGGTTCTCATAAAGTGATTTGGAAACCAACTGCCATGTGAAGATTGTTTTTATTCACTTCCTCAAAATCAGAATATTAAGATCAGTTTCCACAGTTCCAGATGCCAAAGCCATGTGGAGCTTTATAAACCTCAGTCAATAAGAAGTTCTCTTTTTAATCTTTGGTAATGAATGATTTTAATTTCATTAAACATTGTGTACTGCAAGGAGGATCTATGGGTTGAAATATTACATTATTCAATGAATATTAGTGTGTTCAGCTAATAGATTTTTGTCATTTAAGCTTGAACTTTTATTTAGAGAAGTGGGAATCAATGCAACCATCGAGATACTTTTTAAATCCAATCTCCCCACTCAAAAAGCAAATGAATTGAACTTTTGCCCTGATTATCTGACAATTTCTTGATTCTCTACTCACCTGTGAGAACTGAGTTTGTTGTAGTGAAATAAACAAAATATTGTATTCTAATCATTTTACTATTTTTCTTCCTCTCCTAATAAAAACAGGATATTTTTGAGAATGGAAATTGTATATTTTTTTAAAACTTACTTTTCTTAATAGCTAACAAAGCACTTAGCATAAAGTAGGTCTGCATAAATAATTGACAAATGAATGAATAACATCAGACTCTAGCACTAGAAGAAGAAACCATGTTTGCTTAAAAGTAGATCTATATAGTATGTGATGAAGGAAAATTTAACATGTGAAGACTACGTTTATTGAGTACTTTCCTATGTGGTAGGTATGCTATGGGTGTGCTTATATTGCTCTAATTTAACCCTTCCAGAAACTGATGGCAGAGATATTTCTATCCACATTTTGCAGAATGGAATACTGAGGTTTGAGGTTAAATGTCTTGCTCTATATCACATAGCAAATAAATAGAGCTGTGATTTGTTCTTAAATTAATCCCAAAGTCCATGCTCCGTGCATTACACAACCAAGGTTTAAAGTGATGAAGTGTCAGAATGCCACCATTCTTATCTTTGAAGCTGTTGTTGATTTATTGAAGTTATTAATATCTCACTAGATCTAGCATGTTTTTTCAAAATAAATATGATTGTAAGTGTAAGGAACCAAGTAAGAAACATTTGTATTTCAGTTTAAATATTTCTAAAGCTCCTGTCATTCCTGAGAAAACAATTACTCTTTGCACTGTCTGATTGTACAAAGTATTAATTGTACGTAGTACTGATGAAAGTGATCAAATCAGTGAAACTATGCCAATTTTTAAATATGCAAACAGTTTTCTTTAAGAAATTCTTGGGTTTGGGGTGCTTGTTTTTTGGTACAAATATCATATAGTTTAAGTTATGACACAAAAAATGACTTCATTAGATTTCAACCTCAGTGCATACACACAGATCTACATACTTGTCCGATGACTCTTTATTAATTCACAGTGATTTTGAGCTCTTAATGCTTAGACTTGTGAACAATATATAGGAATTTTTGCATAATTCCTGATATCTTTGAAAACGATTTCTTTTATTCAACTAGCAAAAACTTCCTTGATAAGGTTTTGAGAGTATATGGATTTTTTAATATATTGTTAACCTACCTTATGAAATATATAGGTCAGGCTAACTAGAAACAAAGAAAAGCTATATTAAACAATGATTTTAATACCACAGCATACAAATATAAATCAGTATGTCAAGCCCCCTACTAAACTATGTGATTTTTCATATTGGCATTTGGTGGAGCCCACTAAGAGGAAAATGTGATTGAAGTATAAATGAGTTACTGCATCAGTCTCACTAAAAATATACTAAAGAGTTTTTATCTTCAAGATTCCACTAGAAATCAGGGACTGTGTTGCTTCTCTGGGTAGCATTAGTTTAATAAATAAATAAATAAATTCCAGTATGCTTCCATTGGCCAAGGTGGGTGATAAACCAAATTAATGAAGTCAGTACTCGGGTCAAAATACCTTTGCATATCAAAGCTATTATGAATTTAAAAATGTTTTAATATGGATGCTTCTAATTTTTAAAGGGACATTCTAAATGCCGAGCAAATGGCCTAATCATTTCAATCAATTTTATTAAGAACAAAATCATAAACCATTTGAATAATCATTTGGAGTTTATGGTAACAAAATGTGACCTATGTTAACAACAGCCAAGCTCTATTCCTCTCCCTAAATGGTTTTGCAAAAATAGAACTGTCACTGGTATTATTTAGCTTTCTCTGTGAGCACAGTATTCTCCACAATGTAGACTCCATGTCTCCTTCAGAGATTATAACCAAAGACCAGCAATTCTGGAGATAACAGGTTTCTGTCTTTTCTTAGTAATTCTGCATTCCAAGTTTGGTGAAACTGATAACAGAAAGAAAAATGAACAGACATACCCTTACTCAGGTTCTTTCCTCTTTTTAAAGATGGAGAATAAATCGCTTTATAATTTTATTGTTTTTCACTGTATTAAAATATTTGATGTAATTAAGAATATCTTTTGAATGGATAAAAGATATAAAAATGTTAAAAGGAAGCAAAGCTCATAGTTTCTAAGAGAAATAGTTATGCTAAATTCTACTCAGAAGTTCTTTATTGCACCTAAATTTCATGATTGCTTTCTTTCAGTAGTAAACTAGTTGCAATAAGCTTCATTTTTAAAGCAATTTATTGCTTATTACAAATGTTCTGTTTCCCAGTTATATTTTTAACACTCTGTGTTATCATGTCCTTATAGACAGCACAAATAAAATAACCAAGATCTGTAATATAATAGAATTTAAGTATTTAAATAAAAATTATTTTTAATTTCCACAGGTATCAAATGAAGATTTATTAAGATTACTGAATATTACTAAAAATTACTCTTTTTTTAGATCCAAGAAATTAGCAGAAATAATGAGCAAGAAAATGACTATGAAGAGCATATTATCTCATTGTCTACAAGTCCTCCCTGTAAGTTTTCCTGCATGTCATGTATATAAGTGACTTCTATATTGTGGTATATGTAACTGGAAAAGTAAGACTGAAGAGATGTGAAATGGTATTTAATTAAATAAATGCTTTTTATGGGTAAAATGGTAGAGATCTACTACATTATATTACTAATTTAAATACATTTAATAAGCTCAAAGTTTAATAATCAAACACCAGTTTTTTCAATCCAGAGAGAACACAAGTCATGCTGATATAAACATTCTATTTGGCAGTTATATTTTTTTCAGTTTTTTTTTTAACATAATTGCATTCTTTGCGGACCTTAGTTTTCTCAGTTATGAAGTGAGAAGGTTGAACTGAGATACTCTCTAAGGTCCTCATTGGCTCTAATAGTTGTAATTCTATATTCTGGTGACTGAAGACTAATTCGGTGATCCTACATCTTTATAAACCACCCATCATGGCAGGTTTCATTAGTATGCAATGGCTTGCTCAACATTTTCACCAGCATGTCTGCTAGGCATCTCACTCAATATTTCTGAAAATCCTGATTCCTGTTATTCCCAGACCTCTCCACCTGCGGACTTCTCCATCTCAGTGTCAATGCCTTCCTTCCGTTGTTCAAGTCAATCCAAAATCCTTGGAGTTACCCTTATAATTTTTCTTTCTCTCCTACCCCATATCCAATTTGTCATGTAATACTGTTGACTCTACATTCAAAATATTGCCAGCATTCAATCATTTGTCACCTCTTTCATTGTTATCTATCCTAGTCCACACTGTCACCAGGTCTCCCCTGGATTATGTCAGTAGCACAGCGGTTCTCAATGGAGAGCTATTTACCACCCCTTATGTGACCAATTTGGCAACGAACAAAGGGTTTTTTTTATTGTCAAGACATGAGGAGGGAGGATTGCTGCTGGTATTTAGTGGGTAGAGACACCAGGAATGCTGCTAAATATCCTGTTATGCACAGGAGAGCTCCTCAAAACAAGGGATTATGCAGTCCGAAATGTCTTTAGTACTCATGTTAAGAAATCCCATGATAGCAACTTCTGCACTTGCCTCCTCTCACTTGCTATGCTTTATGAAGGAACTAATCAGTTTTCTGCTCCAAATCCTCCTCTACTTTTCCATTGTATGCATAATCCTTCTCATCACCTATGATGCCTTAGATAATCTTTTTGTTGCCATCTCTGACCACTCTCTTGCTTGTTCAAGGCTGCAGTGACATCTCACACATCAAGCATGCTCCTGCCTCAGGGCATTTGCAATTTCTCTTCCTTCTACACACTTTTCCTCTTGTATCCTCATGGCTTTCTTCTATCATAACTCTCCACGATACCATTGCTTTTAATTTCCCTTTACCTGCTCCTCTTTTTCATTGCATTTATCAACATTTAACACTACAGTTTATTTTTCTGGTTGTTGGTTTATTACCTGTCCTCTCCTTCTAAAAGGCATGTTCAAATAGATCAGGACTTGTTTTGTTTACTGCTGATTGTATCCCCAGCACCTGTAACAGTAAATAGTCGATGTTTAATTAAACATTATAGACCACAAGTTTTTCAAGTGATAAGCAAATCAAATAAAATTAAATGCTTTGGCAAAATCAGTAAACTCCTTCAAATCTGTTGCACAACACACCTCCCCAAAATGCCAGATATTAAATTAATGAATTAATGCACCGAAGGTGATATATCTTATCATTTTTAATAATAATAAAAGTGATGATCAAGTCCGTGATAGATAATGATGATATATTCATCAAGACATTTAATCTTCAGAAGAACTGTCTGTAATAAGAAAACATAATTTCAGTTCTTTGCAAAGGAAAACCTCATTTCTACAGTTTGGAACTGGAAACTTTCTCATAAAGAAAGCTCTGTGTGACTGGGCTCAACTGTCAGGTTCCTTCGTGGAGAGGGGGTGAAGCACACAACACCCTATGTCAGCAGGTTTCTGTGGGCATCACCATTACCATCGAGTGCACTAAACCCGCTGACCCATTGATCTGACTCTCCAGCGCTGGATTCCAGGTTTGGGCATATTTGACCAGTACCATGGAGCTTCTGTTGCTTATTCGGTGTTAACAACACTGAATACATAAACAGCACTGTGACCATGACTAATTGTCTGTAGCCTAAATGTGATTCTAAGTTGATGACTGATTGGCCCAGACAGGAATAGTGAAGTCCTTTTGCTACCCTAAGCAGTGATTTCTTTTCAGTCATTCCATCATCTACTTCATCAACATTTCTTGAGGCTACTTTATTTCAGGGTCTGTGTTTGGTGTTAGTGGTAGAAAAATGAATGAGATCTGTGTAGACATATCATGCAAAAATGACCTTCTGTCTGCTCTGGACAGGCTGGTAATTAAAGAATCTTGATTCAGTTCTAGTACTGGAAGCTGTACCTTTCTTTTTTCTCACATGAGAGAAGAGAAAAAGAAAAAAGAAAATTCCATATAGTAATATGGGGTACCATCACGGGCATTATGTTTCTCCACCTAATTTTTCTCCCATTGCAGAAAAATTTCCATGTTTCAAGTCTTCATATTTAAAAAATAATAATAAAAATAAGTAAATAAATAAAGTTCTTTTCCTTCACAATCTGCTATTTGGCTTTTTAAGCTGTATTTTAATTTAGCGATATTTTAATACAACAATTGTTTGCACTGACAATAACAATTCATATATTCCAATGTCTGCTATAGAGGTTCCAAAGTCCATTCAGAAGTTCCAAAGTCTGTTTTAAATTTTTTAATCCTTTATGTTTTTAATATATTCACTTTCTTTTTTTAAATTTTATTTTAACATTCACGTATACATATTTATGGAGTACAGTGTGTTGTTTCAATACATGCATATACTGCACAACAAACCCTTTATTTGGAGATTTTTTTAATAAAGAAAATTTAATAAAAGTGTTTTTAAGATTCAAAGTTATCATATTATATTTTTTTCTATTTTCTTCCAGAGTAGTTAAAGAGCATATATTGTGCATACTATAAAAACAAATGAGGGCACGGCTGTTAGAGTGGAAGGAATTCAGATCATTTGGTTAAATTTTAGGATAAAATGCATTTTTTAGGTGAGAGAACTGAGCCTCAGAAAAATTTAACTACTATGGATGATTTGGATGCCTTCCTCATCAAAAAATATTAATGTTTTCCCAAGTAATATTTTCAAAAAATTGGTATGCTATCTATAATAAAATTAATATAATAAATTATAAAAATTATCATGGCATCTATAATTAAAATATAGCATATATAATAAGAATATTGAAATAATAACTAAATAAGAGTCAGAGATTCATTTCTATTCATCATTTATAAGCAAGTCAAGGTTTATTTCTTTTTTTTTTATGTTTTGCATCACAATACTTATTTAATTAGGTCACTTATACAGTTTTCTAATAAAATGCAATAATGCTATCAAATATATGAATCTGCTCAGAGAACTGCAGAGAATCAGAACATCATTACATGCATAAGTGTGTCATGTGCTGAGGTAGCGAGAGATAATGGAACTTTGACTGTTCATTTCGTTAATATTTTAAAAGCCCAGAGATGACTGTTCACTAAAGTTACGCATTTGACAGCTTTCCACTGTATCAGGTCGTGAAAGTTCTATTAGCAGCACTGCTACTTCTTACAAATGTACAAAACGTGAAATGCCTGCAGACGGTGTGTTTAACTAAGTCAGACAATCTTCATCATGAACAGCCGCACAGAACCCAGCATTTCAGCAGGAAAGCGGAAAGTCGTCCAGGCAGAGCGCGGCTGGGGCCGAGGTGAACGCAGCCCCCGGGGCAGCGGAGGAGCGTGAGCCGCACGCGGAGGCCGAGCAGGAGCCTCCCGAGGCCGGCGGTGGCAGCTCCGAGGACCCATGCGGTGACTGGCGCGTGTTCATCCCGAAGCCGAGCCAGAAAATGGGTCACCAGAGCCGCTCATGAGCAGCAGACCCGCCTCGTCCCACCGCGACCTGTAGCTGCCGCCTGCCAGCTGGAAAAACCTCACTTCACCTTCCACGGTAAGTTTAAGGTTGAAAACAAAACAAACAAACAAACAAACAAACAAACAAACAAACAAACAACACCCTTGACCGGCTGACACAGGTAGAGTGCAGAGGCAAATCGACGCAGAGCTCAGCTTTTGAAACCAAGAGCCGCTTTCCTCCTGCTCTTTCACAACTAAGGTCTGAGAAATGAGGCAAGAGATACCTGCTGCTAGATCTTTCTTTCTCTTTCCTCCTTCATTCCTCCCCTCCCCTCCCCTCCTCTCCCCTCCTCTCCCCTCCCCTCCCCTTCCCTTCCCTGACAGTCCTCTTTCCTGCTTCTATTTTTCCTGCCCCTGTTTCCCATCATGAAATGTCTCTGCCTGAAGCTTAGGGCCAGTGTTTAAAGATCGTCACCCTCTGTCAGGCACAACAGGAGGGCTACTTGCTCTGTCGAATGATTTTTTTGTTCTTGCTGTTTATTGTGGAGACCTCAACCAGTCATATTTCTCAGTACATTCTGTACAAGGCTCTTCTCTTCCTGTATTTTTCCCCTTTTATCCCTGATTTCACAGCTATTCCTCCACTCCTACTCCAGGCCCAGTGTAAGGCATTGTATATAAGCCTTTAAATAATTCAATAATCATGTATTCTTTTGATGAAATATATTGGGTTGTTTTGTACGTGTACGTGCCTTGACTTGCGTAAATGGCATTGTGGTGTAAATTGCATCTTTTTCTTACTTTTGCTTCAAGGTCTATCCACGTTGCTGTGTGCATGTCTCGTTACTTCCACTTGCTACATAGATCACCATGGTGCACACATGCCACACCAGCCTCTGCCACCATGCAACCATGTACACCAGTGGTGGGGGGGAAGGACTTCCCTCCAGGTAGAGGAGATAAAGAAGTCAGAATTACTTGTCCCAATAGGGACAGCTACATAAAGTACCAGATATCAAAAGGCAGTCCCTGTCCTTGAAAAAACTGGTAACACTGGTGGGAGGTAAACCGTTGCACTTAGGTCCCCTGCCATATGCCCACGTGGCTCCTGGGCTTCCCTTTATAGCACGTCACAGCTGTAATCGTACGGTTATTGGGTGATTATCAGTAAGTACCTGAGAGCTCCTAGGGGGCAGGACTATTCTCCCTCATTTGCTGCTACGTCCCCAGCACGTGGCCTGGTGCCTGGGGAATAGGAAATGCTCTGTAGATCTTTATTGGATGAGCCTAGTAATTAGTGCTAAATTGATAATGATGATGATATAATGATTAAAGGCATGGGCTTGGGAGTCAGACGAATGTAGAGTTCAGTCCTGACTGTACCACTGGGCAGTGCAGTCAACCTCTCTGAGTCGCCTGTCCCTGCTGGAAAATGAGATACCAGAGTTGCTAGGATGATTATGTGACATGGTACGGACCGAATGGCTCACAGGGGATTCTGCACTTAGTAGGATCTCAAAAAAACAAGATATTTTCAACCCAACATAGTAGTCCTCCCTCATCCTTGGGCGATCCATTCCAGGATCCCCAGTGGGTGCCTGAAACTACAGATAGTACCAAACCTTATACGCACATATATATTTTTTTATCTGATAACCAAGATGGCTACTAAGTGACTGAGGGGAGTGTAGCCTATATAATGTGGAGACGCTAGGCAAAGGGGTGATTCACGTCCCAGGCAGGTAATGGCACAAGATCTCATCATGCTATCAGAACAGCATGTGATTTAAAACTTACGCATTTTTTATTTCTGGAATTTTCCATTTAATGTTTTTGAACTGAGGCTGAACATGGGTAATGGAAACCATGGAAAGCAAAACCACAGATAGGGGTTGAGGAGGCTACTGTACCACAGTGGTTAAGCATCATGCACGTGCTACAGCAGTGTACACAAGGACCCAGGGTTAGAGGCACTCTGGGTATCGCAGGCATTAGAGTGGTCTCTTCCTTTGTGTGCAAGTGTGCTTAATGCAAATAGTAGCTAAAAGCAAAAGCAGTGGATGTAATGCTCTTAATAAATGGCCGCAAAGAGAAAATTCAATATAGGATGCCATGGCTTACAGAATTAGGACCATGGGTTGCGAGGCCTGTCTCAGCAGCACCGGCCATTTCACAGCAGACTGAGAAATGCAGAAAAGACACTTACAGAAACAACCACAAGTACCTACCTTGGGAATAAGAACCCAGAGGAATAGCCTTCAGTTATACCAGGTACTAAAATGGGCAAAACCTTATTTTTCCATTATTCATTGTTGGAGGGTGGTCACATTATAGATGCTGAACAAAATTTGGAAGAAGCAAGAAAAGGAGATGGAGTAAGTAGAAAGCAGGACATGAAGTTCAAAGGTTTTCACCAGTACAGGGATCCACAAACTCTGGCCTATGGGCCAAATGCAGCCCACAACCTGTTCTCGTGAATAACCTTTTACTGGAACACAGCCACACCCACCTGCTTGTGGATTGTCTATGGCCACCTCCAAATGGCAGAGTTGAAGAGTGTGAGAGACCATCTGGCTCCACAGAGCTTAAAATATTTACTCACCCTGTACAGAAAAAGTTTGCTGACTCCTGGATGAGAAGGAGGGAGACAGAACATCATGTTTACAATAATTTAACAATAAGCTGTGCACCTCAACAGGTCAGGTGACAGTCAGAGAGGAAACGAAGACCTAGAGAAGCAAAGTGTAACCTCCACATTTCTGATCTTTGTGGAGTATGCATAAAGCAAATGTACTTCACAGGGTCTGGTTTTCCAAAGCCTCGCAGCTTCAAATATTGACCTTGCAAAGGACAGGAAATTTTCCCCAGTCTGTTGTATCTGTTGTAAGATAAAGAAGTGTAACACAGTAAGGTTGCTGGCTCAAAGACAGACAAGTTACTGATTGATATGTAAAGATATTGGGAAATTGCTGTAAGAAGAGAATGTTTGCTAAAATCAAGCTTTTGTTGCAAATTGCATTATAGAATGTCTCCTTGCCTGTCTTACTGAATGTTACCAGCTTCTATTGTTAAACTTGTTAAATTATGCTTAGCAAAAACCCCACCTATGTTTTCTTCCTGTAACTTCCTGGTCTGGAGAATAAATACAGGAAAAGAACCCAAATTCAGGGTTAATTTCCCAAATGGAAGGAATGCCTTGCTCTTGAGGATTCCAGATTAACCCCTTTTTGGGGCTTCTCACTGCTCAGAAGAGATGGGCTTTGAGTAATCTTTAGTGGCCCCATCACCCAGGGGGCATCAAAAGGGGTGACAAATCTGTGGGAGGCAAAGCAACAGATCTTTACTAGTCTATACAAGAAGATTTTTTTTTAACCTTTCAATATCCCAGTACATGGGCTCAGATCAGGTAACTCATTCCTGACAAAAGTTTGTTCACAAAGTCCGAGCAGAGGCCCTCAAGGTTCTCAACTCCTGACTTTCCACCACCCAGTAAAATCAAACAGACACAAGGAAACGGATTTCTAAGGAATGTGAGCAGCATCTTGGACGTCTAAACCACCAATTACTGACCTCTGTTCACAGCTAAGTGGCAGGACCTGTAATTTAGCTGCAAAACTGACGTGAAATCTGACCTTGAGCACGTGGAGCTTCCCTTTCAAATTCTCCAGCCCCCTTGGGTACATCTGTGGAAACAGTCCATGAAGGGCGGTGGACCTGAGACTGCTTCCCTCCAAAAATCCACCCTTACACCAAGCTTGGCTTACAGGGTATGGCACCAGCAATTACCACAAAAACACCCACAGAAACACCTTCTGTTACCACGGTCTTTCTCTTATGAGGAAAAGAAGCAGAGACATTTGTTAAGGCACCCAAGAAAGAATTCAGATTAAGAGAGCAAAGAACTGAAGAGTGTGAATGTGGTTTGAATTCTTTCCTCCCTTTCAAGAATGAAATCTTTCCAGGCTTTATTTTCCTGAGCTTTAGAAAAGGGTGATGCTAACACCAACTACCCACAGTCATAGGGTCATCTAGAGGGTTACTGCTGGTCTTTCACGCCACTCTTGCTGAGCATTGCAATTTTTTATTGGGCCCCCAAAGCAGGGTGTTTGTTCGTAGACTCTGCCGATGCCCCTCCTGCTGTCACACCTTCGTTATCTGAGGCCTTCTTTTAGCTCCCTGGAGACCCCTTCCTTCAGCCACTGGTGATGCAGGGTGTTGCCCCATAAGCCTCCCTCCCCACGGGCCATCCTCAGGGCCCCCATCGTGTGTGCGGCTCCTTCACTGTCTTCTAGGAAGGATGGGCTCCTCAACCAGCAGGCTCCATGACACCCGCCTCCAGGCTTATTTCCTTAGGATGAATTTCAGGAAGAAGAATCGTTGGCCAAAGAATCTGTCTTTTACATACTGACTTGGAAAAGCTTTTTATATATAAAGGACACTGGTCCTATATCTGTAATATAGATGGCAAATATTTTTCTTTTTTGTGAAGTGACATTTTGCTTTGCTCAGGAGATTCACGGAATTAATCGTTTATAGTCAGAGCTGTTGAAAATTTCATTTACTGTCCCTGCCTTTGTGTTATTTTTAGAAAGGGCCTCTCAAACACCAAAATTACATAAATATTTACTTAAATTTCTTCTACTACTTGTAAGGTTTCATATTTAACATTTTATCTCTTTAATCCATCTGGAGTTTATTTTAATACTTGGATTAAAGTAAAAAGCTTACTTAATTTTTTCCAGATAGGTAAGTAGTTTTCCCGGTAAATTTAATAATCTTTTCTTTCCTTGCTCACATAAAATGCCCCATTTATCATATATTAAATAATTACATACACTCGTGCCTGTTTCTGAATTTCGTATGCTGTTCCTAAATCTGGTCTGCCTCTTTTTGCAGCCTAACTATGTAGCATCCTAGTATCAATATGTGACAATAAAAGTAAACTCATCACCATTTTCAGATACTATTTTCAGTTTTTCTTAGTTATTCTCCCCCAGTTACTCCTCCAGCTGAAATTTGTAATCACTTAGCAAAGTTGAAAACATGGGTTGGGCTGCAACTGAGATGCATTGACATTTCTCATGCACTTAAGTATCATTTACCCAGTCGTCCGACTTCCCGCCAGCAGCAGGATCCGTCTTTCGATTTAATCACCTCTAGCCACTCAAAAAAGTTTTTAAGGTTTTTTTTCCCTAAATATGTAACTCTTCTACACTTCCTCTTAAATTTAATTCATAGACATTTCTTACGTTTTAAAGCTATTGTGAACATCTTTGCAATGCCGTTTAATTATTTCCAGTGTATTTGTTTTTTTAGCTTTCTGTTGTAGCTGGATGCCTCACTACAATTGCTAATTGTCTGAATATTGTAAGCAATATTCAACTAATTTCTTAGTATCTGTGCATAACTCTGAATTTCGTTACCTTAAGGATAAACGAAGTGCTGTCACCTCCCCAGTATTTATTCCTCTCTTAACACCCTCCTGTTTCTCAACAACAGTAGGCAGGTGTGGTAATCACAAGCCTCTTTTTCCTGACTTTAATAGAATACCCCTTATTTACACAGTTAATATGATGTTGAAACAGATATTCTTTATCATATTAAGGA
Organism: Cynocephalus volans; assembly: GCF_027409185.1. NCBI lineage: Eukaryota > Metazoa > Chordata > Mammalia > Dermoptera > Cynocephalidae > Cynocephalus > Cynocephalus volans. The sequence continues at coordinate 6,732,696 of NC_084464.1, read as the reverse complement.
AGTGCCCATGGTTATCTGAGAGTTTTCGCTGGAAATAAATGTTGAGATTTCCAAGTGCCTTTTGTCTGTCTACCGAGATCATTAGTGGGAGCTCCCGTGTTCATCTACTTTGATTGAAAGATACAAACAGGTAACTACTATTAATCCGCCTTAATTTTTAGAATAAATCCAATTTAATTGTGAGATTATATTTATTGATATTCAAAATTGATGTTTGCTTATGGATTTTTTTCCTTTTCTTATTTCTATTTGTTTTAAAATTACTTATTATTATTCCTTAAAAGTTTAAAGGACTTGTCCATAAAACAATTGATTTTGTAGGACTCTGGGGACAACTTTTCCCAATTTCTTCCACAGTATTGGTCTGTTCTAATTTTCTACATCTCTTTCTTCTTAATTCAACTGCATTCCAATTTTCCATTTTATTAGCACAGTTATGCATAATATAATTCTTTTTCATAATATGATGTTCAAAATGTGAAAGCTTACCTCCTCAGTGTTCATAGATGTCTCAGTCAGTTTGGGCTGCTATAACAAAGTACCATAGACTGTGTGGCTTATAAATAATAGAAATTTATTTTTCACAGTGCTGGAGGCTGGGAAGTCCAAGATCCGGGTGCAGGCAGAATTGGTGTCTGGTGAGAGCTCTCTTTCTGGTTTGCAGATGACCATCTTCTTTTTGTATCTTCACATGGCAGAAGGAGATCTAGAGAGCTCTCTGGGGCCCCTTTTATAAGAGCTCTAATCTCATCATGGGGACCCACTCTCATAACCTAATCACCTTCCAAAGGCCCTACCTCCTGACTCACACTGGAGGTGAGGATTTCACAGCATCAATCTGTGGGCCTCGGGGCCTTGAGAAACCTGAGGAAGCAGAGGGTTCTAGTAGCTTGGACATGTGCCTCGACTGCTTACAATGAAGATGGGGTGGTTTATGATGTGAAAGTCACACACAGCTTGTTGTAGCTGGCATGGCCCAGGCATGCCATGGTAACAAGCACAGTTTCTCACTCATGCTCCGCCTCTTACAGGGGTAAAGGCTGTGCTGGTCAAAGACCCTCAGGGTTCTGGGCAGACAGAGGCTTCCCCAGTCACCATGGACCGTGATAGGAGGTAAAGAAGCATGACCTGGCACTTACAGCTTCAGCCCAGAAGCAAAACACACCATGTTCACTCACATCCATTGGCCCAAACAAGGCTGATGGCCACAGTCAACTCAGAGATGGTGGAGTACAAACTCACCACATGCTGGAAGTGAGGAAAACAGCCCCAATGACCACCATCCGCTCTGAAAGCCAGTGCCACTGCTCTACCATCGTGCCCAGAGCAATTCCCTCCAGCTCTGACTTCTGTGGCCCATGATTTGCCCCCTAAAGACAGTGGTATAGGAGGTTAGGGTTTCTGGAAGAGAAGAGGAGAAACATTCCAGGGGTGGGAAGGGTGGGAAGCTTTTTTGTGCTCATCAAATCACTCACCAGAAGTGACTGTTGGCTTTGCCAGGATGTGACCATATGAGAAAGAAAACCGTGATCTTGGGTAAGTGTACGAACCGCAAACTTATCTAAGGAGGATTTTCACAGTAATAACTGCTTATATCATAACAGGAATTATTCACTGCAATAAAGAACATCCAGCATTTTCCCAAGATGCAGAAGTGTGTGGCGCCCAGTTGTGTGGTCAGCACCAGTCCAGATGTTGTGGGAAGGTATTTTTTAGACGTGACTGACATCTACGTCAGTAGACTCTGAATAAAGCAGATCACCTTCCGTGATGGCGATGGGTCTCATCCAGTCAGCCGCAGGCCCTAAGAGAAAAGGCTGAGGCTTCCAGAAGAAGAAATTCAGTCTCAAGACTGCAACATCGACTTTCCTGATGAAGGTCCAGCCTGCCAGCTTGCCCTGCAGATTTCAGACTTGCAGGACTCCACCATCATATGAGCCAGTCCCTTAAAATAAATCTCTTTCAAAGGGGGGGGGGTGTGAAGACAGAGAGAGAGAGAGAGAGAGAGAGAGAGAGAGAGAGAGAGACTGAGACTGTTGGTTCTGTTTCTCTAGAGAACCTTGACTAATATAGGGAGAACCTTCAGGAGACAATTATTTCCTGTCTGTGAGACCACTCAGTAGAGATGCTGTAGAGCAGTGCTTGATCTGGGCTTTTCTGGAAAATTTGATAAAAGCTAATGACTCTCTCCTCAGGGGAAAAACCACACATATGCACGTGCACAGGATGTTGTTTAGAGTTTCATTGACTTCACGGTCTCTGAAGTTTATTCCATCCTCTCTGAGTCTCACTGAACCGCGATCCTTCCAACCCTGCAATTCTAACAAAGTCGCCTCGTATCACTGGATGACAGAAGAATCTTTTTTGTCACTTCTCCCTAACCTGTGGTGACCGTGTAGTAGCCGGCACTGCACACAGGAGGGACGAGTGTGATGCTGAGTGTCATGAGGGTGGACTGCGGTGGCGCTGGCGCAGGCAGTAGCAGCAGGAGCAGCCTTGGGGAGCGGCCAGCCAGGGTCCTCCTCCCACGCAGCCACCGAGGCCGTGCCTGTGAAAAAGAACAGGTCCTTTGCTGCCTGTAAGAGAAGTAGAAATAGTCAACCAGGACGAAAGAATGGTTTTAAATATTTGCATTGAAAAGAAAACATCAGGATCAATCCTACCCATGGGTGGGGCCTTCACAGTATAGTCACAAAGGAGGGCACCAAAAGCTATCTGCTGTCCCTGCCGCCTGCTCAAAAATAGGCTCTGCCAAAATGGGGCACTTGGGCACCTAGGAAGGTCAGGGTCCCCTGTCACAACCGGGACTTGGGTAAAGCCACAATTCGCTGGGGCTGTGTGGCCAGGACGTGGGCACTCAACTGAGGTCGCCTTCTCTCTGACTACAGTGTCTGTGTCTCTGAAAGAGCGAGCTCAAAGTGTCCTAAAGAGTCGTCCTAACAGTGCTCCTGAAACCCAAAGTGACGGGCCAGCTTCTTCTTCCTGATTCAAAGAAGTAGAGAGTGCTGGGGAGAGAACTGAGGTCTCCTCGTCGTTAGTACAGAACTAAACCCGTTTCCGAGCCTGACGTGTAACTGGCCCTTCTGTGGACTTTTTGATCCCCTCTAATTCCCTGTGTGTCTCGGAATATGTTGGATTTTGTTTTATTTTCTTAAACCAGTAACAGACCTCCAGTTTCCACTCACTTTATTTGAACAGCGTTTTTTTCTCTTAAGGAATACTGTTTCTGGAGCTGTTTCCATGTGAAGGAGGTGTGTGTGGCGCCGCAGGAAGCCACATGTCCACGGCCCACCCGCTTCTCTCACTGGGGCGTGGCCTCAAATAAGAACCTGCTGCTGGCCAGGTCAGGCAAACAGTTCCTGCGTGAGCAGTCAGCGTGGGGGCTGTGGCCTCACACGTCCCGATCCCTCCTCTTCCACAAACCCTCAGCCCAGAAGGGCCTGTCTCCCTTGTTAGCCTGCACAGGAGCCTGTGATTCTCCAGTGGAACACTTCTCACAACTGCAGTACAACAACTCATTACGTAGTTAGTGGTTTAACTCTTGCCTGCCCAGCTACGAGTTAGTCTCATGAACACATGACCAATTCAGGGTGGGCTTCACGGGTGAACAACCTGTGCAACTGCACAGGCCCCCTCTCAGGAGCGACCGTGCTGGTTAATGCTCTGCTGTCATGCTTTTGAAATTCTTAATAATTTCTGAACAAGAGACCCTGCAAGTTATGGAGCTGGCCCTGGACCTCAGTCTTTCTTGTTCTTTGATGTGTCCCAGCCCAGCACCTTGGCAGATTCTGGAAAGGGGGAAGATGACCACTGCTTCAGGCCAGGTTCTCAGGAAGCTGACTCTGAGATGGAGATTCACATGGAAATCCTTGGGGAGCCCTCCTGGGATAGCACCTGTGCTTGGGACCATCAGGGAACAAGCTTGGGCAGAGGGAGAGGGTGGGCTGATCAGGCATCACAAGGAAAGCACTCTGGGACAGAAGCACAGTCCTCGGCAAGGTGGCTCTCTTCACTGGTTCTCAGCTGGGGTGATTTTTCCCCTGGGAGACATGGGGTAACATCTGTGCGCATTTCAGTTTGTCATGACTGAGGGGAGGGCATCTGGAGGGTGGAGGCCAGGGGTGCTGCTAAACATCCTCCAGTGCACAGAACAGCCTCCACAACAAAGAACGACCAGCTCCAAATGTCAGCAGCGCAAGGTTGAGATCCCTGGCCAGGTGCGGGTCCGAGAGAGGATGAGGGCTGAGCTCCATGCAGGAGGCTTCCAGCAGGAGGCAGATGTGCCCTGCAGACTCATGGGGCCTCGGGGACAGCTCAGCAGCCCCTGCAGGGCAGCCTTGCATGGCCGGGCTGGGTGTCACAGACCAGCACCTCTCCCAAGAACTGGGTGGTCTCATTTCCTGGGGGAACTTAAAGAGTAAGGAAGTAGGACAAACTTCAGCCCTGGCTGCTGCAAGGGGACTGGAGATGACAATGGATGTGTTCCATTCTAGATTCCCCTCACATTCAGTGGCTACCTCTGCTGGCCTTTGTGGCACTGCATCTCACTGGCAGGGCTGGGTGGGGCTGTCATCCGAGCTTGGCTCACACTCGCACGCTGAGCCATACCTCTCCACAAATCTCGGCATTGTCCCTCACTCACCAGCTGGCCAGGCGCTCCAGGAGGGGTTGAGGGAGAGACACTGCTAAGTGTGGCAGGTGGCTGAACGCCAGGCCCTGCTTCTGCGGCGCACCTGTGCCCTCCAGCCTTGCTCACTCCTGGTTCCTAAAGTGTCACTTGCATGTTATGGTGGATGGCTTGGTTGGGCCCTCCAACCTCATGATGTGATGGATCTGATAGAACTCAGCTCATGATATGCAGCTCTGGCTTCAGGGTCACTTGGTGACAGTTTTGGCACTCCAGCTCTACCAGGGTCTAATAGCTCACCAGGAGCTGTTTTCCATGGAATGTATAATACTCTTCGGACGGCATGGCCTTGACTCAAGACCCTTGGAGACTATGTTCTAATTCTCCTATTGGGACTTGTCATGCATTCCACACAGCATCGTTTCCCCACACACAGATACCTCCTATACCACAGAGTTTGCTAAGTTGTACAGCAAGTGGCAGGAGCACTTCCTTGTACCACAGCCTGCTCTGCACCCCACTCAAAGCTGAAGCCTTTGTGTTGCCTGATGTAGCTGATTTGAGATAGGAGGTGCTCAGTTTCCCTGGGTTCAGGTTTCAGGCCACTCCCCTGGGCCTCACACCCCTCCCCTAGGACTCAAACTCCTCCCCTGGGACTCAAAGCCCTCCCCTAGGTCCTGAGTTACTGTTGTTTGTTGCACCTGTTGTGGGCAGCAATGCAGGAGGTGACCACGGGAGGCAGACATGTAAATTCAGTGGCTGAGCATGCTCAGCTGAAAGGAGTCTAATCCTTGAACCACCTTCCACTGGAGGCGCTAGAGAGCACTGAATATGTTCTAAGTATTTTTCAGTGTATATGTTAGAATTTGACCAATGAGCATGCTCCAAAGAGACCAACAGAGCACATGCAAGGCCTGGTTACAAACCAGTCACATAACTGGGAATACCCATTTAGTTAAATATTCATTGGATAGCATGAATATGTATAGAACAGTCAACTATAAAGCTGGAATCCAGGAAGAAGGTGGGGCTGCAGCTCACTCTCAAGCCAGCCTGCACTTTGTCTGTGAAGTGTGTACTTCTTTCTCTTTGCATTAAACGTGTTTTCGCTTTCTACTCCAACTCTGCTCTTGAATCCTTTCCTATGGTGGAGTCAAGAACCTGGTAGAGGACAGGGTCAAGGTCCAGCATCCAACCTCCCTAGACCCTCTCCTCTGGCATTGTATTGTGTCCTTCAAAAAAGATGTGTCCAAGTCCTAAACCCCAGTACCTGTGAATATGACCTTATTTAGAAATAAGGTCTTTGCAGATGTAGTTAAATTATGGATCCTGAGATGAGATCATTCTGGATTTAGGATGGGCTCTAAATTCAATGACCAATGTTCTTATAAGAAAAAAAGAGGGAGATTTGAAACATACAGAAATGCACAGGGAAAAAGTCATGTGAAAATGGAGGCAGAGATTGGAAAGATGCTTCCACAAACCAAGAAATACCAGGGGCTACCAGATGCTGGAAGAAAGGATCTCTCTCTAGAGAGAATAAAATTTTTGTGTGGTGGTCCTTAACTCTTCATGATTTATCTTCAGCAGGAGCATGGCCCTGTTGATACATTGATTTTAGACTTCTGGCCTCCACAACTCTGAGAGAACACAGGTCTGTTGTTTTAAGCCACCCAGTTTGTGTCATCTGTTACAGCAGACCTAGGAGACACTGCACTTGGTATGTGGGCCAGGTATGGAGTGTACTATCTCCAGAACCTCTTAGACACCATGCTACCTTCTTTGTGGTGGGAGATACCAGAAGCAATAGTGTGTCCTTAACTTTGGAGGGATGTCCTGGTATGCCCAGACCCCTGAATCCTAACATTTTTATTGTGTGGTGGTCCTTAACTCATCATGATTTATCTCCCACCTTGTAGAGTGCATGTGTCTTAACTTAGCCTCCAATACACTTGCCATATCTTGCTTCTCTGCTCTGATTAGCAGGAAGTCATCAGTACAGTGGGCCAGGGTCATGGTCTGCAGGTGTCTCTCAGACTGTATTATCACCAAGAACAGAAGAGCTGTCATAGCTCTATGCAGAACCCTCATTTACTGTTGTCTGTTCCAAAGGAATGTGGATTGTTTCTGGTCCTCCATTAGGGATGGAAAAGAAGATCAATGGCTATACCGTTCATGTGCTTTTGCAAAAACGCCACGTCTGGCACAGCAGCTTCAACTGGGGTGATGGTTGTTGAAGTTGCAGTAGTCCGCTGCTGTTTTCCAGGACCCATCTCATTCTTCTGGGGAACAACTGGTGAATTAAATGGAGATTTGATTGGGGATTACCAACCCTACGTCCTTTAGCATTTTAAGGGTGGCACCCATCTCTGCCATTCACAGGGGATGCGGTATGTTTCTGATCTACTCTCTTCACTGGGGGAGGGGCCGAGCTTCAACCTGGCCCTATTGATACATGTTCCCCACTCTTGCGGCTCTTCCTCCACAAGCCAATGAACCTACGCAAGAGTGTGCCAATTATCACGCATGTCTATTCTAATTACATGCTCAGGGATGGGGAACATGACTATTGGCTGGACCTGTGGCCCCAGGGGACTCATGTGACTCTGGCCAGGGATAGGATACTACTTATTACCTGGCTTCCATATGCCCCATTCTATTGAGGGTGGTGAGCATCATGATATTTGGGATCACTGGGTATTAATGTCAACTTGGATCTGTGTCCAACCATCCTCAAAATATTTGGGCATTCCTTCCTGTTTCCCCAGTGGTCAGTGAACTGAGTAAACAGCCTTGCACCCTTTTGGAGAAGGATGAGGAACATGTGCAGTCATGGTGTGTGTGAGGTCTCATCCAGGTGGCCTGGCCCTACTTCTGTCAATATGCTCAGGTCTGGAAACTGGGCAAGGGGATCTCGACCTTTTATGGAAACAGCTGTCCTGAGACTCCTGCTCACCCATCCTTGACGTCTACTGGTTTACAGATGAAGTGATCACTCTCTTGCTGCCGGCCCATTATTCTTGCCTCAGGACGTTGTCACCACCACAGCTGTCTGCAGGGCAGGCCTTCTGGCTGCCTCCCTAATCTCGCCACTCCTCAGGATAACTGATGCGCAATACTCTCACCTGGCCTCTGTTTTCAGGGCCTCGTCCCACTGTCATCAGGTAGCCCGCTTCTGTGACCACTTGTCCCAGGGTCTGCCTGGCGTGAGGAAGAAGGCTGCCACCGAGCTCCTCAGGGTTGTGGGCACGTTCCTAAGTGCTGAAGTGGGCAGAGACCCCTCACATCCCTCCTGCAGAACATGGTCATCTGCTGGGATTTCCGGTCTCGCCTAATCAAGCTGCTCCAGCAGGCCACATTTCCTGAGCCTTCTGGGTTCGTTCCTCTACCACATGCTGTAGCAACATGGGCCTTTCTGCTTCCCTTGGTGTTGACCATCGTTCTTTCCAGCTTCTGGTAGCATGTCAGCACTATCCCTGGGCTCCTGACAGGGTTCCAGACCTCGCATCCTAGAGGGATCCTCCTGTCCCCAAAGTCCTCCTTATCTGACTCCAGCTCTGGTTCCCTCAGCGTCTGGTCCCACATGTCCTCCCAATTCCTGCCTCCACGATGTCTGGGTGGAAGCGACCCTAAGGAGGAGTTTCTTACCTGCTCTCACAGGCCCAGCACACCTCCAGCCAGGTTCTGGGGTGACTTAACCCTAGTTGGGGGTCTAGGGTGGCTAGAAGGGCAGGGAGGACAGATCCAGAGTGAACATGTGTGGTCTTACAGGGGAGAGACCTCTGCGTTGTCGTCACAAGGGGATGGTGCACTAGCCTTGGACAGGGAGAAATGGGTTGCTTCTGTAGCCCAGAGGGTTCCAGGGATTTAAGATTTCCAAGTGCATCCACCCAAATGTCCCCACTATGACTTAGACTCCCATTTCCCAAGCAGTTCCCTGACCCTGGCTCAGCAGACATGCTTAGTCTGAGAATTCAACTTTCTCTGGTCATTCTTATGTTCAGCTATGAACCTAGTGTTCACCTGGTGCTCTCCTCCTCTGCCCTTCAGCTGCAGGATGTGAGAGTCTCTCTACATTTTGCCAGGTAGGCCTCCAGCTCTCACACCCAGCCTTTCTCTTTTGAATAATCTTTCAGTCTTTCCTTTGTTTTGTGAAGAATCTGTAGCTTCTGGAAATAGCCTTTCCATTCCACTGTCCTTATCATTTCCAGTTCCTCCATATATCTCAAACACTTGACACATTGGAACCTTTAGTGCCACTTTTTCTATCACTATGACATCCCTGTCACCACTGCCACCCTCTTCCAGAGGCCACCTACAGGGAATGCCAGGACTCTTGTGACCCACAGCTGGGGACACAGCTCTGGAGTCCTTGCAGCTTCTGCTGCCTTGGATGACTCCTGGGGCCACAGCTACAGATGAAGGTCCCCGCGAGGAGGCCTCCAAGGCAGGTAGCATGCAGGAACTCACTAGGGAGCACCCTCGGGAGGAACAGACCCAACAGAGGACAAAGATCTAAGCCCACCCTAGGGGTGCTGCGGAGCTGGGGTGTCCTGTAGAGCTGCTTCAAATTGGAGGAAGGGGACCAAGCCTGAATACCCCACACCAACTGGTTATTTGGACACTGGTTGTCCCCAGTAAGAGGGCAGGAACCTTGAATGAGGTGGCTGTCTTTAGCTAAGAACAGTATTGCAGAGGGCTAAGAGCTAAGCTCCGTCAGCCAGCAGTGCTGACAGCCACTTCTGGGCAGGTTGACACAACATCTGCTGCTGCTGCTGCTGCTGCTTCTATCAGTCCCCACAAGTGCAGTGAGCTTAACATATAGTGTAAGGTAATGTAACGTAAGTAATATATATCATACATTGTTGTACATTATAATATACATGTAATACACATATCATTATACAGAACACATAAACATATAATATATAATAAATAATAATTATTATTGTGTAATATATCATATATATTATAGAATTATGTATTATATATAATTACATGTAATTACATAATTATATATGAAATTATATATAATACATAATTATATGCAATTATATAACATGATGCAAATAATATATATTACATGTTATAATATACATATATACTATAGAATACATAATTATATTAACATAATTACATATAACGTAATTATTATAAATGATTACAAATTATATCATGATACATAATTAATATATTTACTATATATTATATATCATAATATATTATATATACATGTATATCATATGTATATTATACGTATATTATTGTATTTTACTGCATTTGTGAAAATTGATGTAAGTAGCAGTAGTAGAAGCTGTGTAATATCACATACTGCTGTGTAATAGTTATATGTATTATATTTTAAATTCTGTTAGGTGTCATATGTTATATTCCATTGACTTTTATTAATGGATATTTAATTATTATGAACCTGATCTTTCCAAGATCTTAGGATCAAGAATGTACTGGGTTGGCGGTAGAGTGACTGGCAACTTCATCTAATCTTAGCAGAATCAAAAGGAGCATCAGAACTTGTCCACCACCCCCACCGTCTCCATTCACTTTGGAGCTGGACTCTGGCAGGAAACACTGGGTCCCCCAAAGGCCAAGCTCAGCTGGCTGTCAGCTGGAGCACAACTTTGCTCCTTCCAGACAGCCCTGCTGGCTCCAGCACTGGCAGCATGCAGCTGGGTAGTGGCCACAGAGGTCTGCCAGCTGCCACGCCCACGCTCTCCTGGAGCCAGGGAAAGCACAACTTTATGGTCGCCAGCAATGACCTGAAGACCGCAGTTCTGAAACATGGTGCAGTCAGGTCTCAACACACGAGAGTGGAGCAGCTCTTCTCAAAGGCACTGATATTTGCCTCTACGAGGCATTGTGTGTGCAGGGTGGATAGATTTTTGTTTTAAGTTATTTTAATTTTTGTCTCTTGCAGACTTACCCTCTCAATTGTATTTTGCTTAGACAAATTGGGCTTTGTTCCCTCTGTGCTCTCTGGCTGAAAGACAGAGTGTCCAGAAGCTAGCCCAGAATTAAAGTTAGATAAAGAGCAGATCACAGTCCTGCTGATAACCAAGACTTTGCTAATTAATTTCTGGGCTTAGTTCTCTGGCACAAGGGAATGACTGTTTTATTTTAAGCTCATGGTGTGCCTAGGTCTCAAGCCTATCTAAGTTTTGCAGGTGTACCCAATAGTAAAACTTTGAAACTCTTGCCACCGCAGTCCCGGCAATGCCACCAGTGTCTCCAGTGCAGGCCACAGCGTGTTTCTCCCATTCTCATGTCTGCACCATGGGATGAGGCATAGGCCCTGCCCATACTGAGCCCTCCTGATAGTGGCAGCTGTAGAGCTGGGGCTCTTGTCGGAATCCTGCCAAAGTCGCCAATTGTAAAGCTACTCGACTATGCCAGTTGTTGAGCTAGGGCTGGGTCTGGAGCTCACAGACCCCTCACACACCAGGCTGGGTCACCAGATCCCTTACACGCAGGTCTATGAGCTAGGTAACCAGCAAACAGGTCCTTGGAAGCCATAGGTTGGAAAGCATGGCTGGTGGAGCAGCGTCTGACCGAGGTAGTGGCCAGCAAAGCCGCAGTGCTGCGCATGCACACTAACTCTGCCCACACACAACCTATTCACAGCAAATGCTCAGCAAGATTCTGAACATCTGAGGGGCCCTGACCATTTTCCTATATTTTCCCAACAATCCACCCTTCAGGGTCCCTCACTGTATAATCTACACATTCAGAATCTTCCACGACGTTCCCTTAGCAAGGATAAATGACCCTTACACTCACACATTACACATTCCATCCCAGTCCCAAAAGTCTTTAGCTTGTTGCAGCACCAACTCAAAAGTCCAAAGTCCGAAGTCTCCACTGAGATCAAAAGCAAAAGTCCTTCCAGCTGTGAACCTGTAAAGAGTCAAAAACAAGTTTATCTACTTCCATGATACAGTGGGACAGACACTGGGTACACAATCCCATTCCAGAAGGGAGAAATAGAAAGGAAAAACAGTCCCCAAGCAAATCCAAAACCCAAAACAAGGCAAAGGTTAAGCACACTGGGGCATCTGGACCCGTAAAGCATTTGGCAGCCTCGCTCCCACAGCTCCGCCAAGTGCAGCCCATTGAGCTGCCCTGGTCCCTGCAGCTTTTCCAGGCCGGTGCTACACACTGCCATCAGCCCCACAATTCTGGGCTCCTGGTGGCAGTCCTAGGAATATTCTTCTTGTCTTTTTTATATCAAGTATTTACATATTTCATGTTCATTGGGGAATATTCTTAATAACCAGGTGTTTCTGCTTGGCCACGTATCCTCCGGAGAGACCCCTGACTTGCTGCTTCCTTGCCCAGCCTGATGACATGAGAGCTGTTTTCAAGGCTTGACCTTGGAAAAAAGGGGCCAAAGTGTAAATATTTTTCCTCTGAAGCCTCCAGGGGAATTTTAATTTGAATGGCTCACACGGACGAGGCATCCTCCCCCACCCCTTCCCTATTAGATACAAAACTTCCTTGTCCCCTGATCCTATTCATGTGGGACATAGGACTGTGTTACATATTCAGAACTATCCAGTCTGAGCCTGGTCCAAAGAGCCATATGGGCCCCGCTAGAACCCACTGTCCCCACCAGGAGGAAGAGCAACAGAGGAGGTCAGCGAGAGGTCTGCACCGCCCCCGAACACGTGCAGAAACTATCTGATTGCACCCGTGGCTTTCATTAGGTTAACACACTGAGCACACTGAGCCAAAAGGTGAAACTGATTTCTGCCAGGCTTCCAGGGCCGGGGGCTGCCCGAGCAGAATGGGCTTTGTGTGAGAGGACCGGGATCCTTCTGGGTTGAACTTTGTGAGAAATTCAATTTGAGTGTGCACCCTTTTCACCTCTGAGGCAAGCCTGAGGCCACCTGAATCAAAACCAAATGGATTCTCAGGCCTAAAGACAACAAATAGCAGTTTTCCCAAGTAATATTTTCAAAAAATTGGTATGCTATCTATAATAAAATTAATATAATAAATTATAAAAATTATGGCATCTATAATTAAAATATAGCATATATAATAAAAATATTGAAATAATAACTAAATAAGAGTCAGAGATTCATTTCTATTCATTATTTATAAGCAAGTCAAGGTTTATTTCTTTTTTCTTTTATCTTTTGCATCACAATACTTATTCAATTAGGTCACTTATACAGTTTTCTAATAAAATGCATTAATGCTATCAAATATATGAATCTGCTCAGAGAACTGCAGAGAATCAGAACATCATTACATGCATAAGTGTGTCATGTGCTGAGGTAGCGAGAGATAATGGAACTTTGACTGTTCATTTCGTTAATATTTTAAAAGCCCAGAGATGACTGTTCACTAAAGTTACGCATTTGACAGCTTTCCACTATATCAGGTCGTGAAAGTTCTATTAGCAGCACTGCTACTTCTTACAAATGTACAAAATGTGAAATGCCTGCAGACGGTGTGTTTAACTAAGTCAGACAATCTTCATCATGAACAGCCGCACAGAACCCAGCATTTCAGCAGGAAAGCGGAAAGTCGTCCAGGCAGAGCGCGGCTGGGCCGAGGTGAACGCAGCCCCCGGGGCAGCGGAGGAGCGTGAGCCGCACGCGGAGGCCGAGCAGGAGCCTCCCGAGGCCGGCGGTGGCAGCTCGGAGGACCCATGCGGTGACTGGCGCGTGTTCATCCTGAAGCCGATCCAGAAAATGGGTCACCAGAGCCGCTCATGAGCAGCAGACCCGCCTCGTCCCACCGCGACCTGTAGCTGCCGCCTGCCAGCTGGAAAACCTCACTTCACCTTACAGGGTAAGTTTAAGGTTGAAAACAAAACAAACAAACAAAGAAACAAACAAAAAACACCCTTGACCGGCTGACACAGGTAGAGTGCAGAGGCAAATCGACGCAGAGCTCAGCTTTTGAAACCAAGAGCCGCTTTCCTCCTGCTCTTTCACAACTAAGGTCTGAGAGATGAGGCAAGAGATACCTGCTGCTAGATCTTTCTTTCTCTTTCCTCCTTCATTCCTTCCTTCCTTCCTTCCTTCCTTCCTTCCTTCCTTCCTTCCTTCCTTCCTTCCTTCCTTCCTTCCTTCCTTCCTTCCTTCCTTCCTTCCTTCCTTCCTTCCTTCCTTTTCTTTCTTTTCTTTCCTCTCTCTCTTTCAACCCCCTTTTCTTTTCTTTCTTTCTTTCTTTCTCTCTTTTCTCTCTCTCCTCTCCTCTCATTCTCTCTCTCCGTCTTTCTTCTGGAAAAAAGTCTCATTACAAAACTTTAAGAAAATAAAGAAATAAAACTTGGGAGGAGTCTATAGTTCTTCACATAAAATGAACCTCAGGTATCCTGTGGAAAACAACATTGCTTTCAAAAAATACTCTCAGTCTTCTGGCAAGAGGGACAGGATAATATTTTACAGATGATTTGCAAGTGGCCTTGGGCACTTCACTTACTTGGTAACTATAGGAGAATTAAGTGGTAAAGGATTTATCGCACACTGCATTGCGACCCAAATCTAACAGTATTCTACACACAGCCATAAGTGGAGGAACTGTCACCGCGGCCAGTAGCATTTGTTCCCAGATGCAGGAATTAGGGTGTGGAAGGTGGGGCTGTGCTCTTCCAGCCTTGCACAGGGTGGGAAGAAGAGCTTCCACACTGGGCTCGTCTGCCAGCCTGTTCAACAGCCTGAAACAGTTCCAGCTCTAGGTTGACTCTTAAAGTTGCTAATTATCACCCACTTATTCATCATTGTTGAATATTTACTTTTCAAATAATAAAATGTTCTTATGAAGAAAATTTAGTAAGAAAGATGAAAAAAACACCCATTATCAAAACCCCATTTGTCATTATATTTTAGCTGTCGGGTCCTAGAAGGCTATAAAGTACATAAACACACTGTTTCAAAAGTGAAGCTTGAAGCAATGAAATTTAATATTTTTTCCTTGAAGGCCCTGTATCTATGAAGGCTCAAGTTTATCAGCATAAGGCTTACTAAGGTTATGCACTATATTCAGAGATGGAAGGTGCTGCTTAATGGAAAGTACTGCAAACTACTAGACACTCCTCTGATTCATTCACTCCTTCAGCAGATATTTATTGATTACCTACTATGTGTCATGCTCTTGTAGACCCTTGAGATACTCCTATACCAATGAAATGGGTATAATCATATTTGGGGGGGCATAGGTTAGTAGTACACTGGTAACAAAATTCTGGCATATCATTCTCATTTTCTCAGATTTGAACAATTTCATGTATTATTTAATTGTTACAAAGGCAAGGTTTCTTATGTCAGGTTAAGTCTTGTAAAGGAGCTAATATTAAATTATGTTTTTCTTAATGTAAATTTTTATATATGATATGTTTGGTTAGGAGATCTAAAACTACTCTACCCAGAGTGTTCACCAGAAATGTAATGGTGGCTAATACATCTCCTGAAATATAAAAAGCAAAATAAAACAAAAACCCACTCCTTTTATTTAAAAGCTTTATTTTCATATATTGTAATCAGTGCTACATTTCATCTTATCCTTTCGTAGGACTGATATTGGAAGTGAGTAGAAAATAAAATGCCAATTTTTTTCATAAACTTTTTTTATTAATGTCTTTAAAAGCAAGGCTATAAGCTACCACTTATTTTTCACTGTAGACTTTGTATGGGTTCTTTGACTTTACCTGGTGATAACTTCAGGATTGTCCTTTAAGATTAGCTTCCATCTACCCTCAAATTACTGGAAAAAATAAAAATGAAAAAGGACATCTCACCAATGCCCTAGGCATAAAATTCCTCACGATGGATTTATGAATATATTCATTGGAGAAACTAATAATATCTAATAATATGTAACTCTATAATAGGGCACTTTTCAATTTCTAAAGGGCACGTTGTCTCTTTTTATCTTCGCAACGATCCTGCAAAGTAACTATCACTGTGTTGTCTTTGACTCAGATCCCAGACCACAGAGCCTGCAATTGCAACGTGTCAGATACTTACTTCAGTGAACATATTTCCTGGGCTTGTAGCATTCTTCTCTTTTTTACACACTCTTGCCCCAATTATTTCAAAAGTTGGAATTATGGGAGTGTTTTATTTTAATCTTTACTTATTAATGTATAACCTGAATTAAGAAAGCTCACATCCCACTCTTAAATGCAAAGTACAATCAGATACTTTGGAAAATAAAAAGCAAAATGTATTATTTCTAGTGCAAGCTCAACTTTAAAAATAGTTGGGAAGAGAAGTGGGTGGGAAAACAGAGTTAACAGCTCAGGAAATCGGTTTATAAAAGTAGGATAGGTGACACATTCCGCTAAAAATGAACACTGTAAAAGTGCTTCCCACAACTTAATCTGGTTTCACCTGTGATTCTGTCAGTGAAACAGAAGTCACAAAGTCAAATTCTCAAAACCATATTATTCACAGGGAAAAAGGCAACTCTCTTGATGATTTTAAAGTTAGTGCTAGTCACATAAGTAGTTAATACTGTACTTCTTAAGGTAAACTAACAGAAATAATAAAATTGAAGACTGTTGGGAGATTATCCTGTTCTCTCTCATAAGTCTACTAAAAACCATTGCTGCATCTTCTTAGAATAATAACTTTTTATTCTGCTTTACTATTTGTCTTTTCTCTTAGATTCTAAGATTTCCCACTAAAATCTTCATAAGTAAACTCAATAATTTGGTGGTGGGGGCGTGTCAGATTCTTACCAAACAAAGGACAAATTTAACAAACAAAAAAAGAAGAAGAGAGAGAGGGAGAAGAAAAAAAATCAAAGCAAATAACCCTTAATTGGTCTGATGAAGAGCCATCGAAATTCTTTTCAATTTATTTATTCACCAAAGTATATCATATTTTTGTCTTCTAAATAACTGCTACTAAAATATTTTAACACATTCGTATAAAATATGTGAAGATTTTACTGAATATAAAAACCATAAAAGACTCTGAAACTTGTAACTTTACATTTTTCATATGAATTAATCCTTAAGCCATTGGTTATCCACGCTATCTTTCATGTCACAAGTCCTACTTCTGGTGTCCTTTATCTAGGAATGAGGTGCGTGTTGGTTTGCAGGAATCATGAGTTACGTTTTTGAAGGTCAGTTTGTCTTAGCCAGAAACTGACTGCTCGGAAACCAAGTAACAGTGTCGTTGGCTATTCCCCATCATTTTCAGAGAAATTGAATTTTAGGTGAAATATCCAGTGCAAGCAATATGGAAGGTAAAATGACTTCACAGGAAAAAAATCTAAGGATATTATGCTTGAAACACACAAATTTTAAAAAAATATGGAGTGTGAGACAGATTTCTAACTCAATTTCCTGATATTAAGTCATTCATTATATATGGATGTATTCACAAAATAATGTGGAAATATTTATATGTTTTTAAAGAATTTCATGTTTTAAAGAAAGTGTTTTTTTAAACAAAATTAACAATTATAAACTGCAGGAGGAAGTGTTAGTAAGTTACATAGTTCACTTTCACTTGGAAATTTATGGGGTAATATATAAATTATTTTTATGGAGATTAGGAGCTTTTCTCATATCATTTCTTATAGCATTTGATTAAGACACTTTGGGAAACTCAAGCAAGTGACTAAGCAATAATATTGCACTTAATAGAAGCGTAAATACAATCTAAATATTTTATAAGCAGGCAAAAGGGCGGAAGGCCACATGGAACGAAGAACTGGTGTGGTCCTGGCGTGAGACAAGAACCAGGAGCTGAACTCAAAGGAGAAGAAGAGAAGAAAGAAGACGAAAAGGAGCAGGAGAAAGAGGAAGATCCACACACTTTTGCTGAGATCGATGACAGTGAATATGACATGACACTGGCCAACATGAGTATGAAGAAGAAAAGTGGAAGTTGGTCTTTCATTATAAACAGACCTCCTGCCCCGACACCCCGACCCACAAGTATCCCTCGAAAGAGGAAACCACACCTTACATAGCTCAAGATAATGTTGTGTTGTTGTTGTTGTTTGTTTGTGGAATTTTTTTGTCCTTTTGTGTATCAGAGGGGAGTGGGTATAAGGTGTTGTGATTAGTGCTCTAAAACTCCAAAGATTAAAAGTATCTTTTCAAGTCACAGTTGAGACTTGAATTTTACAAACATAATGAATAAAGAAAACAAGAATGATGGCTTGGGTTCTGGCTTCTAATTCTCCATTAAGAAGGATAATTTCGATAAGTCATCCAAGGAACATGGAATCATGGCACATATGGAGAAATTCTGTTTGATATTTCCTCCATAATTACAAGAATTCTACATAAGTCTACAATAACAAAATGGAAATTGGAACAATTAAGGTTATGAAGGCAGGGAATAAGCTTTAATTAGAAATTCTCTGATTTTCTATCACAGTGATCTCTAGAATATTCTATCTCTTTGACAAGGCTGCTAAATCCCAATAAATATTTTTAAAAGGGAGAAAATAGATACACCTTGATACAAGAATTTAGTTACATTCTAGAAATTTTTGAAGAGGTAAATTATCTTCTATACTCCTGAAGAGCTAGAGCTGGGTCTGGAGCTCACAGACCCCTCAAGCCCGTTGTCCAGACTAGGTCACAAACCCTTCCCATGCCAGGCTGGGTCAGCAGACCCCTCACATGCAGGTCTATGAGCTAGGTAACCGGCAAACAGGTCCTCAGAAGCCACAGGCTGGAAAGCATGGCAGCTTGGTGCAGCGGCCAACCAAGGCAGTAAACTCCAGCCAAGGTGGCGGTGATGTGCCTGCATGCTAACTCCACCCCCCCACACACAATTTGTTTACTGAACCACCTCCAACTGGCCAGGAGGCAAAGGGAACCTGATTAAATTATTCTGTTTTCCCAATTTAGGGAGATTCTCAGGACCACAAATATTGATGCCCATGTTATATTGTTCCACTTTTGGGGACTTATCTTACCATTTTTCTGTTGTCAGTCATATTCTTATTTTCCAAGATCTCTTTTTTGTTCTTTGTTCTTTTTATAGCATTTTCTTCTCTTTTGGAGGTGGAAAAGAAGTGTAATGCAGTATCTGTGTTACTTTGTTTTTGCTTAATTTTGTTTTGATTTAGGTTTGTAAATTTGTTTTGATTTTTATTTTTCTTCTGCTCTCATTGTCTCTTCTTTCTGTATTTGTTGTTTGTTTGTTCTGTCTATATTGCTTGACACTTCCATTGAATATGGCTATTCTCAGCTATGCTTTCATGTTTAAGAACGAAGCACCAAAAATGTGAACAGAACCTCTACTTGTTAGCTTGTCTACTGCATTCTACGTAATAGGGAGGTAACCACCCTTTTCATGGAATGACCCCAGAAAGTAATTTATGCAGCTCTGTTCTCCTATACTTTTCAATTTTTCTAGAATAAAATCTAACTAACTTTAGTCTGCACTTACACTCGTATATCTAGTTGCCAGCACAGTGAGATTACAGTGTGTGGAGAAGACTGGGACATTTCTTCACTCAGAATGTTCAATTTAACTTGCTCTACCTGTTTTCAGTTCAGTGCCACCCACTGTGCCTCATCGCCCACTGTGCCTCATCGCCCACGTTCAGAACAACTTCAGTTCAATTTCTGTAATGAATAACCTCCCATCGTGTATGATTTCCCCATTTCACAGTGTTGGAGAAGGAATTTAGGGCTGTGATTGCTTTAGACTTTCAACCAATCCTCATCTTTAAATAAGTGAATTGGGATGGTTTTCCTCCTTGTTCATTTATTTATTAATTACATAAAGATTTATTGAGTGCCAATGATAGTCTGTGTATTAATTTTGCAAATTCTGTACATCGCAATGGTGTAATTTGTTCCATACATATATGCACTCATAGGATTTTAGGGAATCTTAGAAATCTTGAGTTTCTAAGAAATTGTAAAGGTTATTTAACTCACCTACCAAGCCAGTCCCACTTCAATATTTATAAGGCATCTTTCTAATTCACTTATGAAATCTAATTTATTCTCATGATGTTTGTATTACATAAAGACAGGAACCAGCATAATAATGTTTATTTGTTTTTGCAATTAAGTAAAACAGGTGTAGTTATTTGCCCCACAACCTAAATCAGTAGTAAAATCCCCTTTCATTTCTTCTTCTTTTTCTCTTTCACTGGGATATATTTGCCTGCCTCTTTCCTTTAGGCAATTGATTGTAGATCATTCTGTTCCCATATTAGGAAGAGATTGCCTCATCAGCTACTTCTTTCTTGATGTTATTTGTATTTCACAGGATTAAAGTCTTTCCTCACATCTTTCTTCTTTTTCTTTTTTTCCCCTTAGCTCAGGCATATCTGTTAAGTGGAATTGCCACCATTTCCCAGAAAGCCATCCATTTAATTAAAAGAACATTAATTGTTCCCAGTTCTTGCCAGAGCACAGAAGTGGCAGCAGAATGTTGAAACATCCAGGGTGTGTTAACACACCGAAAAGAGAAGGATGTGGAATAGGGGATGGAAGAAGAATACAGGATGCAGAACTTCAAAGTACTATTTTAAAATCTCAAGAAAGCACTGTACTAGAAAAGGGACTAGGAAAAGGAAAACCAGGGAGATACAAGAAAACCGTGCTGGCTTTGTAGAAAGATCTCTACTCAGATTCAACCAGTGTTACCAAAACAAGTAAATTTATATATCTCAGATTCAATTTCCTCATTGTAAATTAGGGATAAAAATAATATCTACTTCCAAGGTTGTTACAATCTTTAAATGAAATAAAATTAGCAAATACCTGCACAATAGTTGGTATGTAGTATACATTCGATACATTATAATTAAAAGCAATTCTACTTTGTCTTTGTTCAGTTCTGGACAGAGGATGACTTTGATAAACTAACGTTAAATTACAGAAAAAGTGTTGGTGTGTTTCTCGGATTCTGGAGGAGTCAGAAGTTAAGGAAGATAATAGAGCTGGAGTGGGTGGGGAGGAAGACCCTGTCCTCTAGCGGGATAGCTTGGCTTTGTCCACTCCTTGTAACCATTATTATTCGGTAACTTTCATGATAATTTCAGATTTATGTAATAATCCTGTCGGCAGTAATAGCCTCATTTTAGAGAAAAAGAAACTGACGTTCAATGAGTTTCAGTGTCTTGCTCGAGGTGATAAAACTAGGAGGAGGAAAAAGTGGGATTTGGATGCAGATTAATCTGGTTTTGTGCTTGTGCACATGGCACCACAGATGTCCTCCACCAATACATTTATTTCTGAATTATTTACTAATATTTATGTTTTCCTTCTGACACATAATATCCATGAAGGGAGAGACCAGCCTCATCCGCTTTTGCCCATTATCGTATCTCTGTTGCCAAGCTCAGTGCTGAATTTATAGTGAAAAATAATGAACGCCGGAAGACTGTTAGCTAAATAAATGAATGACAGAAATAACGAGACCCACTCCAATGTGTCCAGAGTAGAAGGCTTCGGAAACACTCGGAGGATGACCGGAGGAATGTCCATCTACAGTCACTAAACTTTCCCTGCTTTAAACCACCCTATGTTCAAAGCACTGATAATTGAAGGGAAGAGCCCACATAGAATAGGACAAAGCTCTAAGATGTTCACGTATAGCTCGTCATTTTAGCTGCTTTCATAAAACATGACATATGAGAGAGAAGCTCTATTTCCACCATCGTCATCATCCCCCACACAGAAATATTACTTATAAATGCAGAACCGAATCCTTGCTGGCTCATTTTTTTTTAAGATTTATGTTTCTGATTTTTTTATTCCATTGCTGTTGTACTAAACCTAATCTTAAATTAACAACCACAACAAGAATAATTCACTTTTCTTAAAAAGATATTGAAGTTTGCCTATTTTCAGATATCATATTCTCTCTACCTTTTTCTCCCTGTAATACTGAAAAAGATCGGGTTCGCTAAGTTTCAAGAATACAGAGGAATTAACATGGATTTACAGTCTTCTTTAGTGACAGAATTCTTGATTTAAGACAAATCAAGGAAAGAAAATGAGCACTTGGCATGGTGTAGATAGATTGGTAGTACAACTATATCCATAAATCATGCAAAGAGATGAATGCCTATTGGGGAAATTTTTTCAATATCAGTGGACAATTTTCCATTTCTTCCTCACACAATTAATAGAACAGAGATCCTTCTTCAGAATCTACATGGCTGATTTGGGATAAAATATGATTTCCCTTTCAATTTTCAATTGCTACTGAGTTGCCCTTGGCATTTTGCAATGCAACAAAGTTTTATATGACCTTTTTGAGAGCTACTCAGATACTGGGACCCCAAAATGTCAAGTACAGCTCAGTTGCTGTCAGAAATTTTCCACTTGCAATTCACTTGTACTTGAAATTGATCACATACAATGCAATTGAAATGCAAAAAGAAAAAAGAAAAAAGGACCTTGTAGAAACTCTTAGGAAAATTAACCCATATCACTGCAAATGTGACAAGGTAGAATGGTTTCTGTCCTAATTAATTATGAAATATGGTCAAGTGGATTAAAGTAGGCAAAGTAGGTCTTAGATCAAGTGCCTGGGGTCCTGTCTCTGGCTAGTGACCTTGTCCAAACCATTTAGCTTCAGGACATGGATATATATCATAAGTGTTCTTAGAACAGTGACATATTTATCATTCTGTCTGTAAGCCTAGTGTTCCTGTCTTTCTCCTGTGACCCTCTGCCTCGTTCCTTCTTCTGATAGGGTGCTGGTGCAGCTCTGCAAAGGAGTGATCATTCTGCCTTGCGCTCATGCTGTCCATTGAAGGGGAGCACGTCTGCTTGTGTGACCCACATGTCTTGATTTACTCTTTCTGTCCTTCTCACAGCAGAACATCATGATCTCCTGGCTCCTTCACAGAGACACTGAGTAAAACCTGAGAAGGGAGTTGCAGAACATCTGTTAGAGTGTTGGCATAATAATGACGAACTTTTCCATTCCCATCTTCCAGGATTCATTCCTTTATATTAGTGAAGTGAGAAGGAGGCAGTAATCAACTGTGGTGTGAAGTGACAGTAAAGGGTTTGTTTTATGCAAGAAAATGAATACAAATATTATCAAGCACTTAGACTTTCACTGAACAGCAGTGTGAATTCTGGTCTTTTTCCCCTCAAGATATAGTGCTCCTAAGCTCTCTGTTAAATACATCTCTACTAAGAAGTTTAATTGACCCACAGCAGTAGTTCTTAACTGGTGGTGGTTTGCCTCCCAGAAGACATTTGGCAATGTGTGAATACATTTTGATTGTCACAACTAGGACAGTACTAGTAGCATCAAGTAGGTAGAAGCCAGGAATGCTGCTAAACATCCCGCAGTGCATAAGCTAGCCCCCACAACAAGGAAATATCCAGTCTAAAATGTCCATGGTGCCACTGTTGAGAAACTCTGACCTAGATTATTTTCAAGTCAGAGTAATCATTTGAATACTTTAGAGAACAATCATTTAAAGATAAAATCATAGTTTTATCAAACAGCTATCCACAGACTCTTTTTTCTCACTTTAGATTTCCTGAATTCACAATATTTTCCCTGAAGACTTTTAATGTGTGCATCCTTTTAACTCTAAATAAGTAGCAGTTAGAGAAAAACAAGGTGCTTCCTGGTGTTGGCACACTGACAGGAGCATCCCCTAAGGGACTGGCAGCCTGGTGTAGTGAAATTCATGAAGACTGTAAAGCTGGATGCAACTGAATTTGACTTATGGCTTTGCCAGTGATAGTTTGTGCAAGTTGCATAACCTTGCTTCATTTGTCTTTGTTTTTGTTTTTTATTTTCTGTTTTTAAAGAAATGGTAATAACTGCTTCACAGGGTTTTCACATGAGAACTAAAGCTACATATGTACGGTGGCCGGTGCAGAGTAGTATGCAGGAAATGGTAGTCACTGTGATGGCTGATATTCTGCAGACACAGACGGGAGGGCAGACCTGCCGTGGCCCTCTCCCCTTTAGTATGCCTTTTGCTTCTTCCCTTTTACATGGGTTTTGTATGGTAATACATCATCTTGCATGACTTTCCCGAAGTATTTATTAACTACCTCTATTGAACACTATCTAGAACAAATGGGCACAGGCCTGTCCTTTTGGAATTTTCAATCTGCATTTCTATAGTTTGAGACTTATTAGCAGAACTAGTATTTAATATTTGTTCAAAGTGAGCACAACCAGATAGTTCATCTGAAGTTCAGAGGAGAAAACTGTTTAGAGTGTCGAGTGTTATCACCCTGTGAAATATAACAAAATGCAAATCATGATCCACTGTTGCTTCTCAGGATAGCAACATTTCCTGGTATGGGGGTTGGGGGTTAAGGCAAAAGAGAAGGCCGGAGAAGTTACTTTTTGGTAATCACTGAGCATGAACCAAAAGGTGAACTCATCATAATTTCCACAGTCGTCTAGTGACTTCCTTCCTACCCAAACCACTTTTCTTTGAAACGAAAGGAAAATTCCTTGGGATGCTACTCAGTATCTACACTTACATCATTTCACTGAATACAAATGGGCAAAAAGAGAAGTGGAGTAATAAACCCAAAAGAAGTCTTATGGGAAGAGATTAACCCCCAGTCCAGTGCTATGCAAGCAATAGATGTTCAATACATGCTGCCTGCCTGGTAACCAGAGGGAGGAAGACCTGCCTACCCACTGATTAGTAGAGGTTTTGCCAATAAACTCATTGCAATGGCCTCAAGCTACAATTACATAGAATTCCACAAAGCAACTGTTCTCTCTCAGAATGTCCCAACTTCCTGGACATTTCTAAAATAGAAATATTCTTATTTGCAACAAGAAGAATAAATGTGCAAATAAAAATAGTTTGTGTTCTACTTTAGTAAAAATTCAGTTCCTTATAAGTAGAAAAAATAATTTATAGTGAGATCTCCTGGTTTGGGAGAGGATTTTTATGGGAGCACTTCTATCAGACAAAGTTTCTGCTATAAATTGGAAAGAAAATTAATGTTTTCTCCTTAAGAAACTAAAGCATTCATTGAAATCTCCATTGATTCAAATTTCTGTGCCATTTTCTTTTATGCAGCTATGTGCTTTCCAACTTTCCATCTCTGCCAATCTCGAGAGTAAGCTTTGGTAACCATGTCAGTGACCTCATGTGTGCTAGCTGACGATTTACAGATTCTTCCTAAAAATATAATGCCACCACTCCCAGCCACATGTGTCTGCCATTCAGTAAACTACTTTCAGGTGAAAGACTTTCATGTTATGTGGCTGATGTGACTGTTTATTGTGTCTGCACTACCTTGAATGCATCTGTTCAACTGTGGTGGCCTGATTCTGATAAATTTGTTCAAATTAATAACCTGTAACTATTGCTAGCACAATGAAATGGTGGTTTTAAGGTGACTGGAGAGCTCAGTCTTTCTTAGTTAATTTGCAAAGAGGCCACATCTTAATTTGACCTTCAGATTAGTCAGCATTACTACTTATAGGGTTAGAACATTCTGTCCTCTGCATGTACCAGCTAGACAAAGGGATTGTGTACACTGTTTTCTTTTACCTCATTCTGCCTTTCTGTGATTAGCTTTTATATGGTGCATATTGGAGGAACAAGGTAGGCAGAATACAGTTACAAGGACTGAATTATGACCCTTGCTCTTCCTGACTATTTCTCATTTCTGTCCTCTTTCATCAGTAGGCGGTATAATGACACATTTGACCTTTACTTAAATGAATACACCAAAAATAGAGGATAGTCTGGCAACTGTGACTATGCCTTATGTACCTTACTGTCCTCAGAACCCAGCACAGCACTTAACTATGTAGTTAGCAACCTATTGAAAGGTTGTTGAATGAATAATAAACATACTGTTTCCACTCTACATAGTATCGTTCTCTGAAAGTTCAGAACACAATACAGATCCGTGTATTTTATTTTATATCAAATCTCTAGTTTCAAGAGTGATCTCAGTGACAGGTGTATATCTCTAAATAACATTTCATTGTTCAATTCTAGTGGGCATGAAACCTCAAGGGGCTTGTGGGTTATAATTCATACCTTCATGAATGCTATTGGCTATTGCACAGACTTTTTATCCCCTTAGCCACTTACAAAATAATTCAAAATAAGCTTTATCAGATTTTCTAAGAAGGGCTGCTCTGGAAGAGTCCCTTTGCTTGAAATAGGCCACAAATCAGGTTAACATGAAGAATGTTCTTGCAGAAGCAGCCTGGTAAGACAAATAGTTCTAGTTAATCATTATATTTCACCTTCTCCTCTGCTCTTCTGCTAGCTCTGCTTTGCTTAACATTTTGAATATTTAATACTATGCTAATGTTTTCCATTCAATGTCATTCCTATTCTGGAGAAAATTTTGCAGAAGTCATTCCACCAATATTTAAAATAAACAGGGGTGTTATTTGGGAGATTTTTATTTTGGGGTGTTATTTTATACCTCAAAAATTATTTTTCCTATTGGTGGGTGCTAAAAATTAATATATAAATTCACACACACACACACACACACACACACACAAAAAAAAAAAACGGGGGGGAAGAAGATATCACAACCACAATTACTTGAAGATGATACGACAAGCAAACAGAAAGGACATTGTTGGGTGGAGGGGGGGAGGGAGAAGGGAGGAAGGTTTTGGTGATGGGGAGCAATAATAAGCCACAATGTATATCGACAAAATAAAATTTTTAAAAAAAATGTAAAAAAAAAATTAAAAAAAAAATATTTTTCTTTCTCTATGGACTTATTTTTATGTTTAAAGGTATTGACTACAACTAATAATGCATTCATGTTTCTTTCTTCTCAAATTCTAATTTTGGGTATAAAGAGAAAAAATAAGATTTTACTGGGGCAGAGTCATCAAAGTTGACATATGTCATAAGTGCCTTGATAGCATTCTTTGAACATTGATGGGGTAAAATGTAGTGAAAACAATATCCTCCAAGAATTTACACACATAGGGACAGGATCATATCAGTATATTATTTAAAAAATTAACGTTAGTCTGTGATTTAACCTTCTAGCTTTTATATTAGTCAAAATCCCCAGATTACAAATAATTTCTTCTTCAGAAAATAGCATTCTACTTAAATTCATACTCACTTAAAAATTTATCCTGGCACCTTTGGACCTGGGAATAAGAACTGGTAACATCTTAGAATGTTATAGCTGAGTGAGATGTTAGAGATCATTGCATCTAAGCCCTAACTTTATTGACAAGAAAATAAAGGTCCAGGAGGAGAAAGCCCTTTTCCATGTAATGCATGCTGTTAATATAAAGACAAAACTAGACTCCTTCTGCTGTGCCAAAATGGTTAGCATTCTAGTATACAGATTTTTTCCAGTTACGATATGTTTAAAACAGACTCATCTAACTCATCACAAATCTTGCTGTACAAAAATATGTACTTTTGTATATAAATCTGAGTGACCCATAACCCAACCCTCAGTTCTCACTCTAGCACAGATTTTATATTTACCTCTTGTAAAGTTTGTGTGAAGTGATTGAATATGGTAAATATAAAGTGTGTAAGACTTTTTAGAACAAAGGTTTTACTGGTGGAAGCAATTTAAAATGTTTCAGTTAATATTAACTGTAAAAAAGGAAGATTGACAAATTCTAGAATTTTTTATTTTATATAGAATTTTATATTCTTTTCTAAGGCCGATGAAGTATGTGTCGTTGATATGCGTGTTTGCTTCAGTGATAATTGTGATGGGTTAACTCTTTCTTCAGGAAACAAGTTAAAATAGGTCCTTTCCCAAGGTGACCTTATAAACTTAAAAACACCTCCCAACTTTCATAGAGAAGAGAAGACGTGGAGATGTGCATGGAGACTTGGAGATATGCTAATTGCTAATTAGGCTTTTGTAACAAAGTAAGGTGCATCTTTTGGTGGGAGAAAGGGGACAGGGAGGAATGGATGCAACTGGAGATGAATTAGCTGGGAATTCCAAGGCAACTAAACAGACAGAAAGGACCTTTGTCCTGTTTGGTGTGACCTACTACTGCACATGCTGCTTTTAAAGAGTTCTGTTATCAGGGTTTTCATAATCGCCTAATGGATAGCATCCTACTCTCCCATTCCAATCCTCCACCCTCGTCCTGGACTGCTCCAAGTATAAGCCATGGTGAAATCTCAATAATAAATAAATACACTACGTGTAAATTCTTAATCTAGTAACTGAAAAAGAGCATTTATTTGGTATTTACTGTATTTCAAATAGCCTGAGCATTTGTTGTCAACAGAAAGTATTCCAATAAAATATAGGTTATAAAGTGGTTTTTAACAAAGTAATGCAAAATAAAATGCTGAAAAAATAATTCCATTTCCAAGTACTCTGTAGCTTCAAACCTCAGCAGAATTCTTTAAACTTATCAATTAATGTAATTTTTATTTGAAGAATTTATTGTCTGAATTTATCTTTAGACTCAGGTCATTTCTCATATTAATGATAGCATATTACAGCTTTTTAGTCTTATACATCCTCATTTATATCTTAACAATATGGGCAAAAAAGTAGAAAAGGTCTGCATGTTATTAAAATTTCGAAAGCATTGCATTTTTTAAAGACTTTTAGAACTGGCCAATGGAAAAAAAAAACAAACACCACTTTTAAAAATTCTTCTAGTATCCTAAAATACATTCACACACCACGTATCCCTCAGTATATTTTATTTTAGGAAAAATATAAGCCACTAACCCAGAACTTGCCAGTTAGTTATATTCAGCATGTTTTGCAAATACTAACTTGAAGCAGAAAACTGATTTTCAACCAGAAATGTTATTTTGTGTATCATTTTTCTCAAACACATTATACTTTGAAAATGTATTTGCCTCTTCTGTTTGAGAGAGGACAATAGACAGGAGTGTCCTTTCTCTTGACAGCATCTGTCAAAGTATATATGCTTAATAAATAATTGTTGCTTTGATATATTTGGGGGCACTTTTTTAAACTCAAAAAATGTCCCTGGTATGATCTTGATATTAGATTGGTTTAAAGCATGTTATAACCAAAGACAGTGATCTCAGATAACTGCGGGACGCTTCCTCCAGTCAGTGTCTGAGCACCACCACCCAGCTGGAGCACTCTCACTCCCACGTGCCTCAGTTTAATTACCCAGGAAGTCCTGTTGAGCTGTTAAAGTGAACAAGAGACACAGCCATGTTGGAAATGCTCTAAGGCTCCTTTTAATCCTCTCCCTCTGTTTCCTTCTTTACCTATAAAAGGAAATAGTCATGGAAGGGAAGAGGTAGCAGTGCTGGAAAGAACCAAGCAATAGATTGAAGTTCTAGGCTTGAGGGTCTAAGTCACATCTCTACTAGCCAACAGCTTTGGGATCAAAATTTGCAAAATTACTTCGCCCTTTTACAAGCTAGTTACTTC
Source organism: Cynocephalus volans (assembly GCF_027409185.1). NCBI lineage: Eukaryota > Metazoa > Chordata > Mammalia > Dermoptera > Cynocephalidae > Cynocephalus > Cynocephalus volans. The sequence goes on along the minus strand of NC_084464.1, from coordinate 6,703,750 downwards.
CACCTCCCTCATCTATAAACACATGAGGTTGGACTAAATCTCCAAAGCTTCTTCCAGTTCCCAAACCCTTAATTCAAACTGCCCATAAAAATAAATGTAACCCTGGGATGTTCATTTCCTAAAGTAAAGTTGTAACAGGTCTGGACTTTTTCATTAACAAATGCCAGAAGCTATACAGAACTTTGTGGGTGCTCAATAAATGTAAGTACTAAGCAATAAATTTTATCTTTCATCTGCAAAATGTGGTGAGTAATGCTGACTTGTCTCCCAGAACTTTGTGTAAGAAATAATAAATGAGAGCAAAGCACTTTTCAGATAATGAAGTAATTTGAATAAGCTACTTTAATACGTCTGAGGTCTAGATAGGTGATGCAAAAATAAAGTGTCTTTTTTATTAGCACATCTGTGAAATACAACAGTCTTTTCATCTGTTTAAGAAGAAACAGTCATTACCCTTGCTTATCACCAAAAAGTCAGCATGAGTAATTTCTGTGCAAATGGAATTTTTCATGTGATGTTAACATTTATCACTTTTAACAAAGTGCAGCTTTAATCTCTACCTGATATCAAAATGGAATCATATCTTGATTCAAATAGTTTAATGAGGCATTCCATTAGCACTGTCCTACTCTGCCCACGAAAATGCTTTGTGAAATGACTGATAAGCTGCACAAATGAGAAAATTGTATATATAATAATCCTCCTACTGAAAAATAATACAATTCAGGAATTGTTACTAAGGAAAAAGATATATTGCATTCTAACTTCCTGGAGACATCTACAGTTTGTTATTTTTAACGTTTATGTTCACTGAATAATATGTTCTATATTATTTACAGTGTTCCAACAAAAGGCAGCCAGAAGGCAATCTGACATTGACAAGTTCCATGGTCCTCGTAAGAAAAAAGGTACTGACACTAACTTCAGTCTACCTAATACTCTCTAAGTAAGACTTAAAGAAAACTTATGAATACTGAATAAAGCCTCTTAGGACAGGAATAAATAATTGGGTGCTTTATTAATTTTACTCTTAAGTTAGTGTCTAACTCAAATACAATTTTGCCATAATATAATAAAATTGATGCAAAAAGATTATTTTAATTAACAAAGACATGAAATGGCCTCGTCAAAATATTTGTGATGATGTGGTTGATGTTGTTTTGAGGGCTCCAGGAAGGTCAAGTAAGACAAATTCTGTGTAGAGGGAAGTCTGTAGAACTTAACTTGGGTGGGAGGGGCAGATGATTGATTCCCCAAAGGAGGGAAATAGCATAGGTTGTCTATGCTCTGTGCTAAATGCCAATCAAAGATTGTACCCTTTTCCCACTATTGTCTAACCTTCAGTATTTGACACAACATTTTTTGAACAATTATTTGTCATGCAGAAAAGATCTGAAAACTATGACCACAAAAACATCTTACACAGGAGGAATATTTTCTGCCTACAGTTTTCCGTGAAATACTTGTCTCCTATTTAATACAGACACTAGAGCAGGTTATTTATTATGATTTTTTGTCCTGATAAGAAGGCCTTACTTACGGTTTAAAATGAAAATTGTAAAAGGTGGCAGAGATACAGACACCATTAGCTGACTGTAATAATCAGTGAGCAGATAGAGACCCACCTCTGTAATAACCTGGGTCCAGAATAATATTACCTTGAAATTGGTACCAATAAATTGCTAAGAGAGACATTAAAATAAAACCAGGAAATTATTTCATGGCAGCCCATAATGACTCCCATAGTCAGTCTCCTTTTGTGCCATTGTGGAGATCAATAGGTAATGATTGTGCCAACTTCTAACTCCCCCTGAACTACTAAACATAGAATCTCAGTGGACCTGCTCCTAGGATGCTATGAATTGTCCTCAAAACAAAGGTGTGCCCTTAAATGAATGACCTTCACCTATCACTTCAAGTAGCATTGCCCACAGCAGCAAGGTTATACTTGGATCATTTTTCCAATCAAGTACATGTTGTTTGAATACAACACATGATGATGCTGAACTTCTATTTTTCCCATGAATCACTTGGATTCCCTGCTTGGAAATTTACATGCAATAACTCTGTTTGACAATTTTCCATTTTTAGTGATTTCATATTTTTAAGAGACATGTATATCTTTTTTAAGTCTACTATTATGCTCCCACTGTGTCTTTAGCACTCTTGAGAAATAAATGCAAAGCTCTATGTAATATCATTGTACAGTTAGGATCAGAACCGTACTAGGGAATTAAACAAGGTAGATAAGATTATTCCTATCTGGACTCTCCCACATACCTCACAGAGCTTTGGAAACAATAATGGGAGAAGATGCTTTGAGTTATTTGGGAGAAAATTCCCTAAATCATTTTTCTTATAAATTATTCAATTACATTTTTAATTAAATTCTCTTAGAGTTAAGGGGAAAATGTGAAGGGGCACACAGCAGATGAAGGAAGGTGACAAGTATAAAGTGTAATAAAGACATCTGTGGAAACCTTGGTCTTACCAACCATCCTTCTTGCTGCCCCACAGAGAGCAGGATGAGGAAGAGCCTGATTCAAGTATCCATATGTACAGAAAAATAGTACCAAATGGTGCCCAGAACAAAAGCGGGGAGAGGAAAATGGTGAAAGGAAACAAGGACCTGATCATGCAATATTTTATTGAATTGACATCTATCTATATCTTGTTACCTAATTTGCTTCATAAAGGTCAATTTCATTAGATTGTTAAAATTTTGGGGGGATAACGATACTGAAAATTTTGATCATATTTTATTTGAAATTTTTTTCTTTCTGGATTTAACATATTGAGGACATTTTTGATAGTCTTCTTAGAGCAGTTTCCCTAGATTCCTTTAATCCTGGATATCAGTAACCTACCCGAATGGAACAGAACATTGCTCTATTTGCAAGGACTGAGGGAATATCAAACCTTACGGAATGGTTTTTTTTTTTAAAAAAAAAAAACTTTCTCCAATGTCTACAAGCTGCAGAGAAATCAACATCTAGCATGAGGGAAAAAAAAAGATAATTATAAATCATTGGGAATATTTTCAAGTAAAAGAATTAATTACCTAAGTACCTAAAAGGGCTTACTCCATCCATCCGTATATCTCTAAACTGCCTAGATATTATGATCATCCAGTCAATGGAACATACTAGGCAATGAAAACTGCTTACTACTGAAGTAGTGAATACTCTTCAAATATCCTGAGATTTTATAGCATAATAGGAAAATTGGTATATACTTCACCAATGATAATCTCTTTGGTAAAGAAGAGCAGGGCCTTTTATGAAATGTTTGCCAGAGTCAAGATTTTCTAAAGGGGCTAGACAAGTTCTCTAAATAAGGTTAAAGAAACTATTTAATTCTTCCACTATATTCTGGAAGGAAAAGGGATTATGACAGCCAGTGATTTTCCCACTGTAAGTGTAGGCATTTCAGAGGCACTAAGTTCAAGACTACCAAGGGATTGCCAGGAAGTTACATTATTGCTAAGTCAAAGAATTTTCCTGAAGAACAGGAAAAAAAAATTAATTGGCACCATTTCCATGGAAACTCAACAGATTTCTTCAACTCAATTTTCACATCCTGAAAAAATACAAGTAAAAGTGCTGAAGGCTTAAAATAAATTTTTCCAAGTTCATTTTGAATTAGAAAATGCCAAAGAATCACAGAGAATACGCTGCCACCACACCTCCACCCCCTTCCCAAAATTGAGTCTCACAGAGCAGTCAAGGGGTTGTTCCTCAACCTTGTAAGCCAGAGAACTGAATTTTGTCAGTAGGTTTAGGTTGATCAGGGTTTTGAAGGCTGAGTTATGTTAACTAAGATCACAGAGGGCTGATTTATTACCCCCATTCCTTCCCAGTGAATAAAATACTTGCATTCATTTGGCCCCTGCCAAACACTGAAGTTTCTGTAAAATATACTTGGCAATTAGCAGACTGCTGGGTGAACATGATCAAGTCAAAGAGTGCTGGCGGAATGTAAGGGCTCCTTTAAGGACGTGGAAATATCTGGCTAATTTTCCCTGCCTCACAAAACCATCTAGTAGTCCACGGTCAAGATTGCTTACATTCCCCAGACTATTATATCATTTTCTTGGACTGTGCATAGGGGCCTTATCTATCTACACCATTTTACCTACAGATATGACCAACTGATAAGGCTCAAGCATTCTTAACGAAATGCTTCCCTGTGATCGTGAATCACAGATCTCCTCTGCTATCCAATTAAATGATGAACCTCATCAAGAATGTGTGGTTGCTATCACTGCTGGAGGGCAGCCCTTTTCTTTGAGCAGGGAGAGTAGATGGGCAGGCGGAGCACGTCCACTCTAACCAGATGCGGTACCAGCCACTCCTAACTCTAGGTGAACATAAGAATTTTTTATGGAGCTTCTAAAACTTGATTGCCTAAACCCTACCTTAGACATGGACTAAATGTAGAACAGAAAATAGCAATCAGCAATAATCTAAAAATCAACATATAAAAAACCCTCCCAAAAGAAACTATATGTTTCAGAAGCCACGTTTTGGTCAAGTTTAGCCCCTAAATATGTTATATTTCAAAGTAACCTGCACGATATAATTTAAATTTTTTGCCAGCATTTAAGGCTATATTTCATGTTAAAATTCAAATTTCCAACCACTCCGATTTATAAATGTATCATTTACTACAAATGACTTTTGCTATTATTTATTATTATGTTTTCCATGTTTTCTTATAGTTGAAACACATTTCTCTAAAGTCATATAATTCTACCAAAAGTGGGAAAATAAAAGGTATATCAAAAGTCATGTTATCAAGAAAAAAATGAAAGAGCATTTTTGTTTGTGATAATGAAGACTATTCAAATGTATTTAATAAGCAGACACTAAGTCTTTGCTCAGTCATTTGATCGCCTGGCCCCTGTAGGCTTATGAGTTTGCAAACCCGTGATATAGTCCCTGCCCACCAATTTTTCACTCCAGACTACAAAATCATTATTGGCTGGTCTTTTGGGAGGTGTGCAGGCTCATGGGAAACATACAGTGAGGGAACATATCTTTTATGTGTTGTCTAAGTGTCCAGTGCTGCAGCAGTTCTATAGATGCTAAATAATAGAATTGTGTATAAGCAGGAGAGTTGGGGAAACATGGAAGGTATTCGCCTTATGTGGGGAAAAGAGAATGCTGATCTCTGCGGTATTTTCATCAGGGTGTTTTTGCCAGTACTGGCTATATTAAAGAGAAAAAGAGGAAAATTGTCAAAATGTGGTCATTTGTACTCCATAAAAGAATAATGGCCTCGGTTCCTTTTTCCAGTATAACTTACATTTATTTCCATTTGTCATATTGCTCACAAAAGTTTTTTTTTGTTGTTGTTAAAGTTATACCTGGAACATTTTGTGTAACAGCTGAGTTCTTGCCTAAAATGGCCATGTGTTAGCAACCCACAGTGCGGCCTTTCTCAGAAATGAAGGCAAAGCATAAAAAAGATGAAATTCTTAGTAACAGTGAGAACAAAGACTGAAAAACAACCTTGCTAGAATCTGGGACTAACTCCAATTAATTCTAAGGTTGAAAAAAGGTGATTGAGACAAATAAATCAATTGTCTGGCCCTATTGCTTATGAAAGAAAGCAGTCCTTTGCTCATAAAGGAAGGTAGGAAGATATTTAATCAACCTTCCCCCACTGGCCCCCAGCTACCTCTCTACTACGCAAATATTAACATTTAAATGTGCTCCGCTCCCCAGCTCCGGTCTTTCTGTATACAGTAGACCAGACCTTTCCTCCCTGTAGAAAGTGAGAGGTGGGGGGTTAATGTTACACTTTGCTCCTCCTGGGACCCTCAAGTAAAGCTTGACCTAGGTAAACAAAGCTTCGGAGAACAGGAGAGTAGGGAACTGAATATGCTGACTGAATGGGCTTGCTGTGTTCCAGGAAAAAGTGAGGACAGTTACCCATATTTAAAAGCACCCTAACAAACCTTTTTAATTATAAGAACAAAGAAACAGTTCTAAAGTATTGAGGACTTACTTTAAGTTAGATTTTCTAATAAAACAATTAAAATTCATTTTAAAAATTGAAGAATCTTTGTAACAAAAATTTGAGATAAGGGACTACAGTAGTTATGCAGGAAGAGACTGCAACTTAAGTTTAAATTTAGTCAGGTATTTTGTTTGTGTTAGAAGAAAACAAATATAATAGTTTTAAGGATATCCAAGATTCTATGTCATCATGAAAGTATTACCCAAAATATATTCTAACCTAATAAGACTAAACAAAGGTAAAAAGCTTAAGAAAGAAGTTATAGTATTAAAAAATTGTAGTGAATAATGAATCCAGTTAAACAGACATGAATTTAAATAATTATTGTAAATTTATTTATAAAATATGTGAATGTAAAATATTGGTAATAAAGAAAAAATATGTAATGTAACAAATTATAATTTTATAGCAATAATCTGGATCCAATACCCAAATAATATAAAAATATCTAGGAACTAGAAGAAAAAGAAAAGCAATGCCTTTTCATTCATGATTTTATTAATCAAAAAATATGAGGCAAAAATATCTGTGAAATTTTAAAAAGTAAAATTTTTAAAAATAAAATTTATTTTAAAATAAACAAATTAAATAATAAAATATAATATGTAATATAAAATAAAATAAGATATATAAAAATAAAATGAGCTTGATAGAATATAAACTTTCTAAGATCCATAATTAATAATACAATATCTGATAAAAAATTCTCAATGAATATATGAGCAATTCAACCCACTCTCTAATCTCAGTGCAATATTCAAAGAATTAATAGCAGAAGTCTAAAAAATAAAAACAATCGAGGGAATTCTGAAAGTCTTTTAAGGCAAAGATAAAATTAAAACACAATTAACCCTTCAGAAAGCAGCCCTACAAACTGCCTCTATAAACAGAGGCAACTTCACACCCTTTAAAGCTTTCATTATTAAACAAGAAAGAAGAAAAACAAAGGAACTAGACATTCTAATACCAAAAAAAAAAAAAAAAAATGGAATAAAGCCAATGAAATAAATATAATAAAAATTGAAAATTAATGGTAGAATTTAAAGGAAATTAGGACTAAGTATACATAGATTTAAAAGTGTTCATACTCAAAAATTAAAATTTTAGGGAGATATCACAACAAAATAAACAACAGTGCAGCCTGTGATTCATGTAAAAGAGTTTTAAGCTCCAACAATATATAATTGTGGAAAAAATGGAAACAATAAAAAAAAAATCCAACTGTAAGGGAATGGTTAACTATTTTATTGAATATACAGACTTTGCAATATAATGCAGCTATTAAAAATCATGCTTCAAAGTGGTAGGGGAAAAAGTCATGTTCTGAAACCACAATAATTAAAATGAAACAGCAAGGAATATATACAGCCCTAAAGTTAAGAAGACATGGAGACTTTACTTGGAACTTACATATAAATGAATAGTCCAAGCATCTCCTAACTGGAGACCTGAGATTATTTTCCTTCAAATTCCCAAGCTAAATAGCAAAAAATAACTTCAGATTTAAATCTTGGTCACTGGTTCTTTAAGTCTTATGACTAAACAGTCCTTTCCAATTTACACAAAATAATTTGGTTTAATGGTACAGTATGGTATGGCATGGCGGGGCACTTATAATATGGCATGATACTTAACAGCACAGTACACCTGGCCTGGATTCAAACGGTGTGCATTCCATATAGGAATACATAGGAGAAGCCTATTAGTAAGGTGGAAGAAACTTTCTTACTGTAAAAACCAATATATCATTATTACATAAAGTTGTAGGTTAGAAGAAAACAATGACCTCTGATATCAGAAAAGAACAACTTGTATCAACTTTAAAAAATTTCTTCCATGCTTTAATATGTATACAACTTTTATATTGCTGAAATTTTAATGTATACATAATTTATCCTGAGTTTGTACTTGTCATTATATAATAAGCAGTTCCTATATTGCCACATCGTCTTTATTTTTTTAATGAATGCATGATATTTATTATGTAAATATTTCCTTTATAAATTTTTTGTTGGGCAATCAAGTCATTTCCTTCCAAATTTTCAGTAAAAAATGTTCTTCTAGCCAGTCATTCAGTAATAGAATTTTAATGAAAATCTCAGTTTGCTTTCTTACCCAATCTATAGATTCATATACTCACACCGTAAATTGTTTGATGTTTATATGACCAATATTTGATCAAATGAAAAATCTTGTAAAGAAAAATTGATCCAAAAGAAACTAAAACTTTGGAAACTATAGTTAATCTTGAAGCTTTTACAATAAGAAACCAAGAGTCTACAATATGTAGTTATTAATCTGATGAATGCTTTTTGATGAAAATTATGTTGAACTCACAGTAATTCTACTGAAAAAGAAATATAAAATTGGGGAGGAAGAAAAACCTTCCCCATCACCCTTCCCTCGTCAAATAGTAATCTAAATGCTTTATTGCAATAAAGAACTTATATTACTTCTAAATGTAAATCTTGCAAATCCTACCAAAAATTATATGCTGCGTGTTTTGATTTTAGTCTGCCCTTAGGAGTAAAATGCCTAAATCATTCTTTTTTTGCAACTTGTTGTGCCTAATAGTAACTTTCAAGATAAATGCTTTAATCACTTTAATGTGAAAAAAAATTAAAAGCAGGTGTATGTGAAAGTGGTCTAGCTGTAAACAACTCACTTTTTGATATCTAGGACTTCTGCTGCTCCTAACTTTTGTGCTTTTGTTCTCTCTGCACAATCATGCAAGACTGAACACCAGACACACACCCCCAAGTCATCTTGCTTGTATTTTAATAGCTAGGATTTAAAATATGAAGGGATAATTGAAATGAATATTAATTCAGTATTTTTTAAAATTCAACTGTACATATAGCAAAACTGAAACTGGTATGGTTTTCTGGGGAAAATTTACTTGAGATACTTCCACAAAGGAAGAAATTCCAGCTGCGTGGGTTACTTGAGATAAAAATGAATTCACACTTAGGCAAAGGAATGATGGAAGCGAGGTGACAGTTAAATGGCGTAGCTGTTAAGTGATGAGGCTAAACCTCCGCACTGTGGCAGGGATGCACACAGAATTCTACTGCAAACTGAATTTCGCAAATCGAATTTGAGTGTGGACGCCTGTAAAAAGCAAGTGGTGTAAGAAGCAAGATCTCAATCGTTATCTGTGCTTTTTGCTGCTGAACCAGTTAGCTCTCGGCCTGACTGTGCTTCTCCAATTCCCCTGGGATTTTATGCTCCATAATCTTGGGAGGAAGATTTAGAGTGTAGAGTCTGTTGACATCTTGTTAGTTCTGGGGGAATAGACTTCTGAAGAGAAAACACAAGTCAAGAAACCCCCCGGGGGAATCAGAATGATTGGCCGTGGAGCACTTTAATGTGCACACGAACGTTTTCGAAAAGGAACCCTCTCTGTGTCCCTATTCCCAGGTTGAGTACGAGAGTCCTTCTCAAAACTGAGAGGAACATTAGAGGTCATTCCAGGACAGCCCCGAGGCTCAAGTCCTCTTCAAATACTTAAAACCTACTGTCAAATACTGGAAACTTCTCATTTCCACAATAACCAATCCTGATTCTATTATTGATTCCTTATTACTATTGAATTTGAATGCCCTCCTCATTTCCTAAATCCTTGCCAATGTGATCCTGATACAGTCTAGTTTATCTAATTCTTTCTTGAGGAAGGACTCCCAGTAGTGAGCAGATTCTCCAGAGACAGCTCACTGGTGTGCCATTGGGTGGGACTAGCTATCATCTCCTTCTAGACCCTATGGGCATGCTTAGATGTGACAATGCGTTAAGACATGTGCTAGGGCTCAGTTACCCTGCCCCTCTTGTGGTAATACAATAAGTATGTGGGACTTAATGCAGATATGTAAATGAGAAGGTACAAATTCAAATGAGTTCTGCAGCCAGGCAAGTAGCACAAGTTCATTGTCGTCTGGAGACAATAAGGAATGGCAGGGTTTGGGGTACCCTGGAGAGCACATATCATCCCTAAAGGCATACAGGCATAGTTATGTCTGTAAATACCATGGTGGACAAATGAAATACTGAATTCACCTGTGGTCTGCCATTAGCTGTCACTGTGCCTCAGGCCAGTCTCTGGTGTTGGATTAGCAGCCCCATGCGGAAACCAGGCCGTCTAATATCCTTACTGTGCTGAGCGAATAATACATGGCATGCTCCAAAATAAACTCTTTTGAAAAGAAAGCATTTCATTACAAAATGACCAATTATTTACTTTAAATCTTTCAGAAATAAAATTTCAAATGATCCTAAGCCTCTTGTGACATTTGGATGTTGGTTGACCTCTCTTTTCTCAATAAAGAGATTGTTTATTCTCCAAATGCTTACTATACATGATAATATTAACATTTACTTAGCTTATGATGAGGCAGGCACCATGCCAAGTATTTTGTGCACATGATCTCTTTTAACCCTCACAAAAAGAACATAAAAGTGGCACTGCCCACAGCTGGCGCAGCACAGAACTTTTGCTACTGTTCATTCTCTCCTCATCCCTTTCTGTTTTTCAGCGACTGACACATTCTTTTTATTGTAACACTAGGTTCCAGGTATCCACCATCCTTAGAAACTCATTTAAAAATTGTTTATTCTGTAACTTCTTTTTTTAATTTTAACTTCTCAACATACATTGTGGTTGATTTTCGCATCCCTTTACCCGTTCCTCTTTGTCACCTCTCCTCTCCCCCACTACATCGTATCTGTTCACTTGTCTTAACAAATTCAAGAAGTTGTTGTGATTGTTCTTATAGATGGTTATGAACAAGAAATTCCAATGGCTTTTTTTTTTTTTTAGTGTTTTCTTCCCCGGTTGTCCATATGTTGACTTCCTGTTAAAACACCCTCCCCCCATATTGTAGAGAGAGCTCGGATGGAGAGTCCAGCCTTTTCTACTCCAAGGGGCTGTCTGGCCACTGGGCAGGAAGAACTCATCCTCCTGCAGGAAAGAGTCAAGAATGGGAAAATGACTGTGGATGAAGCCCTGGAGAAATTTAAACACTGGCAGATGGGAAAGAGTGGCTTGGAAATGATTCAGCAGGTAATAATGACCCCTGTCCCTTCTGGAGTGTTCTCTCACTTGTGGAGCTCCTAGACTCTGTAAATATTTAGTCTTCACAGGAAACACAGGTAACTGTTCTTTTGTTTTTAACTAGCCAAGCCACTGAAAAATATGTTTCAAACCATCAGTTAAAAGGTAGAAAATATCCAGATTTCATGTTTACCAGCCTTTGGTCAACTCAATCCTGGAACCCAGTGTGTCAAAGCTAATACCTAATCGGCTTATACTACCTGTCCTTAGTATAGTGAATATTTTTTGAATCTCATTGCTGAAATTAAGGTGAAGTATTTTTATACTAATGTGCTCAGCATTCTGAAAAGGGTATTATGTAGAGGCTTAAAGGCAACAAGAAAATGATTGAAATCACATCAAGCAATAGTTCTAAATGAAACATACTATAGTAAGTTTTATCTTCTTTCTCCTTAACATTTTTGGGGGATATATATACATCTCCACATGCCAGTCAAGGTTTGCAGAGAAATGCCAAGAATATTAACTTCAGATAAGTTTGTCTTCTATAAATATAATTTACATCCTGGGTGGGATTAGAGATGTTGGTTCTGAGATGAGAATGACAACAAAACATCCCACATGCACTCCTTGACATTCTTCAGCGAGGGGTATCAGGGCCATATTCTATCTGTCCCACAGTCTTCCCACTCCCAAAATATTCCAACTGTTTTTTTCTTCTCATCACAGAAAGGCCCATTGCCCTTGAACCCAGTTTCAGGTAGCTGTTTGATCAAACACGTGTAATAAACTAATTTAGGTGGCTGTGTAAATAATTACTAATAGCTTACTGTGCTATCTTTCCCGAGATAATTTTTAATTAAAAGACAATGCTTAGGAGAATAGTTTTTAAAAAATAAAAAAATAATCACAATGCTGAAATTTCAAACAATACAGCCTAGTTTAGGCAAGGGGACTTTCCCAGGACATCTAAGATCACAGCTTGTCAGAAACCACCTATCTCTAAGAGTAGTTCTGATTGTGGGTGGTGGCTGGACTTGTTCCAGATTTGACAAGTCCAAGAAAGTCAGTTATTTTGCCAAACAAATGCTGTGGAATGCTGACTGTAGAGTTCTGCAACTGTTCGTTGTTCACCAGAATTACACCATTGCTTTTCAGTCCATGCCAGTGTCATCACCATCACGCATCCCGTTATCCTGGAATGGGGTAAAATGTGCTTAAGCGCAGGCCTACAAATCACTTTCCTGGAGACATTGTATGGGTTTTGTTGAAGTAAGCCAATTGTGCTTCATCCTCCTCAGATCCTTAAATAATAAAGTTTTCAATTTAGTGTAATCCAACCTAAATATCTTCTTGGAAATGATTTCACTAGTTGTTTCATTAAGGCTTTGGTGGTCTCTATTTTGTTTGCATACTTATATTCAATCTTGTTTGGGGAAGAATTTAATGTGGTCAATATTCACTACGTAGAGACTGATCTGACTCATTTGATATACAGGAAAAATGGGATAATGAGTATAGTTAATGTTTATGCAAAAATATATTTTTTTCTTTAACTTGTAAATATAGGCCAGAAGATGCTACGATTACTTTCCACCTGAACCAAAAGTTTAGTGACTCTGGCTGAATGCTGTTAGAGGAATCAGTCAGTCCTTAACATAAGGGCCTTGAAAAAATCCAAATAACACAAAAATGAATGTTCTTCGCATTTCTCCAACACACACACACATAGTCATTCCCATATACTTTTCAATATGCATCTTGTAGTTTGCAAAAGTATTAATATGCACCCTGGGAATGAATCTATCAAGGTTAACTGTGAAGTTATATTATTATCGACAGAAGAATTATCCTAGAAAACTAAAAAGAAAAATGGCAGAAACGCAGAGTTACGAGTTTCCAGAATAATGAGGACCCATGTAGAATTCCTGGCGTTGAAGGTGAGACAGTGGAGAAGGTGAACAGTTTGCTTTTGTTCTTCCCCCTCCTTCTCATGATCGCAGTGCACCTGAGGAAGAGCGTGGCTCCACTCAGAAGAGAGGATCTGCAAGGCAACGGAAACAACAAAGTAGAAAAAGTGGTTTCTAGGTTTCTGCAGAAACCCTGAGGAAAAAATGCAACTCAGGTTGTCTTCTAAAAGGGGATTTATTAAATGTTAACTTGTTTGAGTTTTTCATTTAAAAAAAAATAAATGTTCAATGTAGAATATTTGTAAAACAAAGAAGGATGGGGAATCTAGTTACATATCATTTGCTCCTGAGTACCTAAATTTTAGAATTAGAACTCCAGGAAGGAATGTGCCCTACAGAACTGTAGATGGGCTCAGACCACAGCAAACCACTGCTGTTTAGCCCTTCTCCTTTTGGACACCAAACAACCAATGCAGACCCCACAAGCGTTAGGGTGAAAAACAGCTCCCATAAGAACTGGGCCCTGGGATGCAATCCTGAGTCTACCACTTATAACTGTATGATCTAGGAAAGTTACTTAACTTCTCTGTACCTCAGTTTCCATATCTGTAAAATGGGATGATTAACATTTTACGTGTACTTCATGAAGTGGTAATAATCAAGTAAAATAATACCTGTAAAGTATCAAGGATGGCAATTGGGATATCGTTAAGTAGCAAATGAATACTAAGTAATAGTATTGGTACTAGTAATACTAGTTGTTGTTTTCACCTTGATCCATGAAAAGTTTGCAAATCATGACCTCAGTGTCCTGGTTGTTTCTTCATTAAGGAAAAACTACGCCAACTACGAGACTGCATTATTGGGAAAAGGCCAGAAGAAGAAAATGTCTGTGGTAAGTGAAATTTGCCTGCTGTTCAGAAATGATAGAGTGATGAAGTAGAAAATACAGGGACTGTGGAGTCAAATAGACCTGGGATTCAAATCTACACTCCATCACTTCCCAATTGTCTGCCCTGGGAAGTGTCTTAATCCCTGGTACTTGGGTTACTTGTCTGCAAAACAGGAGTAACTGTACATGTACCTGGAGTGCTTGTGGGAATTGACATATAAATATTTATCACATTCTCGGATCCATAATGGACCCTCAGTAAATGCTCATTACTTTCTTTCTTTTGATTTTAATGTAAGCTATAAGTAAGATAATTCTCTAGTTTTTTTTATAAGCCATTATGTAGGCAATCAAATAATTGGGGAGTCATGCTTTTCTAATTAATATTCTTAATATAGTCAGTTCTCACAATTTTTCACATGTGAATTATTTTATTTATTTATTTTTTTTAATTTTATTTTGTCGATATACATTGTAGCTGATTAATGCTCCCCATCACCAAAACCTCCCTCCCTTCTCCCTCCCCCCCTCCCCCAACCATGTCCTTTCTGTTTGTTTGTTGTATCAACTTCAAATAATTGTGGTTGTTATATCTTCTTCCCCCCCCCCCGGTTTGTGTGTGTATGTGTGTATGTGTGTGTGTGAATTTATATATTAATTTTTAGCTCCCACCAATAAGTGAGAACATGTGGTATTTCTCTTTCTGTGCCTGACTTGTTTCACTTAATATAATTCTCTCAAGGTCCATCCATGTTGTTGCAAATGGCAGTATTTCATTCGTTTTTATAGCTGAGTAGTATTCCATTGTGTAGATGTACCACATTTTCCGTATCCACTCATCTGATGATGGGCATTTGGGCTGGTTCCAACTCTTGGCTATTGTAAAGAGTGCTGCGATGAACATTGGGGAACAGGTATACCTTCGACTTGATGATTTCCATTCCTCTGGGTATATTCCCAACAGTGGGATGGCTGGGTCGTATGGTAGATCTATTTGCAATTGTTTAAGGAACCTCCATACCATTTTCCATAGAGGCTGCACCATTTTGCAGTCCCACCAACAATGTATGAGAGTTCCTTTTTCTCCGCAGCCTCGCCAGCATTTATCGTTCATAGTCTTTTGGATTTTAGCCATCCTAACTGGGGTTAGATGGTATCTCAATGTGGTTTTGATTTGCATTTCCCGGATGCTGAGTGATGTTGAGCATTTTTTCATATGTCTGTTGGCCATTTGGATATCTTCCTTAGAGAAATGCCTACTTAGCTCTTTTGCCCATGTTTTAATTGGGTTGCTTGTTTTCTTCTTGTAAAGTTGTTTGAGTTCCTTATATATTCTGGATATTAATCCTTTGTCAGATGTATATTTTGCAAATATTTTCTCCCACTCTGTTGGTTGTCTTTTAACTCTTTTAATTGTTTCTTTTGCTGTGCAGAAGCTTTTTAGTTTGATATAATCCCATTTGTTTATTTTTCCTTTGGTTGCCCGTGCTTTTGGGGTCGTATTCATGAAGTCTGTGCCCAGTCCTATTTCCTGAAGTGTTTCCCCTATGTTTTCTTTAAGAAGTTTTATTGTCTCAGGGTGTATATTTAAATCCTTAATCCATTTTGAGTTGATTTTAGTATATGGTGAGAGGTATGGATCTAGTTTCATTCTCCTGCATAACAATATCCAGTTATCCCAGCACCACTTGCTGAAGAGGCAGTCCCTTCCCCAGTGAATAGGCTTGGTGCCTTTGTCAAAGATCAGATGGCAGTAAGTGTGTGGGTTGATTTCTGGATTCTCTATTCTATTCCATTGGTCAGTGTGTCTGTTTTTATGCCAGTACCATACTGTTTTGGTTATTATAGCTTTGTAGTATAGCTTAAAGTCAGGTAGTGTTATGCCTCCAGCTTTATTTTTTTTGCTGAGCATTGCTTTGGCTATTCGTGGTCTTTTATTGTTCCATATAAATGTCTGAATAGTTTTTTCCATTTCTGAGAAAAATGTCTTTGGAATTTTGATGGGGATTGCATTGAATTTGTATATCACTTTGGGTAGTATGGACATTTTCACTATGTTGATTCTTCCAATCCAAGAGCATGGAATATCTTTCCATCTTCTTGTATCCTCTCTAATTTCTCTCAGCAGTGGTTTGTAGTTCTCATTATAGAGATTTTTCACCTCCTTGGTTAACTCAATTCCTAAGTATTTTATTTTTTTGGTGGCTATTGTAAATGGGCAGGCTTTCTTGATTTCTCCTTCTGCATGTTCACTATTGGAGAAAAGAAATGCTACTGATTTTTGTGTGTTGATTTTGTATCCTGCTACTGTGCTGAAATCATTTATCAATTCCAACAGTTTTTTTGTAGAGGTTTTAGGCTGTTCGATATATAGGATCATGTCATCTGCAAACAGGGACAGTTTGACTCCCATGTATCTTCTCAGACCACAATGGATTAAAACTAGAAATTAATAACAAACAAAACTCTGGAAACTATACAAACACATGGAAATTAAACAGCATTCTACTTAATGACATATGGGTCCAAGAAGAAATCAAGCAGGAAATCAAAAAGTTTATTGAAACATGTGAATTATTTTAAATTACTAATAATTAACAATTGCTCTTGGGGTGGGGGCAGAGACACTCAATATTAATGCAAACCAAACATCATTAAGATGGTAAATCTTCTCCAAAAATAAACAGCACATTCCAGAATTAAAAATAAATTATCTTGTCACTGTCTCACTACTCTTCCCCCAAATCTCTACCCCTGCACAGAAAATTAAAAACTAAGAACCATTAAGAAAGCTTGAATGCTTCCATCTCTTCCATTTTCAGTAATATTTCATGGCTTTCAGCTAGTCCTTCATTTCCCTTCATTTTATTGAGCTGTTATCTACTTTTCCATAGGGAATTCTTCAAGCTCTCTTAGAAATGTTTTCTAAAACAGAAATACACTTTCTAAAATAATTAAGGTCATAAATCCAGGGCTAATTTATAGTAACTGACAAGCAAAATTCATGAGGTGGCTCTGTTGGTGGCCCAAGTTTCTGCTATAGAAATATTTCCTGACTACTGTCCATGCAAAGCAAGAAAGCCCTGTTGAACTGAGGAGGCAGAGATCCTAGTTCAGGGCAGCTGAAGCTGCTGGAATGTGTGTGGTGGGTGATTGAAGAGGAGGTGGCTGTGAAGAGAGGTGGTCCCACAGGTCCATGTGAGGGACTATACAAGTCTATGGCTGAGAGATGAGCTGTAAATGTGCAAGGAAAGACCACTCAAGGCATACAAAATAGCAGCTTCTAGAGCATTGAAAGCAAAGCAGGACACAAAAGAGGTTGACCAGAGCCAGGGTAGACATACTGGGAATGTCTGAGTTCCTGCCCTGCTGAAGTGGAAAGATCTTCTTGACACCTCCTTCAGACACCTGGCGGCATCCTGCTGTGAAACTCAAGAGACACAATGAGTGAGGACCACAGCTCAGAGTTAGAGCTACTCTAGACATGCCCTAACAATGTCTAAAAGTAAGCCCTGCAACATCCACATGGGAGACACAGTTTGCTAGGCTGAGTCCTACCAAGGGCCTTAGAAAACACCTTTAGCTTTCTATAGATCTATATATTTTGATCTATAGATCAAAATCAAGCCTATACAAGGTCATGCCAGTAATTGAACTGCCTGCTAAAACAAGAACCTACATTCATCAGAGAAATATTATAGAATCCAGAATATACAACAGATTATCTATACATCCAGTATTAATTTTTTTTAAAGAAGACATACGAAGAAACAGGAAAATGAAATCCATAGTGAAGAAAAAACTGAACAGCTGAACCTGAGATGTTGATCTTAGCAAAGACTTTTAAGTGGCTCTTATAAACATATTGAATTAATGAAAGAATATGGTTTTAAGGAGTGAATAAATAGGGAATCTTAGCAGAAGAATTAAAACCATGCAACAGAACCAAATGGAAATTGTAAAATAAAATTACAATAAAAGAAATGAAAACTTTACTGGTTAAGCTTATCAGCAGACTGTATATAGCAAAGTAAAAGTTAGTGAACTTGATGACAGATCAATAGAAACTATCCAGTGTGATAAATAGGAGGATAAAAAGTCTTTGGGGAAAAAAAAATAGAACTCCAGGGACATTAGGGCAATATAACACAGTCTAGTATGCATGTAATTAGAGCCCCAGAAGGAGAAAAAAGTGAGTTTGGGGAAAAACATTTTTGAAGAAATAATGGCCAAAACCTTGCCAAATTTAATGCAAGTCACGTCTGTACAGTTTTAAGAACTTCAGAAAAAACCCAATCAGCATAATTGTTAAGAGAACAATATCTAGGCAACTTGTGGTCAAGCTACTTCAAGTCAAGGTAAAGAGAAATTCTTGAAAGCAATAGAAGAAAGGACACAGTACATACAGAGGAAAAAGGATAAAAAATATGCCCAATTTCTTATTAGAAACAATAGAGAACTAAAGACAATGCAATGATATCTTAAAGTAATAAAAAAAAAAAAGGCCACTTATAATTCTATATCCAGAGAAAATATCTCTCAAAAGTTTGGTAAAGTAAAGATATTGTTAGGTAAATTAAATTAGAGAATTTATAGCAATATTGCAATTCAATAAGTGCTACAGAATGTCATACAGGTTGAAGGGAACATTAACAAATAGAAACTTAGATCCACTCTAAGGGAAAAAGAACACAAATTATACAAAGCAGGTAAATATAAAATAGTTGTTTTTTTCTTCTCATAAATTATTTCAAAGACAACTGTTTAAAGCAAAAATAATAGCACTTAAGTTGGTGTTATATAATGTGAAGAAGGAAAAAATATAAAAACAATCACACAAAGGACATAGGGTGCTTATAAGTGAAATTATATGTTGGCAAGATTTTTATATGGTAAAGTACAAAGTGTGGAGTGTAAAGAATCAGTTATAATGTAAGAAGAGAAAAGGGTAAAGTAGAAATTTTGAAGGGTCAAGTCTAAACCATAAAGCATGAAGGAGTAAACTATCATGTCAAAATAGATTCTGGTAAGTTAAGGATGGATATTTTAGTCATAAAGCAACCACTAAAAAAGTAAATGAAAAAGTATGTATACCTAGGAAACCTATAAAGAAAATAAAATAGACCATTAAAAAACTATTTGAGTCACCAAAAATAAAGCAGGAAAGTAGCCAAAGATGAACATAAACAAAAGGAGAAAGTGAAAAACCAAGAACAAGATGGTAGTATTAAACTGAGCCATATCAATAATGATGTTAAATGTAATTGGATTAAATACTTAATTTAAAAGGCAGACATTTTCAGACTGGATTAAAAAAGCAATACCAACTTTATGCTGTCTAAAAGACATATTTTAAATATAAGACACAGATAGTTTGAAAGTAAAGGATGGTAAAATGTCTACTATGCCAACAGTAAGCATAAGAAGTTTGGCTTGGCTATATCAATATAAGACAAGATAAACTTCAAGACAAAGAGCACTACAAGAGGTAAAAGAAGATACAGTATAATGATAAGAGGGAAGTTTACTAGTAAGATATAACAGTTCTAAATATTTGTGTATTTTATACCATATATGTACTTGTGAGCTTTATCAAAACTCATAAAACAAAATCTGACGGTACTCAGAGATCTTTTTCATCTTTCTCCATAATTAGTAGAGCAAACAGACAAAAATCAGCAAAGTTACCGAATACCTACACAGCCCTATTGACTAATTTGACCTAATTAACATTTACAGAATGACACTGAAAAAAATTCAGAGAATATGCTTGTTAAAGGTGTGCATTGAAGTTTCACCAAGATAGAACACTTAGTAAACCATCAAAAAAGTTTCAATAAATTTCAAAAGATTGAAATCTTCAGAGTATGTTCTCTGAAAAATTTTAGTATTTTGAAATCTTATATTCTCTTACCACATCAGAAGTAAATTAGAAATTAAGAACTAGATATCTAGAGAATATCTCCAAATATTTAGGTATTAAAACAACGTTCCAAAATAACCCATGGGTCAAATAAGAAATCATGAGAAAATATTTCAACCTGAATAATAATGAAAAATATCAAAATTTGTAAATACAGCTAAAACAGTTATGGAGTTAACAGTTAAATTAGAGGGAGATTCATGGCTCCATATGTTATACTAGGAAAGAAAAAAGCTTAAGATCAATGATTTAAGTTTCTACCTCTAGAAAACTAGAAAAGGGAAAGCAAACCAAACCCAAAAAGAGGTAAGAAATAATTAAGATAAGATCAGATATTGATGAAAAAGGAAAGTGATGAACAAAAGAAAAAAATTACCAAAACCAAAATCGGTATTTGAAAACATAAGTAAAATTGGTAAGTTCATGGGAAGAATGATCCAGGAGGAAAGAAACAACAAAAAGCAAGAGACTACATTAGGAATTAGAGTGCACTATCACAACAGATCCTACAGAATACATTAAGAAAATACAAGTAACTTTTTGCCAATACATTTGACAACTTGTGAAAAAGAACAAATTATCTGAAAAAGAAAATGTACCAAAACTGATGCAAAAAGAAAAAAGATCCACACTTCTCTGAGTATACCTCTTTATATAGTTCTTAGTTGTAGAACTTTATTTTACATATTCAATAAACAAGGATGAGTCAAGGCAGGGAAAGGAAAGAAAATGGATTATAAGCAGAAACGAATGAACCTAGTGGTACTATAAATAAATAGTATATCCATATTGAGTGGGGGATAGGAAAAAAAAACGTAAATAAATCTAGAAAACAGTGTATCCTAAGGCTAAAAATAAGAAAAGAAAAATAGATAAAAATTGTACTTTACCCAAATGAGTAGGGTTTATTTCTCCAGAGTGGTGTAATTTAGAAATTTCAGTACATTATGGATATTCTAGAACTGAGCTAATCAATAAATGTACTGTGATAATGAGAGCCAAGTTTTCTACTATCAGAGAAAGGAGTTATAACTAAGGGAAGAAGGAAGGCTAGAATGAATCACGTGGTATAGCATTGAACTGGCGGTAAAAGTATGGCAAATCATGGCTGCTAATATGTATAGCACAGGAGGGTAAATATAGAGATGTAGTTGTATGCATAATGTACATATTTGTTTAGCTCTGTTTGCTGTGAGGACATAGAAGCAATGACAGCCCAGCACCACTGGGCACACCCAGCACCCAGAGCTCAGTTTACAAAAGTGAATGGCCAGTAATGTGTGAAAAGATGCTCAACATCATTAACCATCAGGAAAAGGCAAATTAAGCTACAGGGAGATACCAGCACACAACAGCTGGAGTGAATACAATTTTAAAAGTATGTCAGGTCTAAGTGTTGGTTTGGATGTGGAACTGGACACGCATTGCATGCACTGTTGATGGTAGTATAAGGTGACATGATGCCTTTAGGAAAGTCAAATACACACTTACTATACGGCCTAGTCATTTGCACTACTCGGTATTCTTCCAAGACAAATGAAAGCATATGTCCACCCAAAGATTTGTTCACAAAAGTTCACAGCAGTTTCTTTCATAATAGTCAAACTGAAAACAACCCAAATGTCCCCTAGAAGACGAGATCATTATATTGTGGCATATTTATACTATGGAATACTACTCAGCAATGAAAAAAAGAATACTTACTATTATACACAAAAATATAATTGAATCTCATAGACATTATACTGAATGAGAGATAACAGACACCAAGGAGTACAAGAAATAAGATTGCATTTATCTGGAATACTAGATGAAACTCATCTGGACAAAACTAATCTACAGAGATTGAAATCTGATCAGGGGTTGCTGTGAGTAATGTTTGGGTGTGGATTGCCATAAGGGGACATGGGGAAATATTCTCTGGAGATGAAATGGTCTCTATCCTAATTGGGTTGATGGGCACATGGTTACATAGACAGTCAAAAGTCATCAAACTATACACTTAAAAATGTTTGAAGCATGCTGTATGTGATTATTCCTGAATCATGTTGATTTATAAAAAGAATGGCGTAGGCCAGGCTAAGGTAATATCAAGGCATAGTAGCAAGCCTTTATTAAGTGTCAAATATATCTAAGATATAACAACCACAATTACTTGACGTTGATACGACAAGCAAACAGAAAGGACATTGTTGGGTGGGAGGGAGGAGAGGGAGGAGGGAAAGAGGTTTTGGTGATGGGCAACAATAATCAACCACAATGTATATTGACAAAATAAAATTTAAAAAATAAATAAATAAAATAAAAATAAAAATAAAATAAAATAATAACACCTTGGGACAAGGGTTGGCGGGGGGAGACAAAAGTAATAGTAGCCAGAGGTAGATAAATTTGGAACTAGTATTTTTAGATCAGATTGTGAGATTTTATAGTCACCTCAAAGACAAGAAGTAGTCAAACAATCAAAAAACCTTAGAATAAATACTGAACAAAACTCAGCAGAATGTGCTTTTTTTTTGTCTTTTAGATAAGCTCACCATCGTGCACCATCCAAGTGGTAAGTGCTAGGTATTTATTGAAGGATTTAAGGCTAAAACAAAGTATGTAGTAAACCAATTTCAATATTAATGTAAACCTAATATGATTAGGCAGGTCAGTGTACAAATTTCCATAGATTATATATTTACATGCAAAACCAAAATGAATGTGAGGTGGTTCTAGAAGAGCAATGCTAGGGGCATCGTAATACAGTAAAAGAAGCGTGGGCTTTGAATTCTGATTAACCTGGCTGTTCACAGCTTACCAGTTGTAACCTTTGGCCAGTCACTTAAGCTCATATGTGAAGCATCGATAAGAATTGTACCATGGGAAATTGCTATGAAGCCTGACAAGGATTTATGTGAATAATGCTTGATCGTGGGAGTTATTGATTGAGCGGATGAGATTGGAGCAACCTTTGAGAGAGCAACTCACTTCAATATGAAGGGAGAGGAACGTGTGCCAAATACTGGGAGGGCAGAGAAGAGCTAGAGGCCAGCTGGGGAGCTATTGAATAATCTAGAAGCAATGTCTACAGCCTGGACCAAAGCACTGACTGTGGGGAGAGGAGAAGCAACAGATTCAAGCCATGTGGCTGGGGTGGAAACTAGGAAGCCAGAGCAGAGGCAGGAGGAGCAGCAACTCAGGCCAGTGGGGAGCCGCGGGACAAGTTTTCTCAGAAGAGCGCGCTTTGCAACGGGTGAATGCGGAGAAGAAGAAGAAATCGTAATCATGGGGACGTTGTTACTCAAAGAGGTCGGAAAGACGGTTTCCAAACTGACATGACTGCGCAGTATCCTACATAAACCTCTCCCTACACGAAGGAGATATTAATAACATGCTCCCCGAGGGTGACTTTTCAACATGTCCTTTTTAACTCTTTAGTAATTTTTCTCTTCACCCTACTCTTTGCATACGTCATTTTTAAGAAGTGCTGAATAAGTGAATCATCAAATTTGTGAATGACGGAAGAGGTAGTAACATAGTTTGTATTTCTAGGTAATGAAACTGCCCACAATGAAAATATGCTTTATAACATACCCTTCAACAATAAGGTAGGTTGTATTTATTTTGATTTTTATGAAATGCAAATAAAGAACTTCTCTGCTGAGAAAGAACCTGAGAGCCTTCAATCCCCTCTGTGCTTTGAAACATTCTAACAAGTATGAACAAAATAGGTTATGTGAGCATTTGTGTGCAAAATCTGTGAGAGTGATTTTAGGAAATTACCTATTCAGAAGACAACAAAGGAGGAACTAAAAGGGAAAAGCCACCAGGGCCAAAGTGTGGCTGAATTCAACATGTACAGACCAAATAAATCTTAGAGGAATTACGAATACATCTGTTTTAGCAATAGGAATATGATAAGTCTATTTGAACCACAATGTATACATCCTTAAAAGTCTAGTTATAGGAAAAATACAGCCCCAAAATATCACTGATGCAAATATGCATCACCTCACTTTGTAGAGTTAACTGAAAATAAATTGCTGCAGAGAAGCTAAAAATAACACTAAACAAAGATAGCAGCAATTGAAAACCAAGACCAAATCATGACAACACTGATAACGTCCTGACCACAAATTTTTCTTCTTGTGTTATATATACAGATATGTGATATAAGAAATTTGCATTGTTAGCAAGGGTCAAGTGACAGCTGAATTTCTTGCTAAAATTCAGAAATAGAGTCCTTGGTAGGTTTTCATAATGAACCAATTTTGGTTTTCCAAATTTTAGCAACCCTTTAAGCTCTTTTATATTTTACATAAATCATAAATAGTCATTAAAGTCATTCACCATTAAGAACTAATCAAAATATTTGCATTTTTGGATCATTCTGTGGCCCAGCAATAAACTATAAGAGCTATATACTATAGGCTCCTTCCACTCATTAGAATGCGGCAGAATCGTGGGGTACACCAAAGCACAGGAATTTATGAAAATATCTCTGTCAAACAAAGATTCTTCCACAGGACCCTATACACAACCATGGTATTTATTTTGTGAAAGCAATATTTTGTATAAGAGAAAAAGAATACAAATTCCCAATGCTAGGCTGTTCTCCTTCAAAATGGAAATGAAATTTGAATTCAAGGACTTTGATGTAGTTGAACTTTACAATAATTGTTTCCTTTTAAGATGGAGGATTGTCTTGCCAGCTGCCTCAACAAAGCTATTTTTTCCATGACTGTAAAAGACACCTATGACTTCATCGTATTTCTTTGTTCAGCCTTAAAATTGAAAAATGCTAGTTCTGTGTCTTATTTTTTAGTTTCCTGCTCAACTCCAAGTTGAAAAGGAATTTGGTTTCTGCTTGAGGAAAGATCATTAAAGAAGATAAAATATTAGCTATTCTTTTTAGAAAACCTAAAGCAAGTTTGCTGGGGACTTGAAAGAATCATTTGTCTAGGAAATAGAACTCTTTAAATATTTCATTGTCTTCTCTTGAAAGGATAAACATGTATATTTTTCAAGCTAAAGGTGGTTGCTCCTTAGAAAGAGTTATATATAGGGGTGATTTTATGCTAGCTAATCAATTTCAGTTGATGAGCCATTTTTCACTAATATATTTCCTGTGATTTCATTTTCAGGTTATTATAATGAAACTCAAGAATTTGCAGACATTGTGCCTTCTGGGTGATTCAAGCTTGCTTTTGGATTACCTGCTCTCTCCAGGGCAATCTATACTATGAAAGCAGAAGCAAACCTCTGAGTTTCAGAATTTGTTATTGCCACAATTTATTGGCATCATAACTGCTTCAGATGGGTATATTAATATTAAAATGGAGTGCCATGGAGTAACTGCATTCTTTGAAAATTCTTGAATTTTACAATGTGCTTTGCCACTGACGCAGCCAGTTCCCATTTTGAAAATTAAAAGAAAATAAGATCAGAGAAGTTAAATGCTGCGTAGCAGCATTATTGGGCCTGTCTATGGCACTAACCTTAGATTACTCCTCCTGTCCTTAGAATAACCATGAAAATGCAAATTCACTTCATACATATTTGCCTTTTAAGTGACTGGTTTGTTTTTTCGATTTCTCAAATTCGGTCCTCTAATTATTATTGTTATATCATGTTTGCAGAAACCTTCCCTTATTTAGAGCTTCTTTGCATATAACACTGAGAACATCATTTTTTTTGAAAAATTTTCTATGTCTCAAATTAATATACATTTCCAGAGTCAATATTCTTTATTAAAAGCTATAATTTCATCAACCTATTTCTTAGAAATAATTTACAAGCTTAGATTAGAATGCAGTTTCATCATATTATGATTTCCATGTACAAATGCTGCAAATAAATTGAATGTTTAAAGCTATGTCTGACTTTTTAAAATAAATGTATAAAAATTAACCACTAAGTTTTCTGCTTATCAATTTAAAGAGGGAAGTCTACCAAAATTGTTTTAAAATAAACTCAATTAATTTCATTGTATAGGGCCCATATACTAAGAACAAATGATTTTTTTTCTACCTTCTAAACAGTGATAGGAATATCTATTTAAAGTCATTCTGAACATTTATCATAGGTTTCTCATAAGTACTAACATTCTAAAATGAGCTCAAGTTTTAAAAAATAATACAGTAGCTTGATTAATCTCTAAAAGAAGGTGCTTTTGACTATGGCATTTGGAAATTCAGTCCACAGGGGCACATCCAGAATTTCAAGAAATAGCACACTGAGTCCCCATTTCTGTGGGCTGTTCCATCCTTAGGAAAGGCAATAAAAAAACCTGATGACTTTTCTATCACTTTTCAATCTATAAAATTCAAAAAAGTGTATCATTTCTGAAGTAAGAACTTCCATACTGACTGTGACTGATGCCTACAATTTCACCCTTGGCTTTATCTTATTAAAAATGTGAAATCCAATGATAGGTAAGATGCCGATTTTTCTAGTTATAATGCAACTAAATCATTCTTACCTGCGAATCAGTGAAGGGTGGAAATGGAAGATGAGGCCTGAGTGTTATTCAGGTGTTTCACATAGAGAGAAATCTAAAATCAGGATCTCTAAATACTACCCTAGTGAACTGGGCTAACGCAGATTAAAATCAAGACTAAAAGCCCCTGTAAATCGCCTCTTACCTTAGAGAGTCTGGCCTTTGAAACCGTACTACTTTGTTATCACAGAGAAACATGGAAAAAGAAATCTAGAAATAACTGAGATCTTCCCTGCGTTTTTTTCGCTGTGGCTGCTGTGCTTGACCAGTCAGTCTTTGCCAGAGCTGGGAAGACGGTTAGAG
The DNA here is from genome assembly GCF_027409185.1 of Cynocephalus volans. Taxonomy (NCBI): domain Eukaryota; kingdom Metazoa; phylum Chordata; class Mammalia; order Dermoptera; family Cynocephalidae; genus Cynocephalus; species Cynocephalus volans. The sequence goes on along the minus strand of NC_084464.1, from coordinate 6,677,167 downwards.
AAGGCTGGAGTTGGTGAGCCAGAAAAAGTCCTTGGAAGAAAGACATGAAAAATAAAGAAATGCAAAGGAAGAGGAAGGATCATCCAAATATGGGCGTGTTCCCGACTGAAAATGCTCCATAGAGAATCAATATCTTCTCGCCTCTGGGCTGAAGTGCATAGACATAGAATACTGTCCGTTAAATTCAACCACATGACACATGCTTCTTCTTGGTGGTGGAAGCGATCAGGGAACAGGAGCAAAGGGGTAGGGAAGTGGAAGAGAAAGACTTGACCTTTCCTTGGAGACTTGGAGCATTTCTGAAAGAGCCCCAGCCACCGCCAGAAAGGAAAGGCCTGAATGGGAGATCTGAAGATTCTGTACTGAATCTAGAAGTCAAAGCAGCCAGGAGCTAATATACCTTATTGTTCCCATAATCCCCTCCTCAGATCAGATGTTTCCAAGCCATTACTGCTAACTTCAGCCAGGAGTCATCTCCTACCTCCGGTTCTTAAATGTACCCGCACTCTGACTTCTAGAGGAATGTAAACTGGTACTGAATGTTATCAAGAGTTTTATTTCGAATATTAACTCCCTTATTTTCTACCTAGTCAATTTCCTGGGATAACAAAGAGAAAGCATCAAGACCAGTGGGCTCTTAACTAGGACAATTTTCCTCTGCCTGCCCCAGACATGTGACAATATCTGGAGATATTTTTGATTGTTGTGACCGGGAAGAGGTGCTCCTGGCATCTAGTGTGTGGACCTAAGGACGCTGATAAATATTCTTCATTACACAAGACAAAGAATTAACTGTCCAAAATGTCAACAGTGCCAACGCTGAGAAACCTTGATCTAGACTATGAAGGAAAATGGCATTAACACTTAAAACAATGTCGTTAAAATAAAAACGGTTAACCTTATTCAGAGATTTTGGAAGTGGAAACCCCAATGATAACATAATTGAATGTCTTTATTTTGAGTGCATATGGTGTAAGCATAAATGATCATTAAATACTCAAAAGAATGGGTGAGTCTAATACACTTTCATAAATCAACATTAGAGTGTTCTATCACTGGAACCTCTAATTTTTAGAAAATGAGACTATTCTTAATATTTTCTAATGAGAATGACCTTGTAACAAGTCGTTATTACATCCTATTTGTGCACTAAGTATTTTCTATTCTGAGTTTTTTCTTGTTTCCTGTAATGCTCGGGGGGTTCTATTTGAATAACTTGGACTTACCTGAATGTTCACTTCATATTGCTTTTCTAAGTGGGTAAATATTTAGGAGAGAGGTTTGTGTCATGAGTGTGAGCTAGTGGGTCCCAGCTGATTGCACAGAGTGGTATGAGGCCCTACTTGCAGCCCTTCCTTTAGCTGTTCCTTCCAGCCACACTTGTTGGCCTGTCTTATTTTCTGGGGCCCACCAGGGCTGCCACATAAAAGATAGCAAAACGCAAGGTTCTGAACACAATAGACCTCAGTTTCTAAATGACAGTGTATCATTTCCTCACTATTCTCATCAGAATGCAGATGATAATGCTTCTTTCATAATCTGATGAGTATTAAATGATCAGTGCTGTACTGCATTCAAGCACATAACCTTTGAAGACCAACCTAGCTTGAATCTTGGATCAGCTATGTCCCATGTGTGTGAGTAAAGCTGTCTCCCTGAATCCTGTTTCATCACTGATAAAAATGAGGGTAATAATACAAAGCTGGCGTAAGTTGTCTGAGAATTAAATGTAGGGGGATCACTTAATTTATCATTCAAAGAGGACACTTGGACAATAAAATAGAGTGCTGTTAATGATTAAGTTATAAAACCAGGCATAAACTGGGACTGCCTCTGGCATGAAATGGGATGTACAGTCACTCGACTTAAAGAAGATGTAAGTTCTTGGAACATTTTGGCTCACAGTAGATGGTCAACAAAAATAGTTTGCAAGAAAATAATCCTCTTTGAAATGCGAATTCTGGCACAACACCAGCACCTCAGGCCCGTCTGTGGACCTGAGGCATGGATCCAGGGACCGGAACCCCCTCCCACAACCAGCTACACGGCCAGCACCAAGAAGCATGCCAAAAACATCACCTCCAGGTGGGTGGCCCACCACAGCCACCACAATAACCACAGCTGCCACAAAAGCAGCTAGATGCCAAAACCACCATGCAGATGGCCCACCAGCCACTGGAGTGCATTCACACAAGGAGAGTCACCAGCAGAGACCAAAGAAAAGAAGAGGACGTCTCTCTCCACAAAGCCCATTCCAGAGTGACAGAAGAAGCATCTGCTCTACGATAATATTGGGGGACCTGATCACACCTCTCAGCATTGGACAGATCATCTAGGCAACAAGTCAAGAGAATAACCATTATTCTTTCAGAAGGAGAGAAGAAATCTAGGGTAATTAGATGGGGGGAGGGGGAGGGAGAGGGGGATAGAGATTGGACAAGGGGCATAAAGAGTAAGTATGATTTGTAACAATATATGTGCTAGTAATATTGATTTGATCTACATATGTTGACATGGAACTCCCAAAATATGTATAATCAATTATGATTCAATAAAAATTAATTTAAAAAAATGTGAATGCTGGATGACACTTTAGGTTGACTTGTTATCTGACTGGCTCTTATGTGCACCTGTACAGCATGTGATTCAAATCTACCCCATTATAAAAAAAAGAAGAAGAAAAGAAACAACGATTACTAACTGTTGAATGAACACTTGCATCATCCATAAATATCAGAAGCCTCCAGTAGAAAAATCTGAGAGCAGTAAGGTACAGTAGCAGTGTTTCCCAAGTTGTGCTCCAAGGAACTCATGGGGGGTATTGCATCAAGATAGGGTTCTAAGATCAAGTGCATTTGGGGAGTGTTCTGTATTTTATTCCATTTTAGAAGAGCATATTATACATCACAATATTGAAAACTAAGTAATCCTGCACTAAAGAAATCTATACAGTTCGAGAAGCACTGGCTTGCATTTTATGTACATGTAAGTTGGCCTCATTTTTCATGGAATGAAGTAAGAAAGACGGGCTAAAGGATGCCTGGAGTGATGCGCTGAGAAGGAGTCAGCAACGTGTTTCAATGCGCAACTGTGTCATGATTCGCTGACAATGTGTGCCGTGGATATCGGTGTGGGGGTGAGGAGTGGTGGCATGCATGATGCTTATTTTGCATTTTGCACCTGGCTAGCATAGAGTGAAAGATTGAGTTCTGAATTTTGCAAATAATAAAAGTTAGTTTCACTCAGAATAAAATTAATGTGACAACTATTATTTGTCTTCAAAGAAACGAATTAGTAAACACGTCTCTGGATATGACACTATAATTTCCACTATATTTATTATGCCTTCAAATAACATCAAGCTTGGGTCCACTCCACTGGTTTAAGACCACTCAGAGATGCTGCACATTGAAATGCATCAAACTCTGGATCAGTTTCTGAGTCCATGGAATCCAGTAGGATAGTTTTGCTCAGGTTGGTTTTTGCCCTCTATAGCAATAGGTGACCCTCAGAGGGAAATTAGCCCTCAGCAAATTAACCATCAATTTCTGATGGACTGTCTCTTTCATTTCTCAAGGTGGAGATGGACGTGCTATATCAACTAAAATAAAAGTGCTACAGTTTTGCCCCTAGCACTTTCTCATTTCCTTGTTCAAGTGAAAGAAAAGACAAGGGATGCAGGGAAGTGTGAGCTGATGTTGTTTTAACATTCAGGCCTGGCACTCAAGTGGAAGCATCTGCAGTCATGCCAAGCAGCCTGAGCTCCCTTGCACGACATTGGCACTTGTCGTAACGTTGTGAAATGAGGTGTTCTGCAAGTCAGAAGTAGCAAGTCATTCCCAGTACCTCTGAGATCTTCTAACTTGGGGAATCCTAGCAGATGACCTGTCATTAACAGTGACATTGAAGGGCATAAGGACCTTAATTATGATCTCCATCTGTTCCCTTCACTTTAGTTTCCATAAACTGTGGCACCTTGACTGAGATATTTATATACCTTCCATTCGAATTTTGGTCACAAGTGATCTTTCTGGGTTTAACATAAAGAACAATGCCAGAAAATGGCAAAACAGCCCCTCTATCACTATAAAAACAATCTGCTTTCTCACCTTCTTAAAAAGACAGTGGATAAGTAAACATTATGTTTTCCTAACCTATTTCATCAATTAAAAAAGCCAGTGTTTATGAAGATTCTGCTCATGTTTCAGCCTCTGAAATAAGAATGGAACAAATAGCAATCTTCTTTGGAATATGACAAAAAAATTTATTTGGAAAGAAGTTGTTTAGGACCACAAAAAAAATGATGGACGTAGCACAATTGGTCCTAAAAAAAGAAAATATATATATGAAATATTCTACAGAAAGTATAGAGAATAGCATGTATTTCTTATGTACAGTGTGTATGTATGTAGTAGGACCAATCGTGCTACTTCCATCATTTACATTTGCCATGAACTTATAAAAATTTACAATAAAAATATATTAAATATATTAACATGAACTGTGTAACTCTCTCTATAAAATACAGTCAATAGGAAGACAATTCCCCCACATGCCAGAGGCAGCGGAGCCCATAGGCTTCCAATCAAGTGAAACAGACCACAAATTTCCTCCGGGATCACACCATTGATTCATGTCTACTTAATATAAATTTGTGGAGCACCTGCGGTAGGAGGAAGCATACAGTACTGGTAAATGCTCAGTTAAGATATTTAATTAATGATTGAGCCACAAGTGCCTGGATTCAAATCTCGACTCCAATACTTACTAACCGCGTGACCTTGAAAATATGATTTATCCTCTTTCTGCTTCAGTTTTTTTTTTCTTTTTTTGTGACTGGTAAGGGGATCGCAACCCTTGGCTTGGTGTCGTCCGCACCGTGCTCAGCCAGTGAGCGCACCGGCCATCCCTCCATCCCTATATAGGATCCAAACCTGTGGCGGGAGCGCTGCTGCACTCCCAGCACCACACTCTCCCCAGTGAGCCACGGTGCTGGCCCTCTGCTTCAGTTTCTAATCTGCAAGTATTAATGGTACCTTTCTCATAGATTATGTGAATAAATTAGGTGAATATGGTGCTCAATGAATGCCCTTTATTACTATAATTATTTGAATTTTTATTAATCTTTGCAGGACAACGCACCAGGTGCTAGGGGTGCAAGAATAAAATGCTAAGCCAAAACAGAAACACTTCCTTGCCCTCATGGGGATATTAAAAATAGTAATCACAGTAATAAATGTAAAATTATAGCTGTATTAATAGCTATGAAGAAGAGGACATAGTACTATGAGAGTTATGGAAGTGGGGATTGACCTATCTAGGAAAATCAAGGTAACGGTTTCCTGAGGAAATGACAGTAGAGATGAGATCTGAAGGAAGGATGGAAAGAATGAGTGATAATTGAGACAAAAAGGACAGGAAGAATGTTGTAGGCAGCGAGAACAGCAAGTGCAAAGGCCCTGTGGCACAAGGAAACAAAAAGTATCTGACAACCTAAGTAAGGCCAGTATGACTAGAACACAGAGAACAAAGGGAAACAGAATATACGGGCAGATCATGCAGGGCAATACTGAGGATTCTGTTTTTTCCAGAAATCAAAGGAAATCATAAATGAGTTTTAAGCAAAGAGGATGTCATATCTGCATTTTTTAAAATAAACACCCTCACTTCACGAGGGAAAAGTGGAAAGAATGTAGCAAACAAGATAGGAATCAATTGTCCAAATACAAGGCCTCACATTTGCTCTTAATTTTGAAGCTACAGGTGTTAGTTTTCTGTGCTGCATAACCAATTGCTACAAAGTTAGCAGCTTAAAATAACACATTTATTGTCTCAAAGTTTCCATGGGTCATGAGGCCAAGCATGGCTTAACTGGGTCTGCTGCTCAGGGTCTCACAAGGCTTCAATCAAAGCCTTGACCAGGCTGAATTTTCATGTCGAGACAATACGGGGGAATAATCTGCTCCAAAGTTCATTCAGGTTGTTGGCAGAATTCATTTCCTTGTGGCCATTGGGCTGAGGGTCTCATATTTTTGATAGCTCTAGGCCAACCCTCAGGTCCTATAGGCCTCATGGAATTACTTGCCACATAGGTCTCCTCAGCACAGTGCCTGCCTCATCAAGACCATGGGAGAGGCCCAGGCCTGCCCAAGGTGATATGACTTTTTATTATTTTAAAATCAACTAATTTGGGACCTTAATTACTTCTGAAAAATCCCTTCACCTTTTCCATATTCTGTCATCAAGAAGCAAATCAAAGGTCCCATCAACACCCAAGGAAGAGAGGTTTACACAAAGCATGATCACCAAGGGGCAGGAATCATGGATGCCGTGTTAGAATTTTGTCTACCACACCACCAAACACTTAAATTTTATATTACAAATTTTCAAAAACAAATTCCAGGTATCAATGGGACTTTACTATACAGATCTTATTTTTACAACTTAATAAGAACATTGCTAAGAGAAGAGTCCTTTCCTTGAGATCTCCATATGCCTTTTTCATATCACCAATCATCTTACTCAATTTCTTATAGCAACCCACCAAGAAATGTGAATACCCTGCAACCCTTTGCTACTTTTTGGTAAATTGAAATTTCTCTTCTAATGTTTTCCAGTTCTATTTCCACCTTCATCTGCTTTTACATTTGTATTTAGCTAAGTGGTTTTCTCCAACACTGCAACTCTCTCAATATAGATGCACATTTGGCATCAAAAAGAAAGTAATGGAAACCAAAAATAAATGGCTTGAATAATTTCTCTGTAGGACTTACTTGAACTTAACCAGTTTCATTACATTTGGCAGTTTGGGGTTCTCAGGATTATTCAGACTCATCATGGAATCTGACACTGCTAGCAACGATACCCAGAAAACAACCAAAATCCCAGAAAATCAAAATTTCATCTTCTGACTTTTAAATCACTGATTACTTCCCTGGTAATCAATGCGATACTTTAAATTCTATTTAATACTTAGAGCACGTTACTTTTAGAGTAGCCCAGTGGCAAAAATCTAGGAGGGAGATACACCTAGATTTAAATCCTCCTTCCCTCCTTCTGACCTCGCCTCTCTCTCCCTCCATCTCATTCTGTCTTTTCGTCTTCCCATTTGCCAGATCAGGCACTGTTTTGAGTGCTGGGATAAAGCATTAAACAATACAGTCAAGGTATGTCCCCTCACACAGCTTACGTTCCAGTAAGGTTTGGGGAGAAGAGATAATAACCAACGTACAAAATAATGAATAGAAAATATCATAAAATGGCAAGTGCTAAGCAAAAAGGTAAAATGGAGTGATGAGACAGAAATTAACTCAGTGGCTACTCAGTTTAGGTGACAAGGGAAGATCACTTTAAGAAGAGACATTCAAGATACCAGCAGAATACAGGTGATCCAGCCATGAGAAGAGGAGAAAGAGCAGCATTCAAGGTGGAGGCTACGAGTACTGCCGACGCCCCAAGGCGGGAAATGAGATGGGCACTTTCTGCAAACTGAAAGTTTCATTTCATGGTCTGAATTGTGTCCCCTCAAAAAAGTCATGTTGTAGTCCTAACCCCCAATACCTCAGAGTGTGACCCTATTTGGAGATAGGACCTTTGAACGGGTATTTAAGTTAAAATAATGTCATTTGAGTGGGTCTTAATCCAATATGACTGTTGTTCTTAGAAAAAAGTATGAACACAGACACATAGAGAGGGAAGATGATGTGAGGACACAGGCAGATGGTGGCCATCTGTAAACCAGGGACAAAAGTCTGGAACAGATCTTTTTCTCAAGTCCCTCAGAAAGAACCAACCCTGTCGGCATCTTTAACTCCAATTTCTAGCCTCTGGACTATAAGGAAATAAATTGCTGTTGTTGCAGACACCCAATCCGCATTACTTTGTCCTTGTTACAGCAGCCCTGGTAAACTAATACATTGTGATCAGAATGTAGTATGAAGGGGCAGAGAAGAAATTAGTTTGCAGTGGTAAGTCAGAGCAAAACATCATGGAAGAAGTTTTAGATTTTATTCTAGGTACAGTAAGAAGACATTGAGAGGTTTTAAGCAGAAAAATTCACTCTGCAGATGGAGAACAGGTTATGAAGAGTCAAGAGTGGAGGTAAAGTGACCAGTCACGAACGAGTGTGGTATTAAAGAGACAGTGATGGCTTGGAGTAGGGTGATCCCAGAGGTGACAGAAGAGGCATATTTTAAACATATTCTGATGATGATGTCAACAGGACTCAATAACGGGTTAGATGTATGGGTAAGAAAAAAAGAATGTGGATAACGCCTGTACTTCTTGACTTGATCAGTTTACGATGATGGTGTTATTTACTAAGAGGGAGAAGCCAGGAGGGTAAGTATTGATGAGTTGTATCTGACATTGGCCAGGTCAATTAATTTATTCTCCATTTCCTGATTAGTAAAATGGAGCGAATAATAGTGCTACTTCTTTGGGTAGTTGTGAAGATGAATGCTCAAGAAACACTGGATAATTATTATTATCATCATTATTATTATTATTATAATCATCCTCATCAGTCCGTTCTCATCTGAAGTACAACAAACAATTAGGTAAAGCTGGAGTCAGTGTCGTCAGGGACATTACAACTGAAGTAGTGATATTTCTCTTTGTACTAAACACAGAAGCCAAAATTTTACTTAAAATTAATTTTGTACTGTATGTCTAAAGTCCTTTAATCCATGGGAAACTGTTATCAGATTCTGACAGAGTGAAGCTTTAGCCATTTATGAAGTTGCCTTTGAATGTAGAATAGTTTGAGGGAGATTTCCTGATATTTTTGCTCATCTCCGTAAAAAGACCAGAGACTCTTATGGGTCCTCAAAACAGACTAAGTCTTCTGGGTGTGGATTCAGCATCCATTTGAATTTCCTTCTATGAAGCCCCTACATTAAAGGGGCTGGAAGGTTAAAGCGTAGGTTTCTCAGGCTCCCCGGCAGGTCAGGGCTAGATGTGACGTGCATCCCATCAGGGAGAGAGTCTCACATGAGGAATGAGGGTGGAGGTGTCTGCGGCCGATGGGGTCCACATTCAAGTGTCTGGTCACCAGCTTCCTGCGTTTGAAGCAGTTGTATTGACATCAGTGGTGGCAGTAGGCACAGCTGCTTCCTGACCTCTGGATCTTAGCTACAGCAGTGCTCACCTGAACCAACTCCTCTAGGTCTTTAAAAGATTTTATAACCGCTTAGTTCCACATATTAAATCACTTTTTGATTAAAATATCTAGAGTGATTTCTATTTCCTCAATGGAACTCTAACTGGTACGCTGAGTCACATCAAGATGCTAAAGTTAAGTCAGTTTTTGACTAATTAGAATTTTATCTGATAACATTTTTGTTAACGAAAATTTCCAATCTGTTTACCCTGCTACTTGATTCTCATTTCAGGCATCCTCACCAAAGCAGGTGCTTATTTGGTGTTTGTTAAATGAATAAATATTAGGAGCTTATCTGTTGGGTTACCTAATGCATAAAAATATAACTCTTTCCTCCTGACATAAGCCCAGCTTTCAAATCAGTCTAATACAACATTCATCAAGTTATTCAGATGTTTATAATCAATTTTAAATCCTTTTGAACTTTATATAATCATGCATATAATAGCTTATAGCTTAAATGGGAAATTTAAATGCCAATATTAACACAGGTGCAGTCAAAACTTTATTCAATGAATACCTAGTTGTGGAATCAAGATCCTGTTAGTTATTTCTCAAGGATATTTAGTTAAACCAAATGACCTTCATTAAACTCATTTTTCATCAAAATCTAAAAATACCAACTTACCAATTCAGGAAGAATTTCACTTGCATCTATAATCAAGGCATCAGCATTAAATTATTCATTGATTAGTTCTTCCTTTGTTTGCTCTGCTCTTGACATAAATATTTTAGATTGTGTTGAATGTTATTTTTTCCTCCTTAAATATGCTCAGACCCTCATTATTAATAACCTTATCATCTGATTTAAACCATCCTTTGATGGTCCAGATTGCAGAAAAGCAAACTTAGAAAACCTGGTACCAAATGAAACATTTATCAGAACTGTGGCTGGATTATAACTTTCTCAGTTTTGTAATATAGTATATATTCAAAGGGAAAAAAATCAATGAACTGAATACTAGAAAGTGGCCCCTGGTAGTCTGTGTCACAATATCACATGCTCAGATCTGTTTTCCTTCTTAGACTGGAGGGCTTAGAAGAACAGGACTCCTGGCACTAGCACTTCCAGCAGCGTCTCTTCTGTTGGGGTGCAGTGGTCCAAACAGGAAATTCAATACACTTTCGAATCCATCTGCCTTACCTCATAACTAGATACCAAGTATTTTTTAATGCCCAGGGCTGCTACAGGTTTGAAGAAGAAACAATAGACAGTGGAATTCAGGTTTTCTTGAAATGTTACTAGTTACCTGACAGTCACTGAGCATCATGGTCTGATGTCCCCAGAGAAACGGCATGAACTTACCAGAGTTACCACAAAAATAGATACTAACCACTGGGCACAATGTTTTTTCATTTTGTTCTCCACTTTTTGTGACTGCAGAAAGGGAACAATTTCAGATTGGGCAGTGTGCTTACCATACTTTACTGGAAATGCATTGAACATTTGCCTTTAAAATGTCTATGTTCTTCTTTATGTTCAGGTAGCAATCGCCTCTTAAAAGGATTTACTAAAGGAAGAGACCCCTTTCATTTCAATTAAATTAGTTCATCATGGGCACTTCTTTAGATTATTCTCACTTGTACCAATGCGAATTTACCCACCCAGGGCAGGCTAGGGCATAACAATCCGATGGAATCTTAATATTCAACCAACGCTACATTAGATTTTAACAAATTTTGCAAACATTCTTATTACATTAACATCAGCCACCAACACAAGACATAAGTAACACAAGCACAGTGGTAATTTAAGGACGGACACTCTATAAATTACTGATTCCACAAACATGTTGCACAGAAAACCACCATAAAACTCCAGTGCTATGACTGTTTGTGGGGGTTCAGTTGATCTCTTCAGATTGCGATGATCTCTTGTGGTTTCCCTCCTGGGACTTCACTCATCTGGGGGTTAGGTAGGTGGCTCTGCTGACCTTGCTGGGGCTCCACTGGCTGTGCTGGTCTAGGATGTCCTGGGGGGGCACTTCACAAGCTAGCTCTGCACACCGTGTCTCCTTCCCACCAGCAGGATAGGCCAGGCACAGCCTCAAGGCAAGCTACGGAGAGCAAGAGAGAGGCAGCAATTGCACAGCACTTTCCAGCCTCTGTTGTGCCACATTTGCCACTTGTCATTGCCCCAAGTAAGTCACGCTGCTGACACAAAGTCAATACAGAAGAAAATCAAAGGAACGTGGCAAAGGATGTAGAAACAGGGAGGGGTGAAATATCAATTCATCTACCAAAGACACTTCTTAATGTCAGTTTATCCCATTAAAGTGCATACCAAACCACAAATAAAAAACTACATAATAAGAAGTAGCAAAACCAAAATTAAAATGATAATGGCACACTGGGAAAAATATTTGCAGCTCTAACATATAAGGATCACATTCAAATCTATAAGGAAAACATTCAGATTTCAATGGTAAACTCCCAAAAGACAGGAACAAAGAGTTCATTTAAGAAGAAACGCAGGCAGTGAACAAGTATGTGAAACGAATGTTTATCCTCATTTGTGACACAAAAATTAAAGATAACTTAAGATAGAATTTTCACTTAATAAATTAACAGAAAAATAAAAATTTTAACCAAGAGCAAATAAAATTGATGAGCTACAACTATGGGAACATAGTGTGGCCACAGACAGAGTATTTACTGCAATGGGATTTTTGCACCTGCCGTCTTGCCCGCATCATTTATTCAGACCCTCAACCTCTTACTTCACTTAAGAATTCTCTCCAAACTTAACCTTCTCAGAAAGGTCTTTCTGACATCCCTACCTAAAACAGCACACCTTTCCCTCCCCTTTTTATTTTTCTCCACAGCACGTATCACCATCTTGTCATCTAGTACATATTTAATTTTTTATATATTTATTGTCTGTCTCCCTCACTAGAATAAAAACTGCATAAAGACAAGAATTTCGTCCACCTTTTTCACAACTTTGTCTGCAGACATGAAACAGTAGCCAGCACAGACACTTGAATATTTGGTAAATAAGTGAATGAATGAATAAATGAATGAATAGCTAAATGAAAATGATTGACTACATGAAAATGAATGTTTACACTTTATCAGTGTAATCTTAAGGAAAAAAAATTAAAATAAGTAAAAACCTACATGCAGTAAGATGTTCATTAGTATATTAACTGAAATAGCAGAAAAGTAGAATCAATCTAAACATCTAACAGGGTTTTAGACATTCATTAATCCATTATTCAACAAGTGCTTTTTGACTTCTTACTGTCTGTGAGGCACTTCTGCTGATATTTGCCCTGCTACATTGAATTTATATTAGTGGGATAAATAAACATTAAGAAATTAATATATACTATGATGCTAGGCAATGATAAATGCTATGAAAAGATAAAAATCAGGAAACGTTACAGAGTAAAGGAATGGGGGACTCAACCCAGCCTTATTATTATGAGGTTTGTATAGAAAAGTGCTCAGAATACAATATGTGAAATAGAACACAGCACTATATAGTGAACATTTTAATAACTATGTAGAAATACATAGTCATGGTAGCATGAATTAGAAAAACAAAATAATTAGCTTAGGTAGCAAAACTAAGGAATTTTTTAAAAATTTCAAATTCTTTATTATTGCATCATTTCTCCACTTTAAAAAAAAAAGAAATATGAAAGGCGAAAAGGAATTTGGAACAAGGAGACCAGGAGTTTTGGAGCACACTACTCACACTGTCCTCTGGAAGAGACTCGCACCTGCACACAAAATAGCTTGGAGGTGGGCTGAGACTCCAGAGTTGTGGATGTCCTTTCCTATATAACCAGGGACATTTTCTGCCTCAATTCTCTTGTTTCAACCAATCCTCTGAGCCATCTAGATTTCCTGGTGGACACAGAAACATTCGTTTCTATTCAGAATAAACTTTCTACAGGAATTATCTACCGTTCATTTGTGGTTGAGGTCATTTATTACAATGTATTTTGTATTTTAAAACTAAATTTTGTCTTCCATTCATTTGGGGGAATTTCATTTATTTTCTCATGGATCTATGCATATTTAAACCCTCTGTGTGAAACCATCCAGCTTTGAAACGAGTAATAACTATCACTTGCAGGTTGTCTTCTTTTTGCCAGGTGCTATGCAAGCTACTGCGTATATAAAATCTCATATCTTCACAGCAGTCTTAGATGGCTGGCTTTATAGATGTAGAAACAGATTCCTAGGTGTCAACGGTTTGTTACTGGTATTGCTTCCAAGACTGGTGGCCAATGGGTGACTTGGAAGAAGATGAAACCCAACGTAGTTTATTTATGGACCTGAGGATTTTTATAAACCTGGAGAAATTGGTCATTTATTTTGATGACATAGACTTTGCCTTCCTGTACCAGACGTTTGTCTTACTTCGCTCCCCAGTGTCTGAATCCCCCTTCCCTTTCCTTATCGGCACTGCCATCGTCCTTTTGAGAAAATTCCCACTGAGCGTAGTTTTGACAAGAAAGCAATTCCATCTGACTCACTCCTACTTCCTACACTGAGAGTGGCAGATTCTTCTTCAAGCATCCTTGGCACAGCCAGGTGTCTAAACCTACTCAACCAGATACTCATTCCTGGGATGCTGATTCAACAGTGAAGAACAGATTAATCAAGATGCAGAAGAGAACAGAGGTCAGACTGTTTCTGAAACATGCCTTTGGCTGCAACTTTGCCTGCCATCTCCCAAAGGATCCCTGGTTCCTGTCCATTCTCCTAGTTCAACCCTCCATCTCCCATCTATTATGTCACTCTGACATCCTCACAATAAATTTGCATTTACTGAGATAGGCAGGGTTGTTCCTGTGCTTGTAACCCACACCCTAGACTGGAGGAATCAAATGGATATGTTATGGGTTGAATTGTGTCCCCCACCCTGCAAAAGATTATTTGAAGTCCTAATCCCCAGTACCTGTGAATGGGACTTATTTTTGGAAATAAGATCTTTGCAGATGGAATCAAGATAAGTTGAAGTCATACTGGAGTGGGGTGGGCCTTTAATCCAATAAGACCGATGGATGTCCTCATAGGAAGAGGAGAGAGGCACACAAGGAGACCACCATGTAAAGACACAGACACACGGGTAAGAACGCCATTGCCGTGCTACAGCCGCAAACCAAGGAACACCAAGGAATGCAAACAAACCACGGAAGATAGGAAGAGCCAAGGAAGGATGCCCCCCTGCAGGTTTCAGAGGCAGCATGGCCCTGGCAACACCTTAATTTCAGATTTCTAGCTTCTAGCATTGTGAGATACAAATTTCTGTTGTTTTAAACCATGCAAGTTTGTGGCATTTTGTTATGGCAGTCCTAGGAAATATCTAATTTAAATTATTCCTAAAACTGGTGGACTAACAGGTACCAAACTATGCCATCTTCTCTAAGTGAATCATTGTGCAGTCTATGCATGCATTGAAACAATACACCGTACCTGCAAATATGTACAAGTAAATGCTAAAATTCTTTTAAAATAAATAAATTATTATTAATGACCATCATGGGCCATTAGGCATCTTATTTGCTCAAGAAACTCATTATATATCTGTAACATAATAATCCTTTCCTAGATAACTGGCTATACTTTTTTTTTTTTTTTTTACCTTCCTGACCCAAAGTTTTCTATGTAGTAGGCATATAAATAATAACCCAATTGGTAATACAAGCCTGCAGGTGAACAGAGAGCATGATGCAGGGTGGGATTGCCCTAAGAAGTTTATGTATTTTCTAACTTATTCTCAACAACTAAACACTTGACTCTTCTTATCTATTCATAGAATGTTCATATCATCAACCAGGCCACTTTCTGAATACTCTATGAGTATTTACCAAACAAACCAAGTCCTTGACAAAACCAGAATTAGACACTTCATAGTAACACAAGATTTTCAGGGAATATGAATTTTCACCATGACAACCTTATCACAACCCTGAAATATACATAAATAAGGAAAGCAAGTTATAACATTTCTTTAGTTTTATTCATATTCGGTACTGTGAACTATTAAGACAGGTAAAACGGAATGGAATTAAAATAGAAAGGACATAGAGATACCCACTAAAAAGGAGGATATCCAGAAAGGTTTTAAAAACTATGTGCAACTATCTTGCCAATTGACCAGACAGCCATCAGTGGCAATGATTAGATTTTTAAACTACCTTGAAGTTTCATTATATTTTATTCAGCAAAGTCAAATATGACTGCAGAATATTGGGCAAACAGAAATGTGTGTTACAGGTATCATGCTGGCATTTTATTTTCTACTGGGACTTTGATTATATATTATTAGCTCCTCAGTCATTCCAAAATTCCTCAGATTTATTTCTGGTACTGCCATTTGACTTAGCAACTAGATAAAAACAGCTGAAGGCATTTCTTGATCTTAAACTAGAGTTGGCCATGACAAGTGTTCCTACAAAACTATAGGATAAGTCCCACACATTTATCACGGCATGTGAGCCATGTTTGTTTCTGTAGGACAAAGGAGAGGGTGGGCAGGATTCTTATGTTGGTAAACTGGAAGCCTAAGCACTGTACTTGCCATCTGGGCTGCTTTGACAAGAATACCGGCCTGTTCTTCCCACTTAATTTCCAAAATGAAGTATCATCATGCAAAGACAATGATCATGGTGATCTAGACTTAAGTAAAACCAGTAAGAATAAATATTTTCATTTAAATAGGGTTGTATTTGTTTACTATGACATTCAACAAGATTCTAGAGTTTATAGAAAAATTTCATGCATACGTTTAGCCTATCCAAATACAAAGAAGTTACATAAACCCAACATAATTAAAGCAATTTATATAGGGCATAAACTTTATGACATTTACAGTCAACTTGCAAGTAAAGAAGGCAACTAACAGAAATAACTTCTAGAAAAAACACTTACGTGGCTTGCACAGTTCCAAAATACCAGTCTTTAAATATGTACCATTCCACCAAAGTGCCAAAAGGAGAACAGCAAACTAAATAAAGGAAATATGGCCTCAATTTAGAGATTTGGTAACAAAGTAAGAGGAAGACCTACTTTTACACATGCTGTTGCAAAGAATCAGCTTAATTTCTCCAGCATTATAATTTCATTAACTCCATTATGGAAAACAATTTCAAATAAATAGCAGGTTTATCTAGATCTATTGAACAATTAACACAATTGTAATGCTTTTGGTGTTAAAGCCACTGAGTTCGAGATATACTCACACTTTTTTTAACTGCAGAATCTCCTTTGTTAAATAATAGAAATAGTGTATTTTTAAATGCTCAATGGGCAACTCAGAAGCATGCTAAGTGGCTGCCTGAGGTCATAATCAGAACAGGGACTCCCAAGTGCTGTCCCTTATGGAAATAGCATTAGATCAGGTTTCTATTACCTGAGTGTCTGAGCAAACTTTAGTCCACACTCCCAGCCCTGTACTGAGCAGATATCCACCAGCAATTTTTCTATGAATGTGCTGTCAGGCCTCAAATTTGCTTTTGACAGAATTGTTACAACAGTAAACATTTGCCCTGAGCACCAGTCCGACACAATTCTTTGACAAGCAATTTCTCTCATGCAGAGGAGAGAACAGGTAAATATGATTCCTGCCTAATAGACAATTTCGGAATGATACAGATAAAAACTCACAGTAGCAGCAACTAATTTCCTGATTCTGCATTCCAAAACAGAATTACAATCTGCCTTTTGGAATCAGGTCTCAAAGTTATTTTTTATTAGCGGTATTCTTTCCAATGACAATTATAAGGACACTAATTATCCTGAGGTTCACAGCAATTTATTTTAACTCAAGAATTTTCATCTTTGGAAAGCATCTTTATCTCTGCAGATGGGAGTAGCCAAGTCATGTGGAGAAAACCCTCAGCAAAGGATCTACATCAATAGGTTTAGCCAGATTTGACCCTGGGCTAAATGGAAGGCCTGGCTTAAGTGGAATGAAATGACATTTTAAACACTGGGGTGGGGGCTTTTTCAAAGCAGTCATCCCCAAGTCACTTTCTTTCATCTTTCTTCTTCAAACTACCCATAATATACATCTTTTTTTTATTTTTCAATTTAAAAACTGCCTTCCTGGTGCCTCTTCACAATTCTTCCCCCTCAGGGTCAAAATACCCTGTCCTGACGGGCTCTAAGATGAAGAAGTGAGCAAAGCCAAGGAGTCACTTCACAGCAACCTGTCCCCCCTTGCTGTCCCAGTTGACTGACACACCAAGTTCTAGAAGCAGATGAAACACTGCAGGTGTCTGCAGGCTGGGCAGCCCCTCAGACATGCGGGCCTGCTGGTGTGCTTGGATTTAGAGCTGAGTCTGCGAGGTCTCAGATGTCTCCTCATGAAAGGATCATATTAGAAGTGGAACATTGATATCATCATCTTAGGGAAGAGAAGTGGCTTGTGAGCAGAAAAGCTGTCACTCTTTTTTGTACTCAGAGCCACATCCCTCTCCTGCCCTTCCACGTCTCCCAAACAGGCTGGAGGTGGGGAGCGCACTTCCTAAAAACTGTCCTTATCGTAGAGATGAGGATAAACTGACTTGGTAAACGGTGTGCGACACACCTTGAGGGAAAGGTTTAAGAAGTACTCTAGCAAAAAGTATATCAGAAATAGCACATATTATGCGCAGTCTCCACTGTGGGATCCACAGAGATCAATCACCATTCTTAGATTTCCTTAAGTCACACATCTCATGGAAACAGAGGGCCCAAATGAGCAGAGCAATTTGGGCATAGATGCCAATTACACAGCAAGAAGTGAATGAGGTTTAGTGAAATATTTGCTAAAACTCTCAGGCCTTAGTAGAGGAACATAAAGACCAATATTAGCAAAAATGCATGAGAAAGGACAAATTGCTAGAATTCAAAAAGTGGTTGCAAACTTCATATGTTGAAATCCAAATCCTCACGATGATGGAATTAGGAATTGAAGACTTCAGGAGGTGATTAAGTCACCTTGCGATCAGTGCTCTTATAAAAGAGGCCCAAAAGAGACCCCTTGCCCTTTCCACCATGTGAGGACAAGCAAGAAGTCACCATCTGCAGGCCAGGAAGTAGACCCTCAGCAGCCACTGAACCTGCCTGCATCCTGGACTTCCCAGCCTCCAGGACTATGTGAAACAAATTTTTGTTGTTTATGAACCACACATACTATGGAATTTTGTTATAGCGGCCTAAGTACTAGGGCAGTTAACACATAATAGTGTGATATTATAATAGCCACAGAGGTGCACTGCACAGATCGGCCTTCAAGAGAGGAACTGCTGCAAAGACTGTGGTGAGCTGACAGATCCCCCAGCCTTCGGATCCACACCCTTCCCAGGCTGCTCCAAGCCAGTACTGAGCAGTGTGGATACTGGAGCTGGGCCATGTCTGCCCAGTTCAGCATTGCTCCGATGAACAACCTTTGCTGTGGGCAGCCCATCGCCCTCACTAAGACTTTGTCGAAGGGGCACTGCAGTCTTCGGCTCTCCCACCGTAATCATTCTTCCCCTGCCCTCTCTTTTCACAGATGCCAGGCACACGGTGGGATCTCTATCCTCTCCCCACCTGCCTGCCCCTACTCCCCCTCCCCTTTATCTCTCTTACGTGTTCCCCCAATAAGCCTCTTGCACTCCTAATTCCATCACGGTGTCTGCTTCCCGGAGGACCTGAACTGATGCCAAAAAATATGTAAATCAGTGCAGTTTTGGCTATCTTTCTGGGAGACAAAAATCTTAGCTAAAAAAATTATTTATTTATTTACTTTATTACACGTACATGTGGGGTGCAATGTTGATTTGCAATAATTATGTAGAATGTGTGGTGGGTAGATCAGTATGTGAGCTTATTCATCATTCCAATATGCAATCATTCTTGTGTCCATTGACCAATTCCTCATTAGCACCCCCTTCCTATCCACTCCACTCCCCTTTTCCACTTCTAGTTTTCTAAAGTTCGACATATTACTGTGACTGTATTTTCTTTCTTTCATTCTCTCTGTCTCTCTTTATTGTTCATTTGTTTATTTATGAATTCAGCTCCCAGCTATAAATGAAAACATGTGTTATTTTTCTTTCTGTACCTGCGTTGTTTCACTTAGCATAATTTTCCCCAGGTTCATTCATGTTGTTGCAAATGGTAGAATTCCATTCTTTTTTGTGGCTGAGTAGTATTCCATTGCATATATACACCACAATTACCTTATCCAGTCATCCATCTATGGACATTTAAGTTGGTTCCATTGCCTAGCTATTGAAAAAAATAGACTTGCAATAAACATGGGAGTGCAGGTTTGACTTGATGTTTTCCAATCCTCTGGATATATCTTCAGGAGTGGGATTCCTGGATCATATGGAAGTCCTGTCTGTAGTTGTTCAAGGAACCTCCATACTGTTTTCCATAATGGCTGCACTAGCATACAGTCCCACCAACAGTGTAGGAGGGTTCCTCTCTCCTCACATCTTCACCAGCATTTGTTATTCTCTTTTTTATAATAGCCAGTCTGACTAGGGTGAGCTGATATCTCAAAGTGGTTTTGATTTGCATTTCCCTGATAATTAGTGATGTTGAGCATTTTTTCCTATACCCGTTGGCCATTTGTATGTCTTCCTTTGAGAAATGTCTATTTAGCTCCTTTGCCCATTTGTTAATTTGATTACTTGCTTTTTTTGCTGTAAAGTTGTCTGAGCTCTTTGTATATTCTGGATATTAATCCCTTGTCAGATGCATATTTTGCAAATATTTTCTCCCATTCTGTAGGATGTCTTTTCACTCTGTTGATTGTTTCCTTTGCTGTGCAGAAGCTTTTTAGTTTGATACAATCCCATTTGTTTATTTTTCTCTTTTGTTGCCGGTGCTTTTGGGGTGTTATTCATAAAGTCATTGCCCAGTCCTAAATCCTGGAGCATTTCTCCTAAAACTTTAGGTATTTTAAAGTTTCAGGGTTTATATTTAGTTCTCTAATCCATTTTGAGTTGATTTTGGTATATGGTGAAAGGTATGGATCAAGTTTCATTCTTCTACAAATGGATATCCACTTTTCCTGGCACCACTTATTGAAGAGGCAGTCTTTCCCTGATGTATGTTCTTGGTGCCTTTGTCAAAGATCAGTTGGCTGTAAATATGTTGGCTGATTTCTGAGTTCTCTATTCTCTATTCGTCCACGTGTCTGTATTTATGCCAGTATCATGCTGTTTTTGTTGCTACAGATTTGTAATATAGTTTGAAGTCAGGAAGTGTAACGCCTCTGGCTTTACTTCTTGTGCTCAGGATTGCTTTTGCTATTTGGGGTCTTTTGCTGTTCCATGTGAATGTTAGGGTTGCTTTTTCTATTTCTGTGAAGAATGTCATTGGTATTTTGATGGGAATCACATTGAATCTGTAGATGGCTTTGGGAATTATGGACATTTTTACTACATTGTTTCTTACAATCCACAAACAAGGAATGGCTTTCCATCTCTTAGTGTCTTCTTTGATTTCTTTCAGAAGTGGTTTGTAGTTCTCATTGTAGAGATCTTTCACATCTTTGGTTAGATTTATTCCTAGGTATTTTATTTTTTTGTAGACTATTGTAAAATTTAAATGAATGTTAACCATGAAAAGAATGAAGTAATAATCAGTGCTTTTTCCTTCTATCAAAGCATATACTGTTTCCAAAGTTTAATCTCTTTTTAAAATTGTTGTTTCCCCCATAATAGAACCTTCTCTTTTCTTGGCCTTCCTAATGAATCCGTTACTCTCATCTCTCTCTAGCTCAAAGTTAAATGTATTCTATTGACATTAACATAGCAGATATATGGATTGGGAACAACAGACCTCTTCTAATAAATTTAGGCATTGTCTACGAATAGGTATTACTTAAGAATAGTTGTTCACACTAGGTACGTATAATTCTAAACTGCCATGCTTTGAGGTTTTTCAGTACCTGGAGAGAGAAGTAAGTGTACATTTAGAAGATAATTTAATCTAAATAACCTGGACTTCAGAGGTTGGTAATGCCCAAAAGCTTGTAATTCATTTGATCACAACTATCAAAGTCTGCATTAGGACTCATCCAATATTGTGAATTTGCTCTTGGAAAGACCTTTGCAGGCAGTTCCATTCTTCTTCTTTTGCAATTATTTACCAAGCTTCAATTCACTTCAGGTTCATCTGTCACCAACTCCCTTTCTTGCATGGTTCATGACTCTAAATTATCCACTTGTTTCACATCCTGAAAATGCTTATTTTCTTTGTAAACAGAGAGAATGTAGCTCTAGTATAATCAACCTCCCCCACAATGTTGTGTACACTGAGGATGAATTTTCATTAGAGGGTAGGGTGGGAGGAGAGAGAAATAGCAAGTGCCTGCTCCATTCGCTGAGTGCCACCTGTACTCAAGGGCACCCACACAGAGTGCCCACACATCAGCCCCTACACAGCACCCCTGGAAGATGTGGGAAGGGGACACATGCTGAGACAAACATGGCACCCACTTTGAGACTGCACATATTGTTCATCAAAAGATGCAGAATGGGCCTCAAAGGAAGAAAAATATGAAGCTCATTTTAAGTTTTAAAATTAATTTTTAACTTCTTTAGCAAAAATGAAGTTTTTCTTTTTTAATGCCTGCAGAACCTCTAATTCCCAATCTGTTCAGAGACTTACTTTCCTTTACAAACCAACAAAAATAGACATGCGACCAACCTCTGAAACTCAGTGTAAGAAATAGAAATCATTTTTTCATAGTTCCTTTGCAAATCAACATCTTAAATTAGAGATTAGGGAGCAGGTCACCCTCTCTATATTTTAAGAAACAAGAAAAGATGCTGTCTGGAGTTGGTATGAAAACTCCAATTCTTTCTGACTCTAAAGTAGGAAAGGCATCACTAGCAGGTAAACAAAAAGCCTGATTAATAGAAGGAGGGAACAGGAAGTGGAAGAAAAAGAGAAAGAAAGAGACAGACACACTCATAAGTGGGGGCCGAATCAGTAAACAAACAATAGGGAAAGAGAGACAGAAACAGCAATCCACAATAATACATTGAACTTTTAAAAGGAGAGAAAAGAATAGTGGTTACCAGAGGTGGAAAAGAGGAGAGAAGTGGAAGAGGGAGGGGGCTAATGAAGAACTGGTTAACAGACACAAAGAATGATTGCATATAGTAGTGATGAATAAGTTAACTATCCTGATCTGACCATCACAGATTGTACACAGCTGTTGAAAATCAAATTTGTACCCCACATATATATGTAATAAATTATCTTAAAGAGAAAAAGAAGAAAGAAGTGGGAAATAAACATTTATTGTAAAGATTGGGTTTTTTTGATTTTTGATTTTGTTTTTGGCTTGCCAGTTTATGTAATATCTCACTTATTCCTCACGATGGCTCAGTGAGATGGGCAGCCCTGTTTCCATGAAGAAAACAAACCCAAAAGATGGTTTGCAAACTGTGTGTAGAAAAAGGCAGAATATAAAAATAGGAACAAAGAAAAAAGGCAACAAATAGAAAACAATAACAAATATGGTAGATACTAATCCAACTATATCAATAATCGCTTTGAACATCAATGGTCAAAGTGCACCAATTAAAAAAAAAGATTTTCACAGTGGATCAAAAATAAAACCCAACTATATGTTGTCTACAAGAAACCCACTGTAAATATTAAAAAATATATAGATTAAAAGTAAATGTATGGAAAATGATTTATCATGCTAACAGCAATCAAAAGAATGCAGGAGTAGCAATATTAATTTCAGCCAGGACAGATTTTGGAGCAAGGAAAGTTATCCAGAATAAATGAGGGCATTACATAAAGATCAAGGAGTCAAGACACAACAATCTTTAATATGTATGCATCTAACAACAGAGCATCAAATTACATGAGGCAAGGGCCAGCTCCATGGCTCACTCGGGAGAGTGCAGTGCTGGTAGCGCCGAGGCTACCGGTGCACTCACTGCCTGAACATGGTTGCAGACCACACCGTGCTGAGGGTTGCAATCCTCTTACTGGTCAAAAAAAAAAAAAAATTATATGAGGCAAAAACTAATAGAACTGCAATGAGAAACAGATGAATCCACTATTAAAGTTGGAGACTTCAACACCCTTCTAGCAGAAATCGACAGATCCATCAGGCTGAAACACATTAAGGATATGGTTAAATCCAACAATATGATCGTCATTCAACTGGATACAATTGACATCTATACAGTACTTCATCCAACAACAGAATACATATTCTTCTCAATTTCACATGGAACATTTCCACAGATTGATCATATTCTGGGTCATAAAATATACCTTAATAATGTTAAAGGAACATAAATCATGTAATGTCTACCCTCAGATCACAATCATGTTAAACTAGAAATCAATAATAGAAAGTTAGATGGAAAATCTCAAAATGTATGGAGATTAAACAACACATTTCTAAATAGCACATGGGTAAGAAAGTCATCTCAAGAAAAATTTAAAATACTTTTAGCTTAATTAAAATGAAAACACAACTCATTAAAATTTGTAGAATGTAGCAAAAGCAGAGGTTACAGGGAAATTTTTACCATTGAATATATATATCAGAAAAGAAAAAAGATCCATAATCTAAGTTTTCACCTTAGAAAATCAGAAAAAGAAGCCAGTCAAGATGGCAGAGTAGTTTGGCTCCTGGTGTTGCTCTCTCCCACAGAGCGACCAATTTGGAGGTATTGAGGAGAAGTAATGGAGGACCCAAGATCTGCACAGGAGTGGTGGGGAACAGCACACTGTGGGAATCCAGTTCAGGTTGCTCCCCACTGCATGGAGAGACTTTAGAGATTCTGCGCCCACATGCCCGGAGCCTGCACGGCTGGAGAACGCAGGTGGGGTGGGACTTCTGGCCCGGGCCTTTCCCCAACACTGGGAGAGACTTAAGAGCCTTGGGGCCCCCACACTGTGAGCCAGCCAGGCAGAGAAGGCAGATGGGGCAAGACCTCTGGCTAGGTTGATCCCCACCCTCAGGAGAGACTTAAGAGCCTCAGGGCCCCTACACCCTGAGCCAGCTGTCCCAGAAAAGGCAGGTACAGTGGGACACCAAGCCAAGGCTAGTTCCTTCTGACTAGAAGCAGCAGTGACTTCAGGATCCAAGCCAGACCTCAGGGAGAAGAGAGTGTACTATGATACCCCAGGACACAAGGACAGAAATATGAAAAATCAAGAAAGTACATTGCCACTAAAGGAAAATAATAACTCTCAAGGGCTAGATCCTATAGAACAGGAAGTCTTTGATATGACAGACAAGGATTTAGAGTAACAATTCTACAGAAATTAAATGAGATACAAGGAAACTCAGACAACACAACGAAATGAAAAAAATATAATGGATCTGAAAGAAGAAATGTACAAAGAAATCAATGCCTTGAAACAGAATATAGCTGAGCTTATGGAGCTGAAGGATTCATTCAATGAAATAAAAAACACAATGAAGAGATTAACCAGCAGACTTGAACAAACAGAAGAGAGAATTTCTGACCTTGAGACAGGCTGAGGCAGAGAAGAAAAAAAAAAAAAAAAGAATCAAAAAAATTGAAGAAAATCTAAAAGAGACTACAGACAACTTTAAGTGTTCAAATATACAAATCATGGGTATTCCAGAAGGGAAGGAAAAAGGAAATGGCATTGAAAACATATTCAACAAAATAATAGCAGAAAACTTCCCAGGTATAGGGAAAGTCACAGATCTCCAGATTCAGGCAGCCCAAAGATCCTTAAACACTTTCAATCCAAAAAGGTCCTCTCCAAGACATGTGATAATCAAACTGGCAAAACTCAAAGACAAAGAGAGAATCTTAAAAGCTACAAGAGAGAAGCAGCAAGTCACCTAGAAGGGAACCCCAATCAGAATAACATCAGACTTTTCATCAGAAACCCTAAAAGCCAGAAAAGAATGGGATGATATATTCAAAACACTAAAGGACAAAAATTGCCAGCCAATAATACATTACTCAGCAAGGCTGTGCTTCCAAAATGAAGGACAAATAGTTTATTTCCCAGACAAAGAAAAACTGCAGGAGTTCACTACCACACTACCACCCTTCCAAGAAATTCTCAAGGAAGTACTGGGTTTGATACCACAAAAACAACCATCACTGCCATGAATACTCAAGAAAGAGCAATAACTACCAGAAAACAAAAATGCTAGCAAAAGAGAAAAAAAATAGTTTATCTATCACCACAACAAACCAACAAATACAGAAGACAAACAGAAAATTAAAAAGAAAGGAACAAAAGGTACTTAAGACAGCTAAACAAAAATCAGTAAAATGCCAGGAGTAAATCAACACCTTTCAATAATAACTCTAAATGTAAAGAGATTAAATTCACCTTTCAAAAGACACAGACTGACTGACTGGATTAAAAAGATGGGCCCAACAGTATGCTATCTTCAAGAGACTCACTTGACCTGTAAAGACACACATAGACTAAGAGTGAAGGGATGGAAAAAGATATATCATGCAAATAGAAATAAAAAACTAGCTGGAGTAGCTGTTCTTATATCAGATAAAGTAGACTTTAAAGCAAAACCATAAAAAGAGATAAAGAAGGCCACTATATAATGATAAAAGGATCAATCCATCAAGAAGACATGAGTCATAAATATGTATGCAGCCAATGTCAGAGCAGCCAGATTTACACAGCAAACACTATTAGATGTAAAGAAAGAGATAGACACTAACACCATAATAGTGGGGGACCTGAACACCCCACTCTCATCATTGGGCAAATCAACTAGGCAAAAAATCAATAGAAAATCACAAGATCTAAACAATACTTTAGAACAATAGGACTTGGCAGATATCTACAGAACTTTCCATCCAACAACCTCAGAATATTCATTCTTCTCATCAGCACATGTAACATTCTCCAGGATAGATCACATCTTAGGTCAGAAAGCAAGTCTCAACAAATTCAAAAAAATTGGAATTATTCCTGTATTTTTTCCAATCACAAATTAGAGATCAATAATAAATGAAACTCTGGAAACTATACAAACACATGGAAATTAAACAACATTCTACTTAATAAAATATGGGTCCAAGAAGAAAGTAAACAGAAATTCAAAAAATTTCTTGGAACTAATGAAAATAATGACACATCATACCAAAACCTGTGGGATAAGGGAGAAATTTATTGCATTAAATGCTTACTTCAGAAAAATGGAAAGATGGCAAATAAACAAGCCAACACTTCACCTTAAAGATTTAGAAAAACAAGAACAATCCACACCTAAAGTTAGCAGATGGAAAGAAATAATTAAGATCAGAGCAGAATTAAATGAAATAGAAACCTGAAAAACAATACAAAAGATCAGTGAAACAAAAAGTTGGTTTTCTGAAAAGATAAACAATATCAACAAATCTTTAGCAAGATTATTTAAGAAAAGAAGAGAGAAGACCCAAATAATAAAATTTAGAAATGAAAGGCTGATATTACAACTGACACCTCAGAAATACAAGGAATCATTAGAGACTACTATAAACAACTATATGCCAACAAATGTGAAAATCTGGAGGAAATGGATAAATTTCTGAATGCATACAAACCACCAAAACTGAGCCAAGAAGATATAGAAAATCTGAACAGACCAATAACAATAAAAGAGATTGAAGCTGTTATCAGAAGCCTCCCAACAAAAAGCCCAGGAACAGATGGGATCACTGCAGAGTTGTACCAGACCTTCAAAGAGGAACTGATACCAATTCTCTACAAACTGTTCCAAAAGATTGAAACAGAGACCATTTTCCCATACTCATTCTATGAGGCAAAAATCACCGTGATACCAAAAACCAGACAAAGTTGCATCAAAAATAGAAAACTACAGGCCAATATCCTCGATGAACACAGATGCAAAAATCCTCAATAAAATACTAGCTAACAGAATACAGCAACACATACACAAAACTATACACCATGATCAAGTGGAATTCATCCCAGGGATGGAAGTTTGGTTCAAAATATGCAAATCAATAAATGTGATACACCACATCAATAAAAGCAACGATCAAAACCACATGATCATCAATATAGACACTGAAAAATCATTTGACAAAATTCAACATTCTTTTGTGGTAAAGACTCTACAATTTACTTATAGATGGAAAGTATCTCGATATAATTAAAGCCATATATGATAAGATGACTGCCAATATCATCCTGAATGGGGAAAAGCTGGAGGGTTTTCCCTTAAAAACAGGAACTAGACAAGGATGCCCACTCTCACCAGTCCTACTCAACATTGTGTTGGAAGTACTAGCCAAAGCAATCAGTGAAGAGAAGGAAATAAAGGGCATCCAGATTGGAAAGGATGAAGTCAAGCTGTCTCTTATTGTGGATGATATGATCCTATATATTGAACAGCCTAAAGCCTCTACAAAAAACTCCTAGAGTTGATAAATGATTTCAGCAAAGTTGCAGGATACAAAATCAACACACAAAATCATTACCATTTCTATATTCCAACAGTGAACATGCAGAAAAAGAAATCAAGGAAGATAGCCAATTTACAATAGCCACCAAAAAAAAAAGGCGACTGAGGATGTGAAAAACCTCTACAAGGAGAACTACAAACCACTGTTGAGAGAAACTAAAGAGAACACAAGAAGATGGAAAGATATCCCATGCTCTTAGATTGGAAGAATTAACATTGTGAAAATGTCCATATTACCCAAAGTGATCGACAGATTGGATGCAATCCCCATCAAAATTCCAATGACATTTTTCTCTGAGATGGAAAAAGCTATCCTGACATTTATATGGAACAACAAAAGACCACACATAGCCAAAGCAATCCTGAGCAAAAAAAATAAAGCTGGAGGCATAACACTACCTGACTTTAAACTATACTACAAAGCTTTAATAACCAAAACAGCATGGCACTGGCATAAAAATAGACACACAGGTCAATGGAATAGAATTTAGAACCGAGAAATCAATCCATATGCCTACGGTCATCTGATCTTTGACAAAGGCACCAAGCCTATAAACTGGGGAAGATACTGCTTCTTCAGCAAATGGTGCTGGGATAACAGGATATCCATATGCAGGAGAATGAAACTAGACCTGCACCTTTCACCATATACAAAAATCATCTCAAAATGTATTAAAGAATTAAATGTACACCCTGAAACAATAAAACTCCTTAAAGAAAACATAGGTGTAACACTTCAGGAAAGAGGAGTGGGTACAGACTTATGAATAGGACCCAAAAAGCACATGCAACTAAAGGAAAAATAAACAAATGGAATTATATCTAACTAAAAAGCTTCTGCACAGCAAAAGAAACAATCAACAGAGTAAAAAGACAACCAACAGAGTGGGAGAAAATATTTGTAAAATATACATCTGACGAAGGATTGATATCCATAATACACAAGGAACTCAAACAATTTTACAGCAAAAAACCAAATAACCCAATTCAAAAATGGGCAAAGGAGCTGAATAGGCATTTCTCAAAGGAAGATGTAGGAATAGCCAAAAGACACATGAAAAAATGCTCAACCTCAATCAGCATCCGGGAAATGCAAATCAAGATCACTTTGAGATACCATCTCACTCCAGTTATGATGGCTAACATCCAAAAGACTGACAATGATAAGTGATGGAGAAGTTGTGGAGAAAAAGGAACTCTCATACACTGTTGGTGGAGCTGCAAAATGGTGCAGACTTTAGGGAAAATGGCATGGAGGTTCCCCAAACAATTACAGATAGGTCTACCTTATGACCCAGCAATTCCACTATTGGGAATATACCCAGCAGAATGGAAATCATCATGCCGAAGGGATACCTATAATCCAGTGTTTATTGCAGCTCTATTTACAATAACCAAGAGTTGGAACCAGCCCAAATGTCCATCATCTGATGACTGGATAAGGAAACTGTGGTATATCTACACAACGGAATACTACTCTGCTATAAAAAAGAACAGAAAACTACCATTTGCAACAACATGGATGGACTCAGAGAAAATTATATTAAGTGAAAAGAGTCAGGCACAGAAATAGAAATATCACATGTTCTCATTTATTTGTGGGAGCTAAAAATAAACAAATAAATGAGCACACAAAGAAATAAAGGGTTTGTGGGGGGAAGAAGACAGAATAACCACAAAAATTCCTTGAATTATTTAAGTCAAGTGAACAGATATGATGCCAGGAGGGGAGAGGAGGGGTAGAGAGGAGTGGGTAAAAGGGCATGAAAATCAACTATGATGTATATTTAGAAGTAGAATTTTAAAAAATAAAATTATAAAAAGAAGGGTAAGTTAAATTCAAAGTAAGCAGAAAAAAAGAATGAATAATAATTATAGTAGAAATCAATCGCCTTGTAAAGAGGGAATGAACAACCCTATTTCCACAAATTTGATAATCTAGATGAAATGGACTGATTCCTTGAAAGATACAATTTGCTAAATCTCACACAAGACAAAATAAAGAACCTGAATAGGCCTATATCTATTAAAGAAATTGAATCAACAATTGATAATTTTCTTTTCTTTTCTTTTTTTTTTTTTGTCGTTTTCGTGACCGGCACTCAGCCAGTGAGTGCACCGGCCATTCCTATATAGGATCTGAACACGTGGCGGGAGTGTCGCCGCGCTCCCAGTGCCGCACTCTCCTGAGTGCACCACGGGCTCGGCCCAACAATTGATAATTTTCTAAAACACAAAGCCACAAACCCAGATAAATTCACTGATGAATTCTACCAAATATTTAAGGAAGAAATTGTGCCAATTCTCCACAATCTCTTTCAGTGGATAGAAGCAAAGAGAATACTTCCTAACCCATTCTGTGAGGCCAGTATTTTATCCTAATACCAAAACCAAAGACATTACAAGGAAAGTAATACAGACCTATATCTCTGAGAAACATAGATGCAAAAATCCTCAAGAAAATATTAGCAAATTGAATTCAACTATATGTAAGAAGAATTACACATCATAACCAACTGTGACTTGTCCCAGTTATGCAAAGTTAATTCAGCATTCAAAAATCATTTAAAGTAATCTATCACATCGACAAGCTAAAAAAGAAACATTACATGATCATATAAACAGATGAAGAAAATGCGTTTGACAAAATCCAACACCTATTCATGGTAAACACTCTCAATAAACTAGTAACAGAGAGGGGAACTTCTTCAACTTGATAAAGAACATTTGCAAAAAAACCCTACTGTTAACATCATACTTAATGGTGAGAAACTCAAAGTATCTCCACCAAGATGAGGAAGAAAGCAAGGATGTCCCCTCTCATGACTTGCCTTACAGCATTGCACTGGAATTCCTAGCCAATTCAAGAAGACAAGAAAAGAAAAGGTATACAGACTGGGAAAGAAGAAATAAAACTCTTTGTTCACAAATGATGTTATTTCTATGTAGAAAATCTGAATGAATTTGAAGAAGAAAAAAAAACTCCTGGAACAAATAGGCAGTTATAGCAAGGCTTCAGAGTACATAAAAAAGCCAACCACTTTCTTGGATTATAATAACAATAAACAAGCAATAAACAAGTGATATTTGAAATTAAAAACACAATACCATTTAAATTAACACCCTCAAAAATGAAATACTTAGATATAAATCCAACAAAATGTGCACAAGATTTATATAAGGAGAACTAAAAAACTCTGATAACCAAAGCAAAGAAATAAGTGGAGAGATATTCCATGTTCATGGATAAAAAGAATCAATTTTGTCAAGATGTCAGTTCTTGTCAGTTTGATATACAGATTCAATGTAATCTCAACCAAAACTCCATCAACTAGTTTTGTAGATATCAACAAAGATTGTAAACTTTATATGGAGAGGCAAAAGACCCAGAATAGCCAATAAAATGTTGAAGAAGAACAAAGTTGGAAAACTGACACTATTCAACTTTAAAACTCACTATAAAGCTGTAGTAATCAAGCAAGTGTGGTATTGGCGAAAGAACAGACAAATAGATGAATAGAACAGAATGGAGAGCCCAGAAATAGACCCACATAAATATGGTCAACTGATCCTCGACAAAGGAGCAAAGACAATACGATGGAGCAAAGATAGTTTTTTTTTAAAATTTTATTTTGTCGATATACATTGTGGTTGATTTTTGTTGCCCCTTACCAAAACCTCCCTCCCTCCTCCTGGTCCTCCCTCCCCCCCAACAATGTCCTTTCTGTTTGCTTGTCGTATCAACTTCAAGTAATTGTGGTTGTTATATCTTCTTCCCCCCCCCAGTTTTTGTGTGTGTGTGTGTGTGTGTGTGTGTGTGTGTGTGTGTGTGTGTGTGTGAATTTATATATTAATTTTTAGCTCCCACCAATAAGTGAGAACATGTGATATTTCTCTTTCTGTGCCTGACTTGTTTCACTTAATATAATTCTCTCAAGGTCCATCCACGTTGTTGCAAATGGCAGTATTTCATTCATTTTTATAGCCAAGTAGTATTCCATTGTGTAGATGTACCACATTTTCCGTATCCACTCATCAGATGATGGACATTTGGGCTGGTTCCAATTCTTGGTTATTGTAAAGAGTGCTGCAATAAACATTGGGGAACAGGTATACCTTCGACTTGATGATTTCCATTCCTCTGGGTATATTCCCAGTAGTGGGATAGCTGGGTCATATGGCAGATCTATCTGCAATTGTTTGAGGAACCTCCATACCATTTTCCATAGAGGCTGCACCATTTTGCAGTCCCACCAACAATGTATGAGAGTTCCTTTTTCTCCGCAACCTCGCCAGCATTTACCGTTCAGAGTCTTTTGGATTTCAGCCATCCTAACTGGGGTGAGATGGTATCTCAGTGTGGTTTTGATTTGCATTTCCCGGATGCTGAGTGATGTTGAGCATTTTTTCATATGTCTGTTGGTCAAAGATAGTTTTTTCAACAAATGTTACTGGAACAATTGGACATCCACATACACAAAAAATTAATCTAGGTAAAATCTTTACATCCTTCATAAAAACTAATTCATAATGGATTATAGACCCAAATGTAAAACACAAAATTATGAAAGTTCTAGAAGATAATATGGGAGAAAACTAAGATAATCTTGAGTATAGCAACGGCTTTTTTAGTACAACACCAAAGGCACAATCCATGAAAAAAATAATTGATGAGCTTGACTTCATTAAAATTGAAAACTTCTGCTCTGTAAAGACAATGTCAACAGAATGAGAAGACAAGCCACATACTGGGAGAAAATATTTACAAGAGACCTATCTGATAAAGAACTGTTATCCAAAATATACCAAGAATTCTTAAAACTCAACAATAAGGAAACAAACAACCAGATTAAAAACTGAGCCAAAAACCTTAACAGACACCTCACCAAAGAGGATGTACAGATGGCAAACAAGCACACGAAAAGATGCTCTATGTCATATGTCATCAGAGAAATGCAAATTCAAGCAACAATGAAATACCACGGCACACCTATGGGAATGGCCAAAATTCAAAACATTGACAACACCAAATGAGGGTGAGGATGTGGAGCAACAGGCGCTTTCATTCATTGCTAGTGGCTATGCAAAACCGTACAGTCACTTCAGAAAACAGTTTGACAGTTTCTTACAAAACTAAACATAGTCTTACCATACAATTCAGCAACTGAGCTCCTTAGTATTTAACCAAAGAAGTTGACAACTTTTGTTCACTCAAAAATCTGCACATGGATGTTTATCGCAGATTTATCCATAAATTCTAAAACTTGGAAGCAACCAAGATGTCCTAGGTAGCAAGATCATTAGGGTGGAGGATCGTCTCAGCAGCCAGTTCAGCTGGAATCTAAACATCGCATGGAAAATTAATCTTCAGAGTTTGAAAGTCCATCTTCTCTTTTGGTGAAAGGAGGGTGGTTCATTCACAGGGTTGGTTCTAGAAGCAATGAGAAATCAGACATTAAGTACCACAATTTTTAACATACCTGTGCAGACAACTGTCAAGACTAAAGAGAGGGGCTCAAAATGAATGGATTCCAAAATTGCTCAGAACTGCACTGAGGAAACCTCTCAGCTACTGAAATATCTCTGAGAATATTTCACCAAAGGAACAAATCATTTTTGTTGTTTTCTATTTGCAGTGTTTTCAAATTCGTTTTACCACTCTATGGAGAACACAAAACTTACTAAGGTATCTGAAAAATCCTTTGGAAGATTTAAGAAGTAATATGCTTTACCTAAACAGGCTCACAGCAGCTCCCATTGTTGACTGCAGGATAAGACATAAAGATTTAGAGACCTGTGTTCTCTGAATTTGCACCTCAGAGTGCGTGTCATTAACCTGTTACACTCAGGTTTCTCTTCACATGCACCTTTCACTCTTGTGCTATCAGAATATGTGGATTTAAATATATCAGAGAAAGCTAATCACAAAACTGAATTAACAGATAAATGGCTCCCCAGTTTAAGAAGATAGGTTGTTAATGCCGTTCTGAGAGTGGTCAGTACCCCTCACACCTATCAGAAAAAACTGAACTACCTGATCTAGAAAGGCATCTATTTGAGTGTGACTGTGAATCTTTTCAACAGTCACTACCCCAAGACCTCCATTTCTACGATGGAGTTTAACATATTCCAGCCATGTCACAAATGCTTTAAGGCCCCTTTTGAATGAGATCTTTCCGGCTAAGTTTTCTGGGGCTGTGTGCCAGGTTCAGTCTGAGCTAACATTCTCAGGACACACCAGACCTCTCAATAAGGCCGCCTCCGTAGGAAGACAGCGCATCGCAGGCTGCCAGCAAGTTCAGGAGAGAAACTGTTCTCTCGTCCATCCCTGACATCCCTAGTCAGGCAAGGAGCCAAAGCTTTCTTAAATTGGGTTCAGAAGTGTAGTTATTCCTTAGATTTATTATATAGCTCAGTAGTTTGATGCGTTCTTTCCATCTCACAGATTACTATTGTTGTTCTATTAAAATGAAGGGGAAATATATCTTTTGATTTTTGTCTGAGCTCCCAACAGTGCTAACTCAGAACATTTCCTGCTATGTGTAAGATAGCAGGACAAACCATGTTTCAGTTCTTTGTTATTCCTAACTGCCATGGAGCTAAAATTTGATTTGGACTCTTTTTTCATATGACTGGCCAGTGGGGCAAATTGCAAGGAATAGCCTTATTTGTTTTAGTAAAGGAAGAGAAAATAGTATATGAAGGAATAAGGGAGAAAAAAAGTGTGCAATAAATGCTGCATTACTATCCTAACATACCTAATCATGAGTAGCCAAGCACTTCCTTCCCATCACTTTGACATTAAACCATGTTCCTACAATATAAAAAGATTTATTTCCTCCCAAATACCATAAAGCTATAGACTGCTTAGAGAAAAAATCAGATAAGCTACTAAGATACTCAAATAAGTAAAAAACTAAAAGCACAAATTATTTTTTAAAAGAGCAATTGTTAGAATTACCTTGGAGTTTGCAGTCTCTTTCTTCCTTAGCGCTATTTTGGGGAACTGCCTATGATTTAAGGAAACCTGGAGCCAATACCTTTCCGGTCTTGGTATCTAACTACAGGATTGCTGGAGACCACACCAAAACAATACCACTTACATTCTCATCTTGGGCTACTCTCCCAGTCTATAGTCACATGCAAAGGTAATGTCATTGAAGCCTAAGGACATGGCTTTGAGTACCTGCTCCTTCCATGACTCATTTCTTGACAGTGTCCAGTTAATGAAATTGAGATTAGAAGTCAAGTTTAATCCATGCTGGGAGCAGATGTCTTCATTCTGTTCTATAGCTATAGCTTGCTAAATCAAATGTGCTTGACCAGAGAAAATGAGCTCCAAGTGAGAAGGAAATTTTCATGAGTGAATGCATAAAATCCTTCCACTTTCAGTGGATAAACAACTCTAGGGCATACCTACACACAGGGGTCATTCGATGCAGCTCTGGTCAAGGGGGAAAGTGTGCTGCGACCACGATGGAATGACTCAGCCACTGAGAATACAATCTGTAGGGGAAAATAATCACATATATTGAGATTAATTACACAACACAAGTTTTTGGTTATCATTTTTCTAAGTGACCATATAAAAGACTGCCTTCGATGAAATATGTGGTAAATCACAGACAAGAGAAACATCGACTAAATCCCAAGTTCAACACTCTTCTACAGTGCCAAAGGAATCTTGTAATTCCATATCCCAGACCTCACTAGCTTTGTCAACCCCCCCCACACATGTGCATGCACACACACACACACACACACACACACACACACACACACACATTTGCTTTCCTATTGCAACCACTATTGTAACTCATTCTCTATTTATATATGACATGCTTACTAAACATATGAGATATGAAAAAACATAGCAACACCATATTTTGCTGTAACCTAAAACACTGCTTAATTTTTCATAGGCATAAATGATTCCCTTATCATGGATTTCTCATAACCCAAAAGATGAAGCTTCTTTAAGTGACTTTCTAACCAATCTCCAATTTTATTCCTGACTTAGCTCTAGAAGAGAAAATAAATTTAAATGTTTTTTTTAAAAAAGATTATTTTCCTTTTCAGAGTCTCATTCAACCAGGAAACCAAAATGTTTCACCATGTCTTGACAGCCACCCATTCCAAATCAGTCAATTGAACTTGACAATGTTATTAGGCTCTGGCTTCTTTTTCTTTCCTGGTGAAAGGTGGGTTCAGGTCTTGGAGTCTGGACAACTGTCATCTCTTCTATGTTGAAACGGTTTGACCAACTATTCCACAAGAAAATGCCTATTTTATTTATACTGGCCAAATATTTACCTGCATTTTATTACCTGAAAGAATTATTTTCTATTCATCTTATTTTCTTTATTCTTGTTCATGCAACACTGAACAATATTTACTGAGCCCCTGGGAGTCAGTGACTATGCTATGTGATAACCATGAGAAACAACGACGGGATCCCCTCCTCCCAATACATACCCAGGAAGGCAGATAAGTAGAGAGGGAATTACAATGCAGCACGACCCATTTCATTCCTAAGCTCAGGTGACGCTGACCATCATGCTTTGCACAGCAATTATTCTTAACTTCATTTCTGGCTTCTTTATGGTTAAGCACTGTCCAATAGAAATTTCTGTGCTGATGAAAATGTTCTAGAGCTTCACTATCCAGTGCATAGCCACTAATCCCATGTGACTATTAAGCAGGGTTAGTGTGACAGAAGAACTAATTTTTAATTTTATATAACTTTAATTAATTTCAATTTTAATTTAAATAGCCTCCCATGGCAAGTGAGTACTGTGTTGGTCAGTGCATTTACAGACAGACATCCCTGGTGCTACAAACCACATTATTTGATTCAACTATAAATTAGCCTTTCAACTGTAAAAAGTCCAGGGAACTAGTTATTACAGGCACTGTGTAATTCTGGATATAAAATGCATCTGATGGTCCAGCTGCACTGAAGGCAGCTTTCTATCTGAATTGAACGTATAGACATCTTCTTATAGCAATCCATCAGTGGGCTGTATAGTACAAAGGGCATAATTCTTTTTGCTAGATTCAGCTATGTCAAGGAAAAAGAACCCCAAACATTCAAAAGTAAATTAATACTCTTCTTTATGTTTATAGATAATTCTTGCCAACTTGCCTCCAATCCAATAGTAAATTGATACAAGTTTTAATTCACTCAAAGTTATTGAGCAGAAAGATGTTTTATTTAGAGAACCGTTGAATGTTAAATGTGTTCTGAAAGTAGAAACACAGGTTTTTGGCCCAGGATTACAACATTTAAACTACTCATAACCAAAGCACTGACAACATGGTACCAAGGGGGAAAGGCCAAAGGGACATCGATAAAGGCAATGAGCCAGCATGAGAAAGATAAAGATGCGTTATTTTGAGGGTGAGGTGTGGAAGAGCAGTGACGTGAGAGGGATCTGGGTATTGAAGGCAGGCCCTGGCCTCACTCCTGGCTCTGACATGGAGAGCTGAGTGACCACGGGAAGTTTGCTTTAGTTTTCTCATCTGTAAAATGTTAATAATATCTGTCTTACAGGTTGTTGAGAAGGCCATAAGTAATGTGTTCCAAATGCCTCGAGCAATGGTAGTTAATATGAAGCTAAGTATAACTGTAAAATTGCAGTCACAGCAGCCAGTACCAGTTGAATCCCATCAAGCTATCCTTTAAATTCAAGACATAAGAACCTATTATTTATTTATTTTATTTTATTTTTATTTTTAATAGATAAATAAATATACAAACAAATAAACAAGGGTCAGGGGGAACCTATTTTTTAAACAAGTGAACATCTCTAAATAAAATGAAATTCTGTCCCAAGCCAAATGGAGATTCACAAATGGGAGAATTAAGTAGACAGAATGCAGGAGAAATAGCTCCCTCGTCCAGAAGTTTTACCTGATACGATCAAGATTCCTTTCCCCTGCGTTAACACTTTCTCGAATTCAATACAGAATTAGGAAGAAGTTAAAGAGAGAAGTATATGGGCTGGGTCCGTGGCGCACCGAGTGCGGCGCTGGGAGCGCAGCGATGCTCCCGCCCGCGGCCCCGGGTTCGGATCCTATATAGGAATGGCCGGGTGCACTCACTGGCTGAGTGCCGGTCATGAAAAAGCCAAAAAAAAAAAAAAAAAAAAAAAAAGAGAGAGAGAGAGAAGTATAAAAAGTGACCGGTTAGTCAAAGAACTGAAACAACACTTGTTTTTATTGCAAACACAAATCACACGTAATATTTGAAGAGTGGAATTTGGTCTCAGAGAAAAAATCCGGGAAGAAAATGACTCTAGAATCAACATTTAAACCATTCTCATCAAGGCCCCAGTATCTCCACACATTTTTATCCATTTGATTCTGATACTACGGCCTGCCTTTCTAGCTTGTTATCAGAACCAGACATTGAGGGGCAACTGGAAAATCAGTTAACAGTGACAAACGCATACTCCTACTGGCAAAGACAGTGAGACAAATAACCCTGCCCACAACCCGTAGTCGGCAATCTTTCTTCTTTCTTTTTTTTTTTTTTTTTTAATAGTTCATGCTCTATATTTTGTTATATTTTGATTTTTTCTACAGTGCACATGCATTATTGCACTTCTTATATAACTTTGAAATATCTCCCTTCTCAATGTCTGTCCTCATCCTGTTTTTTTTTTTTTTTTTAAATTTTATTTTGTCGATATACATTGTGGCTGATTATTGCTCCCCATCACCAAAACCTCCCTCCCTTCTCCCTCCCCCCTCCCCCCCAACAATGTCCTTTCTGTTTGTTTGTCGTATCAACTTCAAATAATTGTGGTTGTTATATCTTCTTCCCCCCCCCCGGTTTGTGTGTGTGTGTGTGTGTGTGTGTGTGTGTGTGTGTGTGTGAATTTATATATTAATTTTTAGCTCCCACCAATAAGTGAGAACATGTGGTATTTCTCTTTCTGTGCCTGACTTGTTTCACTTAATATAATTCTCTCAAGGTCCATCCATGTTGTTGCAAATGGCAGTATTTCATTCGTTTTTATAGCTGAGTAGTATTCCATTGTGTAGATGTACCACATTTTCCGTATCCACTCATCTGATGATGGGCATTTGGGCTGGTTCCAACTCTTGGCTATTGTAAAGAGTGCTGCGATGAACATTGGGAAACAGGTATACCTTCGACTTGATGATTTCCATTCCTCTGGGTATATTCCCAACAGTGGGATGGCTGGGTCGTATGGTAGATCTATCTGCAATTGTTTGAGGAACCACCATACCATTTTCCATAGAGGCTGCACCATTTTGCAGTCCCACCAACAATGTATGAGAGTTCCTTTTTCTCCGCAGCCTCGCCAGCATTTATCGTTCATAGTCTTTTGGATTTTAGCCATCCTAACTGGGGTTAGATGGTATCTCAGTGTGGTTTTGATTTGCATTTCCCGGATGCTGAGTGATGTTGAGCATTTTTTCATATGTCTGTTGGCCATTTGTATATCTTCCTTAGAGAAATGCCTACTTAGCTCTTTTGCCCATTTTTTAATCGGGTTGTTTGTTCAATCTTTCTTCTTTCAAATGTGGATCTTTGTTTTACTAATAATGAGATTATTTCAGCAGTAACCAAGGGATGACAGTTTGCAGGGGACAAAAGTAATGAGCAAGTAGTGTCTCTAAACCATTTCATTTGACAGCCATTCTCCTCTCTAACAGTCATGGTAGTTATTACCATAATTGTACCAAATTATTAAATTATTCTGAAAGTAATTTGCATGAAAATTCTCTTCCTCTCTCTCCCCCTACATATAAATGCAAATAATTATGTCAGTTTTTTGTTATAGGTAAGTAAAATTCCTCCCTAAACATCAAAGTACTAAACTAAAGCATACAGGTTTAGAGTACTCATCGATTAAGTAAAACAAATCTGTTTCATGCATATATCACTAGAGAGAAAGGGTAATGGGTTATTATGAGAAAGATAAAGAGTTAATCAATTTGGGTCAGATACTGACTCAGCTTCACCATTTCTTAGCTAAGTGAACTTGGGCAAGTTATGTGTTTTAAATTTCAATTCCTTCATCTCATAGATATGGAAATAACAACAGCATCTTTTTCATACAGTTGTTGCAATTGTTAAAGTAATAATGCATTGTGTAAAACTCTGCACAGAGGTTAACATAATAGAATCAATAAATAATACATATCATTGATAAATATATGTAATCATCATTTCCTGCATGGTAAATAGGCAGATATGAAAAATCATTCATGCAGGTTAACCTGTTTTACATTACATTTATGCAACCACATCTTGCTGTCTTTTTCCAGTATCTAAAATAAAGAGTGCCAAACACAATCAATAAGAAAAAATCCACATCTAAACATATTATCATAAATTATAAGAACATCAAAAGCAAAGCAAAAATTCTATATAGCAGAGAGAAAGAACACACAACCTAAAAAAGAGCAATAATTAAATTGACATCACGTCTCAACAGGGACACTGGAAGCAAAAAGACAATGAAGTAATGTTTTTACACACTGTGAAAGGATGGAAAATTTGGACTTAGAATATATCGTGCAAAAATGTTAATTTTAAGATAAAATAGAAACAAAGATATGCTCAGACATAGAAGGCCTCAGAAAATATACTATACAGGAACTTACTTTTAAAATATTCGTGAGCTGGCCAGTTAGCTCAGCTGGTTAGAGCGTGGTGTTGGTAACGCCAAGGTCAAGAGTTTGGATCCTGTCCCTGGCCAGCTGCCAAATAAATAAATAAATAAATAAATAAAACATTCTTGAAGGAGGCACTCCTGAAAAAAAGAGAAACCAATCTAAAAATATCTTCTGAGATATGAGAAGCAAGCATGAGAAAACAAGAAAAAAGCCTTCTTGTGGTGTGATATTAATAGGTCATGATCAAACAAGAAGCAGAACACTCACACACAGACAAAAATGAAGAAAAAGAAAATCCAGAAAATCAAAGGCTACATGACACCAACATCAAAAAAATGTATTTGAGGATAAAAATAGAACAAAGGCAGTAAGAACATGAAAGGACTTGGACTTCATTAAGGAAAAAAATAAGCATATTTATTGTCCTTAATACCTTGGGGATACCACTAAAAGAATAAACATAGAAAATACAACTTCCTACTAGTATAAAAAAAATTCACTTATTCAATGAAATGTAGGAACAAACAAAAAAATATCATGAATATATATTATCAAATAAGATAGAGAAATAAAAACTACTGAAGTGCACAAATTAAAATTGTGACACTCACATTAGATTAAAAAAATAAACAACATGAATATCCTATTATAAGATACACATTTAATAAGAAAAGGATACAGAAAGCTTTAAAATAAAGAGTGAATGAAGATATTTCAGGCAAATGTGAACCAAAAAACTGTGGTAGCAATAATAAAAGCAGACAGGAGACATGAAAATTATATGGCACCAGGACTGTTACATACCTGAGGAAGTAAGAGTAAATTTAAAATATTGTATAGACATATAGACTTAGAAAAGTATGAAATGATTATAGACGTGTGTGTGTGTTTGTGTGTGTGTGTGTGTGTGTGTGTGTGAGAGAGAGAGAGAGAGAGAGAGAGAGAGAATATGAAACAGGTAAAGCAACAACAGACAGAGTTATGGAGAGAAACATTAATCAATATCACTCAAGTAATACTGTTTCTAATGTCATAATGTATTTCCTCTCTACTGAATCATTCCCATTAATAGAAAATGTCCTGATGTCACTTCTCCCTTTAGCTACTTCTCCTTCTCTCTGCTCCCATTTCCAGCAAAACTCCTTAAAACTGTGATCTAAATTCCTTGCCTCCCATCCCCTCCTTTTCATCTCAAACCCTCTCCAGGCGGGTTTTCACCCCCATCACTCTGCCAAAACTGCTCCTTTCAAGGTTTCTAATGACTTCCACAGTGCGAAGTCAGGGGATCTATGTGAATTCTCATATTTGGCCAAAATTGATCACTCCTCCTTGAAACCATTATGTCACTTGGCTTCCAAAACACCACTCCTTTCCCTAGCTTTTCTTCCACTGCCTTGGCCATTTCTTTCAATATTCTTTGCTGATTCCTCCTCTCTCTTCTGTCATATAAACATCAGAAAGCCTAGAACTCAGTCCCTGGGCTCCTCCCTGTCTACACAAGTTTAATGACTTTAAACACCGCCTATTTGCTGCAAACGTCAAGTTCCTGTTTCTGCCTCAGACCTCTCTCTGGAGCTCCAGACTCATATATCTGAACTCCTGTACCATATCTAAAAGGCACTTCACATTAGCATGTCCAAAGTCAAACTCCTGATCTATAGCCCCACAACCTGCTCCTCCTAGAGCCTTTCCCTTCCCAGCAGTTGTCAACTAAATGCGGGTACTTCAAAAAGTTCATGGAAAAATAGAATTGAAAGATCATATGAATCTTTCTGTGAACTTTTGAGGATGTTCTTTGTATTCTTCCACTCACTGTCCGGTCAAAACTCGTGTTGCTTCCTTAATTTTTCTCTTCCTCTCACAGACACGTTCAATATGTCCGTAGAATCTGCTTGCCTTGCCTTCAAAATATATCCTGGATTCTACCCTCTTCTTACCATTTTTATGACTCCCACTCTCATCCAAGAAACCATCACATTATCTCTCACCTCAAGTATTGCAATAGCACCCCAACTTGTTCTCCTACAATCTATTTGCACCACAATAGCCTCTCTAGTCCTTTTAAAATCTAAGTTAGATCATGCCACTCATTTCTTTAAAACCTCCAAATAGGTTTCTACATTTCTGACAGTCAACCCCAAAGTCCTTACAATTTCCTCTATAATCAGTCCTTCCATTTCTGCTCTGGCATTGACTGGCCACACTGGCTGCCTGCTCTTCCATACACGTCGATCCTGCCTCAGGGCTTTTGCACCTACTGTCTCCTCTGCCTGGAATCATTTTCCACTAGATATCCATACACTTCACTTTCTTCTGACTTATGCTCAAATGCCATATTCTCAGTGAACACAGTTTCCTTCAGAGAATTCCTACAGATC
This sequence comes from Cynocephalus volans, assembly GCF_027409185.1. NCBI lineage: Eukaryota > Metazoa > Chordata > Mammalia > Dermoptera > Cynocephalidae > Cynocephalus > Cynocephalus volans. Next base: position 6,634,563 of record NC_084464.1, on the reverse strand, counting down.
AGTTCATAGGAGAAAACAGAGCATCACCTGAGCAAATAGCTCACTCATCCAACAATACTGATCAAGACTCTCTTCAAGATCCTTGACTTGCTGTAGTCACCAAACCTAAACTTCCACAAATTTATACAATCTCAATCAGCTTCCCTCTTTGAATGACCCATCTGTAACCACTTCAGCCCAGGCTAGAGAGCCCTGTAAATACCCCACTTCTGAATTCTCCTTCTGAGACACTGACTCTGTCGAAACGGCATTTTCCCTTGCTGCAGTGAATTCAAATGAACTTAGTTTTTCATTATTAACAAGTTTTCTGGTGGCATTTTGGAGAATTCAATAAAGGACTAGATGATTCTTAACTCGTTCAAGTTGTTCCAAGAAGCAGGAAAAGACAGAAAGGACCTATTTATTTAAAAGGCTGGTTCGACATTGATTCTATAACCAAGTGAGAGTCTATATAAGAAAAGAAATATAAACCCAAATCACTTATTAACACTGATATAAAATTTCTATATCAAATATTATATAGATATATCCAAATTTAAGAACAAAAACAGCACTGAGATCAAATAGGGTTCATTCCAAACCCCTTCATTTCCATCTACATATTAAATCATATGTAAATATAATTTAAAGCAGAGAATCTATCAGTAGTTATCACATCTTCAAAAACAGAAAAAGCACATAATTAACTTAATTGATCAGAAGTTATAATTTTTTTAAAATATATAAAACTAGAAATAGATTATTAACTTGATTAGTCCTGTCCTTAAAAAATCACATAAAATATCTCTTTGAGATTTATTTTCTCATCATAAAACAAGACAAGAATGCTCACTATTACCTTCACTGTTCAGTACTGGCCTGGAGAAAAAATAAAAAGAAGTAGTAGAATTGGAAAGGAAGAAACAAAGCTGTCATTATTTGCAGATGATATGATCATCTATAAAGAAAAACAGCAGAATCCAAAACTACTAGATGTAGTAAAGATTGATCGACAAGGTATTAGGTACAAGATCAACTTATAAAAATCGACATTTCTTTACACCAGCAATAACACAACAGGAAACAAAACCAGAATAAAACACCATTCAAATAGCAACAAATACAAAGTAACCAGAAGCAAATACCTTCACCAAGCAATATAAAAAGACATCTGAATAAGTGGAGAGCCACTCTGTCGGTCCTAGATGAAACAACTTATTATTGTTAAGTTGTCACATTATCAAAATTAATCTTTAAAGACATTGCATTGCTAATCAAAATTCCAGAAGGCTATTTTGTACAAATTGACAAACGGATTCTAAAATTTCCTAGGAAGAATTAAGGTCCATGAAGAGCTAAAACAATTTTCAAAAGGAAGAGCAAGTAAGGAAGATTCATGGATTTAAGAGCCAGACCATAAGATTTTGAGAGCTGACTCTGCCTTCGGTTACTGGGCAAACTGCTAAAGCCTTGCTTTTCTCATATACATGATGGGGGAAGAAAATACTGCCTTCCTCAGAGGACTATTCTGAGAATTAAATGAAATAATGTATGTAAAGTGCCTGAAATGTGGTGAGCACTCAAAAATTTAAGCTATTGCTATTGTTGTTAATATTATCTTAATATACAGTTATTTGTGTAACTAATCTTTCTAGCAACACCAGAACTTCTTTAGCAAGAGTTTTGAGTGTTACTCATTTTGTTCCCCTGTAGTTAACAGCCTTACACGAGTCATGTCTGTTTGTTTTCATAATTTATAAAAGGAGAAAAAAAGGACTGTTTCTTCTTTTATTTAAGATAAGACAAGTTGGACTCAGAGACACTGTATTCTTTTCCAGCCTCTAGAATATAACCTCTAAAAAGACAAAAAAAAGAAAAAAGAAAGCAATCAAATAGAGGGCTCTACTGGGATTGGATGATGTACAACATAAACATTGTAAACAAAATTCTAAACTGTCTCTCTTAGAATTTAGTATGCTCATTTACAAGGAGACAGCACAACTCAGTCAATGGAAAATTCAATAACAAACTGGAAACCTGAAGGCCTAGTAACTTGTTAAGGTATTTATAACAAGTTTTTTCCCTTCTGTCTTTCATTTTCCCTATCTGTAAAGTGGGAATAACAATTCTTGCCTTGCTGGAACAACTTTTGAAGAGATTGAAGAAGACAGTGCTATATAAATGCTTATTTTAAAACAGAGACAAAAGGTAGTGGAACAAAAGCCTGATAGTGGAACAATGCTCTCTGGGGTTAAATGGATTGCATATGGAAAAGTTATCATCTGTATTTAAGACAATACCACCACAAGTGATCAACATGAAAACGCATGAATTTATTGTCTACTCTCCTTGGTCAACTTGACCATTTCTACCTGGAGCCATAGGCTGCTAATGCTTTAAGTGACAACTTTTCATTTCTTGCAGATTGTCCCAGAAGTAAACAGACTGCACCTCTCAAAAATAGAAATTATATTGAACAAGTGGATCCCATCTGCTAGAAAGTAAACATCATGAAGAAAACTGTACTTATTTAAATAGCCATCAGGTGTCATGGAAATTAGACAATATAATCCAGCTTGATCTTATTTAATGATTTCCTTAGCATCCTGTATGTCATGATGTTTCCTGGATTTTGCGAGAAGCAGGCACTGAAAAGCACACAAGAGGCAAGTGCAAGCTTTCACATCACTGTTTGACACAGATATTGACATTCAAGAAGCACTGATCTTAGGTATTAAGGTTTCTCAGGGTCAGTTGTTCCCTTTTTTGCTGCTGTGAATAAGGTGATAACCAAGAGATGTGCATGGCTACAAAGAGGAGAGCAGGCAACAGGCAGAATTGAAGGGCAGCAACCGAAAGAAAATACTTTTAATGGAAATGGACCATTAGCCTTCTGTTTGGGCAATTCTAGCAATTGGGAGGGTACAGAGACCCAACGATGCAAATGATCCCATAAAATGCAGACAGGAAGACCTGGAGAAATCTTCCTTGACATCAACGCTGTCCTAACTCCTCAGCAGAATATCTCGATCTAGCTCCATTATTCCTCTCTGGCCCCAGCCATGCAGAGCCACCTGCACTTCTCCTATGTCTGGGTCTCTATGCTCGCCATTACTCTGCTTGGAACTGCCCTTCTCACACTGCTTCCCAACCCTTCCTTCTTCTGGCCAATTCCACTAATTATATTGGTCTCAACTTAAACAGTAGTTGTTGGGCGGCCTATCCTGACCCTTGTCCATCCCCCATGACTTCAGTAGCTCCCTGTGCTACTTCTTCACATGGAACTTGTCACTCTTCATTCCCTATTCATATGGTCTCCAGCCACCCCAGACGATCTGCGAGCTCAAGGGTCGGGCTATCCTTCCAATGTATTCCCAGCATCTTACACATTGAAATGCTTAATAAATAACTGCTGAACATTGAATGTTAATAGAAGAAGGCTAGTTGAGATTCTGAAACTGGATAAATCTGTCTTTGAATCCTCACTCTAACACTTAAAATTGTGTGACTTCAGTCTAGACAGTCCTCTTTTCTGTAAAATAGGGCATAAATGCAGATGATGCACAGGTTAGAGGGGGCATTATTAGAAGGAAATATATGGAAAGCATTTAGCTCACATATGCTGGCTGACACAGCAAATGGTAGTTATTTTGATAATAATATTATTAGAGATTGCTAAAATTGGATTTAAATGTATTTCTTTGCTTTTTAATCATTTACGTCCTAAATTACAGGGGTTACTGTAAATGCATATGTTGAACCATCCTCGCATCCCTGGGAAGAATCTCACTTGATTGTGCTGTATCATTTTTTTTTTTTATGTGTTGCTGTGTTCTGTTTGCTAATGTTCTACTGAGGATTTTTGTGTCTATTTTCATCAAAGTTATTGCCCTATATTTTATTGTTCTGCTGTATCTTTGTCAGGTTTTGGTATTAAGGTGATGCAGGCCTCATAGAGTGAGTTTGAGAAAAAGGCCTGTGTTTCAATTTTTTGGAATAGTTTGAAGAGATGTGGTATTAATTCCTGTTTGAAGGTTTGGTAGGATTCAGCTGTAAAGCCATCTGGTCCTGGGTGTTTGTTGGGAGACGCTGATTGCTGCTTCAATTCCGTTGCTGGTTACTGGTCTCTGCTGGCTTTCTGTTTCTTCTTGGTCCAGTTCTGGAAGTTTGTATGTGTCCAGAAATTTATCCATGTCCTCTATGTTTTTAAATTTGTTGCTGTATCGTTGGTTATAATAGTCTCTAATGATTGATTCTTTGTATTTATGTGGTATTGGATGTAACGTCTCCTTTTTCATTTCTGATTTTTGTATTTGTGTCTTCTCTCTTCTTTTTTCAGTCAGTCTAGGTAATGGTGTGTCTATTTTGTTTATCTTCTCAAAAAACCAACTTTTTGTTTCATTGATCTTTTGTATGATTTTGGGTGTCTCTATTTCATTTAGTTTTGCTCTGATCTTAATTATTTCTTTCCATCGACTAATTTTGGGGTTGAATTGTTCTTATTTTTCTAGTTGTTTGAGGTGTGCCATTTGGTTGGTTGTTTGAGATCTTTCTATTACTTTGATGTTAGTGTTTATTGCAATAAACTTCCCTCTTAGTACTGCTTTTGCAGTATCCCACAGGTTTTAGTATGATGTGTCTCTGTTTTCATTAGTTTTGAGAAATTTTTAAAATTTCTGGTTTAATTTCCTCTTTGACCCATAGGTCATTCAGGAGCATGTTGTTTAATTTCCAGTATTTGTATAGTTTCCACAGTGTTGCTTGTTATTGATTTCTAGTTCTAATTTGTTGTGGTCTGAAAACATAATTGAAATGATTTCAGTTTTTCTAAATTTGTTGAGACTTGATTTGAGACTTAACATCTGATCGTTCCTGGAGAATGTTCCATGTGGTGATGAGAAGATTGTGTATTCTGTTTTTATTGGATGAAATGTTCTGTAGATATCTGCCAAGTCCAGTTGGTCTAAAGTGTGGTTTAAATCCTGTTTCTCTGTTGGTTTGTTGCTTAGATGATCTGCCCAATTTTGGGAAAGGGGTATTCAGATCCCCCGCTATTATCATATTTTGTCTATCTCTTTCCTTAGGTGTAATGGTGTTTGCTTTACCTATCTGGGTGCACCAATGTTAGGTGCATATATATTTATGATTATTATGTCTTTTTGCTGGATAGATCCCTTCATCATTACATAGTGGACTTCTTTGTCTCTTTTTATAGTTTTTGTTTAAAGTCTATTTTATCTGATAGAAAAATAGCTTTTCCTGCTCATTTTTGATTTCCATTTGTGTTGTATGTCTTTTTTCATTTCTTACCTAATAGTCTGTGTGTGTGTTTACAGTTGAGGTGAGTCTCTTATAGGCACCATACAATTGGGTCTAGCTTTTTAATCCAGTCAGCCAATATGTGTCTTTTTGGTGGGAATTTAATTCATTTACATTTAGGGTGTTATTGAAAGGCATCTTACTTCTGGTATTTTATCAATTTTCGTTTGGATGTTTTAAATATCTCTTGTTTCTTTCCCTTTCATTGTTTGTATTAGGTGATAAGATTTAGTTTCTTTTCTCTTTTTTGTTTGCAATTTTTGCTCTACCAATGACTTTCATTCATTTGTGTATTCATGGTAGTGATTATTGATTTTTTGGATCCTAGGTGCAGGACTTCCTTGAAGAGTTCTTGTAGGGCTGGTCATGTGGTGGTGAACAAGTATAGTTTTTATTTGTCTGGGAAATACACTGTTTCTTCTTCCTTTCTGAAGGATAGCCTTGCTGAATATAGTATTTTTGGCTGGCAGTTTTTTTCTTTCAGTATTTTGAATATATCATCCCATTTTCTTTTGGCATGTAGAGTTTCTGTTGAGAAGTCTTCTGTTAGTTTGATGGGGACTCCGTTATAGGTGACTTAATGCTTTTCTCTTGCTGCTTTTAGGATTCTTTCTTTGTCTTTAAGTTTTGCTGGTCTGACTATCATGTGTCTTGGAGAGGACCTTTTTGGATTGAATATGTCTGGGGATCTTTGAGTTTTGTGATCTGAAGCTCCATGTCTCTCCCTACACCAGAGAAGTTTTCTGCTGTTATTTCATTGATTGTGTCCTAAATAATTTTTCCTTTCTCCTCCTCTTCTGGAACTCCCATGATTTGGATGTCTGTGTACTTAAGGTTGTCTGTTACCTCTCTTAGATTTTCTTCATTTTTAAAAATTACTTTTTCTTTTTTATTATCCTCCAGAGTTATTTAAAGACACTGTCTTTAGGATCAGACATCCTTTTTCCTGCTTGCTCTAGCATGCTGCTCAAGCTCTTAGTTGTGTTTTTTATTTCATCGAATGATTCCTTCAGTTCCTTGAGTTCTGCTACATTCTTTTTTAAGGTATTTTTCTCTTTGTAAATTTCCTCCTTCCTATCCCAGATAGTTTTGCTCAATTCATTGTGCAATCTAACTGCATCTTCTTGTATCTCATTGAGTTTACTCAAGATTTTTACTTGGAATTCCTTTTCAGTCATTTCAAGGGTTTTCTGCTCTGGGGGGTCTGGTACTTGAGAGTTATTGTTTTCCTTTGGTGGTATCATATTTTCTTGTTTTCCCTTATTTCTAGTGTCTCTGTGTTCATGTCTGGTCACGTGGTAGAGCTGTTGCTTCTTCTCTTGCTCTCCTCTGATCTCTGTTGGTGAGTCTTCTTGTGATAAAGCAGTTGAGTGGTAGTTAGTCTGCCTGCACAGCAGTAGCAGCTGCTCCTGTGGTAAGGCCACCCTTGTTGTGGTGGTGGCTGTGGCAGTGGCTTTGGTGGGCTGCCTATGTGGTATTGGTGGCTCCATATGTGGTGGGCTGCTCGCATAATGATGTTGGCTGCCTGGTGACACTGGTGGTGGTGCTACAGTAGTGGCCCCTGCAGCTGTTTCTGTAGTGGCCATGGGGTTACTTTGTGGCATCAACAGCTATGGTGGCTGCTGGTGTCTGTGGGTCTTGGTGACAATTGGGTTATATCATGGGGGTGGTAACAGTGCTTGTGGTTACAACTGCCTCCCTTACATCTGTGGTGTCTGCAGCAGCCTTGGGGTTACCTCATGGAGAGGGCAGTGGTGCTAGCAGCTGCATCTCCCTCCCTTGCATCTGCAGTGTCCACAGCAGCAGTGGGGTTACCTCATGGCGGCTTTAACCATCTCTTTTGCATCTGCAGTGTCCTTGGCAGCAGTGGGGACAAATACTTATTGTATCTGCTCTGTATCTAGTACTATTTCTAGGTACTGCACAAAAGTGGTTAACAAGGTGATAAGGTTCCTCTTATTAAGGAGTTTATATCTGAATGAAGAATAATGAAATAAATGAAGGCAATTTCAACAAATGATAAGTAGTATGCAAATAATTTTAGGAGTAGAGATTGAATTGGGTATGGGGCTAGGGCTTTGTGTTAGATTGTTGGTGTCAGAAGGCCTTTTGCAGAGGTATCATAGAGCTGAACATGGAGAGAAGGTACCAGTCTCCTGGAGGTGTTTCAGGCAGCTGAAAAGGCGGTGCCAAGACCCTGAGTAGGTTGTATTCTAGCAAAAAAAAAAAAAAAAAAAAAGCCTAGGTGGCTGTAGTATACTGTAGGGAGGGAGCAGAGATTGGGGAAGGTAGAAAGCAGGACAGGGAGAGGAGCTATTTGAGGGCAGAAAGTAAGTAGGGGATTGTGTTGGATTTTGTAGGCCAGAGTGTCATTTACATTTTATTCCACTTGAAATGGGACAGCATCTGATTTACATTTTGTAAAGATCTCTGGCTGCCTATAAGTCATTGTGTCAGAAACTTAATTTATTTGGGGTTCCTGTTAAGGTCTAACAGAGAGCTTTTAGTATAATACTTAATTTTTATTGCCATTGATAAAACTAGAATTCTTCGTTAAGTGAGTTTTAAGAAATTTTCAATTATTTAAAAAACAACATCATGTACTGTGGATGTGAAAGTTGAAAACACACAGTAAATCACTCTAAATATTTACACCATTATAACCAAGAAGAAATGAACAATGTTGGATTATCAAGTCTTTTTCTTTTGATGGCTGGCTGGTATGGGTATCCGAACCCTTGACTTTGGCATTATCAACACCAACTCAGCTAACTGGCCAGCCATCTTTTATATGAAGCCAGTCTTTTATATGAAGTAGGAAATTACATTTAAAAAATTGTAGGGTAGGAAAATGAATAGATGGTTAGAACTTACAGATTCAACCATGTGAATAAGGATACTGCGTTTCTTCTTTAGGATAGCAATAGCAAACTCTTGGTATAAGGATCACCATAGGTAAAGCGAAGAAAGCCATTACCACGCCTGAATTATTGACTTCATAAATGGTCCCTTTTCTGCCTCTTCCCGTTCTAACCAAGAGTGGTCTTAAAGATAGCCCAGAGACACCTCCATAGATAGACTAATAAAGTTCCACTGATTTAAGATCCATGGTCTCTAACCTTTCTATTCCCGACATCATGAAGTTCAAAATATTTAGTTTTTCTTGAACTTGATGAGAAGCCTGATGTGGTATAGAAGTTATAACAGTTCTAACATTTTCCAGTTTCACACAGAGAATCATAATTTTCTGATTTTATAAAATACCTGATAAAATAAAGTAAAATTTTCCTAACTCAGTTCTTAAATGTAGCTCTACTTTTCTTTATAGCTCAGTTTCCTTGTCTTTTATGTGTTTAATTCAGTGATCTCTGGAACGTGATTAAAAATTTATATAACCTTGGACCTCTGGTCATTGAAGAGTCCCAGCATGCTTTCACATTTTATAAAAGAAAAATAAACAGAATGAAATCTGTGTCATTGAAGGGGACACAAAATACATTAGTTTACAGCAAAGCCTTCAAAGCCTCTCTTCATGTTTTGGACATATTTCATTTCCTAACAAATAGATTTTTCCTATTTTGAGGCAGGCAGTGATGATACACCTGTCAAGACTGCCCCTTCTTCAGATATTACATATATTTGTGTATGTGTACTTGTATATACATATCCAGATTTCTCATCATGGGCAGGGGATTAACCCTTTAGCTCCTGATATAAGTTCTGCATACCTTGTTACTTGTCTTATTGGCCCGTCCTAGTCTCAGCCTCTAGTGGCTGCTTATGTTAGTAATTCCCCACACCTTCTCATTATTTGGTCACCGTGGGCTTGTGGGGCAGTGTGCATTATTTGCATAGTGCAGACGGGGAGAGGTTACTTTGTGCAGCACCTCCCCCACGGTAAATGACAGAGCTGGGAATTGCCCAGGACTTCTGACTCTAATACCTGTGTTGTTTCTTTTTCTTTTTTGACAGTTTTTTTATTGAAAGATAATTGATTATATATATTCGTGGGGTACAGAATCAAATATCAATACATGTGTACAATATGTGGTGATCAGTCAGGATAATGAGTGTACTCATGTTTACAAAATGTAATCAGTCTTTGTGACCCTTAACTAATTTCTTGCCACCATCCCCTGCTTCCCACCTCTAATAACCATAGTTCTGTTTTCTCTTTTTTTTTTTGAAAGTTTATGTATTATTGTGATTGTTTCTTTCTCTTTTTCCTTTCATTTTCTTTCTTTATTTTAGCTCCCACTTATGAGTGAGGACATGCAGTATTTCTCTTTCTGTGCTGGCTTATTTCACTTTACATAATTTTCTCTAAGTTCATTCATTTTGCTGTGAATGGCAGAATTTCATTATTTTTTTTATGGCAGAGTAGTATTCCATTGTGTATATATACCACACTTACCTTATCCACTCCCATCTGTCAATGGACATTTAGGTTGATTCCAACTCTTGGCTATTGTAAATAGAGCTGCAATACATATGGGAGTACAGGTGTTCTTTGACATGATGATTTCCATTCCTCTAGGAATGTAACCAGCAGTGTAGCTGGGTGTATACCTCAAGAAAAATACCCAAAGGAATATACCCAGCTACACTTTAGGGATTGCTGGGTTGCATGGCAGTTCTACCTGCAGTTGTTTGAGGAACCTCCAGACTGTTTTCCATAGTGGCTGCATTAATTTACAGTCCCAGCAGCTGTGTAGGAGGGTCCCCTTTCTCCACATCCTTGCCAGCATTTGTTGTTCTCTGTCTTTTTCATAATGGCCAGCATAACTGGGGTGAGATGATATCTGCGTGTGGTTTTGATTCGCATTTCCCTGGTGCTGAGGGACGCTGAGCATCTTCTCACGTATCTGGTGGCCCTCTGCAGATCTTCCTTTGAGAAATGTCTATTCAGCTCCTTTGCTCATTTTTAAACTGGGTTACTTGTTTTCTTACTGTTGAGTTATTTGAATTCTTTGTATATTCTGGATATTAATCCTTTGTCAGATACATAGTTTGCAAATATTTTCTCCCATTCTGTGGTTGTCTTTTTGCTCTGTTGTTTCTTTTGCTGTGCAGAAGCTTTTTAGCTTGATATAATCCCATTTATTTATTTTTTCTTTTGTTCCCTGTGTTGTTTCTTAATGACTTCTTGAAGAAAGGTTGGGAGGACTGCTAGTAAAATCTGCCTTTTGGCCCTGCAGTAGGGGCGCTTCCGTGAGAAGGCTCCCGTCCCTGTTGTGCTCAGACCTCACAAAAAAACTGTGCCATTGTTTCTGTTGCAATGCTGGCTGGGTCATGATGGCCCCTAGGTTTAGGAATTGTGGAAGATTAAAGCCATGTTGTTAGAGTGTTTCAGGGAAATGGGACACTGATTTACATTGAGGAAAACGTAAAGCTCATGTTTCACTTTTTGATTTTTTCAGCAGCCCCAGAGCTTCTGTAGCCACAGTGCTTGCTCATGAAGGCAAAGGGTGCAGAACCAGGCAGCCCTTTTACGGGAAATATCATTTTTACAGGCCTGGCCCTTGACGTGGTCGGGTTTAGCAACTTGTTTGAGACCACACGGGGAGCGGAGCTGGAGGAACAGCTGGCAACAAAGCTTCCTCCTTTCAGCCAAATGGTCTTTCCTAAAACTATCTACCTTCTTCAGGAAACTAGTCTTTGAATAGCAGCCTACCCTCCACCGAGAACCTGGGCTGGAAGATGGAGAGAGCTTTCCACTGGGTGAGCTGTGTGGCCTTGAGTCACCGGGATGAGTCAGGAATGGGCAGCAGTCATCGGAATGGATGTGTGAGCTTGCTAATCGCATTTCTCTCTGACTTCACTGGCTCTTCACAGAAGAGATTACTGATGCTTAGAGAATGGAAGTTGCCTGTCCTAGGAAGGGTGTGGGACTGTTCTGCTGGAACAGAGGTTCACTGCCCTGGCCCTTTTATTAGTTAAAAGGCTTACATTGTCACTGGCTCTTTGCAAGTATTCATTTAGAATCAAGTTTTATACTCATAATCATTAGAATTGTATGGCTCTCGTCTATTGCACTCTAGCTACTTAACTAGTATATTTGAAGCTATGGGCCTTTGGACATATTCTGCTTCTATAAAAATTTGAGCACTCCAAGACTCCCTTTGGGAATTCTTTTGGTGGGTGTAATTCTTTTGGTGGATGTCAGACAGAGTCACAAAAATCAGTGTTCTGCAACTTTCCCCTTGGTGACAGATCGTGCCTCATATTTAACTTTTTCTGTTTTTAAACTATGTCTCTAAGCATCTATTACCACCTTTTTGACAGTTAAGACAGCATCCTTTAGAAAGTTAAATTTGCTCTGTACTGAACTAGCCAAGAGGTAAATAAACCACAGGCAAGCCAGCTTGTACTGTGTGATCTACAGTTTCTTTGAGTTTGTTTTGGATTCACTGTTTAGTGTAGGTGAGGAACACTGCTGAAAAAACATAAAAAACCGTTCTAGAGACCTGCTATGGTAGATTTTCAGGAGTGCCTTCCATACTGAACTTTTTAACAGTGGTTCTTAGTGGAGTCATGCCTTGTGACCTACACTATTACTACATTTTGTAAATGTGAATTCTCTTTTTTCTTGGTACTGAGAGTAAAACATACAGATCCAATTAAAGGTTGTATGCATAGCCCAGTGTTCATCAGTGCAGTGAGGGAAATAAACCACCAGGTGGCTCAAGTAGAAAGCCTTTGCATTGCATTTTTTAGTCCCTGATACTTACCCCTAAGTTTTACATTTGATTGTACTTCAGAGAGACTGTTCAGTATAAACTATTACAAGAATTTATTTATTTTTCTCACACAGTCTTAGAATGCTAAAGCAGAAAGTTGATTGTTTTGAATTGTCATTAACATTTACAAGTTTTTGAATACAAATGCGGTGTTTGCTTACGCTGAAATAAGTGCCCAGTTGTCATCTTGGAATGTTATGATACATTGTATATTTACATATTTATTTTGACATACATCTTCCATAGTTGCAAATAAAATGAATAGATATTTAATTTCACTTTTGAAATTTAAACTGTAAGCCTGGTTTATATTGTCTTAGTTTATACCTCACTCTTCAGAAAAAAACAGGAGACACACAATACCTATGAAATCAACACATAATTTTTATAGACTTATTATTATTCCCCAAGAAGAACTTTAAAAACTTATTTTATTCCATGAAAAGATAGTTGCTATATAGATTCCCGTTTACATTAGGAGAAAAAGATTAAAATGCAAAAGTATTTGCTTTATTTTAGAATAAATGTGCAATAAAGTTCAAGTAAATTATCCCAGTTGCCCTTAGCAGACCAAGACACGGCATCTTAATTTTGGTTCTCATACTTTTTATTTTCAATCACAGAGTTCCTAGAATTGGAAATTTTTTCCTGATAAGCTTAAGGCATAATGGAATATAAAACACTTTTTTCAAAAATTTAGTGTTCAGTTTCCTATTTATCTAACGTCTTCTTCCTTTTGCTTCAGAATTTTCAGACAAAGTCTTTAGGTCCTGTAACTTCTGTTAGAAGAGGAGGAACAAGGGAAAGAAGGTGAAGTTCAAGTGTTTTTTTCTTTGTACTAATTCTAGCTAAAGTGTTTTTTGAAGAAAAGATGAAATAAGTTTTTAAGAACATGTTTTAAAATTACTATGATTTTATTTACTCTTGTTAATTCCACCTAGAGTATTATTACCTGAGAAAGGAAACCAAGGTCTTTATTGATATTATTAAAAGTAATGTTTTTTTTTTTCTTTTTAGTGAAAAAAAAAATAAGTCTTTGATAATTCTGAAGACTGTTTGAGGAGTGATTGTGGCTCACAGAACAGCATTTGTGGAACATCGCTACTGGACTTGGCCGGCAGCAGTATTACTGTGTCTGAAAGTCGTACATTGACTATGCTAACCTTGCCCCTTTATACATGGTCATCCAAGTAGTAACGAAGCCTTCAACAACGGATCTTTGCTATGGTATTAATTTTTGTCAAGGAAATTGATGTGATTTTAAAGAACTGTCACTGTGTGTGAACTGGGTAGGGGAAGCTATTTGTGTGTTTTCCCCTCCCCCATGATTAGGAAAATAAAACAACCAAAAAGCGTGTGTGTGTGGCACGCTTTAATTCTAGTCATCTTCTATTTGTATTGGTAGCTTGGAACCTTTTTTTGTCCTAATGATAAGGGAACTAGACATGTGAAACATGTTGATCGATAAAGGAAGTAAAATTGGTAGAAAATGCTTAAAGATATAATTTAGTGTTAATATTTTAGCTGTCATGTTTATTTATTGGTTTTAAACAACTATATATATGTGTGTGTGTTTAAAACATACTACATGAGGAACTGACCTTTAAGAATCATGAAACATATTAGGGCACTTCAAAAAGATCATGGAAAGATTCACATGATCTTTCAATTCTGTTCTTCCACAAACTTTTTGAAGTACCCTTGTATTTTCCCCAAGTTTCTTTTTAAAAAAATGTTTTTTAAACATTTTAAAACATTTTTAAAAAAAAGTTTCATTGTGAATATTTTAATGTCATTTCTTCCTTCTTTAATTTCCTTTTAAATTAGTTTTACTATATATGCTGATTCAGAAATTAGTCATTTTTAAATTACAGAAATTTAAAAACTAAGCTTTGAATCCAAAGGAGCTCATGTATAGAATACAAAAGCACCTGGATCAATAGATGCCTTTCCTTCTCACATACACGCAGTACAAACTGCTGACAATGCTGAGATTAAGTCAGGATCTCCTGAGGCATGGGAGCCATCTCACTTGACTTGCATCACGCTAAATTGAGAATGACAGGTAATATTAATAATGCCTTTTTCCTCTATAGCACTTTCACTAAGCTTCCACTCTTCTAGGGATTCATGTGGCCGTTTCATGTGTATTTGCCACTTTTCTAGTCTTAAAATGAAATTCACGGATAACATATCTTAACTACACACATTATTTTAAAAAAAATCTATATATCGTTTTTATTACCACAAAAAAGGAAATAAAAAGAAACTTGTTTGCCAGGAGAGCCAATGTTTTAGTACACAGAGGTGTAGACACTGCTGCCCTCGAGCCTTTGATGGAGCTCTCCAAGGCCTGCACCTCCGTAGCATCCCCAAGTGTGGGACGGCCGCAGCCGCAGGCTGCCACAGGTGCTGGCAGCGGAGACTCAGTAAGCGCTAGTGGTCTGCTCTTAGTGTCGTCATTTTTGAAATGGTTGAATTTGGAATAAAATAGTAGTTCTTAATACATACTTTGTCCTGAATACAACTTTGGAATAAAGTAGTCATCTTTAATACATACTTTGTAACACATAGTTTGTGCCTGTGTAAAAAATGAGTTAGGTTCTATGCTCAATAATAAACAGGTTTTTTTTTTTTACCCACATGAGTATCCAACAAGACTTTAAAAAGTTGTGAGGAATGCAGGACAGTCTTTGGCTGTGTGGACTGTCCTGGGCATTCCTAGTCTCCACCCTCTTAGAACCAGTAGCATCGTCCCCCAGTCACTGTGACAACCAAAATGCCTCCACAAATCCCTAAAGCCATCCTTAGGGCTGTGAGAGCCAATGGGTAAGCCCTAGCAAGGTACCACATGTCCATTCAGCACCACCGTTAGGAACCTGCCTTGTGGCAGTCAGCGTTAGGTGCTGCAGAGCTGAGGTGAGCGGCACTTGTTTTCTTCCTAAGTGAGTACAGTCCCGTGCTCAAGAAAGCACATGTGCCATGTCAGGGAACGTGGGGTAACGTGGCCACAGGAGGGATCCAGAAAAACAATACCTGTGGATCATTTCAAAGATGAACTGTTTTCCTCCTGCCTTTATGTTGTCTCCTGTATTGCAGAAGCCCCTCGGGGTCCTGGCCAAGAGGCCACTGCCCTCAGGAGCACTGGGTGGGATTCCAGCTCTGCCCTCAGGAGAAGAGACCGAGAACTAAAACTAGACTTGTCCAAGCCTTGGTGTTGTCATCTGTAGAAGTGATGGTCATGAGACTACCTATGCAGTGGGATAACTGTGAGAATTACAGATTTTGTGTAAAGACAGCTCAATGTCTTATACATAGTGAGTGCACAAAAAGTTGCCTTTTACTGTTTTTTTTTAACAACAGAGAGAAAACAGGCCATCAGTAAATAGAATTAGGGTTACTCTAGTACTAAACTAATTTGCTCTTTTATTAGAAACATTTAAAAAATAAAATTCCTGCGGTTTGCAATGTCAGGTTTCCATTTCACATTTGCTCTTTTTTCCCATCTCTGGTTATTTTCTTCAGAAATAAAATACAAAATTTATTAAAAAAAGCATTTTGTGCTTTTAATAAAAGTTGCAGGTTGAATGTTTTCCATTGGCTAAGTTGCCTGCCTGAGCTTAATGACCTCTGTGAGGTGGAAAAGGAGCTAGGAGTAGAGAGGACTCCGAGCAAGAAGTCTGCTGAAACATGTGCAAAGTGACCAACATCTGTAAAAAGTTCACGTTTCGTTACGTAAGTTGTCCCATAACCTCACTGCACCTCATCCTTTAGAACAAAAGAACCGCTGCACATTACCATCAGCCTCGTAGTCATGAAGTCATGAGTTACATTGGTCACAAAAGTTTTGGCAGAATGGATCTTTGTGTTGTAGTCGTTGGTACTCGCAGACCTCGACCATCAGTTATACAGCAGAATATCAAAGCCATTCCCATAGCCAGTGGAATATAGACAGAGAAAAAATTATTTTCAGGTGTGAAGGTATGTTTCCAATCCTCCAGAAAGGTGTACTAGTTCTATGTTCTGCAAATGCCATCAAAATGAGCATGCTCTGGAAGCACACCCAGAACTATAAAGGCCGGAGATTATAGACGGCAAAGTGAGCAGAGTGCCAAGAGCAGTGGCCTCTACTCTTGGTTTCTAAATAATATGCATTCCTGGCCCTTCCCAGATCTATGTAGCCAGGATTTCTTAGGGTGGGGCCAGGGGGTCTTGCTTTGAACAGGTTCCCCACCTGATTCTGATAATGATATGAATTTGGGAATCACCATAGGGATTGGAAAATAAACTCTCCAAAGACAGGACTAGCCTGCATTTTTGATTGTCCATTTGATCTCTGTACCTGGATGCTCTCTCTAAGTCTCAAAGTCCACACAGCTAAATTCAAACATCTGCACTCCATCCTCTCCCCTCCCCCAACTCCTGGTTCTGTTATCAGCGTGACTTCACTCCCTGGTGCCCAGGCTTGAAATACCAGTTTCCTTGGTATGGTTTTCTGCTTCCCTTTTTTCCTCAGACCAGTCAATCACCATGTGTTCTGTCTCTTCCCTGCATCACAAGCTTTGGCCATAATGGGCACTGGCTCTTCTCCTCCCTGTCTCCCGTCTCTCGAGTGCCCGCACTGAGTGTGGCATCCTCCTGCCTGTGGCCTCTCCTGTTGCTCTTCTGCTGTCCCTCCTAGCCCGGCTCCAGTTTCGTGTGCTCAAGGATGGCTTCCTGGGCCTCCTTCAGCAGATGTGCCCTTGCCCTCCTCTGAATCCTCTGCCGTGTGTTGCAGTTAATCAGTGATTGGCTTTTTGTTATTGGACATTAAACTCCTTGAGAACCAAGACTTGTCATCTTGACATCCCAGCAGCACTTAGTGAAGAACCGTGACCATGGTGGATGAGGTAATGACCGTTTGTTGTATTCTTTATTCCATTGCTGCTAAGAACAAGAATTAAAATCTCTTACTACTTTTTCCTACCTCAGTAGTGAATCTATCCTTATCAAAATAGAACATTTTGCTTCTTGTTTTTTGTTTTAAATCTCAAGGGGGAGGTTGATTATGTGACCAGCACAGGGCAGTTAGAGACGTCTCAGGTGAAGCACCTGGAGAGGCTAAAAGCAGGTCCTGGTGCTGCTTTTATAGGCAGCTGGAAATTACCTTTGGTTTTGGAAGGAAGGTGCTAAATAGAAAAGCTAAAATTATTTGTTTAACCGTTAATGAGGTTCAGCTAGATTGGACTTTGCGTCCAGTCTTTGTGTGAGAGAATTCTGAACATTTAGGTAAAAGAAATCCATAGCCAGTTGTATGCAGCGCAGGAGACTTTGTGCCCTCCCACTACCCCCTCACTGTGAATCCTCCTCCTTGGGAGACACAGGCATGTTGCCTCCAAGAATGCGGCGGGCTGTCAGCCTGAAGATAGAACCAGCCTGAGGATAGGGTATTGGCTTGTCAGTTATTAACAGACTGGATTAGGCTAATCATAATGGGCCGGTCATTTCTATACCAACCTGAAAGCTCTGCAGGGAGCCTGAAGACTTTACTTTTCTGCTTTCCTAGGCAAATTACTGTGGGTATTGTTTTTTAGGGTTTTAGAGGCAAAGAATTCTGAGATTTGAATCCACAATATTTTGCTCTTTAGTAATGGACTATACTGAAAACCCTTTTAATAACAATCCCTTTGAAGAAAACAATTTCAGCTTGAAAACCATTGCTCATTCCGTCCCAATGTGGACGCCCTTTTATATTGTCTGTTACAGTGAAAGAAAAGCAGAGGAAAGTCATAGCCTAGAGTTTAAACCTTTACTGTTTTACTTGCTTGGTATGTCATCTTATGCAAAGCTTTCTTAACTTAATTTTAAACCTCAGCCTTCTTTTCAGGAAAATGGGCATAGCGATGGTACTGCCCTCATAGGAGAAGATCTCATGGCAGATGAAATGAAATGGAGCGTAGCAAGCACCATCTCTCTCATAAGTGTTTTTTAAACCGAACACTGGGAGGCATTTCCTGTGCTGCTTTCATTTTGCATTTTGTTGAAGAGCTTGGTACTTCTCCAAGGAGGAGTTTGGGTCTACATGGATAAGAGTCAAGCTTGTGACTGTAACACAGGTAAACCAAATCCACAGAATGATGACTACGTCAGGTGAGAAACAAAAGAATGAAACTTGTTTCTCAAGTCACAGGTCTTGTCACTGTGACTTTGTCCCAGACCAATAGGTGGAGGTAAGCAGAATCTGAAGGCATATGGAGGCCCTCCTTTGGCCTGAGACAGGAGTGCTTTACCAACTGACTAGCTGGAGGCCCCTTTTTCTTAACTGGCTGCAGAGAGGGCCAGCTGAAACCAACTTATTCACCCATTTCTTTTGTGAACTTGGCTGATAAATAAAGAATATCTCTGGTCCTAAATGTTGTTATTGTAAAATTTATAAAGCAGACACGTTATAGAAGAAAATACAAAATATGGTTACCTAGAGAGCAGGAAATATTTAAGGATGTTTTAATGATCTCGCAAAGCTTTAAAACATTTATTGTTTTAAAACAGAGTATCACTAATGTTTAATAGTAGATTCCACTTTTAGTTAAAAGTATCAAATTTATCACATATAACTTTATATATAAATATATGTACATATATACTTATTTGTGAAATGCGGCAAATACCCAAATAAAGACTTCTTTCAGGTGTCTTTGGTTTAAAACACTAGCAACTGTAGCGTATTAGTACATATACACTCAGTAATTTCAGTCCCTCACCTTGAGTGTCAGAATCTTGATAAGTGAAACTGTGTAGGTAGTTTTGTGGTTTTTAGTCCTTGCTTGACAGAATGGATTTTTTTCCTTTAAATTAGTAAACGAACCTAAACAATGGTCCTCAGTGTGTATTACAAGTTAAATGCCATCACAAAGAAATAATCGGATTACTCCAGAATATGACATTTTTTAAGACAACTGACCTGGTTTTCAAAAAGTCATTTTTTTTTTAACTAGGGGGAAAGCATAGTGGATTGAATTGTGTCCCCCCAAACTCATTGAGGCTTGACTTGTATCCCCAGGTTTTCTGTAGTAGAAACTTACGAGTCCAAGCGGGCGTGTGAGCTCCGGGGTGAGCAGGTGAATCCAGGGAACGAGGCGGCGTTGGGGGCGCGGGTCACGGAGACGGGCGTCCGCCTGGTGCAGGTGGAGGGGCAGAGGAAGGACGGCGGGCCAGCCCCAGGCCGGGTGGGCAGCCCGCCGCCGGCCGGCTCGGAGGTGTTCTCGGGCGGCTGCTCCAGGACGTCTCGGAGCACCAGGGGATCCCACTGTGGCAGCGCGCGGGCCGCCTGCGAGATACGCCTGCCCATGACCTTCAGCGGCCTGAACCGCGGCTTCCCGACGCCCGCTGCAGCTCGCGGCGCGGCGCGCAGGCCGCCACGGCCCCGCTGCACAGCTGCCCGCTGCGGCGAGAAGAGCGAGCTGCGCGTGGACGGGTCACCGCGGACGGGAGCCGCCGCCGCTGCTGCTCGCGCTGCAGCCTCCGGCCCGGCCTGCAGGAGGCGCTGCCGCTGCCCAGCCCCGGCGGCGACCGCGCAGATCGCGCTGCTCAAGTTCAGCTCGCAGCGCAACGCCGCCGCCTGCCCCCAAAGGCACTGGTGGGAGGGCTGTCACGCCTCTGTGGAGGGCAGGAGGCCGTGGAGTGGCTCAAGACAGGCCCGAAGCAGCGACTACGCCAGCAGCTTGCGGGTCCCTCACTGCGGTGCCTACAGCTGCAGGGCAGCTGACTGGCCTTGGCTAGGGACAGGCTAGGGTCCCAAGGGGCTCGGGCTGCCCTCCAGCTGCTGTGCTAACAAATGAGGCTGGGCAGCCCGGTCTTCCTCACCAAGTGTTTGGGCACAGGACCTGCTGGCTGGCACCACTTCTGGTACCATGCGGTGATCCCTGGTCATCCAGTGCCTTTCAGCGGCCTTATCTGGGTTGCGCTGGCCGCAGATGGGCAGGACGGGCATAACATAGCTAAGGATGCGGCGTCCGCACAGCTGCTGGAGTCACTGAGTGAGTCTGGGGCTGGCTTCTTGTGGTCTGCTGGGGCTGAGCCAGGTGCCATCATGAAGCAGTGACCCCGTCCTCCACAGGCAGCCTAAACAAGGAGGCAGAGCCTGTGTCAGTCTCCAGCCCAGCAGGCCTGGGTGGCCACTGTCTGATCCCATTGGGGGAGGGGCGGGGTCCTGCCACATGTGTGACCCAGCCTCCCTGCTCGGGCAGGGCCTCATAGCACCTGGGTGGCTCGGGTTTGGCTTATGTGGTGGTGAAGGACCTTGCCCTCCCCCTCCCAGCCCAGGGTCAGACCTGACCCCATGGTGAAACCCACACCTACCTTTGTCCTGTCACCCCTCTTTCTCCCACAGCTCAGTATGAATCATGCTTATTTTCTTGATTTCTTTTGGTTGGATTTTATTTGCGGGGCCGGCTGAACCAAAGGGTCAGAAATCCTGCCGTCATCTCCACTTCTTGGCATCTGGGTTTGGCTTATGTATAGTTTTGAGTTTCTCTATGCTGGTTGTATTTATATTAAACTCCTGGCTGGTATAAAAAAAAAAAAAGAAAAAAGAAAGAAACTTACCCCCACTGTGACTGTTAAGAGGGTGGGAAATCTTGTTATGGTAGTTGAAAGGTGGAGCCTTGAAGAGCTGATTGGATTGTAGGACCATGCAGGAGCAAATGGATTAAAAATGATGGTCAGGGGTGTGATTCTGAGGACTTTAAAAGAAGAGGAGAGTCTGTCTTTCTCTGTCTTGCTCTCTCAGCTTCCACCACCTTGCAATGTGAGACCCCGGGGTCACTGTCACCACCAACAGATGGACTTGGACTTCCCAGCCTCAGAAACTGTAAGCAATAGATTTTGTTTTCTTTACAAATCACCCACTTTCAAGTATTTTGTTATAAGCAACAGGAATGAACTAACACAGAAGGTATTTGATTAAAAGAAACAAAACAAGGGCCGGCCTGTGGCTCAGTCGGGAGAGTGTGGTGCTGATAACACCAAGGCCCCGGGTTCAGATCCCATATAGGGATGGCCTCTGAGCTCACAGGGTGAGCGTGGTGCTGACAACACCAATTCAAGGGTTAAGATCCCCTTACCGGTCATCTTTAAAAAAAAAAAAAGAAAAAAAGAAACAAAACAACTGATTATAATGTGAACTTTGAGAAAGAAAAAAAGCAGCCCCTGACCACCATAGCTGAGACAGGCCATGGAGTTCTCCTACTGAACATAAACCATGTTCCAGAACACTCTCTCTGTTACCTTTCTGGAGCAAGATAAAAACCAAGACCGTTCTGTAATTGTCTAAGAACAGACAAAACCAAGAACTTTGTTCAAACCACAAAAGGGCCAGATGTCTCCCTTTCCTGCACTATTTTGCCTGCTTCTAAGTAAAAGTTAAGATAATCATAGAATTGCTCTTGCTTTTTGACAGCACCCAGTCTAGAACAAAACCACCCCTTCCTTGAACCCTCCCCCAATCAACTAACACAAGCTGAAGTCCTATGAGCCCCATCTTGAGTTGCAAAGAGTTCAATCAAATATGTCCTCTCCTCCTACCTTTACAAGTATGTTCCTGGCATCCAGGTCCCACCGCTTGCTCACCAATCAGAAACAAAAGACTGGTGAGTCCCAAATGTTGGTGCAAGGCAGGAAGTTCATTATCAGATGTCTAAGGAGACAGACTAGAACTGTCTACCACTTTAGGGTTTCAGGGGAGTTTAAGGGGGAGCGGAGGGAATGGAGCACGGGAAATGAAAAGCAGGAGGGAGGGGCACGTGCAAGGAACCAGGTGCAGTCTCAGCCAGCCTCCGTCTGGTTTCTGCTCCCGTCCTTGCTGTTATCTCAGGGTCCTGCTGGAGGGATGGAATCAGCATAGCTTTAGTGAGTCTTCCTTGGATAGCACATGCAATTCTGCCGCTCCAGGCTGACCGGAGGACAGCTTCAAGTCCATGTATATAACGTCATCTTGCCCCATAACCGAGGTTCAAAATATCAAATAACCATGGGGAAAGAGGGAACTCAGAGAAATGAAGTCCAAGGAAAAACAAAAAATCTGTGTCATTTTGAAATCTTTGAGAACCCATGCAGTTTTAGTTCCCAACATGGCTTCAGTCCTGCTCACTCCAACAACTTACCTTCCTAATTACCTGGAAAGTCTGTTTCAAGTTTAGAATTTTTAGACACCCTGAAGTTTCAGGCTGGGCCATACTGTGAGGATCACAGCCCGCACACGATCTCCCCTTCTCTTCCCACCCCGGCTCCACTCCACAAGTCAAAGAGCCTGTTGGGTTTCCATGTGGAGACAGCAACCAGGCTTGGGTTTAGTGATAATATTTGGCAAGCCTCAGCCAGGAGCTGAGTGCCCCCTAACCCACTCCCCCTCATCTCTGTCTCAATTGAACACATCTAGTTTCAAAAGATGGGCCTGCCCCCCGCAGCCCAGGAAGTTAAATCTCTGTGTCAGTGTCCTCAACTGTAAAACCTGATCGTACAACTTTGAAAGATCCTTATGCAAATGGGTACGATTAGTCACCTGTACCAGATTAATCCACCCAAGCAGGATCTGGAAAGAAGAAAGTCCAGAGAGAAAGACCATGCAAGAAGATGTCACTGGGTACTGAGAAGACTGCCACTCTGCAGCCGGCTGTTCTCACTCAGACTCTGTACATCTTTGCTTATGTGTAAAATTTGGTGTATTATAATAATTATGGTGCCGACAGGGAAAACAGGCCAAGAGCACAAGCAACATGTTCAAGATTATATGGCAGAAACCAGACGTGTCATTAGTCATATTCCATGCTACCTTCCACACCATAATGGGTTTTTATCTCCAGTTTTGTTCATTAGCTACATGTGACACCGGTCATAGGTTTCAGGGATGTTTGCTCACACATGCCTGATGACATCCTTAGGAAGGGGATGCTAGAATGATCACCACTGTGTAGAAGGGGAGACTGGGAAGGTCCTGAGAGTCACAGTGGCTTGTCCAGGGTCACATAAGTGATAAGAAGGAGGTGCTGGGGCTGAACCTCCATGTATCTCCTCCGAGCTGTGAAGCTGGCTGCACCCAGGCCTTGCACAGGGGTGTGGTCAGGCAGTGTTGGTGGAAGTGTGGGCAATAGAGAGAGTTCATGGGGCAGGAGGGTCAGCAGTCAGGTACCCAGAGGGGCAATTGCACTCTTGTACACAGAGGAGGGGTTCAGGAAATGAGGTACCAGGAGGTGACCTCACTTCCTTGACGACAGACCCCAACTGAACTCGGAACTCGGTAACCTGGCACCCACATTCTATACACAGCCCCTTCCCCAGCTCACTTGGCCACAGGCAGAGTGAGATGTCGTGCTGTATCCCGAGGTCCCGGGGCAGTAGCCCCAGGCAGCCCTGGGCTGAGAGGTTTGTCCGATGCTTACTGCGCTGGGTCAGCCCTCGCCCTGGACTCCTGTGGCCCTTTGGCAGGAGGTCCCCAAAGGTAATGTCAGGTGTCCCAGGGGAGGGCGGGCCAGGCCAGCACTGTGAGCCTCCCTGGGTGACCGCACACCCTCCTCCTGTGTGTGGGGGCGGGCATGGGGACATGGGACACCCTCCCTGGGCAGGGGCAGAGGGTGGGGGATTTATAAACCTGCTGGTTCCTGGTGTGTTCACACCTCAGGTCAGGGCTGGAGGGTGAAAGGGGACTGAGGGGGTGGCAACCACCACCCTGTACATGAACCCTGGGCCCTCAGGCTGTCTTCTCAAGTCCTCCCTGGGGTTCAGACTGGCCTCCGGCCCCTTCCCACCTGGGGGTTCACAGTGCTGTCACTATGTATCTCTCCCCTTTCCTGTTCAAGACTAGAAACAAGACTTCCCTGAACCTGGATGCCACCCAGATGGTGTGGCCAGTACCGGCAGGCACCCTGCAGAAGCGGGTGGCGCACCTGCTGCTCGCTGTCCTGGATGGCAACCGCTCCTATGTGCACAGCTTTATCCTGAGCTACAGGAACTTTGCCACTCCCCAGCAGGCGCTGCACCTGCTTTTCCTCAGGTGAGCACTCTGCCCCTCGATCACACAGGGTCACTCGGCTGCCTCCCAGCTTCACAGGACTCTCACCACACCCCTCTGAGCCTCAGTTTCCACCTGTGTTCAGTGGGTGGTAACAGGAACAAGCTCCAGTGGGTCCCCCATGGAAAGTGCTGCTCCTGAGTCCAGCCCTGTGGAAAGTTCTGCTGGAGGGGCCACGGTCGTCCTCATTCAGGATTCCTGCCCCCCCCACAAGGAAGTCTCTGTCACACCCTCACTGACCTCGTTGACTTGGGCTTCACTCTTTTCACATTTGAGATTCTATCTGTAGGCTTCTGGGTGTATTCAAAGCAGGGAGACTGGAGGCTGGCAGAGGGGCTTCAGGTGCACCCAGATATCTTGGGAGGAGTTGGTTGGCGTTCATTCCTTCAACAAACATATCTGAAGTCACACTATGTGCAGTGACTTTCTGGGCACTGACCATATTCCAATGAACCGAGGAGACTACATTCCCTGCCCTCCTGGGCTTCCATTCTAGTCAGAGGTCAGACAACCACAATAGACATGAGAAGCAGGTAGTGCCACCATATGGTAGATGTGACACCGTCCTGGTCTCCTCTAGGTACAGAAGCATTGCTTCCAATTTTCATGGGGATGGTGGACCCCTGGAGCAGCTAAAATGGTGAGTGGGGTTTGGGTGCAGATGGAGGGGCTCCCATCTCCACAGAACTGTGTGTGGTCGGTGGGGGCCTGTGGATGGGGGGCTGGCAGAAATCTGGCTGCCACACATCTTATGATTCCTGCTACAGGGCTGAGGGCTCAGGCCTTTCCCTGCAGGAAAAGGAGTCAAGATGAGCTGGGGATGGGGCCACAGGCACTGTAGGGTGTGCGAGAGGCTGGAGAGCAGAGTGAGCCCAGAGAGAACCTGCCCCCACCCCTCCCATCCAGCCCTGCCCACACCCCCAGAGCCCGTGCTGAGCCAGAGCAGGTGTGCAGAGCATCCCGCTCACACTCGGGG
Organism: Cynocephalus volans; assembly: GCF_027409185.1. Classification (NCBI taxonomy): domain Eukaryota; kingdom Metazoa; phylum Chordata; class Mammalia; order Dermoptera; family Cynocephalidae; genus Cynocephalus; species Cynocephalus volans. The sequence goes on along the minus strand of NC_084464.1, from coordinate 6,609,506 downwards.
ATGCTCACCCATGCGGATGCTCAGCTGGTGCTGGTGGTGCAGAGTGTGGTCAGGGTCAAGAGATCAGTGTCAGTGGGAAGAGGAGATGCAGATTTGGATGGGGACAGTTGGGCAGCACATCCACGTGTCAGCTCAAGTTTGGGGTTTTCCAAGGGCCCTGGGAAGGCCAGGGGAGCAGAGCCTCCCTCTGTTTCCTCATTCATCAGATATTCCTGGACACCTCCTGTGTGCCAGCGAGTAAGGCCCAGAGCAGACAGCACCCTCCTGCCCTGATGGACAGGTCATTCCAACAGGGATGGGGCAGGGACCCAGACAGAGGAAGGTGTCAGATTTCCCTGAAGAAGGGAAAGCTGGTCACACCAGTGATTGAAGGATCCCCCCACAGGGGCTTTTGCCAGGCCCTCCTTGGTTGCCAGGCCCATCTCTTCCAGGACTGCCATACTGGGGGTGGACATTGGAGGGGCTGGTCTATGGAGAGGCAGGGGCAGAGGGTAGAAGACTGCAGCTCATGCAGGGGAGCCCTGGGAGGGCAGCATAGAGGGATAGGCCAGGCCTCTGATGCTGCTGCCCACCTGTCTCCCCCAGTGCCATGTCCTCCATCCTAAAGATCTGGCTGGAATTCTATTCCATTGACTTCCACGAGCCTCCTGAATTTCCTTCTTTGAAGTTTCTGTTGGCCTATGCACACATCAACATGCCAGGATCAGAGGTGGAGCGCAAGGCAGATCTTCTTCTGGCGCAGCTGGAGAAGCTGGAGCACCTGGAGCCCAGTGAGGCGGAGACTGAGGGTGAGGAGGAAGAGGGTGGGTGCCTGTGAGGGTTTGGGGAGGGGGCTGGGATGGGCCACACAGAGCAGAGTTTCCAGAAGCAGGCTGGGGACAGGGGCACTGAGTACTCAGAACAATCATGCAGTGTTCTGCAGTGTGGGGTGACTTCCTGAGGCTTGGTCGCTGGACTTGGGCTTCTCAGAAAGACTGTCATTGGAAGAGACATAGAAACTCATGTTGATATTTTCAATCGTTGTCACTCCAGTTCCAGCTTCGGCCCAGGCTGAACAAGTGTCCAAAGAGCCAAAGCCATCTTTAGCTCCAGCTCGAGCTCCACCTCCACTGCCAAAGCCAGAGCGAAAGCAATATCCAGATCCCAAGCGAGAGCACGAGAAAGATCAGGAGCAAGATCCAGAGCCCAAGCCAGAGCAAAAGAAAGATCAGGAGCAAGATCCAGAGCAAGAGCTAGATCCTGAGCCAGAGCCAGAGCCCAAGCCAGAACATGAACAACATCCTGAGCCAGAGGAAGAGCAAGAGCAACAGCAAAAACAAGAGCAGGATCAAGATCCAGAGCCTGAGCAAGAGCAAACACTAGAGAGAGCCAGAGCACGAGCCATGGCCAGGGCCAGGGCCAAGGGAAGAGCCAGAACCAGAGCCAGAGGAAGAGCCAGAGCAAGCTCACCTAACCACCCCTGAAACATCAAAAGAAGTAGAAGAAACACCAGCATCCAGGGGAGCCCTGGATCCATAACTCCCACAAACACCCTCACTAGTCCCCACTCCAGAGCTGTCCTTCCCCTTCCCTGCCACTGTGCTTGTCCTCATTTTTCTCTTTGTCCTGCATCTCCCAAATTTTATCATCTTTTCTCTTCACTTATATCCCTTGTATAAAATAAAGTGTTTTAATATTTTCAAAATTACAATTCAGTGGCATGAAGTACATTTCTCATGTGGTGCAGCCCTCACCTCTGTCTAGTGAGCGAACAGCTTCATCAATTCTGTAGCCATTAAGCTGTCACTCCCCATCCCACCTCTCCTAGTCCCTGACAACCACTCCATTTTCTGTGTGTGTGAATTCACCTATCGTGGATTGTTCCTATCAGTACAGTTATGTTATGTGGCCTTTTGTGTCTGGCCACACAATATGAGAAGGAACTGATTAATTTTTATTTTATGTTTTTAGTAAGAGGAAAATTACAGAAAAATCAAAGACTATATGTAGAAACACAAAGCCCCAATATTTACTATTGCCATATCTTGAAATAAGAACTACTTTTGAATGACTGGAGAGCCAGATGCCACAGAGGAAAAGACTGACTTTTGCTGGTCAAAACAAATCAAGAATAATGTCCAAAGCTTAAAAGACAAACCCCAGATTGGAAAATTCTTCATGGGCAGAGAAAGGGTAATATGCATCCTAGTGGTACATATTTCATTTATCCATGTTTTTAAGGGGACAAAGGATATGTTCCTGCAGTTCCAAAGGGAAGCAATTCACATGGCCAGTAAATGTCAGACATCCGCGACCTCCCTTATGATGACACACAAAAATTTACACACTATTGAGATGTCATTTGCCCCATCAGATGGGCAGGTCTGTATGTCTGGTGATGACCAGCTCTGGTGACAATGTGGGAGAAGAGGTGCCAGCGGATGTCCTGGGAGACATGTTCGTAGATACCCCATCTCAGGAACCACTCAGCAACTTCTATCAAAGTGAACACGCGTGTCCATTTGCCAAGCAGTGGTAATCCGGGGAGGTTATTCCACAACCACAGCTGCCCAGGTTTTCAAGATTTCTGTTGAAGTGTTTTCATCACCACACTGGTGGAGGTAGCAAGGGGCTGGCCACGTCTCTAACATCCTGTACAGGGGCTGCGTGTTCAAACCTGGTCCACATGGACCTGGGAACATTGAGTGGCTGCTGAGCTGCACACAGAAATTGTCATGTAAACATGTCATGAAGGCCAGTCTGTATTGAGGGTCTCAGGTTGAAAAACATCTATGTGTTGTCAACATGCATACACACCTGTAGGTAAATGACTGTTTAGGTGAGAGAGTGAGACAGACAGACACAGGACAGAGGAAGTCAAATGGGAGAGACAGCCTGGGAGACGTGACCAAGCCATGAATGAGGACCAGCTCTGCTGGGTGGGACTTTCAAAACCTTTTATTCTCCTTTACGAGACATGTGAATATTTTTAATATGCACATTATTTTATATTTATATAAACATTAACAGCACATTAAATAATATCCACTAAACACTCACCTACTAAGTAAAGTACATTACCCGGTTTCAATTTTTGTAGGCACTTATTACAAAGACAAAAGATAATTATTATACATAAATCAGTATTTCAATATGAATGAAGAATAACATTAAAAACACAGTCCTTCCACCCAGAAGCCCAGTGGGTGTCCACTGTGGTGTTCCTCTTTCCTGTTCTTGCCCTGTGTGCAGGCACGTGTGTGTGTGTGTGCAGGTGCGTGTGTGCAGATGTGTGTGGGTAGGTGTGTGTATGTGCAGGCGTGTGTGCAGGTGTGAGTGTGTGGAGGTGTGTGTGGAGGTTTGTGTCTTTGGGTGTGTGTGTGCAGTTGTGTGTGTGTGTGCAGGGTTCTGTGTTTGTAGGTGTGTATGTGCAGTTGTGTGTGTGTAGGTGTGTGTGCACATAGGTGTGAGTGTGCAGAGATGTGTGTGCATGTGTGTATGTGTGTGTGTGCACTTGTCTGGGGAGAGGGTGCTGTATGCCTGCAGAGGACCTGCTGCCCCAGTGTCAGGTGAACTCGGGCATGCCGAGGGGACATGCATGTGCCATCAGCAGTTTCACCACCCTGGTGTCCTGTATCCAAGGCCAGGACCCTTTGCACCACTTGACAGGCCAACTTCTTCAGTCAAAGCACCACTTCCTCTGCACAGTCCTTCATAGTTCCCAGCTTGCTCTGCATCGTGTGATCACACTCAGACCAGCCTTGGAGGAGGTGGCCATCACTGGGTGTCCCCAGCATTATAAACAAGGAGCCCTAAGATCACACTGAGGAAGAGACTTCTCCACAGTGACAGGGCTGCAGTGACACAGCATGGTTCCAGTCCAGCTGCTGCCGCCTCCAGGTGTGGCTGCCCCATGCCGCCACCTGCACTGAAGTAAAAAATGCCCAGCACAGTGGGGGGCTGCCACCTCTGCTGCCCTGGACTCTTGTCCCCACGTGAAGCACAGGAGAGGGTCGAGGAGGGCCTGAGGGCTGCAGCTCCAGGGAGCTGGAAGGTGAAGAGGAGCAGCCACATCCAGATGTTCAGTCTGGGAAGAGAGAATTCTGTCAAAACGCAGAGCTGTGGCCAGTAATTACCTCGTGTCTTTGTGAAGTGTATTGCTGCACATCCCTGCTCAGCAAGAACTGCTTCTCCCCAGCCTGGACATCTGGGAAGGGAAGGGCTTGGAGCCCTGGAGAGAGGGGCCTGTTGGGCCGGAGCTGGACTCGTGCAGAAGACAACATTCTACCTCCTGAGCTCAAGGGGCCGGGGTGGGTGTCTAAGAACAATGCTTCCCTGAAATCCTCTCTGTTTTATCATTTATCTTTCTCTTCCTGAAGAATATACTTTCCATTTTAAGATAAGACAGGGTTTGCCAAGATTGCAAACCACACTGAGGAGTCAGTTCTGGGTTTGGCAACCCCAGTACACCACGTGATCTAGGACCTACTTGTCTAAGCTCTTTGTTCTGTTGTCTGGCAGCTGTGGTAAGACTGGAATAAGAAACATCTGCAGTGAGCAAACAGCCTACGGAGAGCAAGGATGGGGCGCCTTTCACCTTGCTGACACTTTAAAATTGCAGATGGGGGTTCTTGGAAGACGTAATTATTAAAATGATTAAAATTCAGTGCCTGCCCCCTAATGATGGGCATCCTATCCTAGCACTGAATTGCTGTTCACTCCTCTGTGAGCCAGTTCGCCACTTTCCAGTGGTCCGTGACCACAGCCTGTCGTAGCCGGTCCTACATGGTCCATGGTGTCCGTCTGGCTATGGAAGCAAAGTACTTGCCATGAGGACAAACACATGAAGCCTTGGAGTACGGGATGCCCTCAGCCTGAGGGAGCCTCAAGGACACCCTCCGTGCACACACCAGGGAGACAGCCATTTTCTACTCAGAATCATTCCAGAACCTCCCCCAATATTGCTGACATTCTCCTTGATGCCTAAAACAGGAAGCAAAGAACTATCTGGATGCGTCCAGAAGATACCGCCCTTCCAAACGAGCCCCTGACTTGACTCACGGCAATAAAAGCAGCTTCAGTCTCCTCATCCACACCAACTCTTAAAGGACACCAGAACCATCTCTAGGAGCCACAATCGATGTTCTCAACTTTCACACGACACACGACGTGATTCTTGTGTCGATGACTGTTCTCAGGAGAGGGCTGGAAAATCTCAATAACTGTCAGGATTTTCTCAGTAAAACCAGTGAACGTCCGTGGATCTAGTGACAACCAGCAAAGAGGAGGAGGTGGTGAGCTTCCTCACGCTGGATGAGGAGTGACAGGAGGTCAGCACGTTTACCAGCCGTGGTCAGCTCTGATGACTTTCCAGGGAGATGTCTTCAGTGGCTGTGTCATTACACTCTTTCATGAATTTGTAACGGAGCCTAACTTTAAACAAGAATATAACCAAGAAGGGAAAGTCAAGCCCAATAATGAGCTCACCTTCAGCAGAGGAACGTGGGGTACAGCTGTGCAGAAGGACTGAGGGTTCGCAGCCCAGCCCGGGACAGGAGAACCCACCTCTTACTCCTAGTCAGGTGCTGGGGAGGGTGCAATGTTGGACGTGTGTTGACAGATGCTCCATGAGGCCTACCCAGCATCTGGGAGAATCACAGCAGAATTCCAAACTAACTGTGAAACAGACTCCGCTGATAAAATAAATAGGCCCCAATATGAACATCCAGAGACAACCCCTTCATACCAGCCCTCCACCCTTGAAGTCCTCTGATTGCTGAGATCTTCTCTACGACACCTGGACTCTGCTTCCACTTCAGGCCACCCCCCCAGCCCCTATCTGTCCCCCACCCCTTTCATCCAGCTCCTGACTCTACCAAAGTTGAGCTTCCCCTTCTGAAAATAGGTTGGAGACTCGATTTGTCCATAGTCACTCTGTACCCTTCAAGAACAGCCTACATATCGGATGCTCCTCTGGTCTGAGCTGCTTTCACCTAACATCACAGAAAGAAAACCAACCCCTGCATCAGGGGAATCGATGGTTGAAATGTAACAGACATAGGCAGGAAAGAAACAGAGCTAAGTGGTTCCATTTAATCTGCCCCAATCTTTGGTGCTAGGTGTCACAATCCAGCCACACCCAGAGCTTAACAAAAGGGACTATGAGCTTCAACCACAGCAGTCCCACGTTCTTTTTACCTGGAGCCTGTACAGCTTTACAGATAGTAACTTGACATGTACACCCCTGATGAATTTAGTCCCCCGCTTTATAGCTTACAGCATATAAAATGGGATACTAGATGCAAAGACTTGGAGGATGAGGGGTAGACATGAAGGGAACAGGAGGCTGTTGGTGCCAGACCACCGGTAGCAGAAGAAATGAAGTCATAACAATGGATAGAGGAAAAGAAACCTAGAAACTCAACATTTTATTGTCACATAGTACCATGATGGCTGTTTGTAAAATTTTTATGTCAAAAAATAGTTAATTTGCTTCTGTACACTCTAATTAAGAAAGTACCACGCTATGAAAATAAATGCTTCAGTGCCTTTCTGGATAAAGAGAGTGAGGTATGAAGAAGAAAAGAGTAAGTATCAGGATGTCAGCAAAGGGGCTTAGAACTAGGATGTTTAAACAACTTTCCCTTCATTTGCCAAATCCATTTCAGTTTTAGGGGCTTCCTGGAGCACTCCCTGAGGTCTCGGGCCCCTCCTCTGAGCTCTCCCCTGGAGGAAAGTAACTGTTGCCAGTTAGACCTATTTTTAGCACCAAGGGGAAAATGAGACCACAGGGGCCTGGCTTATGCAATCCGGTGGCTGGGCCTGCTCAAGAGAGAGCACAGAACATTCTGATTATCACTGCTTGGCTGTTACTATTATTGTTGTTATTTTTTTTTACCCAAGGGAGAAAGACAAAAATACTGTGGGATTTATTTAACATGATCTTGGCAAACGCCTTCTGCCTCCTTTTTAGGTGAGTACCTGCGGGCGGGGAGCAGTGAGGTCGCGGGGGCGTCCGGGGCGACGGTGGGGGACCGGCGGGGACCGCGCGCCGCGGAGCGAGCGGGGCCGGGTGGCGAGGACACGGGCGGAGCGAAGGGAGTCGCGGCTGGCTGGCTGCGCGGGGGACTGGGAAGGAGACTTCAACGTCCAGCCATCCCCGCGCACAGACAGCCTGGCTCGCTCACACGCCGCGATCGCACATATTTCCTCCAAATTAATGGGTTCACATTGCGGCCACTTAAGAAAAAAATCCAACTCTTGATCTGGAACAGGGGAAGGAGAGGCGGGGCTCAGAGACTGGGAGGGAAAAGTCGTGCCAGGTCCACCGTTCGCGGTCGGCTCCCGGTCGCGGTCGGTCGCGGTGCAGGGCGTGGGTTTGTCCAGGAGCTCCTGGTTGGACATCAGCGGGGGAGCGCGGGCAGTCACCTGCCAATCAACCTCTGGAAAATGCACCCCGTTTCCTCCCTCCCGGAGCCCCTTCCCAGCGGCTCCACCCCCTGGAACACTTTTCAAGTGTGTCCCCACCGTTTCCCTCCCTCCCACCCACCGCGACCGGAGCCAGATGGGTGGGCGGGAGTGGAGGGCTGCGAGCAGCGGTACCGGCCTTCCCTCGCCCACCTCTGGGGACCCGGGACCCCGTAGTTGGTGGGAAGAAGAGGCAGGGAGGCCAAAGTTTGCTTCCTAGGGTGAAGAAGGTGGGGGGGAAACGGATCCGAGCAAAGACCGCTGCCCCTCTGTAAAGCCCCCTTCCTCCAGGGCAGGGAGGAGGGGCTGCCCGGTGCCCCCGATCCGCACAGCAGCTTCTTTCCCACACGGAACTCTCAGGCCCTCGCCCCCTATTATCCTATGGGAAATGGCTGCTTAGGAAGAGGGTCTAGAGAAAGCAGTCGCCCAGCTGAGTGCGGAAGAGTGTGTGCCAGGCTGTGTGCTGACAGGAGTCCCAGGCACGGCTTCTGCCACCAGGTAAGTGCCCCATAGGGGGGAGCCCGGGAACTACTCGGTGTGTGTCAAAGAAGCACATGTGCTTCAGTGCCGGTGCTGCTGCAGCCGCCCTGCCTGGCTGTGTGGCCCGCTGTGAGCCCGCTGTGAGCCCGCTGTGAGCCCGGCACCATTTCTTTCCTGCAGGAGGGGCCCGGGGAAGGCAGGGGTGGGGGGAGGCAGGTGCTGGTTACAGGAAGAGGTATGCGGTCTAAGAAGAACTCTCCAGACTGTACAGGGGATTGGGAGTCAGCGAGGGTGGACGTTGGTCAGGCCCCGGGCCCTTGGCATGAGTTCCCAGGGGGCATGGCCCGGCTCTGGGTGGCCTTTCCCACCTCCCTAAGCGGCAGGCAGCTTCTCTCTGGGGTGGGAGGGGTGAGTAGGGAAGCTGGAAGATGCTCTGGGCCCACTGTGATCCCCCAGCCCTTCCAAGCAGCCCTGGGGAGGTGGCCTCTCATTGTGAAGGGGCTATTATAAAACCTGACCTTTTCTCCCACTGCTGATTTGAAAACCCAGCTTTCTGGGTCTCAGAATGATCAGGGCCAATAAGAAAAGAAAACTGTATTTCAGGCAAAGCAGCCAGATTGCCCGATGCTGAGCTGCACCCCCCACCCCTTGCCTGCAGGGCTCCCTGGTGGGGGCGCCTTCTGAGGGCTGCGGGTGGAGGAGAGCAGCGTGGGCCCCTTAGCCCCCTCCAGACCAGACCCCCATGCTGTAGTCAGGCTTTCCCCAGCTGAGGAGTCGACTCTCCTGTCCTTCCCAGAAGTGGCATTGGGGATCCTGCTCACGGTGGGTGTGTATGTTTGTGTGTGAAAGTGTGTGCATGGGGGGTTGGTCGGAGGCTCCCACCTGGTGTCTGTGACTTGAGTGCTGAGTAGTGGTGGTGGCGGGAGCAGGAGAGGAGCAGGGGCAGCATCCCCTCGGGGCACAGCCGTTTAGTTCTCTTTCCTTTGAGAACTCCTTTTCCAAAGCTGGGCTGAGGGCTTAACTGAGTGGCTGCAGGATATTGAGAGGCTCTGGGTCAGGCCAGCCAAAAGAAAGGGATAGGTTGGTGGCAACTTTAGCCTTAAGGCCTTTTTCCTGGCAAGGAGCCCATAGTTGGGAGTTGGTTGGAAATTCCACGTGCGGGAGAGGTTTTCCTGGAGCTTGAGTGTTGGTAGGCAGTCTTGGCTGGGGGTGTGGTGAAGCATCTTTCCAGGAGCAAGGGCCTTTGATGTGGCCTTCCCAAGTTTCTGAGTGAGGTCTGTGGGTGGAGGACCGTTGGTGGAGAGAAGGGCCTTCCTTGCCCAGCCCGCTGACCTGCAGCGTTGGCATACCCAAAGAGAGAATGAGCTGGGAAGGTGGCTTGGAACAGCGGAGCTGGTCAGAGGGCCCACTTCCGACTGGCATTCTAGCTGTTGTGGGGACCTCAGGAGGGCAGGTGTAGTTCTGTGTCGTCTCAGTTGACCCATGTCTCTAGAAGTTGCTCCACATGACTGTTCCTGGTGGATCTGAGTTTCCTCCTGACCTAGGATTAGGAAACATCACCAGGATACCCTCTGCCCTTCACTCTCCTAGGATTCTGCTGAGGCCTGCAGGTTGCTGCAATTCCTTTCTCTGGCTGGGCATGATCGGTTCTGGGGTCACAGTGTGGTGAAAGGATGCCTGGACCTTTGCAGAGCAAATCCCTGCCCTGGGCACACGTGCCAATTGGCAGGATGGGGAAGCCTTCTTTTGGTTCGGGAGCCTACCTAAGCTTGTGTGAGGATCATCCCCTGGGGTCCTGGGCCCCACCAGCAGGGCAAGGAGAGTAAGTAAGCATCCTTATTGTCCACCCCCCCTAGGCTAATAAATACCCTGACCTTTAAGGGTGCTTTGAATTCTGAGCCTACAGAAGGCCGAGGATGAGAGGATGTCCCATTCCCAGACCTCCTCTGGCTGTGCAGGCTTTGACTCAGTCAGTGTGGGAGGGGAGAAGCCTGCCGGGACACTGGGCGGGGGTAGCAGGTGCCAGTGGCCGTGTCGGCTCAGCTGCTCCTGAGTGGCCCAGATGCACCCAGGTCCTGCTCAGGGATGTTGGAATCTGCTGAAGCCAAGAAAGAAAGATGCTGCCTCAGCTTGTTGCAGGACACCTCTGCAGCCCGCGCTTGGGCAGATGCCCCGCTGCCCTGCCTGGGCCTCACACTCCACTCTGCGATTTCTTCTCTGGTCCAGTTCAGTCTGGCCTTTAGCTCTTCTTGTTCTGGGGCAGAGGTATGGTCACTGAGAGAAGGAAAGGTCATTTGCTGTGGCCCTGAGGTCTTCTCCATCCCAGGCCCTCCCCAGCACTCTCTCCATGTGGTCTCCTTGTGGCGTGGGTTCCTTTTCCCTCAGGGCTCTGGGGAGGGACAGGCTTGCGGTGCTGTGCTCTGCCTCTAGCTGTCGCTGTCCCCCTGCAGTAGCTCCCCCCTGAGCAGGGCCTCCTGAGGGAAGGCGTGGCCCTTCTGGGTAGGACGAGGGGATTCTGCAGTATTCTGAGGGGGAGACTTGTGGCCTATGATTTTATTATGCTTTGGGGTGGGACGGAGTGGAGGAAGTCTCCCAAGTCACTATTTGCACCTTAGAAAAAGCAGTCATGGCTCTGGGACATGGGATGGGCTTTTTCTGCACAGGATATGGAATCAGGGCCTTAGGAGATGACAGGGGGGCTGGGAAGAGGATGTCTATGTCTGGAAGAAACCACTTGGGAGCTTGGCCTTGAAGGCATCAGGCTGGCCTCTCCCTGCCCTTCACCTCTGTATAATCTTCTCCCCCAGTGCCCTCCCTTCTGAAGCACCATGGGTTTGGACACCAGGGGCAAAGGATGGAGAGGGCTGGCTGATGGGTGCTTGCTCATTTGCGGGGAAGCGAGGTCGGTCTTCCAGGCCAGAGTCCAAAGGAGGTCTGGGGGGAAAATTTCCCTTTTGCCATTGATTTATTTGGCTTTTGGAAGGCAGAAAAGAAAGAGAGACAAGGAGAGAGGGTTTCAGGGGATGGGTGGGGAGGAGAGGAAAGAAAATGAGAAAGAGAGAGGAGGAGAGAGAGAGGGCCCGTCAAGAACGGATAAAAGGTGGTGGAGAATCACACCCCCTGTGAGGTGGCAGGAGAGGCGTGAGAGGCAGAGACAGGAGAGGCAGGGCCGGAGGGAGGAATGGGACTTGCTCTACAGGCTTGCCTAAAGCACTTGCTTCTGGGAGAGCTGGGGTGGAACTTGTCCCATGGAAGGCAGAGTTCAGGTCTCCATCTGGTGCAGAGTCGGGCTGGGCTGGAAGGGAATGGGGCAGCCCCTGCCTGCTGGACACGCCTGGACCGTAGAGTTTGGCTTCTCTCTCCCTGTCTTCTCTTACAGTCTAGCAACTCAGAATGAGTAGAGTAGGGGTCGGAGGGGCTTTTCTGCTTCTGTGGGTGATCTTGAGTTGTCATCTCTGTTCTCTGGGCCTCAGTCTCCCAAGGGTAGAATGTGGGGTCCGGACTGTGTGTCTCTCTAAGGTCCTAACAGACTGTGCAAGTCCAGTGACTTTCTGCTGCTTTCACGGCTTCACACAGCGCCTTGTATGGGCCTCTGGCTGGAGTGGGGTTTGCAGGAGGCCTGGGGTGGTGTTGATCTGAGAGTCCCCTTCTGCACCCCAGCAAGCCCTGCAGGTCCCAGCTCTGTGCTGAGGCTGTGACATTCTTCTCTGGACTCCTGGTGTCTTAGACTGTCTGTAGTCTCAAGCGAGGGACTTCTTGGCTTTCCTGTGCTGTGCTCCTAGCCCCAGTGCCGGTGCCAAGGAGGAAGCCACCCTGGTGGAGCCAGGGGAGAATGACGGCTGAGTTCTAGTTGGGTTTGAGGAGGACTATTCCACTATGTTGGCCTTGGTGTGCTTTGGTGTAAAATGGGCGTGAAGTTCCCAGAAGGGCCCCCGTCCCTGGGCCGGCCTCTGGGGTCCTCACTGATGCTTGTCTTCCCTCCCCACCACCCAGACGAGACCCTCCGCTCTTTGGCCAGCCCTTCCTCCCTGCAGGGCCCAGAGCTCCACGGCTGGCGCCCCCCGGTGGACTGTGTCCAGGCCAATGAGCTGTGTGCGGCCGAATCCAACTGCAGCTCCCGCTACCGCACGCTGCAGCAGTGCCTGGCAGGCCGCGATCGCAGCACCATGCTAGCCAACAAGGAGTGCCAGGCGGCCCTGGATGTCCTGCAGGAGAGCCCGCTTTATGACTGCCGCTGCAAGCGGGGCATGAAGAAGGAGCTGCAGTGTTTGCAGATCTACTGGAGCATCCACCTGGGGCTGACCGAGGGTAAGCCCGGGAGGTGGCGGTGGTGGGCCCAGGGTTCAGGAGGGAGGACTTGGTAATGGGGTGACTGGCCAGCTTTCTGTGTCTATCCACCAGGGGAATCTAGAGCCCAGAGGACGTAGCCACCCCACCTGGGAGGGTGGTGTGGGAGAAGGCCAGGAGAGCTAAGGCTGGAGGAAGGGGAGATGAGCAGGGTGGGGAAAGAGCAGGACCACGGGATTTATGCAAGGACGGTGTGAGGTGGTCCCAGAGAAGGCGAGAGTCACCAGGTGGGTGGAGAAGTAGGAGGGAGGAGAGAGAAGGGCAGGCCATGTGCACGCAGAGCACTGATGCCCAGAGCAGCCAGCCCCTGGCTCTCCCCTGCCCTGTCCTGCCAGGCAGCTGAGCCCAGAGCTGGCTGCCTCATCTATCTTTTCTGCTCCTGCCTCCTTGCTCCAGGAGGCCCGCCCTTCATGTGGCTCTGGACCCTATGGCTGGCCAGGAGCCTTCTGTAGCTGGTGTGTGGGTAGCAGGTCGCACATCCCTTGGCAAGCCTGCCTCCAAGTGCAAGGTAGAACCTGTGAACCCCTCCCCAACACCCTCCATTTCCTCTCTCTCCAAACTGGGTATTCTTTAGGAGACATTCATTTATTAATTTAACAGCTGTTTATTTGGAGTGCACTCAGTGTCTGCTAGGCATTGCAGGAACAGTCGAGAACAAGTGGTGCAGCCTTAGTCTGCAGGGAGCTTGTAGTGTGGGGTGGGGTGCAGGTTAAGGAAGGGGGCGTGTGTCATCTGAGGGCATGGGGGCTGTGATGGGAAAGCACAGGGCGCTGTGGTGGCACCTTGGAAGGGCATCTAGAAACCTCTTGTTACCAAATCTAAAGAGTCTTCCTGGAAGAGGCGGCCTCCAAGCCGAGATGGAAGAGTGAGTCAGAATTGTGTAGGGGATGTGGGAAGAGTGTGGGCAGTGGAGGGAACAGCATGGGTGAGGCCCAGATGTGAGAGAGGGACCTGCCTGCGGAACTGAAAGTAACCCGATGTGGCAGAGGGTGGAGTTGGAAGCAGGGAGAATTAGGGGACAGAGCAGCGGGGTGGGTGTGACATCTGGTGGGTTGTAGGGAGCCCTGAAAGGCTTTAAGGGAGATGGTCAGACCTATGCTTCCAAAAAATGTTAACGTGGTTTCTGTGCAGAGACTAGAGTGGAGGGACTGTTGAGAAGCCACTGCAGAGATACAGGCTAGGGATAATGGTGGTGGAACCAGGACAGTGTCAGGAAAGGAGGAGACGCTCTAAGAGCTGTTCAGAAGGTAGAAGCAACAGGTCTTGGTGACTAGTGAAGTAAGAGTGTGAGGAGAGAGAGGAGTCATGGAGGGCACCCTGTTTCCTGTCTTGGGCCACTGAATGGATGCTCGGGCCATTCAGAAAAACAGGGAAGGCTTTGAGGGGGAGGGTGGGTGATGGTGAGTTCATTTGGGGGCATGTGCCTCTTGTTGGCCATACCCTGCAGACCTGCAGGTATGGAGCTCAGGTGAAGAAGCGGGCTGGAGAGAGAGATTCAGGAGTGGACGTCAGCCTGTAGGTGATCACCGGAGCCAAGGGAGTAGATGCCGTCACATGGAGAGGAGGGCAGTGATGGGGCCCCTGGGACCATGGACATTTAGGGATGGGAGGGGGAAGGGGAGCCTGTAAGGGCGACTGAGAAGGCCCTGGGGGAGAGGTGGGAGGACCAGCAGAAGAGCAAGGGAGGGGCTGATTCTCAGAAGGCAGGGCTGTCAACAGTACCAAGTGCTGTGGGTCAAGCAGAAGGACTGACATGTGGCTGCTGGGGGCAGGAGCCTGGTTAGGGGGTGCATGGTAGCTGGGGGATGGGATGGTGAGTGTGGACACCTCTCTCCAGAATTTTGGTGTAACAATGGGAGAGGATTGGGTAGTTTATATTCTAAGGTAGGACAGTAGTGATGGAGATGTTGAGGTGAGGAGAGAGGGGTTCTCTGTGGAATGGTGCCCTTGGGACAGGCGAGGGGTGGGCCCAGGGCATGTGGTGGGGATGGTGGATTATCCTCAGAGCGGAGGAGGAACACTCCCTCCAGCGTGCTGGAAGGGAAGGAGGAAAGAGACCCACTGCGAGTGTGGAGTCTGGGTAGAGAGGGACTCCTGACCTGTGGCTGAGATGGCTCAAGTGCACTCTGAATATAGGAATGAGCAGTGCGTGTCATTATTAGTGTGACCACCACTCATGACAAAGTAGTTCTTTGTGACTTGGGCAGCCTCATCTCCTAGCAGCGTCGATTCCTAGAGCTAGCAAAGAGGGCCGTACTGTCAGCAAGCACATGCATTTTGTTCTGCAAGAGACAGGGAGCTGTCTTCTCCCAGAGCCTGACTCTGTAGTGTACAAAAGACGAAGGTTCCTGATTCCTGAGCTGGGGAGTTGTGTTTCCCGTTTTGTTTCTGGCAGCCTTCAGTTTCAAAGCAACAGGTGGGGGTGGGCCTGCTGCAGGCTACAGAGCGGACCAGGAAGAGGGAGGACAGAAGTGCCAGCAAGCAGAGCAGGCTGGGCCTTTTGGCGCAAACAGCCTTCGGTGTCCCAGCGGCTGGCTCTGGCATCACTGCATCAGAGCACGCAGGACAAAGGAGGCGTTTCTCATTCGCAACAGCAATGCTGTGTGCATTTAGCTGCCCGCTGCTGTATGCACTATGGACGTCTATCTCTGGTTCAGGGTCTTGAGATGGTTTATTTGTTCATTTCTTCAACAAACGTCTGTTAAGCACCTACTGTGTGCCTCAGAGGGTGACAGCCAGCATGCAGGCCAGGAGACTTTTCTCCAGGCCTGATCTGGAAGAGTCCACCCCCGCTTGTCTCCTCCTGCAGAAGCCTGTCTCTTCTCCGCAGGGAATTACACTTTCTGCTGAGTCTTGGGGGCTGGAGGTAGTTTCTGACCAGGAGAAGCCAGGAGGCCTTTGAACAGCCAGTAACGTTCCCATGAATGACAGGGTCTACCTGAGAGTTGAGCTCTCATGGCTGGGGTTGAGCAGTTTCCCTGGGGGAAGCTCTAAGTCCTTCCTCCCTGTTCCTTAATTACAGTTAATACATGGGCTTGGGCCGGGGATGAAGCGGGGCGAGAATCACTGAGAGGAGGGATGTGCGTGGGTTTGGACTTTCCTACTGCTGCCTGGCTTCTCTTTGGCCACTGCTGGTGGGTGTGATTCACCGTGGGGCTCCCCGGGACACACAACGACCTGGTGGCAGAACCCAGGCTGGAACCCAAGGCCCCCAACTCTTTATCCAGGCTCCTTACTACTGCCTTGGCAGAGATCCTGTGGCCTGGGGCTGTTTCTGTCCTCTGTCACTACCACCACCCGTGTTTGTACAGTGGGACTGTCACTGTTGGCTGCATGGGGGCCTTAAGACCAGGTCTCTTGCCTTCTCCAAAGGTGACACTGAAATTTAGAGTCTTCTCATTCCTCAAATGTGAAGAGCAAAGGCCTCTCCCCCATGTCCATTCCCAGAATCTGACATCCTGGATCTGGCTTCTGCAGTCCAGGCCTTGGGATTTCCCACTGGTAGATTCTGTTGCAGGGACAGGTGACATGCATTGACTTAGAGAGTATGGGCCCCTCTAAACCAGTCCTGGAAGAGGCTGTTTCCCCCTAGAGATGCCTTTAGTCGATCATCCTGGCTGATCCATACCCAGGAGCACAGCCACACCAGAGGTAGAAGGGCAGGACAGGCCCCGCTCTGGGGGCTCAGTCTGGCTAGCAAGAGAAGACTGATCCTGGGAAGAGTGAAACGATGACAATACTTATTTAAGAATGATTTGGTTTCAATCGCGTTTTGTATGTCGGGGGACAGTTTTCGTAGTGTTGAAGCACTGGGGCTCTGGAGAAAATTGCCTGGGTTTAAACCCTGGCTCTGCCGCTCACCAGGTGTGTGACCTTGGCCAAGTCACTCACTCAGTGTCTCTATGTCCTTGGTTTCTTCTCAGCAAGCTAAGGAGAATAATGGTGCCTACCCCACAGAGTAGTTACGAGAATGAATATGAATTAATGTATCTAAGGCACTTTCAGTAGTGCCGGCACACAGAAAGCACAGTATGACCTATTTTTATCATAAAAGTGATTCCTGAGCTCTTATCTTGTTTGGCCCCAATAACTAGCAACGGCTGGTAACCTCGCCACAAGTTGTTTCTCCAGGGAGTATAAATCGAGTGCCAGTGGGTGGAGTGGGGGACACTCAGCTCATACAGGCTGGCGACGGGCCCTGAAGGTTCCAAGGGAGAAGGTGGGATTAGACCCAGGCCATAAAGAGGGAGCAGCGTTTGTTTAGGTCAGTCGGCAAATGCCAGTTGGGCTGCCACTGTGTGGGCTGGGTGTCGCAGGCATAAGGGGTGAGGTGAAGGCTGGAGGCCATTTTTTTAGGAGGGGATGTGCCTCCTAGTCTTTGGGGAGTCTGTACCCTTTCCTGGGGGTGTGCTGGGCATAGCAAACTCCCTGCTCTGTCAACCAACTGGGGGGTTAGTTGAGTCTTAAGTCCTAGCCTCTGGGTAACCCCATGGACTGTGTATTAGTCTGTTTCTGTTGCTTATAACAAAATACATGGACCTGGATAATTTGCAAGAAAGCAAAATTTATTGCTTACAGTTTCAGAGGCTGGGAAGTCCAAAGTCCAGGGAACACATTTGGTGAGGGTCTTGGTGATGGTGACCGTGATCCAGGGGTCTCAATAGCAGAAAATGGTGGAGCAGAGAGAGACTCTCACATGCTCTCCTTTGAAAGCCCTCAGAACCACACCCCTAACCATCATTAATCCATTCACTACGGCATGGTCCTACAATCTAATCATCTCTTCAAGGCCCCACCTTTCAGTTACCATAATAGGATTTCTCACCCTTTTAACACTGTCATGGTGGGGACCAAGCCATCAACACATCAAACTTTTGGGAGGGACACAATTCAATCCACAAGCATCCCCTTACAGGACGGTTGCAAGCTGCTCTCCTGGATGAGTGGTGCCTTCCTGTAAGTGCTCCTGGGGATGCTGCCCACCGCTGCTGGCCCTGAGGCAGCCTGACCTGGCTCTGGGCCCCAGTGCATGGGAAATCAGTGTGCAAGGCTGGGGGTCATCCCCGGCACCCCTGCCCCTCACACATGCACAGTCTGAGTGACTGTCCTCACCATTAACATCTTGGGAGGATATTTCCCTTCCTGTAGAGGCACTGGCAGGGGCCAAGATTCCCGATGAGGTGGTCGGGGTCTCCAGGTCAGCCCTGTGCCCATTATCTCTTGCTGTTCACGTTTCCAGGCAACCAGAGCCTCCAGGAGAGGTCTGAGCAGCTGGCAGGTGGTGGGGAGGACTGGTAGGGCCTGCAGGAGGGGGGTCAGGCAGGCAGGAGCTGGGGACCAGGCCTCCCACTCTCTGGTTCATTAGCCCCTCCAGCCAGAGTCTTCTGGTGACATGACAGGAAGCAATGAGGAAATTCTGTCCTCCTTAGTGATCTGGTCAGAACCAGGGTGGTGTGATGGGAAAAGTAGTGGTCTGAGGGCCAGGACACCGGAGGTCAGCTCTGGCTCTTCCAGGAGTAGCTGTGTGATCTCAGGCAGGTTGCTTCACCTCTCTGGGCCACCTCAGAGCCCTCTCTTGTGAAATGAGGACGTTGTACTGAACACTCATGAGGGGCCCTTTGGCTGATCCTGTGCTTTGTACCTGGCCTTTCATGGGCTCTCACTGTTTCTCCTCCCCTGAGTCTTTTTTCCAGAGTATTCGGGAGTCCTTTGAATAGGGTTGTTCATGCAGGGGAGGTCATGAGAGAAAGTATTAGGTGGTTCCGATCTGCTCTGGGGAGCTCATCCTCTGGCTGGAGAGAAATAGCTTGCCCACATGAAACGTTAAACTTTTCACTCCTAACTTGCCCTAGGGTAGCACTTTTCACTCCGGGCAGGGCTGCCCATCTCCACCTCCTGATAGCACCAGCCCCAGTGGCAGAACGTTCCTCGGGTAGATTTGCTAAGTGCCAGGGAGAGTTCTGGACAGGGGAGCCTGTGTCTGACGCCAATTCTCTCTTCCAGGGGAGGAGTTTTACGAAGCCTCACCCTACGAGCCGGTGACCTCCCACCTCTCAGACATCTTCAGGTTTGCTTCAATCTTCTCAGGTGAGTGGGTTCGTGCTGGGACTTGGCCAGTTGCCCCTTGTCCCTGTGGCTTGGTGGACAGGGCTCTGGGCTTGGACTCAGGCATCCTGGGCTTCTGTTGGTTCTGCCCTGCATTGGCTTAATGTTTCCAAGCCTCAGTTCCTTGTGGGTGAAGGAGACCATAGCAACCCTCTCCCTCGGTGGTTTATGGAATAAAGCATTTGTGGAAATGACTGTGCACGATGGTGTCATGGAGCAGGTCTTGAATCTGAACCTGATGTCCCTCTTGATGTTGTTCCCTCTTTCCTGCCCCTGGCTCTTCTACTCGAGGCTTTTCTACTTGGCCAGCTTGCTTAACCTCTCTGTGCCTCAGTTTCCTCAGCTGTGAACAGGGGGAGTAACAGTCCTGACCTCATGGGATTGGTGTGAGCTCTGAAGGAGCCCATGGGTGGTAGAGCCCTCAGCGTGCTGCGGGCACCTGTGAGTGTGCAGCTGGCCGTGGCTGTCGGTGGTAGTGCTACCACACTCCCCCGAGGGCTCTGCTCCTGAGTGCCCTGAAGGCAGCTTCCCAGGGATGAGTGTCTGGTCCCCAGGCCTCTCCCCAGCCCGGCCTGCCCTGGGGACTGAGGAGGACCATGTTGAGCTCCAGCTTTACTTGCCAGGGCCCATGTGCAGAAGCCAGATGAGCTTTGTGGTTCTTTCTTCTTGGCCTGTTCCTCTGGCTGGGGGACCCTGGGCCCAGGGCAGCCTGCTCCTGCTTGGCAGTGGGGAGAGGCTTCCCGGTCTTGGGATTGCTCCGTGAGGGGTGGGACTGCTCTTCCAGGAGTCAACACTGGTACTCAGGGGTGGCCAGAGTGGGTCCTGTTCTCAGGGGTCTCTGAGGACAGGGATCTGGCTTACAGGCTCCAGGCTGAGACAGGCAGTTTTGTGGCAGTGTCTGAAGTCTTTTGAAACCAGGGTTTCTCAACAGCAGCTCTATTGACGTTCTGACCTGGCTCATTCGTTCTTGTGGGAAGAATCGTCCTGTGTGTTATAGGACGTTTAGCACTGTGCCTAGTCTCTACCCACTGAATGTCAGTAGCACACCCCCAAGTCATGACAACCAAAAATGTCTCCAGGCATTGCTTTTCGCCTGGGGGTCACAGTCCCTGACAGTTGACATTAGCTGCTCTAAAGTGTGAACCGAGAGACTTTCCAGGGAGACCCCGAGCCCTTTCCAATGAAGAATTCTCAGGACAATGTTTCTCAACTGTTTTTTTTCTCAGTTATTGCTCCCCAAGGAGAAAAATTAATTCTCCCTGACTAGAGCTATTAAATACCAAGGAATCAATTTTCATCACAAAGGGTCAAGTTTTGGGGGGCTGCAAACCATTGTGATATCTACGTTGCCCACCCAAGAACCAACATTTGCTCCCGTTGGTGACCCTCCCTACCATGGAGAATGCAGGTCCCAGAGGGTGGGGAGGGGATGACACTCACATCCCTGGCGGGAGAAAGCCCGGATGCTGTGAGAAAGGAGGCATGGGCTGGGGTGGCTGTTGGGTGAGGGTGGATGGAACGGAAACCTCGAAGACGATCACTTGGGTTAAGCATCCTGCCCGGCTCTCTGCAGCTCATCCCTGTGGGGGCACGGCAGAGGCACTGGGCACAGAGCAGGCCCCACGCTGGTTCTGCCTGTGGGCACTGGGGTAGCTCTGTGAGATCCATCGACGGGGCTGGACTAATGGTGGGCTGACCGAGGTCCTTCCTAACATAGACTTTGATTCCCACATTCTAACACAGACGTTGATGCTCACGTTTCTTGATTAAGTTTGAATAGAAATTCGCCATGGACCGTTTCTTTTGAGACACTGCCCTGGGGCTCAGATGGAGGGGTAGGGCACTGTTCACTTGTGGATTCTATGGTGGGGATGCCCTGGTGGCCCCCAAAGCACCCATGTCCCCCCCCACCAGTAGCTCAGGTACCAGCTAAGTACGACTGTGTCGACAGGTGCTGCAGGTTTACTCCAGTAAATAGATAACATTGGCTTGCTCCTGAATGCCGAGGCTCGGCGGGCCTTTCCTTAGGCCGGGCCCTTGCTTGATCCTGGACTCACAGTTAAGTATCTTCCTAGCAGAAAATCTTTACTTAATGGACTTGACACTCTGTGGGACAAGGATGTTGACAAGACAAATGAGGAAATTACTGGGTCTGCAGCTCAAGGAATCGGCTCCCTGTTCCCTGCTGCCTGGGGATAACTGGGCCCCACACAGCCTCTGTGCTCCAGGGCCCTCGTCCCAAAGTGAGGGCCAGGCTTTGGGGACTGTGATGGTCCCTCCTCATCACCCCTGTTGACTCTGCTCCACCAAGAGCAGCCCTAGAGCTGGGTGAGTGGGCGCCTCTGTCTGGGGAAACTTGGACACATAGCTGGAGGGGAGGCCCTGGCCCTGCCAGCAAGAAACCAAGCGGCCTTAGTGGGGAGCAGGAGAAGGCGGAATCGGGAGTGGGAGGCTGGATTCCACTGCAGCCTGTGGGGCCTCAGGCAGGTCCCTTCCACCCTCCAGACCACGTGTTTCTTTTCTGGAGAATGAAGTCATGAGATTAGAGCAGTGTTCCTCAACCTTGGTTCTATCAAGGCACATGGAAAATGGTGATATGGTAGGGCGAGCAGACTAGCTTGGAGCTCAGGCCAGCACAGGCCCCCTGCCTGGCTGCCCTTCGGCTGGGGGGTCCATATCTGGGACACATATTGCCCACCTGTGTGGGCACGCTGGGTGGGAAGTCTTGGCCTGGGTGACCCAAGATCCTGCCCTAGTGCTTTTGGATTCCAAGGCTGCCACCCTGTAGGACTGTATGAAATCAGGTGGGAGGCCCCTCCCTGCTTCCACACACCCGTATTTGGCTATATGTGGCCCCCGGCACCGTCTCTGTGTAAAGAGGCTGTGGCAGGGGCATGGAGTCTTGGTGGCCTCCTCTGAGCTGCCTTGGCCCGTCTGGGGCACCAGGGGATGATGGTGCTGTGTCTTTGGGGCCTGGTTGCTGCTATCTCTTTACTGTCTCCCATCTGAGAATTTGGTGCCTGGTTATAGGGGCCTCCTGGAACATCTGTTGTTGTTCATCTCTCGCCCCCTCTCTCTGCTGGGGTCCTCGGGAAGTCCTACTGGGATTCTGCTGACAGTGAAAGCTGCCGGGATCCCCATAACACCCTCTGATGGCCAGAAGCCCTGGGGCAGGGCATGCCCTCGGGCTCTCCCCGCCTCTCTGCCTAGTTCCACCTGACAGGCCCGGGTTCAGTGATGGGTCAGCTACTCCTGAGTCCAAGGCCAGGCAGGGAGCAGTCTGGCTGTGTCCTGACCCACAGTGACAGTGATGGAAGCTTCCAGATGTCCTGCTCTCGCCTTATACATGGGAAGAGAGTTTTCATGGAGACGTAAGGTTTGTCCCATTTCTAGCAACTCCAACTGCCCCCTTGAAAACAAGACACAAGTGTTTAGGGGCACCTGGTGCACAGCAAGAGCATGGGCCTTGAGCCCGCAGTTCTGGGTTTGAATCCTGACTCGCCACTTAGAGGGGTGTCTTGGTCCTCACTGTGGCTTTTTTGACCAATGGTGCCCATATCCATAAGATGCACCTGTGATGCTACTAATAGGGTTGATAAAGAGCCATCTTTTCTGCCAAGGGTGTTTGGTGGAGGCCGGAGGTCATCTAAGGGGATGCAGGGGTGCAGGAGCTGAAGTCAAGCATCCATCTCGTCCCCAGGCTTCTGTGACTCTGTGAATACTGAGCCCTAGCTGGTCCTGTCTGGGCAGGCAGGAGAAGATGGAAAAGGTGAGGAAGGAAGATCTCTCAGGCAGAGAGGCAGCCGAGGGAAGGAGGTTCTGGAGGGTGGTATGGAGCGTGCAGGGGCAGGTCTGATAGGAGCGAGGGTGAGAGGGACTGGGTGGGCCAGGCAGCGGTGTCCCTCACCACCACTGGGGCCGTGCCTCAGGCCAGGGAGAAGTGGCGGGCAGGTGGCCTTGGCTGGCGCTGCCTGTGCATTCTGGGGAGGGGCAGGGGGTTTCTCGGGCCTCTGCTTTTCATGCAAGTGCTACCAGAGGCACGGACGGGCATGGAGAGTATTTATGGAAACATTGTTTTCCTTTCTGTAACCAGAAGGGGATTTAGGAGTCAAGTCGGCCCACCCCTTCACCTCACAGAAAAGGAAACTGAGGCCCAGAGAGAAGGGGCAGACATAGACCAGGTCCAAGTCCTGGTTCCACCCCTGCCCAGTGTGTACCTTAGGCAGGTTCCTCCCCACTCAGCCCCTGTTTCCTCTTGCCCAACATGGGGCCGGTGGAACCCCTGCCTTCTGGGATTTTTGTAAGGTTTGAATGAGATAATGTGGGTAAGTGCTTGACCCAGTGCCTGGTGTGTTGCGCTAAACTATGTTAGCTATTTAAACATTACTGTGGAGTGATTTCTCCAAGCTCATATGGCAGGTTGTGGCAGGGCCGGCCTAGAACCTGGTATTCTGGAAACAGAAATGGTCGCATGCCTTTTGGTGACATGGGGGCTGGAGTGGAGGAGACCAGGTGCTTTTCAGTGGGCAGAGGGGCCCTGAGGCTCAGTGGGAGTCTTGGGCCATGACTACCTTCTTGTGCTGGGCTGTGACTGGGCAGGGGCGGATGGAGGCTGCTTGGTGGCCTTTTGTGGATTGCAGGCAGGAGAGAAGGTCAGTGTCCACTCTGGTTGGCCAGCAGGCCTCTGGGGTGGGCCTTCCTGCTTGAATGGAGCCAGGTGAGCGTCAGGGATGTTCTTGCTGGAGGCTCCAGTAGTCTCCTTTTTGGGGTCAGGAAGGAGAGAACAAACATGCAAACAAGAAGCCTTGCGTATGTCACTGGGGGGTGAATAACACCTTCCCCTGGTGCTGTAGCACTTTGATCTTGTCATGGCACTCACTCCCACGTGTTGGGGGCATGTGTGCCGTCATGGGCTTGGGTCTGTGTCCAGTGCATCCATCCTCTCTGCGTCCGTCCCTGGTTGCCTAGCACTCTGTCCTAATACACAGCCACAGAGGATCCTGGAATGGTGGGCAGAAGGTGGACTTTGAGGCTGGCGAGGCCTAGTTTGGAATCCTGGCCTTGCCTTACCAGCTGCATGACCTCAGGGTCACCTGACCTCCCAAACCTCATCTTTCTCGTCTGTGAAATGGAGTGGTCAGCTGCCTTGCAAGGACCAGTGACGATTCGCGGCCAGCTCCTCACAGGGTGCCGGCACACAGGAGCGAGCTCCCCAGACGGAAGCAATTGGTGTCACTGTCTGCGGACTGGAGTGAGCCGGTAGCCTAGAGGGAGGCCTTAGACCTACACAGGAAAAGGTGACTAGGAGTCCAGGCACTTGTGAGGTGCCACATACATGCTACCTCTCAGAGCAGCTGGAGGGGTGGGTCCTGGCGGGGCTGGGGGTGCAGGAGGCAGTATGGAGGTGGCCGGGCTGGGGCAGGACCTCGGAGTGGCACTGTTTAGTTCAGTAAACACTGAGTCTCAATGCATTCCAGACAGGTGTGAGCCACTACAGTAAATGAACCTGTGTCCTTGCTGCCTGGTGGGGAGGGCAGATCCACTTAGACACCCAGTAGGTGGTTTATTGTCAGTGGCCCTGTAGACCAAGTGCTGTGCCAAGAGTGCAGGAGAGGCAGCACTGGGCAGTGCCTGGGGAAATCAGGGAAGTCATGCAAGAGGAGAAAGTGGGATCTGGGAATGAGGCCCTTCCTGGCAACGTCATGGCTGGGAGGCCTGGCCGAACTTAGGGTGGTGAAGCCTTCTGATCCTAGTGGGCTCGGGACAGTGAACAGTGGCAGACAGGAGAATGGCCTCTCTGAGATCTCCTCCCTTGGGGCTCAGGATTACTCCATGACAGAGCTCGGGATGACTGCTCAGTTAGCGGGGTTCAGTCCCTAGGGAGGGGCTGGGCTGCCCTTGGGTGGGATGAAGGGAATTATTTCTGGGCTCAAGAGTCAGTCCCCCATGAAGTTTCCATCAGTGGCCCTGGTGGGGCTGGGGGAGGCTTGGGCTGGGTTTAGCTCTGCTGGATGCTGGGGGGAGCCCCTTGCCTTCCCTGGGCCTGGCGCCACTGAGGCAGGCCCCACACCTTGGACTGCTGAGCAGAAGGATGGAGAGTGAGGCTTTAATGCTTCAGGAGGTTGGGCTGGTGCCTCTCAGAGACCCCGTGCTGAGGCAGCCCCCGCCAGGAGGAGGTGGGGATGTTGGGGGTGGCATGAGGAAGAATGGAGGAGCGGGCGGCCTCCCTCCCTGCCCCCTTCATGGTGGCTCGGGAAATAAACTGCTTATCCTCAGATTGTCTCCCTGAGCCGAATGCAGAAGCATATTATTAAAATTTCAAAATTGCATTCTTCTTCTAACAGCTGTCAGAGACTCTGAGTGTCAATGAAAATTGGGCTTTGCTGCAGCCCTGTCACCTCTGACACCTCTCCTTTCAGGGAGGATTTGTCTGATGGCCAGTGAACGGTGTAGGGTGGGGAGAGTGTGGGGACAGGAAGAGGTGGGCTGTCTGGGGGGATGGGGTCAGGTGACTGAGTGGCTCTGGCCATGCAGGTGGGCACCTGGGACCGAGCAGGAGGAAGCCGGCTTCCCCAGCTGGGGTGCCGCAGCTGGAGAAACGCACATTTCCCCTCTCCTGTTTCCCTTTTCTGTCTCTCCCCACCAACGATTTGCTCACGCTGAGGGGTGAGCAGGGTGTTGGCGACTTCATCTCTGGTTCCCTTTGGGTCCAAGGAAGAGACTGCTATGAAAGAAGGACCAGGAGAGAACAACATGGAACCCCAAAGAAGGGCTTTTAGTGTGGAATTTCAGGCGCTGTGGCTGGGGTGAGGTTTTTCTGGGAGAGGGTGTTTTCTGGTCCCCTTCGAATCTGACTTCCAGGGACCAACTGCTGTGTGTGAGACAGGCCCTGCCAGCAGCTGGGATGGGGGGCAGCTCATGATGGGCTCCTCCTGCTCCTGACAAGCTCCCAGATAGTGCATGCAGGTTCTGTCCTTCACGCATGCCTGGCATGGTCATGTGTCAGACTCACTCTAGTTTATCCTGATATAGGACAGGATAGGTACCTGCGCTGAAACCTCTCCCAACCACATCTGTCTGCATGCTCCTGGAGCTCCATGGTGTGCGGAGAAAGGAGTGCAACGAGGAGGGGGCTGGTGTGCAAGGAGAGTGTGTGTGTGTGTGTGTATGTGTGTGATGTGGGAGTGTGGTCCGGTGTGTGTGCATGCACATGTGTGGTGTGTGTGTGGGGGGTGGTATATGCGTGTGTGTTAGTGTGCGTATGGGGTGTTGTGTGTGTTAAGAGTGTATGTGATAGTGTGTGTTAGCATGTGTATGGGGTGGTGTGTGTGTGTTAGTGTGTGTATGGGATGGTGTATATGTTAGATTGTGTGTGTGACAGTGTGTGTAGGGGAGTGGCTTGGGTTTTGGCAGCAGCTCTGTGGCTCTGTCTGTGGACAGGGAAGTGGAGGGGAAGGCAGGCAGGAGGGACAGGGAGGCGGAGCCTGGGTGGGAGCGTGGAGCTGGGAGACTGGCCCTCCCCAGCTCAGAACAGTCTTAGCCGTCACTACTCAGGGAACAGCCGCTGCTGCCTTCAGGCCTTTCCTTATCTCTTTGGAAAGCTCTGCGAATAGTGGGACAGGGAGGAATGCGGAGGGGCACTGGGAGGTGGGAAGGCCGTCATGGCCGACCAGCAGAAAGAATGGTAGCCTTACCTCTGCATGCGGGGGCATCCTGCCCCACTGCGCCCTGATGCTTAGGGACTCTCTGCAGAAGAAACATGCGTGTTCATTCATCCCAGATACTCACAAGTGTCCTTTGCATGCCATGCCCGGCTCTAGGTGCCAGGGAAGCATCAATGAACAAAGCGAGCCAAGAAACAAATTTGCAAGAAAAATGTAAGACGGCAATGAATGCTGAGCAGAGAAATGAAATAGGATGAGGGACAGAGGTGACTGGGAGTGTCAACATGTGACTCACAGGATGGACCCAGTTGTGGGAGGGTCAGGAGTTGGCAGAAGCTCCAGGTACGAACCTGCGTGTGGAGGGTGGGTGGGCAGGAAGGCCCTGTGGATGCAGAGGCAGGCGGATGAGGCTGCAGGCCAGATTACGGGGTTTGGACTGTATCTTGAGAGTGATGAGAAACCAGACAGTTGTGCAGTGCAGTATGATTCATGCACTTGGAAAGATGGCTCTTGTACTCCGGAAGAACGGCTCATGGAGACGGGGGCCTGTCCTGCTTCCCAGACAGGAGTGGCAGCAGGGAGCCCCCTGGAGAGGCCGCTGCTGTGGCCCAGGCGAGGGATGGTCGTGGGAGAGGTGGAGAGCAAGCCTGGGTTTGGGGTAGATTTTGGAGGTGGGTTGAGAGGATGCAGAGCTGGAACTATGGATAACTCTGATACTTTGGGTGCGAACAACGATGAAACTCCATCGACCAGGTTAGAGGGGAGAGGTGGGAAGGAACGGGTTGTGGGCGGGTGTGCAGAAAGGAGGAGTTCTGTTTCAGCGGCAGCGTTAGGAGTGAGATGCTGATTAGACCTCTTGGAAATACCAAGTAGGTAGTTAGATGTAAACCTGGAGTTCTGGGGAGAGGTCAGGGTTGACTCATAGATTGAGGGCTATTAGCATATAGATGGCACTTAAAGCCATGGCACCTTGAGGTCACAGCAGGAGAGTGTATGGTCAGGGAGAGGGGAGGCTGTGCTCTCCACGCAGAGGAGGAAGAGCCAGCAAAGGAGGCTGGGGAGGGAGGGGTGGCCAGCACAGTTTCCAGAAAGGGGTGATGAGCAGCTGTGCCCGGTGCCCCCAAGAGGTCGTGTGGGAGAAGTTGGGTACCATGGAGTTCATGGTGGTCTCTCTAGAAAATCCTGCGTGGAGAGTGGGGTTGGCAGCTTGATTTGGGGAGGATGAGGGAGAGAATGGGAAACGAAAAGGGAAAAACAACCAGAGACCACCTTTTCAGGCTTTGCCAGGAAGGGGAACAGCAATACAGGGGCTGAGGGGTCATGGCGGGTTTTGATTTGGGGTTTGTGTGTTTTGTGATAGGCAATAATGGCGGCACATTTGTATGCTGTTGGGAAAGATCCACGAGAGAGGGAGAGACTGAAGGCTTAAGAGGGGAGGCCCAAGTGGGCACCTGCCCATATGGCATGCACCAGCACACATGGTACGGCAACCTTTGATGGGGGTGGGTCCTTTCTCCCTAGTGATAGGGAGAAGGTGGGCAGTGCACAGGTGAGATGGTTGATTGTTGCTGGGGTGGGAAGGTGAGGGATTTATGTCCAAATCTGCTATTTTTTCATAAAGTATGAGGCAAGTGCTATGGTCTGAATGATTGTGTCTTTCCCCTCCCCACCCCCATTTGTATGCTGAAATCCTAGCCAGTAAGGTGGTGGTGTTAGGAGGTGGGGCCTTTGCCAGGTGATTAGATCATGAGGGTGGAGCACTCAGGAATGGGATCAGTGCCCTCATAAAAGAGCCCCAGAGAGCTCCCACGTTCCTCCCAACAAGTGAGGACACAGGGAAAAGACACTGTCCATGACCCAGAAGGTGAGCCCCCCCCCAGACACCACATCTGCCAGCAACTTCATCTTGGACTTCCCAGCCTCCAGAACTGTGAACAATACATTTGTTATTTATAGGCCACCCAGCCTAAGGGATTTTGTTATAGCAGTGCGGACAGACCGAGACACAAGGTAATCAGCTTAGAACAAGGGTGGAAGAGAGAGTGTAGAAAGACTGAGGCAAGAGAAGGTTTGAAATGCCATTTTAAGGCATTTGGGGTCAGGAGTTTAAAGTGAGACCAGTCAGGCTGGTTGTGCATGCATGTGTGTGAGTGTGTGTTCCTAGAGATATTCAGCTGCTCAGGAGCCAGCATGGAGTAGGAGTGGCTGGTTTCACCGGGGTTGCTGGTTAGTGAGGATGACAGAGGAAGGCAGGGGTGGAGGTGTTCAGGCGTGTGCGTGGGGCCAGGAAGTCTAGGCTGGGTGTGGAGGAAGTGAGCACAGCATGGTGGGATGGTTGAGGGACGGCAGGTGGCTGGGTCAGTAGGTCAGGGTTCGGGGGAAGTTTAGGGATTGCTGCAGTAGGAATTTCAGAGAGGTTGCTGGAAGGTGGGGAGATAGTGGTCTGAGGTTGGGATGTCAGCATTCCAGGGATGATGTGGGTGTCAGTGAAGTCGAGGCCAAGGGTATGACTGTCGATTTGGAGCTAAGGGTAGGAAGAAGTCCCTGCAGGCAGGAGGACAGGTGGGCAGGGAGGTCGATTGTTGTACAGACTGTCCCTGTTGAGTGGCAACCACCAGGAATGGTGCCTGGGAAGGGATGGGGGGAGCTGGGTGTGAGCCAGGTGGGGGGTCATTCCCAAGAGAGGGGGCTGGTGGGATTGGTAGGTGACAGCCCGGGGGAGAAGCTGGGGTGGTGACCTTCACAGGGGGATGGAGGGCCCAGAAATGACCAGGAGGAGACAGAGGCCCTTTTCCACCTCTGGGCCTGGAGCTCAGTCGCCCACAAGCTGCCCACTGGTCACTTCTTTCACAATTAGTATGCTGAATCACTAAGTCGCTGATTTTACCAAACACATTGATTTACTCAGACTTTTTTTTGTAAATTGTCGTTAAAGCTGTTAGAAATTCACATTGAATGGTGTTCATGGCTGTTGAAGATTTTTGCAAATGGTCTTCAGAGCTGCATTTTATGATATATTTAATTTTTTGGAGTCTAAGGGTCATGTCTTGAGGTGGACTTCTCATAGTGAGAAAAGTGTATTTCATAGTCAGTAAACAAAACGATAGCTTGTGATTGGCATCTCGAATCCTACATCCATTCATCATAGATAAAAAATGCTGAGGGAGGATTTAGGTCAATTACATCAATATGAAATGCCGCACTTTTGGTTGTTAGTAATTATAAATACAAAATTAGAGTGGATATGCCATTGTGGGAATTGGTGTGAGAATGGTAAAAACCCTAAATGTAATAAAACCCCCAAACGCCAAAACTATATTTAATATAGAGCACTCAAAAGTGGCCAAAAAATTCCCTTCACAGTGAAAGAAGGAAAGTTAAATTTTTAACTGCTAGAATCACAAAATTAAGACTAATCTGCATTTTAAGGAATGAAGAAAGAATTTTAAACATGGTTAAAATTTGACAAAATATAAAATGATATTCAAAAGCATCCAAATTGATTTTTTTTTCCTGAATTTCTTTTCAGTGAATTTGCTGTTCATCAAATTAATCTTTGGCAGGTTGTCCTGCTTCCAAAAATACAGCTTCCCCTGGAGAGTGCTGGGGTGGCTGCGTATGGTGGCAGGGCAAGGACCTCTGCAAGGTCACACGTGGCATCTCCTGACTGCCCCTCTGACTTCCGTTCCCTCTAACTTTTGCCTCATTCAGGAAGTTTTGGCCACTTTCCTCATCCTTTAGACAAGGTACATGCCCGGCCGCTGCCTGCCTCAGGACCTTTGCATGTGCTCTTCCTTTTGTTTGGAATTCTCTTACGTTGGATTTTTTGTGTGTTTTGCTCCATCTTTCCATCTCAACTCGATGTCACCTTTTACAAGAGGCCCTTCCTCATCTCCTAGTCATTCTCTTCTGAAATCCTTATTTTCTTCCTAACACTTACCAGTTCTTTAAATTACCTATTTACTTTTTTATGTGTTCATCACCAGGCTTCTTTTTACTAGAAGAAGACCCCTGGAGGGCAGGGGCTCTGTCTTCCCTGTTTACAGCTGGATTTCCAGGGCCCGGCATGTACTTGGTGTGTGAAAATATTTGTCGACTGACTGCTATTTGACCAACTGCTAACTGCAGGGCCGTGGGTGCCGTTCATGGAGAGGCAGGCATGGTTGGGAGCCCTTGTGTGTATGTGCGTGTCGCTGTGTGCACACATGCTGTTGTGTTTGCATGGGACCAGAGTAGATAGACTCCTCTTAGCCTGCTGTGGTTGACCTGTGGTTCTGGCTCATAGGAACAGGGTGGGACAGGGGAGCTCTCCCAGACCTCCAGCCCTGAGTCTTGCACTGGTGTGTCAGGTGTGTAGGCAGGAGAGTCACAGAATATAGGAGACCATGTATCTCAAATCCTATCATTTTTCAGGTGAAGAAATGAAACTCAGAGAGGGACATGGATTTATCTGGGGTCTTACCCAGCTGGGAGAGGCAGAGACAGAGTCAGGACCCAAGTTGTCTGACTTGCACTTTAGTGGCAAGCTGCACAGCTTGGCCCAGAGGTCCAGGTGCAGACACTGCAGCTCTAAATGGTATTAGGGGCAAATGACCAGCTGGCAGTTTCCTGGAAGGCAAGAAAGGAAGTTGAAACACCTGGGTCCGCATTGGCTTGGAAGCATTACAGAATGGTGAGCGTCTTACTGCTGCCCCTGTAGGGAAAGGCCTGTATGTGGTTGGAAAGTCTACCTTGATGAGCTTCTTGGTTGAGGTATGGTGAAACGCCCAGGTGGCACACCTAGGTGACAACAGAGGGCCACAAACCATCTTGTGTGAGGATGGGTTTGGTAAATCGTGTGCTGGGTTGGGGCTATGTGTGCTTGGGGAGGGGCCGCAGGAAGCTCAGCCACTCCTCTAGGTATTGGTTCTCAAACTTTGGAAGGTGGCCTCTGAGATGTGGGGAGCTTGTGAGATCCTGACGCCTGGGCAAGAGCCATAGAACTCCTTCCTCAGTGGGTCTGGCATGGGGCCTGTGAGTCACAAATGCACGAGAGCGTAAGCACCTCTGTCCAAGTCAGTCTCTTCCTCCTAGTGCATGCACGTCGCTGCTGGGACAGGAGATGGGGCATAGGAATAAATATTTTTATTTCGTTAGCTGTGCATCTTACTGTGTGTTAGAAAGTTAGAACGATTGTAAATATTATCATTTAGGACAAATCTAGGTAGGTACTGAAAAATTTACAAAGTGAGTCAATTAAAGAAATTAAAACATTTCATTTAAGAATTAAGGGATTTAAAGAAAAAATTATTAGTATAGGTGGTACTGTTAATGGCCCCAATTATATAGGCGGTTCTTGGGCCGTTGAAGCTTGGTACACCCAGCTCTATATAAATGCCAAACAAATATTTAAAGAAAATCTGTTGGAAGAGCGCTCACATGCCTGCCTGCTGGGGTTCCCCACTGTCTGGGGCCAGCCTGGTGGTGCAGGAGGGCGGTAGGCTCAGGGCCGCACCCTAGGAGAGAGGAGGAGAGACTGGGCGGGCTGTGCTGGGCTGGGGTGTGGTGGGGGGCAGTGCATTGCAGGTGTGCATTGGAACCTCTGGTGGAGGGAGGGAAGGGATAAAGAAGACATAGAGTGTCCCAGTGCAGGGGGTGGGAGGATGTTCACTGAGGTTTTTACAAGTGCCAAGCATTGTGAAATGCCTCCCCCTTTCTCCTGGGCAGCAGTTTACCATCAACCCCTTGGCCTTGTAGATGTGGGTTCCTCTTAGCAGCCTGGGAGACGCACGTGGGGTGGGAGCTGGAACATGTGTTGGGGGCAGGATCTCGTGGGTCAGCCTGGGCCTGGGGTGCGTTTCTAGCTCTTGAGTCCCTCCCAGGCCTTGTGTGGTTCCAGCTTTCTGTGCAGGGATGGGCTGGGGTAGGCAGAGGGGTCTAGGATTCCTGATCCTCATCGCTGCCCTTTGCACATTCTAGTTCAGAGCTGGTGGCCCGCAGCAG
Organism: Cynocephalus volans; assembly: GCF_027409185.1. Classification (NCBI taxonomy): domain Eukaryota; kingdom Metazoa; phylum Chordata; class Mammalia; order Dermoptera; family Cynocephalidae; genus Cynocephalus; species Cynocephalus volans. The sequence continues at coordinate 6,577,482 of NC_084464.1, read as the reverse complement.
CAGCCAGGCGAGGTTTGTGTTTGGAATTCCCCACCTCCTTCATGCTCCATGAAGGTGACTCTCCTTGGGGACTCCAGGGAGAGGAGCCTCAGGCTATGGAAAAGGCAGCGCGTGGCTTGGGAAAGGCACAGGATGCCATGTACATGTTACTGATGGCTTGCATGCTCCTGGCTGTGTGCCCTGTCCTGCCCTGACTGTCACTCAAGGTGAAAACCATAGTGGCATCCTGCTTGGAGAGGGGCCTGGCACTGTGTCAGTGCCCAGGCCAGCTCCATGGTAGAGTGGGGCCCCCAGCATCAGGCCACCCACTGCTGCACCCCCATGGAGGATTGTAGGGGACGTAGCCAGGCAGTTGCTGTTGCTCTTGCCATGTGTCTTGATTTTTTTTTCCCTGGGAAATCTACCAAGTTTTGGCCCAGGGGTTTACATTTCCCAGCCCCCCAGCAGAAGCTTTCACTATTCAAGCTCCAAGAGAAGCCACCAAGGCTGTAATTACAGGGGCATTAGCTCAGGAACATGCTGGGAAGAGCAGGACCAAGCACTTGGGATCCCAGAAGCGACCACAGGTCTAAATTAGCTGCTGTTCTGTTGGCAGTCGTCGCCATGCTCCTCTCTGGAGTCCCTCCTGGTCGTCCCTCCTCCACCTTGCCCGCTCCCCAGGCAGCATGTGACGGGGGCATGGACAGCTGGTGTGGGAGAACCCCTCCCACAGAGGCAGTGTCACCCCAGTAGACTTTGTGTTGACAGAGTCCTGGGGTCCTGCACAGTTTGGTAGCAGCTCAGGGCGTTGCTTGGGGAGGGCCCTTGCTTAGCTCTTTGGACGTCCTCTCTCACCCTTCCCTCTCTCAGTCCTTCCCAGCTTTGCCCCTGCTGTTCCTTCTGTCTGCGGTCCCTTTTCTGCCCTCTTCACTTCCTCTGGCTCTGTAGTTTCTGCAGTGATGTCTCTGCTGCCATGACCCCTAGGTCTGGGCAGGACACTTTCTTCTCTGTGCCCTGACTTCCCGACACAGAACTCAGTCCTGGCACCGGCTGCTTCTCTGTCCTCTGCTGAGTCTTAGGCAAGGCTGCAGCCCCTCAGTGTCTGGGGAAGTGCCTGGCACAGAGTAGGCCCTCAATAAAGATGTGTTAATTCATTGATGAGGAAAACAAACCTCGATTCTTTTTCTGCTTTAATTGTCCCTAATGCTCTCTTTTTTTTAGACTTAATTTTTTTTAGAGCAGTTTTAGGTTCACAGCGAAATAGACAAGAAGGTATGGAGATTTCCCATCTACCCCTCGCCCCCACGTATGCGTAGCCTGGCCCACTGTCATGTCCCCCACCAGAGCTTTGTAATCAATGAACCTGCATTGACATGTCATTATCCCCCATAGCCCATAGGTCACATTAGGGTTCACTCTCGGTTCTGTGGGCTTTGACAAACGTATGGCGACATGTATCCACCATTATAGTATCACAGAGAGTATTTTCACTGCCCTAAACACCACCTGCTCTGCCTGTTTATCCCTCTCTCCCTGCTAACTCCTGACAAGTGTTCATCTTCTTACTGTCTCCCTAGTTTTCCTTTCGAATGTCACATAGCTGGAAGCATACAGTGTGGCATATGGCTTCTTTCATGGAAGGCTCCTCCGTGACTTTTCATGGCTCAATAGCTTATTTCCTTTCATCACAGAATAACAGCCTATTGTCTGGATGTACTCCCCCCCCCCCTTTTAATTTTACAGCAAGAACAGGGAACTTTTCTCTTTGCCTCTCTAGGGCTGTCACTGGCTAGATCAGGTGCTGGGGTGAGCGGCTCAGTCTTCATCCATCATCTGCCATCTGTTACTTCTGAGCTACTTCTGGGCCCCACATTGATAACTTATCATACATGGTCTTGTATCGACCACAGTCACCTGCTCGGTTTGGCGTCCTTAATAGTATTAGTCCACATCTGTGAGCACTTATTATAAACCAGACCCTGTCCTAAGTACATTGATTCTCTCACTCATCAAATACTTACTCAGCATCTATGTATCGGGCACTGGATATTGTGGACAGAGCAGCAAGCACCACTGACAAAGCTCCTGCCTTCATGGAGCTGATATTAGATACAAACAAATTAGTAAGTGATATACACTGTGGCAGGTGGTGAGTGCTGCAGGAAAAACAGATCAGTGTAGGGATAAGTGGAGTGCGTGTGGGGGGTTGTTATTATGAGGAGAGTGGTCAGGAAGAACAGAGAAGGTAATATGTGGAGCAGAGACTTAAAGGAAATGAGGAAAGTTGCCTGAGGCAAGTGTAGGGGTGGGAGATAGCCTCCCAGGCCTTCCTCAGAGAACTAAAAATAGACCTGTCTTATGACCCAGCTATCCTAGTGGGTATATACACAAAGGAAATGAAATCAATGTATCAAAAAGACACCTGCACTCCCATGTTCATCTCAGTACTATTCACAATAGCCAAGAGACAGAGTCACTTTAAATGCCCATCAATGGATGAATGGTTTATTTTTTTATTTTTTAAAATTTTATTAGTTATGCATATCCATGGGGTACGAAGCTGACCGTCACCATTTGTGCCCAAGATGTGATGGTCAGATCTGCATTATCAGCATGCCCCTCACCACAAATTGCATTTATTCCCCATGTCCCCCACCCAGTTAATCTCCGACCTCCCTACCCCACCCTATCCCGCAATTCTAGGTGTGCTCTCTCCCTCTGCAAGCCCAACACACCACCGTGGTCTTTCTTTCCTTCCTTCTTTCTCTCTTAGCTCCCACTTATGAGTAAGGACATGTGATATTTTTCCCTCCGTGCGTGGCTTATTGCACTCAACCTAATTTTCTCCAAGCTCATCGATGTTGCTGCGAATGGCAGAATTTCATTCTTTTTTATGGTAGAGTAGTATTCCCTGGTGTATATATACCATGTTTTCTTTATCCAGTCGTCCGTTGATGGACACTTAGGTTGGTTGCATAATCTTGGCTATTGTAAGTAGAACTGCGTTGAACATGGGAGTGCAGGTATCCCTTTGACATGATGATTTCCATTCCTTTGGGTATATACCTAGAAGAGGGATTGCTGGATCATATGGTAGATCTGTCTGTAGTTGTCTGAGAAGCCTCCACACTGTTCTCCGTAGTGGCTGTACTAATTTACAGTCCCACCACCAGTGCAGGAGCGGTCCCTTCTCTCCACATCCTTGCCAGCATTTGTTGTTCTCTGTCTTTTTGCTTATACCTTTGACTAATTGATGACTAGTGATGTTGAGCATTTCGTAAAGTGCCTGTTGGCCATTTGTATGTCTTCCTTCGGTAAATGTCTATTCAGCTCCTTTGCTCATTTTTTAATTGGGTATATATATATTTTTTGCTGTGTAATTGCTTGAGTTCCTTGTATATTCTGGATATTAATCTCTTGTTGGATGTATAGTTTGAAAATATTTTCTTCTACTCCGTAGGTTGCTGTTTCACTCCGTTGATTGTTTCCTTTGCTGTGCAGAACCTTTTTAGTTTGATGTAATCCTGTTTTATTTTTTCTTTTGTTTCTTGTGCTTTTGGGCTCTTGTTCATAAAGTCTGTGCCCAGTCCTAGTTCCTGAAATGTTTTCCCTATATTTTCCCTTAGTAGTTTTACAGTTTCAAGTCTTATACTTAAGTCTTTAATCCATTTTGAGTTGATTTTAGTATTGATGAGAAGTGCATGTCCAGTTTCAATCTTCTGCATATGGATTCCCAATTTTCCTAGCACCACTTATTGACGAGGCAGTCTTTCCCCCAATGTATGTTTTTGTTGCCTTTGACATGTATCAATTGGCTGTGAGTCTGTGGGTTGATTTCTGGGTTCTGTATTCTGGCCCACTGGTCCAAGAGTCTATTTTTTGCCATTATCATGCTGTTTTGGTTACTCTAGCTTTATAATATAATTTTAAGTCAGGTAGTGTTATGCTCCATTTCCCCCCCTCAGGATTCCTTTGGCTATTTGGTGTCTTTTGTTTTTCCATATGAATGTTAAGATTGTTTTTTCTGTTTCTGTGAAGAATGTCATTGGTATTTTGATGGGGATTGTATTGAATATGTAGATCACTTTGGGTAGTATAGACATTTTCACAGTGTTAATTCTTCCAATTCAAGAGCATGGAATGTCTTTCTGTCTTTTTGTGTCTTTTAAAATTTCTTTTAGTAGAGATTTGTAGTTCTCATTGTAGAGATTTTTCACCTCCTTGGTTGAATTGATTCCTCAGTATTTTATTTTTTTGGTGACTATTGTAAATGGGGTTACTTTTCGATTTCTCTTTCTGTTAGCTCATTATTGGAGATTGTAAATGGAACTGATTATGGGGCATTGATTTTGTATCTTGCAACATTTCTGAAATTTTTAACTAGTTCTAAGAGTTTTTTGATAGAATCTTTAGGTTTTTCTATATATACAATCATGTCATCTGCAAATAGGGACAGTTTGACTTCATCTTTTCCAATCTGGATGCCCTTTATTTCTTTCTCTTGCCTGATTGCTATGGCTAGTACCTTCAGTACTATGTTAAATAGGAGTGGTGAGAGTGAGCATCCTTGTCTTGTTCCTGAACCTTGAACCTTCAGTTTTTCCCTCTTCAGGATGATATTGGCAGTGGGCTTGTCGTAGATGGCTTTTATTGTGTTGAGATATTTCCCTTCTATACCTAATTTGTAGAGAGTCTTTATCATGAAGGTATGTTGAATTCTGTCAAATGCTCTTTCTGCATCTATTGAGATGATCATATGGTTTTTGTCCTTGATTTTGTTGATGTGACGTATTATTTATTGACTTGCATATGTTGAACCATCCTTGCATTTCTGGGATGAATCCCACTTGACCATGGTGTATAATTTTTTTGATGTATTGTATTCTGAATGCTGGTACTTTATTGAGGATTTTTGCATCTATGTTCATCAGAGATATTGGTCTGTAGTTTTCTTTTGGTGTTGTATCTTTTGTTTTGGTTTCAAGGTGATACTGGCCTCATAGAATGAGTTTGGGAGAGTGGCCTCCATTTCAATTTTATGGACTAGTTTGAACAGAATTAGTATTAATTCCTCTTTAAAGGTTTGGTAGAATTCAGCAGTAAAGCCATCCTGTCCTGGGCTTTTATTTGTTGGGAGATTGCTGGTTACTGCTTCAATCTTGTTCTTGTTATTGGTCTGTTCAGGTTTTCTGTGTCTTCTTGGTTCAGTCTTGGTAGTTTGTATGTGTCCAGAAATTTACTCATTTCTTCCAAGTTTTCAAATTTGTTGGCATAGAGTTGTTTATAATGGTCTCTAATGATTTTTCATATTTCTTCAAAATCAATTGTAATGTCTCCTTTTTCATTTCTGGTTTTTGTTATTTGGATCTTCCCATGATTTGGATCACCCATGATTCAGATGTTTGTGCACTTAAGGTTGTGTGCTAGTTCTCTTAGAGATGCTTCATTTAAAAAATTTTTTTTTTCCTTTTTCTTGTTTGCCTGAGTTATTTCATAAAGATCATCTTTGAGTTCATATATTCTTTCTTCAGCTTCTTCTAATATGCTGCTTAAGCTCTTGGTTGTGTTCTTTACATTTCATTGAATGCATCTTTAAGTTCCAGGAGTTCTGCTACATTCTTTTTTAAGGTATTAATCTCTTTTTAAATTTCCTCCTCCATATCCTGGATATTTTTTCTCATTTCATTGTGTTGTCTTATAGAGTCCTCTTTTATCTCATTGAGTTTCCTTAAGATAGTTATTCAAATTTCCTTTTCAGTCATTTCAAGGGTCACCTATTCTATAGGGTCTGGTACTTGAGAGTTACTGAATTCCTTTGGTGGTGTCATATTTTCTGATTTTTAAAATATTTACAGTATCTCTACATTGATTTTTTTTTTTTGTCCTTTTTTTTTGTGACCGCGCTCAGCCAGTGAGTGAACCGGCCATCCCTATATAGGATCTGAACCCGCGGCGGGAGCGCTGCTGCACTCCCAGCGCTGCACTCTCCCGAGTGAGCCACGGGGTCGGCCCTCTACATTGATTTTTGGTCATCTGTTAGATCAGTTGCTTCTTCTATTACTGTGGAGTGAACTTTAAGGAGAAAGACTTCTTCATCTTTTTCCAGGGTCCTCCAGTGACTCTCCTTGTGTCAGTGAATTCAAATATGTATTGGTCCATCTACACAGTGGTTGTGGATGTTAAGGCAGTGAGCTGTCCTTGCAATAGTATTAGCTATTGTTATACTAATATAACAGTATTACTTTATATAATAGGAGGTGGTGGCTGTTACAGACTACTTCTTTGGAAGCTGTGTGAAGCCTCATGGCAGTGGTGCAGCATGCAGGGTCCTGCCTTCTGTGTGGGTGGGGCAGGGGTCTGGCGGGTGGCTGGCCTGTTCTCCTGGCTGCCTGAGTGCCTCCCCTGTCAGCAGCAGTGGCTGGATCAATAGTTTAAAACAAGTACGGTATATATACATGATGGGATACTATTCAGCTAGTGCAAAGGCCCTGAGCCCAGGCCAGGATTGGCATGTTCCAGATCTAGGAAGCCAGTGTGGCTGGAATGTAGGAGAGTGAGCCAGAGGTGGGGGTGGTGGGAAGGAGGTGAGGTCATATGGAGCAGTGCTGGCTAACAGAAATTCAATACATTTCACTGATGTATGTAATTCTAAATTTTCTATAGCTACCTTAACAAAGTAAAAATAAATAGGTGAAATTAATTTTAATAGTACATTTGTTAACACCATATATCCAAAATACTATCCCTTTAACATGTAATCAAAATAAAAAATTACTGAGATACTTCACCTGATTTTCTTTGTTACTAAGCTTTCAAAATCTGGTGTGTCTCTCCATATCTTGTGTGCACATTGGAAATGTGCTAGCCACATTTTACGTTCAATGGCCATGTGTGGCTAGCAGACACCATATTGGACAGCACAAATATAGAGCCTTGTGGGCCATACAAAGGCCTCTGAGTGACATGGGCAAGCCAGTGTGGATACTTTGGGGCCCACAAACACTCTGCCCTAGGTACTAGAAGGTTCACTCCAGCTGCTGTGATGAGAGAAGAGGAGGTAGGGAGTGGGGGCAAAGGCAGAGCAGGGAGACTGGGAAGGAGGCTTTTACCAGGCACATGGTGATGGTGGCTTGGATCATGGTGGTAGCAGCAGTGGGTAGTGAGAAGTGGTTGGATTAGAACTGGCGGCTTTTCCTGATGTGGTTTGTGAACAAGACAGGAGCCAAGGAAGTGCCAAGAGTTTTGGCTTCTGGAAGGATGCAGTTGTTTTCAGCAGGATGAGGAAGACTGTCAGGGGTGGAGGGTAGCCTTTGGGGAAAATCTGGGGTTAAGTTTGAGATGCAGCTGTTGGGGTTTTAGGGAGAGTTGTCCAGTAAGCAGTTGGGTGCAAGAGTCTTGGGTTCAGGGGAGAGGTCTGGTCTGGGGATATAAATCTGGGAGTGAGAAGCTTATTGATGATGTTTAAGGCCATGAGATGAGCTGAGAACCCTATGGAGTGAGTGTATATAGAGAAGAGGGCTGAACCCTGGGTAGCACAGATGGAACCAGCAAAGCAGGCTGAGCAGGAGAGTGCAGGTAGGCAGCAGGGAGACCAGCAGAGAGTGGAAGGTAAGTGAGGAAGGGGGTCGGGAAGGAGGGGCAGTCAGCCGTGTCCAGTGCTGCTCATGGGTTGAGGGACACCAGGCCTGGGGATTCCTGATCACTGATGTGAGGAGTGGGGACATACACCAAAGCTGACATGGGTTCAAGGGAGAATGGGAGGAGAGGAGAAGACAGCTGGTATAGGCCGATGGTTCTCCCTGGCATCCCACCATGCTGGGTGTGATCTGGATGCCTGCTCTGGTTTGCTGCCCATGTGCTGGGTGACCTTGGGCAGGCCCCTTGCCCACTGAGGGCCTCAGTTTCCTTATCTGGAAAATAAGGGGGTTGGGTTAGATGATCTCCCATCCAGCTCTTGCCAGAACATCTAAGGAATGCATGTGCAGACTGGATTCTTGCCTCCCTCCCTCTACCTGTGGTCAGGTCTGACAAGAGATGCTCTGTTGGTGGGAATTGGCTGGTGGTGGAGCATTTGGTGGTCCCTGTGTTGTGCGCCCCCTTAGAATAGCTGAAGCTTGTGGAATGGTGGGGGTAGCCACCATAGAGGGGATGTGGCACTTCCCCAAAATTCTGCCCAGTGGGGTGGAATGTCTGTGTTCAAGCCATGCTACCCCGTGAGCCATGGCACAAAACTCAAAACACAAAACCCACTGCACTAATGCCACCAAAGTCTCAGCACATCTGCCCTTTGGTTGCTTATGTGCTCATCAGAGTCATATGTCGGGGTCCTAGGCTGGGCTTTAGCTTTGACCTCACGCTTGCAGGACTCCCAGCCCAGGGTGGCAGTAGCAGCATCCCTTCCTCTCCTCCCCAGGGGGGCATCTGACATGTGGAGGGGCAATTCTGGTGGTCATAGTGGTGAGGTGAGGATGTTGGTTCTGGTGCTGTTTGTACCCTGGCTGCTGTAGCTCCCATCATGACAATTGTCCCACCACACGTGCTGGTGTGCTTTTGGCAGGTGCTCACGGGCCCTAGGCTGGTCTTGGCTCAGCTGCTCCCTGGTCGTGTGATCTTGAGCCAATCACGTTATTTCCCATGTTTGTCCACAGGGTCATGCATGTCTAGTTGCTTGCCTGTTAGGCTTGTGATGAATTTTAAGTAAGATTTTGTATTAACACTCATCATTGCAACAGTGACCATATGTGCAGCTTACCCTGTGCCAGGCACAGTCCTGAGTACTGTGTGGCCCTGTATATTAACTCACTGAATCCTCAGCACAACCCATTTCACAGATTAGTGAACTGAGGCAAGGAGCGGGCATGTGAAAGCATACTGAATGCTGGGAGGGGTCTCCCAGTGAGTGGGCAGCTGTGTCCTCCCCATGCCTGTGTTGGCCTCTGACCTGCTCTCTCCTTCCCTCTGCAGGGACAGGGGCGGAGCCGGTGGTCAGCGCCAAGAGCAACCATTGCCTGGATGCTGCCAAGGCCTGCAACCTGAACGACAACTGCAAGAAGCTGCGCTCCTCTTACATCTCCATCTGCAACCACGAGATCTCACCCACCGAGAGCTGCAACAGCCGCAAGTGCCACAAGGCTCTGCACCAGTTCTTTGACCGTGTGCCCAGCAAGTACACCTACCGCATGTTCTTCTGCTCTTGCCAAGACCAGGCGTGCGCTGAGCGTCGCCGGCAGACCATCCTGCCCAGCTGTTCCTATGAGGACAAGGAGAAGCCCAATTGCCTGGACCTTCACAGTGTGTGCCGGACGGACCACCTGTGCTGGTGAGAGCCCTGCTACAGCGCCGTGGGGGTTGGCAGGAGGTGCTGTGGGGGGCCGGGGTACCCCTTTCTCTGCATTCCCTGGGACCCATTGGATTATGACCCTGAGCCCAGCCAAAAGGGGGTTGGGAAGGTTAAAACTGATATGGACATGTACAAAATGAGTCATTATCCATCCATCCATCCATCCATTCATTCATTCATTCGTTCGGACCAGTTTTATCATGTGCTTTCTCTGCTCAGCCTCACGTTGTGTGGGAAACCAAGATGAGCAACCGAAAGAGTTTATGAAATTATGGACTCCTAGAGCCTTGGAATAAGAAGGGACCTTCAGAGAATTTAGTCTTGTTTCTAAAGGAAGCTCCTGCCTGATACCCCAACAGAGGCCATGGGGTTATCAGGGAAGGTGCTCTCTTAGATCAGAGAGCCAGCTCATTCTGTCCTGAGCTCTGAGCCAGTGTAGGGTTGGCTGAAGGGTGGGTTCTTAGCCTGAGTCTGAATCCTGACTTTACCACTTATTAGCTATGAAAATTTTAAAAACCTCCTGAGCCTCTGTCCCTTCACCTGCAAACCAGGAATAAAAATACCCACATCACAGGATCATTGTGAGCATTAGATTACATACGTGTGTCCAAAGCTTAGCGCAGAGCCTGGCATACAGGAAATGCTTGACAAGCATAGCCTTATTCTTAGGAAGGTTTTGTTTTTTTGGTTATAGCGAGTTGAAATTTGGCTCCTTATATTTCTTATGTTTTTCCTGATTGTTGTTAAGTATTCGTTGAGCCCCCAATGTATGCAGTGCTTGGTTCCAAGGTCTGGGCACAGTGTTCTCCCAGGAGCACACAGTCCAGCAGGGGAAACAGACCAGGGCAGCAGTGATTCCAGTTCAGTGGGATGAGGCGGTGGGCTCCAGAGGAGGGAGAACAGGGGAGCGCTGCTGCCTCAGCCTGGGGGTGTGTGTGGGTGGCTCTTGAGCTGAGCCTTGGGAAAGAGAAGGAGAAAGCCAGGGCACGAGTCAGCTGGAAAAGCATACACAAAGGCTAGAGAGTAGGAGAGATCCTGGGTTTCTGGGGAGCTGCAGGTGGTGGCACTTGGTGCGGGCTGTGACATGAGGCTGCAGGAGACTTAGGGACTGCAGTCAGCATAGGTGTCTGCAGATTGCTTGCTATGTTCTGGACATATGGGCTTTATGTCTCATTTACTCCTTGCAACAGGGCTGTGAGGTAGGTACTGTTATCACCTTTACCTGCCAGATGAGGAAACAGAGACAGAGGAAGTGACTTGCCTAAGGTCACACAGCTCATATACCTCAGAGCTGGGGTTTGAGCTCTGCTGCTTTCTTTCCAGTGTGGCATAGTGCCCTGGACTAAGATAGTGGCTATGGGGATGGAGGAAGGTGGATTGTCTGAGAGACTAGTAAGTAGACTTGACAGGACTGGGTGACTGTCTGCAAGTCTCCTGGAGGCAGGAACAGTTTCTGTTTTGTTTACTCACACCTTGTCCTGTACAGACAGCCTGGTACATGGCGAGTGCTCCATAAACACTGCTTGAACGGATATGTGGATCGTGACTGCTGTTTTTCCTAGTTGAATAACTGTGGGGCCACGGAACCATTCAGTGGAGGTGGTGTTGGCCATGCAGTGTTTTAGTTACTGGGGGACCATTACCATCTCCATGGCAACACCTGGGGGGCATTTGGACTTGTGGGTCTAGGGCTTAGTAATGAGGCTGGAGACAAAAGCTGGGTTTGGGAGTGATTGGGCACCTCATGGATGAGGAAAGTGATAGCTGTGAATGAGATGGCCTGGGAAGGGTTGGTAGAGCCCGAGAGGAGTCTAGGCTGCAGAGGCCTGCAGATTTGGGCATCCTCAGTGTGTAGGTGGTACGTGAAGCTGTTGGTGTGGACAGCGAGGGCGGAACTCTACTGGAAACACCAGGGCTTATGGGAGGGGTGGAGGAAGGGGAGTGGGAGAGGAGAGGCTGGGGAGGTTGGAGCATACCCAGAGAAGAGTGGGCCCAGAAGCCAGAAGAGAAGGGGATTCTGAGGGAGGGAGTGGCTGAGCTGTGGTGGCACAGAATGTGTGTGCATGTGTGTTTGTGTTGTGCATGTGCACACGTGTGTGTGGCAGAAGCCAGACTGCAGTAGTTCCGGCCTGGTGCAGATGCAGAAGTGGAGGCACTGGGTACAAACCACCTTCTTCAGAAGGAGAGAGGGCCAGTGACAGGGGCTGCAGAGGGCTGTGGGGTGAGGGAGGGCTTCTTTTCAATATGGGAGAACGAAGGTTGTAGTATGCCGAAGGGGAAGCGCTATTTTGTTTGGTTTGGAAGTGAGCTCTCCTGGAATTCAGAGAAGGGACTGATCCCAGAGCTAGCTGCAGGGCTCGGGGAAAGCTCTGTGAAGAAGGGGGCTTTTCTCTTTTGCTTACTTAAAAAGAATGCACCTTATCGCCTACACACATGGATTGAGGTGATTTAAAATAAAACTGTGCACACAACAGTAGGAGGGCTAGCAGTGGAAACCCAGTGCTCAGAAAAGGAAGAGGGAGGGGTGTCACGCCCATGTAGTCTAGCAGTTACTGAACTTGAGCTCTTAGCTCTTGGTGGCTGGGATAAGGGGGAAGCGTGGAGGGCCACTTAATTCCCAAAGCATGATAGAAAGGAGCGTGCTCATTCTTAAATCGAGACACATTCTCTCCTTGTGCTAAATGCTGAAATGACCTTGGCGGGCCGCATCATACGCAGCTGCGTGGAAGGACAGAACAGACGAGGAACCGGGCCTTGAAGGGAGGGCTGGGGACCGGCATGAGTGCAAGCCCAGGACCCCAGTTGCACCCAGAGAGCTGGGTGGCTGCAGGGGCCTGGCAAGGTGGGCCTGGAGTCAGGCCACTCAGATGTCTGCACTGGGAGTCTCGAGCAGAGGGGCAGCAGGGACACCAGCACATGCTTTGTTAGTACCGTTTTCAGGAAGGATGGACGCATAGTGCATGGCTCCTGCAGGGTCTGCGGCCCCGAGTGAGGTGGGAGAGTTTGGAGCAGGGTGCATTTGCTGGCGTGGAGGACGTCTGCCTGGGTAAAGAGCCAGAAGGGTTTTTTGTTGGTTGGTTTGTTTTTCTGGAGGAGGGGGGAGCCGGGAACGGGAGAATTGGGAGATAATCTTCACACTGTGGAAAAGAAGGGGTGTTTAACCAAGGTTAAGTATGGGGAGGGTCAAGATGGAGGACTCCCAGGAGCCAAGGGCTGACAGTGCTGAGAGGTGCCGAGCCGAGTCGCCATGCTCTTTGCACAGGGGAGTGAGTTTAAACAGCAGCAGCTCCTGGGCCCATGGCGGCGCAGTGTCTAAGTTACTGAGTTAGGTACATGGCTCACTTTAGGAGGCCTGGGGTCGTGAGGAGGATGTTCTGGTTGCAACAGGATGCAGCTGGCGAGCTGCTGCTCTGGAAGCAGGGCTCTCCTTCAGCCAGTCTCTCCCCAGCTCCCTGCCCACGTGCAGATCTACAGTATGGTCCTGGAAGAGGCAGGGAAGGGGCGAGGGCGGAACCCTTGGTTGGTATGAGTCTGGCAGGGTCCTTTCGGGCTGTCACAACATGACGGAGTAGCCTTGAGGGAACACTGACAGCAGGTGCAGGGTGGACTTGGTGGCCATGGTGCCCAGAGTCAGGCGCACCTGTGTGGGACCCTGGGTGGTCCTAGACAGGCCATTTCACTCCATGTGAGTTCATTGATTGGTTTCTTCATTGATCAAACAAGGATGCTTCACCAAGGCATCTTGAGGGACCCTTCCAGGTCTTCCAGATCTTCCAGGTACATGGTTCTGATTCTGTTGTAGTAGTTTTCCAGTCTGCCTTCTCCCTCTTCTCCTGCTGTCCACCTAGGTTATATTGCTGGAGAGATGAGCTCTTTGTGTAAGAGCAAATGGCCAGAGAAGCCTCATCAATGTGAGTGTGGGGAAGACTGTAGCTGAAGGGCCCTTCTCTCCAGTCTCTGCAGGACCAGGCCTGCCAGGAGAGGACCTGTCTTCTTCCCATGCCCCTGCAGGCCTGGCTTGCTGCCCCACGTGTGACCTGGGCTTGGCTGTCCACTGAGCACAGGAAGGGCTGTGCTTCCTTCTTTTCCTGGGTTTGGCTTCCTCCAGGTTTCTGCCCTCCAGGGTGGGTGCCACAGGTGGAAATCTTTACTGTGAAAATGGAGGAGCCTAATGCCATGGTGTTGGGAGCAGGAACTGGAGACACCAACCGCAAGGTATTCTTTCCAAGACACTTTAATGAACAAAGTTCGTCCTGAAGGGAGTCATGGGAGTCATAGGGAAACTTCTTTGGGGACTGACTCTTTGGAAATGAGACCCTTGTCCTTGGACATCTTCCAGGAACATTCTCCATGCTCAAGTGCTGTGGCACCTAGTCTTGACCTAGCCAGGCCTGCCTGGCCCCCTCCATTCCTCTTGCTCAGAGAGTTGGCCCAGTTATGTCCAGTCTTCTCGCTGAGTGAATCTTGGCCCAGGACTTTTGGGGGGCAGCCATACCAGAGCCCACCTAACCTGGTGCTACAATGAAGCAAGTCCACTGATTTGCACAGCTAGCGGCAGGCCTCGTATATCACCCATGTGATATTTAACAGGCTCCGCTGTGCTGTCTTATTAAATATCACTAATGATAAAGTGTTGGAGGTTTTCTTTGATCTGGGGTTTGAAGAAGCTTGATTCATCAAGGATATCTGCTTGCTAGGCCCTGGGGTTATTGGAAGCACTTCCAAATCCTCCCACCACCCTTTGGACTAGGAGCAGCTTGGGGTCAGTGACCGAGGGATGGACACTCTGGGAGTGGAAGCTTCCTGCTCTGCCCATGGTTCAGGCTGGCTTTAAAGTTGCCTCCCAGGAGCCCAGGCCCTGCCCTTTGCCTTTGTCTGGTCACATGTCTGAGGCTTCGGGGCTGTAGACTTGAGCTCATCAAGGGCCAGGGAAGACCAGATGAGGAATTTCCTTTAAAGGGCTTCTGATGTGGAGCCTGGAAAGCCTGGAGAACTTCTTGGAATGAATCCATGGAATTTGGCTCGATTCTCTCCAGCCCCCCAGTGGGCCATGGTCTATTTTTTAAAAAAACATATAATCTTTTAGTTTCTTCTATCCCAGCTTATACTCATTGCAAAGATGGTCTCAGATTGCGTGTGTGTGTGTGTGTGCATGTGTGTGCGTGTATACGTGTGTGTGTAGTGGTGGTTGGAGGTTGTGGGGAGGATGATTCTGTTGTCCTGTAAACTGTGTGCCCTCCAGGCCTCGTTTGGAAGAGACCCTCTGAAATGCCCTGTTCCTCTTAGTCTGCCAAGAGGATATAAATAGCTCCTTGCTGGCCCTGTGCCGTCTTCTAGGCTGCAATTTAACCTCTGGGTGCTGAGGACGTGTATAAATAGATTCCAGCCTGGAGCTATCCTGGTAACCTGGGCTCCTTCACGCAACGGACAGTGTCCTTGTCCGAGAGGACTGTCGGGAAGCAGGGGTAGTGGGGCTCCCCCACCTCAAGGCTGTCCTCGGGGCATGGGGAGGTGCACTCAGCAGGCTGCCCCTCTCACCTGGCTGGGGAGTGCGCACTGCCTTTAGGCAACGTGGATGAACAGGTCTGGGTTTTGATTCTTGGCTCCTTGGAACTGTCCCGCAGCTTCTTTTAAACTCTCTGTAGGATCTGTTTGGCTGATGTTTTTAGCAAATTATCTCTAAATGGCAGCAAATAATTTTTGGCGTAGGAGTAAGTAGACTGTGGGGTTTCCAGGTCTTCAACTTCTTTTAAAGGAGAGATCTTTAATATCTGGAAATTATATGCAGAGTTTTGTGTGTATTTTCTAGAGAGAAACTCATTGTGTTCATTAGACTCTCCTTGAATGCGTTCCTTGATCTCCCAAGGCTTAAGAAGCTCTGCCTTCTCCAGATGACCAACTTGGATGGGATCTCTGGAGAAGGGTTTTGAATCTGCTTCCTGGCTCAGCAGCACAGAGGGCTGTGGTTGATGAGTGACACCTGCCACAGGCATGGGAGGGCAGAACGGACACCCTGCTGGAACCCAGCCAGTCATTCTGCGCCCGTGGATTGCCTATAGCATGAGGAATAGAGGTCTCGTGACTATTCCTTTATTAATTTCACAACGATTTATTGACTGTCTGCTTTGGGCCAGGCATAGTTTTGGGGTTGGTGAGTTGATGAAGAAGTAGAGAAAGGTCCCTGCCCCCATGGCACTTAGAATCTAATGACAGGACACTGTGTTTTTGCCTCTGCAGTGGTTGGAGAGCCACACCATCATTAGAGGATGGCATTTCCACTTGGGTTCTCCTGATACCTGATTCTACTCTGCTGTCTGCTAGGTCTTCCTGGGATCACTCTGGTAGCATCAGAGAGCAGCCTCTTCTTGGGGGAGATGAGCCACAGACAAATAGATTTTGCTCACGGGTCTGCTTGGCCTTGAGCAGAGGTCTCAGTCCAGCAACCACATCTGGCATCAGAGCAGAGCTATACCTAGGAGTGACAGGGGATAAAGAAGTCACCACCTTCTGGAAGAAAACCTAACCACCAGTGTTGGCAGGGAGACTCTCTCTGTGGGGAGGGGCTGTGGGATCCTTAGCTCTGCTGGAGACCCTGAGATCCAGCCTCCTCTTGAGGATTCCATACTGGCTCCCTTTGCTGCTCTCAGCAGGGCCCTGCTCACCCCTGAAATCTGGGCCCTTAACTCTGGAAGTGACCCTTCCTGGAATTTCCTGTGGCATGTTGAGACAAGACTGGAATGTTGAATATCACTTTACTAAAGGCTCTGGGGAAATAAACACAAAGAGAAGCTCCAACCTACATGTCTAATTTACAAGATGTGGTTTATGCATCTTCCTGTATGGCCACGACATGCATATGGGCATGGCTACATGAAGCATCTTTCACCTTCCCATGCAGGCTGCTCTGGAGGCATCCCAGCTCCACAAAGCTCCCACCTAAGGCAGGTGAGCTGCAGCCCCTGCCACAGCCCACGTGGAGCTGAGCTTGAGGACCCAGTTCACCTCTGGGTAGATGGGGAGGAATGACCCATTCGAGGAGATGTGACTTTTGCAGAGAGTATCAATACATGCCAGAGGCCCCACCTTCACTTGGGCTCATGTGGGGCAGGAACGCTTTCAGCTTTGCTGGTCTTACACTTACTGTGGGCTCCTGGATTGCTTCTTTTTCCACACTTTGACGTGGGCTCTCTCCTTGCCTGGGGCCAGATCACACAGGGCCTTGCAGGCCATGGCCAGGACTTTGGACTTCTGGGTACAGTTGGAAAGGAGCATCTGAAGCCAGGTAGTGAGTGACCTAATGAAAGTTATGGTATAAAAGGATCACTGTGGTGACTGTGCAATAAAGGGGAGGTGGCAGAAATGATCGCAGAGAGGCCAGGAGGCGGTTATTTTGGTGTCACCAGATCAGAGATGGTGGCCATGTGGAGAGAGACGAGTGGGTGAATTGGAGATATTTTGGAGATGGGAATGATAAACCTTGAGCTTGGGAATGAGGGCGATGGAGGAACTCGAGGTGACTCACAGGTTTCTGACTTGAGCATTTCGGAGGTGCATGTGCCATTGGCTAAGATAGTGAGGACTTTGGAGAGATAGATCAGGAATTCCATTCCGGGCATGTTAAGTTCAAGATGCTTTGGAGACATTTGTATCTGGTGCTCGACTGGAGTTATAAATTAAGGAGTCATTAGCATTTTTATGATGTTTAAAGCCAGAGAAATGGTCAGGATCCTCTGAGGCAGAGTCCATGTGAGAGGGAGTGCGGGAATGTGCCTGGCACCCCCTGAATGCGCGTAAGTGTGGGGTGTTGTCATGACGGTGCCTAGGAGTCCAAAGAACAGGCTCTGGAAAACAGGGAGTAGATGGCTGTGCCAGAGCTGTTGAGGGGCCCGGACGGCTGAGAACACACAGGTAACTGCTGGATTTGGGAACGTGGAAGGGCCTTGGTGACTCTTGCATGGCAGTTTTGAGGAAGTGGTGATTACAAAAACCTGATCAGTGCTAAAGACATGTTCCTGTCGTGGACAGTCCCAGGTGCGCCTCCTGGTACTCTGCAGGGCCACAGACACAGCTATAGCGTGGACATCACGGACTCGCTGGTCTCTGGTGCTGGCTCCGTATACTGCACTATGATCCAGACCCTGGAACATCCCGCCTGGGCTTGGAGGGGCCAAGGTACAGTTTCCACTGACTCGGCTTCTCCTGCTCTGGCCAAAAGCATCTTTTAGATGTGAAGCCTGAAAGAGAGACAGCTCCTGGGCTGCCCAGAGGAGCCTTGCTTTAGAACAGGCTTAGAACAGTGCGCAGGTGGAGGCAGAGGCACTCCGGGGGCTCCCGCGGTGGGATTGCTGGCCGAGGTGTTTTGGGGCTGGAATGGGACTTTCCCTGTGGCCAGCCTCAGGATGTACTTTGCCTTCCCGGGTCAGATCCCCAGAGGTGAGGCAGCCCTACCCCCATTCTTGTGAAGTAACATGAACCTTGGTATCCTGGAGCCAGCGTGAGCTCCAGGGCCCTTGCAGGGGCTCCTTTTGGAAGACTCAGAGACCCCGTGTGGTAGCCCTGTTATCTCAGGGTCTCTGAGCTTGGTGAGCATTGCAGACCACCGCTGGCACCTTCCTGCCTGGAGTAGGACTGGGATGTTGAGTTGTGCACAGAGGAGCAGCAAGGTATCTATCTGTTGCTCCTCTAGAGCGGGAGGAAACTTTGGGATAGCTGCTCCCACCTTGCCTGACTCAGGACACATGGCCTCAGTCTGGCAGGAGTGCTCCTGAGCACAGTGTGATCCTTCCTTCTCTGTGCCCATGCGGGTTGTGCTGAGCACCGTGACGTGCTCAGGAAAAGCACCCGGAGCAGAGGACGAGCTGCAGTCACTTGGCCCTGGTTTCAGAGCCATGCTTCAGTGGTGGCTTGAGTTTGGTCACGTTCTTTAATGTTGCAGTGCCTCTGCTTTCCTTGTGAAAATAAGGACAGTGCCACCCCCATGGAAGCTTTGTAGCCCATTCAGCACAACTGTTGGGGACCTCTATTTCCAGGTGCCAAGCAACTGGGATGCTGAGATAAAACAGATCTGCCTTCAGGAGCCCACGGGCAAGTCCTGGCTGCGAGGCTGGCCCCCATGGGCTAGGAGGTGCTGTCTATGCCGAGTTTGAAGGAGTGGGAGGCCTGGACAAGGAGGTGGCCCTTCTATTCCTTGTAGAGGGAATGTGTGTAAAAAAGGGGGAGCCCAGGAGAGGCCAGGGGGAACCAGCTTATACATCCCTGTACACTTTTCAAGGAGTTTGGTTTTCTCCAGAAGACAATGGGGAGCCATGAAGTATTTTAAGCATGAGAGTGACATGATCTAATTGGTATTTTAGAAAGATCCCTTTGGCTTCTGTGTACAAATAGGTTAGAGGAGAGGGATGCGGGGTACAGGGTGTCCTGTGACGAGACCGCATCGTGATGGGGCTTGAGGTAAGGACAAGGCAGAGGGTTAGTGCGGAGGGGCCAGATCGGTGGGACACATCAGAGACCTCCAGGGGTCAGTTTCGTGGACGTGTTGGTTGTGCACAGTGAAGGGGAGGAGCCCAGGAGGATGCCATGGCCTCTGGCCTGGTGGCCATCTGGCGGGTGGTACCATTTCCTGGGAGAAGGGTGGAGGAGGAGGAGGTCTGGGGCATAGATTGAGGATGTGTGGGTTTCAAATTTGTAGTTTGCAAGCCTTTGGAATGCACAGGTGTAAATGTCAAATACAAAAATATTTGTATATCTGGGAGTTCAGGAGAGAGACAGGGCTTGGAATCAAGATTATTTGTATATCTGGGAGTTCAGGAGATAGACAGGGCTTGGAATCAAGATTATGGGATTAGGGTTAATAATGCGTGAAGAACAGCAAGCATCGCCCAGCACATAGGCACGTGGTAAACACCAGCTCCTTCAAAGAGCACCTAGGCTCATTTGGGGAGGCAGGGCTCACCCGTGTGAACCGCTGACTATGAAGAGGAGGCTGTTTAGTTAGGTGTTGCAGCGATTAAACTGCTTGCTGCAGGCGTTTGGAGAAGGGGAGCGCTGTGGCTGGAGAGCTGGAAGGGGTCCTGCAGCTGGGGCGGAAGGAGGGGCATCCTGGGGCAGAAGCTTTGGAGAGAAGGAAGGGGTCAGGAGTAGGAAGCAGGACAGAGCATGGCTTGTCCCAGGCAGGGAGGATGAGACCAGAACAGAAGGTGCCAGCTGTGGGGGGAGTTTGTGGGGGACAGTGGGGTTGGGGGGAGTGTGAGAGGCTGGAGCTTTGAGGTGCCCTGGGAGGTGCCGAGCAGACAGGACCTCCTTCCTGGCTGACCCCATCTCCAGCAGGCCCAGGGGTCTGTAAACTTGTTGCTGAACTAGAGAACGAAACAGAGTCAGGTGAAAAGGGGTTAGGAGTTATACTAAATCCTGATACCACCCCTGCGATAACTAACTGTTATCTTGTTGGAAAGTAGGATGATTTGCTTTGTTAGGTAGGAAGTTCCCCATCCTCAGAGATGCAGAAGCAGAGGCAGGGGGCCTCCTTGTCCCCATCAGATGAGTGTCAGGTCAGATGGCCTTTTTAGGTCCCTCTGAACCAGTGTGACTCAGCGTCCTCGGGCAAGGGAAGGGAATAGATTGTGTGATCCAGGAGACTTCCCCCACCTGTCCCTGTCCTCTCCCCTCTCCCCCCTCCCCCCTTCTCTTCTTTTTCTCTCCTCCTTTCTCTCATTCCTTCCTAATTCTCGAAATGAAATTCATTTTCCCGTTTTTGCAGGTTATAAAAGCGATATGTGCTCGCTCATTAGAAAAAATAATTCAGGCAAGACAGAAAGGCATACCTAAGGAAAGTAGAAATCACCCCCAATCCTAGCACCCCGAAATAAGCCGTGGCTAGCATGTTGGAGATTAGACACTTTCAGCCTTCTTTTTTTCCTTGTGCATACACATATTTTAATAGAAATGGTGTCATGCATACGTGCTATTTTATAAGCTGTTTTTTTTCCCCAATACATTGTTAACATTTTTCCATCTCAGCACACATAGGTTTACTGTTTTTTCGGTCTAGTTTTCCCTCATGGGTTGTGTCCCTGTGGACGGCTCGAGCAGTTTGTCTTTGCACACTCATGTGTTGACTCTTATCATTCAAGAAACACATGTCTGGATCGGAGCTTGCCAGGTGGTAGGGGACAGCCATAGCCTAGGCTTTCCAGGGGGAAGGGGATACTCAGGCAATGGGCCCCTGAGAGCTCTTGGGTCCCCGACTGGGACTTGCCCAATGTGAAGCGGAGAACAGGGAGCTGGAATGAACCAGCTGTCTTCACAGCAGGTGGGGCGTGTTTCTGGGTAGTTTCCATTTGTGGCTTGGGCTCTCTGCTTGGGGGTGTCATTAAGGAGAGTGATCTGTTTCCCTATAACTTCTTAAGGCAACGCCTGGGCAAGGACCGTAATAGAACCAATGAATTTTAGACTGGAATATGCAGAGGCCTCTTTAGCAACCATCCAAAGACTCCAGGAACGATGATGCCCAAAGTGGAAAGTTTTGGGAACTGGCATGTGTGTTGGCATCATTAAAACATCAGCTGGCTGGCAAGAGAGTTGCAGAGTGTTGTTGGCAAGGCTGCGCCTCGAAGGTCTGGGGTGGCAGATTTCCTCCACTCAGTTCTCTTAAGTGTTTTGTTTCTCTGGGAGAGTTTTAAATAAACCAAGCAGGGATCATTGCCTGCTCCTTGCTAATCCTCCTCTAGCTCCAGCAGGGATGATTGGAAATCCCTACAAAATCAACATGTAGTAGCTACCAAGTGGCTGCCAGTGAGCTCATAAGACTTGGGGGCTGCAGCCTGGGGAATTAGGGTGCGACTTCCCCTGCAGGTGGGAAGAGGTTAGAACTGTGCGTGGATGGGGGTGGGCCGTGATCTCCAGCAGCTGGGCGGGGTAGGAAGAAAGCTGGTATGAGGGAACAGATCTGGGATGCTCCCCACCCGTCACCTCCTTCCCCTGGCTGGGACTTGTGCATAGAAGCCCAGGGAGAAGGCGGTGGGGGCACCTCCTCTGCCTGTTTCTGCAGATCCCTGGTCAGGAGCACACTCTCCTTTTGCAGGCTCATTGTCTTCCTGTTGCTTTCTTTTGGGCATGTGCCATTAAGGAGGTTGGGCCAGTATGGGGTCCTCAGAGAGAGTACCCGTTGGAGCACCTGCAGCTGGTGGGGAAGGGTGGGCCTCCACTCAGCTGGCTGTCTGTGCCCTGGACAGCCCCGCCGCTGGCCTGCGCACCCTGCCTTGTCCCCTGCATGTGTCTGAAGGAGAACTGGCGTGGAGGAGGGTCCCTGGTGTGTATACCGAGGGGGCAGGCACGGGTGGGAGGAGGTGTCTCTGTCTTGAGTGTGCATCAGTCTTATTCATGATGGGATGAAGGTGGGCCAACTGGAAGGGTGGCAACTACGGGACTGGGGAAGCCAATGTTGTGCCTAAAAATGTGGCTGACGAAGCCCCAAGGATCTGTGATTTCACCTTGAAATAGAGGTAGAGGAGCTCTTAAACATTGTTCCAACAAAATTTCATTTTATAGATGGAGAAGCTGAAGCCCAGAGAGGTAAAGTGGTTTTCCTAAAGTCACACAGCTCAGGAGTGGCAGGATCCAGACAAAAGATCAGTTTTGCCTCCCCAGGCAGTGCCCCACTCTTGAGACAGCTTGGCCTGGTCGAGGGTGAACGGGACAGTGAGAATAAACCTGGGCCCCAGACTTGGGAGATGTAACATCCCTGACCCTCTGTTTTCTTTTGAAAAAGAATGGACAGAATCGAGTCTGTCCTGTCCACTTCACAAGGTTGTTGTAGAAAATGAGAGAATAGCCGTGAAGTTACTTGGAATGTTGCAAAGTTTAAAAACAGGATGCTCCCAGCACCGGTGCTGGCCTGCAGACTGGCTCTGTTCCAGCGGGAAAAAGGTAGGCCAGCCGTGGGCTGTTGGTTGGAGCCCCCCAGAAGAGTCCAGGGCAGCATGGCCTGGGTGGCTTCATGCTTAGGTACATGCAGAGCCCTGGAGATGGCTTTTGGTGTCTAACTGTGGGCAGAACATCTACGACCAGTTGGGTCTTGGGCTAGCCTGTGCCTGGTAAAGGGGAAACTGCCTCTGCTTCCTTCCCTTTCCTTGCAGGTCTTTCCCAGTGAGCCCGGCAGACTGTCCTGAGCCCCCTCCCTCCTGCCAGCAGCACAGGTGGTCCACGGCTCGCTGAAGGCAGGGCAGGAAGGGGTGGGGTGTCGGGGAGACCATCAGTTGGGGTCTGCAGTCCAGAGCCCTCCCCTTTATTCCTAAGGGCTCCAGTCTGCACAGTCCTGTCCCCCGTCCCTGCCTCCCCTTTGGATCAACCTCCCAGAGGTCGATGGCAGGAAGGAGGGGGGAGAAACAGAAGTGATGATGACTGTGATTTTTTTTCTTTCTTCTGTCGGAGCCTGGGGAGGGTGGTTGTTTTGCTTCCTGGATCTCGGCAGAGAATTCTGTGCCAGACAATCATCTCGGCGTTTTCATTGCTTTCTGATGCTCCTCTAACGGCGCGAGGTCGGCTATTAAATGGTCATCAAACCTCAGCCTCTGTCCCATCAGTAGTCATAAATTTGGGGAGATAAAAGCCATCAGTTTTCCATTATAGCTGAAAGCAATACTGTAGATAGCTATTTTCTGAATGCTGCAGATAGATGTATTTTAACTAGAGCAGCTTTCCAGCGGCCCCCAGCCCGGCCTCAGGCCTGCTGGGCCTGGCGTAACCTGCCAGGTGGTTAAAATGGAGGAGGGGCGAGAGCTTTCTCCCTTCCTCCCCTCTCTCCTTGGATGATCGATCGAGCAAATCCTCAGGCTTGGGGTGCTGGGTGGAGGCCTTGGAGGTGGGACTATGGGTTTCTACCCTTTTTTCTAACCAGATACTGTGTATAAGTGCAGGGAGTAGGAATCCACTCATTCTAATGAGAAATGCCCCTCCTCTGCCTGATCTTGGGCTTTGGGCAGGCCAGGGGCCAGACACAGGGCAGGTGCCTGCTGATCTGTGGGGAGCTTGCGAAGGCCAGGGAGGTCCAGGCCTGCAGGCTGGGTCAGTGTGGAACAGGAACGGCCGCAGCCCAAGGGAGCTGGATGCCTGTGATGCAGAATGCTGGGAGCTTGGCTGCTCCTGATAAACGGTGCCCGGTAGCTCCTCACAAACGAGCAGGCTATTTGGAAATGGATTTTGCAATCAAACAGCCCGGCAGTGAGCAGGCATCAAATAAGTCCCCAGAATGAACTTTTCAGAGCACTCAAACCCCAGGGACCTCCTGACTCTGGTGCCAGAAGAATCTGGGGTCTAAGACCCATACCCTGACCCCCGGCATTGGCCCCCACGTCTGCAGCTGCCTTTCCTGCAACCCCTCCTGGGCTCTATTTCTCCTGCTTCTGGAGTTCTCACAGGGACAAGTCCCTTGCCTGGAATGTCCTCCTGACTCAGCGGGAGGCACACATTCATCGTAGATGACCCTTTGTGGTCACCACCTCTGGGAAGCTTCTCTTTTCCAATAAGGTGTGTCCTCCGATGTTCCTGTGCCCCGATGGCTCTTTGTTCCAACCCCTATCAGAGCTGTTCTTTGGATGCTTTGCAGTTGCTGTGTGTGGAATTTGCTCCACAATACTCTGGGGTCAGTTCACATTTCCCGATTTTTCCAGATCAGCTGCAAGTTCCCTCTCCCCAGCCTGGCTAGTGGGAAATGCTGCCCCTGCCTGTGGCCTGCAGGATCCCGGCTCACAGGGCTAACAGGCAGGGGCTGATCTTCAGTCTGTGGCTTGCTCCTCCTGGCAGCCTCACAGGGGACTCCCGGGTGGGCACTCTGTCCTGGGTGGACTCATGTGCCCCACGGCTCTAAATTCCACTGACCCCAGACTTGCCCAGAGACCCCCATCCACCCAGACACTTCCCTCAAGACCAGGCACTCCCTGCTCAACCGCTCCCAGCACCCCTCATCTGGGCCTAGAACAGTGGAGCCTGGGGGTTGCCTTTCCCTCCTGCCCTGCTGGCTGCTCCACTCAGCAAGGCCTGGGCATCTCCAGCTTTTGGCTTCTGAAAACAAGCCCTCTTCTTAGTGGTAGGGACCCCCAGGCTTCCCAGCCTCGAAATCCTGCTCGCCCCCTGGAAGGGGCATGTGGGGGGCAGGAGGAAGGGAAGACACCTCTGGTCTGTTTCTTTCTTTGTCCCCCTGATGTGCCTTCAGGAAGGGAAAATCCAGCTTCTTCTCCTGCACATTCTCCTGTAGGTGGCACTCCTTGTGGTGACACCGTGAGCTGGCCTGGTGGCTTGTTCCTTCACCTCCGCATGTGGCCCAGGGCCTGCCGTGATGCAGGGTTGCAGTAAAGACGCGTGGAGTTCTCAGATGCTCCTTGTCTCCTTCAACAGATGTTGGAGACGGCACCTTAACCTTTTCTTGATGACACAGTATTGTCCTCGACCCAGTTAAGCTGTACACATGCTGTGGTGGTGCCTTCAGGTGCTACCGACTTACACAGCACCTCTTACCCCTATGCCGATGAGACCTGACGCTGTGACTTTTGAGTCACTGTCGGCTGCTTTTCTGGTATTTCTGTCTCCTTCACTGTGTTTGCTGAAGATTCTGTGTGCCCCTGGGAGCTTCTTTCTGCCACCCTTTCTCCTTTGCTGGTTTCCCGTGGGACAGACAGCCCCATGACTGAGTTTGTTAGAATCGTGCGTGCCCTCGGAGCCATGCGACTTTGAGTGGAGGGAGAGGGAGTTCTTGCAGGAGGGAAATGCACAGACTTTGTGCTCTCTGTTCAGGCGACTGCCTTGTTCTTGGCAGGCTGCCACATGAATGACCTACAAGTGTGTGGTTGTGGCAGAGCCCTTTTAGATTAAAAATGTGTATTTTAAGGTGACATTGGACAAGGGACAAGAGAGTGTGCTTAGGCTTTTTGGAGTTAGAGTTGGCCACTGAGGTGGGTGAGGATAGTGGACTTCCAGAGATTCCTCTCTGTTTCTCTGCAAAAGGACATGAGCAAATCCTCATTGTCCCCAGCTTCCTTTGATGACCTGTCCCAATGTAATTTTACCCTGTCTTTTTGGACTAGGATCCAGGAATTTGGATGAGGATGGTTTTGGTCTCAGTGGGTGGAGTCGTGGCACCAGCACAGAACTTTGACTCTGAAATAATAGAATAATGTATTATAATAATAATGAATAATATAATTAATGCTCTGTATTAATTTTGTTTCTCTTACTTATAAAAAATATGTGCAACTGGGTGATTTATAAAGAAAACAAAATTTATTGCTTACAGTTTCTGAGGCTGGGAAGTCCAAAGTCTATCTGGTGGTGGCAGCAACAACCCAGGGGTCTCACATTGCAAGCTGGTGCAAGCAGCGAGAGCAGAGACAGAGAGAACAGAGAGACAGACTCTTCTCTCTCTTCTCTTAAAGCTCTCAGAACCATGCCCTGACCACCATTTTTAATTCATTCACTATGGTGTGGTCCTTCAATCTAATCACCTCAAGGCCCCACCTTTCAATTATCATGATAGAATTTCCCATCCTTTCAACACAGTGGGGGCAAAGTTTCTAATACATAAAACTTGGGGGACACAACTCAAGCTTAAGGGAGTTTTGGGGGGACATAATTCAATCCACTACATGCCCCATGAGAGCTTCCTGCTGGAAGGCCCTTTTCACATATGAAGTGCAAGCTGCGTTAGTGTCTGCTGCATAGAGAGGGAAAGAGCCCTGCCAGGGACCCTGGTCCTGTCCCTAAATCTGCCCCATCTTGCTATGAAAACCTCAGGGAATGCTTTTAACCTATTGAGGTTTTCTCCTTTATCTGATGACAAAGGAAACAAATAATACTTGTCTCAAATTTTGTGCTTCCTATAAACTATGACTTGCTGGAATTTGGGGGAGGGGAGGAGGGAATTTACATGGGCTTAGTGCGCTCATGAAGTTCCTGCCACCCAGGCAGGTGGAAAAGCCTTTGCATTTTGTTGCCATTCTGCAAGTCCTGGGGTTCTTTTAAGTTTGCATGGGAATATGCAGACAGTGTGTTTGTGAGTGTTGCACGTGCACGTGTGTGTGAATGTATGCACGTGTGTGCACGTGTGTGTGTGAGAACTACCCTGGGAGACCGGCATAGAGCACTCTGCTTTGTATGCGAGGCTCGCTCTGGAATGCAGAGAAAGGTGAAAGAGGGACCTCTGGTCAGCCACTTGCCCCTCTGGGCAGCAACGTCTTCATTTCCATTGTGAGGGGCTGGGCTGACTGTTCTCGAAGGTTCTCTGAGAACCCAGGAAATGCCTTAACAACCCTTCCCCCACCTGCCAGGAGAGGCCTGTGGGGGTCTGCCCTGTGGCTCTGCCTCCTCCTTGGGTCCTCTGGGGTGGGGTAGCTGTGATGGGTCACCTCTGCAGAGCATCCTGGGCTCTGCATCTCTCCTTTTAGGTCTTGCAGGTCTGAGGGCAAGTCTGTGTAGTGTTTGGGCTTCCCAGGCCCAGAAACTTGGGAGCCAGGCAGGCCAGGGTAGGATGTGGCTTCTTCGTTCCCAAGGGCTGCAAGAGAAGGGAGGAGAAAGTCATTCTCTGGTGACTGTGCCCAGGGTGGCAAAGGCCTTTGCGCGTGGCGGCAGGAGGAAGGAGAGACTCGGTGTGCAGATTCTTTGGGCTGTGAGTGTGTGTTCATCAGAGGGTGCGTGAGTGAATGAGGGTGTGTGTAGGCTTGTGAGGGGGATTTTCCATGTGAGCGCGGCTGGGTGTATTTGTGGATTTTGACAACATGCTGTCCCCAGAGTGTTTCTGAATTGTAGGTGTTGCTTCTGCGAGGAAATCGCCGTCTTCGTCAATGATAATGAAGCCCAGTTTCTCCAGGGGTGCGAGAAGAGAACATCTGTAAGTGGGAGGAGAGGCAGGCAGGCCTCGCAGGCCCCTCATCTCCAGGGACATTCTTTCCTTTGGGGATCTTAACGCCACTCCCTGTGGGCCTGAAGGGGAGGGGACAGCCCTACTCCCCTGTGACACTCAAGCTCCACTGGGAACACCCGTCCCCATCCACTTTCTAATACCCCACGGCACAGCCGGGACCAGGCTCAGAGGTTTATTGCTGCTAAATAAAGGCCCGGGGGAGACAGGAGATAAACAGAGAGTAATCTGTGCTGTCTGGGCTGTCTCATTTCATGTGTTTTCATGAGGCCGGCTTGCTCTCTGGGGCTGGCAGGGTCTGTCCTCCTCTAGTCTTGATCTGCCCCATGTGGCAGGCACCACCATGGAGTCTGCCACTCGGTCACAGACCCTTGGCTGTCCAGACCTGGCAGCAAGGCTGCTGGAGGGGACCTTCCCCTCTGCACAGTGGTGCTAAGGTAACACTTGAGCTGTTGTATGTTAGGCACTGTCACCGCGTTAGGAATTTTCATCCAACCTCTCATACCATTTACAGACCTTTGAGGTAGGCACTCTTATGATTTCTCTGTGTTCAGATCTGAAAACTGAGGACTTGCCCAAGGTCACATGGCTAGCAAGGTGGGTTATGCTGCAGTCTCCAGATGTGGTCTGCGGACCCCACATCTCAATCCATAGCAGTGCTTATGAAAATGCTAATTCCTGGGTCCCTCCTAAAACCTGTGGAAAGAGGACTCCTGTGTGTGGAGCCCAGGAAGCCAGTTTTCCCGCTCTCTGGGTGACTTTCTTTATGGTGAGGGCTGAGAATCACTGCACGCAGGCATGCCCTGCCCAGTGCTGGGGCCAGTGCCCGGAATCAGCTGCATAGTGGCCCCTGGAGCAGGGCCCAGGACAGGAGCCTGACAAAGTGATTTACTTCCCACTATCCACCTGTGGGGAAGTGTTTACTTGCCAGTGGCTTCCACGTCTCTTTGTTTTCTAGATCTCTTCCAACGGTGGACAGAGAGTCAGGCCGCCGAAGGTCATGGGCAGGCGGAACTCGCAGGCGGCCCGCGCTGCCGCAGTGGGATCCGCTGGTGCTCAGAGACGTCCTGGGGCAGCCGCCCGAGAACACCTCCGAGCCGGCCGGCGGCGGCGGCCTGCCCACCCGGCCTGGGGCTGGCCCGCCGTCCTTCCTCTGCCCCTCCACCTACACCAGGAGGATGCCCATCTCCCTGACCCGCGCCTCCAACGCCGCCTCGTTCTCTGGATTCACCTGCTCACCCCGGAGCTCACATGCCCGCTTGGACTCGTAAGTTTCTACTACAGAAAACCTGGGGAGTACAAATCAAGCCTCAATGAGTTTGGGGGGGACACAATTCAATCCACTACGCTTTCCCCCTACCCGAACCGAAACCCTAACCCTAACCCTAACCCTAACCCTAACCCTAACTCTAAACCGAACCGGAACCCTAACACTAACCCTAACCCTAACAGTAAACCTAACCCAAACCCAAACCCTAACCATAACCCTAACATGAACATGAACCCGAACCCCAACTGTAAACCTAACTCTAACCCGAAGCCTAACCCTAACCCTAACCCTAAAACTAACCCCAACCCTAACCCTAACACTAACCCAAACATGAACCCGAACCCTAACCCTAACCATAACCCCAATCCAAAACCGAACCCGAACCCTAACCCTAACCCTATACCTAACCCTAACCCTTACTCTAAACCTAATCCGAACCATAGCCCTAACCATAACCCTAACCCTAACTCGAACCCAAAACCTAACCCTAACCCTAACACTAAACCTAACCCAAACCCAAACCCTAAACCTAACCCTAACTCGAACCCGAAACCTAAACCAAACTCGAACCTGAAACCGAACCCGAACCCAAACCCTAATCCTAACCCTAAAACTAAACTGAACCCGAACCCTAACCCTAACCCTAACTCTAAACCAAATCCGAATCCAAACCCTAACCCTAACCTTAACCCTAAACCTAACCCTAACCCTAACCCTACCCCAACCCGAAACTGAACTTGAACCTGAACCCTAACCGTAACACCAACCCTAAGACTAAGCCTAAGCCTAAGCCTAAGCCTAACCCTAAGCCTAAGCCTAACCCTAACTCTAAACCGAAACCTAACCCTAACCCTAACCCTAACCCTAACCCTAACAGTAAACCTAACCCAAACCCAAACCCTAACCCTAACCATATAACTAACCCGAGCCCAAACCCTAAACTGAACTCGAACCCGAGCCCAAACCCTAACCCAAACCGTAACCCTAACCCTAACCCTAACCCTAACCCTAACCCTAACCCTGACCCGAACCCAAACCCTAACCCG
The DNA here is from genome assembly GCF_027409185.1 of Cynocephalus volans. Lineage (NCBI taxonomy): Eukaryota > Metazoa > Chordata > Mammalia > Dermoptera > Cynocephalidae > Cynocephalus > Cynocephalus volans. The sequence continues at coordinate 6,547,942 of NC_084464.1, read as the reverse complement.
AACCCCAACTCTAACCGGGTTTCAAAACCTGCCTAGGTCTCCCCTAGGGACAGTCAATTCATTTCTGAGATACTTTTGTTTTTGTAGTTGATTATTGTCTAAAATGCAGGAGACAAATACTTTTCAGAATATGAAACCTAGACCAAATTCTTTATCAAAAGTTCTACGAATTCATATGTATATTATTAATGACAATCCTGATTACATAGCTAATTAATATCACAATTTCAACCCTAGGGCATAAGTCACAACAGATGCCAAAAACACAGCCCAAAGGAGTTCTGAATGATCAGTGGCTAGTTACATGGGTGAAGTCACAAATTCCACAATAGCAAATTTCTGAAATTAATTTTCCCAACACCATTGCTAGGTAGATATTATTATTCATTATTTATTTTACTATTCATTATTTATTTATGACAGTTAAAGAAACTAAGGCTCTGAGAAGTTAATATGTTAAACTAACAGAGGTAGAAAAGGTGAGCCTGGAATTTGAATTTTGCCTATCTGATTTCCAAGTTTTTGAGCTCTACACTGCACTGTGTTAACCTAACATTCCGTTCCTCCCTACTATCTGGCCTCCCATGCACATGTATTGATTCCAGCTGACAAGTGTGATCCAGACTGTATGCTTTTGTCCATTTTTTTATTGTTGTTCTAATAATTCCTGTTTATCTTTTAAGCTCATCCTAGTCTTTGCCTGCTTAAGACAGTCTTCATTTAGCTACTAAGTTCCCATTTTATACAGTACCACGAACTCTACTACTCCTATCACAATTCTAATCAAGTAAAAAGGTATGTGATTGGATGTTGTCTACCTCCACCACCTCCAGTTCAAGTTCCCTAAAGGGAAGAACCTTGATCAGAGTAGGTGTTCTGACATTTGTTGAATGAATAAAGGAGTGAATGAACAAACGAAGGAGCAAACCTCACTCAAGCAAGTTGTTTCCAATGTCAATTTTTCTGTCACTTCTGCTTAATCTAAAATTTTGATGTGTACATTTCGAACACTGATCGTATGACTTTACTCTGATCCTGATTTCTGACTACAACCTTGCTCTAGTGTTGGCATTTCTGGACCTGCATTGTATCCTGAATATCATATATATAGCTCCTTCATCTTAACTGGAAGAAAATAAACTTTCTCATGTCATGATCAGTGTCATTGAATTAATGGGGGAAAAAGGATTAGAGGGTATCCATCTCTAGGGTTTCTCCTTAGATACAACTCTCCCCAAAAAGAATATAAGAAAAGATATTTGCTTCTTGAGCTGTAGGGGTATAAAAGGGGTGATCCTTTTTCTCTCCATTATAAAAAGTCATGCCTGATGCCCCTATAACAAAAGACAGGTCAACGAAAAAAAAGCTTAAATTTATTACATGCACATAGGCATACAGGGTGAGGGGGGCATAAAAAACATGAAAATTCAAAGAACCAGATGGTTGACACTGAAATACACTCTTCATCTGAGGTAGGGGGGCTGTAAATGAATGGGGCCCCAAACCAGACAATGGTTTGTAAATGATTCTCTTTGGGTGCTAAATGGGACCAAAGGACAAACAATAGCTTGTGGACAAGTTATGGAAAGGTAAGGGTGGTTACCTCATTGTGAACAAAGGTTGTTTTATTATGCAGATAAAGCCTCCCAGGTCATCTCTGAGAGCTGCCCTCAGGAGAATAGATGAAAAGTCTGTCTGGGTGTGGTGACAACTCCCAGTCTCTTGCCTGCTGGTTAATAACTCCTGGTTATTTGATGAGATTCCTAGAGAGGAGGTCTTAAGGCAAATGCATTTCTTTTGGAAAGAAGTTCTCTCGGTCACGTAAGGAAATTCTAGAGTCCCTCTTGGTGTTTCAGGAAGAAAAGGATCGGAGAGACAGGGAGGATGGGGAAAGCTCAGAGAGAGACACTGAGGCTCCTTTAGTTCAGTGTGTTAGAGGACCATGTTTTGAGTCATCGTTTTCTGCACGCCAACAAACCCAACACCTTTTGAGAAATCTATCTATTCTACAGATCAAGAGAAATGCAGTGAGAGGGAAAATACCTCACATAAAATCTTCAAAGCGCTGCTCTCTCAATGGGTCAATATCTCGTAGGTTATTTAACCTTAATGAAAGACAAAGACCAGGTGAAATTTTCTATTTAGAGAAAATACGCTACCCAATTCCTTATGTGGGGGAACAGGGCACAAAGTGAGTCCCATTTTTTTCTCCAATTTTATTTTTAAACTACTTCATAAATATCTAAAAGCTATGAAAACAATACTGTGTATTAAATATAACGCAGAGTTGTTACTTTTGATCCTGTCAGCACACGCATTATATAAAAACAAAAGGTTTTTAACATTTTCAAATTCTTGCAGGGCTGAGCCCGTGGCGCACTCGGTAGCGTGCTGCGCTAGCAGCGCGGCGACGCTCCCGCCGCCGCGGGTTCAGATCCTATATAAGGATGAGCGGTGCACTCCCTGGCTGAGCGCCGGTCACGGAAAAAAAAAAAAAAAAAAAAAAAATTCTTGCAAATCTGTGCTTGCCTTACTCATTTTACTAACTACCTTGTAACTACAGGCTGTGATTTGCAACAATGCTTAGAATAAGCTGTTTTATTAGTTCAGTGACCTGGTAAGAGTATATATATATATATATATATGAAGCATATACATGAGAATATTTATGATGGTGATTAATTATAGAGGACGGCATCTGAGAAGCATGTAAGTGAAAAAGTGAATAAGAGATTCCATTACTAACATTCCTCTGTGAAGTGGGTGGTAAAGAGAGAGCAGAACAATGGAATGCAGGGAAGTTGGGTCGGACAAGTGATAAATCAGTCCAGGAAAAATAGAGAAGGAATTATTATAAGCATTAAGCTACCATTCTAACACGATGAATGAACAATAATAACACCACATTTGTAATTATAATGATGTCCTTATAAATTATAGAGCAATTCAGAAAGCAGCACTTTTATATTTTGAAATAAACATTGACGGTATATCCCCAACAATAATGAAAAGGGTGCATATTAAGCCTCAATGGAATCTGAAGTCCTAAAATACAGCTCTCTATTTATATTAATACAAGGCAGGAAGTATTCTTCCCTTTTCTGTAAGACAAAGAATCATTGTGTTGAATTTCCTTAAGTCGTGTATAATTCACTTGCTCCTTTATCTCTGGATGTCAGCTAGGAAGCTCTGACAATGACACTGTACATAGAGTAAAACAACCAAGACCTGGACAAACATCTCAGATTTCTCGTGAATGGAGTGGGTAGTGTGATGATTTTGCTCACAGCCTTGTCGCTTTCAGGTTATCTTTTATCTTCCCTCCTACTTTCTAAGCTCCTTGAAAACTGGATCCTCTTTGTGTTTGTATTTCCTATAATGCTGCTGATAATGCCATGTGCATGGTAGACATTTGGTCCTTTTTCTAGAAGACTGCTTTTAGAGGCAGACCTGCTTTGTGCTTTAGAACAAGAGTTGGAAGAATCATACTGGAAAAAGAAAAGGAAACTCTAGTAGCCTGGATGTGTGTCAGCATCTCCCCTGTAGTTTTAAAAATATACAGATTCCTTGACACAATCTCAAACCTATGATTCAACATCTCTGGAGTAAAACCTAGGAGTCTCTACCTTTAATGTGTATCCTAGGTGATTGTAATGTGTAGCTGGGAATAAGAACCATTGGTCTGATACCTAATCATTTTTCTCTCTAGCCTGGCATGCCATGAATTAGTGTAATATATAACACCTTCCTTCTTTATAGCTCTCAAAGTGCGCATATATTCTATATACATATATATTATATATAAAACATATCTCATTTGAGCAATATCTATTCAACAAATTGTATCCAAATATGTACTGAACAAATGATTATGTTAGTAGAAAATTCACGTGGGCAACTCCCATCACAGTCAATTCATTTCCTCCTAAGCAGGGTCCTCACCTACCACGGGTCCCTCTTGCATACATATCATTCTGTCTACTCAGACTGCTGACCTCTAATGAAGACAAGTCAAGTCCATCCGATAATCATGTGCAGAAGCACCAGTGTTCAAACCTTGGTCTCCATGACACACTGGAGCAAAGAACAGACATTTCCTCTGCTCCAAACCACTTCTAGTTAATTTGTTCACAAATGGAAAAAGAATGGAAAGAGTTTTCCCCAGAATAGACAATAAACTTTCAACTTTTCAGGCTAAAACGACTGAAGTAAAATGTGCCAAGTTACAGACTGTGTGTTCCCGAAGTAGTACTGAATAGACAAAGCTTCCAGTGCATAGTACTGGCAAGAATTGTATCTTTTCCAGTCATACAAAATCATGTCATGATGAAGAGAGGCTTGTCAAAAGGTCACATTTAGCTCACCTGCCATGAAATGCTGGAAAAGCCCAGGCTCTGACAGATTTTCACCTTGGGGTTGGGACAGAGCTGCCACGTATGATTGTTCAGGTTTTGTGCTTAACAAGGGCGCCACATTTAAGAGGACATTAGTTACATCAGAGACTCCTTTATTTCTATTATTACAGTTTTATTGATTCCAAAGATGGATAATTTCTGTACTTATTAGGACAATTTTTGTGCAGATGGCACTAAACTATCTTATTCTAATATGGTCTATGTATGTCATTCTATTTTAACTTACAAATATGTAATTAATTGAATAATCTAAAAACCTAGTTGATCTAACAGTATGTAAAGTAACCTGTACTTCTAAACATAATCTTGTTATTGTTTTTTCGATTGATGTATTGACTAGTAAATATTTCCATTTTAAAAAAATCTCTCGTTGGGGTATAAGTTTACTGGGTAAATTGGATATCTCAAATAGCAGTTTATGTAATCTCTCTGTTTTTTACTGTGCTAGAATAGTATTTCTGAGTTCCCAATTTAAATATACATTTATATTAGTCATTATGATCAAAATCTCTGTGTAATAATCAATAGTCACCAATAATAACTCACAAAGTATTATTTAGATATAAATTGGACATTATTATATAATAATGTAAAAATTATAGCAATTGTTTGTTGTTATAGAAAATTACCAATGCAAAATTTAACTGCTGTTAAAATTTAACAGCTTATCATACACATAATTATTTCAAAATAATACAAATTTTTAAACAAGATACTAATCATTACATTGTTTTTCATCAGCTATCAGAAAAAATATAGTTTTTACATTGTCATGATTATAAAACAGAACCTAAAAAGCCATGTTAAATCTAAAAACTAAAATTTGGCCTGAGAAAGCCTCTGTACTCACACACTTGAGCTCTATGTATGAACCACAACCTAACTTATTAGGTAAACAAATTGAAAACCTAACTAGATAGTCCTTCTGTTGCAGTAGCTCAGTCTCAGCCAATCACAGCAGCCTCCTTCAACCACTCACAGGCAGCCAGCTGTACAAACCATGTTCAAATAAGGCAAACGCCAGGCTGTAACCAATCCAGCTGTTTCTGTACCTCACTTCCACTTTCTGTACATCACTTTCCTTTTTCTGTCTATAAATCTTAACTGACCACACAGCAACTGCAGAGCCCCTCTGAATCTGTTCTGATTCTAGGGGCTGCTTGATTCACGGACTGTTTTTTTTTTTTTTTTTTTTTTTTTTTTCTTGCTCAGTTAAACTTTGTTAAATTTAATTTGCTTAAAGTTTTTCTTTTATCATCCATTACAGAAGAAACAATCTTAAATATTTGGAATATTGATTATATGTTTGGCGAAAATTGATGTAAATCTACAATAAAAGAAAAAGTCATTATAATTATTACTTTGAGCAAAAATGTAGCATAGACACATGCTGTCTACAAAAAGTAGAAGGTGAATTTTGCTTCTGCCTCCATGTCAACCAAAACTGATAATTGGGAAAAAAAAAATTAAAAACTGAAGATTCATTAAACAAAATCTATTTTAGTTTATAGGTATATGGCCATAAAATTTGACTATTATGTAATACTGACATTTTATTGGCAAGTATCTGCCTCAATTAAGAAGTTTAAACTTTATAAAATGACACTATAAAATGACGCTATGTTACAAGCAGGATGTTTTGGGGAACTTGTTACACACAAAAACCAAGTTATCACAAGTAATACTATGTCCTAGTTTCTTTATTCTACCTCAAAAAACTCATTTCATTTACATTAAAAATTCTTGTGAGTAGAAAAATAATAATTTAAGAATGAGATTGGCTGCAACAGTGGGCAGCATTTGCTACAGATTTTAGCATGCCAACACCAACAGTGCTAAGTATATTCAAAAGTGAAATCCAATTTGAAAATTGGTACTTGACAATGCTGTAGAATGTGGCAATACAAAAAAATGAGGAAAACTACTTGCACACTTCCAAGCTTATAACATACACGATTCCATTTTTGGCAAGACTGTCTGTGGTGTTCAGAGAATCACCCAAGAGATTTTAGAGCCTGGTAATGGGAATATTCTTCATTTGGCAGAAACCATAGCAGTGTCTAATAATGACACAGAAGAATATATACATAGAATACAAATAGTATTATCAAATAATACTATTACTCTTAGAGAATAAAATACAAGACCAATTGATTAAAATTATAGAAGATGCAATGAGTGAAATTGTCTCGGGTGACTCAAAACTATGTTAAATATGTCCCAATTGGTATAGATGCAATCTTCATATAAACCATGTAGAATTTTAAAAACAACAACAAAAAAAAAATTGTTGTTAGATTTGCAGATGTCCAAAATGTGAATATTTGGTCCAGTAGATCACCTGGCTCCAAAAGAAGCATATGCATTTTTATCGGACTATTTTTAAAAAGCTATATCTAGATAAAATCAATTTGAGAGACCAAGCACACAGCAGTGTCATGGATACGTATGGAAATATAATAGATTGCAAAAGAAGATCCTCAAAATAAAAAGATGTAGGCATTCTATATTTCTTCTAGTATGTGGTATGTAAATTTGATAATGAAAAATTCAGGTAAGTTTTTTTAATATCACCTCATTTTATACTAGCCTTTTCAAATTCAATGAAACATTAAAGTGTATTGCAAAGACATCTTGAAATCTTTTTGACTATGCTGTGGGATAGTCAAGTTGATGGCACCAAGAAATCATGCCACCAAAAAAAATCAATGGAAGGTAGGATGCTCTACTCTTAGAAGTTGTTGATGATATTAATAAAGATAACTATTTTTGGAAACAAACCAAAGCTTTACTTTAGAAATATTTTTTCTTAATTTATTTGCTCAGGATTAATTAGGGGTGATATTTGAAGTGAAACTAATGTTATGAGCAGAATTATGCCAACACCAATTGATTGTATATCATTTTTCTTGAAAGTTTCAAAGGCATTAATACATATTTTAAAGACAAATGAAGCACTGATGTTTATTTTTTAAAAAACAATTATTTTTGATGAGCAAATTGCAAACTCTTGACATCGATACAAATATATCTAACAAAAACAATACTAGTGAAAAGAGTAAAAAGACTGACTTTGACTGCAAAATCCCCTGATCAGTGAGTCTATATTCCAAAATTAAATTTCAAAATAATTTTTTCTTTATTGGATGTAAGAATATCACAACAAAAAGAAAAGTTAATGATACTGAAAAAGTCATGACTTGAACTACTATAACTATAAAATCATTTTTTCTTGAAATCCACTAATGACCCAGTCTAGACTGCGACTTTAAAGGAATTCTAAATTGTTTTCCCCAATTAGAAACCAGTGGAAAATACAGCTCTTTAAGGCTAAAATATATGAAACCTACTTAATGCCTATAATATCACAAGAAAAACAAGATATTAGAGCAAATAAGCATCAAAAGGAATTTTAATTCCAAAATATGCAACCGTTTTTATTATATAATAGTAACTTGTAGTTTCTGTATATTGTGATTAAATATTCCAATTTTCTTTTATTTTATGTCTAATCATTTAATATTCCTGAACAAAATGACCTTATATGTTATGTAATTGCTATCAGTACAGGTACCTTGTTCAAATTTCTACAAAAGCATTTTATACAAAAGGATTAGTGGCAGCCCTATGATTGGGAAAATGGCTGTAAGTAGGTCCAAATTCACAACTTGGGGTCTTGTTATATGACCCCAAAGACAAGCAGGATAGTTTTCATGGGGACTCTAGCTGAAAAGGCACAGGAAAACACCCCTTGTTCCAATCTGGCTCATATGTGCATCTCTGAACCATTGGCCAGTGGGATGAGATCTTTGCTTGTCCAAGTCTAACCCATATGTCCAGTCTGTGGCCAGGATTGGGAAGTAGAGGTCAAGGTAAAATGGTTGACTATCCCAGTGAAGCTTCCATAAAGAAGGGTGAGAGTGCTGATGCCAAAAGGAAAAACGTTTGGCAGGCTGAACCACAACCACTACCACTGGCTGCCATTGCGTAACATTGTGTATTTGAGTCGGAACTTCGAAAAATTAAGACTTTATTAGCCCTTATACTGGGGAAATGAGCAGTGTATTGTAGATCAATGAGATAGAAGTCAGTGAAGAATGCAGAATGAGATGATAAATACAGGAATGTTTGCAAAACAAACTGGGAGAAAAAAATTCTTAAATATATCAGGCTAAATGCTTATCTGCACATCAGTGAAAAGAGATTGAAAGGCTACCCTAGAATCTCATTGTCTTCCTTTCTGTACTAGTTGAAATTTGTGTTACAACATTTCATTTCCCTGTTTGGTGAACATTTTATCATCCATTCTTAATAAATACTTTTTGCCATATTGGTAAAGTCCTAAAAACCTTTTCACTTTCTGAGGAGATGCCCCTGAACTCAGTAGATTCTACCAGCAATTGCAGGTGGGTTATGGTACCCAGAGCAGGAAATCAGGGCTCTTACAGAGCAGTTTCTAAGTAATGTTTATTCTTATCTGGGTGTGCCATATTCCTCAGTGAAAACTGATTTTTAATATTCTGTTGCTGTTTGTTCCCTATCTCCTTGTTAGCAGTTCCATCCTTGAAAATTGTCTTCTGAGTCCAGACTTTCAATGGTAGAACAGGACCAGAGATAGAGGAAATGAACTGTCATTCGAATTTCCAGTTCCAGTTTTAGCATTAACTTATGAAACCTCATTTATGTCACCACCTTTTCTATGCAGGTCTTTGGGTTGTGCCCATATTTAAAGGAGGACAATAACATGATCTAGCAAATATTTATCGAGTGCCTTTTATGTCCCTGGTATCAAATGTGAAGCATAAACAGGACACTTCCTCTGCTCATAACTGGTGTGACAACCTCGGGCGAATCATTTTTCTTCTTTGAGTCTTATTGTAACCATAAAATAAGGATTTTAGGCAGACATGCTCTAGGATTTCCTGATCATACCTAAGCATGTTATTGCAGGGGTCAAAAGAAACAGACAATGGGCATGAAAATTGTTTAAAAATCATAAGATTTTTCATAGCCCTGCTTCAGCAATGACACCAGAGGACTGGAGGAACTTATAAATCATCATTTTTGGATTCATGTTCTTTCTTTAAAAAAGCATATCTTATCAAAAGTCCCCTGACAACTAGATCTAAATAGGGATTATCCAGTTAAAAATGGACCAAGATGGGGTCATCTGTACTGGTCAGGCTAAAATTGGACATTTTAAATCACTGATGTCCGAGCAGGGATTGTCCTTCCACCGGCTTCACCTTTCAAACTACCTCCTTAATATTATTAGAATTGAGTTGTCCCAAAGTGGGATTTCATGAGTTTGTTCTCTTTTGCCCATGAATCAACCTAAACTAGTTCAAGCTAGTACTTCATAATCAGGTCAATTTTCTTTCTGTAAGTTTAGAGGTTAGTTTGAAAATACTTGGAAAGAAAGAGGAAGAGTTACTGGCACTGAACATAAAAACCATTTTTTCGTTTGTATGCATCCACAGACGTACGAGAGGAATTTATCCTTCACTGAAAGCATCTTCTTCCCGACAGGTAATAATGACAGCTAATGAGACTGACATTTACACTGTTCAACAAAAAAGTATTTTTCTAAACATAATGTATAATTAACAGAACTTGCTCACAAATCATACACACAAAATGCATCAGATCATCAAGCTCATGGATGAATAGTGTCTTCCGAAAGATTCCACTCACACCCTTGTGTCCTATGAGTCCTTTTCAAGGTGCTTGAGGGTTTCTTCATTCTCTGGAGTGAAGATCAACTAATTCACATTGATAAAGGTTATCGATTCTTTTTATCTTAGAGGGAAGGAAGAAAAGTATGAAGGAAGAAAGGAAGGGAAAGAGGGAGGGAGGGGAAAAAAGAAAGGGCAAAAATAGATTTTAAACAAAACTTATTTTGTTTATGTGTTATATTCCATACAGTATAGATAATGCCTCGTTTATGTTTCTTTTTTCCCCTAAGTTGTATTTTTTTGTCATTACATAGTGTTCCCTTTATTTCTGTTGACAATTAATGTACATGTGTATGTACATAGGTTTGGGTCCTTTTATCCAAGCAGCGAAAGGAATAATACTGAGCAATAATGGACCATTATACACAGTAAAGAAGAACCTTTCCCAGGTCCATGTGGGATTACAAACACCAAGGGTGACTGTGCAAGTGAACAGAGTAGAATTGTTTATTTTTTTGTTTTGTTTTGAGAATATTAAACTTTATGATGCTATAACTTTAGCAAAGACTTTAAAATAGACACCAATGCAGAATAACATCCTGAAAAGATAAAAAGGAATCATGATTTACATTGTCGAACAACAGTGCTTGGTTTCTGTACACTTTTAATTCCTGCCTCACTAATTTCCTAGCAGCCTCCACTGCTCAGGACTCACCCAGAGTCACCTTCTCCATCAGCACTGCGTTGCCTGCAGACGCTCAACCCCCAGCTCATCTGAATCTTCCTTCCTGCCTTGTCACTTTACGTCCCTACCTTCTGATAAACAAATTCAGCATTCTGGCTTAGCATACATTTGTCAGAATATAGGTGAATATAGGGCTAAATTTCTTTTTCTCCAACATTTCTCCCTTTATGCCTTTCTTGAACCTCACTAGGTTTCAAAGTAAAAATAAAAATTTCCCTTAAATGTCATTTATGTTCAAGAACCTGCATTCACTCACATCAAGGTCTTCATGGGCTGATCCTCTGTTTTCTGATTCAGTCTATCACCAGATTTTGATCTGTTCAATTTTATCTAGTCAGGGCAGGCTTTTCCATCATTCCTCACATAGGTGATGTTATGCCCACTCTTGCATCTGTGTAATTCTCCTGTCCTGAAATATCCTCCTGCCCAGTCCCAGCCATTTTCATCCAGCATATGATTAGCTAAACATAGAAATATAAATATATGCACAATATTTACTAAAATAGAACTCTTAATCTCCATCTCCTTAATAAAGCCTCACACCCATAATGATCTAATTCTTAGTTAATCTACCTCACTAACTTGTAGTGGTACTCATTTATTTTATTTTTCATTCATAACTTGGTATTGTAAAGACATTTTAATATTAATTGTAGCTCTTTGTGCCTCATGTACCTAGAAATCTGAAGACAATCCAATGTTCATTCAGAAGGCCATGGGGAAGCATTCAGCTTTTTAACTAGAGGGTGTCATGATGGAAACTCCAGTTTTTTGACTCTGTCTTCTCTGTATGGAATGGATTAGAATTGGGATCCCATGGCATTCCCCTGCTCAACGTCCTTCAGTAGTGTCCCATCATTTTCAGTTAAAGGATGGTCCGGGATACCTACCTTTATACTCTTTTCTACTGAAGATTCCTACTTGCCCTTTGTTCCACACCCTTCACTTCTGCTCTATGGAATTGTTTCTAGATCCATGAATTCATCTTGTCTCCAGGATACTAGACAGCAGGCAGCACAGGAGAGGGAGAACCCAGACTGGACAATTACTTAAGAAGAAAACAAAGGGCTCAGTCACAATCTATACACAAGCCCCTCTCCTGGAAAGAGAAGCAATAATCTGGATGAATTTGAAAGCCATTGATAAGTTACTGATCTTATGAGCAATAAAAAAGGCCTTCTGTGCATTTATAGCTTACCTACTAAAGATGGACTGAGTTAAATGGAAAAAGCCTGAAGAAATCTCTAGCTAATACGGTAGATTAAACATCTGGAAGTGAAACTTGAAGCAGTTCCCTCTTATATTAGCAAATATATATAGGGCATCATGATGCTGTCAGCTTTCTCTTCAAGAAGGAATTTAAAATTTCATTGTATTACTACTTGTCATTATTTTATAGAAAGCCCTGGTACAGCTCTAAATTTCTCAATCTTTTATCCTAGACAGATAAAAGTACTATGCCTTCTGACCTACCTGAAAGAGACACGTGGATTTATTCTGGTGGCACTGACCAGTGCAAGGACAATACATTATAAAGAACAAAATAGTCACCTTAGGAAATGATCCAAAATCTCCCATGCAGGTGTGGCTCAAAGGAAAGAAACAGCCTTTGACAATCTGCAACTATGCCCAATCCTAGTTTTCAATAAAACCAGAAAGTTGAGGAAGAACATTTAAAATGTTACTCTACTCCCTGCAGAGGAACCAAAAAGGGGCCTAGAAAGCTGAGAGAGGCCCTTCTCTATTTGCAGCCAGTCTGATTTTTTTTTTTTTTTTTAGTACAAATCTTTAGTACAAGTCTCTCCCTTGCCAAAAATGGGATCCTGGCAATATTTTGTTTCTTGATCTAGTCACATGGTGTGTTCACTTTGTAAAAATTCATTGAGCAGTACACTTCTCTTTATGCACTTTTATATTGTATGTCCTACTGAAATTATTAAAAAACATTTGCTCCTTTATTTTATCTAAATGCTTTGCCTCTAAAACATTAGTAAGGACTTCTGGTTTAAGATAGCAAATACACATATCTACCTCTCCTCATTAAGAAGACCCCCACTGAAAAAACATAAGTATTTTTAAATGAATGAAACCATAAGAGAGATGGAAATCTAGAAAGACGGCCAGAAAATTTTAGGTTGATGGAGAAAATAAGTCAGGAAAAGTTCTATCTCAAAACTCCAGAAGAAAGAATGGCTCTTTCCAAAGGGGTCCTGGAGAGCTGCTAGCTCAGAGAGAGGCTACCTTGAAGAGAAGGAGTGGGGTGTGGTGGCAACTGAATATATCATTGCTTGTAGCATGGCTGAACCTTTTAGGCAGCTTTCCCTCCTTCCCAGTGTTCTCATATAAAAGGATAGGAAGCAGCGTTTGCAGCTCTCATGGTGTCACTCAAACTTGCTTTTCTACTGCAGGAAGGATTCAATATATTTTTGGCACCTTCAAGAGAAGCGGAGAGCGCCGGGCGGCGGGAGGCGCGTGGAGGAACCTTCTCGGCCTCCGCTCCCCTCCCGATAGCGGCGTCCCGGCGGCGGCGGCGGCGGGGCTCGGCCTGGGCTCGGCGCGCCACGGACAGGCCGGCGGCGGCGGCGGCTGCGAGGGCGGCGGGGGCCGGACCGGGGCCGACGGGCGGTAGGAGGCTCCTTCGGGCCGTGGGGGGCGCCGTCGGCGGCTCCCGGCAGCCCAGCGTGAAGACCCTGGACAGTCCTACAGGATCCCATGTTGAACAGTGTCAACAGCTTATAGCTGCTACAATTTCTAGCCAGATTTCAGGTTCAGAGACATCAGAAAATGTATCCAGAGATTACAAGGAGCAGCGGGGGCTCCTGGTCCTCAAAACCTGGCTGGGCAAACATGCGTCTCCAGGTGGAAGAAGCGTTGGCTGCATCTCTGATGCCGGAGTGGCGGCCACTGAGTAGTTGCAGATCCCACCTGTCCCAGGTGCCCTATTGCCCTCACCGTAAGTGGGAAACTGCCTGCTGAGTGGAGAGGCTCAAGGACCCATATTAGCAGAGAGTAGCTCTCGGACCTTGGGGTGATTTTCTTTACGGACAATTATGTGTTAACTACGTTTTCGTTGTGGTTGAATAGTGTTGTGTGGGTTCTATAAAAGATTGATGTAGACTGTGTGCATAGCTTTATAAACCTTTACATTAATAGATCAGACTGAATTTGTACTTTAACGTGAAGCAGCTTTTTTTTTTTTTTAGTCTATTTACAAATTCGGTGTAGCAGAGTTCGCTCATGTTGGAATGGTTTAACAGATGGTATTCAGAAAAAAATAAGGCTTTTCTATATTTTGGAAATTAAATTTTAAGTCCCTACATAAAAAAAAAAAAAAAAAAGCAGAGTAGAGCCAAAGGTAAAAATGAACTATCCTATCAGTCACTGAGGAAATTAATTAAAAGAGAAAGCAGCTTCATCCAATGGTAAACACATGGAAGCACTCCACCCTGGAGTAATCTCTCCCTACTTTACTAATGATGAAGGTTCCAACAGGTTTGGAAAAACTATGGAATCTACAGCTAGCCCTCCTATTTAAGGGTGTGGCATGCCAAAAAATGAGAACTATACAACTTCAGGGGAAAAAAACCCACCAAATGCTTACAATAATCAATCAAATCATTATTCAAAACTAGGAACAAAAAAACAAGAATTCCTGACACTTGAGGAAAACTAATTGCACAGAAAGTGGGTGAAATGACATCAGAGAAAACAGACATAATTTATGAAAAAAGAAGAAATGAACTTTAAAGGTTCTAATATTCATGCAGGGGTAGAAGAAGAGATATTTGGTACATGAGCATTAGTAACTGCAACTCAGATACGTATAAAAAATCAAGTTTCTCAGTAGGCTGTCTTCTCAGTGATAAACTAGACAAAGGCTGCTCAATACTTCATTCACATGGCAAAGAAATTTATATTTGCCCAGAGCTGAGGGTCAGGGAATAAAACATGTCAGAGCCATATGAAAATTTAGAGTCAGAATTTAATCTGTTTGGAAAGAGACCCTTAATGCCAAAAACAAAAGTAAAAATTGTCCCCAGTCTGCTCCTACCATATCTGGGTAGCTGCAAGAAGCAAATGTAAAACTGTTCTGTATGAATTCTTCCACACATAGAACCTGAGAACTGTCAGAAAAAACAAAATCCTCTAAAGATGAGCTTATGATCAAAAATTGCAAAACACACCCAAGCATGATTGAGCATGAGTAAGACTCAGAAAATATAACAAACAAAAGGATTAGATCTCAAGAACTTAAGGTAATATAATACTCTTAAAGAGATATAGGGTGGTTTTATTTCAATTAATGTAAATGACAAAAGGAGGTAAAAACTACAAGAAACATATGACTCTCCAAAAACCAAAACCAAAACCCAACGAAAAAAACAGATTTGAAAATAAACCAAGTGTAACAGCTAGAAATGAAAAATGTAGTGATTAAAACTGAAAACCACATGGATGCACTAAATAACACACTAGGCATCATTGAAAAGATAATTGGCAAACTGGAAGATAGACCTGAGAAAAATACCAAAATATGAGTATAGCACAGAAATATAAGTATAAAAAGAATCGAGAATAGTAAACAGAAGCTATTAGGCATGGAGGTAAAACGTGAAGATCCATTAGCTCAGTTGGTTTGAGTGCAGTCTTATGACACCGAGGTAATGGGTTTGGATCCCATACCATCCAGCCACCACAAAAATAAAAAATAAAAAAGATCTGGAGATCCCACACACACCTAAGAGCATTTTCAGAAAGAGATGACAAAGAGATAGAGGAGAGGCAATACTCAAAGACATCAAAGACAAAGATGTCATGGCTGAGAATATTCAAAATTGATAAAGATATAAATCCTAAAACAAGAGCAAGCTGTGAGAAAAAATAAATAAAAGGAAATTCACACCTTGACCAATTATAGATAAACTTCAGAACATCAAAGGCAAAGCAAATCCTAAAATTGAGGTGAAAAGACAAATTACTTACAAAAATAGAAGGACAATAAAAAGAGGCTCCAAAACAGCAAATTGATATCTGCAAGGGCTTTTTCAAGAGAAAGAGCAAAATAAAGACATTTTTAGGCCTTCAAAGATTGAACGTAGTGCCAAAAGAATCTCTAAGACCTTATAAACGACATACTTTGAGAAGAAGAAAATAGGACCCAGAAGAAAGGAGTGCTTGCAAGAAGCAACAGTAAACAAAGAAATTAGTAAACATGTGAATGATTAGAAAATAAAATGGAAATAAAGTAGACAAAAATAGTGTTAAGTTGAAAGGAGTTATTCGGTATTTAATTGTTATAAGGCCCTTGTTCTGTTTGGCCAGATGGTATAGTAATTGATTAACTTTAGATTTCTATGTCAAGTATGCATGTTAAAATTCCATGGTAATCATTAAAAGACGAGATATGGAATCTGTCACCTCAAACTAATAAAGGGCAGTAAAGAGAGGAATGAGATAACTCAATCTAACAGAATTCAGGAAAAGAGAAAAAAAAAAAGCTAAGTTAAAGCATTTGGAAATTAATAACATTATAATTTATTTTGAAATCACTGCAATTATTCTTATTAAATGATGTTAAAGTCATCTATACCAAGGATCATAGAAACAAAAACAAATTAAATATCTGTGTGTGAATTTATGATCCACAGAGATTAAAGGGATCATAAAACAAATTTTTTTTAAAAAGGTGCTAAAAAATAGCAATCAGAGAATAAGAAAGACTCATAGAAATTTTAAAAGTGTGATTTTTATACAAACATTTAAAGAATAGTATGAATAATAATAGAATGGACAGTTTTCAAGTCCAAGCTAAAAGATAAAATCAAGGAAATTTCATATAATATAGAATTATGTGTCAAATTACTGCATGTCATAGAGTCCATATTTAGCTCCTATTATGTACCAGGCACTATTCTAAACATTTGATGTTACTGAACAATCTAATAAGACTATTATTGTTGCCATTTAATAGGTGAGAAAACGGAGGCACAGAATAATTAGTATGCCCAAAAGATGAAAGAATAGCAAAAAAATTCAGAAACATGGAGAACAGATCCCAAAGTTCAAATATCTAGGAATAAGAGGCCCAGAAGCAGAAAATAAATGGAAATAATAGAAGTTAGGACCTAATGAAATAAGAGAAATTTTTTGTTTTAACTCAAAAAATTTCTTGTTAAAGAAAAAAAAAAAAAGATGTATATTCTGATTGAAAGAGCCTGCCAAGTACAAGCATGATGGATGAAGAAAACTTATCTATGCTTGTAAATAATCTACATTCTGAAAATAAAGAGAGAAATTAAGAAAGCTTCCATGGTATCTTACCAAAAAATGAATATCAGACTTTAGCATCAATAAGTGTGAGAACACTATGAAATAAATAATCTCTTCTCTTAAAATGTGGAGAGGAAATTATTAGAAACTATCAATTGTAGGAGAAAACATAATGAGAAAAAGATATAAAGACATTTGGAGATATGCAAAGCAAACTAAAAGAAGATTACCTCCCCTGCACACATATGAAAAAAAAACTGCTTGAGCAGATAGAACAGAAGAGCATGAGGAAGACCCATGAAGGAGGAAGGAGAACACAAGGGCAGCAGCAGCGAGAAAAGCCGGCAAAATATAAGGGATTCCACTGGACTGTGAGGTTGAATAATTCTTCAACAGTATAGGATTGGTAATATAAAATTAAATTCCCTTTTTTTATGGGTCCATTCACATCAGGTATTTCTCCATTGTATAACATTTATATCAAACACTTTTCAACAAACACATTTATTTAATTTTTAAGAATTAGTCTAAAGATAAAAGCACAGAAGACACACAATCTAGAATACATATATATTATAAACTTTGTTAGTGTAAAAACAAGTAACTACCAAAACAAAAGAGGGAGAGGAAAGAAAAGTAGTGTTAGGTGCACTGACAATTTCTGAGGCTGATATACAAAGAATTATCAATACAAATTTGTTTACTTGAGGTTAGTTTATGTTAAATGATCATTTTAATCAAAAAAGACTTAACAATAGAAACTATTCAAAAAGAATTAATTTTAGAAGTGGGGCTCAGGATAGGTACAGGAGAAAGGAGATTGTAGTTTTGCATTTTAGGTCGTCCATGTGATTTGAATTTTTAAAAACCATTTTAAAGTGCCACAACTACTGAGCTCTCCTTTTGAAAATTTTCATTTTAAAACGTGGTCTTCACTTCACTTTTATGGTGGTTGCATTTCCATCTCTATTCAGCAAAAGTACTTCTTCGCAATAATCATGTAAGATAAGAAAATACTTCTTCATAATAATCGTGTATTTAGAAGATCAGAAAAATGAGACATTACATCACTGACATTTAAAAACTTCATTCCTTCTCCCGCTCCTTTACTGATCCATTCAGCAACGCCAGGACCATTCCAGGCTCCCAAGACACAGTGACTGAAAACAGAGAGAAGAAGACTTCTGGTCACGGTGGAGGAACAGACCATCCCCAGCCTCACCCTCTCCCACAGTTAACCAGTTTACAACTATGGACAAGCACCAACTGCCAAGGTGGGGCTGCTGGAGCCCAGGGAAGAGGAGGAGAGACTGACGGAGGGCGCGGGGGCAGGAGAGGCCGCGGTGAGAGAAAGGAAGGGCCGCTTCCACTGTCTTGAGTCCCGACCACTTCAAGGCTGGCTCTGGTGAGCACATGGAGCAAGAGCTGGCAAAAGCTGCCGCTGTGCCCTTTGTGTGAAGTTGCTTGGAGGTGGCAGGGGAGAAGAGGGCCTTGGTGGCCCACAGGTCAGCAAGAGCAGTATCAGGGTTCCTGTGGACCCACATAGGAGTGAAGGGCCACAGACAATGGAAAAAGGGAGCCACTCAGACGCTGGTGAGTCACAGACTGTGGAGTGGTGGGTGCATGGAGCACTCCATCCGAAGTGTTCGGAGTATGGGGTTTGGGGGAGATGGGACACCAGGGGAAAGTTTGGGCATAGCATGGACAGCTGATCTGCTCCCCAATCAGCACAGGCCCACTCAGAGAAGACTGGTCAGGAATATAGACCCGCGGGGGGTGCGGGGACAGTTTGCTGAAAAGACTCGGGCCCAAACCAGAGTTTCCACACAACCTGGGTGTACCAGACACTGAAAGACACAGAAGTACTTACAATGTCAACCATTAAACCCTGAACTGCACAAAAACCCCTTCCCAGGGAATCAGCAGCAAAGCAATTTACCACAGGTCTCCAGTGCTGGTTCCCACAGGAAGTCCCCCATTTTAGATGTAAGCAAAGGACAACAAATCAATTTAAGTGAAGTTTAAGTGATAAGAACAGCGAATAATCCAACATAGAACTGAAAGAAAAAACAAAAAACCCACAGATCAGAGACAAATTTCTGGTCTTAACCAATAAAGGTGTATCAAAGAACACCTATAAAACCTAGAAGGACTAAAGCCCCCAGGCTGCCAAGCCGGGGTAGGTGGAGGACCACGGGCCTCAGCCACGCTCCTCTCACAACCACATCCAGACCAGCAACAATCACCAGGCTACCTCGGGAAGCTCCCTGAGCTCCCAAGCCACAGTGATGGGGGCAAGAGCCTTAGCCACGCAACACCCCAACATCTGCATCCACCCCAGCGACGACCTCTGAACCACTGCAGGAAGCTCCCTAGATGCCTGATTTGGGGTAGTGAGGGGCTGAGGGCCTCAGCCATGCTCCTCTGACATCTGCACTCAGCCCAGCAATGACCACAGAGCCACTGCTGGAAGCACCCCAGACACCTCAGCCATGCTCCCCCGATGTCTGCATCCAGCCCAGCAACAACGGAGCGCCTGCTGGAATAAGGGGGGTGCCGTGGGTCTCAACCATGCCCCCCTCCTCCCTCCTCCCACCCCCCTCTCCACTCTCCCCCTCCCACCATCTGCTCTGCAACATCTTAGAATGTTAGAAAATAAAATAAAATAATAAATGAATTACTTAAATAATAAATAAACTAGCTTTTCCTTTCCTTCCAAAAAAAATTAAAAGATAAAGAGAAAAGCCTAAGGCCTCTTGAAGCCAACATGCAAGTTGGAAAGACTAGCAATAAAGAGCTCAACAATAAGTAATATAAAGTTAGAAAGCAATAAATTCTTGACCATAACATAGATACATCTTGTTTAGAGTGTCAGCAGCTGCTGCTTCTTGGGACAAGAAATAAATATCTTTTATGTTTCCTTGAAGACCTGCTTAATTTTAAGTCGTATATTTTAAGTTATATTGAAATACTCAAAAAATACTCTGTTCTAGAGAAGAATAGAATTTGTTTAATCAAGGATACACACACACACATAAAAGGATACACAACATATACACGCACAAGTATATGTTTATATATATTTCAGAAGAAGAAATAAACTTGGAAATAAATTACAAAATAAAATAAATAGCATTTCTAAATGTTTTACGTTATCTTTCAAAAAAAAAAGATTCTGAATATAGTTGGAATTGAATTCTATGCACAATCCTGCAAATCCCTGAGCACTTTTGAAATACAGTAAGAAAAATACCATAAGCATTAAAAGGTGTCACTAAGGCTAGTGTAACATGAGGCCTGGCTCTAGAAGAGTCCACCCTGAGTTATTCTAGCCGAGCCAGTTAAGCACCTGGCAGTGCAAGCACTGACGGCACCAGTGCTCGCAACAAGCCACCCTGATGCTTCAGAGGCAACTCCCATGCCATACTCTGTTCTGAATGCTGGTGACCAGAGGAAGGAAGATACATGATGATTAAAAGAGTCAAAGGGAGGCCGGCCCCGTGGCTCACTCGGTGCTGAGGGCTGCATTCCCTTACCGGTCAGAAAAAGAAAAGTGCAACAAACAAACAAAAAGTCAAAGGGGAGATATAAGTGGAACAGTGAGAGTGGCTTCAACAGCAGTGTTAAAAATAGTGCTTTTAATACTTAATTTACTTTTATTTTCAGAATTGTTCCTAGAATCATAAATGATACTCCTTTTAGTACAAAACGTTTTTTAAAACTCTCTTTGTGGTGCTCCTAGGTTAATGAACCTCCCATTTTACTTTTTGATCTAATTTACATATTAAGAAAATGTCAAAAAAAGACTCTGTGTGTGTGTGTGTGTGTGTGTGTGTGTGTGTATGTGTGTGTGTGACCGGCAAGGGGATTGCAACCCTCGGCTTGGTGTTGTCCGCACCGCATTCAGCCAGTGGGCGCACAGGCCATCCCTATATAGGATCCGAACCCGCGGCTTCCGCGCTCCCAGCACCGCACTCTCCAGAGTGAGCCACAGGGTCGGCCCAAAGTCAGACATTTCTTGAAGGTATGTTAATTAATATTACTTCTAGAATAAAGTCATAATGGTAATGTAGTTTCTGAAGTAAAATCATACATTGCTTTTTATTTCCACAAACTACTTACAGTTCAAAACCAAAATTGTGTTATGTTATACCTTACAGCAAAACCCAGATGGTTTGATGAATTTTTACTGTGAAACTAAGTCTAAAACTTATGTGATCCATATACTCAAAATCACTTTATTCTTTTTAAAAAATATCTTGAAGTTTAATTTTACGATTGCCTCGAACCCCTCTCTCTGAAAATCTTGCATGGCCTAAAGGCAAATCCAAGAAAATTGTGACGAGTAGGGCAGGTGGAATCTTTCCTGGTAACTGCTAGAGGGGGGAACAGTGGTTCCATTAAACTTTCCATTTTCTGGGCCAATGTTATTGGTCTTGATATTGTAGTTCTTTTGTGTGAGCTTTTTAATGAGCTGCTTAGAGCAGAGTATTAATGACAAGGAAGTCATAGTTTGAGAACTTATTGAGCAAGACAGAGGTGTAAAGAGAAAAGATCCATGACCACAGACTGCATGCAAACACTGTTCAGCCATCTTGTAAACCAATATTGTTCATTTCCAAGAGATCCAGGTAGGGAGCTATAGCTCAGGACAAACCATCATCATGATTATAAAAACAAGTCAGAGTACCAACCCTGCTGACAGTGAGCGTGCAGCATTGCTACGGTAGAAAAAAGAGTCCCCTTATTCTAATTAGTATTGCATTAGTCCATTTCTGTTGCTTAAAAACAAAACACACGGAACTGAGTAATTTACAAAAAAAAAAAATTATTGCTTCCAGTTTTGGAGGCTGGGAAGTCCAAAATCCAGGGAGCACATTTGGTGAAGGCTGTGGAGGTGGTGGTGACAGTGACCCAGAGGTCTACATGGCAGAAAATGACAAAGCAGAGAGAGACTAACTTCTCATGTGCTCTTCTTTTAAAGTCCTCAGAACCACACCACGGACTATCATTTTTAATCCATTCACTAAGGCATGGTCCTACAATCTAATCACTTCTTCAAGGCACCACCTTTCAATTACCATAATAGGATTTCCCACTCTCAACAGTTACAATGGGGATTTAAGCTTCAATGAGGTTGGGGGGTGCATGGAGTCTACTGCAAGTATCAGTTCCCAAATAGCTTGTATCCCCTTGTATGCAACCACCTTATGTTCAAATGGTGATATATCACCATAATGATTATTTTATTTAAAAAGTTTAAACATGTGTATCTGTATCCTATCTTCTTTAGTCTCAGGACAGAAAAAAAAGTTTTTAAAATATCCATTGGCTTTGCTAATTTTTTGTTCTTTCAAAATTATTATTTTTTAATTCCCTCTGCTGATCTTGACATTCAGTGTGCACTTCCAATCAAAAGCGCAATACATCTAACTGGTGTATCTACCAATGTTTGATGCATGTGCCTGTCACACTCAGACCACAGGCAACCCTCAGGATCATGCACTATACATGTTCAATACAGATTTAACACTACAACTAGAATTTTATTTTATTTTAGTAAACAAATAGCAATTATGGTTGATCATGGTTTTAATTCAGATTTTTCTATGTTGAAGTGTTAGTCTGGGCCCTCTGAGAAGCAGATATTAAGGTGAGATTAACAATGCCAGAGTTTATTAGGGAAAATGCCTATGTTAGAGAAAAAGGGAGGAGCTAAAAGAGCTGTGAAAATAAGCTGCAAGTCTGACCCCAGATGAAGGAGAGAAGACGGAAAATATGGATGGAAGGCAGCATTCTAAAGTGCCATGTAATCCACTGAAAGCTCAACAAGAACGTTAGGGTAGGGAGTCTTGAGCCAAAGTAGGCCATCTGAGTCCTGTGTCTCTTATTAACAGGACTGCCTTAATATCTCTGTCACCCTCAGCCATTGGCTAGTGCAGCCTGTGGGAAGAGTGGCCAAAGTGCAAACACAGTAATGGATTTCAGAGGGCTGCAGCTGGGCCTCTTGGTCAATTATAATGCCCATAGTTGGAGGTCAGCAAGGTGCATTTTCATGGGTGTCACAACTGCCTACCATTAAGCCTTTGGGAAAATGTTTTTCCATAGTTACGAGATACACGATTTTGGCAAAACTATCATTATAACCTTTCAAAGTGACTTTTTTTTTTACTAGTGAAAAACATACGATGCCAGATTTTTAAAAATCTCACAAAGATTCTAATAGAGGCCATTGTTAATTCATTACAGTTATTATTACTTTAAATCAATTATGATATCAACTACTATAATGACAACATTTTACTTCAAATATTTTCATGTTGACTTTAAAGAAAACATGTCTTGATTTAAAACAAAATAGTGAAGATACATAAATTTAAAACATTAAGTATTGAAGATGGCTTTGTAAAAACAGATAAGACAATAAACAATGAGATGGGCTCAAAATCCTTTTTAAAAATACTTTAATAAGTTACCTTCCTTATTTCCATTTACTTTTGCAGAAAGTCCCATGAATCTAAAAGCAAGATGAACTTTCTTAAATGCCAGGCATAGAATTTTGTGACATTCCTCAAAAATATTCTTTACAAAAAAGAAATGAGTATTAAGAAATCTTACCCAACATTTTAATGATGACTAACCAATTTTTCAGAGTTTCATTTTTAAAAGTACCTTGAGATAATAAGTAGACTTTCAGCAAGCCTTCCATATGTAACGAAGAAAGCTTGCCGTTTAATAATGCTCACCTATTGATTTATGTTCACCAATCCATTGTGACCACCATTCTTTGGGTATTTTGCCTCCAAAAACATTTGTGAGTTGTTCAAAATTGTGAATGTTGTGATTTGTTGTATTTTTTAAAAAATATATCAAGCCAAAGTTAAATTTCCCAATAAATATACACAGGGTATTTTGGGAGTTTGTTAACATTTGCCTTGATTTGCTATTATGTAACATTTAATGACACCTTAAGTCCTACATATTTTAGTGCATTTTCCCCTGATTAAAGGACTCAAGAAATCTGGAACACTATTTTTGTTTTAAAACATTCTATGAAAACATGTAAAAGTCATACAAATATTCACAAATTTGGGGCTATAATTTTACATCTAGATATTTATCCTGAGAAAATAATTCAAAGTGTGGGAAATTAGAGTTTCTAAGACATTCTTTACAGAATATTTACAATATAAATAGATTAAGACAAATTTCAAATGAGGGAAAGTGTACAATTGTAATGTATTCACTAAATAAAATACTAGGCAAACATTAAAAATTTTGTTATAAAACTATAAAGAAATATGAACAGATTACGATATCTTAAGTAAAGAAAGAAAAAAGTTATATATAAAACATAAGTAGCTCTATTTTTAAAAATCTTCAAAATTCCATCAGAAAAAGTGTGATTATTATTACTTTTATATTGTTGAGTTATGTTATTTAATTTCTATCTACTTGTCACATTTTTTGTAACATCATTATATTCCTTTTCATAATGGAAAAATACTTAATCTTTTTCTTTCAGTAAATAAAGGTTGTAATACTTTCCAGTTCATCCTATAAGGCCAGCATTACCCCATACCAAAACCTGACAAAGACTATACAAGGAAAATAACAACAGAGCAATGTCCTTCATGAACATAGACGCAAAATGCCTAAACAAAATTTTACAAATCTAAATCAACAATTTATAAAATGAATAATTCATCCTGATCAAGTATGATTTATCCCAGGAATTCAAGGTTTGTTTAATATTCAAATATTGAACAACATAAATCACCATAATAACAAACTTTTTAAAAATGTAATATGATTATTTCAACAGGTACAAAAAAATGCACTTGAGAAAAGCCAACATCCATTCTTTATAAAAACTCTCACCAAATTAGAAATAGAAAAGAATTTTCTTTATCTGATGCTGGGCATCTGTAAACAATTCTACAGCTAACATGATATTTAATGGTGAAAGGCTAAATGCTTTTTGCCTAAGGTGAGAAACAGAAAAAGGATTTCTGTCCTCTGTAATTATATTCAATCTTGCTAGCTAGTGGAACAAGGCAAGAAAAATAAATCAAAGGAAGTAAAATTGTATTTATTCATAGATAACATGATTGTTTATATGGAAAATCCTGTGGAATCTACCAAAAAAATTCACTTAGATCTAATAAATGAATTTAGGCTGGTTGCAGGATACAAGATCAATATATAAAAATCAATTATATTTCTATCTACTAGCAGTGAACAACCAGAAATTTAAATTTTAAAAAAGTATATCATTTAGAATTGCTTAAGATAATAAGAAGCACTTAGAAATAAATTAGTATAATGTTAGACCTGTACACTGAAAACTATAAAGTATTTCTGAGAGAAATTTAAAGACCTGAATAAATCAACCTTTTATTCATGAATCAGAAGGTTCAATATTGTTAACATGTTAACTCTCCTCAAATTGATCTATAGATTTAATTCAATCTCAGTCAAAATCTCAGAAGGACTATTTAAAAAGAAATTAACAAGCTGATCCTAAAATTTATGTGCAAATATAAAGTACTTAGAATAGTTAAAACAATTTAGAAAAAGAAAAACAAAGTTGGGGGAGTAACACTACTTGATCCACCATTTACTATAAAACTAAAATAATCAAGGCAGTGTGCTATTGGTATGAAGATAGACAAATCAGTGGAACAGAATTGAGCATCTAGAAATAGATCCACATATATATGGACAATTAATTTTCAACAAAGGTGCAAAGGCAATTCCGTGGGCAAAGAATAGTCTTTTCAACAAATGATGCTAGAATAATTGGATGCATGTAGGCCAAAAAAAAAAAAAATTCAATCCAGGCTGATCCCGTGGCTCACTCGGGAGAGTGCAGCGCTGGGAGCACCGAGGCCGCGGGTTCGGATCCTGTATAGGGATGGCCGGTGCGCTTCCTGGCTGAGCGCAGTGCAGGTGACACCAAGCCAAGGGTTACGATCCCCTTACCGGTCACACACAACACACAAAAATTCAATCCATATCTTGTGCCACATTTAAAAATTAACTGAAAATAGATCATACACCTAAATGTAAATCCTAAAACTATAAAAATTATATGCGATAACATAGGAGAGGGCTGGCTGGTTAGCTCAGTTGGCTGGAGTGCTGCATTATAACATTAATGCAGCAGAAAATATTTGTGACCTACATTTAGGCAAATATTTCTTAAATATAACATCAGAAGCATAATCCATAAAAGAAAAAAATACATAAATTATACATCATCAAAATTGGAGTCTTCTGCTGTTTTAAAAGACACAGTTAGGAAAACAAAAAGACAAGCCACAGACCATTAAAAAATATTTTCAGAGTATATACCTGACAAAGGACTTAGAATATGTAAAGAACTCTCAAAACTTAGTAAGAAAACAAACACCCAATTTAACAATGAGCAAAAGATTCGGAAGACAGTTCACCAAAATAAGATATACAGATGGCAAATAAGCACACGAAAAGTCACTCATCATTAGCCATTATGGATATTCAAATTGAAACCACAATGAGTTAACATTGCATATTACATTAGGATAGCAAAGATTACAAAGACTGGCTGTACCAGGTATTGTCGAGGATGTGGAGCAACTGGAAATCTTGTGAACTGATGATGGGAATGTAAAATGGTACAATCACGTGGAAAATCGTTTGGCAGTGCCTTCAAAAGAGAAACATACGTGGATCAATGAACAATGTGATCTGACCATTGTATTCCTGGATATTTACCCACAAGAAATAAAATATGTTCATACAAAGATCCACACATGAACGTTCACAAAAACTTTACTTGTAATAGCCCAAAACTGGAAACACCAAAATGCCAACAGATAATGGACAAATTGTGGTGTACCCGTATAAGCCGTGCAACTGAGCCATAAGAAGTAGAGGAATAAATAAGGAACAGACTACTGATATATACAACAATATGAATAAAATTCAATATAATTGTGCTGAGCAAATAAGCCTGAAGCTGGGCCATAAAGTGTATGTACTATATTATTCTATTTTTTTGAAATCTTTACAATGCAAACTATAAGGAGAGAAAGCAAACCAGTGGTTGTCTGGCTACAGATAAAGGAAGGACAGGGAGTGGCAGGACAACCGAGAGGCATGAGGAACATTTTGAAAATAATGGATATGTTCATTATATTGATTGTGATGATGCTTTCGCATATGTATACCTATGTCAAAACTTATCAAATTGTACATATCCGATATGTATAGTTTATTGTTTGTCAATTAAAGCTTAATTAAGAAAAACAAACAAAAAACCCTGGATGAATAGGTTTAACAGCAGTTTGGACACAGCTGAAAAGATACATAATAAGCTAATCCTTGGGGAAAAGATTATCAAATTTTTCATTAATTACTATAATTAATGAAAAATAATTAATTTTGTTATTAAAATATAACACATATAAGGAATATAAGGTGCACTTCCCTTTATATTAAAAAAAATTCATATTGAAATAAACTTTCTCCCTAACTTCTTTTATCTGCAAATAATGCATCCTAGACTTACAGAATTTTATTCTTTTTTTAAAACATTTTTACTATTTAATATTAGCAAACCCTGTCCTTCCCTCCCCCCATCTCTAGTGTCTTTAAGTTTGTTCTGTCCTTCTGAAAGTTCAATGTATTGTTGTAGTTCTTTTCTTTATTTTCTTCTTTCTTTTTTTCTTTCTTTTCCTTCCTTCCTTCCTTCCTTTTTTCCTTCCTTCTTAGCACTTAGCACCCACTTATGAG
Source organism: Cynocephalus volans (assembly GCF_027409185.1). Taxonomy (NCBI): domain Eukaryota; kingdom Metazoa; phylum Chordata; class Mammalia; order Dermoptera; family Cynocephalidae; genus Cynocephalus; species Cynocephalus volans. The sequence continues at coordinate 6,520,058 of NC_084464.1, read as the reverse complement.
TGAGGATGTGTGATATTTCTCTTTCCTTGTCTGGCTTATTTCACTTAACACAATTTTCTTCAGACTCATCCATGTTGCTGCAAAGAGCAGAATTTTACTCTTTTTTATGGCTGAGTAACATTCCATTATGTGCATATACCACAGTTTCCTTATCCAGTCATCTGTTGATGGACACTTAGGTTGGTTCCATATCTTGGCTATTGTAAACAGAGCTGTGATGAACATGGGAGTGCAGGTGTCCCTTCAACATGACAACGTCTATTCCTTTGGATATATACCCAGTAGTGGGAGTGCTGGATCATGTGGTAGTTCTGTCTGTAGTTGTCTGAGGATCCTCCATACCATACACTTTCCATACTTTCTGCTAATTTACAGTCCCACCAATGGTGTAGAACGGGTCCCCTTTCCCTGCATCCTTGTCAGCATTTGTTATTCTCGGTCTTTTTAATAATGGCCAGTCTGACTGGGGTGAGATGTTATCTCAGTGTGGTGTTGATATGCATTTCTCTAACGACTCGTGATGCTGAGCATTTTTTCGTGTACCCATAGGCCATTTGTATGTCTTCCTTTAAAAAATGTCTATTCATCTCCTTTGCCCATTTTTTAATTGTATTATGTGTTTTTTTTTTTTTTTTTTTTTTTTTTTACTGTATAGTTGTTTGAGTTCTTTATATATTCTGGATAAAGATCCCTTGTTGGATGTATAGTTTCCAAATATCTTCTCCCATTCCATAGGTTGTCTTTCCACTCTGTTGATTGTTTCCCAACTTGCAGAATTTTTGTCAGAAAGAGAACCTAAAGATCATTTTAGGTCAATGTGCTTCTGTCTCACATTACATACTGAGGACCTCTAGGATTAAGTCATTGGATCCAATTTTAAATTCAAATTTTCATATAATTCTAAGGAAAGCAATGACTAAGGAAAACTTGACTGAGGAAAACCTTTATCACTAAACATAAAGTCATAATTTAAAATTTCACCTGTCTCAAAAAAAAAAATGCTTCAGAGACTCTTATTTCAAAGTTTATTCATTGTTCATTAATCCTCACTGCTAGTAGCACCTATGTATTTATCTAAAGGTCGAATTTATTTTATTAGTATAGAGGTGGCCAATTATTGCTCACCATGCATCTCAAAGGGTTCATGCTTAATAAAGATAATTAGCATTGATCTGGTGGAGGAAAATAATACCTATTTTCTAATGTGAAGAATACAAAATCAACAACCTTCCTTGGAAAATAATAAGATATATAATTACCAGTGAGCTATAGCTTCTCGGGGAGAAAAGAGCGTACACCTTCTCTAACACAGTGGTTCTTAACCACGACGATGCAGCCTGTGGAAGTGCTGTGCACACTTCACGGCTGTGCTGTGCACACCTCAAAGGTTGGAGGCCAAATTTTGATCAATGTGTAAAATTTATTTTTGCTCTGAGTTTATATCCTGATAAGGTAATGCTGTTGATTTGAGGTTGTTTGGGGCCAGATACACTTGCTGCCAGCAGAAGGAAAAAATGTAGCTTAACACTAATCTGGCACTCAAGGAGTATTTATGCTTACTGAAATGTGAGATTTTGCTTCATGAATATATAAGAAAGTCTGCTCAGGGCAGTACACAGTCTTACTCAAACCAAGACTCATAACTGAGGGACAGATAAGTGAACAGTGTGACAACTCAGTGTCTTTTATTTCTTTCAAGTGTGCCTGCAAAAACTCTGTAGTGGTAAATGTTCTCACAAGATTAGGAACTAATACAGTATCCTGAGCAAAAGATTTAGGGCCAGGAGATCCCGCCCTTCCCAATCAAGGTGCCAGAACTGGTCCCTGGGATCCTCTCCATGTCAAAAATTCATAGTGAGGAAGGGTGTCATATGCTTCAAAGTAGGATAAAAATGGTTGTCCTGCTTACTTTCATCCTGGAGAGCTTAACCCTGTGAAGCACCTACTGGTCTCCGAGAAGGAAAGTAAGACTTGAACAAGTCCGGCTGGGTCCACATCAGTAGCCGTTCCCTGACCCACATCATGAAGCATTACACGTGTCAGCAGCAGATCCTCACAATGAAAGCCTCTCTTCCCCCCAGAGTTCTGATCGAAACATCTTCTTCAGCACATCCTATCCACTTAGCTATGACAGAGTTCACTGCTTCACGACTCAGTTTTTAAAAATACTTATTGAACAATGACTATGTTCCTCACACCTTTAAAAGACAATGAACATAAGATACTGTCCCTTTTCTCAAGAAAGGTATAATATTTAGAGGAGACATGGGAAATAACTAAACTTGCAATATGTATATAATAAAGGCCTAATATTACTCGTGGCAGGTGTATGGGATATACAATAAGAACTACGGGGTGGCTGAGAAGAAAGGCATCAATTACAGCAAATGCTAATGGAGTCAATGTTCATGGAGATACAATTAGAATAATGTAAATGATTGGTAGTTTGGAGATTCAAATTCAATTACCATTTATTGTGCTCATCACGTCCCAGATACCAAACTATGAGCTTTAGCAAAATTATTATAATTTTATTTTTTTAAAAAAAAGGAATGGAAAAGAACTTGGAAAACTTTTATGTAGATGTTATATGATGGTTTGGGGATCGTAGGTGATTTCTTTCTTCTAAAAATTTTTCTTTGTTAGTATTATGTATACAGTAAGCAATAAGAAAAAAGAATATGTAAGATTTAGGCAGACAAGTAATTAAAAGCATTTTATAATTAGAGAAGACATTGTGTGCAAAAACATGACAGTGAGAATTAATACAATGTGCTGTGGACAATGAATGGTTAGTGTTGGGGAGGAGCGTAGAGTAAGCTGGAAAAGTAAGACAGGGTTGTACCATGAAGAACTTTGAATGCATGAGAGAGGAGTTTACATTTAATCATATATACAGTGGAAATCCATTAAAGTTCCTGGGGAAGAAGGTGTAGCTGAAAGATGATGTTTGGAAAGATTACTCTTGTCGCAGCGTACATGCAGGAAGGATTTGAGCTGAGATGAGAAGGAAGAGGATCCACAAAGGTACAGGTGCAGTGTGAGGAATGAGAGCAAATGAGGGCTTGGGCTGGAATCTCAGTGGAAGAGGTAGAATCTGAACCCGGCTCTGCCCTCTGTCCAAACCCGTCACACGTGGCTGGGACCAGGAAGAACCTTGACTCTACTCCACTACTTCACTGCTTCTCAAACTCCTCCACTAAAATGTTCCTACGAACCTGGGGCACAATCCTAGGAGGTCCACCTGCAAACCAAAACTGTCTCTGAAGTCGCAGATTTTATCTTTACAACCGAAGCAACATTTTTATTTTCTTGCATTGTGTATCCCTATATGCTTTAATATCAAATTAATACTTAAAATTTAATCAAGTAAAATTAGTAAATATATTCTCTTCCAATTACACATGGGCTGAGACAGCTGTCCTCCAGCTCTTCCAAGTAAGTGACACGGTGCTGTTTTTAAAACCCCACAGAGAATGTTCGCCATCTTCTAGATCATGCGGTTTTACGTTAGCAAGAAAGCTATTCCATACAATTTAGATATAATTTTTTTCATTTCTGACCATTGGTTCTACTTTTAGGACAGAGCAGAGAGCAGGGATGGGAGAAGCAGCACAACAGCAGAAACAACTCATAGGACTCCCTACAGAGAACATCTTCTCACAAGTTAAGGAAACAGCTCTAATGAGTGTCATAGTGAGAGCAAAGGCAACAAAAGGAGATAAAGACCTAGATCGAAGACACGGAATGAAGAAAGGATCGATTTGATTTGGCAACAGAATGACACGAGATAATATTTTTTTAAAAAGGAAGAGGAGAGAAGGGGAAGGTGATGGAGAATGTGACGCCTCCCGTCTGCACGACTGGGAGAAACGTGAGTAATGTCATTAACAGAAATGAAAAAGTCCAGAAGTTTGTTGGAGAGAAAAAGTGAGTCCAGTTTCATTCATGCTGCACTTCAAAGCACTAACAGAACAGTCAGGTGGGAATGTCCCGAGAAATGTATTTGCGGTCATCACTAAACAGTTGAAGCTTTAAGAAAGAATGTGGCTTCCCGAGAAGTTAGCGGAGCAGGAGCATAGAGGACGTGCTGGGGCTGGACCGCGATGTGCTGGCTCCGAGGCAGCAGAACCCCAGAGGGAAGCAGCAGGCGCGCGGCCTGCAGGGAAATAGCTGTAAAGAGAAGTGAGTAATAAGCGGTGCACGAAAGTCAGTGTGAATAAAGACAGGGAAAATGCCACGATGTGGGCAAGGAAAGATCATTGGTAACGGTAAGGAAAGTGGTTTCAGCAGAGTAATGGGAACAGACGCGAGAGGAGAGAGAATTTGGGAAGAATGGTGCGCTGAGTAGAACCTGTGAACATTTACTGAAAAGCCTATGAAGTAATAACCATCAGCGTTTTATAATAATTGCACTGTTTCTAAATGGAATGCAACTTGCACTAATGACTCAGAAGCAATAACTAAGAGGTAATAGTAGTGGCCATATTGCTGCAATGACACTGTTTCAGCAATGGTAAAAGAGAGTAAATCTGCAGAGATTAAATGGAAAAACTCTTTATATTCATATTTTTTCTCAGGAAGGCCCATAATTTTCTCTGAACTAGAAACAATACACATCGGTCTGGGTGCTTTCTGTTTCAACTGAAAAATAAAAATAATAATAAGGATTTAAACCAGACAGTCTAGTAAGGCTCTTTCCAGCAAACAAAGTGATCGTATGAGTTTATCCATATCTGAGTCAAAACAAAAACAAAAGCAAAGCCCACGGTGAGAACTTATATTGGCAATATGTTCCAATACAAGGTACTCTAGAAAAACAGAAAAACTAAGTGTTGATACCAGTGCTTCATAATTCAACATTTAATAGTTAGGTATTCAGGCTACCGAAGTTGTGTATATGGTTAAAAATCTCTTGGTAAGCCTGGGGGTCTAGCTCTATCTGTTATACAGTACAGTGGTCCCCCTGATCCACAGTTTTGCTTTCCATGGTTTCAGTTACTCGGTTACCCAGTCATCAGCGGTCTGAAAATACTACACAGAAAATTCCAGAAATAAACAATTCATAAGTTTTAAACTGTGTGCTCTTTCAACTAGTTTGATGAAATCTTGCACCATTCCACTGTATCCTGCCTGGCACATGATTCATCCTTTGTGCCCCTTATCCACATTGTCTATGCTACCTGTCCGTTTGTCACCTAGCAGCTGTCTGGGTTATCAGACTGACTGTCTTGGTATTGCAGTGCTTCTGTCCAAGTGACCCTTATTGTACTTAATAGTAGCCCCATCATGCAAGAGTAGTGATGTTGACAATTTGGATATGCCAAAAAGGAGCCAGTGCTTCCTTTCAGCGAAAAGGTGAAAGTTCTCGACTTAATAAGGAAAGAAAAGACATAATGTACTCATATATAAGGTTCAGTACTATGCATGGTTTCAGGCATCCACTGGGGATCTTGGAACTTATTCCTCATGGATATGAGGGGTCTACTGTATGCCCATTTAGTATACCATAGGGCATACTTATGTATGCATATACATGAATAGATCAATACATTTATACTTAATATTTCCTATAAGCTCATTGAGGTCCAGACACTTTAACAGAATATTCAATTGAAGCCAAAATATACTCTTTGAATTGTGAAAGAACCTTTTGTTTCTACTATGTCTCTTTTAATAATAGATGAAGTAAATTAAACTATTCATTCCAGCAAAAATTCCCAGTTTTTTTGTTGTTGTTTAATGTTGAAATGTAAGCATTAGTCAAACTTTTTGGACAGAAAAGTTCAAAACAGCAACATGATTCCAGTTAAAAGCAAAGTTATGGCCAAGCTCACTGAAGACAGTAACCTCCATAGAAGCTAGAAAGACACAATTGCGTCTGCAGGGAGCTTTTGGGAGCATAGCCTTGTTTTTGGCTGACAAAACATAGACCTATGATAGTATCTCAGGGGAAGAAACATTGCCATTATTTTGCCTTTTTTGTTTTGCTTTTAATTACAAATTGGTTTTAAAATAGATGAACCTTTTTTTCATGGGTGTTAGAACAAAAATATAGAACACATATAATCACACAGGTTTATGATGCTGAATTAAAAAACAACTGAACAGAGAACTATATCAGAACACTTGGAAATAGAAACATCTCCTTGTTATTAACATATACCAGGAGGAAATCTCAGATCTGCACTCAAATAATAAAGTGATCATGTAGTTTTATTTATAAAATAAAGTGTTTCAATTTATGTTACAGAAAAATACCATCACTTAGTTATTTATTTCATAACATTTTGGAGGTTTTTGTAGCTCTTTAAAATTCCTATACAGCATCTAGGTCAGTCAGGGAAAATGCTACAAATATTATATTTAAAATATATTCTTCCTCTGAAAAACTACTCTGCAGAATTCAAACAGCTTCAGCTGCCTGAAATCACTAAAACACCTTTGTGCTTTTCAAAAATCATATTTCACAAAGGGCATTTATTCTATAGAACTAAAGTTTACCAAATAATAAATATAACTTTAAGTGATGTAAGCTGTCAAAAATCTTGAATGTCAGAGATAAAGCTGATAGTTCTTCATGATTTTTGCTGCTTTGGAAAAGGAAAAGAAGCAGAACGACAATGATTAAGTAAAGGTGATCTCGCTTTTGAATTTCTTCATCTCTGTGTCTGTCATAAATAACAATTTAGATATCCTCTGAGGTTAATACTTTCTGGTTCAATGTGAAAATATAGAAAAAATTAATATACTCATGCATAATATGAGGCAACAAAGACTGGAGCATCTTATAAGTAGTAAATTTTATTTTCAAATAACCATAAAAGGTATCGAGTTACTCTTCAGATGAATTTATAAGATCATGCAAGATGTAAACAGGAAGTTCCAATGGAAAAAACGTTCCCTACAATTCTAATATGTGAGGAAAAAGTACACAGAAATGCACACCAGGAACTTTCTACATACGGCTAATACCTGGAACTTTTTGCCATCTTTTCATTATTTCAGCACAAGGTAAAATGTAAATGCAAAGAAGCAAAAATTAAGAACCCAAGGGAAGAGAACTTGTTGATGTTATACATGGTAATGGAGAGTCAACTATATTTATATTCACAGAAAAATGTTGCAAATGGGGAGTGATGTTAGATAAAAATATCTACTTTGCAATATAGTTAAACAGAAATTTAATTATGGAAATATTGCTATTTATATCAATATTCATAGACCTTTCCTTGAGTATCGTGCACAATTCTGAATTTCTTTTCTTTTCTTTGCTACAGAACCAGGTTTAAAAAAAATAGAAATCTTCCCAGAGGACATTTAGAATGATATATTAAGTTAGAATTATAGTTTATTTTGAAAATAAGAGAAATTGTAATATTCTTCTGGAAAAAAATATTATAAAGGCAGGTTAGGCATTATAAAAATGTTTAAAGTCAACAGTAAACCATAAAGAAAATAACTCCGTATTTTTGACATTGGCTGTAAAGCAAAGAACTTTGGCCTTACATCAGATGATTATTATTTTTCAATATTCCAAGTTGGTTCCCAATCACTAAAAATAGAAAATAGATCCAAAAAGCCAATCCAGAGTTTATCTATATGTATGGTTTCAAAGAAAATACAATGACATTTCTTCAGTTTGGACTTAGTGTGTTTATTTTATCCTGGTGTCTAGAGACTGGAAAATGTAAAAGGTATTGAATTGCCTCTAAAGAACACAAACTCTCTACAAGGAAAGCTAGCTTTGTTTATAACATAGTTAAAAATTTAACAGCAAATCTCCATACAAAATTAGGTGTTTATAATTTTTTTTGTAACAAACAGTGGTATTCCTAATATTCTCTTTAAGAGCCTAGAATGACATGACTCCAAATTTCCATTCCAGAATTTCCCATTTCTAAAAATTTCTACCACAACACCTCTGCTGCTCATACTGCAACAGCATATGAGATGATATTTATGTGACTAACAAAAACATGTTTTGACTCCAAAGAAAGATTATTGTAAAAGAATGTACAATAGATTTTACTGGAATTTTGTTAAGTAAAGCTATTCACTTTTTAGGTGATGAAAAATCACCAAGGTTTTGAAGGTTTTTGCTTTGGGTCCTTCATTATGGAGTTTTATCATTATTTGACGTATCAGAAACCTGCCCCCTGTGTCAGTCAGCATTAAGGTGGCTGGCTGTTCAATCAAAGCACACAGAGGCTCTCAGTCAAGCTTTGTTTGCCCAAGATCAATTTCCCAGGTTAGACTATCCAGGCATTTGGGAGGTGGAAGCTATGGAAATTTAGTTCCCTGCTCCCAACTAAGAAGCCCATATTTTTCTGTCCCACCAAGCAACCGTGTGCAGTCGCCCAGACTCGAAGACTGCGGGTGCTCGACCTTCCACCTCTGTGTCCCGTGCTTTTTTCTCTTCCCACTCACGTAATTAGTGCTCCTTTTACTTTTTAAAAATGTGCCTGTTTCAAATTTGTATTGTTTTTTTCAGACGTCTCATTTCAGTGATGTCCTTTCCCTCTTTGTCTCTTCCTGCATGTCACATCCCAGACAAATTTAAAGGTCTGTAAAACCAGGCGAGGTTTCAAAATATTTCTATATGAAACTGCCATAGGTGACAGAACAGAGAAAGAAGGTGAAGCTGTAGGACAAGGATTTGAATAAACTGGCTGGAAATGTATTGGAAAATCTATTTAAGTTGCTTCAGCCAGGGCCGACCCGTGGTGCACTTGGGAGAATGCAGCGCTGGGAGCGCAGCAGCGCTCCCGCCGCGGGTTCGAATCCTATATAGGGATGGTCGATGAGCTCACTGGCTGAGCGCGGTGCGGCCGGTCATAAAAAAGACAAATAATAATAATAATAATAATAAATAAGTTGCTTCAGCCATGGATGAGGTTTCAATGAGGCATAAACATTCAAGTTACTGAGAAAACCAGCATGTTTCAAGATCACTCAAAATAGTCTACTTGTCATGGTGCATTGCTTTTTTTTTTTATTATTAGTAATCTGCCATCTCGTGTGTGTGTGTGTGTGTGTGTGTGTGTGTGTGTGTGTGTGTGTGTGTGTGTGTGTGTGTGTGTGTGTGTGTGTGTGTGTGTGTGTGTGTGTGTGTGTGTGTGTGTGTGTGTGTGTGTGTGTGTGTGTGTGTGTGTGTGTGTGTGTGTGTGTGTGTGTGTGACCGGTAAGGGGATCGGAACCCTTGGCTTGGTGTCGCCCGCACCGCGCTCAGCCAGCGAGTGCACGGGCCATCCCTATATACGATCCGAACCTGCAGCCTTGGCGCTCCCAGCACCGCTCCGCTCCCAGCGCCGAACTCTCCCTCCCGAGTGAGCCACGGGTTCGGCCCAAGTTGGTATTGAACTACAACAGAAGCATGTAGATGAACATTCACCACTGCCCAGACCATTAAGATTTTAGCTTAAATTAGAAGAAAAAAAATGCTATTGTAAACTAGGAACTACATTCAGATCAGCGTCCACAAGGCTCCTGAGTTTATCTTCTTAAAGACTAACTCCAAATCTCTAACGTCAGAAAAGTTTTTTTGACACATGTCAGCCTGTGCCAATATAAAATAAAGCAAATCAAAACCAAAGAATTCTCATTGTTGGTATTAGTCTAAGTTGGGTGTTTAAAAACCATTATTCATGTATAATGCCAGATACAATATCATGGTACGGCTGCAGCCAATTAATAGAGCTAGTTATTAAACTATACAGATTTTTTTTACTTCTTAAAAAATTATATTTTGCTTATTTCCATTTTCCCTGGGGGGAGGGGGAAGTAATTTAGAAAGAATGGTTTTGTGGCTGGCCAGTCACTCAGTGGTTAGAGCACAGCCTTATAAGCCCGAGGTCACAGGGTCCCCATTGCCAGCCACCAAAGAAAAAAAGAAAGAATGGTTTCAGAGTAATTACTTTTTTAGCTTTAGGAGGTTAAAAGCATAGAATTTCAAATTCTGTGTGGAATTTTTCATGTATACAAGGAGTTTAAGTTTTTTCCAAATGTTGAAAAACAAATAAGTTAGTAAAAATTTGGGGGATTGTACGTCCCTAAGAGAAGGAAATAGATTTCCCAACTAATTAATCATTACTATTTAAAATTGATATAGTTAATTCTTTTGTTTAATCATATTCCTTATTTGAATTAACAATTCAGGTAAGAAATTGGAATACTCAAAACATTTTTCCAGTTTTAAAATTAAAAAATGCGAAGTTTTCAAAATCCAATAATCACATATACAATTGCAAGATTTAAAAAAACTCTTTAATTATCTGGTTCTTTATTAACCTAATCATTTAATTGGGAATATGATTATTTGCCCAGCATAATACCACTCAATTTTTTTTCTTCGAGATTCTGGAAATAAGTAACATACAATTTTAAGAGGCACTTATTAGAATGATTCAAAACTTCCCTTACCAACTGAAAGACCTAATTGATGAAAAAAATCCAAATACACTTTGTAGACAAAATATGTTCACTTAAAGGAGACAATACTGTAAACTCATTTGCCAAGTGGCTGCAGATGCTACACACCAAGCTGTTATTTTTATTTCACAAATATTTTGCGGGTTAGAAGAAAAAATAATCTTGTAAATAATAATAATAATTAGAATTATAATAAAAAGAAGAGGAAGAATTAAAACAAAACAAAACAAAACAAAAAACCAATGTTAGAAAAGGTTCGTTAAGGTAGTTTGTGAAGGGCTTCCAGATGCGTGGCCGTCCATGTTAGAGGTCACGGATGTCACTACAGTGACAGTGGGACTGTTCAGGCCTGTTACCCTGGTCGCAGTGCCGGGTGGACCGAGAGCGCCGCCGTCTGCCGAGGGCGGGGAAGTGACGCGCCGCCAGCTCTACCGACGCCCCCGTCCTCCTGCCGCAAACGGTTCCTTCTGAATTTGGCTCGTGCGTTCTGGGACCAAACCTGCAAACCAATCCCCATTGATTTCTTTACCAAGGTTTATTTTTATATTTCCTTTCTTTCTCGCTCCTTTTTAAAATATATATATATATTTATTTTCTCCTTTTAAATATAATTGTTTGTTTTTCTTGGAAGGGAAAGGGCTTTTTTCTCTCTTTCTTTTTCTTTCTTTCAGAATGGGGCAATGTAAGTAGTACTATAGGTTTATTCTCTCTGAACTGCACATATTCCCCCAAGCATGATCAAGTGGCAGTTGGGACAACTCATGCTAAGGGGGGACACCGTGGAAATGAAGGCACAGAGATAAAGTGGGGAAATGCACCCTGATCATCCCTCAACCGTTGTCTTCGGAGAATGGGGGAGGCAGGGCCACTGAAAGCATGGCAAAGTAAGAACTGCTGGTAGAAATGCACATCATTAAAACAGACTTCAAGCTAGTCACGAGTCTGACACGAGGTGTGTATTCTTCACATAGGAAAACTCCCCCAGTGCCACAGACTCCAATCGGCCTGAGACTTCAGTGAAATTAAAAATAACTGCTCTCACTGAGAAGTGGGAGAGGGTCACAGATGACTCACAGCGACCTATTATAATCTTATTAGTTGCATATTCTTACCATGATGAGTTTAGGGAAGCAATTGGACAGCAGAACTAACTCCCAGTGTTTAGTTCTTATTTACAGTTTATTAAGACAGGAAATTCTTGCTCCAATTAGTTGCCGGGACACTAACCATATTTTTGGCCTTTCAGGAGTTGGGAAGAAGGGTCCACATGAATTTGGAAGGTCAGAGCATGTGAGTGAGGCTGTCAAGAGTTTGCTGAAGTAAGGCAGTGCCAGTGGGTCCCTCACAAGTCTGTGCACTGAGCCTAATGTGAATGGAAATGTCTAGAGCCATGACTTGTTTAAATAACGTCACTCGCATTTGCACAACAGTGAGGTGAGCTGTGTTGGTTTGGAGGACCCATCTCCCCATCTGTAGGGAGAATGTTGCTGCACTTAGAAAGACCCAAGTCTCTCTATGAGCACCCTCCAGGAAGTCCCTTTAGGGAGATAACTAAGATAAACTGATAAGAAGCAGTAGGGGATGTATCTGAATCACTTTAATCAAGGAAGAGAACTATTTTTACTGGTGAGAGGAAGGGAGATGTATGCACAGCCAATGATGGAGGTTAGGCTGCAAAACTCTTTTGGTCAGGCCTGTTTTCTGGGCAAGCTGCTTGAGGTCCTTGGCATCTGGGTTATGGTTGATAGCAAAGTAGGATTTTGTGGTCCGAAGCTGGTGGTGCTTGAAGGAGGTTCGCATGTGCTTGGTTTTCTGCGAGGGTGGATACGGTTGCTGTCCCGATCCAAGTGGTCTGCCTTATTCCCATTACAACCTGTTGTGGAAGAGGGGACAGACAGCTGCTCAGCGGAAACTGCATTAGCTGAAATGATGGCAGGCTGTGGGATACTACTATGATGATAAAACAACAGTGAAAAAGGCTATCTATCCAATTGTGGGCAGTATCTAGACAAAAAGAAATAAATTAATTGCCAAAGTCAGCCAAATGAGTCTGTTCATGTGGACACAACCAAAGTGTATATAAAAATATTAGATAAATCCTGTCTTTTGCTCAATACTAGAAAAGTTTGGGAAGATGAATAAACTGTACATAGTGAAGTGGGAGTGAGAGAAACCTCCAAGGGTGAAATGAAGGAAACTTATCTAATATATTTATGCATATCAACACCCTGCCACCACCCTCACACAAAGTTTTTTAAGACTCTACATTTTGTCTGTACTTCTGGAATGAGATGTAGTATCTGAAGGCGCTGCTTTTTGTCATGAGGGATATGGCAAACAAATGTTTCAGCTCTCCCAAGTCTGAAAGTTTCTGAGAGCCCACCAACTAAAGAAGCTGTCAGTTCCAATTTTTAGCCTTTTCTCATATTCCTAGAGCTTTCTCAAAAAGTTAGAAAGGAAAAAGTTAGAAAGTGGCTGGAAAAGGGAAAGAAGTTAGAAAATTAAAATTTGCAACTTCTTATGTAATTATAAGAATATTATTTCTTAAGGGCTTTTAGCTATATCTGGTTAACACAGGGATATACCAGGAAGAAAATATTTTCCCTTGCAGTTATTTTAATAAATATTTCTGAAAGAGTCTGAGCCCAGACTACTCTCCACTCAGATCACGCCTGAAGCACTCCCCACAGCTCACAGTGGAGAGACAATGACAACGGTTATTTCTAGGCTCAGATCTTGGCCCTTTTTGCTCGGGACGTGTGTGAGTGGGATGTGAGCTGTGCCCCTGGCCGGCCTGGCAGAGAGAGAGGGTGGCATCTTCTCTTCTCTTGCAAAGCCTCCCTCAGCACCAAGGGCAAAACAGCCCAGCATTTGATGTAAAGCTGCACATTTGAAAGGTCATTTCCAATAATCTACTGGCTCTATGGAGAAAATATAATTACAAAATTTAAACATTTTTCTCAATATTCACTGATTCAGCCAACATCACAAATAAAAGGGCATGGCAATTTTTTTCTTTAAACCCTTTCTTCAGATATTTATCTGATGTATATTCATATCTGATCATCCTGCATTTCAATGCATTATAGTAGAAGATCTAAAATCAATCCAATCATATCACTCAGGGGTAAAAGAAATCTGGATCTTAAAAATAAAAAAACAAACAAACAAAAAAGACAAAAAACCACAAAAACCCAAAACAACAGTGAAGCATCTCTTAATATGAGCGTTTCCATTCTGCTTGATAAAATGTTATCTGCCTGCTATGCTCTGGTTAGATTACTTCTTTAAAAATATTCAGCAAATCAGCATCTATATTCAGCAAATCAGCATACATACAGAAACACAGAAGTTTTACAGTCATCTATCAAGAGGTCAGCCACATACAAAACTCATTTAACAAGAAATTCTGCCTCATGCAACCAGACTAGGCATGAACTAATGTCTCCTTTGTCTGTATTTTCAGGAGATATGTAAGTTGAAGGACACACTTGGCAAAAGAGCAGGTGAGTTCATTGAGGGAAAAAATTATATCATATTCACCTTTGGATCCTTTGAGTCCAGCACAAGGCAAGGAGCTCAAGAAGCATTCAACCAAGATTTTGAACCCTTTCAACAATAAAATACAAAGTCAAATCAGTCTGAAGTGGAATTCGATTCAGATATATACATTCAAATGCTGAACACAGGCTTCTTAAGCACTGCCAGAAAGGGTAACATATACTCAGAGATAACAGAGAGAAAATACTTTACATTTTATCCTATCTCAACCCAGTGGGGATATGCCAAGTTCAAATATTCTACAGGATTGCACTTTCATATCCTCAAATGAATGCAACAGCATCTCATGACCTACTATAAAACTATACTTATTTCCAGTAAACTGAGCCATATTTCACAACTAGATTATAAATAGGCCCACAACAAAATGGTCAAAGAGGTACACATTAGTCATTGGAGGCTTCTTCAGATAGGATTTCATTCCTGTTATATGTGAGTAATGTGTAACTATACATTAAATTGAATATTGCCCTTGGGAGAGAAGACTTAACTTGGTTTTTAAATAATGCTGTTAGCCATTTCCTCTCCACCTCAAGGTAATATTTCTTAAAAATGAATATGGTTTCCAACCTTACTATGTAATCATTAGTGCTTAAAATGAAGTTTATGAAAAATAATTGTACTAAGATTTGATGAAATTGCTTCCCTGAATATGTACTCTATATCCATTATCGTTGATTTAAAACTCAGCAAGTCATTTTAGTGCATTAAATACAATTAGAGGACTTGTTTTCACATAAAATACACAATTCAGTGTGTCAGGAGATAGATTGTCAGGTCTTCATTAAACAGATATTACTGTATATAATTGTCCCATGACTATGTTATCACTTATATTTTGCAACTTAGTAGAGAAATTTATTTCCTCTACAGCCCTAAATTATTTGTGTTTAACTACAAATGCATTACGTAACTTTGCAAATGATTGTTTCCCCACGAACTATTTCTAAAGCTTTAGGGGTTCACCCCCCAAATTATGAGATGAAATGATAACTCTCTTAAAACTGTCTTAAATTTCCAGCTGTCAGTACACACACATCTAGCATTATAAAGTTAATGAGAAGATCCAAATATTTTATTTTCAGTCACTTACAAGATGGTCACCTATCCTAAAGTGAGTTTCTGTTCTGAAAGTGACATTCTGAGAATTAACTGATTCCAGGGAGACCACTAGGGGTCAGTGACAGGCTAATTTAACAACAACCAGGAGCCTTAGAAGTTTGGATGGGACGAAAGAACCTAAGGAAAGGAGATTTTGAGAAATGGCAAAAATTCAGTCTCTCAATCAATTCTAAATTAACCAAATAGGAGATGCCTGTCTTAGACTAAATTTTCTTCTTACTTCTGGAGGGCTTTATTGCAATACAGCATTTCAGATACATTTTCTATGTCTCTTTCTAAAATATCAGCCTAATTTGTACAAAGATAAAACAAAATTAGGAATATTCTCATTAAAAGGCATTTGACTAAGCACTGACTGATCTTTACCAAGTTTCACATCTTCTCTGGAGTCTTCAAGTTATAAACGTGTTTTGTATAAATATTTTTTAAAACATATTACTGTGTAAATTACATTTTTAGTATCAACATTACCCTTTATGAGATTTGTTTACATTTAAGCAGAGATGGCAATATAAAATCCAAAGAAGGCTAAAATAATGAATTAAACTGGGGGTTCATTTTATTTTCTATATTTTAACATGTCATTAGTTTGATGAAGGGTTTTTTCCCCTAGTTTTGTAACAAACTGGCATTAGATTCATAAACACTTTTTTGGATGGTGGGTTGATTTCTGGTCAGGCATCGTTAAACCAATTCCTCTGGATTATTTTCATTTGATCTTAAAGAAATATATACTATTTACTGGAATCTCTGGGAAACGCCCAGAAAAAATGGGGTGGATGTTAATTAAAAGGCATCAGTCTATAGTGGTGTTTTATACAAAATCTTCGGTTGTTGCGGAAGGAGGGACTTAGCAAACTTTCCCTCCTTCCTGAGCAAGACAATATCAACTTTCTCAAGAATTTGTAGCAGCACTAATTTGCAAACTAAAGATCTAAATGGCTCAGAAGATTTTCATTCTTTTAAGAAACAGATTTGTACTACCTAGTTCTCTTCCGAGGAGTAAGAGAAGCTAAATTCTACTGTCCTTCAAGCTCCTTGGATCTTTCTAACATAAAGTAAGATCCAAGGCAAAATCAAATGTAGCTAATTAGATTAAATAAACAAGGGAAAAGCCAGGCTTGCCCCTTTTTGGGTAGAAATCTCCACCCAATTAGGCTACTTGGTGGTACCCAAAACACTGCTGAGCCAGAGCACTCTCCGAGTTAGTCTGAGCTACAATTCCCGGTGTGACACCAAAGGATCGTACACAGCTCTGTTCGGCTGAAATCATTTCCAGAGCCTTCTGTAGTTCTTCTCCCGCTTGTAAGTGGGAAAGGGAAGCACTTGCATTAGTAATTGGCCTTCTTTATTAAGAGAACATGTCTTTTATTCTTACGAATAGCAGTCACAGTTTTAGTCATACATCATTTAAAGGTTAGAAAGTTCCTGCGTTTGGACCGGGTACCGCGCTTCTCCGCATTTTTTATTTGATTTCCCCTGCACATGATACTCGCCTGGCCCAGGAGCTAAACGCAGTCCTGTCTAGATAGAGGGACTTGAGCTGGGATGCCAGAGACCCTGAAACCCAAGACTCCACTGCTTCCCCTCCTTTTTTTCTCAGGGTCAAAAATACTGTCATTTGCAGACTGGACGCTGGTAAGGTCCTCTGGGTGCCAGAATACAGCTCATAAAACACAATTTCACACAAAAATGAAGCCAATCAAGTGAACTAAGCTGGAGACAACCCCCTCCCTTCACTTTGGCAACCACTGACAGCAGGGCTGCTATTTACTGTAAGTAATGTAATTAGCTCCTTTGGATGGAAATCAATGAGCTTTTCAAATCCACGTGCACAGGAGAAGGGCCCTAAGGAGGGACTGGGGGCAGTGGCCCTTTCAGACAGCAGGTCCTCTCACAAAGGGGCAGATTGCCTTCACACAAGCCAGAAGCTAAACCGACTCAGAGCCTGAGGAGCAGGAGAAAGAGAAGGGGTGTCTAAGAACATCAGTCAGTTAACCCAAGGAAGCTCCAAGCAAAAAGTAAACACAGGACCTCAATCCCATCTCAACTTTGTCTAGTTTCTGTGCTAAACCCTCTCCACCCCTCAAATGGGGCTGTTTGAAATTAGGTTTGATTATTGCCGGATGTTGATCCTGCTCAGCAAGAACATACAACCCAAGAACACCACTCTCTCCTTGCAGGAGATGAAACTTTGGAAACTACATGAAGGGAAAGTTTAACAACTCCCGGAAAAAGCCAGAATTTTGTGAAGAGTCTCCAGGGAAGCCAAGCACGGAAGTCCTGCAAGCACTCCAATCCTTCATGCATGCATCATTCCACACATTTGTTAATCATCTATCAGGAACAGGCAGCGCAGAGCACCTTCTACAATCAGCTTCTGAGTTGAATCTAGCTATGTCTGCTTTCTCTTATAAAATTCAGGTTCTTGCACCCAGTGGCTTTTGCTACTTCCCATAAAGAAGCGGACTGCCAGGATTCTTCCTTCTCGGCAAACGCAGGAAGTCCGCGGAAAGCTGGGGGTGGGGCGGGGGCCTGCTGGAGTTTGGGAGGTCCTCGTTAGTTCTGCGGAAATAGCTCCCCATCCGCCCAGACCTGCCTCCAGTTCCTAAGGAGGAAGCTCATGGGAGTTGGGGGGTGGGGATGAGCCATGAATTGGGTGTGTGACCTGGGGTATCCTAATCTTTCTGTCTTGGACCCCGGAGAGATTGCCTAAGAGGCCCCCTGCTCACTCTCAAAGGACCATAAGGACTTTAAATAAGGAGAGTGTCTTTGTAGTTCTACCTCCTTTCACCTCTCCCGAGGAGGGGCTGAGGCCAGGGTGTGTAGACAGGAAGCCTCCCCCTCTCCCAGCTCCGGGCTGAATGGCCTGCAAGTGTTCTATAAAAGTTGAAGGGCTCGCTTTTTCCGTTCCTGGGGCTGAGCCCAGCGTCGCTTAATGGGACAGGTGCACGGGGCTCTCTCCGGCCTGCATCCTGGAATAGGATCTCGAGTATCCTCTCTGAATTCAAAGCTCTACTAGGAGCAATGGGGCAGATCCCTGGCCTGGCGCTGCCCTCCTCACAATTGGGCCCACGCAATGCACTAAGCTCTCTTTCCCTTTCTGCTCCTCCAGCACCCATCCCGTTACTGTTGCCGCTTTCAGCAAAGCGGGCGGCTGAACTCCAGCCGGGAAGAGGAATTGGGATTGAGAGTTCGGGATCCTGGAATCTCCATGAGGGTCAGCGAGTCGGTGGTGCCCTTGTCCTGGGCTCCTGCAGGTCAACCTGGGCAAAGGGCTCTGGTTAATCGAACTCCTCAGAGGGGAGGAGAGGGGAAATAAAGGGGATGCATGGCTGGGCAGCAGAGGCTTTGGGGTCAAGAGAGAAAAATAGCCCAGCGAATGTGCATCTCTTGACAGCAGAGATGACTTAAGGTCTCTTCAGACCTGAACTTTGGAGGCCATGATCCTGTGCCCCTAATTTGCCTTTTATGGTCTGAAAAGTGCAGCTCTTGAAACAGTGTCGGCTTTTGGCACTGTCGTGTCATCCAAGGCCGGGAGGGGGGAGGCGGTGCTCAAGTCAGCGTTGTCTCGGGGCTGGGAAGCGCGCGCTTGGCGTCGTGCCACCCGGCCCTGGATGCCCGGCTGCGCTGGGTGGGAGGTGAACGCATGGCCGGGAGGCGCCGAGGCCTTTCTCTTGAAAGTGGAGACAGATTGTCTTTTTGCAAAACTTCCTCCAACACCGAGGTTGGAAGGTCCAGACTGACTCCGCCGCACTGGCGCACCTATTCCGGAGGCACCCTCAAGACAGATAGGAGCGAGCCTAGCGGAGCGGGGGCCGAGCGAGCAGGACTGCCCGGAGAAGGGCCCGCGGCTGCGCCCCAGCTGCGCTCCTGTGCGGGCCCCTAGACCACAGGATGCCCCAGCCAGGGCCCTGCCCTTCCGCGCTCTCTGCCCACGTACACCCTCCCGCCAGCTGCTTACTCCCTTCCAACCTCTAGCCTCCGTGGCCTCTGCGTTCTCCAGCGGGGCTGCCACCAAGTCTAGAATATCGCCCTTCTGAAATCTGAAGCCGTTTTATCTGAGACTCGCTGCACCGTCGACCCTCAGGCCCCCAGAAATAAAGTCCCACGCTGCTCAGGCGTCCGCTGAGATCACGCGCCAAAACGGCTGCGCCGGGTTAGGGTGGAACAAACAAATGCGGGTGAATCCAGTTTCCTGTGAAGCCTCCCGCGGGTGCGAAACTGTTTTTCCTCCTCCGCCGGCCCATTATCTTTTCCAGAGAGGAGACACCCCGAGCAGCCCCGCGGAGGGTGCAGAGCGCATCCCTCAGGCCACTCACTGGCACCGTGACCTCCGCCCGACGCCCCGGACCCCGAGGAAAGTCAGAGACATTCAAGAGAAAGGCAAAAGCGGGGAGACTCCGAACGAGGCTGCGTATTTTCAAGCCTACGAAGTGTGGTTGAATTTTTAAGACAGACACACTCCCCTCTTTGTCCCACCCAACGAAGGCGCGCACACGCGTATGGACGCGCGCGCACGGTGTACAAGTATAATCGTTCCAAGAAAACGGGCCGAGGAAATGAGAAGGCACCTGGCACGGAACTCACCTGCCTCCAGAGTGGTACCGTTCAGCATTCTTACGGCAGAAGTTGATCTCGCCGTGATGGTGGTCGCGCTGGCAGAGAAAAGCCGCGCGCCCGCCGAGCGGCACAGCCGGGGTTGCCCAAGCGCCTCCTCCCACCCAGCGGGCGCGTCCAAACCGCGCCTCCGTCGGAGACTTCAGGTAGGCGCGCGGCTTCCAGCAAAGCCGCATCTCCCCCGGGTGGGCTCCCGAGCAGCCCTTGGGCTTCCCGGCCGTCTGGGCGCCCTCCGAGGACAGAAAACTGCCCCAACTGGGCACCGCCCGTTGGGATCTTACCTCGAGGGCCAGATGTCAAATGTTCCCCGCAAGAACTCGGTTCACGGCAATAGAGGGCGGGAGGCGGCGGCCAGAGGTGCGCACCGGTCCCTGCGTCTCGACGTTGGTCCCTCTGTTAATCCGAATAAATAAATAACCCTTTGTATGAAAACGAATTTGTCCCCTCTCTCCCCTCACCCCTCTCTGCCGGAATTGACCGGAATCCCTCACCTCTGACCCTCAGATCCCTCCGCCGGTCTTTTATTTCCTGTTTATGCTCCCAAATCGGGAGGGGGGGGAGGAGGAAGGGGGGGAGGGGGGAGGAGGAAGGGGGGAGGGGGGAGGAGGAAGGGGGAGGGGGGAGGAGGGAGGGGGAGGGGGGAGGAGGAAGGGGGGAGGGGGGAGGAGGAACGGGGGAGGGGGGAGGAGGAAGGGGGGGGAGGAGGAAGGGGGGGGAGGAGGAAGGGGGGGAGGAGGAAGGGGGGGGAGGAGGAAGGGGGGGGAGGAGGAAGGGGGGGGAGGAGGAAGGGGCGGGCGGAGGAAGGGGCGGGCGGAGGAAGGGGCGGGCGGAGGGCACAGACACGGGCCGGCGCCCAGGGGACACGCGCTGAGGCTGCGCTCGGCCCTCCCAGCCTCTCGGTCATCAGAGGAGGTGTTAATGGAGGACTCGGCGGTGACTGAACCTCAGAACGCCGAGAGCGTCTGGAGGGTTGGGCGCAGCGGGGGGCGGGGACGGGGCTGGAGTCCCCAGCGCTCCTGGGCTCTCGGGCCCCCGGCCGGTCTTTGCCTTCCTGCAGCTCGTCCCTGAAAGGTGCTGCCGCCAGCTGGTGCGCACAGACGGTGAGTGGGCGGGAGCACCTGCGGGAAACTGGGCTAAGCCACTGATGGCTCACCCACCCCGTCTCCGCCTCCCCCTCGGTCCTTCCTGCGCTCCCCGCGCTCCCGGGCTTGGCGTCAGGAACCGGTCACTTGGGAAGCATTCTGGGCTCGAGGGCGGTGTTAGGCGCCAGGCCGGCTTGGGGACCGCGAGCACCTTTCGCTCGGGCTCCGGCTAGAGGGTGGGGGTGGAGATGAACCTTCCGAGGGAAACACTCAGTCACACCTGGCAGGTGACCGTTCGCTGGGACGCAGCCAGACCCGGGACGGGCGGGGGCCTGTTACCTGGTCTCGAGTTCCCGAGGGACTGCGTTGCCCAGGGCGCCCCTCACAGTCCGAAGTGGGGAGCCGGGGATTGCTGGGGGGCCCCGCGCCGGTGGGGAGGGGACGTGAGCAGTAAGATTGGGCAGGATCTCGGTCCGGGTGACGGTGCGCCCGCCCTGCCCGCCCCCTCCCCCGGCCACCAGAACCGATCCTGGGTAAGTGCGTGGGCCGAGGGCGCGGTGGGCCAGGGCTGCCCGCGCGCCTTCCAGCCGCCTGTGAAAACCACGTAGGTTTGGGGCGGCTCGAGGGGCCGTGCGGAGGTGGACGCTGCCTCCTGGCCGGCCCCGCCACTCAGTTTGGGGACGGTCGGGGACAAACTAGGAGCGGCAAATACGAGCCCCTGGCCTTGTCTTTCAATCCCAAGTCCCGGAATGTCGCTCAGAACACCCCAGACAGAATCCCTCTTTCCACCCGAACACTTGGCTTCACTAACTAGTCCCACCAGCCAATCAGTGCCACCAAGTGTACCTTTTAAGCTCCCCTGCCCCCGACTTTCCCCTTCCCATCCCGTCCTCAGATCTTTCTTCCAGAATCCGCCCCCACCTCCCCATCTTGGTCAGTTTTCACAGCCAGAAAGGGACAAGCTTCCCAGAAAGCCATCTAATGGATGGACAGCGATACCCACCCTGAGATGCTTGGCGCTCTAAACTCATCCCTGTCCAAAGCAGCTGTTTCTAACCTCTTTGAGGTCACACACCGATATTTGATAACGACCTGCATTACACAGGCACACACTCACGCACGCACGGCACGCAGGCGCATATGCACACTGAAGTGCACACCGAAGCTCATACTTTAGGATACAAACCTCGGGTGGGAGGACGTTGTCCTCAGGGATATCCTCATCCCGCTAGAGTCCATGATTCCCGGTTAACACTCACTTTTATGCCCGTAGTCCCAGGAAGGAGGGCCGTGAGTCTGGCCGTTTTGTGTCATGAGCCCAATTGAAATCGTTTGTGGGAACAAGGGTCAACCCTTGAAGCCCCCCCATACCCATCAGGGTATCGAGAGGTCCAGGGTAGGCTGGACGTTCCAGGGACAACCCAGTCCCTGGCTAAAGATAGCTGTGGGTTCTTTGACAATTTTTCTAGGAAATCAGGCTCTCCACAGAGGCACACAGAGGGTGCAGAACCCCACTCCCCCTTTTATATCTAAATTTTCTTTCTTTTTCCCCCCCCTTTGGGGAGGGGATTGTTTTGGCATCTAGAAGTACCTTGAATTTGTTGCAAGGTAGTGAAAAAATGGCACCGGGTTTTAAATTCTTCTCCGTGGATGAATTGTCCAGTCCACAAACTCAAAGCCATTGCTTGAATGACTGAGAAGATGAAATGGCAGTTGTCAGCAAGGAGTGGAGGACGAGGTTCCTCGTGTGCTGGCCCGGGACTTTGTGTTCTCAAAGTGCTCGTTGGAAAGCAACATGCCAGTTGCCATTTGTGTAGTAGTGAGCCTCCTCCCCAGCCTCGATTGGAGGAGACAAATCTAAACCCCAGTGGTTTTTGATGGAGGAACATGCACATGGAACAGACTTTGGGAAAGCCTTTGGAGAAAGGGCACTGTGCTGGAACACAGACCTGTGCCTGGCCCAGAGAGTGCCTCTTCTTCTCAGGGCCCCTCTGTTCCAAACGCACAGTTTCGGAGCCCCACATTTTACCCGAAAAAAATAAAAGCCCTTCTTTTCCTTGTTCCGCATAGTCGCTGGGGGCAGTGTGGCTTCTGAAGAGAGGAGTGTGCATCGTGATCCACCTGCTGCGAGGTCTGCCTAGGGCAGGGCCCTTCCCCAGCCAAGGGAAGAACCACCACTGCAGGAATCCATCTCCACCCCTTCCTATGGTAACTCGCCCCCCCCAAAAGATTCCCATTTCTATTGGGTCCTTCCCTGTTAGAAATAATCTAGAAATCTATCTCCCTTGATTTATTGCACCCTGGGGCAGGAGTCTCCAGAAACCTTGAAAGTGGAGCAGCACCACAGTTGATTTAAACCTGGAAGTCTCTATTTCTCAGCATCCACATGTGTTTGTACACAGACACCTAATAAGAAACCTGAATTTTTACAATGTGTGAATACAATATAGCTTAAAACTCTTGCAGTGAGGCCCATTTATGTGGTCATATTGTGTTTAATGTGGGAGCTGCCACCCCTGATGGGTGGTTCACATTCATCTCTACAGAACCACAGTGAACTTCAGACCTTGGCTCCTGGCTCCAGGTGCAGGAAAGAGTAAGAGCGTCTCTCCACCCCACACCCCCAGCAGTTCCTTTGCTATTGTTGCCAGCAAGGCTTGAAGTTCTGCTAGGAAGAATCATAAACATCTCACATAGGATGATGTTATGGATGTCCTTTCTTCTTTGGCCAGTTCCCTACTGCAGGAAGTGCACTGGGAGGAGAAAGAGCGCCTGTAGAGAGAAGGCATTGGTTGAGTTATTTCCACCTTCCAAAGGGCTTTCTCATAACACTGTCTTACATTGGGCCCCTTTTCAAAATGAATGTCCCTTCCTCATTCCCTTGTTTCTCCAGAAAGATGACCTTTTTAGACTCCAGGTTCAGTGTGAGATGAAATTGTGTCAAACATAAAAATATGAATTGAATTGCTTCTTTTTAGATGAATCTTTTTTTTTTTTTTTTTTGTCTTTTTTGTGACCGGCACTCAGCCAGTGAGTGCACCGGCCATTACTATATAGGATCCGAACCCGCAGCGGGAGCGTCGCCGCGCTCCCAAGCGCCGCACTCTCCTGAGTGCGCCACAGGCTCGGCCCTAGATGAATCTTTAACATTGACTTGACCATACGGACACTGTAGAAAAAATAAAACAAATTATTATTGAGTTATTGAACAATCATCTTGAAAAAGTACACTTTTAGAGACTGCTAACAATGTTACATAGATTATTTGATCTATCGGGCCCTGCTAACTAAGGGGAGAATAATAGCAACCTCAGGTAAATGGTCCTAATTAGGGCCCAAGAACCATTTCCTAAATGCACCCTTCCAACTTTAAGAAATTTCCTGTCAAAAATCCACTCAGAAAATCCTCAAGTCCTCAATTTATGCAAAGCTCTTATGCATTTGATTAGAAACAGCTAATGGCACAGGTAGGAACATACATGAAAGCGAAGGCTTAATTTTCCAATACTGGCTGCAATTGAGACATGCATTTAGTGTCTATTCTTTAATTATAAAGTGAGTCAGTTAAAGGAAATAACATCTTTTTGCATTAAAACATACAAAGTGTTCTGTTAACAGAGGTGGTTATCTGTTTATAATCTTGACCCTATAACAATTTACCTTACTACTATGCTTTGAAAAAGTAATAGTGAGGAACCCATTCCCGTTCATGCTTTGCTCAGAGTAGGAAAGGAGTAGTTATTTCATCCTAATCAATGAATATGGAGATGCATCTGTTGAAACAAACATTTTAGGAAAAGTACACAACTAAATTTGGGTTAATCTTGTCTCGCATTTATTTTAAATACAGACTAGAAAAGAAACACAGAAAGAATGAGAGAGAGAGAGAGAGAGGAGGAGGATAGAAAAGAGAAGGAAAGAAAAGAAAAAGTCATCATCTGAAGGAAACCAACCTCTCAATGCTGGGCAAGTTGCTATATATTTAGCTAATAATGAAGAAAATGCTTTCTGGGATCTAATTTGCAACACTTTAGATTTCTTTTCCTGACCTCTTTGCACTTGCCTACTGAATACAACTTATTTGAAACCTCATGAAAAGTTCCCTTGTAATAAATAGCTCCCATGAATTTCAAATCAAGCATTTAAAGGAACTGATGCTCACAGTGAAATGAAACAAAATTCCATTAACTTTAAAGGTCCTATGTTGGTACTAAGGACTTCATTGTCCTTGACTAAAGTAGCTTGTGAAAAGTGCACTCCAGGTCAATTTGGCTTTTTTATTCGACTGTTGTTCAAATAATAGGTATTTATTTGAACTGCAAGCTGCTGCTGTGAGAATTGCTACTCACGTGTCTGCAGACACAGCCACTGCATTCACCTCTCTGCAAGTGGGCAAGCTGTGTGAGCACCACATAGCCAGTAGCTGGATCCACATAGTTTACCTGACCAGCCTGGAGATTAATAACATAAAACAATTCATTAATCTCAATATTCATCATATCTCCTCACCATCTACTCATAAAATACTGCAAAAATCTTTTTAAACAATATTAAGCTTTTTCCCAGCAATGTTAGTGGCACTTGCAATTAAAAACTGAATGCATTCTGACATTATACAGAATCCAACTTTATGTGACATAAGAAGAAAATATACAGTTTGAGAAAAATGAGAAATTGATGGAAAAACAAGAACTCTATACCCAATAACTATGTAGCCACTGCTTCAATATTTTTCATTTGGTTTCTAGGGAATGAGTTTAATAACAGGTGATTTAAATGATTTTAAGAGCTTAAGAGGCTGAAAATGAACTTTCACTCAGAAGCTGCAGTTGCAATTTCAGTACTTAAAATATGTGGGTAATGATTCAAATTTACAGAAAAGGTGTTAATCAAAACCAACAGTCCCTTTAGAAAAGTATCACCTTTGCTATTATTGAACATTTTTCTTTACCTTCATGATATGTTACTCCATTGCACATTTTACACTATTTTCTCTCCTTTTTTTTTTTTTTTTGGAGTGTGTTAGCTCTATTTTAAGTGAAAAAAGTATTGTTTTTAACATATTAACACTCACTGCTTTCACAAGTTTGATCAAAAGCAACGTTTAGTATAACATTTCAAATGTCAGGGAAGAATACTCTACCTACATTGAAAAAGTGTCCCAAGTACTTTGTGTGAAGGTAAAAGTAAATAACACAACCTCTTCTGTGGATTTGAGTCCTTTGGGTTATATTACTAACCTTGAGTTTTTGCAGAGGAACTTTCCCAAAGGCTTTTCATATAACCCTTTTACTATGCAAGTAACTCAGTGCACCATTCTTGCATAGAGCCTTTGCATTAAAACACACAGGAAACTTGCATGTCTTCTGACGTATATTTTTGCATGAGCCATGAACTCCTTTTAAAAAACGGAATAGTTATATTTCAATACAAGTATACAATGCATCATTGCAACAATTTGTCATTTCTTTTTTTTTTTTTTTTTTTTTTTTTTTTTTTTTGTCTTTATCGTGACCAGCACTCAGCCAGTGAGTGCACCGGCCATTCCTATATGGGATCCGAACCCGCGGCGGGAGCGTCGCGGCGCTCCCAGCTCCGCACTCTCCCAAGTGCGCCACGGGCTCGGCCCTTGTCATTTCTTTTTGATGACAATATTTGAACTTCTCTCTTCTAGCCCTTTGAGAACATACAATAAATTATTGTTGATTATAGATGCCTAGCACTACTGTAGATCACTAGAACTTATTTTTCCTATCTAGCTATGATTTTGTATATGTTAACCATTTCTTATTTAATGGCTGAGTATTTTATCCTGGTTGAGGTTTGAACCAATTTATGATTCTTCAATAAAGTGTGGAGCAAAAGGACAGATAAAGTTCAAGTCTGGGTTCACGCTAAGGCATTCCTGCAAAGTTAGACCAGGGCAGCAGAAATCCAGCAAGCAGTCCCAAGATGGTCTAAGGGGCCTCCCAAATCCTTTGGAACCGCAGAAGCACATCACATGAAACTGGGAGCACTAAACACTACTCTAGAGTAATCTATTGTCAAGACCTCACTTTATTTACAAAGCCTGTGTTTTCAGACTTGGAAGAAAAACAAAAATTGCTGGGAACTCTGTAGCAGCCTTCCTTTCACTTTTCATAGCTTCTGGGAATCTTCTGAGGGCAATTATCTGGCAAACTGGAAGCCTGATTGCTCCTGCGAATGCTCCTGTTCCTCTGCCTCCCACGTTGATTGAGCACCTCTGAGCTCCTTGGCTGCCCACACAAACTTAATTTGTCCTCAATAAATGAGCCTCACGTAATGGTGGCAGCAGACAGAGATGTGGCAAGATGCTGACAGTTTGACTGGAGAGCAAGATGTTCAGTGGTACACGTCGGCACCGGGAAAAAGGTAAGAGAGCTATCTGCCTGGAGGCGTGGAAGGACCATCATGAGGGAGCTCTGATTTGTTGAAAAAGAAAAACAAGCTTGTTAGTGGGTTTACTTACAGTCTCCTGGACAGTCATTTAACCTGTGATACTGACACTGATGAAACAAGTGTGGATTCCCCCAGTGAGAAAAAGTTTCCTTTCTTAGGCTGATTGAAACCGTTCTTACATGCCACTGGTTTTTGCTCTAAAAGTAGTGAAACTTTTCGCTTATATCCACCACATTTATATGGTGGAGTATGAGAAGAAACTACACTCCTTATTTTAAAAAGAAGAGTATAAACAAGAACAATCAAAAGCCGCCAGCCATTTCCTCATGAATCTTTAGTTTCAACACTTGAATGGGTCAGACAGTGGATTCTCAGGGCCTACTAATTGTCAATGGAAAAAACAGTCAACTTTAAGCAACCTTCAAGGTTTTCTTCTCTACCCTCTGGCTCAAGCCACACTATATAATATTAGTCCTGTCAAGTACTGGAAGCTATAAAAACGAATGAAATACTGCCATTTGCAACAACATGGTTGGACCTTGAGAGAATTATACTAAGTGAAACAAGTCAGGCACAGAAAGAGAAATACCACATGTTCTCACTTATTGGTGGGAGCTAAAAATTAATATATAAATTCACACACACACACAAAACGGGGGGGGGGGAAGAAGATATAACAACCACAATTACTTGAAGTTGATACGACAAGCAAACAGAAAGGACATTGTGGGGGGGGGAGAAGGGAGGGAGGTTTTGGTGATGGGGAGCAATAATCAGCCACAATGTATATCGACAAAATAAAATTAAAAAAAAAAAGTACTGGAGACACACACACGTGACACTATATAATACTAGTCCTGTCAAACACATACACACACACACACACACACACACACACACACACACACCTTCTTACATAGGTTAATTTCATATTACTTTTCCGTCTTTACTATGGACTCGGTTTCCCTCTCTTTTCATCTCAATGTTTCTTTTGTAAAGGTAATAAAAATATAAATATGCTACCTTTAAACTCATGTGGTCTGAGTTGTTAGAAACCGTGAAGGGAAATGGTAAGTTTAGATATTGGTGCTAACAAGCAATTGTGAAGTTCGCAAAACAGAAGGAAAATAAAGCTCAAGAGTGTCCAGGAAGAATATAAACAACTGGCTGTAGTTTCCAACTGTAGATTCTTCCTCTCCGTTAGAGTCGAAGGAAAGAAGGAGAGGGCAGTGGTGAGACCCCCACGCTGCGACCAGAGTCTAGCTAGGACGCTGATCAGAAAACGAGTAACGCTCATGCTCAAGACAGATATTTGGTAAAACCTTTTGTCCAGAACGCGAAACTGTGGCCAGTTTTCAAGCGACATTGTCGGAGCAGGAAGAGCGTGCGCGTGTCGGGGGCCAGCCGCTGCCTTTGCTTCTGCCGGCGACCTCCGGGTCGGGAGCGCGCGAGAGGCGCAGGCGCAGAGACCCCGGGGGCGCGGGGCTGGCAGAGGGGGTCTCACCGCGCGGGCGGCCGCGTGTAGCCCCGCGATCCCCCGCGCCGCCGCCGTGAGCTCTGCGTTCGCCGGGCGCCTGGCCTCTCCCTCCGGCCTGTCCTGCGAGCCTGGCTCGGAGCCGCCGCAGTCTCCTGGGGAAGCGGAGCAGAGGGTTAAGCTGAGCTGTCCTCGGAACCCTGCTTCGACCTTGAAGGGTTTGGGTGGCAGGGTGGCGGGAGGTTGACCCCGAGCGCGGCGCCCGCCAACGCCTGCACCTGCCTGGCCGCCATGGCCGCCGCCGGCCTGTGGGAGGCGGAGCGCCCGGCGCTGGGGCGGGGCGGTGACCGCGGGCCGGGCCGTAATGCGCCGGTGCCCGGCCGCTCGCGCTGCCCGCTGCGCCCCCTGAGCCCGGGCCTCGGGCCGAGCCGCCCCTGCGAGGACAGTCGGTGAAGAGGCTCCAGCTGGTTGCGGGGACGGGGAAGAATGTGCTCTTTCCACATCTTTGTACCTAAATTCTAAACTATTCTGTTTTTCTTCTGAAGTGAAAGGTGGACATTTTTTTCTCACGTCAAACTAGATGAGATCATAATCGTCATAAATGTTAAGATCCCAGAAAGTGATCCATATACCCGAGGGTTGTTAATCACCACCGTGGGCCTGTCCAGAAGAGGCTGAGCGTTTACAGGTAATATGTGGTAGGAATAAAGCCACAAGAGGAGCCTTTGTGGCTTGGTTCTTTGGCCCAACCTGAATGACAGCCAAAGAGAAAATTGCACACTGAACAAGAAAAGGAGCTGTTGTTATGTTGCTAAGTATTTGCAAAATCTAAACTAAAACTGTATTTCCTGTCTGAAAGATGAACGTTATCCTGATACTCCCACAAAGTTGAACTTGAGAAAACTAGCGCAAGCCCAGGAGGTAATTTCAGGTGTTAGAATTAAATTACCACCACCACTATTCTCTACCCCAGCCTGGGTGTCAAGAAAAGGAGGGTTGAAGAGTAGTAATTTTGTTAGTGCTTTTCAGTATTAAAGAACGGAGGACAAGAATTGATCCTTGAGGGCAAAAGTATATTCCTCAGTTGTACAGAAGAAGGGTGACCAAGCCACCTTTTATAGTATCCGCATTTACCATGCAACTCTACTGTAATAGTATTTGATTTTCTTAGTAGGAGCTGATTGAAACAAACCCCATTGGTTTATTATAAATCTCATGGTGAATTAATACATTGGAATTTATTTAGCAAATCTGTTTTCTTTGCATTGGAATAATAAATTGGTTAGGTCTGGAGATTGCGTTGTGATCTGAGAAGAGTTTAAAACCTCAAAGGCTAGGAAAAGCTATGGAAGGGTGAGACCAAAGTTGAAATCACCAGAAATGAGCAGCTGTGGTTAGAAAAGAGAATTCACTGTAAGTCAGGTTTTTCCCCCCAAACCAAAATCTCAAGGGGAATAAATTTGGAGTTTCTCATTTATTGTACTGTTTTTAAAGTTGAGGATCAGGACCTACTAATAGGCCATGGCACCAAAGGTTGGGGACAGCATTTACAGAAATAAAGTAGACTAGACCAGATTTAAATAGAAAATAAATAGAGCCGTCTTACCTAGGAAGAGTAAGTACTGTTACTTGAAACTTTTGTTTTGGTTGGGATTAGAAGGTAGAAGTGACTAGAAATGGGTTGAACAAGAGAGATCTTTGTGGTAATTGAATAGTTCTGTGTCTTGACCATGATGGTTACACACATTCACACATGTGTAAATGTCATAGAACTACATATACATTGTTCCAATACCAGATTCCTGGTTTTCATATTGTACCAGAAGTAAGTAAAATGTAAACACTGGGGGAACCAGGGTGATGGGTATACAGAACCTCCCTGTACTTTATCTGCAACTTCTTGTGAATCTATAATTATTTCACAATTTAAAAACAGTAATTAAAAAAAGATGTAAAGGAGGAGGGATGAGGAAGGAATTGGTAAAGGGACGTGAAAAATGATTACGGGGTATAATGTGTTGAACATACTCATCATCCTGATTTGAGCATCACGTATTGCACACAGGTATTGATATTCAGCTCTGGGCCCCACAGATATGTACAATCAACTGTTACACTCGTTTTAAAATGTTTTAATTGTAAAAATGGTTTTCAGACTACTTAATAGGGCAGGTCATGGAATTAACCAGAACCTTTTTCCCCTTTCTCTTCTATTCACAGGTTTAGAAATCATCCTAGTTAATCAAGGCCCTTGAGCATTTAGTCTGAGAAATCTGTTTTGTGCTATTCACATGTTACAAATGTGTTTATTCTTATAGATATATCTTTAAAATATAATCAGATTTGGAAATCTGTATAATTCAAAGAGATGAGAAAGTATCTAAAAATTATCCAAATATCCAAATATTTGGTAATTTAATTATTAATAATTTAATCTTTAATTTATAATTAATAATTCTATTAATTATCATTAATACTTAATATCATTTAGATATTGAATAGATTATCTTCCCCCCCAATTTTCATTTGATCTTTATACTTCAGAGTCAGTGTCACTTCACTCCATCAGTGTCACTTCCCTCCAAGTAACTTTCATTGATCATGTCTCTTGTTTTAAAAAGCCTCCTCAGGGCTTGACCCTTATTCTAGTGTGTGTTCATTTCTTCTCAAATTCTCTGTCCTTAGAATAGGCAAAAATGTATGAAAGCGGGGACACTATGTCCCACCTTAGAATGGTAGGTTAAATTCTCACTTTAGCAGGCATTTACATATACCTTTGCTCTGGAAAGAGTTGCTTTGTGCCACAGCTCTATGTGTAACATGATATTGGATATATTTTATAATGCTTTGCATCACTTGGGATGTTTAAGTTGATATTGAACATGCTTGTTGTGTTGGGGGGAGGGGGCTTTCAGAGAAATGCATTACCCTAGATTTCAATTATATTAAATTTTAAATGGGTGAGTACTATAGGTTGAGAGATATAGACCACACATTTCAATCTGGTTACAATAAAAGGAATTTGTTTGCCCATATACCGTGAAGCTTGATTTGATTCAGGACTCAGTGATGTGACCAGAGCTCAGTTCTCTCCATTTTTCTGCTTTGCCTCTTTAGTGCTAACACCTTTTTCAGGTAGACTCTTTTCTCATTGGTCAAAGGTGGCTGCAGACAGATCCTAGGGTTTCATCCTTTTCTCATCCTTCGTCAGGTAAAACAAAAAACAAACCAACAAACAATCTTGGTATGAAGCGCCAGCCTTCTTTCCCTCCTAGATGTTCTAACAGTCATATCTTCATCATGTGTCCATTCCTGAACCAATCTTTATGAGTGTAAGTTATGCCTAAATTAGTCAGGGCCTATCTCTGGATCTGCATGTAGGCAGCCTCACCCAAACCCATGGCTGAAAATGGCCTGTGTTAGTGCTGGGGGCACGATTAACAAATGCCCACAACAGCATGACTTTCAAAAGTGAAATAAATTCCATCAGTCCTTTTAATATTTAGTATTTAAAGTATTTATCTTTTAAAATTTTTTCATAGTTCCTCTGGTTTCCCTCTAGAAGTCCTTCCTTTGATCTCCCACAATTTTTGCACCATTTTAGCTTTTTATATGTAGTAATTTTTTTGGCATTGTTTTCCCAACAGACCATAAATAAGACAATACGGAACATGTCATTTCACTTTTGTTTCTCCACAGCCTGCCTTGTACTTTTGCACAAAATACTATGGCACCTAGTGAATAATGAATAATGAATTTTTGAATGGATAAATGAGTCAGTGGTTCTTCATTCTCAAATACATATTTGTAACTACTGGACAAAAATGCCATATGAAATTTTAAAATTAATTTTCTATACATAATATTGCATATTTGAAAATACTATGTATTAATTATTGCAAATAAATACTTTTGAAAAATAAGTGAAAAGAGATACTAAATCTGAAATCTTACTAAATTATATTTATTAATTAACAGTGGGCTATTTTACTGACAAAGACAGGTGCATATGTTATCAAATGATCTGATCTTAGCCCTTGAAATGCTGCCTCTAATTGACTTTAAATGTTATCTTTTAATGAACTATAAATGTATTGAGCTGTTAGTGAACAAATTAGGGCTGGAGCCACAGAGCTACCAACAGATTTCTTGTCCACACATTGCCTATTTTGCACAATTCCTTTTGGACACCGATTTAGGTATGTGATGTTTTTCAAATTGCTGAATGGTGTGCTATGGCATGTCATGCTCCATGCAGAGTGCATTTTCACTATCAATTCTTATGATTGAGAGCAATTGTTACATGCCCTTCAGGTTGCCTGTAGGGAATCTTTGTTTCATTTAATTGGACATCTAATAGCACACTTTGTTTCCCAGAGTTGATCTTAGAAAATTCTTTTGGGAATTATAACCATTTCTATTTTGCTGCAAGCCCAGCAAATCTCTGCTGACTTCACATTGGATGCTACTCCACCAATGTTACATGCCTAGAGCACTGCTGCATTTGGCTCTTATCTTTTGATATTGTTTTTATCTTGGAAAGTGTAGATGGGCTATGTAATATAAAGAAATCTAGCCATTTTTCATCTCCTCATCCACTCTCTCAATCACTCTTTAATGATAGTAGCCTGGTTTCCATCCCCACTGCCAACTTAACAAGTCAGGGATGACGATTGCTAAATCCAGTGCGTTTATAGTACTAACCTGATTAAAACTCTGTGCTACTTTTAAATGGTCTATCATCTCAAAGCTATTCTCTTGACTTCTTGGGCCCCAGGTTTTTAAAATTCACTTTTTATTTTTGTGGTTATTCTTTTTATGACTTTTTTACAGGCCTTTCTTCCTCCTCTTCTTCCTTAAATGTTGATTTTGCTCAGAGTTCTTTAGCAGTCTTCAGCCCACTGCTCCTCTCACTATATAATATTTCCCCGAGTGATTTTTATCCATGCTTATGTTTTTAACCTATTACCATGTGCTAATTAGTCCTAGATCTCTGCATCCAGGTGAAAGCTTGTGAGAGAGCAACACATCTATCTAGTCTGCTCAACTTATACATTTAAAAATACCCCCAACTCATCCAAAATGGACTTAATTATCATTACCTTTGAAATCTTACTTCCATTTCTGTTTTATATTTTCTATTTTAAAGGCACAGCTGCCCACCCATTCATCTAATTCAGAGATCTTGGAGTGATCCTGAACTCTTTCCATAACTTCCCATCCAGACCATCACCAAGTCCTGCCAGTTTCACTGTGGGTAAAGTCTCAAATTGTTTCAAATTTGTCAAAAATGTCTCAAATTGATCCTTTTCTTTACCGTCATTTTTTCCCCATCATTGTTCTAGTTCAGTTTATTATCATTTCTCTCCTCTGACTACAGGTAAAACAGTATGATTAATTAAATAATACATAATGAGGGCTTATGTATCAGGGGCCCTCTGCTAAGTGCTGGAGATTTATTGTTTAAACTTTGCACGTGGTATTTATTCTGGCAAAAAGTATCCTACCCTTATCTCCACCTCAATCTTCATGCTCATTTCCTTGGAGTAGTGCACTTATTTATACCTGTCCTTGAAGCCTCAGCCCACATATCACCTCCCCTAGTAAGCTTTCCCTGGCTGTTCACTTTGCTCATTGTTTCCCCAGTCTCCTCTGCAGGCTGGGCCGGGCATACCACCCCGGTGCTCCCATAATATCCAAAGCATGACTCTACACTTGTACTTTTCTATTGTGTAATTTTATGTTTTTATGAGTTTACTGCTGGACTGTAAGGTCTTTAAAGGTAAATATTGTCTTAATTATCTTTGTATTTCCAGTAGCACAAGTACATAGCAAATGCTTTTTAAAAAAAAACCCCAAAACCCCCAAAGTTCTTTAAATTAATGGATAAATGAATAATGGTAGCAAAATCCACATCTGAGTCTCATAGTAAAGAAATGATACAAATGCATTTTCTCTTAATATTTTATGGTTAAGAATCAGTATTGGGTTTTACTAACAGATCAGTGGTTCTCAGGCTATTGTTCTGAGATGCAATACTAAGATAACAATGTAACTGTGATTTTATTTGGCAATCTATTTAGTAAGTTCCACCCAAACAGTCATTGAATTAATGGTAAGTGCAGTGTATGGGCTGCATTCCAAATGAAGTAAGTATATTTGACAGTGAAGAGCAGCCTCGTTAACCTTGAACAATCATTCCAATTATAAAGTACATGCACACAATCACTGTCACAAAATATCCAGACTAATTACTTCTAACCCTTTTGTTATGCAGGTATTAGAAATAAAACTACTCTTACGTATATTCAATATTAATAGTGAAATCTCTGGAAAGAACATCGCTAAAAAATACCAAGAATTTTCACATTATTAAAATAAATGGATTAGTATTGTGCTTTTAAAATTATATGGGCAGCCACTGTTTTGTAGTATTTCCCACACACAAACACATTTGTAACAGAGATCTTGGTTCAGGCCATAAAAACAACATACAAATCAGAGCATTGTTCTCTGCACTCTTGTTGCTGCCTGAGGGAGAAAAGCATGTCCACTGTTCCATGACTGGAATGAAAGGCACACTGAGTTTTAGGTCAAATATCCATGACATTGATGTGTATGACTATTCTACTGAGTATGATATATGTTAATATCTTCCCAGTGGTGGGCACGAGTGATATGCCTCAGTGATCAACACAGCACACACAGCCCCTTTAGGTTTTCTACAGGTGTAAAATTAATGTATTTTTGAAATCCTGTGGAATGTGGTTCTTCTATGTGCAGTTAAATTGTACTATTGCTATGTGAGTTATCATATTTGTATAATTCTGTAAGGATGTCATCAACACCAGTTACTCTGATGATATTTCTTGATGGCACATTTTGGACAGCATTGTTGCATGCTAAACCTATTTACATTACTTTGTGGGACTAACAGTAACAGAAAAATCAAAACGTCATTGCTGATTGAGCACCGCAAAACGTAAGTACTGCACCCACATTGTGATTTCTAAAATGGTCAGTGGTACATTCGGAACATAATTGCATAATTCATCTACCAATCTAAGTTTCATGGACAATAGAAACATGTTTATTCTCCCTAACATTTTAATTCCACTGTTAGGAACAGTGACTGATCCATAATTCAGTGAATGAATGAGTTCTTGAGTGGTAGCATGACATGTGGAAAAGGCATTGTCTTTGAAGGCATGAAGACCTGGAATTGAATCTTAACCTATCCACTTTCTGATTCTGTGACATCGATATCACTTCAAGTCTCTAAGCCTGGCTTTCCTCCTCTGTGGAAGGTGACTATCTCAGAGCTGAATTATTGTAAGGGATAAATGAGATATTGTATATAAAACATAAAGCACGCTTCCTGGAACATAGTAGGGGTTCATAATTGACAGCTGTTGTTATTACTAAACTAGGAAATGATTTTGTGCTTTTAATCCTCTCATTTGTTAGCCCTGAGCTGCTTAATAGTTCAGTTGCCTATTTTACCATCGGTCCTTTATGATGTGAGGCTTAGCTTGGTTCGATGATTACTGATTTTTATTGGTAAATGGCAAAAGTTTGCTGGATATGTATAAAAATAGATTTTTTCATTAATTAAAAGAAAAGTTTAGGGCCTCTGCTGGCCAAGGCTTCCAGCCAGTCTGACCCTTACCCCAACTCCCAATAAAATTCAACTGGTCTTTGTTTCTTAAAAAGAAAACAAAACAAAAGAACTTTTCTACAGTACTGTGGATTGAATGTCTCCCCAAAACTCACTGAAGCTTGATCCCCATTGTAACGGTATTAAGAGGGTAGGAAATTAGACTATGGAAGTGTTGAAAGGTGGGGCCTTTAACAGGTGATGGGATCATGCAGGTCCTACACTCATGAATGGGTTAACCTATTAATGGGTTATCGGAGTTGTTCCAATTACTTTATGAGGAGAGCAAGAAAGCTAACACGCTCTCTTGCTCTTGCCATTCTCACCATGTGATATCTTGCATCGCTGTAGAGAGTCACCAAGAAGGCCCTCATCAGATGTGCCCCCCTGGACCATGGACTTCCCAGCCTCCAAAACTGTAAGAAATAAATTTCATTTTCTTATCAATTACCCAGTTTCAGGTACTATGTTATAAGCAACAGTAGACAGAGTAACACATATGGTGAGTCAAAATTGCAGTTTAAAATTCTAGAGATCATGTTTCCAAAGCAGCTTGATTGAATTTAAATTACCTATTCAATGAATGGCCCTAAACAGCTAGAGACAGTAAGTGATACAGGCATCCTGAATAGGAAGATATCTTTGTAAATTTCTTGATGAAGAAAAGTTTTGTGACAGAAGGAGAACTTGAGCTGAGTATTAACGTTTATAATTTTGATAGGAGCTACAGATGGAAATCTTGTTTGGGGCAA
Organism: Cynocephalus volans; assembly: GCF_027409185.1. NCBI lineage: Eukaryota > Metazoa > Chordata > Mammalia > Dermoptera > Cynocephalidae > Cynocephalus > Cynocephalus volans. Next base: position 6,482,939 of record NC_084464.1, on the reverse strand, counting down.
GGAGAAGGTTTGAAGAAGATAGCTCTTGTGGATGGTATAAGTTAGGATGCTTTTGGCTACAAGTGACAGCAAATTTAAACAGCTCTTTTTTCTTAAAATAAGAACATCGATCATCTCCCAGAGCAAGAAGTGCAGAGATAGGTGCTGCAGGGTGGGTTGGTTCAGCACCTTTGTTACTGCAGCAGGGACCTCAGTTCTTTTCATCTTTCAACTCTGGCATCCTCAGTGAGTCTACTTGATACTCCTACCTGCTGGCCTCAGAATGGCAGCCTGCGTTACTACAGTTTCAGACATCATATCCAGACATGGCAATGTCCAGTGAAAGAAGAAGGATGAATTTTCTTGTACCTCTTCAAGTTTATTATGGATGTGTCAAACATGCATAAAAATATAAAGATAACATAACAAATGCCTCTATTCCTACCACTCAGTTTAAGGAACAAAACATTAAAAACATAGTTATAAATCCCTGTGCATACCACCCCAAGCATGTTTCTCTTCCTCCCAATCTCCACCTTGGACTATTCTAAATTTATTATTTCTATGTGCTATTATAACATGGTTTGAATGTATATGTTCCTCCAAAATTCAGATGTTGAAGCCTAGTCACCAATGTGATGGTACTAAAAGTTAGATTCTCTGGGAGGTGATTATCTCATCAAGGCCCCACCCTCTTGAATGGGATTAATGGCCTTATAAAAGGGCTGGGGGAAACTAGCTAGGCCCTTTTGCTCTTTCTTCTCTTCTGCCATGTGAAGACACAGTGTTCATTTCTTTTTTGCCCCCTTCCACCACATGAGGACACAGCAAGAAGGTGCCATCTGAGAAGCAGAGAGCAGCCCTCACCAGACACCAAACCTGCTGGTGCCTTGATCTTGAACTTCCCAGCCTCTAGAACTGTGAGCAATAAATTTTTGTTTTTTATAAATTATGCACTCTGAGGTCTTTTGTTATAGCAGCAGAAACAAAGACACCATGCATGCCTTTATATCTTGCTAGATATATATATGTATTCCTCAACAATATATGGTATTTTTTTATGTTGTTAAACTTTGCATAAATGGTTTCATACTATACATAACCTTATAAAACTTGATTTTTCAATTAACTTTGTGAGACATATCTATGTTAATTCATGTAGCTCTAGCACATTCATTTTCATCATGTATAGGATCATACTTTATATATATACCTCAAAATGTTCAACATCACTAATCATCATGGAAATGCAGATCAAAACTACAATGAGATATCACCTCACACCTGTTAGGATCACTACTATCGAAAAAAATAAAAAGTATTGGTGAGGATGTGGAGAAATGGGAACTCTTAAGGTACACTATTGGTGGGAATGTGAATTGGTGCAGCCACTATGGAAAACAGTATGGAGGTTCCTCAAAAAGTTAAGAATAGAACTACCATATGATCCAGCAATCCCACTTCTGGGTATTTATCCAAAGGAGTTGAAATCAGGATCTTGAAGGGATAGCTACACTTCCATATTCATTACAGCATTATTCTCAACAGCCGAGACATGAAAGCAAACAAAAATGTCCATCAGTGGATGTAGCATAGACACACAATGGAATATTATTCAGCCATAAAAAAGAAAGAAATCCTGCAGTATGCAACAACTTGCATGAACCCAGAGGACATATTGCTAAGTGAAACGAGCCAGTCACAGAAGAACAGATACTACCAGATACCACTTATATGAGAAATCTAAAATAGTCAGATTCATAGAAGCAGAGAGTAGAATAGTGGTTTTCAGGGACTGGAGGGAGGGGGGGGAAAGTAGGTATTAGTCAAAGGGTACAAAAGTCCAGTTATGCAAGATGAATAAGTCCTGGAGATATACAGTACGCATTAACAATAACGTATTGTATACTTGAAAATTGCTAAGAGATTAGATCTTAAATGTTCTCACCACACACACACACAAAAGCATATGAGGTGATGGATATATTAATTAGCTTGATTTAATCACTTCCCAATGTAGGAACACATCACATTGTACACTATAAATATATACAACATTTATTTATCAATTTTATCTTAATAAAGCTGGGGGGAAACAAAAGTTTATTTCTCACTCATGCAAAACTCATTGCTGATGTTTCTCGTCAGTCAGCTCTCCTTTAAGTAGTGATCCAGGAATTCAGGCTTCTTTCATTTTTTGATGCAACTGTTTTTAGCATATGACGTCTAAGGTTACTGAAAGATACTCAACCTGGAAGTGACTTCATTTCACTGATCAGTCATGTTCCCTCACCTAGAAGTATGGTAGCTGTGAAACGTATTTAACTCTTTACGTTCCGTCCCTGCTCTACCCCATCACCCTCTCCTCTTCATGCTTTTCTTAAGACATGAAAAACTATATGTCCCTTCTCTCAATAACAACTCCCAACACTGAGCTGTAACAGCCTCAAGGAAGAGAGCCATGTCTACTAGTTTCTGTTGCAGTACTCAAACTAAATGCTTGTTTCTGGTTAAGATGCCCTAATAAACATATATATAGTCTTATACAACTTTGAAGTACATTCAGAAACTCTATTTCACTTTATTCTTAGAACATTTTAAGGTAGGTAGTAAAAATATAACCATCTTCATTTTACAAATTAGAAAACTAAGGATCAGAGATGCTGAATGATTTGCCAAAGGGTACTTACCTAGGAAATGGCAGAGCTAGAACTGGAACCCTAAAATCTGAATCTAAATCCTCTCATCTTTATCACAATATCAAGTATATTTATTTAAGTACACCAAAGCCTTGCTTTTTTTCTAATTCATCCTGTATCCAATTGAATCACCAAATGTATTTATTTTTCTCATAATGTGTCTCCCTTTCTGAATTCCTATTGCAATCCAACATGGTTTAGGTCATTGTCATTTCCCGCCTAAGTTACTGCAAAAGCTTCTCAAATTATGCTTACTGCCTCTAATCTCTCCTCCCTCTAATTCATTCTTAACACTGTTGTCAGCATTTGTGGTACTCCCATGCTTTGACCCCTGAAATACCTTTCAGTCTTATGTCCTGTTACTCTCTAGGCCAAACACTCTATTCTAGTCAGACTAATCTACCAAGTCTCCCCTAAATTATCCATGTTGCAAATGTCCTATTTTGTCTCCCCAACAGCTATTTCCTCCCTATTCCCCAGTTTTGTTTCATTGTCTACTCCTCCCTTATGTGTCCCTGAGGTAAATCCTGACTAGTCTTAATTCAGTTTTGGAAACCCCACTTTTCTTGCTATTGATTGATTTATGCAAGTGTGTGGCCAATGACACGTGATGGGAAATTCAGCAAGGAGCCTATGAAGAAAGGTTTTCTTACTCTTGTAATGAGAAAATAGGAACTTCAGTTTCCAAGATTATGACATAGTAGATATCCTTAAAAACATCCCCTTACAAAATACCTACATGGAAAAATAATACTGTATTTTTAAAATAGCTGAACCTGCATAAAGTACAGAAAATTTAGTATCCAAAGCTGAAAACTAAGCTAAACATCAGAGTGGTCCTTTGTCTCTGGCACTACTGTTGCCCTGGAGAAATTTGTCAATCTTGGTAACCATGATGATTGGGTTTTAGTGGCTGACTGGAGTCAGAAGATAGAGTCTTGGCCTGTGCCAGATGAGTAGTTTTAACCAAATTTCTTTGTCAAGTTGAGACACTCAAAGAGCTATACCCTTGGTCAGGTCCAGGACTAGGGTGAAACAAGTAAGTGCTTCCTTCAGTCACAGCTATGTCCTTAGAGAATGGGTAGACTGCAAAATAAATCTACATGCCAGTAGTGGGAGAAGGCAGGACACTTGTCTGTCTCTGCCTAAGCACCCTGAAAATGTATAAAGAGAGAGCTGTTTACATATGAGTTTGGGATTAAAAGTTGTATTTACTGCTTAGTCCAGTAAAATCGACGTCAGGATAATAAGAACTTGTCCGAGGTTGGTAGAGCCCCTGCTTGCCTGAGAGAAGCAAAAAGAGAGAAATAAATTCTCTCTAGATAATTTATAAATAAACTTCAATCCAGACCCATAAGATTCCTACAGAAAAAGCCCTACTGATCATGATCCCACAGCCCAAAACACATGAGGAGTCAGAGCATCATGGGCAACAGTAAGCACGAGTGACAAATGGCAGAATCTGACAACCAAAACTTCCAATAATGGAGTTACTGGATAGAGAATATAAAATGACACTTTAAATATTTAAAGAAATCAAAGAACTGAAAACAGACAAAAATAAAATATCTAAAAAGCCAGACAGATGTAAACAACAACTAAATGGGGAGTCATAAATGAAAAGAGATAGCTAACATTAAAAACTCAATGAGTGGATTAAAGAGCAGATCAAGTACAACTGAAGTAAGAATTTGTTAATTAGAATTAGAATTGGGCCGGCCCATGGCTCACTCGGGAGAGTGTGGTGCTGATAACACCAAGGCCCCGGGTTCAGATCCCATATAGGGATGGCTGGTTAGCTCACTGGGTGAGTGTGGTGCTGACAACACCAAGTCAAGGGTTAAGATCCCCTTACTGGTCATCTTTAAAAAAAAAAAGAAAAAAAAAGAATTAGAATTAATAGAGAATTAGAATATATGTGCGTGTGTGTTAATAATAGAACTACCAGATGATCCAGCAATCCCACTTTTGTGTGTGTGTGTGTGTGTGTGTATATTATATATATTTTCAGAGTCAAGCACAGAAAGAGCAAGAGATGGGAGATTGAAATAGGGATAAAGAGACATGAAAGATAGGTAGGAAACAGAATTAGAAGGTCTGTCATATGTCTAACTGGAATTCCAGAAGGAAATAATAAAGATAATGGGAAAGAGCAATAAGAATTTTTTTCTGAAACTGGTAGAACACAAAAATTCTCAAATTCAGAAAGTACAGTGAAGCCCAAACAGGTTAAATAAAAACAATAGGCAGTAATAAACATCATGATGAATTTGCATAACATTAAAACAGAGAGATCTTTTTAAAAAGCCAGAGAGAAGAGGTAAATTATCCACTCAGGAATTAACAATTAGACTAACAGCAGACTTGAGAGCAGCAACAATAGAAACCAGAAGGCAATAATAGCATAATATTTTCAAAATGCTGTGATAAAATTTCTGTCAACCTGGAATTGAATATCAAGTAAGCTACCTTTTGAGGATAAGGGTGAAAAAGTATTTTTTAGACAAAAACTTAAAATATTTGCCTAAATGAACTCCTTAATAATGTACTGCAAAAGGACTGAGATGTGACAAGGTAAAATAAGGAGTGATTATTGTAGATTTATGAGTAAAGCTAAACAAAAACTGATTATTTGAAATTGTGACATATTTTCTAATTAATGAAATTTAAAACCACTATTAAATAAAGCTAAAATAATGGTCTACAGTAGGATGTAAGCCTAGAAAGGGATAAGCAGAGAGTTCAAAATCTTGTACTGTTGGGAGGAGGGAAAACTATTGAATAACCTTAGATTTAGTTAAATATGCTCACTAAAATTCAAAGGTAATCACAAAAACAATAATAGTACAGCATACAATTTTGAAAACACACACAAAAAAAAGACATAGGGAAAATAATTATCCAATCCAAAATAATGGCAGTAAAAAGAAGAAAAAAATGAGATGAATAAAAATTAAAATATAGAAATACGTTAGTAATCATAAATAAAAGTGAACTCTAGTTAAAAAAATAAAAATTATTAAAAGGAGTTTTCAGGCGTCTGGTCAAGATGGCAGAATAGACGGTTCCCAGCGTCACTCCCACAAATCAACTAATTTACAACTATTAAAAAGCACGACAACCAAGCTGGAGCCACTAGAGCTCAGGGGAAGAGGAGGAGATACCTATGGAGTTCATGAAGGCAGAAGAAGCCACAATGAGAGAAAGAAAAAACTACTCCCACCATTTCGAACCCTGGCCACTTCAAAGCTGGAGCTGGTGAGTGCACAGAGCAAGAGCTGGCAAAGGCACAGCTGTGCCCTTCATCTGAAGTTGAAGGGGGGGGGATGTGGAGAGAGTAGCCAATGGATACAAAATTGTAGAGAAACAGGAAGAACAAGATCTAGTGTTTTATAACAATATAGGGAGAATATAGGCAACAACAAATTACTGTATAACTTCACGTAGCTAACTGAGAGGATTTTGAATATTCCCAATACAAAGAGATGACAAATACTTGAGATGATGAATATGCTAAATACCCTAATATGATCATTGCGCACTCTATAACTGTACCCAAATATCACATTATACTCCATAAATTTATGCAATTATCATGGGTCAATTAAGAAAAAATAAATTTAAAAGAAAAAACCTTTTGGAGACAGAAGTAAATGAAAGTTTACCAGAAACTGGGAGGAAGGAATAAGTTATTGCTTAACGCATAATAGTTTATTGGTTATTGCATAATAGTTTGTGTTTAGGAAAAGGTTTTGGAAATAGAGGGGGTGGTCACATAGTATTATGAATATAATTAATTCCACTCAATTGTAGGTTTATAAATGCTTAAAATGGCAATCCTTATGTTACATACATTTTACCACAATAAAAATAAATTTAAAAAGAGAAAAGAAAAATTCCAGAAATAAACAATTTGTAGATTTTTAAATTGTGTACCTATCTGAGTATTGTGATGAAGTCTCATGCCATCCCACTCTGTCCCACCCAGGCCCTTTGTCTGGTGTATTCATTCTGCATATGCTACCCACTCATTAGTCACTGAGTAGCAATCTTGGTTATCAGATCACAAGAAAAAGAAGGGTTAGTACAGTACAATAAGATATTTTGAGAGGAAAAAGAGAGACCACATTTATATAACTTTTACTACAGTGCATTGTTTTAATTGTTCCATTTTATTATTAGTTAATTTATAAAATCTATAAATTAAAATTTATCATAGGTATGTATGTATAAGGAAAGACATAGTATAAACATAGGGTTTGGTTTACTGTCTGTCGTTTCAAGCATTCACTGGGGTCTGGGAATATATCTCCAGTGGATAAGGAGAGACTGTGTAGTTGGATCATTTTTCAAATCCTGCCAATCTCTGACATTTTATTGGAAAGTTTAATCCATATATTTTGAAATAATTGCTGATGAGTGTGGACTTACTTCTGGCATTTTGTTATTTTCTGCAGGTCTTATAGTTTTTTCCCCCCTTATTTCCTCCATTGCTACCTTCTTTTGTGTGTAGTTGATTTTTGTAGTGAAAGGTTTTGATAACCTTCTTATTTCCTTTCGTGTGCATTCTATAGATATTTTCTTTGTGGTTACCATGGGTCTCACATTTAGTGTTCTAAATTTGAATTGTAGCAGCTTAATTTCAATAGCATACAAAAACTCTGCTCTTTTACAGCTCTGTTCATCCTTTATATTGTTGATGTCACAAATTACATTTTTAGGGCTGGCTGGTTGGTTCATCAGCCAGATAGAGTGTGGTCCTGATAATAGCAAGGTCCCCCCAAAATTATATTTTTATGGATTGTGTGCCCAATAATATAGATTTATAATTTGTCTTTTATTTATGCAGTTGTCTTTTAAATCATGCAGAAAATAAAAAGTGGAACTACAAACCAAAATAATTTTTTTTAGTTAATGAAATAAATAGGTACATCAATGGTTATATTTTATCTGTAGCATAGTGTTTCAGAAGTTAAAAATACATATATTATTTTTTATAAAAATAAAGTTCATATTTTTTTTTTTTTCTGACCGGTAAGGGGATCGTAACCCCTGGCTCGGTGTGGTCCGCACCACGCTCAGCCAGTGAGCACACTGGCCATCCTTATATAGGATCTGAACCCATGGCCTCGGCGCTCTCAGTGCCACTCTCTTGAGTGAGCCATGGGGGCCGGCCCAAGTTCATATTTTTTAAAAGCGCATCCATTTAACTTAAATTTAGAAAACTGAATATTCAAAAAATCTCCAAAGTAATAGTATCTAGTTGAATCGTCTTCAACTTATTCAATTAATAATCAATAACCAATAATCAAGTTCAAAGCAAACCCATAACAAGGATATTCAGATAGATTTATAAATTAATTATCTTAACAGTACACTACTTAAAATATATAGAACCAGGGCCGAGCCTGTGGCGCACTTGGTAGAGTGCTGCGCTGGGAGCGCCGCAACGCTCCCGCCACGGGTTCGGATCCCATATAGGAATGGCCAGTGCGCTCACTGGCTGAGTGCTGGTCAAGAAAAAGACAAAAAAAAAAATATAGAACCAAATTTTTATAAATGTTATACAAAATTGCTTACAAATTACAAATAAGAAATGGAATTTAAAAAAACATAATCATCTGGGCCGACCCCGTGGCTCACTCGGGAGAGTGCGGTGCTGGGAGCGGCGCTGGGAGCACCGAGGCCACGGGTTCCGATCCTATATCGGGATGGCCTGTGCACTCGCTGGCTGAGCGCGGTGTGGGTGACACCAAGCCAAGGGTTGCGATCCCCTTACCGGTCACAAAAAAAAAAAGAAAAAAAAATATGAACTTGGGCCAGCCACATGGCTCACTCGGGAGAGTGCGGCGCTGGGAGCACCGAGGCCGCGGGTTTGGATTCTATATAGGGATGGCCGGTGCACTCACTGGCTGAGCATGGTGCGGACCACACCAAGCCAGGGGTTACAATCCCCTTACCGGTCACAAAAAAAAAAAGAAAAAAGAAAAAAAAAACATAATCATCTAATAAAGCTATTTCTCCTTTACTAGTTTTTGTTTGTAGTGTTTGGAAGAAGTGTTTAGTGTTTGGTTTTTAACTTTTTCAATGCAGGATAGCAATACATGGCTAGGCTGGTATCTTGAATTTAAAAACATGATGACGAATACACTGAGAAATGAGCAGTGAGAAAATTACAAGGGAGCTATCAGATGTAAAACTCCATAAGCTCTTGACTTCACATGTGTGCAAATAATTTAGCAAAATAAAGGAGCTATAATGTTAATATGGCCTGGATTTCAAAAGAAGTACTCATTTTATTCTTTTTTCTAAAAGTGTAAAGGACAGAGAAAAATTAAAACACATAATAACTCTGTAACCCAAGAGATAATAATTGGAAAATGTAACCTAAATCCTAGGTATTTTAACAGTAAAAGGCATATGTTGAGAGAGAGAGAGAGAGAGAGAGAGAAACAGAGAGAGACCTTACATGAGTATACTCTTGCTGAACCTTTGACTGACGTACCAGATATTCATTATGAGCGTACTTTACTTCTATTATGCCATCTGATTTTGTTTTGAATTTGAATTTCTACCAAATCCATTCTTTTATGATAAGTGTGGAAATGTGTTTTTTTTTTTTAATTTTATTATTGTATCCTCCATTATCTTTGAATTCCTATAACTGGAATATCATTAAACTTGTCTCTTGTAAGTGCCACACTCTCATTTGTCATTGTACTTCTAAAAAACTTAATCCTTAGGTATTTGAGGTTTTCTTTGGGAATCTTTTTAGGAGCGTGCATTTCACTGATGAATTTGACTGAGACGTTGAAAATATAATGGTACAGTATTACGTTAATCTTTCTCATTAATATTTTATGTATTAATGCTGGGGACTTAGTCCTTCCTGAAATTTTTAGTCCTATTTCTTCTAAAGATTCATAGTCAGCTTGACTTAGAATCCATGATAAGTGAAAGATATGATTCCTTACCTTGTCTCTCTCTTGACAGCGGGTGGGTTCTGTGAGTTGATTTTTCTTAGGCTCTCATTAAACACACTGGTTTCTAGAACTAAAGTCTAACAGAGAACCTCATAGCTATTTTCAAATATTTGTAGTAGTTTCATATGTAAAATAATTTAGGAGAATTTATGTAAATAAGAGGAGTAGAAGTAAAAGCAATGAAACAAAGCTACAGGAAGAAATTTTCAGCATTGTGTAAAGAAAAAGACTTGGCACTAACAGTTTTATAAGCCTGCCTCTGGGAGGCAGTAGGGTGGAGAGGTTGACTATGGCTTCCCATTGACTTCAAATCCGCTACAACCACTTGTCAGCTGTGTGATCTGTGTGTGTTTATTCTGTGAAATAGGTGTAATAGTAAATCCTCCCCCATAGGGTTTTTGTAACGATTAAATGAGAAACTTCCTGCCAGGCACTTACAATTGTGTCTGGTACAGAATACACATTCAATAAAAGTTAGCTTTATTATTGTGGAATAGGCTGTCTGCTTTTGTATGTTCTCCATCATTAGAGGAATTTAAGCAGATGTGGAATAATAAATTGGTAGGGATTTTATAGATAAGATTTAAGCATTGGGTAACTCCTTCAACTCCTGAGATTTGTGTTTCTATTATTTTGTTTCCAGTGATTACCAAGGTATTTTTCATATATGACAATGGTGGTATTAACCTACATAACATGCTTTTATTCCTGGTAATACGATTCCAATGATACAATCTCCTATAGGCAATCTAGGACCTCAGAGTATGCCAAAGAAAACCACTGCTTAAATCTAGTCTCCATGCTGACCTTCTGGAGCAGACCAGCATAGATGGCAGAGACCTAAACAGATAGACTGTGAACTCAATTTAAGGAAAACACTAAAGAACAGCTCTTTTGATAATTTATAATCTTTCCTATCTGATGGCAAAATTAAAAAGGGCCATAACATTCATTGTTGGTAAGACATAAATGGGAAAATAGACACTGTAACATATTGTTAGTGGGAATATAAATTGGAAACATTTTGGAAAGAAAGCTGGCAATGTCTATTGTGATTTAGCATACATGCTCTCTTTTACCTGCCAACTCCACAGCTTTCCCTGTAGAAATATAAACATCATCATTTAAATCCACATTAAAAAATCTTTATTGTGGCATTGATTGTGGTGGTAAAAAAAAATTTGAAGCAATTTCATTGTCTATTAATAGGGAAATAGTTAAATGCAGTACATTCTTACTATAGAGCATTCAGTGACTAGTTAAAAGAATGATTTGGGCTTCTGTCTGTTGACTTGAGAAGCCCTTGATGTAATGTTAAGTGGGTAAAGCAAGTTCCAGCATATTTACAGTATTACCTAACGTTTGAGACAGCGAACAAACCAACAAACAAAAACAACTTTAAATCCTCTTTGAGTGTTTTTATAAATAAGGGGAGAAGTTGATGACATCGATTGCCTCAGGGCTGGGGCCAGGAGGGAATCAGTGCTTTCTTTTTTTTTTCCTTTTTTAAAATTGTAACATAGTTGATGGTACATATCTATGGGGTACAGAAGTGCTTTCTATTCTGTTATTGCATTGTTTCACCTGCAGGAAATGAAATTTTTATTGGAATGAAAGAAAAGATTTAATTAAAGAACTTAACTACAAAAACGTATCTCCTGGTACAATGCAAATTTCTTGAGAAAAATAGGCCCACTCTCCCTTCCTATCCTCATTTTTTATTCCTTTTTTCTTCTTTTTCACCCCACTTTCTTCCTTATTTTTTTCCATCCCCTGCTTTCCCTCAAAACACAAAGTATTTTTGTGAAAATGGGAACATATTACAAGTCAGTGTTTAATCGGACTGGGAATGACATAACGAAGCAGTTGATATATATATTTTTTTTCCTTTTTCACCTCAAACACTAAGGATATATTGCAAAAGTTATTTTTAAGTCGAATAGAGGTATCCGTCCCTATTCCCAGAGTATAGTTCTGCCATTTCCAGTAAAATGAAGCTTCCTAAGACGATCCTGTTCAGAAAGAACACAAAAATAAAATGCCTTTTTTTAAAAAAATAAATAAATAGGAAGAGCAGCAGCAGGAGCATTTCTTTTAATGTAAACAAGAATGGCATGTGCTCTAGAAGAAAAGTTGGATACTTTTACTCTGTATATGGATAGGGGCAAAAAGAAATAAAATATATTAATTAGTTGAAATAAAGGGACAAATAAAACCAAACTTTTCCTCATGTAATAGTAACAATGAACTAGTATTAAACATTTGTGTAAACTGTTTGAAATTTCTCTTCCTAAAATGGTACATCTTTAGTTTTTAATGAATTGTGTGAACTCTGTAGTTGAACAAATTATATCTGTATTTCTGAAGGACTTGAGCCCTGGGTGAACTCCTTTTCAGGATTGCTATTGTCTTTCATTACTTTTCTTTCCTTAGAATTCTATTTTTGTTCTATTTTATTACCCTAAAATTTTTGTTGTAGAAATACAAAACAAATACAAAAGTATACATAAAAAGTACAGTAAATCCCCATGTCCCCATCAAGCAGCTTCAACATTCACATACCCATGGTAACTCTTGTTTCATCTGCAACACATCTACTCTTCCAACCTTATTTTGTAGCAAATGCCAAACTATAAATATTTTAGTACTTATGTCTAAAAGCTATGAACTCTTTTAAAACATAACCACGCCTAAAAGAAGAGGGAATTTTATATATGTTTATATATAAAGTCATATAAAAATAATTTAATTGGGGTGGGGGGTTTTTTGATGGGAATTTTTAAAAATATCAACAAATATATAGTTACTGTTAAAATTTCTGTCTTTTAAGTGACTTTTTTTCTTTTTTCTTTTTTTTTCACTTTAGCAAACTTTATCCCCTGAAGTTAGGAGGTGCTGTCCTGCAGCTTTCATACCACCTCGTCAGACTCCAGCCCGTGGACCTCGTATAAAGTGTCCAGTATCGCCAGCTGCTTTTCCACAGCAGGGAGGTAAAGGCTGAGGTCTCTCTGCATCCCCATACTGAAAGCTTCTTTCTGGGTCGCCTCCCTTTATGGTTAACGCGGCCACAAAATCTTCATAGGATGGAGCTGCCCTCAGAGCTAATGCAAAAACTCCTCGAACGTACCCAGCCGTGGTGTTGCCATGATGTTTTACCATATGCATTACTAAGGGCTGTTTGGATATCCTTTTCTCCATTTTTCACTTCTGTCAAAAAATCCCTTCAAAAATTTGAGACCTCTCTTCAGCCACAAGAGGGCTTCAGTAGCTGAGTTCCTAACCCGGGCTACATCCGCCTCTACTTCGTGCAGCACTGTCTTCTGAAGGGTAGTAAACTCTTCCTTGTTGGTTATATACTTCTGATTTACTTTCTTAATGTTTCCAACAAGATCCATTTTAACAGGAGCAAATACTGTAGGTCAAGTTTGTCTAGTACTGGAACCACAGCATAACAAGATGCCAAGAATGCTTCTGTGGGAATGCCACTGTCTTCCAGAAGTTCGATGGCACTAAAGCTGCTGTTCATCGGACTAAAGAAAGTTGGGATAACTTCTTTGCCTTCTTCCCAGTGGGATTCTGGAGAGCAACTGGAGTCAGATCCAGGCTGTGCTAAGTTGCTATCATGATTTCCCAGGTTTTCCTCTTCGTTTTCCTTCATTATTTCACCTTGGACTGTGTTTTCTTCACTTGATATGCTGCAGTCTGTCTCTGCAGATTTCAAATATAAGGAGCTCTTGTTTTTCATCAGGATTTCTTCATCACCATTTATTTCCGTATTCAAAGATCCATTTTCACAATTATTCAGCTCCACTTGCCTTTCCAGTGAATTATGAATCGGTACAATGGGGTGTTTCCTCTTGTTGGACGTGAGCATGGCCGGCTGTGGTGGTCCTGGGGGAGTGTGGTAGGCAGCTCAGAGGTGAAGGCTGCACCTGCAATCTGCATGCGCTCTTCCAAGGTCTTCAGAAAGGAATTGCAGGTGGATTTCAACAGAGTTCCCACATCAATTCCCTCCTCAGAATTGGACACTCCAGTTGTGGTCACTTTTGTTTTATCTACTTGCCGAAGAAGGAGGTCACAGTAGAGTCTTAGTTCTGACATTTTAGTTTTCAAGTTTTCCGTGTTTTCAGCAAACTCTTTTTCCTTCTGGGTCCTACTGTCTGTCAGGCAAGCCTTGGCTGAACCCAGGGCCACCAGCCACCATTGTCTCTCAGCCACACTTCTGGCCTTCAGGTAGAAATACTGTTCCCCAGGAATTATCAGGTCCATGAGTGTGTTACCTACAGAATGAACTTGAATTTCACAAACTGCCATTTGCATGCTCCCTTTGCAACCTTTCCAAGCATCTTCAGGAGAATCATAATAGGATAATATTCCCCCACAAAGAAGGAACCATCGAGGCTGCCAACCGCTCAGATAGTTGGTCCACTTGTGCAGCGCCCCCTCCATGGCGCCCGGGCCGCTCGCCCACGCCCGCCGGCCAGTCACTGCCGCAGGCCCCAGGAGGGCCAGAGCGCCGGCAGCAGGGCCATCGCCTGGCGCGGCCCAGACGCCCACTCCCGGTGCCCGGCCCGTGCAGGGACACCCGGCCCGCCTCACATCCTCGGCCCACGTGGCGGGGCCGGGCACGCAGCCCACAGGGAGACCGAGGCACCGGGTGTCGTGACTTTCTTTTCTTATTGTGTGTAATCTATAGATTCCTCCTTGATACATTTTTCCCCTTTCAAATTTACTTGTTTAAGAAACGGTTATTTGTACTTCTTATAACTTTGAGATTAGGTCTGGAGACTTGATCAGATTTAGTTTTTGGTTTTTTTTTTATTGCCAAGACACTTCGTAGATATTGTTATATTCTATTAATAGGCACAAAATATCTCTCTTTTTGTGATGTTAGTAGCTGTTAATACTTAATATTAATTAATTAGAAGTTGCAAAATCGTGATAATCTAATTGTAACATTCCTTCCTTATTAGCTGAAATATTTCTCTAAAAAGAAATTTCTACTTATCTGTCATTTAGTGAAAGGGTGTTACACACAGTTCATTTAGAGAAAGCAGGATAAATATTTGATTCTGTCCCTTTATTTACCAGTTTCTAAAGTAATGAATTTGCTCCCTAAACCATGCAACAGTGATCAGTTAGGCTTTTGATTGGTTTTCTATCCCTACAAACATGCAGGTTTAAACATTTCTGTTTCCAGTCATTGCAGCTGTCATTCTTATTGATGCTCTGCCTGGCCAGTGTCCTAAATGGCTGAGTCCTGTTGATATGACCCTAGTAGCCTTTGATGGTTTCTTTGCTATTTGGTGTGACAAAGCATTTCACATGCATTTTCTACATTTTCCACCCTAGACTTGGAACTAGCTAAGGCTCCTTTTAGTGGATTCTTAGTTCTGCTAGGGTGGTCATTACTTCCAGGCATTTTCATTGCAAAGAGTAGGGAATACTTCTTCAGATAAAATATATCGTGAGGTCATACTTATATTTTCAATTCAGAGTCAGAGCTATGTGACATCTGTAGCTCTTCTGTTGTGTATCTATGTATCCTTTGTAATGCTGAGAACCACAATTCTCAAGATCCTGAAAAATGATGTAATTAGAATATCACATACTTGCTTATTTGCCTTATCCACAGTATGCACACAGAAGTATCAGAATAACAGTACCAATACCACAATTATTAAAAATAGTTTTTTTATAGTTGTAATTTTTGCCATTCTAGTGGGTGTGTAGTACTATCTTGTGTAGTTTTGTCTTTCTATCTTTATTCCTGTCTATGTAATGTGACTTTTTTTCTCTGGCTACTATTAAGATTTTCTCATTATCACCAGCTTCTTGCAATTTAACTATGATGTCTTCCTGTGGTTTTCTTTATGATTTTTCTGTTTGGGTTCACTGAACTTCTTGGATCTGTAGATTTGTGTTTTTCACCAAATTTGGGAATATTTCTGCCATTATTCTTCCCAGTTTTTTTCTGTTTACCACGCCCCTCCTTCTTAGACTTCGACCACAGTATGTTAGGCTTCTTGATATTGACTCACAAGGTCGTGAATGTTCGACTCATTTTTTTCCAGTCTTTTATCTTTCTGTTTGTCATTTTGGATCTTTCTGTTGCTATATTTTCAAGTTCACTAATCTTGCCTTCTGCTATATTGAATCCACTGTTAATCCCATTCAGCATATTTTTTATTTCTTATATTGTATTTTTTATCTCTAGAATTTGAATTTTGGTCTTCTTTAATATTCAAATTTCAAAAATTCAAATCATTAAGATAATTTTTTTATAATAGTTTTTTTCAAAAATATCTTTTACAATGATTCTATTATCTCTGTCATTTGTGGTCTGTTTCTATTCGTGGATTTTTTTTCCTCTTGGTTAGGGATTATACTTTCCTGGGTTTTTTTCTACGGAAAGTTTTTTTATTGGATGTCAAACACTGTAAACTTTATGTAGCTGGTGGTGTTTTTAATGTATTTCCTTAAATATTGTTCTGGAATGCTGCTGAGTTACTTGGTATCAGTTTGACTTCTTCAAGTCTTAAGTTTTGTTAAGACATATCTGGAGGAGCCTTTACCCTGAGAGCTTATATGACTCCACTACTGAGGAAATAACCTTGTAGGATCTCTATTCAATGCCCTATTTATTCAGGGGTCTTTCTATTCTGATTGATTGGAACATGGAATATGCTTGACTATGTGGACTTCCAGGGAATGTTCCACCTACTCCTTCCTGGTAATCCATTCTCAAACTTTATTTTCTCCTCCACAATCTCCGTGTGCCCATCACTATTCAGCCATAGACTCAAGTCAACCCCCTGTAGATCTTTGTGGCCTTTTGTCTATGGATCATTCTCCTTACTGACATTATGCCCAGAACTAGCCGTTTTGGCTTCCCTTAACTCTGAACTCTGTTTTTTCAGCTCAGCAGGACTGCCATGCTGTTATGGGGACTCTGCCACTGCTGCAGCCTGGAAGCTCTCTTTACGCAATAAGCTGGGGTAACTGTATGGCTCACCTGTTTCGTTTCTCTTCTTTCAGTGATTATTGTTCTATACTGCTTGTCATCTAATGTTTCATGTAACATTACCCAGTCTTCTGATTGTTTAACATTGGAGGGTTAATCTGAACCATTATAGTAAGAACTAAAATTCCATTAATTTTTAACAGTGAAAATTGAAGATCCTCCAGGGTTTTCTCTGGCTTCTTTCTATCCAGCTTTATTTCCCATTGTCCACAGTATTCCCTTTTCCTCTTAATAATCAGGACCAATCACCCAAGCCAATAACAAAACCCACTTTTGGTCTATTTGCTTAAAGGCATGAAGAATCTGAAATATTGACTTCCAATTTAGTAGTACCATTTTTGTGTACCTAAAGGAAGACTTTTTAAATTAAATACTGAAGTTTCAAAAACATCTGAGCCTGGATTCATAATAATAGGAAGTATATGTCACCTACAAACTTCTAATTCATACTGTGGAGGCTCCAAGTTCCCAGCTTTGACCATTACTTCAGATGCTAGGACCTGGCCCAGAGAAGCCCTTGAGGGAAAGTGATTACTCAGGAAAGAAAAGCATAGGTACTTGCCTTCAGACTATCTCCTTCGAGGCAAAGTGGGCTAGATAAGTTATTAAAAGGTTTGTCTACCCACTCTCCCACCCATGCTTTTTAAAGGTCACCTTGGGTGGGGCTGTAAAGCCTCTGTTGTGGATTTTTGTCTGGTGCCAATACATTATACAGTGATACCTGTAAATAAGACTTGAATTTTTCCCTCCTGGTCAATTAACAATCAGAAACTCCCATGAGACATAAATAGAGATTGAGGGATGGGTGGCAGTGCAAAAGGCCAATTGGAATGAAAATTAGTTGTTAATGCCATTTACTTGTGTTTTCAGTGCTCTTTTACTTGCATTTGAATAGTGGAATGCCACTGGGTGTGCCCAGCTCTATGAAAAGGAAGTCAGATAAGCCCCAGTTTGTGACAGCAATGGTGTTATGTTACCACCTTATGTTCCAAAGTCAGACTTTCATTCTCTGCCAGGGACCAATCAAGTCAAGAGCTGTTTCTCAAAAGAGAACTGGTATTGCTAAAATATGTGGCTTTGCTCTAAGACCCTGGGAGCAGACATTAGAATTTTTCCCCCAGATTCGCCAAAAGCCATACAACTAGTCATAGACACTTGAGTACAATTAAAGCTTCCTTGTAATTGCATTACATTTTTTTTGCTACATTTTAACTTGCTCTGGAACCCATTAAAAGTATTCAGCCTTTTGGTAAATCTGATGAATGGATGGGAACAGTATGCTTAAATGTGGTATATGTTGCTTCTAAAATCAAAAGGTGTTGCCTCTTTCTTTATAGCAGGGAATGAAAAGGTGTAAGAACTTCTGCTTCCCGTCAGAGAGGGTAGGGACATGCTCCATTTCACTGGCTCTTCAGAAATTTTACAGAAGTGGTAGATACCTGTGCTTTGGTGGAATTGACATCCTACCCCCTGGCACTCAGGTAACTTATCAAGGCATCTTGCATAGCTGCCACTACATTGACATCAATGTAGGGGACGAGCCAGCACTCCTTTGGGATGATGAGATAATAAATGTCTCCATGAGCTCAGTTGTGGCACAGAACCAGTGAGTTGTCACCATTCTGGAACAATCCCGTAAAGGTGTCCTGCTGTCCTTCCAGGTGAAAGTAAACTTCTGTGTTCTCTGATTATTAGCATATTTACGACCTCAATAACTGCATATCATGTGCCAGTGATGTCAATTTACTTCAGGAAAAAGACACACCGGCAGTAGGTGCTATAATTGGAGGCAAAAATTAATGAAAACAACAATATATATATTATAGAAAATATTTAATATGATAGTAGTTTTAGACAATTGAATACTTAAAGGTTTACTTCTTGACTTTTTTTCTGAAACATGTATTCATTAACTTGAAAGCTTTGAGAGTAAATCACATTTCATGCAAATTAATAATATTTGAATTTGACATATGGAAAATAAATACAGTCTAGGGTTATTTTATGTCATGTGGTTAATATTCTTAAGTTACTTGGGAAGATCATTATGAATGGCTGATTTTTTAAATCTACTTTGAAATAATAACTAAATGCAAAAAAAGTAACTTTTTCAATATAAATTAAGTCCTCTTTTTTGTTCTTTTACTTTCTAACTTATTCTTTAATGTGTAATTAAAGAGTTAAAGTTATATCAAGCAGAAAATGAAGTTTAATTATGAGTTTTAAGAAACACTATAGTTTTAGGGAAGAGGTCATTTATTTATTTGTTAAATAACAAGAAATCTGGTTATTTATCTAGACTTTTAACTTGATGGAATTCCTTACAACAGAATGGATGTCTCCCCTGATGAATACAGCCTCTACTGTAAACAGATTGTAAAAATACACCTTAATCTGTTAATACTTTATCTAATACTATGATTGCTCTTTGTTAAAAGGATTTCTAACTAGATACAACTGGATTATTAAATAATAAATAATATTTCATTTTGTGTGTGTCCAATTCCCTTGTTTCCAGTTACAACTCCTGGTCACAAAAATGCATGTTTAATATATAAATTATACTTACTTAAAAAAAAATATATCCATAGCAGCTTTAGGTTAAAATGCCTTTCAGCTAATGCCAAAGTGTAAATCATGCCACTTTGTAAAATGAGTATATGTACATTTTTTAGAAAAAGTTTATATGAACAAAAATCATAACTCTAGTCTGTTTTGAGATTGTGACATTTATTAACAAAAAATTTATGGGTTGGAAATTTAGATGAATCAAATTCAATGCATAGAAATTCATGACTTCAGTGAATCTTTGAACAGACAAAATATTGAACTACTGCAAGGATGTAAGCAATAGCTAAATAAGCATTATGAAATACCTAGAACACAAAACTTTTATAAAATGCTAAATATGTAGGCTCCGAAGGTGCTCACAGTAATATTAAGTCATGGCTATACTAATTTTACAAACATTTCTTGAATGCCTATTAGGAACCAAATTTGTGTTTAGGTGCTGGGGATTCAAAAATGAAAAAATCTTGAAGAGCTTACTTATATACTTCGAGAGAGGTGTGTGACAAATACTTAGAATTCAATGTGCAGTAATAGAGATTTTAGAGTGTTTATGGCCATTAGAGGAGATACTGACAGTTTTGCATGGAAAAGTTGGTAAAGCCTCCATACAGGATGAGAATGTTGAGCATTGGAAGATATACAATATGGTAAATATACTCTATATTGGCATTCAGAAAATTGTTTATGTGAGTATTAAAGATATAACATGACTAAGTGTATCCATTATCTACTGCTGCATAACAAATCACCCAAAGCCAGTGGCTTGAAACAAAAATTATTTATTATCATATGTAATGTATTCATAAAGACTGTTTAAATTGTCACAGAAAGTTAATTATTGTACTCGATTCTCTATTTCTATTTTATAGCCTTACACTATAGTTAGTTTCTTTCTCTAGACAGAGGCTCAGCAAACTATGGTCCACAGGACAAGATGACCTGCTGCCTATTTTTGTAAATAAAGTTTTATTTGGAATATAGTCATGCTTATTAATTTACTTATTGTCTATGGCTGCTTTTATGCTACAATAGCAGAGCTCAGTACTTGCAAAAAAGATGGTATGGCTCACAAAGCTGAATACCACAGCCAACCCCCACTCTAGACCAGTATTAATAGAAGTTTCTGTATTGATGTTAATGTGGTGATAGAGCACTTGAAATGTGGTTACCATGACTGAGAAACTGTATTCAAAATTTTATTTAATTATGCTTAATTTAAACTTAAATAATTACATGATGCTAATGGCTACATATCAGACAGTCCAGTCCTAGACACTAAGTTCCTGAAACCAGTGACCAGTTGTAGAGCTAGGGCTGGGTCTGGACCTCACAGACCCCTCAAGCCCGTTCACAAACCCTTGACATGCAGGTCTACAAGCTTGGTAACAGGAAAAGGTCCTTGGAGCTGTGGGTGAAGAAAGAATAGTCTTTATTTAGCACACACATGTCTAAGAGCTAGGCAGTCCAAAGAGAAACTGAGCAGCTGCTGGCAAAGTAAACATGGTCTATTTTTGGACCCGAGCTCTGCCAAGCTGCTGCTTCACACACTGAAGAACACACAAGAATAGCAACAAGCTGAAAATACCTGGGTGTGCATGCACACTAACTCTACCCCCACACAACTTGTTTACAAAGATTGTGCTGCACCACTCCCAACCGGACCTGAGGCAAGGGGGCCTGACTTTTCTATTTTCCTCACACCAATGTTTGGTTGTCTGTTTTACCCAATTATATCCCATCATGCCCAGTATATTGCTTTATACTTAGCATACTTAATAAATGTCTCAACAAATATTAAGCTTATCATGGTCGGTTTCCCTTATTTTAGTCAAACTTTATGAAAGACAAAGCTAAAATATTTTTCTCAGAATGATTAGTGCTTGGCTCAGCTCAAATGCCCAATGGCTTCTTGAAAATGTCTCCAAGTGTCCTATCTATAGGACTCTTTTTCTCTGAAGGAGAGGCTGTCTTCTAGGGTGTAATTCACAGCATGAAGAATCCAACCAAGTACACGGTTCTGGCTGCTCTCTCAGATGCTGGGGCAACCCCCAGCCCCTCCAGAGCAGCTGTGGGAGGAAAAGTAATTCATCAAGGAAAGGAAAGCTTGCCTGGGATCACGAGGCCTACAGGTTTTCACACAAAGTCACTTAACCGAGTGCTGAAGTCAGCCTCAGGAAGGCTACAACAACAGTTTGAGAACTACAGTTCCCTTTCTGTCTAAGACTCAGTACTAGGGCTGGCTTAATACGCTATTTCATTGTTACCTCAGGTTAACTTTTTTAAGGATTTTACCACCGTGTTCTACCACTGTTCCTTGGAAGGAACTTGATAGAGTTTGGATGTGTTGTCCCCCCAAAACTCATGTGGAAATCTGATCCCCAATGTGGCAGTGTTAGAAACTGATTGAGTCATGGGGCAGATCCCTCATGAATGGACTAATGCTCTCCCTGGGGGCAGAGGGATTAATGAGTGAGTTCTCACTCTAATAGTTCCTGTGAGAGCTGGTTGTTTAAAAGACCCTGGCACCTCCCCCTCTCTTCCTCTTGCCATGTGATCTGCTTGTATCTGCTGGCTGCCTGCCACTTTCCACCATGAGTAGAAACAGCCTGAGGCCCATGCCAGATGCAGCTGTCCCAGAATCATAAACCAAATAAACCTCTGTTCTTTATAAACTACCCAGTTTCAGGTATTTCTGTCATAGCAACACAAATGGACTAATACAGAAAATTGATACCAGGAGTGTGGTGTTGCTATACAGATACCCAAAACTGTAGATGCAGCTTTGGAACTGGGTGTTAGGCAAAGGTTGGAGGAATTTGGAGGACTTAGAAGAAGACAAAAAGATGAGAGAATGTTTGGAACATTTTAGAAATTGGTTAAGTGGTTGTGACCAGAATGCTGATAGAAATGTGGACAGTAAAGAACATGAAGATGCTGAGGTCTCAGACAGTAATAAGAAACTTACCGGGAATTGGACAAAGGATAACCCTTGCTACACCACAGCAAGGAACTTGGCTGCATTGTGTCCATGCCCTTGGACTTTGTGGAAGTTGGAACTTAAAAGTGGTGGACCAGAGTATCTGGTGGAAGAAATGTCTTAGCAGCAAAGCATTTAGGAAACTGCATGGTTACTTCTTTTGTGTGTGTGTGTGTGTGTGTGTGTGTGTGTGTGTGTCCGGCCGCGCTCAGCCTGTGAGCGCACCGGCCATCCCTATATAGGATCCCAACCCGCGGCAGGAGTGCTGCTGCGCTCCCAGCGCTGCACTCTCCTGAGTGCGCCATGGGGTCAGCCCTGCATGGTTACTTCTAATAGCCTACTCTGAGTTATGATGGCAAAGGCATGATGTAAAGCCAGAATTTAAAAGGGAAGCAAAGTGTAGTGTTTTGGAAAATTTGCAGCCTGGCCATTCAGTAGAGAATCGGGGAACAGGAGAAAAATGCAAGGGTGAAGCAGATAAACTAGTTACTAAAGACATAATCTTGGTGGTGAGGCAGCCACATGCTAATAACCAGGACAATGAGAGAAAAGCCCTGCAGGCATTTCAGAAGTCTGGAAGGATGCCCCTCCCATCACAGACCCTAGGCCTAGTAGTATTCTATTGTGTATATATACCATATTTTCCTTATCCAGTCATCCAGCAATGGACATTTAGATTGGGTCCAACTCTTGGCTATTGTACATAGAGCTGCGAAAAACATGGAAGGGCAGGTGTCCCTTCGACATGATGATTTTCATTCCTTTGGGTATACACTCAAGAGTGGGATTGCTGGATCGTATGGCAGTTCTATCTGTAGTTGTCTGAGAAATGTCCATGCTGTTTTCCACAATGGCTGCATTAATTTACAGTCCCACCAACAGTGTAGGAGGGATCCCCTTTCTCCATATCCTCTCCAGTATTTGTGATTCTCTTTTTGATTAATAGCAGTCTAACTGGAGTGAGATATCTCAACATGGTTTCAATTTGCATTTCCCTGATGCTGAGTGATGTTGAGCATTTTTTCATGTGTCTATTGGCCATCTTCTATCTTCTTTTGAGAAATGCCTATTCAGCTCCTTTGCCCATTTTTTAATTGGGTGTTTTGGTTTTTCACTGTTAAGTGGTTTGAGTTCCTTGTATATTCTGGATATTAATTCTTTGTCAGATGCATAGTTTGCAAATATTTTCTACCACTCTGCAGGTTGTCCATTTGCTCTGTTAATTGTTTCTTTTGCTTGG
The DNA here is from genome assembly GCF_027409185.1 of Cynocephalus volans. Classification (NCBI taxonomy): domain Eukaryota; kingdom Metazoa; phylum Chordata; class Mammalia; order Dermoptera; family Cynocephalidae; genus Cynocephalus; species Cynocephalus volans. The sequence goes on along the minus strand of NC_084464.1, from coordinate 6,459,466 downwards.
GGAAGCTTTTTAGTTTGAATTTAATTTATTTTCCCTTTTGTTGCCTGTACTTTGGGGGCCATATTCATAAAGTCTTTGCCCAGTCCTACTTACTGAAATGTCTTCTTTTAGAACTCCTATAGTTTCAGGTCTCATATTTAAGTCTTTTAAATTTAGCTAATTTTGGTAATATGGCAAGAGGTACAGGTCTAGTTTCATTCTTCTACATATGGATGTCCAGTTTTCCCCACACCATTTATTGAAGAGGCAGTCTTTCTCCCAGTGTATGTTCCTGGTAATTTTGTCGAAGATCAGTTGACAGTAAGTATGTGGGTTGACTTCTGGGTTCTCTATTCTGTTCCATTGGTCTGAGTGTCTGTTTTTATGCCAGTTTTTATAACTTGCTGTTTTTGTTACTACAGCTTAGTAGTATAACTTGAAGACAGGTAGGGTTATGCCTCCTGCTTTATTATTTATTTATTTATTTATTTTTTCCCTCAGGATTGCCTTGGTTATTCAGGGTCTTCTAATGTTCCATATAAATGTTAGGATGTTTTTTTTTATTTCTGTAAAGAATGCCATTGTTATTTTGATGGGGATTGCTTTCAATCTGTAGATCACTTTGGGCAGTATGGACATTTTCACAATGTTAATTCTTTCAATCCAAAAGCATGGAATGTCTTTCCATGATTTCATATACTCTTTAATTTCTTTCAACAGTGATTTGTAGTTCTCATTGCAGAAATCTTTCACATCCTTGGTTAAATTAATTCCTAGGTATTTTCTTTTTTCAGTAACCGTTGTAAATGGGCTTACTTTTTTGATTTCTTTTTCTGATAGCTCATTGTTAGAGTATTAAAATATGACTAATTTTTACATGTTGATTTTGTATTCTGCAATGTTACTGAAATCATTTATCAACTCTAACAGGTTTTTTTTGCAGCATCTTTAGGTTTTTCTATATATAGGATCATGTCATCTGCAAACAGGAACAATTTGACTTTGTCTTTTCCAATCTGGATGCCCTTTTTTTCTTTCTCTTGCCTGATTTCTCTGACTAGTACTTCCAATACTATCTTAAATAGGAGTGATGAGAGTGGGCATCCATCCTTGTCTTGTTCCCCTTCTTCAGGTAAAAGCCTTCAGTTTTACCCCATTCAGGATACTACTGGCAGTGGGTTTGTCTTATATGGCTTTTATTGTGCTGAGATATTTTTCTTCTATACCTAATATGCTGACAGTCTTTACCATGAAGGGATGTTGAATTTTGTCAAATGCTTTTTCTATGTCTATTGAGATAATCATATAATTTTGGTCCCTGATTTTATTGATGTGGTGTATCACATTTATTGACTTGCATATGTTGAACCATCCTTGCATCCCTGAGATGAATTCCACTTGATCATGGTGTATAATTTTTTTTGATGTGTTCCTGTATTCTATTTGCTAATGTTTTATTGAGGATTTGAGGATTTTTGTGTCTAAGTTCATAAAATATTAGCCTATAATTTTCCTTTTTGGTTGCATCTTTGTCTGGTTTCAGTATCAGGTGATGTTGGCCTCATAGAATGAGTTTGGGAGAATGGACTCTGTTTCAATTTTTTTGAATAGTTTGAAGAAAATTGATATTAATGCCTCTTTAAAGGTTTGGTAGAATTCAGCAGTAAAGCAATATGGTCCTGGGCTTTTCTTTTTTGGGAGACTGCCATTTACTGCTTCAATCTCATTATTTGTTATTGGTCTGTTCAGGTTTTCTATTTCTTCTTGGTTCAGTCTTGGTAGTTGGTATGTGTCCAGAAATTTATCCATTTCTTTCAGGTTTTCAAATTTGTTGGTGCATAGTTATTTATAATAGTCTCTAATGATTCTTCATATTTCTATGGTATCGGTAGTAATATTTCCCTTTTCCTTTCTAATTTTTGTTATTTGGGTCTTCTCACTTCTTTTTTTAGTTAGCCTATCTAATGGTCTGTTTTGTTTATCTTCTTGAAATACCAAATTTTTGTTTCACTGATCTTTTGTATCTTTTGGGGTGTTCTATTTTATTTGGCTCTACTCTGATCTTAATTCTCTCTTTCCATCTACTAATTTTGGGATTGAATTGTTCTTGTTAATCTAGTTCTTTGAGGTGTAGCATTAGGTTATTTGAAATATTTCTAAACTTCTTCCCTCTTAGGACTGTTTTTGCAGCATCCCTCAAATTTTGGTATGATGTGTCTTTACTTTCATTAGTTTCAAGAAATTTTGATTTCCTGTTTAATTTCTCTTTGGACCCATATGTTTCTTAGGAGAATGTTGTTTAATTTCCATGTGTTTGTATAGTTTCCAGAGTTTTGCTTGTTATTGATTTCTAGTTTTAATCCATTGTAGTCTGAAAAGATACTTGAAATGATTTCAATTTTTTTAATTTGTTGAGGCTTGATTTATGACCTAATGTGTGGTCTATCCTGGAGAATGTTCCATGTACTGATGAGAAGAATGTATATTCTGTGGTTGTTGGATGAAATGTTCTGTAGATATCTGCCAAGTCCAATTGGTCTAAAGTGTAGTTTAAATCCTGTGTTTCTCTGTTGATTTATGGCCTAGATGATCTGTCCAATGTTGAAAGAGGGGTGTTCAGGTCCCTAACTACTATAGTATTTGGACCTATCTCTTTCCTTAGGTCTAACAGTGTTTGCTTTATATATTTGGGTGCTCCAATGTTGGGTGCATATACATTTATGATTGTTATGTCTCCTTGCTGGATAGATCCCTCTATCATTATGTAATGGCTTTCTTTGTCTCTTTTTATAGTTTTTGCTTTAAAGTCTATTTTATCTGATATAGGAATAGCTACACCTGCTCATTTTTTATTTCCATTTGCATGGTATATCTTTTTCCATCCCTTCACTATTAGTCTGTGTGTGTCTTTATAGGTGAGGTGAGTCTCTTTTAGATAGCTTATAGTTGAGTCTAGCTTTTTAATTCAATCAGCCAGCCTGTGTCTTTCAAGTGGGGAATTTAATCCATTTACAATTAGGGTTGTTACTGAAAGGTATTGTTTCACTTCTAGCATTTTATTGATTTTCATTTGGATGCTTAAAGTATTTTGTTTCTTTCTTTCCCTTTCATTGTTTATCAGTTTTTAGAGGTGGTAAGATACAGTTTCTTCCTCTTTTTTGTTTCCATTTTTGTTCTACCAGTGGGTTTTGTCCTTTTTTGTGTATTCATGGTAGTGATTATCATTTTTTGAATTCCACACACAGGACTCCCTTGATGATTTCTTGTAGGGCTGGTTGTGTGGTGGTGAACTCTTGTAGTTTTTGTTTGTCTGGGAAATTCACTGTTTCTCCTTCATTTCTTGTGGGATAGCCTTGCTGACTATATTCTAGTATTCTTGGCTGGCAGGTTTTTTTTCTTTTAGTGTTTTGAATATATCATCCCATTTTCTTCTGGCATGTAGAGTTTCTGTTGAGATGTCTGCTATTAGTCTAATGCGGACTCCCTTATAGGTGATTTGATGCTTTTCTCTTGCTATTTATAGGATTCTCTCTGTCTTTGAGTTTTGCCAGTTTTGTCTATAAAGTGCCTCAGAGAGGACCTTTTCAGGTTGAATCTGTTTGGGGATCTTTGAGCCTTTTGAAACTGAAGGTCCATGTCTCTCCCTATACTTGTGAAGTTTTCTACTATTATTTTGTTGAGTATGTTCTCTATGCCTTTCCCTTCTCCTCCCTTTCAGGAATACCCATAATTTGGATGTTTGTGCACTTAAGGTTATCTGATAGCTCTGTTAGATTTTTCTTAATTTTTTAAAATTCTTTTTCCTTTCATTTTCTTTTTTTCTTCTTCTTTTTTTCTTTTTTCTTTTGGTCCACCTGAGTTATTTCAAAGATACTATCTTCAAGATCAGAAATTCTTTCTTCTGCTTGCTCTAGTCTGCTGCTTAAGATCTCAGTTGTGTTTTTTATTTTGTTGAATGATTCCTTCAGTTCTATGATTTCTCCTACATTGTTTTTTAAAGTATTTATCTCTTTTAAAATTTCCTCCTTCATATCCTGGATAGTTTTGCTGAGTTCATTGAGTTGTCTAACTTTGTCTTCTTGTATCTTCATTGAATTTCCTTAAGATTTTTACCCAGAATTCCTTTCAGTCATTTCAAGGGTTTCCTGCTCTATGGGGTCTGGTACTTGAGAGTTATTGTATTCCTTCGGTGGACTCATATTTTCTTGTTCTTTTGTGTTTCTAGTACTTCTATACTGATGTCTGGTCATCTGGTAGGGTAGCTTCTTCTATTACTCTCCTTCCCTGGATTCCACTGGTGACATTCCTTGTCAATGCAGTCAAGGGGTTAGTGTCCATCTGCACAACAGCAGTGCTTGCTGTGGCTGCTGCTGTGGTAGCAGGCCACCCTTGCAGTGGCAGTGGTTGGGGAGGTGGCTTTGACAGGCTGCCTGTGTGGCAACTGTGGCTCCAGTGGCAGTGGGCTGGTTGCACAATGATGGTGACTCCCTGGCAGTGCTGGTGATGGCAGCGACTGCAGTAGTGGCATCTATAGCACCCACCTGCTTGGCTGCAGTGTCTAGAGCAGTGGCCCATGCAGCTAAGGTATCTTCAGTGGCAGTGGGGTCATCTCACAGCTGCAGCAGTGGTGTTGGTGGCTGAAACTGCCTCCCTGGCATCTGCAGTGTCCTTGGCAGCAGTGGGGTTATCTCATGGCAGTGGCAATGGCTGCAGTTATCTCCCTTGTATCTGCAGTGTCCTTGGTGGCAGCAGGGTTACCTCATGGTGGTGGCTGTAGCACTGGTAGTTGCAGCTGCCTCCCTCGCATCTGTGAGGTCTGCAGTGATAGGCAACCCACAGAACTGCCCCTCTGCAGGGAGCTGTTCTGAGATGGGCAATGGTTCTCAGAATAGACAACGGCTCTGGCAACTGCAGTGGTGGTGAGCCCATTTCAATCTTCTGCAGGAAAAATGTACCCTGCATGGCACTTGTAGTCTGCCATCTTTCTGGAAATCTCCCTAATTATTTTGAAGTTAAGATACTGAATATTCATACCCTTTAAAAAGCTGAAATATTTAAAACATAAAATTAAAGAATAAAACAAAAAATATAAAGAAAAAATATTACCCAATATTCCTACTCTGAGAAACTCTGATATATGCCATCCGTATTTGTTGGTTAGTTCAGAAGACCTCAGTAGTTGACTTAAAAACCAAAGTTCACCCATATCCTAAGAATTGGATTGTGGCAGGAAAAATTAAAAGAACTAACTAGTTAGAATAGTGCAATTGTGGAAGATATTTTCATTTGGTTCTTTATGTCACCAATGAATTTGTGCATAAACATAGTGTTTAAAGTACACTTAGATACAAGGCCGGCCCCGTGGCTTACTTGCGAGAGTGTGATGCTGATAGCGCCAAGGCCGTGGGTTCAGATCCCATACAGGGATGACCAGTGTGCTCACTGGCTGAGCATGGCGTGGACCACACCTTGCCGAGGTTTGCGATCCCCTTACCGGTCAAAAAAAAAAAAAAAAAAAACACTTAGATAGAAATAGAATTCTCAGTCCAAAAATTAGTATGAAAACATGAGCTAGAATAAAGTCTTTTTGAATTTCTTTTCATGAAAAGAAAATTGAAAATACTTTGTGCTACCAAGTCAATAGCACTATATTTTGCAGAAAACAGGGCAGAACAGTTTAATTGAGTAAGCAGGGACTCAGTGATAAGATGGTGAGCAAAGCAGATAGATTCCTGACTCCCATTGGGCTCATGTTCCAGTGGGGGGGTGAAGGGGAGGCAACAGACAATTAAAATAAAAAACAAATGTGTATACAGTAGAATGCTAGAAATGAGGAAATAGAAAGCCACATTGGGCATAGAGAATGATGGGGCTATCTTAGATAGGGTGGTCAAGAAGGGGCTCTCTGCGGAGAGACCTGAGAAAGAGAGGCACGAACCATGTGAAGATCTGGAAGAGAAAGCCCCAGGCAGAGGGAAAAGCAAGGCAAAGGCAGTTTGTTCCTTCAATGTAGCCTACACGACTCTTAGCAATTATGGTCCAGTAAGATCTGGATTATGCATTCTCCAAATAAATAAAAACAAAATAATCATTCTACAGTCACATACATAAACCCTCACACTTGTATTCTTGAAAGTACATGGAGTCAGATAGGAACTAGGTTTGAATCCCAACTGTGCCACCAGTAAGCCATGTGACCTTGACCAAGCTACCTCTCTGTGCCCCAGCTTCTGCACTATGTAAATAAGAATGACGAGGTCACACAGTTGTCGAGAAGATTCCACAAAAATCACTTATGTACAATGCCTAGTAAAGGATCTATTACATGAAAAATCGTTCCCTTCCCTTTGTCAAGTGCTCTTTGAGCCATGGCTACTGCTATTAATTGTCAGGAATATGCAGACCCAGGCCCAGCCTTGGGAACAGTCTCTTTTAAGGAGACAATTTTAAACTTCTAGAGCACACTATTCCTTAAATAATTTTGAGGTTTAATACTGAACCCAGAAATCTAATACCATTGATCAGATTTATGACATCAATGCAAGGATTTTTCCTTTAACTTTTGAGTGAAAAGAGGTAAAGGATAGAGGTAGTTGTAAATTAAGTAAGACCTCCACACAGTGCCAAGTCCTTTGCCAATCATTTCCCCCAACACCCCTAAAAGCTGGTTTTATTTTTGTCTAAGTACCACAGCACAGCATGACAGGATGCTTCAACTTCTTTTTCTTAATTATAAAAACCTAAAGGGTTAAGACCTGTACTATCAAAAAGAGAAAAAAAATGAATGTTTATCTACAAATACTGCCTAATCAGATTCTTCAACATCTTCTACTTTATAGCTATTAATTTCATAATTCCATGTGTAATTTCTTTAGTTTTTAGTCAAAGGCGTTTTTTTCCCCTCAGAGACTGCATCTTGCATTTGTGTCTGCTGAAATTTCTGTCATTCTAAATGTGATATGGGACCTTCTGCAAAGAAGTGATTATACAAGTACATGCACACCTGGGACAATAGCTTGCTTGAGTAACATAATGGACAGTGACGTGCAGCGAATCAGCAGTAAGAGGGCGTTCTTTACTGTACCGAGGGAAACAAGGATGTGTACCTTTTACACTGACCCCTTGTTCCTTTATCTTTAAACGTTTACTTTCGTATTATTTGAACTCAGCTGGCTAGTAGTCGAATAAGGCCCTGATACTTGCTTCTTTCTCTTTCCCTCCAAAAAGAAAAATCCCCACAGATTTGCTTTGTGTGTTTTATGCTTCTGGATATTGGCTTCATTTTATAGATCTCAAAATCCATGTGCTGTGGATTGAATTACATCCTCCAAATGTATTAGAAACTTAATCCCCACTGTGCCAGTGTTAAGGGGGTGGGAAATCTTATTATGGCTGTTGAAAGATAGGGCCTTGAAGAGGTGATGAAATTGTGAGGACTATGCCCTAGTAAACAGCTTAATCCATTGATGGTTAAATGGTGGTCATGGGACATGGTTCTGAGGACTTTAGAAGGAGAGTGCATGAAGAGCTCTCTCTCTATCTCTTCTCACAATGTGATACTGTGAGTCGCTGAAGTCCCCACCAAAGAAGGCCCTCACCAGATATGTTCCCTGGACTTTGAGCTTCCCAGTCTCTGAAACAGTAAGCAATAAATATCATTTCTTTACAAATTACCCAGTTTCAGATATTTATGTTATAAGCAAAAAAAAAAAAAATTGACGAATACACCATGTACCTAATTTAATTTCACTTGAAAATCACTAAGTTAAGTCCTTGCTTGAATACTGAAGTGCAACCTAGACAAGTTAATACTCTGAGTCTTGACTGATGAGGTAATCAGACCCTCATAATCAACAGAACTTCATGCCATGTGTTCAAACAATTAAGAAGCTTAGGGCTTGCTGGTTATCTCACTTGGTTAGAGTGTGGTGATAACACCGAGGTCGAGAGTTCAGATCTCCCTACCAGCCAGCCACCAAAAATAAATTAAACATTAAAAATTAAAAGCTTAGCCAACAATGAGATGTTTAACATTGAATCTTCCAGAATAAGTACTGTAATCCCCATAGATCAGAAATGGTGTCTACAAGCACAGCAGGCCCTTAAAGTTGGTTATTAGTTCTCCTTTGAAATGGCTTTTAAAGTTTGGGAACTTAATACTACGAGGTGTCCCTGCCCCTCCCTTGCTGAGGAACCGAGATGAGAGATCACCTGTCCCCATCCTGGGTATCAGGAAGTTCCTCCTCCTTGCTGACCCAAGTCAATTTTTGGAAGAGATCTTACATTGTACTCATAAGAAAAACTTCAGTGGAGGGACATTCTACAAAATAACTGACCAATACTCCTCAAAATGTCAAGGTCGAAATCAAGGGAAGTCTGAGAAATGGCCACAGCCAAGAGGAGCTTAAGACATGATGACTGGTGGAGATTCAATTCCCCCACGCCCCGCAAACACATTGAAGCTTAATCCCCACTGTAACTGTTGAGCATGGGAAATCTTATTACGGCCATTAAAAGGTAAGTTTCTGAAGAGGTGATTCGATTGTGAGGACTGTACCCTCATGAATGGATTCATCCATTCTTGGAATAATGGGAGTGGTTCTAGGCGTTTTAAAAGGAGAGCACATGAGAAGCTATCTCTCTCTCTCTCTCTCTGTTCCACCATTTTCTGCCATCTGAGACCCCCCCATGTTGCTGTAAAGCCACCATAGAAAACTCTCACCAGATGTGTTCCCTGGACTTTGGACTTCCCAGCCTCTAAAACTGTAAGCAATAAATTTTGTTTTCTTATAAATTACCTAGTTCCAGATATTTTGTTATAAGCATCAGAAATGAACTAATACAATGAATAAAGGTAATATGGTATCCTGGATGAGATTCTGGAGCAGAGAAAGGAGATCAGGTAAAAATGAAGGAAATCTTGGGCCGAGCCCGTGGCGCACTTGGTAGAGTGCTGCGCTGGGAGCGCGGCGACGCTCCCGCCGCGGGTTCGGATCCTATATAAGACTGACCGGTGCACTCACTGGCTGAGTGCCGGTCACAAAAAAAAACGACAAAAAAAAAAAAAAAAAAAAATGAAGGAAATCTGAACAAACTACAAGTATATGGACTGCATTTAATAGTAATACATCAATATTGGCTCATTGTGACAAACGTACCATACCAAGGTAGGATGTTTAAAGTAGGGGAAAAGTGTGGGGTATACAGGAACTTTCTATGCTATCTTTGCAACTTTTCTACGAATCTGAAGTTGATCTAAAATAAAAAGTTTATTGAAAAAGAAGAAAGCCTGCCATTCTCATGATTTGAAAAACTGGTTGTTGTCATCTCTGGTGTCTGACTGATAAGATTATCTTTCTTCCTTTGTGCACTGGTCTTTATAAGTGAAAAAGTATTGTTTTTATTTATCATTTGTTTTTTAATACTTTTGATTTTTAATTGAGTTCGTGATCTACTTTTCCTACAACTCAGTTTCTCCATCTATGAAACTGAAGTGATATTAGACGAATATATGGAAAGACCCCCTAGACAACAATGAAAAAGCAATCCTATGTTTGGAGACATTAATTTGTAAGACTGAGTTCCTACCACCACACCCCAAACATCCCCAACAGTGATATGCAAATTGGCTGCCCCTAGTCTTCATATGAAAGTCAAAACTGACCTGTCTCTGAATCCTTCCTTCATGATGCCTCATTAATTTCATTTTTTTCCAAAAAAATAACTTCCCTAACATACTGGCAATTTGAGTCTTCCACACAATGTTGATATTTTATGAGACAGGCTAACAGAAACTTTTACAGAACCCTGTCAGGGTATCATCAGCTCATCTCCAAGCACATAACTTTTCATCTTTGATGTTGTCAGAAAAGGTGAATGGAAAGATCCATCAAGTGATGATGAGAAAAAAAAAAGCAGAAAATGTCACACTCGAACTAGGAATCCTTAAATAGGGTCTATTGTTTTTCTGCCGTGATAAAGCTTTACATGTGGGCTTATCTTCCATAAAAGAGGAGACAAGCATCCAATTAATCAATGACACAAATGAAAAATCATGCTGTTTATCATTTATTTCACTAGGCAACTATTTCTAGCATTGTTTATTTTAGCACTGCCAGCACATGTTGACAAAAATTAGAATAATAAAGGTAAGATCTTTAGGGGACATAAAACCTATTTTTATCCTGAGGAAGTAAAGTGACTACCTGTAACGGTTCCAAGGTAGAGTCATGTGGGGGTGTGTGTGCGTATAATAAAGTAAACAACAGTTATGATACAGTCAGAAATCTATGAATTAACCTGGGATAACACACTAGAAAAATACAGAGAGCTCTGCACTTGCAAGCTTTTGCTTTTAGAGATGTTTATAATAAAGTAGACTGAAACATATACAAATGTCAGGAGGAATTAGCACCTGTTCCATCTAAAAGTTGTCACTATTTTACTCTCCAGCATCTAAACACTTTCCTGCATTTGAGAAATTCCCACCTTACAAGTTTCAGACAGAGGTAAAGCCCACCTTCCACCACCCAAGCTGAAATTACCAGAGACTCACTGTCACGGCCTCATTTGCAGTTAACAACCTAGGCCCTGTGGGACAGACCCAGAAACAAGGGAAGCGGATGAGCAGGGACAGCAGGAATCGCCTCCAGCAGCAGCTGTGTCAGCAACCCCCAGTGGTAAGGGGCTGCAGGGGCACAGTGCCACAATGGCACGTCCTGCTTGGTACACAGCTGTAAAAGTCAACGTATGGGTGCCAGTGGCAGTGTCCTCACCACACCAACACTGTGGTATGCTTCTGGATGTCTAGGATCCAGATGAACTGGGCTATGTAATTTCAGCGGGGATACCAGAATCCAGCCCTCCTGGTATTTCTGTGAGTTACCCAGTGTGCTCTCAATGAATTTCTTTTCTGTTTAAATCAAGGTGGTGGACTGGTTTATTTTTCTTGCAACAGCATCTTAACTGATAGGGAAATGGCTGCAAGTAATAAGCCCTCTGAGAAATAGAGAGGAATTTGAGATTGATTACCCACCTGGCTGGCATAAAAGGCAATGATAATCTAGCTAGCACTGGAAAATTGGGGTGGGGTTTGGGGGCAGGGACTCCAGCCCTCTCAGGACCGGCAGAGGTGAAACAGTTCATTTCATTATTTCTCTGCAGCCATCTGGAATGAAGTGCCCATCGCGTCGTTACTGCCATAGAGCAGGGCTTCATGTTTAGCAATATCCCTGAACTCTGCCCACTGGATGCCAATAGTACCCCTCACACACACACAGTTATGACAACCAATAATGCCCCCAGACATTGCCAAATGTCCCCTGCAGGGCAAAATTATCCCCACTTGAGCACCACTGCCATCAAGAGCATGAAGAAACTGATGAATTGAAGGACTTTGGAATGGGCAGCTTAATAAAAGAGAATGATAGTCCCTAATTCTTAGCCAAAAGGATGAAGAGAAAACCAGGGGCTCCGTATGACTTTACCAAAGGCTCCTTTATCTCTCACAGCTACCAGGCACCGAGAGCCAAAGGCCAATCTCAAACTTGAATCTTTCTCCTAACCAAGCGGGGCCAGTGCTACTCAAAGAGCTGCAAAGAGGACTTACTGCCCCAGCTGCCAGGGCAGCGCCTGCAGACAGTCTTGAGCTGTCCACCCTCTTTGGGATTGCCTCAGCTGAAGAGCGTTGCTCTGCCCAAGGTCATATCCCTTCAAGGGGAAGTCCATATCCAATGACTGATGACACAGGGTATGGATACCTGGTCCCCTCACTGCAACCAGCTTCTGAACTCTTTGTGGGTTCCCCTGAGGCCTGATTGAGACCACATTGCAGCCAGAGGTGAGCTCGTAGGTGGGCTCCCCAGAGGAAAGGGGAAGGCCCTGATTTACAGCATTTGCCAATTTGCATGTGCCCTAGTTCCAGCATACCACATGTCATAGCTCAACTTGTCCCTCAGTTGCTTTCTTCCCTTCTCTTCTACAGGTGGTCATCCCAAGAGCGCCCCCAGATAAGACTTCTGCTCTCTAGTCATTGTCTGTTTCAGAGTCTGATTCCAAGGGAATCCAACCTGCAACACATGGTGCCTGTATTTGTCCGTTTCTGTTGTTTATAACAAAATATCTGAAACTGGGTGATTTATAAAGAAAATTAAATTGATTGCTTATAGTTTTGGAGCCTGGGAAGTCCAAAATCCAGGGAACACATCTGGCGAGGGTCATGGTGGTGGCAACAGTGACCCAGGGGTCTCACATAGCCAAAATGGAGAAGCAGAGAGAGAGACTCTCACATGCTCTACTTTAAAGCCCTCAGAACCATGCCACTGACCACCATTATTAATCCATTCACTATTATTAATCCAATCTAATCACCTCTTCAAGGCCCCGTCTTTCCATTACCATAGTAGTATTTTCCACCCTCAACAGTTACAATGGGGATTTAAGCTTCAATGAGGTTGGGGGGCATCCAGTCCACAGCATTCTACCCCCCAAAACTCATGTCCTTTCACATACAAATACATTCACTTCTTCCCCAAAATCTTTACTTGTTTCAACTCAAAAGTTCAAAGTTCAAAGTCCCATCCATGAAATCAAAGCAAGTTATCTACTTCCAAAACACAATGGTGGGACAAACACAGGGTACATACTCCCATTTGAAAAGGGAGAAATAGGCCAAAAGAAAGGCGTAACAGGTCCTAAGCAAGTCTGAAACCCAGCAGGGTAGGCATTAAATCTCAAAGCTGGCGAATCATGTACCTTGACTCCATGTTTGATGTGCTCTGTATGCTGGTGCGGAGGTGGGTCCCCAAGTCCTCGGACAGCTCCACTCCTATGGCTTTCCTGGTCTCAGGTGATGCTTTAGCTCTCGCAGGCTGGTGTTGCACTCTGGTAGCTCCACAGGTCTGGGGTCTCCATGGCAGTCCCGTTCTCACAGCTCCACTAGGCATGGCACTGATGGGTTTTTTCTGCTGCTACTCCGCCTCCACATTTCCACCTGGAATTTCTCTAGCAAAGGCTGTCTGCAGTGATTCTGCCCCTGTGACAGATCTCCTCCTAGGTCCCCAGCCTCTTCTACACATTATTTGAAACCAGGCTAGAGACTCCCAAGCCTCCACAGCTCCTGCATTCTGCAAGCCTGCAGACCTAACACTACTTGGACACCACCAAGGTTTCCAGCTTGTATCTTTCAAAGCTGCAGGTGCAGCCACACCTGGGAGTCAAGCAGCCAAAGCAGCTGGGATGTTGGTGCTCGAGGCAGCTTCCCAAGGTGGCCCTGGACAGCGATCCCATGGAGGGAACCTCAGGCCTGTTCCCCAAGACCATTCTGTCTCCCTAGGTCTCTGGGCCTGAAATGGAACAGTTGGCCCCTGAGGCTTCTGCAATGCCTTCAGGGCCATTTCCCCTTCTCTTGATAATCCCTTTCCTATGTACTAATCTCCTTAGCACCACTGCATTTTCCTCCTAAAAATGCTCTCTTCCTCTTTACCACATGGCCAGGCTGCAAATTTTCCAAATCTTTACACTCTGCTTCCCTTTTAAATTCTGGCTTTATATCACACCTTTGCTTCCATAACTCAGCATAGGCTGTTGCAAGTAGCCATGTAGCTTCCTGAATGTTTTGCTGCTTAGAAATTTCTTCTGCCAAATGCTCTGGTTCACAACTCTTAAGTTCCACATTCCATAAAGCTTTTGGGAATGAAGAGAATGCAACCAGGTTCCTTGCCAGTTCACAGCAAGGGTGATCTCTGCCCCAGTTTCCAAAAAACTCCTTATTTCTGAGACCTCCTTACAATGGTCTTTACAGTCCATATTTCTATCAGCATTCTGGTTGTCACCATTTAACCAGTCTCTAAAAAATTCCAAACTTTCCCTGGTTTTCTTGTCTTCTAACCTTTCACTAGCATCTAGGCTTTTCTAGCCTGTTCCTCCAAATTCTTCCAGCCTCTCCTCAAAACCCAGTTCCAAAGCCACTTCCATATTTTCAAGTATTTGTTATAAGCAACACCCCAACTCTCAGTACCAATTTTCTGTATTAGTTCGATTCTGTTGCTTATAACCAAATATCTGAAACTGGGCAATTTATACAGAAAATTGCTTACAGTTTTGGAGCCTGGGAAGTCCAAAGTCCAGGGAACACATCTGGTGAGGTTCTCGGTGGTGGGGACAGTGACCCAGGTGTTTCACATGGTGGAAATGGCAGAGCAGAGAGAGAAAGACTCTCACATGCTCTCCTTTTAAAGCCCTCAGAACCACGCCCCTGACCACCATTATTAATCCTTTCACTATAGCATGTTCCTACAATCTAATCACCTGTACAAGGCCCTGCCTTTCAATTACCATAATAGGATTCCCCACCCTCAACAGTTACAGTGGGGATTTAAGCTTTAATGAGTTTGGTGGGGGCATCCAATCTACAGCAATGCCTCAGGAGAGTAGTGGATCCCTGGCAGGGAGGATAAGCTCCCATTACCGAGAGAAAAGAGAGAACACTGTTGAAATCACAAAGAGGGCTGACCGATTAGCTCAATTGGTTAGAGCACAGCATTGTAACAACAAGGTCAAGGGTTTAGATCCCTGTACCATCCAGATGCCAAAAGAAAAACATATCATGAAGAGCCTTGTTCATCAAATTCATAAAGTTTTCTGGAATTTATCTTTTAGGCAATGAGGAGACAGTGAAGGGTTTTAAACAGGGCACTAACAAGAACAAATGTACATTTTAGGAAGGTTGTTCTGGAGGAGAACACAGAATAAACCACAGTGGCAAGAGTGTTGTAATAGTCCAGCTGGGACAGTGACAGTGGAGCTGGTGGGGAAAGCCTGCAATAAATTGGGAGGATTTGATGACTACTTAGATATGAGGTTTGGGGAAGGAGAAAGAAGAGTCAAAAGGTAACATAAGTACTAGTTTGAAAGACTGGTCAGATTAGTTCTTGACAGAGAATTTCGAAGGAGGATAAATTTCTAACATGTTAAATTTAAGAGATACTCATATGGACCATCAAGGTGGAGATATTCAGCAAGAGTATGTGTGTATTTATATACGAATGTGCATATATATATATACACACACACACACATATATACATATACACACACACACACACACACACACACACACATATATATACATATATATACACACACACACATTTACATATATATAAATGTATATATGTCACATCATATTGTATTACTTATATTCATACCCTGGCTGGTTGCAAAGCAAGGCTATATACATACATACATACAACAGAATAAAAAAATGAACAAGTGAAAAATTGAGGTGGAGGAAGTTAAGACAGAGATGAGTTTCCTACACGAGAGGCAGACCTTAAACAACAGCTACAGATGGGCCACCAGAACTGTCCTGGACTTCCTAGTGGCAAAGCAGAGGGAAACTATGTGATTCTTATTGTTATGGGTTTTTTTTTTTTTTTTTTTTTTAAAGATGACCGGTAAGGGGATCTTAACCCTTGACTTGGTGTTGTCAGCACCACGCTCAGCCAGTGAGCGAACCGGCCATCCGTATATGGGATCCGAACCCGGGGCCTTGGTGTTATCAGCACCGCACTCTCCCGAGTGAGCCATGGGCCGGCCCGTCATGGGTTCTTTCTAATTTGGTCTTGAGGTCTCTCTGTCAAGAGAGGCCAGAGTGGCCATAAGTCAAGACCACCACTGTGCAGAAGAGTCCTACAGGAGGTGGGAGGGAGCAGAGTTAGGTTCTAGTGAGTCAGTCAGGTGAGACACTTGAGGAGGTAAAACCAAAATGCATGAAGCTGAGGAAATTATTATGACTTACAGACTCAGGCAGGTTAGGAACGCCGACAAGAGCCAGTGAGAAGTCTGGAGGCAGGAGGGAGCTCAACCAGCACATGGGGAGCAAGAGAGCACTTGTGGGACTGTACCTTTATGAAGAGCCATGGTGTCTCCCTTAGGCTTTTCCGACGGGGGTAATGGATAGGCTGATTTAAAGAAAACACATGCAAAAGTGGGAACTTATTTGCATGACTGGTGTTGACCATTAGGTTTTATCATAGGTATCTGTGGGGTGTGTTGGGTTTTAGGTGAGTGGGAGGAGGAACAAAGGGCTATAATGTAAATAAACTCAGAGGAAGGGGAAGTTTTAACTAGGCTAAAGGTGATGGGTACTGCTGGGTTTCAAGCAACTTATGTCAGGCCTAAAAATGAATGCTTAGGCAGCAACTATATTAAATTTATAACAGAACACAATCAGGCACATGGTTCATTGAGACTTTAAAGGAGAGTTGGACTTCATGGAATCACCCATTCTCAGGTACTGGGATCTGAGGGGAAACATCTTTCAGGGCTAACCAGCAGTTGGATATAGAGAAAAGGATGCTTAGAAGAGAGGCCGAGGGTAGAGATGGAGATGTGGGAGCCATAGGTGTGGGTGGTGGCGATGATCACAGGCACAAGGAGAGTGTGTAACAGGAGAAGAAAAAGGACCAAAGATGAACCCTGGGGAACACTGGCATTTAAGAGGAAAGCTGGAGAACCAAGGAAAGAGAAAGAGCAAGGAAAATTAAGCTGCCCAAGGCATTGCAGCCATCAGAATTGCAGATATACCATTTGGGAGTACTTGCAAGTGTATGGTGTAATTCCATTGCCTACGTCAATGACAGGAGAAACCACAGTCTTGAAATATACCAATAATAGCCTTCAAATGCTTGTGTGGGGGGAAGAAAAACTCAGCAATCTCATCTGTCTTCTCAAAAACACAGATAAGGGCCACTCTCACTAAACATAACCCAAAATGCAAAGGAATATTAGGTTATATTATTTACATCATGGTTATTATGACATGAATAAAGTAATGTAACTGGCAGTCACAGGAAGTCTATACAAGACATTAATAATAGTTTCTATCTTAACTCTAATTTTAAGGTAAAAATTACATTTTAAGTTCACTTCAGGAATGACTGAGTCTTCCGAAAAGATAACATTTTTGAAGAATAAGCTTCTCCTACCATTCTGTCTTAAGAGTATACAAGTTTTGTTCAGTGTTTTTATTTGCCTTGCAAATAAATTCCTCTCTCTATCCTACCACAGCAAAAGAACCACTAGGTTTTTCTATGGATTAACTGATACATGAAATCAGGTCATCTCTGCCCTGAAGAAATGTGAGACCTGCCTGCTGTCTGAGGAAGGCCTGAGAGAAGCAGCTCAAGCCAGAGGTCACTGCAGGCGCTGCTTTCCTTAAGGGGTGGGGATGAGGTGCCCTACCCTGAAACACAGAGAAATCATGTAGGTTGAAAGGAGAGACTCTCCCTAATCCAAATAGTTTCCGACAAACCTTCAACCAATGGAGATGTCATGGGGGAAAATACACTATTTTACATCAGATTTAAAAGGAAATAGAAAATAGGAATAGGCTGTGCATCTTGTATGTGAAAGGGATAAACAGATATAAAGCAGGCAACCACATGAAAAGCCCATGGAAGAGGACTGGGTGATTAATTCACTACAAACAGGCTGGGACAGAATGATTTATCTCCATCTCAGAATGGAAACCTACGATGCAGAAAATGAGGTTAAAATGAAAAATGTAGGGATTCTGACACACAACAGAATAATGGATAACCTATGTTTTTTTAAGAAGGGACATAAATTAAAATGAAGAACCAACATTCTTCTCATAAAGAATCCAAAGATCTACCAATAGGTCTTGGTGAGTAAGCAGAGTTAGTATATAATACTTCCTTAAAGGACTTGGAATTTTTCTCTAGCACAAGACAAGCCATAGATCTAGAATAAAATGACCCATTGAATTTCTTAGTAAGATGATGATGCTTCACTAGGAACAAAGAAAATTTTACAATGAGAGCCAGGGCAGGGAATGGAAACCACCTAGATTTTTCTCTGTGCTAGATGCAGAGGAATACTTTAGGGTTCCAAGGGAAATAGTTGCACTTGGATGATGAGTCACTACAGAGATTAAATAAAAACAAACTGGAACCAAACTTGCTATTTGATAATATTCTAACAACATTATTAATAATCAAAATTTAAAAATCACTTACTAGGTGCCAGACAGGGTGGTAGGTATGTATTTCTTTTCTACAGATGAAGAAACAGGCTGAATAGACAGTAACAAAGACAACTGTCAGAGAACAAGATTAACACCCGGGTCAGACTTCTGATGGCCTAACGAGAAGAGCACATGATCCCACAGTATTAGTCAGGGGAAAGCAGTGTTTTCCTGCACTTACAACGATAAGTAGCTCTGTTTTTCCTATTCCCATTTCTCAAGATCAAGGCCCTGAGCTTTCTGGAAGAAGTCATTAAACAACTGCAATTTCACTATGTTAACACTTTTTGTTAGCACAAACTTTTTTTTTTTTTAACCAATAGCAGCATCAGGTAGGTATTTTATTTCTTCACTTAAATAAATTTTGTGACTTTTTATATTTCATTTCAGAATTTTTTGTAATTAAAATTTTTTTGAAGTATGGGAGTACTTCATAAAGTTCATGGAAAAATAAAATTGAAATATGATGCGAATCCTTCCACGAACTTTTTGAAGTACCCTCGTCCATACACAGAAAGTGCACACATAAAAAGCGTACAGTTTAATGAATTTTCACAAAATGAACACACCTGTGTAATAAGCGTGCAGATACAGAAATAGAACATGACCAGATCTCTGGAAGCTCCCTTGTACCCATTCCCTGTCACTAACCTTCTCGTAAGGGTAACAATCATTTTAACTTCTGACACAATAAATTAGCTGTGTCTGTTTTTGAACTTCATATAAATGGAATTACAAATTTAGGTACATATTATTGTATTGAGCATCTCTCATTCAACATTATATTTATGAGAGTCATTCATATCACTGTTTTTTTTTTAATTTTTGAAGAAAAAATGCTGCTATGAATACTTCTATGTGGCCTTTTGGTGAAATGTAGGGTCATTTTGCAACCACTCAGATTTATTGGCTGTATTTTTGAGGACTTTGAATGGAACGCAAAAATATATCATCTCTCTCTTTTCAGTATGTATTCCTCGTATGTTACGTACCCAGACAATGTATCTTGTGTAGTTCGGAGCGCACATGTGTAAGATTTTATCTAGGGTATCAGTCTAGGAGTGGAATTACGAATATGTTGCACACTCTGATCGACAATGTAGTAGGAAGATTTTAATCATTAATTCAATTTCTTTAGGACTGGTCATGTATTTTGTTTATTTTTTAATGTTTTGTTAAGTTATAGACAAATTCCTCGAAAATTATAACATAACAAGACTGGCCATAATTGATAGAACTGGGTGATAGGTACAGGGTTCATTATGTCATTCTCTTCTCTTCTGTGTACATTTGAAAATTTTCAAAACAGATTTTTCCTTTAGTTTCCAGGGATAAGAACCACAACTTATATTTATTTTATAAATATTCTTTTGATCTACTAAATATTTAATTTAAAAAATTAAAAAGGGAATTCAGAATTGTCAATACAAACTTGATACGACTTTTTAGATAATTTGGTTACTTTCCATTCATGTTTCAGGGGAAACATCAAAGTACTTCAAAGAGTTCATAGATTCAGATTATTTTTTAACTCCATTTTTCCACGAACTTTTTGAAGTACTCTCTTACATGGTAGTTTTATATTTGAAGACACTTCAAGTAGATATGAAGAAAAAAATATTTACACTAATTGCTAAAACATCATATAGTAAAGAATTTTAATTGTATGAAAAACATCAGAATCTTCCATCTTCTTGCCAAGACCAAATCCTTAGGTACATTTGTCCAACCTCAGCCTCTTCCTAAAATAGATACAGCATTAACAGTAATTCCCTAGACAATTTCCTGTCTCAATTCTCCTGCTACACACCCACTAGAATGCATGTCACTCCTTTCAGAACAGGGACCTCACTGTAATTATCTCTGTATTCATGATCCTAGCAGAGTATCTGGCCCATGGTTCACGCTTAAGAAATAGAAGGGTTACAGAGGAATGGAAATCATCAAGTCGAAGTTATACCTGTTCCCCAATGTTCATCGCAGCACTCTTTACAATAGCCAAGAGCTGGAACCAGCCCAAATGTCCATCATCAGATGAGTGGACACGGAAAATGGAATACTACTCAGCTATAAAAACGAATGAAATACTGCCATTTGCAACAACATGGATGGACCTCGAGAGAATTATATTAAGTGAAACAAGTCAGGCACAGAAAGAAAAATACCACATGTTCTCACTTATTGGTGGGAGCTAAAAATTAATATATAAATTCACACACACACACACACACACACACACACACACACACACACACACACACACACAAAACTGGGCGGGGAAGAAGATATAACAACCACAATTACTTGAAGTTGATACCACAAGCAAACAGAAAGGACATTGTTGGGGGGGAGGGGGGGAGGGAAAAGGGAGGGAGGTTTTGGTGATGGGGAGCAATAATCAGCCACAATGTATATCGACAAAATAAAATTAAAAAAAAAAAAAAGAAATAGAAGGGTTATTACATGTTGCAGTTCACCAGCTCATGCCTCCTTCACTGGCTATGGTGAGGCTTAAAAGGAGATGATGAAAGCAAAAGCCTTGTACATTGAATGTCTAATTGTACTTGATTCTCTGCCCTAGGTAGAGAGCAGACAATTCTCATCTTTCGAAAGAAGCTTCTTTGAGTGGAGGAGGAGGCTCCTTCCCTCACCCAGGCCACCACCACGTGCAATGGAGAGTGTAGTGCTCTTTTACCTGCTCATAATCCTGCTGACTGGGCCAATTGCTGAGCTAGGACTGGGTCTGGAGTACACAGACCCCTCAAGCCCATTCACAGACTGGGTCACAAACCCTTCACCTGCCAGGCTGGGTCATTAGACCCCTCACACGCAGGTCTATGAGCTAGGTAACCGGCAAAAAGCTCCTTGGAGCCCTAGGTTCGAGAGCATGGCTGCACACAGGGCAGACGCCTAAGGCAGCCAACGCCAGCCAAGGTAGCAGCGCAGTGCATGTGCACCAACTCCACCCACATACAACTTGTTTACAAAGAATGCACCACACCACCCCCAACCAGACCCAAGGCAAGGGGCCTGATCAAACTATTCTATTTTCCCAACAATCCACCACTTTAGGGTCCCTTGCCATACAATCTAGGTGTTCAGAATCTTCCACAATGTTCCTTTAGCGAGGATAAATGACCCTTACATTTACATAACCTGTTGTCCATTCAGTATGCCTTAAGGCTTATAGTTCTGTCCTTTAGCCGCACATGTCTGGTTAGTAGTCACCACTGGTGTGATCCTCCATGAGAATCCTGCAGTCATGCTGATGGGCAGTTCAATGCATATTCAGTAGGTGATCACACCAGTGTATGTATGTACCCAGTCGACTCTGGTGCAGTGCCTACAACCAGAACACTGTGGGCAAAAAGACAGGGTTATTGGTACCAATAGGGGAAGTTCTCGTCCCTCTGGTAAGATACATGCCAGTTTGCCATCCTGAGAAAAGATGGTTGCAGGAATAGGTATCTTACCTGGCTTATGATACCATACTTTATCTGCTAACACTGTGGGATCTGTAGATTCTACATGTAACAGTATAGGGGAACTCATAATTGGCCATAATGATAATACAAATATGCCCTTTGGAATAGAGCGCTTATCTGTTCCAGGCCAAGTTACCTTTATTCGAGAAGGCCAGGTACTTGTCACCCAAGGTGAAACTTGTAAGCCTTCCTCTAATCCTTTTCCCCAAGGCCCTATTAGACCTACCCAGCATATATGGGGGGCTTCTGTTCTCCAAGACCATTTCCATTGTACTGTTTGTCCCTGTTGCAAACAGGTTGGGGCCAGTAAGAGAATATTTCCATTCTTGCCATATCCTGGCTTCAAAAGTGTATCTTTAGTAGTGACTTGCAGTTGTATAGGTGCTATAGCCCTGTGCAACAGAGCTTCCACTGGACAGGGTCTGCCCTTGTGGGGTCTCTTATTTAGAATTCTGTCAGCCATAACCACCGTGTCCACCCCTTCAGGGGTGGGGGTTGGGCAGATAGCCTTAGTCCCTTTTTTAAAAGGCCATTGTACTGTTCAACCATTCCTGCTGCCTGGGAATGATATGGCACATGTAACTTCCACTGAACAGACAGCTGGGTGGCCCACCTCTGAACCCCATGTCCAGGAAAGTGGGTTCCATTATCACTCTCTATGACTACAGGCCGACCATACATAGCCGTAAGGCTATTCAACGCCTTCACAGTGTTCACCTGGTCTAGGGCCTTACAAGGCCCTACAAACAAAAGACCAGTAGCTGTATCAACAGCTGTGAAGATGTATCTGAAATTCTCTGACCTTGGCAGTGGTCCAACAAAGTCCACTTGCCATCAAGTCAGAGGCACCCTTCCTCGAGTTATTTGCCCATGTGTACGGGGCACCCACTGGAGGTGTGGACTCTCTTGAGCACACACTGGACAAGCATGACAGGCATTCACTACATCTTCCCATTTTACAGACAAGGCCCATCCTTGAGCTGCCATCCACATGGTTTTGCTGCCAGCATGCTGCATTCTTCAGTGTAACCACTGGGCTGCATCAGTAGCTGGGGCTGTCTCCAGCGATCTTACCTTAGCCAAGGCATCGGCTTCATCATTTCCTGTGACATGGAAAAGAGTTATTTCTTTCTCATGTCCCAATTCCCATTCTCTTGCCACATGGCTTGTGCCCACAGGGGTTGGTGGTCTAACACCGCTGATACCTCCAAGTAGAGATCCAAAGGGTTAAACCTTTGTACACAGCCCAGCTGTCAGTACAGATGGTTAATGGCCCAGGCTGATTTTTTATCACCATCCATATTGCTCTCAGTTCAGCCCATTGACTGCTTTGCCCTGTGCCATTTTCATACCACATGGTACCTGTTAAAGGCTGGACAGCAACAGCTGTCCACAATGCTGAAGGACCCATGCTAGAGCCATCTGTATACCAAGCTCGCTCTGTGATAGGTTCCTGTCCCTCATGGAAAGGTGTAGCTTCCACCTCCATGGTTAACAGTTGTGTCAAAGTTTCCTCCACAACCTCTACTGGGCCTAGCACAACTTGCAATTCTTTGGACAGAGGCCTCATTGACACAGTGCTCTTTTCTTCTATATAGGCTCCCCATTTAGACAAAGCAGGAGTCTGAGCAACACCCGTTTTAGGATTGGTTGCCCACGTGCGCAGCCAACCTGTTATGGGGTATGTCATCCTTACTAGGACTTTGGCAGTTCCTGTGAGAGCTTCAGTGGCTATCAAGGCAGAATACACAGCTGCTAGCTGCTTTTCTATTAGGGTATAATGCACTTCGGCGCCCTTCCAGAGCTGAGACCAGAATCCTGCAGGTGTGCGGAATCGGTCCTGTCTCTGCCACAAACCGCATCCTAACCCTCTTGGGTGATATTTACATCTAACTCAAAAGGTTTAGTGGGACCCGCCACTTGTAAAGCCTGTACTTGCTGTATTGCCCTTTTTGTAGCCCGATAAGCTTGTTCTACTTCCTCAGTCCAGTCCCAGAGGGCTCCTTTCTTTGTTAATGCATACAGTGGGTGTGCCATTTGGGCCATATGGGGTACAAAAGTTCTCCAATACCCCAAAAGTCCCAAATATGTCTATAGCTAAGCTACAGTTGTGGGTCAAGGGTATGCCTGTATCTTCTCTATAATAGCTTCTGTGATGACCCTCATCTTACCCGACCAGACCACTCCTAGGAATTTGACTGACAGCCCAGGTCCTTGCACTTTGGCTGTGTTCACGGCCCACCCACATTGTTCCAAATGACTTAACAGCATTGGAGCTGCCTGGGTTAAATCTGCAAGAGAATCAGAGGTTAGTAACACATCATTGGTGTAGCAAAACATTATAACCTTGCTGGGCCTAGTCCACTTGGCTAGGTCCCCAGCCACCAAACCATGACAGATGGTTGGGCTATGCAGATAAGCTTGGGGCAATACTTGAAAGGTCCACTGTCTTCCTTCCCAGGTGAAGGCGAACTGATCTTGGCTATTAGACAAGATTGGAATAGAGAAAAAAGCATTTGCAAGGCCCAATAAATAATGATAATTTCCCAGCTGAGTCATCAGCTGATCCATCAAGTCGTGAACTGAAGGCACAGCTGCATGCAAAGGAGGCACTACTTTGTTCAGTTCTCGATAATCTACAGTCATTCTCCATGTACCATCAGGCTTTTTCACTGGCCATATTGGAGCATTAAATGGGCTATGAGCCGGACGAATAATGCAACTTTCTCTAATTCCAATATGGTGGCACTTATGTCTGCATGTCCTCCTGGTAGGCAATACCACTTTATATTAACTACATGTCTTGGCTTGGGTAACACCGTGGGTTATGTTTAGCATATCCTCATAACACAGGCTTTACTGTACGTATTCGCAGCCAAAACACTCCAACTGTTCTTTGTAGGTGCAAACCATAAAGTACATCCACACCCAAGATATATTCAGCTATGGGGGATATATATACACAGTCTATAAGGCGGCAATCTTCCTATGCCCAATGGCCATGACACAGCTTTGACCTCCGTAGTATGTCCTCCATAGCCATCTACACGAACTGTGGCCCCTGGAAGCTTATCTGGATTGTCATAAATCAGGCTACATTCTGCGCCTGTGTCCACCAATGCCAAAACACACTGCACATTTGTTCTCAACCAATATATCGCCAATTCAACATGAGGCCTCCAGTTCTCACCTGCCCCCCAAAGATGAATACTTTAGCCTGCTCCCTAATCGAAATGGAACAGTTCATCTGCCTCCTCAGGAGCAACCAAAACATCTTTTAAATCTATTGAGCGTAACTTGCTACCTGTTTCTGGACATTTAGTAAAACGCTGTTCAGGGTGCAATTGCTGCCACAAGGCAAACAGGACCGCATTTGGCTGCTGGTTAATTTTCTTGCTATCAACCCCTAGTGTAAGCAAGTCAAGCCACATCTTCTTACGGCTAGTCTTGCTTGCTCCCTTTGGGATAAAATCCTGAGCATTCCTTGGGGGTTTGGTCTTAGCCACCTTCCAGACCCCTTTTGCTTGTCTGCTGTCCTCTACTTAACCCAAGCCGGCTTTCATGGTCATTACCTCCTGGATAGGACGACCAATGTATGGGGCCAGTATGGCCATCAGTGACCCAAAGGATGTTGATGGGGCATTTTGCAGCACTATGTCTCTCACGCTGCCTGTAAAGTTTTCATCGTCCAGGCCACGAGTGTTCACATTAAACATGGACTGCTGCATCCCCAGCTCCTGAATTATTTGGACCAACTCAGCATACGTTCGCCATTTACTAATGATCTTGGGCAGTTCTCCAGCATTTGCCCTCACGGTTCGGGCAGCTGCATTCACCCAGTCCCTCAAGGAGTGATGACCTCGCCCTTGTGCATACCTGTGACTATTCCTCAGCCAATGCCTCAGGGATGGGTGCATAGTAATGGATGCCAACTTCTCCACCTCCTCACCAGGGCACAACACACTATCCACCCCTAGGTCCCACAGCCGCAACAGCCAAGCAGCAGGGTCTCCCATGTTTCTGCTGAACTGTCTTCCCAAGTCAACCAGTTCAGCCTGGGTAGACCAGACACAGGTGGTGAACTGGGTCACCTGCGGATCACCCACCGCTTGTCCGTCTGGTCCCATAGGCTGCTCATGTTTCAATTTCTCATGCACAATAGGTCATGCCTGGAGATGCATGGTTTCCCCAAGTCACTACTGGGTTTGTCGTCTTCCCTGGTGTGAGAGGCGGGAGTGGCCAGTCGCTGCATGGCATCCTCCAGGATAACCACCCTTGCTTCCAACAACTCTGCTTTCTGCCACGAATCTCCATCAGTTTGCAGTATAGTTAGCAGTATCCAGGCTCCGGTCAGCAGAAAAGTGGCCACCGGGCACCACATGCTCAAGGACAGCCACATTTCCTCCCCCTCTCAAGGGGTTTTTCATTGTAGTACCTGGTCTATTCTGCCTTGCAATACAGTGAGCAGCAACCAGATCCTGGTTAACAGGAAGAAGGCTACAGGGCAGAGCATATTCAAAAGTAGCCACATTTCCTCCTTCTTCCAAGGGCTTTCAGGTCCTGTACCTGCTCAGAACCCTGCCGACTATGCCAGCTGTAGTGCTCTTTTACCTGCCCATAATCCTGCCTGCTGGGTCAACTGTCGAGCTAGGGCTGGGTCTAGAGTTCACAGACCCCTCAAGCTCATTCACAGACTGGGTCACAAACCCTTCACACGCCAGGCTGGGTCATTAGACCCCTCTCACACACATTACATATTAATGTGTTTATGAATGACAAAGAATAGGTTTATATTTATCCAGGGAAAAACTAATTTATAAGTAGTATTTTTTTTCTTTCCAAATCCTTAGCAATTAATCAGGCATAAGTGATATACTGAAATGCCTGTACTTATCACAGAAAGCTATCACAATCTTATGGGTTTAATTATAAAGACATAAGTTACACAAAACAAAAAAATCAGTATGTTTCATTAAATTATCAAATAATCAGTAAGAGTCATCCTTTTATTAAATTATTCTATGAAAAAAGATTTTATTAGCACTTCGACCTTTTAATTCCTTACCATATTGACATCATTGCACATATTAATGGTGAATATTTAATATATGTCAATACCACCTGCTATATCTGTAGCTTAAAAAAACTGTTGTAATACCTTAGTTCCACAAACATGTTGATGAATACTAATACTTAATAGTCAAGCATTTCTTTTCTCATTAGATTTCTTTGGTTGCACAGACTCTTTGGTATTGGCTGACAGTACACATTTACATGAAAATTACAAGAACTTTTTTTTTTAATTGTGTCTTGTGTTTGTGATCAAAGAGGAGGGTAGCATAGTGTAGTAAAAGTATAGAACTAGATGCAAAAGAACACAGGCTCAATTCCTGGCTCTGGCATTTAATGTCTCTGGGCCTCAGTTCCCTGAAATCAGGGGTAATGTGTCCTCTCATCACCAGGGGACACATTAATGGTTCCTGCAGCAACCAGACAGCCAACATAAACGAGAAAAGCGTGGTATTAAAAAAGCCACCTGGACTGTGCAGGCCCCATCCAAGGGGGCAGTTTCCTTAGCCCCAGCTGACTGTGGTAGGCCCAGTGTTGTCAGATTGTCTGATTTTTCAAGAGAAGCTGGAAACCCAGATTTTATGGGAACTCCCCTGATTTTAAACACTGGTAGCTCACCAACATTTTTACAAACACTGTTAAGAGCCAATGCTGAGCAGGCAAAACTTCAGAGACCAGATAGCTAAGGGCAATGTTAGATCAAACGAATCTGCATTAAATTTACATCTGCACATTTACATCCTTTTATATTTAGCTTTCTCTTTTTCTGAGCAAAAGTTCTTCATCAGGAATTACTTCCTCCCACAGCACAAGTAGGATCTTTATCTTAAACTTCCTCTCTTATTTGACCAAGTATTGGTCAAGAATGGTCCACTAGTTCTTGAGTTTCTGTAAGTTGCCAAGATTTTACTTAAACTTGAAAATAAGGACAAAGAACAGAAAACAAAGCTAAGATCCCACAACAAACAGAGATTCCAAACAGAGAGTTTGGATATTAAATTTCCTTTTATAACAGAGGAAACAAGGCACTATCTATCATTTATGCACTGTGGCTTCCAAAACAATTATAATGTAATATGTTTTTGTAACTTGAATTTTAACATCACTCCTCCCCCATCCTGAATGGAGGAAGAAATACAATAAGTAATAACAAACACCATCTGTTGGGCAGCACTCAATGTCAGAACCTGCACCAAGGACTCTGTGTCATGTCATAGCTACAAGGATAGTGGGAGCAGGAAGGAGGGGTAGTTATTATCCCACTTTTCAGGCAAGGAAACCTCTTTAAAAAAGACTCAGCCAAGTTAGAATGAAAGAATCTTCATTCCTGACCTATTGTTGCTTAAATCATGCCACATTTTCATTTATAAATCAGTTACATTTTAATCATTTCGAAAATCACCATGAACGCAGAAGAAAACACAGAAATTAAAACACAGAGAAGATAATTGATATGGAAGACAGAGACAGGACAATGGTAGAATAATAGATGTCTCTGAAGTAGAGAATTACAAAATGCAAAAGAAAAATCATTCATAATAATAAAAAGAAATCATCCCAAAATTAAGAACAGATTTTCCAACAGAAAGAATGTACTAAGTTCCATGAAAAATAGGTACAAAACTTAACTATGATATAACCTGGCTGAGTTACTAAACTTCAATAACAGAAAGAATACTTTAGGACTCCAAGCTGAAAAAGCAAGTCAATTGCACAGGGGGAACTTTAGAGGCCTTCTGACTTCTCAATAGCCGCATTAGTTGCCAGAGCTAAGGGGGCAAGGGCTACATAATTCCGAGGCAAGGAAACTGTGGCTCAAAAATGTTACAATCAACCACATGGGAATTTGAGTATAGGAATAAAAGATGGACATTTCAAAAATAAAAAGACACAGGAAATGAGCCCTTTTTGAAAGCAAACAAATACATGGTGACAAAACCTAGCCAATCAAGAGATCAATTGAAATCCAAAAGTTGATACTTGAGATGCCATGGCAAAAGAACCAGTGGTCAGCAGTAATTCTAGAAGACTAAATAATACCTGAAGTGAGGTTTAAAAAATGCAGTGCAAATGTTGTAGATCCTCACAACATGAAAACATAAACATATGAAAAAAATTGGGATATGACTAGAGGTAAAACTTTAGGAAGTATGGCATAAAAGTGCCAGTGCTTCACCTTTTATAACAAGGAGCCACCGTCTAAACCAATATATGTTTTAAAAATCTGATCTTGAGACATATTTAGAATTTTTTCTCTTAATTTGGGAGACTGTTTTGGGACCTGTTATTTCTCAGGATAAAGAAACCCTGATGTCAAGTTCAGCAATCTCTTCACTTTGACTACAGGTTTTTTTTCTTTTCCTGTTAGAATACCATTAAGTTCTTATTTTAAAAAGGAAAAAAAAAAAAAAACAAAAAACAAAAAACCCCCAGTATCTCTGGCATTATCCTGTTAAAAGAAAAACTTTAGACAAATTAAATTTAAAAGAGTTTATGTGAGCAAAGAACAGTTCATGAATGAGGCAGCACGCAAAACCAGAAGAGGTTCGCAGAACTCTGCCCAGCAGTATGAGCAGCAAATTTCATAAGCTGAACACAAAAGCAATGAAGAGCAATCACTTGAGCGGCTACAGCTAGTGGCTGCCTTATCTGGGCATGCTGCCTGTGACTGGCTGAAGCTCAGCGTTTGTGATTGGCTGAAACCTGGCTATTTGTTACAAAAAATATATGCCTAGGCTAAGTTCTGGTTGATGTACAAAGTTAGACTGAAGCTTGTGACGCAGGAACTCAAAATAGGGAGACAGCCTCAGGTTAATGATTTCCTTCTTATTCAATTTAACAACATTATTATTATTTTTGGCAGCTGGCCAGTATGGGTATCTGAACTCTTGACCTTGGTGTCACAACACCATGCTCTACCCAACTGAGCTAACCAGCCAGCCCGAAGCAATCCTATTTTTTATAAAAAGTATTTCTGTCTTTCTGTAAATATATCCTATTTGTGTAAATTCATAGAAAGACACACGGAATAATTTTCATTTAATGTTAAAGATGAGCATTTCTGGATGGTGGGAGACTATTTTTACTTTTTTCGCTTTGTATATCTGCTTCGTTTGCATTCTTTTTAATGATATTAGAAAACTATAATTTTATATTTCAAAATTTTTAAATATAAAACTTTCAAAGAATATATTTAAAATTCATGAATCCAACAACCAGAATTAACAAATATCAACCCTGCCATACTTTCTTTAGATATTTCAAAATAAAGAAAAAGTCCACAAAAGAAATGAAAATCACCATGGATTGTTCTCCAGCATTATTCTCTGCCCACCCACTCCTTATATATAATTTCTGTTTATCCACATAAATATTTGCCTACCAAAAAACACAATTTAATATGAAATGCTGGATTAGAAATGTCTTTTATAATTTTTTTTTTCAGATTCGCACTTAGAATTTTTTTCTGGTGAATAATTTTAAACATAAAAGTAGAGAAAATAGTATACAATAAATCTTCAAATACCCATTACCCAAATTCAACAATTATCAAGATTTTGCCACACAGAATTTTTGAAATTAAAAGCAAAGCCTGTTATCTACTGTTGAGTCTGTAATTTGTTCAGTCAATAGAAAAACACTTTCCTAGGAAGACAGGGAAAGATGAAGTATGCTCTTACTATGTGCAGACACCAGGTCTTACGTACAGTGACCCATTTAGGAGATTTAGCAACTCTGCAACCTAAACACTGTTATCATTACTGTACAGAGTGGAAAATGAGGCTGAGAGAGAGAGAGATTCTTCTGTAAGCTTAGCCAGCTTGTTCTTCTAGTATTACCCCACAACCCCTTCCTTGGATCCCACCCTGGCCGATTTCACAGTGTGTGAGAGCCACTGGAGGTCATTATTCTGTTACAGAACAGAAAATGAGAAGATCTCCTTTAGTTTTCTGTGAATTAATCCCTGAATTCTGAGTTGGAGGAGGACCCAGCATTGCCATAAGTCATTTAAGTCAGCAACTTTTGATTATTTATTTAATTTAAAAAATATCTGCCGTAACTTTCACTTTAAGACATTTTCCTATAACTACATAGATAAAAGGAAGAAACATTTCCCCCTCTTCCTTTAAAAAAACCGAATTAATGATTCAATATACAGTACTCTTCTATTAATTGGAGGTAAATTTGTACTCTCTATTGCTCATAATCCTAGATGAGCAATGACCATAATTACAAAAAACAATCTCAATTGCAATTTGCAGGCATATTTTCCAAAATAATTCTGAGCATTTTCCAAAGCGGTTTTGAAATTTCTTGCCTGCATGTTGCTTATGTGCTGTTATACTCATATATCGTAGCAAATGCTTCATAACATTCTCCATCTTTCCTGGAGACTGTTTCAAGATAAGCAGGCATGAATGTTCTAGTGTCAGTCTTGTGGTAAGAAGTATGGGGATTTTGGTTTCCCATGACACATTTCTATTTAACAGCACAGAATGCAATCATTTAGAAGCACAGGAAGCACAGTGATTCAGCTATTTTGAGAGACTAATATGATTAAAGAAATTCAACTATCAAATGTCTCCCGTTTAAGTGTATAAAATTTTTAGAAAAGATAATATCTTATTCTAGATTTCAATTAATATTTGTATCCCAAACTGCTAAAGACACAGATTTTTCAGGGCAAGAAAGAACCTCAGAGATCATATGGGATCTGAGATCGGCCAGATGTCTTCGTTTTGCAAATGTGGAAACTGAGTTTCAATTTTTGTTTATACTTCTTGTTCCATATAGTTCTTATTTGGTTTTCTAACGCCACAAAGAACAATACCAAGTTACTGTACTCTCACAGGAGGGATATTTTCATGCAACGGTCCCTAGAATTAAATATAAGAGAAAAAATAGCCACTAAACAGTATGACCAGGCAGCAATAATTTTTAAAGGCTGCCATAAAACTCAATTGCAGTTTGCAAGCTTGCAAATTCAAAATACCTCAGTGCCGGAGTTAGAGTGAAGAGTCAGGAATCAAGAAAGTTTTTAGTAAATCCAATTATGTTCAAAAGTGGGCTTCTAATTCTACTTTTCCAGTTATTATTTACAGACAGAAGTGCCCACTTTTTGCAACTGTCAAAACAATTTTTTGCCTTAGTCCTCCTACTATATTTTGATTTTCGCCTTTAATCTTTTCCTAAAACATAGATCCTCAAAACTGTGCCACTGTAACTGACCTTGATAATGAGGTAATTTAGTGGTTTGCAAATTTCTTCGGCGAGGGGGGCAAGGGGATCCCCAGATAATACAGGTCGGAGCGACCTTGGGTAAGGCAGCTTTTTCGTGCCCCCGACTCAGTGTGAAAACCGCGGCCAGGCTCTTTGCTACAGACGGCGGGAAAGGACTTCCCCAAGGTGAAAGCCAAGGCTGTCAGGGCCCCTCGGACCGACTTTTCTCCCTCGCTAGTCTAGCCTGGTCTTCTTTGTACTCCAGGGTACCTGGGGCAAGAGTGGGGCCTGTGGGAGCAGCTCTGCGAGGGAGACCCGCCTGGAAGCCGGGACGGCAGGCGACTCGCGCTCCCCAGGGGCGGGCCCGGGCACAAGCCGCGCCTGCAAAGTTGCCCGAAGCGGCCGCGAGGTGCGAGGCTGCGGACGGCTCCAGAAGGCGGCGGCCGCGGCGCCCCCGTCTCCCCGCCTTACCTTTCCTTCTCGGTCCCGCGCCGAGCTCCGGACTTGCGCCCGCAGAAGTTTCCCAGCCGAGCACGACAGTCCCGGCTGACCGGCGCGAAGCCCCCGGCGCCCGCCCCGCGCCCGGGCGCAGCGTGACCGCAGCCGGCTCCGGAGCGGCGCGGCGGCGCGGGCGGGGGCCGGGCACGGGCGCGCGCAGTGGGGCGGGCGGGGGCGGCGGCCGCGCCTCGGCTGGGGCAACCCTAGCCCCCTGGGCACAGGCGGTGCGGACACCCGCGTGCTGGACTACCGAGAATCCTAGCCCCGCGGCGTGCCAAAGTTTCCAAAGACGTGTGTCACCAAGTGTCCGCTGCGCACGGTTGTAAAATGAACCGAGTATCGCTACGACGCTAGGCAGACAGCGATGGAGCTGAATACTGGACCGGAAAGCAAGTGTAGGGACTGCCCTCTCACCCTGCTCCACACACGCCAGACACACCATGAAAAGACCAAGGGTCGGGGCAGATGAGGGTGTCCGGGTGTACAGGACAGAGAAGGTCACCATCTTTAGTCAAACCAGTGAACATGTCAAAAAGCGCCTGGGTGAAAAGGGCGTAGACAACCATAAAAGGGGAAAAAAGTTCAAACCAGTAATGAGTGAATTTAAAGCAATTAATCAAGAGCGTTTTTTTATTTCTGTGAAATTAGCAAAGTTTTGTTTTCGTGACCAAACCATGTGGTGGTTGGAAAAGTACACAGCTTGTTCAAGGATACCGTCTATTTCCTTCTTGCTCACTTTCATTTTATACAACTATGTTGGTAACAGTGATTCCGGGGACAAATATTTATTGAGTAAACAGTGTCTCTTTTGAGCACCAGAATAACCACTATGCAATTAATATAGATGGTAAAATGAGTTGATCCTGGAACTGCGTCAAAACTGTTTATATTCCTGTATCTCATAAACGACTAGAATCACTTGACTCCCAGGCCTTGGCTCTTACTCTTCATTCTAAGGATTTGCTTAAGTGTTGGAAATCCAGTTTGAACGGGATCTAGTTCATAGTATACATACATACATACGTACATACATACATACATATACATACATACATACATACATACATACATACATACATACGTACATACAGGTGGTAGTAGAAAGTATTCAAATGAGAGCTTTGAAGGCCAAAGTGGAAAAGGGTTCTATGTGAAAACGGTGGAGCAGAGAGAGTGAGAGAAAGACACACTCTCCTCTTCTTTTGAAGCCCTCAGAACCACACCCCTGACCACCATTTTTAATCCATTCACTACTGCGTGGTCCTACAATCCAATCACCTTTTCAAGGCTCCACCTTTCAATTACCATAATAGGACTTCCCATCCTCTTAACAATTACAGTGGGGGCTAAGTTTCTAATACATAAAACTTGAAGGATGCAATTCAAGTTTCATTGAGTTTTGGGGGGACATAATTCAATCCACTACATTCCACCCCTGGCCCCCAAAACTCATGTCTTTTCACATGTAATACTTTCATTTCATCCCCAAAGTCTTAACTTGTTTCAATTGAAAAGTCCAAAGTTCAAATTCCCATCTGTGAAGTCAATACAAGTTATCTACTTCCAAGATACAATACTGGGACAAACAAAGGGTACATATTCCCGTTCCAAAAGCAAGAAATAGGCCTAAAGAAAGGTGTAACAAGTCCCATACAAGTCCGAAACCCAGCAGGGCAGGCATTAAACCTGAAAGCTGGCAAATCAGGTACCTTGATCCATGTTCGACCTCCTCTGCACGCTGGTGTGGGGGTTGGGTCCACAAGTCCTTGGGCAGCTCTGCTCCTATGGCTTTCCTGGTTGCAGGCCACACTTCAGCTCTCCCAGGCCAGTGTTCCACTCTGGTAGCTCCACAGATCTGGGGTCTTCATTTCGGTCCCGCTCTCACGGCTCCACTAGGCATGGCGCTGATGGGGTTTTCTCTGCTGCAACTCTGACCCCATGTTTCTGTTCAGCATTGCTCTAGGGAAGGCTGTCTGCAGTGACTCCGTCCCATTGACAGATCTCTTCCTGGACCCCCGGACTTTTCCATATATCCTTTGAGATCGGGGTGGAGGCTCCCAAGGCTTCAGAGCTGTGGCATTCTGCCAGCCTGAAAACCTAACACCAAATGGACGCCGCAAAGGCTGCAGGCTTGTATCTTCCAAAGCTGCACGTCCAGCCACACTCTGGGCCAGTTTAGCCCCATGACTACATTACATTGGAAACCTCTTGCAAGCAGAGTCTCTAGAGACTGTCTTGTTTGGCTTGATGAAGTAAGTGGCATGCCAGGGAACCCTATGTGGTAAAGAACCGTGGGTGGCTTTAGGAGTTGAAAGTCAGCCTCCAGCCAACAGTCAGCCAGCAAGAAGTCAGAGTCCTTGGTCCCACAAACCCAAGAAAGTAAATTCTGTCAACACTCTAAGTGACCTTGGCAGTAGATTCTTCCCCAGTCAAGCATCCAGATGAGACACAGATCAGACAACACCTTAATTTCAGCTTTGTGAAACCCTAAGCAGAAGACCTGAGTTAATCCATCCCTGGTTTGGGACCCACCCCAAAATTGTGAGAGTGTACATGGAGTGCAAGCCCTTCTTTGACAAATTTTGTGTTTCATATGGCTGCCCTGTTGCATTTCTGTTTTTCTTACTTCTTCACATTCATTTCCCTGCCTTGATTATGGCAGAGTCTCCGTGAGACAAACAAAACAAAACAAAACAAAACAAAACTCTGTTGACATAGAGCCCCACAGATCAGCCACAGCTCTAGGGCTCCCGGGGCCTCCAGTGGCATTTCTGCTTCAAAGACCGTGTGTCTGAGATGCACAGCCCTCCTCCTTTCAGGTCCTTTGGGATAGTCTCTTGACTAAATCTACTGTGGCTGGATGCACAGCAATGTGAGGAGTATTTATGGTGAAGAACTAAGAGCAAGTTAAGTGCTAAACCATGTTTCAATGAATCCATATCTTGTACAGCTTTAATTTGAGGCTTCCAGGGTCAAGGAGGCTTCCTTCCCCTTGACATCAACTTGTTCCTTCTTGAGCCTCAACTTTGGGGTGTATGGACTTGTCTGCTAATTGTTCCCACTTCCAGATATGAATACAGCCGGGCTTGCTCAACCCCTGGCCCCTTCTTCCTTCCTTCCTTCTTTCTGTGCTTCTTTCATTTTTTTAAATTCTTGAATAATTCTCCCTAGTTCTCTTTCTGTATATCCTTCATTTTCTTTTTATTATTATACATTTTTAATTATACAAGTGATACATGAATATAATGTCATATACTAATGTATATTGTGTGGCATCAAAGTACATTTGAACTGTCTTTTTCAAACAACAAAATAGCTTAGAGTTTTTTCTCTTTTTACATATGCAGTATATATAAAATCATTCTTTTAAACAACTGTATAATATTATCATATTATTCATATATCACAATGTATCCATCCCCTTAGATATTTAGGTTGTTTCCAATATTTTGAAATAGCGAACAAATACTGTGTGAATGACTCCTTGGGCACACATGTGATGATTTCCGTAAAATATACACCCAGAAGTAGAGCTCTGAGTATGTCCACTTTCATTTTATTTGCTACTGGCAAATTGTTCTCCAAAGTGGCTGTGGCCGTTTCCACTCTTACCAGCTATGCAGGAGAGCGCTGCTTCCTGTATTCTCTTTTCTGCACATCCCCCACTGATGATATTACCCAACTTTAAAATTTTTGCTTTTGTATTTCTTTTCCCTTCTCTTTTTTTCTCCTTCTCCTCCTCCTCCCTGTCTCTCTCTTCTGCCTTCTCTCATTTCTCTGACTCTAATTCTCTCTCAGTTTCTTTTGCTCTTTTGTCTCTTCATCCTTTTCTGCTTTTTTAATTTATAATTTTTTAAATTAAAATTTTTAATTTATGATTTAATTTGTGACCCAATTTGTTACTTAATGAAGGTCATGAAAATGCCTGTGTCAGCAAATGCACATTTACAAAATAATTGCAATGGCTGCAGAGTGTTCTCTCACTGTCCTGCCATGCTTTTTAAAAATTGAGGTATGCTTTGGATTGAATGTCCCCCCAAAAAACTTAGTCCCCACTATGACAGTGTAAAGAGGGTGGGAAATCCTATTACAGTAATGGAAAGGTGGGGCCTTGAAGAGGTGATTAGATTGTGTGGCCATGCCATAGTGAGTGGACTAATAATGGTGGTCAGGGGCGTGGTTTGGAGGGCTTTAAAAGGAGAGCACACAAAGAGTCTCTCTCTATCTGCTCTGCTATTTTCTGCCATGTAAGACATCTGGGTCACTGTTCCCACTACCAAGACCCTCAGCAGATGTGTTCCCTGGACTTTGGACTTCCCAGCCTCTGAAACTGTAAACAATGAATTTCATTTTTTTGTAAAGTACCCAGTTCCAGACATTTTGTTATAAACAACAGAAATGGACTAATACAAGGTAAAATGCCCATAACATAAAATTAACCATCTTAATATACAATTAATACAATTTAGTGGCATTTAGTACTTCACAGTGTTGTGCAAACAACACACCTATCTATGTCCAAGACATTTTATCCCCCCAAAAGAAAACCCCATATCCATAAAGCCTTCACTTCCCAGTCCTCACTCTCCCAGTCCCTGGCAACCACTAATCTGCTTTCTGTCTTTGGATACTTCATATAAATGGAGTCATAAAATATGTGACATTGTGTGTCTTTTTATTTTACTTAGCATAATGTTTGTGAGGTTAATCCAGCACATAGGAACTTCATTCCTTTTTATAGCTAAATAATATTCCATTGGATGGATATGCCACAATTTATTAAACTTTTGCCCTATTAATGAATATTTGGGTATTTCTGCCTTTTGGCTCTTGTGAATAGTGCTGCCATGAACATTTGTGTATAAGCTTTTGTTTGAATACCAGTTTTCAATTCTTTTGTGTATATACCTAGGAGAGAAATATCTGAGTTGTATGGTAATTCTATGTTTAATTTTTTGAGGAACTGCCAAGCTGTTTTCTGTAACAGCTGTGCCATTTTTAATTCCTACCATCTGTGTATGAGGGTTTCTATTTCTCCACATTCTTGACAACACTTGTTATTTTCCATTTTTAAAAAATCATAGCTATCCTAGAGGGTACAAGGTGGTATCTCATTGTTTCTGTGATGTGCATCTCTGTAATGAATAATGATGTTGAACGTCTTTCCATGCGCTTGTTGTGCATTTGCATATCTTCTTTGAAGAAATGTGCATTTGAGTCTTTTGCCAATTTTTCAATTGAGTTCCTTGTCTTTTTGTTGTTAAGTTATAAGAGTTCTTGATGTATTTTGGATATCAGATGACCTCTATCAGATATATGATTTTCAAATATTTTTTCATTCTGCAAGTTGTCTTTCTGTTTTCTTGATCGTGTCCTTTGATGCACAACAGTTTTTAATTTTGCCAAAGTCTAATGTATCTATTTTTTCTTTTATTGTTTGTGCTTTTGGGGTCCTATCTAAGAATTCATTGCCAAATTCAAGGTCATGAAGATTTACTCCTATGTTTTCTTCTAAGAGTATTAGAAGTTTAGGTTATTGATTTATTTTGAGGGGTTTTTTTGTTGTTGTTGTTGGTTTTTTTTGTATATACTGTGGGGTAGAGATCCAACTTCATTCTTTTGCACGTAGATATCCGGTTGTCCAGAACTATTTGTTGAAGAGTCTAGCTTTTCCCCATTGAATGATCTTGGCATTTATTGAAATCAATTGACCCCAGATGTATGGGTATGTTTCTGGACACTCAATTCTATTCCATATATTGACCTATACATCTATATTTATGCCAGTACCATATTGTTTTGATTCCTAGTGTTTTGTTTTGTTTTTTTCTGGTAAGTTTTGAAATTAGGAATTGTAAGTCTTCCAACTTTGTTTTTCCTTTTTCAATATTGTTTTGGCTATTTGGCATCCACTATGAATTTTATGATCATCTTTTCCATTTCTGCAAAGAAAGGACATTCAGATTTTTTTAAAGAAATGAAATTTATTTCTTACAGTGTTGGAGGCTAGGATCTCCAAGGTCCAGGAGGCACATCTGGTGAGGGACTTCTTCCCAGTGGGGACTCTGCAGAGTTCTGTGGTTACATGAGGTATCACATGGCAAGGAGAGAGAAGAGCACTTTGCCATTGGGATTTTGATAGGGATTACAATGAATCTGTACATCACTTTGGGTAGTATTGCCATCTTAACAGTATTAAGTATTCCAATACATGAACATGGGATGTATTTTGGGATGTATTTCCATTTATTGAAGTTTTCTTTAAGTTCCTTCTGCGATGTTTTATAGTTTTCAGTGTACAAACCTTATACTTCCTTAGTTAAATTTCTTTCTCTCTCTTTTTTTTTTTTTTGCTTTTGCTTTCACTCCCCATTATCCTCTTCCTTCTTTTTTTTGCAGGGGGGGGGGTCTCTGAAGCTGAACAATTCTCCCATTTGAAAATGAAGCCCATTATACAGCTTTAGAGCAAAGTAATTTTAGAGCAGTCAAGACTCTATCTAATTACTCTTCCTGCAGTCTTGCTCATAGAAAGCCTTTGAGTTTCTCTTTTCTATGCACATGTTAGAGTCAAGGCTGTTAGTGTTGCTTCCAGAACTGAAGTTACAATTTTGTTTTTACATAGGTGGGAGCCCAGCAGGCCTTAGGACAGCAGGACCTGAGCTGGGGACTTGGTCAGGGGAATGGGAAACTTGAGATGTAGTCCAGCAGACACACCCACTTGACTAGATCTCCATTAGCACTCAGGAAAAACCTTGGTCGTTTCTATTTGCTTTCCCAAAGCTTTTTGAGTCTTCTCCAATTGAACATACTCCTGGAATCAATCCCTTGAGAGATTTGAGAGCTCCTAGCTTTTAGGTAAAAGTCATATCTTATGAAACTGCACTTTTATCCACCCAGAAACCCTTAGTCTCTGCATTTAACAACAGCAATATTTGATTGGAGAAAACTGGTAGATCTCTAAGGCATTCAAGATTTTTATGAGTTTAGTGTACACGGATATTTTGGGAACCTCTCATTGGTTTAAAATTTCACCGCTTCTGAACATCCCTCTTCTTGAGATATTTCCTGAAAGATGAACCATAAACTTCAGACTGACCCACCAAGGCCCAGGCAATTTTTTAAGTTTCATTCCTCATCCTGAGATATATTCTTATGTAGTACAGGAGACAAAAGATTTAGTTAAAATAGAATATTGAATTTTTTTGAAACAATACCTGAATTTTTACATCATCAGAAGCATAACATCATTTTCTTTACATAAATTTTATTCTAAACAACAGGACCTAAATTCAAGAATTTCAGTATGTAGTTCAACAATAGTTACTTCTCAAAATGGTAAATAAAACTGATTGATACAAAAATCATAGTTAGATCCAGAAAATATTGTTATGGAACTGAGTAAAAAAAATAAACACTGATCTATGAAAAAATAAATAAGAACTGAGTTTAAAATACTCCTGTTTTACCTGATCAAATTAAATTGTAAAGTAAATTGAAGTAGGGAAAATTACAATTCTCAATATATGAAATAGACTACAAATGAAGAATAAACAATTGTGAAGAAATTTGTTTAAATGTTCACTTACCAAATGGTACAATTAAAATATACAAATATTATGCAAGGACACAATTAAACTCTTTTTATATAATATTGTAAACATTCAAAAAGAATATTCTTTTGTGCATCCTGTAAAGAGAGTGTTGTCACATAAGTAACTATAACTTAAACACTCTCCCAGAAAATTAGATAGAAAGCTAATTACTGTCTAACAACTATTTCTCTAACTTATGTCAAAGAGATTCTTGGAAAATATTTGAAGGCCACAGTTTAAAGCCCAAGTCAGCATTTGAGAAGAAGCCTAGCTCTGCTGCATGGCAAAAACCCAACCACAGCCAGTCTCTGAGCCCTCCAAAGCAATGACTGGGGTGAAACTGCCACTTAACGGGACCTGGGAAGAGCTGGGTCTTTCTTGCCTTAGTCCACGGTAGGCGACAGAGACTAGACTGGCCCATTTCTGTCTGTGCTCCTCAAATCTCTGCATCTGATGCAAATTTATTCATTCAATGAGTATCGATAAAGTACCACCATGTGCCATGTGCTGTTCTGGGCATAGCAGCTCAGTACAGCTCTACGGACCATCATCATGGCATGACAATGCTTTGAGCTTGGCAGCTCATTGCCAAACTCCAATTCCAAGGAAAATACCATCAGGAAAGAAAGCAGATTAGCCTCTAAATAGATTCTGCCTATCTCTCAAATTTTAAAACCTGATTTCTGAGTGACTTGATATAGCTGCTTTAACATGTGGAAATAGTGAATGGGACATGTCTCATTTTCTATCTTATAGGTAATAGCTGGAATTGAGACAAGATGCAAAGAGTAATAAATATTAGGCAAAGGTGTCTCCCAATAGTAAGCCCTCTATTAGGACCTGTAGCTAAGATTTTAATTGAGAAAGCACATTTTAAATTTCAGTAGCCTTAATGGATTTTTAAATCAAAAATTATCTGTGAGTTTTAAATGGAAGAATTAATGCTCAGAGTGAGAGAAATGGAAAGTCGTCTATGGCTATACTACCCTGACTGCACTTGATGTCATCTGAGAAATGGAAATTTGCTGAAAAATAGAAATACAAACCAACTGCAGTGAAGACAAAAACAAGATAGGATTCCTCTGTAAAAACTTTCATATTTTTGTTGATTATTTTTCCATATTTTACTACATTCCAAACACAATTCTATTAAGAAATTGTAGTTGAAAACCTTTTTATTTAAACTTGCTGGCCTTTTTTCATTATACCTTTCATAAATGCTGGTAGAATGTCTATATCAGCATCATCTTTAGCAGCTGCAAGACTAAAAATTGCAGAACTAAAAAGAACAGTAGAACTTACAGAAAGTTATCAAAACATAGTGTGGCTGAAGCGCAAACTAAACAGTTATGAGATTAGGCTGCTGATTCTACCACTGGCCTCATGGTTAAGTGGGGTAGGCCGTTGTTGAATTTCCAGATTAGCAGAGCTCAGAGGGGACTTACGAATCTAGAGGCTTATCATTCATGGCAATTTTCATTAGTTCTTCAATATTAACCACACCTTTGAGGCTACAATTAGCATGATAAGATGATTTAGGTGTTAAGTATCATTCAATTTTTAGCTTTTTTTTCCCCCTTAAAAGTGCCACATTGGATTGGACCTGCAGGAAGCATCAAACATTTCTGTCTAGGTTTGCTGTCATTATGTGAGGTGATGCTAATTAGGCCCTTGGCACAGTGTTTGGCACAGAAGCTCTATCATCACTATTGTTGTTACTGTTATCCATACGATGGACTATTACATATGTGAATTTTGTAAGGAAAAAATACATATAGTAAATATACGATC
Organism: Cynocephalus volans; assembly: GCF_027409185.1. Classification (NCBI taxonomy): domain Eukaryota; kingdom Metazoa; phylum Chordata; class Mammalia; order Dermoptera; family Cynocephalidae; genus Cynocephalus; species Cynocephalus volans. Next base: position 6,417,782 of record NC_084464.1, on the reverse strand, counting down.
TTCTTTGATGTTAGAAGTGATGTTTATCTTATTTTTATTCCTTTCTGTTATTGCCTTTTTTATATTGAACTATATTGTATGTATAATTAGAAAAAAGCAATTAAAAAGGCAAAGAACTCTTTAGAAAGAACAAGGTCACAAAAAGGATCCTAACTTTATTGTGGACCAGACACAATCTGAATAATTGGTCCCCCTCACAGGCCCATTTATATAGAGGAGATGGGCTGCTCAGGTGGCCGTATGTAGGTAGCGCCAGCCATCAGGAGCATCGGACAGCCTTTCCCTGGATCACACCAACCCACTGACTGGGGTCACTAAGTACTCTCTGTGCACTTTCTCCAGGGAAGGAAGCTACATCTGGACACTTGGCACAAGTGTGATGTAGGACTCTCCGTGATGTCCTTGGAGCCCTGCATGGGAAACTGAGATGTAAAGCGGGCGCCTTTGGAGTTGTCTGGCCAGCAACAGTGTCTGTAGAACGGTCACTATTCCTGTGAACTGCTTCTCTGGTCTCATTACCTCACCATTAGATAGGAGGATGACAGTACTGTCTGCTCTCCTTTTACAGAGGCATTCCAGGAACCAGCTGAGTGGCGTCTGATCCCTCTCTCTTTGTGACATTTGTCAGTGGTGTCCAGGGGTGGATTCCTAGAATTGTAAGATGGAAAGTTGTCTCAGGAGGCCACCCATCCGGCCCCATCTTTAAGGAGGACTGCAACCAAGGAACAAAGACGGTCAGGGCTGATTCCTTCTCAGCTTCCCTGCATAACTCATTATGGCTCTAAAACCCGGCAGTCAGTAATGTCCTTTCTATCCCTCTGTAAATCTTTTTGCTCTTAAATAGAATCCCTCCTGGGACTTCTTTCAAACTGGTTCCTTAGTCTTCTCTGGTGTCTCCAATTTCTTAGTATTCACTTGAAGTTGAGGAGTTCTAAACTCAACATTTCCTCTGACAGATTCTAAGCAGTCTTGAGTAGAGTAAAAGACAATTTGTATCCTTCAGTGCTATATAACAGTAATTCCAGGCAACATTGGGAATTCCAAAAAATTCCCAATGTTGTGAGGGAAAATTGGAACCTCAGTGTAGTGAATTGAATTATGTCCTCCCCAAACTCACTGGAGCTTGAATTGTGTCCCCCAAGTTTTATGTGTTAGAAACTTAGCCCCCACTGTGACTGTTAAGAGGGTGGGAAATCCTATTATGGTAATTGAAAGGTGAAGCCTTGAAGAGGTGATTGGATTGTAGGACCGTGCAGGAGTGAATGGATTATAAATGGTGGGCAGGGGAGTGGTTCTGAGGATTTTAAAAAAGAGGAGAGTCTGTCTTGCTGTCTCTCTGCTGTCTCTGCTTCCACCATCTTGTAATGTGAGACCCCTGGGTCACTGTAGCCACCACCAGGTGGACTCTGGTCTTCCCACCCTTGGAAACAGTAAGCAATAAATTTAGTTTTCTTTTTAAATCACCCAGTTCAGTGTACTTTGTTATAAGCAACAAAAACGGACTAATACACTCAGTGTCCCAGAAAAGTGACATCAGAATCCTACTCCATAGTTCGCCTGCTGGTGACCACTGGCAAGTGGTTTACTTTGCTTTGTCTCAGTCCTTCACAGGTGAAAAAGGAATAATAATAATAATAATAATACTTCATAAGGTCATTGTGAGGAGTAGATGAGATGGTACATATAAAGTACTTGATCTATGTTGTACATATTTTTCATACAAAATGTCCTTAAATACAAGCCAATCACTTCATCAAGTGTTCAATGGAAGAAATGAGATCTGTTCCAAAGCTGGAGAATAAAAGTGGCTAGAGTGGACTTACTGTAAAACAGAACTGTACTCTACTCTAAGGGATTTTCAAGGGTAATTTAACTGTCTTTAGTTTTTGCCTTAAATGCTAACTTTAGAGCCTCGCTCCATGATAAGCTCTGACTTCCCTAGGTAAGAGTTTGTCTTACAATTTTATAGTTCTCAGCAGTTTTCAAAGCAGTTTCTATAACCTATTTTTTAAGTTTAGTGATTTTGGAACCATTGCCCCAAGGATAAATAATATTTATAGACCTCAGGGAGAAAGAACTTGATTTAGAAATATCTTCTTTAATCCCCAGAAATCCCTATGAGATAGAAAAAACAAAACAAAACAAAAACTTATATATGAGCAGTGTGTTTGAAGTGGTCAATGCATGAGATAAAAGGTACATCCTTATATTTTTAGGACAAAGTAAAAAACATGTTGCAAATGAGGCAAGTTTCCTTAGATCTAATAACAAATAAATGAAGGAAAAAACCCAAACCTTAGGAAGTTTCCCTTTTATCCATCAAGGTAAATAAAAGGTTACAACTGCTTGTAACAGGCCAGGCACTATCTAAGTAGGATACATGTATTATGGCATTTAACCCTCGTACAAACTTGAAAGCAGGTGTTGCTTCCTCCTTTTCTACTTAAGGAAGCTCAGGCATAGACAGATTAATCGTCCCAGGGCACATGTGGCAGAGCTGGATCTCAACTCAGGTGGCGGGCTCCAAGAGACCACATCCTTTGCTTCCGTACCACGTTGCTTCTTTAGAGTGTTGCTGGTTGGGAACTTGTAGCGCAGCCCTGTGTTTATCCCTAACTTGGGAAGAAGTACAGCGCAGTAGTTAAATGCACATCTTCTTTTTCTTTTTGGTACCTAAATGATTCATCTTTTAATCCTGGCTTCACCACTTAATAGAGAATCAGTGAGGAGCCATTGATGACCTTCTCTGCCCCCTCCATCTCAAACTCTGTCTTATAAAGAAACTGAGGTCTAAAGGAGTAAGATATTTAAAATAGAAATAATGTTATGTACCCAAACACTGAGTTGTTTTGCCACCTTCTGAGTCAGCTTGCTATCATCAAATTGTAATGCATTCAGAAAGCTTTCTGTGCATCAGCTCTATTAGATGCACCAAGAGGTTTTTTTAGTATTAATATAACCTACTAAGAATACATGAATAAGGCAGTGAATTATGGAGAAAATTAGTTTTTAATACTTTGAATTAGCACTAATTTAAATAAGATAAATTCTCACTATTTCCTCTGATTCAGTGCATAATCTTTATTATTGTCTAAAGTATTACTTTTTATATCCATTTAACAGTTAAGTAGCTAGTAGGAATAGCTACCATCTGCTGAGCACTTACTTTGTGTTAGGAACTTTACTTAAACTATCTCAATTCAGCTTTTCAGTGAGGTTGGCTGATGGGAAATTGGGGAATAAAGCAGTCTCCAGCACCTGGCTTTGGCTCCCACTATAACCTCAAGTGATGGAGGTAGTGTTAAAACTTTGAATCATTCTGATGCCCCCGTGTGTGGATTTACACAGTCCTCTTCTGATTCCAGAAGTGTAACAACAAGCCTATGTTTATAGCTTCTGGCCTGCTACATTGCAACTTTAAAAGTCAGTATTTCTCCAATAGCTATTTTGCTACAAAATTTGCATAATTGTTGATTCCCCTGAGTGCCCTCTATCCCAGGTGAATCTCTAGTCTGGCAGATTCCATATTCTGATCCTCAGTAAAAAAATCTTCAAACTGGAAAAACAAGAGGCTTATTTATGACTCCTTCAAAATCTATTATCCAGAAAGGAAAAAAAAAAAATAAATAAATCAACAGAGTTCTTCAAATGTGGGCAAAACATTAGCCCTGATTTACTCAACCTCTGAGATATTTCATGGTAGCTAGGGTAAAAATTCTTGGCTCTGTTAATCACATTTGGATGAAACATCACGTTTTATAGAAATCATCTCCACATTGTTGTTTTGTTTCTGGCACGTTAATACAACTAATTCATCAGCAGAATGAGCAAGCCATTCTTGCAACAGAGCCAGGATTCCTTTGATGAAACAGAGCCACCACAAGCTGTTCTCCAGAATTCAGAAGGGTGTATCAGCCTGTGCGATGTGCCTTTTGCTTTTGAATTCAATTGGCCACTGATAAGATTGTAACTGATGTTTAACACAATAGGAAACAAAGTTACAGGATGTCAGTTCCAGGTTCTTACTGGTTTATCTTTCAAGTATGCTTTCTCTAAATATATAAACAATACACACATGCACACACACACACCATTTCATCCCATATGAATTTCTTCATTGTATGACCTTCTGTTCACTAACCAAAATGGGTGCTTGATAGAAGAAAACACAAATGAACCAAACTATCATGGAAATGGGAACCAAAGAAACTGATCTTAGTTGAGCAGCTCTGACTTCCTCCCCATCTCAGAGACACAGACACAAATGGGTCGGATCTGGTTGCCATGTGTGTAGACAGCCAGTAGCAATTCTCTGCCAGCACTGAGATGATACAGGAGACCTAGGGAGTAGAACCTGGTGGAAAGGGGTGGTAAGAGAGGTTTTTCCTCCCTCCAAGTTTTCAAGAAACTCCAATTCCCTATTGAGCAAAGAAAACAGAGCTTGTCAAGTGTCTGTAGTGCTATGACACATTCCCTATAAAACATATCCAATGGTTAAGTAAATTTTATGAAGTACATGTGGTGCATGTTTTCCCTGATGAATTGGGATTATTGGCTTAATAAGTATATTGACCTTTGGGACTAAGGGTGTGGGAGGTCCTCTCTGGAAGCTAAATAACATTTCTGAGCTATAAGGACGTATTATTGGCTCCTATGGACTAAGGTTGACTAAATTGTGCACTTGTGTTCTGGGAGGGTTGGAAAAACTTGGCCAGAGTCATAACAAGAGGATTTGAGAAATGGAGCTGTCAGAAAAGAAGTGGACCTAAGGACTTAAATATACTCAAATGTGAAATGGTCCTTTAACTAAGCCTGGGTGTGAAACTCTAGAATTAATCTATTTTATACCACATAGAAAAATAAATATATATCAGACAAAGAAGTCATAAAAATCCATCTGAACAGCTCAAAATAGTGTATGTAAAATAGCTCTTCATTGTGGCTTTTTAAAAAAATCCACCTGGTATGGTGGTTATTGATTTATTCTAAAAACCTCTGTTGTTTCTGCACAGAGAAATCAGTTTAAATGACAAACTGACATGTTGAATGTCAGTCTCAAATTTAACTGAAATAATTCCATACCCCTGTGAAATATAAAAATTCATATTTTGTCTTGCTTATGGAAGGGCAAAAGGAGTAGAAATAGAAACTAATCTCTCAAACTCCTCTTACCTTGTCCAGAGCAGAGGGAGGAGGGAAGTTGAGATTTGTAGTATTTCCAGTTAGTGTTTGAACTGCTTCAGGAGATACCTTAAATTGTGTGAGGCCACAGAGAATAATCCCCATTCTTTTGTGCCTTTTAGTTATGATGCAGTGCCTGCCCACGTGCTCCCACCATGTTCCTCTTGAATTAACTGAAGTGACTGAGTTTATGCGAAAATATCCTCTGAGTAACATGTTGCTGCAGACACAGACATGGCATGAGTGGCAGCTGGCCAGGGCTTTTCATGTGCCCCTTTGACTTTAGCCTCTCCACTCCATCCTGGGTACAACTGACTAGCCTCAAGGGATGAAACAGGAACATAGCAGAGAGCCTCTCTGTTGGGAAAATAGAATAGTTTAATCAGGTCCCCTCACCTTGAGTCTGGTTGGGGGTGGCGCGGCACATTCTTTGCAAACAAATTGTGTGTGGGTGGAGTGGTGTGCATTTGTGGCGCCACTACCTTGGCTAGTGTTGACTGCCTCAGGTGTCCGCCCTGCATGCGGCCGTGCTCTTGAACCTACGGCTCCAAGGACCTTTTTGTCCCCCCAGAACTTAGTCCCCACTGTGACAGTGTAGAGAGGCTGGGAAGTCCTATCATGGTAATTAAAAGGTGGGGCCTTGAAGAGGTGATTAGATTGTAGGACAGTGCTGTACTGAATGGATTAATAATGGTGGTCAGGGGTGTGCTTCTGGGGGCTTTAAGAGAAAAGTCTGTCTCTCTCGGCTCTCTCTGCTTCCACCATCCTGCAGTGTGAGACCCCTGGATCACTGTCACCAGCAGCAAGGCCTTCACCAAATGTGTTTCCTGGCCTTTGGATTCCTCAGCCTCCAAAACTGTAAACAATAAATACCTTTTTCTTATAAATTACCCAGTTTCAGGTATGTTGTTATTAGCAATAGAAATAGACTAACACACCAACTACTAAGATTTTCCCATCTTTAATAAACTATGACTTTTTTAGGACACATTTGCCATTATAACCTAAGCTCTTCTGTCATTTTGAACAGTGGACTTCCGTGTGGCAATTTGGGAATATGGAAAATACTAACTTTGTGGCAGTTAGAAAACAGGGGAAAAAAGCATTAGTACTTGATAACCTTCTTTTAACCTTTTAACTGAGGTATTGTTTACATACTTTAAAATGAATGAATATGAAAAGAAAAGCTCAGTAAACTTTTCCATACGTATACAACCAAGTAACTACCACGTAGATCTAGACCATAACATTTCCAGCACTCTAGAAGTTTCCCTTATTCTTCCTCCCAGTTAATACTCTTTCCATAGAGAATCTCTATTAGTACCTATCACCATAGATTGGATTTTCCTATTCAGTTTTTTGTGAATGTACAGAATGTATTCTTTTGTGCCTGCCTTCTTTTGTTCGACATTACGTCTATGAGATTTATCCATGTTGTTGCATATAGCTGCAGTTTATTCTTAATATTGCTGACTAGTATTCTATTATATGAATATAACTATATTTATATAGCTTCCTGTTGATGGACATTTGGGTTGTTTCCAGGTTTTGGCTCTTGTGTGTAAAGCTGCTATGAACATTCTTGTACATGTCTTTTGGTAAACATGTACACTCATTTCTCTTGGATAGACAGCTACAAGTGGAATTTTTATATTGCAGGGTATTGTGAATATTATACTTTAGAATATACTGCCAACAAATTTTCCCAAGTGTTTGTGCCAAATCACATTCCCACTAAAAATGTATGAAAGTTGTAGTTGTTCTAGATCTTTGTCAACACTTGGTATTATGAATCCTTTTATTTTTTATTTAATTTATTTTTTTAAAATAAAAATGAAATTTATTTAGTTTTCTTGAAATATAAATAACAAAATAATTGGTAAAAACCAAACCGAAACAAAAACTCCTGACATGTTATATGATCAATCCTCCGCCACCGCCGCGGCCCTCCCCGCTTTCCCGCCGCCTCTCCCTCAGCGACCCGGCGCTTTTCCGGGGGCCTCCGCCCCCTTCCTCCAGCCTCCGCTGGCTCTGCAGCCTCGGGCCCCAGCGGATGCCACCCGCCGCCTCCGCCCCCGCTCCAGTGCCGTCCCTTCCCGGGGAACGACGCCGGGGAGCGCCCGCGGCTGCCGCTTCCCGGCCCTGGACCGCCCCGGAGCCCGCGCTGGCCTGAGGCGCCGCCGCCATCCGACGTGCTCGGGGACGCGGCCCTGCAGCGCCTGCGTGACCGGCAGTGGCTGGAGGCGGCGTTCGGGACCCCGCGGCGGTCGGGCCACCCGGTGCCCGCTGGGCCCAGCCTAGGCGGACTGCGCGCGCGGCTGCGCGGCCTGAGCCAGGCTCTGCTTGTGCCTGCCCGGGCCTCACTGCCTGCCCGGGCCTCACCGCCTGCCCCGGCCGCGCCGCTGCGCACCGACCTCAGGCAGCCTATGTGGGCGAGGCGCGCCGGAGGCTGGGGAGGGTCCGGCGCCGCCGGCTGCGGCTTCGCGAGAGGGCCCGGGAACGCGAGGCCGAGCGGGAGGCAGAGGCCGCGCGGGCAGCGGAGCGCGAGCAGGAGACTGACCGCTGGAGGGTCAAGTGCGTGCGGGAGCTGGAGGAGAAGGAGCGGGAGCAGGAGCTCAGAGCCGCCGCTGATGGTGTATTGTCTGGAGTGAGGAAAAAACAAGCAGACACCAAAAGAATGGTGGATATTCTTCGGGCTTTGGAGAAGTTGAGGAAACTGAGGAAAGAGGCTGCGGCAAGGAAAGGGTTTGTCCTCCGGCATCAGCAGGTGAGACTTTCGAGCATCATCTTCAGCCGCTGAGGAAACTCATTAAAAAACGCCCTGAACGCTGTGAAGCTGAAGAGAGAGCCCGCAGAGTTGTGTGGGAAGGAGAACAGGAAGAAGAGAGGAAAAGAGAATTGGAAAAAACACAGAAAAGAGAGAGAGAAAACATTATCTCAGAAACGTGAAATTGAGTCCAAGTTATTCCGGGATCCAGACGAGTTTCCGCTCGCTCCCCTGTTGCAGCCTTTGGCAATATGACCTCCAAGCTGAGCTCCCCCTGCCAGCTCTCATCCAGGTAAAGCATGACTGGGATCAGTACCTGGTGCCATCTGATCGTCCCAAAGGCAGCTCCGTTCCCCAAGGATGGGTCCTCCCCCGCTCTCAAGCAGCGACATCTGGGCTACCGCCATTAAGCTGCATTAGTAAAGATGCTCCAGGATCTATTTCGAGCTCTCAATGTTAGTGACGCTGCCATCTTGTGCTGAGGACTAAATTGCAACTTCTAAACTTCGTGTGGAATTGCCAGACCCTGCAGTTACACTTTCCTTCTGTGCTCTGTCCTGGCTAGAGGGGCCTCTTGAATCAGGAGATTAATATTGTTCTTCAAGAAAGGATCTAGGTGAACTGAGGTTATTACCACAGGCAGTGGCCTTGGTTCACCAAATCTGCCTCTGTTTTGAGGGGCTTGGTCCAGAGTGATTTGTTAATTGACTCTAACTTTATCAATCCTTGTATAATTTTAGTTCCATGGTAGGTGTATTAGAAACTTCTTGGGTTTTAATTTGCATTTCCCTCATGACTAACAATGTTGAGTACTTCTTCATGTGCTTATTAGCCATTTGAACATCTACTTTTTCAAGTTCCTGTTCAAGTTTTTTTTCTGTTTTGTTGGGTTGTTTATTGATTAGTAGGAGATTTTTAAACCTTTTTGATATGACTCATTTGTCAGATATAGATATATATGTCAGATACAGATGTATACATATATATGTAGCCATATACATATTTATGTATATATCAGATATAAATAAGTCACACATAGCTATGTCAGATATCTGTAGGTCTCCAATCTGTACCTTGACTTTTTATCCTCTTAATCATATCTTTTAATGAAAATAAATTCTTGATTTTAAAAAGGTACATATCTTTTTTTCTGTGACCAGTGCCTTTTGTATTTTCTTTAGAAATCATTGTGTATACCAGATCAATAAAGATATTCAATGATGTTTTCTTTTTCTTTCTTTCTTTCTTTTTTTTTTTTTTTGGCAACTGGCCAGTCCAGGGTTCCAAACCCTTGACCTTGGTGTTACAACACTGCATTTTAACCAACTAAGTTAACGGGTCAGCCCAGAATGGTATTCACTAGTAGAAGATTTATTGTTTTATCTTCCAGATTTAAGAATATAACCATCTCAAATTATTTTTATGTATGGTGTGAAGTAGTGGGAAAGTTCATATTCTTCCATGTGGATATCTAATTATTAAAGCAGCATTTATTGGAAAGAGTTTTCTTTTTGGCATCTTTGTCTTAAATCAAGTGACCATGTATACATGTAAGCCTCTTTCTGAGCACAATGTCTTCATAATTGTAACTTTATAATAACTATAACTATATTGTAAATCTTGAAATATGGGGCTATAAGTTTGCTAAATTTGTACCTTGTTTTAAAAGATTGTTTTCACTATTACTATTCTAGGTCGTTTGAATTTCCACTATTTTTAGAAACAGCTTTCTAGTTTCCAAAAAATGTAATCCTTTCTGGAATCTGATTGAGAATTTATTGAATCTATAGATCTATTTTGGGTCAATTGACGTTTTAACAATATTGCATCTCCCAATCAATAAACATAATATATTTCTTCATTTATTTAGGTCTTTTAAAATTTCTCTTCATCATATTTTGTAGTTTTTAGTGTAAATTTCCTTAATATCTTTTGTTAGATTTAGCCTTTAGCATTGATGTTTTTGTTGCTTGTGAGTGACATTTCTTTTTTTTTTGTCTTTTTCATGACGGGCACTCAGCCAGTGAGTGCACAGGCCAGTCCTATATAGGATCCGAACCCACGGCGGGAGCGTCGCCGCGCTCCCAGCGCTGCACTCTCCCGAGTGCGCCACAGGCTCGGCCAGTGAGTGACATTTCAAAAAAATCCCATTATCCAGTCTTTGTTTCTAATATCCAGAAATACATTTGATATTTGTATATTAATCTTGTGTCCAGAAACCTTACTAACTTCACCTGTTAATTCTCATAGATGGTTTGTAGATTGCTTTGAACTTTAAAAATTTGTCATCATTTGTGAATACTGACAGCTTTACTTCTTTCTTTCCAATCTCTGAACTTTTTATTTTATTTCATTTTCTTGTGCCATCACATGGTTAGGATCCCAGATAGAATGTTCAGTAGAAGTGGTGATCTCATAATTAGCTTTAAAAGTTTTCCTTATTTCTAAATGAAATAAGACAGTCAGCTTCTTTATTCTTTTTAAAGGTCTTCTTACTTTAGTCTTTTGGGGTAAAGTTTGTCTCATGGTTTCTCCTTGATGGCTGTGTCTTTCATTCCCTCACCCCCTACCACACTTTTCTTTACTTGTCATATTGGCTTGGACTTCAGGAATTGAAGTCTTCTTTATTGGGATGTTGCTGCATTGGCCGGATTCTACTTCATGGGGCTGTGAGAGTTGAGAAAATGAGGCACACCTCCCTTATCCTTAGGTGTGTTCTTCTCTTCTCTCCAAAATACCACCACGTGAAGTTGTATGTATTAGGACAATGATCTTTAATTACTTCTGCTTGTCTCATAGAAATTTTTTGAAAAATGATATATACCACCTCACAAATTTTTATGTTGACACCTAAACTTTTTTGTCATAAATTGAAATATTCATAAAGATATTATCTGGCATACTGTAACTAATAACATGTTAAAACAAAACTATTTACCTCACTCATAAATGTATCAATTGGAATATAAATATATGATAATTCGATCCCTACTTTCATCTAATTAACAAATATATAAACAAGGTTTTCTTTCACATTTAGAAATTTAACTTCTTTCCTTTTTCTTCTTAAATTTGTATTTACATTTTTATCATAATGTATTTTTATGCTTTAAAGTATTTTATTGAACACCCTACTTTACTTCAGTGCCACAAAAATATGTGTAAATTGATATTTTAAATCTCTAATATTTATTTGATACTGAAATTTTATTTTAACTTCTGCACACATTAGACATGGTGTGAAATTTTTTCTGGACTGAATTATAATTGTCATAAAATTACAATTTGTCATATATTACAAATACTTTTGAGTGGTGATATTTAAAATGGTAGTAGTTTTAATACTTATTTTATTTACTTAAATTTTTGATAAATAATTATGTTATTAAATATAATGAGAAAATTGAAATACAACTCTTAACGAGATTAAAAAGGCTTTAGAGTAGTGTATGTCTCTGTAGATAATGCATATATTATCTGATTCAGTCATTTCACAATGTATATTATTTCAAAACATGATGTTGTACACCATAAATATATACAACTTTTATTTGTCAGTAAACAAAGAACTGGAAGCCACCTATGTGCAAGATGATTTTTTCTAGCTATTAGAGTCACTTTCTCTATTTTGGGGACATACACCAAAAAGGCCTTCCTGAGACATAGATGCATATTAATTGTACTAGTTAACCTTTCACTTAGAGGCACATTGTTTATTTTTATAAACTAAGAAAAGTAGAAATATGTTTAATTTTATTAAACTTTTGCTTTTAAATTTTTTTAATATAAAATGTAGCTTATGACATATTTTTATCAAAACATCACAGCTGCATATTTAGCTCACTTCATTAAAAGAAAATGCTTTTCATATAGCCTAACTGGCAAAGAACTTATTGTCAAATATGTCAGAAAATGGCTAACTGTATTTTTCAAATTAATCTGTAATATAAATTTTGATGCATGTCATTGAAAACACTCAGGAATAAATTGACAAACGTGCTTGAAAAGATATATTCTTAAAATAGCCAAGATTAAAATGTAGATTTAATATAATTTATCAATTTTGTGGATTAAAAAGTAATAAATGAAAATACCCTTTCTAATTACTTAAATTGTAATAATATAACAAAGTATAGCTAAAATTATTTATTAATTTATGAAGAGGGATATAAGATAAAAAGCATGTCATTCCTCCAGTTAATGTTCATGGGTATGCATGTATGTATTATAACAAACTTCAGAGTTTAACTCTTTGTAATAATTAAATAATAATTAGATAAATAAAAATCAGGAATAACTTCCTTATTTTATTTAGCATTAAAATCAGTATTTAATGGAAGAAAAATTAGGGCCAGCCAGTTAGCTCAGTTGGTTAGAGCATGGTGCTGATAATACCAAGATCAGGGGTTTGGATCCCTGTGCCAGCCAGCCACCAAAAAGAAAAAGAAAAAGAAAAAGTAAATACTGTTAAAACTAACTGGTCCAGCATCTAACATATTACTTTATTTTTGTTAAAAAGAGGTAGAAGATGATAAATGTTATATAAGATGAGATGCCAGTCAGGGATGTTTTCTCAAATCTTTTCTTTTCTTCCAGTCTTTCTGCTGATTACTTTTTACTTTATTTTTTGCTATCATTTACCTCCAAGAGCCCTTATTTTCCTTTTTTTTTTTTTAAAAAAAAAAAGATGACCGGTAAGGGGATCTTAACCTTGACTTGGTGTTGTCAGCATCGCGCTCTCCCAAGTGAGTCACCGGCCGGCCCTCAAGAGCGCTTGGTTTCTGAATGTCCTTTAAAAAACAAAGTAACAAACAGTATCTGGTTTTTATTTCAGAGATTTCAATAACTTAACCGACTGTAATTAATTACAGATTATTTCAAGATGTTTTTTCCTTGTTTCTTCTTTGTTCTTTTGTTTATATTGTTTCTGTCTTTTTTTATGTTAGAGACTTTCTTCAAATGTTTGGGTGGTCCTTTGCTGTCCAATCATCATCATCATCATCATGATGTTGAAGAGTGAGACACTAAAAAGCTGCGTAGAAGCTGTGTGTGCTGAGATGGAGCTTGTCCACTGGAAGACTTACTTTACCATCAGCCCATTTCATGGGACTCAAAAGAGTCAGTGTCTGTAGTTCTTTTATCTTGGGCTAGTCATTTTTCTTAGATAAGAGTCTTTCGGCTGGGAGGTTATACACGCTGGCTGCTAATGTTTTGGGGACAGGGAGCCAGAAATTGTAGCATTCAATATGTCAACTTTTATTAACTCTCCTTTTAAGTCTGGGGTGTCTCTCCTTCCTATTCTTTCTCCCACCATATCAGCTATGTTTGATGTATGCGAGCCCCTATGGTATGACTGCTCCAGAGAGGAAATGCATCTTTTGCTAGGAAGTCATATCTTGTTGCATGGGGTCAGGGAGATCAAGACTAATATTCCACTTACTGTAAAAGACTTTCAAATCCTGTTCTTTTCAGTCTTAGTCAAAATCTTTTGTGGAAATTTGTTTGCATCGCTTAGACAGAGATGCTTAGATTTCTGATTTTTTATTTTATTTTTCATACTGCTAAGTCAGTTCCCTTTTCTGTTTCCAAGATTACTTCTTTAGTATGCTAGTGTATATTTTCCTGGGTGTGTGTGTGTGTGTGTGTGTGTGTGTGTGTGTGTGTGTGTGTGTTCAATTATTCCTCTTTAAAATCACCATAGTGGGGTTCGGGAAGGAAATGGAGATATGTTTTTGTTCTGTCTTCTATGTTTAAATGACAGTCTCCCTTATGTTTCTCTTTTCTTTCATTTTAAATGACAGTCTGAGGTAAGAGCGTGAGTAGCAGTGTCATTCTTAAAGCTACATGCACAAGGACTTTATAGAGTACCAATCCATTTAAAAGATATGGACCCTGAAAGTTGGTGATCAGCACGGTGACACAGTATATAATTCAGTGTTAGTTAACTGTCACTCAAGGAGGCCCAGGCACGAGGAAATACAGGAAAGATTGGAGGAAAGCATCATACTTGACATTCTTTGGGTGTTTTGAATAAGTGCGTGGGTCATGAGGATAAAGAAATAGCAAGGGCAAGAAGTAGGAATAACAAGCTGGAGAAACTGAAGAAGCAGAATATGGACAAGCATGCCAGCAAGAAGACTTTTTTCTTTTTCATCGTTTCCCTCATGGACTACCTTTATGCTGGGTGGAACACAGGCTAAAGTTAAATAAGTAAATGACATCTTGCTCCTATTTTAGTATATTTCAGTTTTGAATTTAGGACTGATAACTTGCTTACTTCTAAAGGATATGAGGTATTTTAATATATCAAATAATACAAAATGGACAATGGGCTGATGTAGAGGATTGAATTATATCTCCCCAAAACTCATTGAAGCTTGAATTGTGTCCCCCAAGGTTTATGTATTAGAAAATTAGCCCCCACCATGACTGTTAAGAGGGTGGGAGATTCTGTGATGATCACTGAAAGGTGGAGCCTTGAAGAGGTGACTGGATCATAGGACCATGACTGGTGAATGGATTAAAAATGGTGGTCAGGGAGTGGTTCTGAGGGCTTTAAAAGAAGAGGAGACTCTGTCTGTCTCTCTCTCTCTCTCTCTGCTTTCTCTGCTTCCACCATCCTGAAGTGTGAGACCCCTGGGTCACTGTTGCCACCACCATATGGACTTTGGACTTCCCAGCCTCAGAAACTTGTAAGCAATAAATTTCATTTCTTTATAAATCACCCAGTTCCAAGTGTTTTTTTGTAAGTAACAAAAACAGACTAATACAGCTGAGTGTCTTCTATTTGCTCCTTCAGATCACTTCTCCACCTTTCTTCACTTTGCTTTCTGCCCTGGGAGACTGACTTGGACAGGCTCTTGTGCTGTCTGGTCTCTGTTGGTTCCAACCCAGGGAGGCTGCAACAGGAGATCTGAGATTGAAGGAAGAGAACGTGCTCAGGGCATCCATTCCCCTGACTCCCTCCTGGTAGTATCTTCTCCAGCTGCCTCTCTCTCACCAAAGGTGACTGCGCTTCTCAAGGTGAACGATTTTACTTGACTTTCTTTCTACTGCCCACTCCCATCTTCCCTTCTCTTCATGCAACTGGGATCTGCTCTTGCTCTGTAACTTTGGCGGGGAATACAGCTATGAGCACACATGAACTTTCAAACAGGATGTACAATTTTGAAATCCTGGATGGTTGTAAACAGCTGGAGCTGTGTGCCTCAGGCACTGATGCACTGCAGGGTGGTAAGGGGACTGGAGTTGTTTCCATGGGCTTTTTGTTGCCTCTGGGTCCGTGACTGAGGGATCTAACTTACCAATATGTGAATTTGGTGAGTGTGTTTTAATGATTCTTCCTTGACACCCTTATACCTAACAACTAAAGCAAATGAATATGCTTCTAATTTGCTAGCATTGGCTGAGCATTTATTTTTCAGAGTGTAATACTGATTGATGTGACAGACTAAAAAAAGAAAGAGAAGCCTTTAGAGAAAGTATAGGATTCCAGTAAGGAAGTTTTCCACCTATTTCTACATACTTTACCCTCTTAGTGGCTGAGAGAGGAGGCTGAATCCACATTGGTTCACATAAATTATGTTGTGTATGCTGAGATGTTTTTTTAAGTAATAAAAATGTATTCATTCCGGAGATGGCAGTTATCCCCTTCCAACCTCGAAGGAGGGAACCACAGTACAGGAAATCACTGAGAAATCACACACTGTCCCAACACCCCTACACTACAGGGAGGAGGAAAGTCATTCCCCTGAAAAAGGAGTGGTCTTCAGTCTCCCTTAATCCAAGCGGGCTTGGGAGGATGGGTGCGGAGGGGACCATCACATGATATGGGGACAGGTTGGGGGTATGCTTGACCCCTAGCTGGCTCCTCAAAAACTGGAGGAGAAACAGAACCACCTCTTCTGTGGGGGTGGAGTTCTTGGTTACCAGGCTCATTTCTTACCCTTGATGAGGCTGTCGCTTCCCTGGGTGAAGCTTTCATCCCATAGTTGCAGCACAAGGTTGTCAGCAGTGAGACGGATGTGATTCTGTGGTCTGATGATCTTCTTGGAGATGTCCTGGTCTGCCTGTATCTTACAAAGCTTGATGTAGCCATGCTTCTTGCTCAGGGCTTTTCCAAGGTGAGCAGGGCAGGGTTAAGGGCTCACACAAGGTGAGGTCTCAGCCCCTGGCACAACCTTACTGCTCCCCGCACTCCAGTCCTCCTCTGGGTGTCAGATCCAAGGCTGTGCTCAGGTGGCTCATGCTCAGCCCTGCTTTGGTCCCCACTTGTGGGCCTCCGTGAAGGCTGCTACCACAATTGCGGCAGCAGAGCCTGAGATTCTAATGTGATGATACTAAATTGGTCTTTAGGCAAAGGTGTGGTAGAAATCTGAGACTACAACATGGGGTCATGGGAAGGTAAAGTCCAAGGTAGCTTAAGTGAGATCAATGGTAAAATCTTTATAGAATCATAAATTATTTAAATCAATTTCCAAAATTAGCCCCTGCTTTAAAAATGATTTCATATATCCTTTCTAGTCTATTCAGTATCATACCTGTTTTTTAAAAGTATTACATTTATAAAAATGTTCCACAAAAATATTTGGCAATTATTAAACTGTAACAGCAAACAAATCATTTTAGGAGAAAAAAGGTTAGTATTAAAATTGGTGATTTTCAATCTGGAAATTGTGAGCTCAGTCATGATAGAAATTTTGGTTTTTAGGGGTGGTATTTAAAAAAAAACACTGATGGGAATATGCCAGGTAGCTGATATATTCTTGTTTGTATGGTTAACTTGTCAGATGACGGGCTAGGAGACTATTCACTCCATCAATTTGTGAATATAAAACCGCACAGACTAGTTACATAGAGGTTTTTCAATGAAAGAATACATCCAGCAAGGGTTTGAATGTAGATATCAAGCTCTGTAGGTAACAGGTGTGCTGGAAACGTGTTAATTGGTAGACCTGCTAGTGTAAATGCACGGTGAGAGATCGTGATTACTGTATGCATCATGTGCTGCAGAGGGAATAGAGGCTTAAATGCAACTTCAGAGGGAGCGAGAGATCCAACACAGTGAAATGCTGAAGAAAAAGAAAAATGTTAGTGAGAGAAGAGGTAGTAGTGGGGTTTTTTTGCTACCTAAAGAATAGAGCACTATCCATGACAAGGCAGAAGCTGTTTGGTCAGTCATACTGGTCAAAGTTCTGTTGAGGAATGTATCACTTTACTGAAGTCATAAGCGTCAGAGCTTAGCTACTCTGTCAATAAACTCGTGATCATGAGCGAGTAGCTTCTACAAGTTCAGAAGCCCATGTGACAGGAGACTAAATTTCATTAACAACATCCTGAGAGGAGCCAGCCAGCCAAAGGGAACAGCAGGGGGAACCCCCAGCACTTAACACAGAAAATGCCCATAACAACTCCACCTCTATGCTGGCCATGTCTGCTGCCAACAATTCATCAGGCTGAAAGCCGTAGGTGTGACTAAGGGGCAGCGCCAAGATGATCTACAATTGTGAGAGATTTACAACTCATTGCTCTATGTACATGCAGAAAACATATTTTTCAAACCAAATTTCACCGTTCTCTAAAAATGAATGTTAAATTTATGCAGTTCAGTCATTATGGTCTTTTATACCTAGAAATTAGGAAAATAAGTACTAAAAATATTTGTTGAATAGATGAATGAATGAAATGGTAGGTAGGTCTAGTAAAAGTTTGTGAAAAGAGAAGCAGAGGAGTCTGGAAGGTATAAGACCTTAAATTAGCTAAGGTTAGTTAATCTGATGCCTTTGGGGGAAAATCTCTAAACTTCATTAACTGATATATTCTTATTATTTACTAAGAGGAGCTGCTTTCCTCCCCTCCCTCACATTATTAGGATAACAAAATAATTTATTAAGCACTCATATCCTAAGCCATTTTGATTTTATTGATTTAAACTTTTTTTGCAGAAAAATTATTATCAGTTAATATTCATGTTAGATATATTTTTCATTAAGTCTTTTTGCTTTTTCAATCTTTAAAGCATAATTTTATATATTGAGCCAAATGCCTTTTTTTTTTCAGACTTATGGAAACAATGAAGTTTTACAAATGAACTCATCCTAAAAATCATAAAATCCAGTCTTAAGGGTTTCAGAATTATGACAGACAGTTTATCATTCTTACCTTCTTTGCCTGGTGGTTGTCACAGCATTGTATTCATCCATCAGTAAATATTTACTAAATACTAAATGACTTCCAAATTACATTGGATATTCCAGAGGGGAGACACACACACACACACACACACACACACACACACACACACACACACACACACACACACACACACACAGAGAAGTCATAGTTCCTGCCCTTAAGGTATTTATAGTTGGAAGTGTTTAAATATTAAATGGCTGGAAATAGGCTAAAAGTGCCATGGAACACAAAGGAGACACAGTACTGTGGACCAGAATCAGTGGGAAGAGTTTCTACAGAGGAGGCAGGACCTGAGCCTGATCTTGAAGGACAGGTAGGACAGAGAGGAAAGGACATCCAAATGGGGCAGATCAATAAGAGCACAGGCATGGAAGGGGAAGAAAAATGATGCCGAGGCTTCTTACATGCTGTATGAGAAGCCACAGCGAGGTGGGACTCACAGCAGGTAACAGACTGCAAGTACCAGGCTGTTATTACTTGAGAAATGCTGCCTCGGGACATTGACAGGTGGCATTATTGTTTGGAGATTAATTTGAGTCTTGATGTTTTGTGCCTGCAACAGGTGTGCTGAGGATATTTTAATTGAGTGATTAAAGAAACTCACGGAGAGTAGCTGAGCTGCTGGTGTTCTGTTTAAAAAAATGGTTGAGAAATTAGAGTGTTAGGTTTTGGGAGTTTAGGGCATTTATTTCTTTATTTTTGCTACAACTCGACCTGCCAATTTAGTCTAACTGTGCTACTTCTATTAAAATTGTGTGCTTCGATGGCTTAGGATCCAGAAAGCTTTGGGTTTGAAGCCCATTTGTGTAACATTGGGGAACTTTGGTTTCCAAGTCCAATCTACAAGAAAGGGAGGAAAACCTGGCTTCGCTCAATGTGAGAATGAAATGAAAAATATATGCAAAACATGTAATAAATCTCTTGGCACATACTTGGCTCTCAAAATATTTTTCCTCTTTCCTGCTTTTCCTTTTCTCTGTTCAAGTAATAGGCAACTATACCCAACAAGATCACAAACATGTTATTCAAACCTGTGACACTTTTTGGAGTAAAAGGGAACATTATTAAAAATTACACTGTGGCACAGAAGTAAATTGAAAGTGATCCTTATATTATGTTTCTTATGAAAAGAGAAATGGAAAGAAATTTAGAACAAATTTCTTTTAACTGTAAGCTCTGAATAAAAGCTTGCATCACAGGAGGTATTCTGTGAGATTCTTTACATGTGTCTCGAAGTTGAAATCTCATTGCGGCATGCTTGACAGCTGTCACTAAAAGTAGTAATGCACACAATACTAAATGTAAACTGCCACCCCTGTACTTTCATGATAATCACGTCTTTCTCTATCATATTCTTTTTCCCCACCTCCCCAGGTTTGCTGGGGTATAATTGACAAATAACAACTGTATACATTTAAGGTGTACAACATGATGTACTGATATACATATACATTGTGAAATGATTACCACAACTGAGCTAATTAACATATCCATTACCTCACATGTAGATACCTTTTGTCTTTTGTGTGTGTGTGTCAGTGGTGAGAATATTTAAGATCTACTCTCTCGGCAAATTTCAAATATACACACAGTATTGGTAACTACAGTCACCCTGCTGTACATTAGATCTCCAAAAATTACTTATCCTGCATAACTGAAACTTTTGTACTCTCTGACCAACATGACTTTTTAAATCATGATCAAGTTAAAAATAGCTTGTAGTTTCCCTTTTGATTTCTTCTTTGAAACATGGTCCCCACTCCCCACCCCTCTGGCATCTGCTTATTCTTTGCTTCCACATGTAAGTGAGATCAGGCAGTATTTGTCTTTCTGTGCCTGGCTTACTTCACTTAGCGTCATGTCCTCCAGGTTTCATACATGTTGTTGCAAATGACAGAATTTCCTTCTTCTTAGGGCTGAATAATATTCCTTTATATATACGCATATGTATGTATATATAAAATCACATTTTATCCATTCACCCATTCATGAACACTTAGGTTGATTCCTATCTTGGCTATTGTGAATAATGCTGCAATAAACATGGCAATGCAGATATCTCTTTGACATACTAATTTCATTTCCTTTAGCTATATACATAGTAGTGTGATTGTGGGATCATTATATTTTTAATTTTTTGAGGAACCTCCATATCGTTTTTCCATTATGGCTGTACCAATTTCCATTTCTACCAACAGTATACAAGTGTTCCCTTTTTTCCACATCTTCACAAAAGCTTATCTTTTGTCTTTTTGATGATAGCCATTCTAACAGCTGTGAGGTGATATCTCTTTTTTGTGTTTTGTTTTTGGCCCCTGGCTGTTATGGTGATCTGAACCCTTGACCTTGATGTTATAAGGCTGTGCTCTAACCAACTGGCCATCCTCTATGAGGTGATATATCATTGTGGCTTTGATTTGTATTTCCCTAATGATTAGTGATGTTGAGCATTTTTTCATATACCTGTTGACCATTCCTATGTCTTCTTTTGAGAAATGTTTATTCAGGTCCTTTGCCCATTTCTAAATCAGATTATTTGCTTTCTTGTTATTGAGTTGTTTGAATTCCTCACATATTTTAGATATTAATCACTTAGATGTATGAATTGCAAATATTTTCTCCCATTCTGTTGATTGGGTCTTCACCCTGTTGAGTGTTTGCTGTGTAGAGGCTTTTAGTTTGATGCAATCTCACATGTTTTTTTGCTTTCATTGCCTTGCTTTTGGAGACATATCCAAAAAAAATCATTACCCAGACCAATGTCAAGAAGCTTTTTCCCTAAGTTTTTTTTTTTTTTTGGGGGGGAGCTTTAAGTTTTCAGGTCTTATGTTTTAAGTCTTAATCCATTTTGAGTTGATTTTTGTATATGATGTGAAATAAGTACCGAATTTCATTTTTCTGCTTGTGAATATCTAGTTTTTTCAACATCATTTATTAAAAAGACTATGCTTTTCCCATTGTGTTCTTGGTATCTTTATCGAAGATCAATTAAATGTAAGTGCATGAATTTATTTATTCTCTCTCTGTTTTGTTCCTTTGGTCTGTATGTCTGGTTTTATGCCAGAATCATACTAGTTTGATTACTATAGCTTTGTAAAATTAGGTAGTGTAATGCCTTCAGCTTTGTTCTTTTTGCTCAAGATTACTTTGGTTATTTGGGGTCTATCATGATTCCATATAAATTTTAGGATTGTTTTTTCTATTTGTGAAAAATGCCATTGGGATTTTGACAGGAATTGCATTGAATCTGTAGGTTGCTCTGGGTAGTATGGATATTTAAATGATATGAATTATTCCAATTCATCAACATGGGATATCTTTCTATTTGTGTCTTTTTCAATTCCTTTCATCAATGTTTTGAAGTATTCAATGTACAGATGTTTCACCTCCTTGCTTAAACTTATTTGTAAGTTTCTTTTTTTATGCTATTGTATCTGGGATTGTTTTTTAAATTTCTTTTTTAAGATAATTTGTTAGTGTACAGATATGCTACTAATTTTTGTATGCTGATTTTATATCATGCAATTTGCTGAATTTGTTTATTCATTCTACACGTTCTTTGGTGGATGCTATGGTCTGAATGTGTCCCCCTAAACTCATATGTTGAAACTTAATCACTAATATGATAGTATTAAGAAGTGTGCCTTTAGGAGATGATTAATGACCTAGGTATGGGATTAGTAACCTTATTACAAAGGTCAAAAGTAGCACCCTAGTCCCTTTTGCCCTTCCGTCTTCTGCCACGTGAGGACACAGCAACAAAGTGCCATCCTGGATGCAGAGAGCAAAGCTTCACTAGACACTGAATCTGCTGATATTATAATCATAAACTTCCCAGCCTCCAGAACGATGAGATACAAATTTCTATTATTTATAAATTACCCAGTCTTTGGTATTTTGTTACAGCCATAGGAATGGAGTGAGACAATGGAGTTTTTAGGGTTTTCCATATATAATGTCATGTCATTGCAAACAATGTCAATTATACTTCTTGCATTTTGATTTGGGTGCCTTTACTTCTTTTTCTTGCCTAATTGCTCTGGCGAGGACTACCAGTACTATTTTGAATAGAAGTGGTGAGAATGGGCACCTATGCCTTGTTCCTGATCTTAGAGGAAAAGCTTTAAGATTTTCACCACTGGGTATGATGTTAGCTATGAGCTTGTCACATATGGTGTTTATTATGTTGAGGTACATTCCTTCTATACATAATTTGTTGAGAGTTTTTTATCATAAAAAAGCATTGAATTTATTTATTTATTTATTTATTTATTTATTTATTTATTTATTTATTTATTTATTTATTTATTTATTTAGGCAGTACAGGGATTAAAACCTGGAGCTTGGTGTTATCAGCACTATGCTCTAACCAAGTGAGCTAACCAGCTAGCCCTAGGGTGCTGAATTTTGTCAAATGCTTTTTCTCCGTATATTGAGATGATCATATAATTTTTATCTTTCATCATTGATATGGTTTGAATGTTTGTCCCCACCAAAGCTCATGTGGAAGACTGATCCCCAGTGTGACAGTGTTGAAAGGTGGGGCTTTTAGGAGGTGATTGGATTGTGAGGTCTCTGCCCTCATGAATGGATTAATGGATTATCATTATCATGGGTGTGGAGTGGTGGTTTTATAAAAAGAGCACATAAAAATGCTCTTGCCCTTCTTGCCATGTGATTGCCTGCACTGCCACTGGACTCTGTAGAGAGTTCCTGCCAAGAAGAAGGCCTTCACCAAATGCCCCCTGGACTTGGGCTTCCCAGCCTCCAAAACTGTAAGAAATAAATTTCATTTTCTTATAAATTACCCTGTTACAGTTATTCTGTTAAAAGCAACAGAAAAAGGACTAATACAATTGTTTTAATGTAGTGTATCACATATATTGATTTGTATAAAACTACCCTTGCATCCCAGGCGTAAATCCCATTTTATCACGGTGTATAATCCTTTAAATTTTTTGTTGAATTTGATTTACTAGTATTTTGTTGAGGTTTTTTGCATCTATGTTCATCAAGATATTAGCCTATAATTTCCTTTTCTTGTAGTGTCCTTGTCTGGCTTTAGTATCAGAGTAAGTGCTGGTCTGGTAAGTGCTGGACTGAGTATGAAAGAGTTTGAGAAGGATTGACATTAATTCTTGAATATTTGGTAGAATTCACAGGGAAACCATCAAGTACTGGGCTTTTCTTTGATTTCTCATTACTAATTCAATCTTCTTACTCATTATTGGTCTTTTTAGATTTTCTGTTTCTTT
This sequence comes from Cynocephalus volans, assembly GCF_027409185.1. Taxonomy (NCBI): domain Eukaryota; kingdom Metazoa; phylum Chordata; class Mammalia; order Dermoptera; family Cynocephalidae; genus Cynocephalus; species Cynocephalus volans. The sequence goes on along the minus strand of NC_084464.1, from coordinate 6,394,385 downwards.
ATGACTCAGTCCTGGTAGGTTGTATGTTATCCATTTCTTCTAGGCTATACAATTTGTTGGCATATAATTTTTCCTATTGGTCTCCTATGATCCTTTACATTTCTATAGTATCAGTTATAATATGTCCTTTTTTATCTATAATATTATTTATTTGTCATTTTTTTAAGTTAGTCCAGCTAAAGTTTTGTTAATTTCAAAAAACAACTCAATTTAATTGATCTTTTCTATTACTTTTCTAGTCTCTATTTTATTTATTTATGCTCTGATCTTTATTAATTTCTTCCTTCTGCTAGCTTTGGGATTAATTTGTTCTTCTTTTTCTAGCTCCCTGAGGTGTAAATTAAGTTGTTTATTTGAGATCTTTTTTTTTTTTCATAATATAGGCATTTATAGTTGTAAACTTTACTTTTAGAACTGCTTTTGCTGCATCACATAAGTTTTGATATGTGGAGAAGGGGACCAGACCATCCTCCCACAACCAGTCACACCACGCCAGCACCTTGGGGCCTGCCTAGGGACCTGGGACATGGTGATGGTGACCGAACTGCCTCCCACAAACAGGCACACTGTGGCTGTAACTCGGGGCCCACCCAGGGACCCCGGACATGGAGAAGGGAACTGGACCCCTCTCCCACAACCAGGCACATGGCAGCAGTGCCTTAGGCTCCGCCCAGGGACCAGAGGCATGGAGAAGGGGACCAAACACACCCCACAGCCAGGTGTACTGCCAGTGCCAAGGAGCATACCAAAAACAGCACCCCCATGTGGGTGGCCCACCACAGCCACCACAATAACCAGAGCTGCTGCAAAAGCGGATAGACGCCACAGCTGCCACGCAGATGGTCCGCCAACCACTGGAGTGCATTCGCACAAGAAGAGTCACCAGCAGAGACAAACGAAGAGGATGTCTCTTTCCATAAAACCCATTTCAGAGTGACAGAAGAAGCATCTGCTCTATTATAATATTGGGGACCTGATCACATCTCTCAGCATTGGACAGATCTTCTAGACAACAAGTTAACAGAGTAACCATGATTCTTTCAGAAGGAGAAAAGAAATCTAGGGCAATTGGGGGGGAGGGAATAGGGGAAGGGGAGAGGTTGGAGAAGGGGCATAAAGAATAATTAAGATTTGTAACAATATATATGCTAGTAATACTGATTTAATCAACATATCTCAATGTTAAACCCAAAAAATATGTATAATCAATTTTGATTCAATAAATAAAATAAATTATTTTAAAAAATAAGTTTTGATATGTTGTGTTTCCATTTCCATTTGTTTCAAGATATTTTTTGATTCCCTTTTGACCTTCTCTTTTATTCATTGCATGTTCAGGACTGTGTTGTTTAATTTCCACATATTTGTGAATTTTCCAATTTTCCTCCTGTTATTGATTTCTAGTTTCATTGCGGTCAGAAAGGATACTTGATATAATTTAATATTCATAAATTTGCCAAGAATTGTTTTGTAACCTAACATATGATCTATCCTGGAGAATATTGCATGTGCCCTCAAAAAGAATGCGTTTTCTATTATTGTTGGATGGAATGCTCTATATATGTCAGTTAGGTCTGTTTAGTCTAAAGTGTTGTTCAGGTCTGTTTCTTTACTGACTTTCTGTCTGGATGATCTATCCATTGTTGAAAGTGGGGATACTGAGGTCCTCTACCACTACTGTTGTTCTCTGTTTCTCCCTTCAATTCTGTTAATGTTTACTTTATATACTTAGGTGCTCCAATGTTGGGTGCACATATATTTACAATTATTATATCCGCTTGATAAATTGATCCCTTTATCATTATATAATGACCTTCTTGGTCTCTTATTACATTTTTTTATTTAAAGTCTGTGTTGTCTGATATATATATAGCCACTCATGCTCTCTTTTGGTTATCCTTTTCATGAAATATCTTTTTCCATTCCGTCACTTTTAGCCTGTGTGTCCATAAAGCTAAACTGTGTCTTTTTTAGGCATAAGATGGTTAGACCTAGTTTTTTTTCTATTCATTCAGCCATTCTGCGACTTTTAATTGGAGAATTTGATCATTTATTTTTAAAGTAATTATTGATAGGTAAGGATTTACTATTTCCATTCTTGTTTATTGTTTTTGGACTGTTTTGTTGTTTCTTTCTCTTGCTATCTTCCTTCATGATTTGATGATTTTCTGTAGTGGCATGCTTTGATTCCTTTCTCTCTGTGTTTTGCGTGATTACTATTTTTTTTTCTTTGTGGTTACCATAAGGCTTACATAAATATCTTATAGTTATAAAAGTCTATTTTAAACTAATAATAGCTTAATTTCTACTGCATATAAACACTATTTTTTAAATGGTCATCGAGTATATGAAAAAGTGCCTGGAGACTGGGTCTCTAGGGATGGTCCTGGAGTCTCAGTCCAGGGGTGCTAGCCTCGCACCAGGGCCTTCCAGGTTGGGCCTGTACCCTGGGTCCACTAGTTCTAGGTGCCATGGGGACCAACCTGGAGCCTGGATCTGCAGGGCTAGCCTGGAGTCTGGGTGTGTGGGTGCTGGTCTGGAGGCTATGTCTGCGAGGGATGGCCTGGAACTTTGGTCCATTGGGGTGATCCTGGAGCCTGGATCCATGGGAGCTGGTCTAGTACTAGAGTCTACTGGGAGAGCCTGAACCCTGTGTCTGGTAGTGTGGGGTTGTAAGGCCTATCCTGGAGGATGAGGCTGCAGGGACCAGCCTGACACTGAGTAAGTCTGGAACCTATGTCTGTAGGTGATGGCCTAGTGTCATAAGTTGGGGATGTCAACTTGATGCTTGGGTGGGCCTGAAGGCTGGGGCTATGTGGGCCAACCTAGCTCTCTAGGCTGGTCTGGAACTTGGGACAGGCCTGGAGCCTGGGGCCACAGGGGCTGGCCTGTTGCAGAGCTGGCATGGAGCTTCTATCTCAGGGGCTGAACTGCAGGCTGCAGGCAGTATGAAACTGAGGCCATGGGGTCAGGCCTAGAGATTGAGTCTACTGGGTGGGCCTGGTGTTGGGGTGTGCCTGAAGCCCAGGGTCTGGGGCAGTGGGAGCTTGTCTCTTGCTGGGGCTGTCCTGCAACCTGAAGCAGTGGAGGCCAGCCTGGTGACTGGATCCTGGGCATCTAGCATGACACCAGGTACAGTGGGGGGGGCCTGTACTGAGGTGTGCAGCAAAGTTGAGTGCTCATTTTACTCCTTCACTCACGTGGAGGGTGTCTCTATCTGAGTTGCTCTCTGCAGGCTTGGTGGTGGGAGTGACACAGGTAATGTGAAACTGTCCTTTCTATACTCTTCAAGGTATCTTTTCTTATTTCTATGCTCCATAATCTCTCACTTAGCTCTTGTGAAGGTGTTTTTGTGTATGGATGGTTGTTCAAATTGATAGTTCTGAGAAGAAATGAGCCCTGGAAAGTCCTATTGTGCCATATTGCTGACATCACTCTCTTGCTTTACACACTTTATGCGTGACGCATTCTGGCTGCTTTGGGAAATTAGGGAGAACAGTAATTGGGGCCTAAAAGGGCCAGGTTTCTTATATTTAGATTCCAGAGTGATTAAGTTTGGGGATACAATTCAAGTAAACTCATGAGAGTCTTTGCTGAGAGGGGTTTGTGGGGGCATTGTAGTACATGGTGGTGCAGTGATGCCTAGGAGTAGTTTAACTTGTCATTAGAGACTTCTTGACATTTTGTCATTACTTTATTTTTTTTTGTGCTTTGAATTCTTTTATTGAAAGGTGAGAAGAGAAACATAGTGAAGGTGCTGTGAAATATTACTGCCCTCTTTTATGATGGCTTGAGTTTCATCTATGCATGCCTTAGTATTTGGTAGCATGTAATGCTGTTTATACACTTACCACTTGAACTTGATTCTGTGCTTGCCAAACAAACTAAATGCAGGGTCTCAGCCTTGGAAGCTTCTGTCCTACCACCTTAATTAGCTGCATGCCTGAATCTGACTGAATAGCCTAGGGCAAAGTGTGTCAACAAAGGCTCTGCTATAGTCCACTCTGGGCTTCTTGGCAGGAAGATTGTAACCAGTGAAGCCCATTACAGTGGGAGGATTTCTGCTCTTCTGTTCATGGACTTAAGTCTGATTCCAGGTTATGCTGAGGTGCTCTTACAAGTCATTTCAGTGATTCTGTAGAATCTGTCCCAGCCTCAATAAGCTGCCAGGCTCCCCTGTATTACCCCTGAATCAGTGTCACAGAATGTGAAGCAATCAGAGATCATCTTCATGCCTTCAAGGTGAGTGCAAGGATACTGCTTTCCTCTTGTTTTGGTTGAATTTATGCATGCTCTTCTTGCTATGCATTTTAGGTTTTTTGATACATATTACCAAAATAATAGGACTCTATCTTTTACTTTTGTATAAGGTCTGCTGTGGCAATGAATCATTAGAGAAAACTAGGGGGGGATGATGAAGTCTTCATGATAACCTGACTCTGAAAAGCTTTACTAATCAATGGACTCCTAGTGCACCAGTGGGCTGAAATCATGCCTCGTAAATTTTAGTTGTCTGCCTACAATGCCTGGATATTATGATGGTAATAATTATACCATCTATAATTCATAGGATAGACTATGTAGTTTATACTATGCAAGTTTGCCAGTCTGGTTTCCTTGGTAGACAACTGCCTAGGTCACATCTTCACTTGGGTGTCTAAGGTATCTCAACATTTTAACATTTAAAGAAGTACTTTTGGTTCCTTCCTCACCCCATACCCACACATATATCCTTACCTCTGTCCCTTATCAAATGGCCAAAAAGCTGGTAGTCATTTTCTCCTATTCACGTCCAATCCATTGGTAATTCTAAACAGTGAATTTGAAACATGTATTTGAAACATGACAACTTCCTATCATTTTTCACTGGAGCTGTAATCCAGAGCATTATCATTTCTGCTGGATTATGAAAGCAGCCTCATAAAGGTCTTCCTTAACCCCCTACTGTGCCCCTATGTTTATTTTCCTTTAATAGCTTTCTATAAGCAAGTAGAATAAAATAGAGTCTTTACCATGTGTACTTGTCCATTTCTGTTGCATATAACAGACTACCTGAAACTGGGTAATTTATAAACAAATAACATTTATTTCTTACAGTTTTAGAGGCCGGCAAGTCCATGGTCCTGAGAGTGCATCTGGTGAGGGCCTTCTTTTTTTCTTTTTACTGTAACACAGTTGATTGTCCATATCTGTGGGGTACAGAGTTGAATATCATTACCTGTGTGCAATATGTAGTGCTCAAATCAGGATAATTAGTATATTTAATATTATACAATGGAACCATTTTTTGTGGGAGGGCCTTCTTTTGAGTGGGAACTCTATACAGGCTCCTGTGGCAACTCAGGGTATCACATGGCGGGAGGATAGAAGGAGCTCTCTCGTATTCTCCTCGTAAAGTCATCGGCCCACGGCCATGATAACTCATTATTCCTTGAATGGATCCATCCACTCACAAGGGCACAGTCCTCATGATCCAATCACCTCTTAAACGTCCCACCTTTCAAATACCGTAATTGGATTTCCCACCCTCTTAATACTGTTACAGCTGGGATCAAATTTCCAACACAGGAACTTTTGGGGGACACAATTGACCCATAACACCACGGCTTGTAGAAGCCCTTCACAATCTGGCCTGGGCCTGCCCCTCTGACCTTATCTCCTACTACTGCTACTAGTCGCCCTGGCTTTTCTTGAATGTGCTGAGCTTGTTGCAGCCTCAGAGACTGTGTATGACCTGTTCTCGGCCAGGAAGTCTCATTGCCTATATTTTCACACAGCTGCTGACTTCTCATCATTGCAGTTGCAGTTCAAATATTTTCACCTTTGAGAGGCTGCCCTGTCTGTCCTAGCTGAAGTAGCCGTCCACTCACCACTCTGCATCAGTATTCTGTTTATTTTCCTCTTACCACTCATTACTGTCAGAAATTATGTTGTGTATGTTTATTGTCCGTCTCCATCAACTAGACTATGAGCTCCAAGAGTGCAGGAACTATGGGGTCGCTAATGATAAAAATTGTATTCGCTTAGTCAAAGGAGCTGAACTTTGCTCAAGAGCACTGGTAACCTTTATGACCAGCTAGAGCATATGGATCAGGTACTCCAACGAAGTCCGGGAGCACAGACACATAGGACAGGCGGCTGCTGCTGTCACAGAAAGGCCCTGGGGGGTGGGGTGGGAGGCGGGCAAGCTCCGGGGGCGCTGCGGACATGGGCCGCCGCCGCCGCCGCCGCCGTGAGCAGCTCCTGCCTAGTGGGCGGGGGCGGCGCGACCCTCCAGCCGCTGGCGACGGGACGGGCGGCCCCACCCCGACATGTGACCGTGGACTGCAGGACCAAGTGAGTGGGGTCCGGAGGGTGGGGGGTACGGCCCGACCCCCCAAACCCCGGGCCGGCGGCGGGACAGCGCTAGGCCGCAAAGCCTGGCCGGCCCCACGTCCCCGGCCCCGCGGGGTCTGTGCGGCTCCTCCCGGAGAGAGGCGGAGGCCGAGCTGCCCCTGACGCCGCCCGCCGCGGGTTCGTCGTTGTCCCCGAGTGTCAGCTGTGACTCGTCCGGTTGTCTGTACGTGTGCGTGGTGTCCGGGAGCGAGTCAGCGCTGAGGTTACGCGGGTCTTATTTGAAACGCTTTCGTAGCGTTGAGACAACCGCTTTTTCGGTGTAGTTGTCAGTTTTGTCGCGGATGTTTTATTCTGCTGCTTGTTCTTAAATTAAATTGGCCTCCGCGCTGCTTGTACAGGCGCCGTGTGTGCCACGGTGCTGGCAAGACGGCGTCCAGCGACATGGTGTCTTCATGTGCGTCCACGTGTAGACATCGCGAGCTGTTTACTGCAGGAGATGAGGGAAAAGCAGTTTGAATGTTGGTGGTGGTTTTGGGTCTAGGTATCTTAGAGGCGTGAGTTTTATATTTTTCTCCTGAAACTGACTTTGGAAAGAATTCTTTCTTCCATTGCCTCCCCTTCCTCCTCCTCCACCCCCAGGTTTAAATTCATGACTGTAACGTATGTTTGTACCACTGTGAACGGCCTTTTAAATTGTACAGAAGTAAAACCGAATCGATATTTAACTTTTACACCTAAGGGAGATTCTAAAGAATATTAGGAACATAGGAAAATTATGTGATTTAGAATTATCTTCTTTACTATTTGACATCATGGTCGGCAGGGTGAGTGAGTAAAAAAGTATACTTTTTGACATTAATTGTACTATGAGGGAGGAGGTCACCTGGGACCAGATTATTTCCACTGAAGCAAGTTAATAGTGGGAGGGCTGAAGAAATGTGTATTTGCAAACTAACTTACATGGTTTGTCATTTCATATGTTCCAGATCGGTTTTGTAATAAAATTTTAAAAAACAATGTTTACTTAGAAGTCAGAGCTAGCATTAATTTCTTGAAGGAAGTATGTATTAAAAACAGCCAATATAAAAAGACACTGTGGTCTTGTTTTCAGGAATAACTGAAATATATTAACACTTTGAACAGTGTGGTATCAGACTTTGCTTTTCTTATATCTTCTGATGGAAAGAGAGATTAAAACAGAACTATGTTTTGAAAAACGTGTCTGAATAGATTTCAATTCACTTTTAAAAATTTAACCCGTGAATAGGTTCAACATGTGGAAAGTTAGTAAAAAAGTCAATAACTTCTGAATGAAGAACGCAACCTTATGGTTCCTACTGCAGAAATCTAATATGGAGGCCGATGTCCAATTTCCCCAAAGTAATTGACGAGTCTTTTTTTGTTAGCCTGGGAGTCTACCAATAATATGCTACATTAAACACGCTTAAGTAGAGTAGATACATCTTAAGAAAAGTATATGCAAAGTATCACATTCATGGCACGTTATAAATGTTCCACGGTGATCTAGAACATGGCAGATGGAACAAGTCCTCATCATTTACACTTATATTGCAAGTCCTTTGAAAAAAGCCCGGACAGTCTGTGCAAAGCTTTGTAGGCCGGTTATAAAGACACTTAGGGACACACTGACTTTCCAATTTTGATTCAATAAGGTGAAAGCAATGTTTTGCATTTATACAGCACTTAATATACTTTATAAAGTACTTGCACATCTATTATTTGATTTATAATTCTCACAGTTTTCTGTGAAGTGGACAAGGCACTTCATAGGTGAGAAAACAGTCTCAGAGGTTAAATGCTTTGCTCTGTCTTAGAACTCTCAGCTCTCTTAAGTTGCTAAACTGAAAAGATGCTTGCACTGTTATTTCTGCTGTACTGTAGTCATATAATTACATGGAATATATTGAGATAAGAACAAGATTAGTTTTAGGATAAAGAAAATATAAACTTTAAATAGATGTTTATTTGTTATAGGAAATAAATATAACAAAGTGTTTTTTTTTTTTTTTTCTTTTAGGGAAAATCCAGAAAGAACCTTTGACTTGGTATTGAAAGTGAAATGTCATGCCTCTGAAGCTGAAGGTGTGTGTTCTGTTAATTCTTAAAATAATTAATCGAGTGTCAAAACAAGTGTTAATATTGTGGACTGTTGGAACATGATAGTATCAGGAAATAATAGTACTAAATATGTATGCTTCATAGAGTGTCTCTAGTTGCTGGTAATAAAATAGATGCTAGGTCTTTGCCTGGGGTTTTAGAAATCATGAATGTTATCTGTGCAGCTTGAATTTCAGGTATGTGGTAAGCCTGTATAACTTACAAGTCAAGTTTACCATCATTGGTAAACTTATCGCTAGTTTTGGTGAAAGGGCATGTCTTTTCATTTTCTTTCATTTGTGTTTGAAAATTTAGCTCTTTTTAAAAAACATTATATATCCCCCTGCCAGTACCAACGGCAGCTACACCAGTTCCCTTCCAGTGTTTCCAAGAATGCAGAATGTAGACTGAGTAGCACCTTCTGTTGGATCTACTCCAGTAGCACGGCACTTTCAGAGGGAGATAAACAATAGTGGGACATTACTTAGAAGGGTTTCAGAGTCAGTGCAGTACAATTTCCTGAAAAGATGGGAGAGTACTTTAGTATTGTGATTTTTGTCAGTTTTTTTCTCCCATTTTTGTTTTATTGTATATGTGCATCAGTATGTGGGGGGAGGGGTAGCAGAAAAGAATAAGTAATCTCTCTTCTTGCTTATTTCCTTTTAACATGTCCTTCTGTGGCACCTCTTCATGGATATCTCCTGTGTATGACTTTGCTTGCAGTGTACTTAGGCGACAGCATGATGATTAAGTGTGGGGTTTTGCGGAGACTAGTTGACCATCCTTAAGCCTTGGTGGAAAGTCTGCTGACAATCTTAGCTCCAGAAACTAGGGAGCAATTACATACTCTTGAAAAATTTAGAGCTGCACACCTTAAAATAGAGGGGCCCAACCCAGTTGTGGTGAAATGGGCATGGCTAATTTTAGGTAGGAAGTCACATGCATTCCTGGCTCCACCAGCCCCGCCTGCTGTACTTATGCCCTATTTGAACTACAGCTGTGGTCAGCTTTGTCCACTGGCAAGGAGTGATTGTAGGTTATAGGGAGCCTCTTCGTCACAAAAGAGGTTATCTTTTGTTGTCCTATATGTAGTAAATTTTGCCCGTTTGCATTCTTTCCAGGCCCAACCAAGTCCTCTTTCCAGAATGGATACATTATGCAGAATGGATACTCAAATGGATATATTATTTTTTCAGCTGCGATTTAAATTTATTCTGTAGTGTATTTATGGTATGAGTTAATCTTGAAAATACCTACCATAACATTACCAAAGGTGTGTGAAGTAATGCTCACCTGATATGTTTGTAAAACAGGCTAAATTCATTTGGAAAACATGGCTTCTCTATAATTTTAAATGCACCCTAAAGTGGTCTTGAGAAAAAGATTGATCTGCCTTATATAGTACCTGATCTACAAATGTGTCAGAGATTTTGAATTTTTTATAAAGACATTTGAGTGGTTTTCTGTTTTCCTTCATTCTTTTCCACTTTTCACAAACTAGTTATTCCAGTTTGTATTTTCTACTTTTTCTGTTCTTTTATTACCTTCTTGTCTCTTTGCTGTTGTCATTGTTTATTTCAATCACTGCTTTTTAGAAACATGGTCATTTGTATTTAGCAGTGTATCCTGCCTGGTAAGGTTGGAAATATACTAAATGGTTTAAGTCAATAGTTTTGGCTTATCTATAGGTTGCAATTAATCTTTTCTATATGGCTAATTGACAGCAAATTCTAAAAATTTTTGAAAAAGCGAAACTCAACCATGTAAAAAGCATTTGCCTTTCTTCTTTTGATTGTGACTTAAATGGTATGAATATGACTAATATTTTAGGGTCTAACAAGTCGTAATTTTTTGTGCCCTAAAATGTAATGCTGTCTATAACTAAGAAGACTATAAAAGTAAGATTTTATGTCAGATTGAGAGTTTGATGTTTCTATAATGTTTTATCAGTTTTCTTCTTTATTACGAAATATTAAAGGGAATGATATATGGAACTTGTTTAAAAATTATCAGAATATTCCTACTCTTTAACTGTCAGTAAATTGTTTGTTTTAGTAAGATTCTGACATGTGAAACAGCTTGTTTAAACTAGGATAAATTTTTTTACTAACATTTAAATGAGCATGAGTGAAATTCTTATGTATGTAGTAATAGACTTGGAAAACAAAATATATAAAGTAGGATACTTTGAGGTACAAATATAAAACTGGCTTAAATAATATGGAAACTTGAGAGACTTGAGAGTTCACATAAGAGGAAGTCAAAAATCCAGTTTGTTTCTGCATCTCAGCTCTGCCGCCCACAGTAATGGTGTTATTGGAAGGCTTAGATTCCTTGTAGTTATAAGACGGCTGCCAGTAGAAGGTGGAATTCTGCTTTCTTGTTTATGACTATGGGGGTGGCAGACACTGGCTCTAAATGGCTCTGTCCCTAGAGCCAGAAAGTTCTTTCCCCAAATCCCCAAGAAAACTTTTCCTTGGATTCCAGTGGCCCAAGTTGGCATGGACCTGACCGTTCCTGAAATAATCATGGGTGGGGTAGAGGTAGAGAGGTGGTTGGCAGGACTGTCATGATTGATTGATCTGCTAAACAATTGGCAAGGAATAGAGATGTTGGGAAATCAATTAAAATGCTTTTTTTTTTTTTTTTTTGTAAAATAATTCTCAGAAATTGGTTTATGTTTTGATGACTGATCAAATAGAAAGTATGCTCAGGGTAAACTTGGTTTATACTAAGATTGCTGGTATTTCATTAAGGAATTCTGCATGCTTCATTTCTTGATAGAGAAGTTTTAAATTCTTTCATTTATCCTGAAAAACTTAGATCATATGATCTTCAAAGACAAATTATTATTAACTTTTGTTTTAATTAGTGGTTTTAAATGGCATTAGTTGTTGAAAATATAACTTGATATAGTTAGCTCTGGTAAGATTATGACCTTTAGCTGATCTATTGCTATTTTGACTTGTTTCAAAAGCATTCTGTTGACTTTTTTTGAAAACAATACATTTTAGAACACTCTGAAAAGTAGTTTAGTTTCATAAAGATGGCCCCACAAATTTAAAAATTGCTATGAGAAGTGTTGGTTGTGTTTCTCTGTAGTGTCCCTTGTGTGTTAGGAGAGTCAGTTCTGATGGTGTCTGACAGACTGGTTGTGGCATCTTTTAATGCAGGTTACCACCTCCCAGTGACTGCTGCTCTAACTGTCCGAGAGTGAAGTGCCAAAGTTTAGATCTTCATGTTCTTCCTGGTGATATCCAAGCTAATTGCTGGTGTCACTGTTCTCTTTTCCTGTGTTTCTTGCTTCCCAGCAGGCAGGGAAATGCAGCCAGCAGTGATGGCTTCTCTTTAATTCAACAGTAATTCAAGAGAATTATTACTGCTATTCTGCCCCCACTTTCCCCGAGGTGATTCAAGACTTCAGGGAAATGGAAAGTAACCCTTCCTCGATAAAAGATTGGAGATGCCTCCTCTAAGAGTTTCTCTTCTAGACAAGAGGCCTTGGCACTAGCTTTTCCTTTTCTATTTTATTCATAGCTTACCCCAAGTAGTAGCAGCAGTAGCAGCGTCAGCAGCAGCAGCTGATACTATTACTCCACGTCGGGCACAATTCTGGGTATTTTTCGTGTATTAACTATTTAAGCCTCACAAAAATCTTCTGAGATAGAAAATGTTTATATTCATTTTGCACATGACAAAACTGAAGTACAGAGAACTTAAGAAACTTGTCCAAGGTAGTCTGACTCCAGAGTCTGAATTTTAATCGTAGCTGTTGCCTCTCCTTGTACAGCGGCCTCATGTAAGCTCGGTGTAGGCTGTTTCATCATGTGAGGAATTGTTCGAGTGTAAACTGTATGTGGTGCACGTAATTTTTTTAAAAACAGGAATACAGTGTGTTTCCTAAAGTTAATGAATCTAGTATAATTCCAGCTGAAACAACTGCTGAGTTTTTCCCTTGTGGTTATGGACCCTAACTCAACCTGTCTCCCTCCCCACGACACCTCATTTTTAGGATGTAAATCTCCGTACTTAGTGAATCTTTGATCTAACAGTTCTAGCTATTTATTAGTTTTAAACATATCTTTAGAAAGTCTCGTTTTCCTTATTCCTTTCTCTTTACCTAGAACAATTTCTGTTAGGAACAAATCGCCTTTGCTTCCCTCTTTCCATTTGATCGGCCTGTCCAGCCCAGTATCAAACTATCTGCCTTCCTTATCTCTAGCTCATGTTAACAGTTTAACTGCCTTTTATTCTTTTTAAAATTGGAATTTTGGTGGAGCCGGAGCCTCCGCAGCAGCAATAGCAGCAGCCCGGCCGCGGCCACCGCCGGCGTCGCCGCCATTAGACAAGAGCCGCGGCGGCCGAGCGCGCGGGGAGGGGGCGCGGGGAGGGGGCGGGGCCGGGCGCGGGGAGGGGCGCGGGGAGGGGCGCGGGGAGCGGGCGAGGCCGGGCGCGGGGAGGGGCGCGGGGAGCGGGCGAGGCCGGGCGCGGGAGGCGGCGGCGGCCCCGGGAGCTGCCGATCGGCGCCGGGACGAAGGCGCGGCCGCCCGGCGCCCGGAGCAGCCCGAGCCGGGGCGCACAGCCGGGGCACAGCCCGCGCCCCCCGCCGCGACTGACGTGCTGTTTCCACAAAGCAGGCATTCGGGCTCGTCGCACCTACCTCCGCAACTGAAATTCACCACCTCCGACTCCTGCGACCGCATCAAAGATGAATTTCATCTGCTGCAGGCTCAGCATCACAGCCTGAAGCTCCAATGCGACAAGCTGGCCAGCCAGAAGTCGGAGATGCAGCGTCACTATGTGATGTACTGTGAGATGTCCTACGGCCTAAACATGGTGATGCACAAGCAGGCTGAAATCGTCAAGAGGCTGAATGGGATTTGTGCCCAGGTCCCGCCCTTCCTCTCCCAAGAGCACCAGCAGCAGGTCTTGGGAGCCGTCGAGAGAACTAAGCAGGTCACTGCTCCTGAGCTGAACTCCATCATCCGATAGCAGCTCCGAGCCCACCAGTTGTCCCAGCTTCAGGCTCTGGCCCTGCCACTGACCCCCCTGCCCGTGGGGCTGCAGCCCCCTTCGCTGCCGGCGGTCAGTGCGGGCACCGGCCTCCTCTCGCTGTCAGTGCTGGGCTCCCAGGCCCACCTCTCCAAGGAAGACAAGAACAGACACGACGGTGATGCCCACCAGGAGGATGACAGCAAGAAGTCGGATTAGCAGGTGGCCAGGGCGGGGAGGGTGGGGGGACAAAGGGGAGACAGAGGCACGGAGAGAAGGGAATGTTGAGCGCAAGACAGTGTAGCTGGGGATGGCTAAACTCAGGTAGTATTTATGGAAGCCGCCTGCTGGGGCCCTACAACTGCTTGTGGGCCACCCCCTAGCTTTGCTCCAAACCCACCCAGTCCCAGCCTCCCCCCCCCCCCCCCCCGCCCCGTGCAGCCTGAATAGGTGAATACCTGCTCATCCCACAGAGGAGGCAAGCTGAGGCCTGGAGGGGCAAATGAGAGACCAGGTCAGATGGGAGCAAAACCTCGAGAAATCCAACACTCCTGGCACTTTCCCGTTTCGCACACGTGTAACTGACACTCTGCTCGCTGGGCCCTTCGGGGCACACACCACAGCCTCCCACCCTGGCACTGCATGCAAACACGATGCTAGCCATCCTTTCCCACCCTGGGCACCCTGCCTCTACCCCCCTGGGACCCACCACCCACCCTGCTCACCACCTCCACTAGTCCCTGACGCCCCCGTGCCCACCTGGTCCTCCCCCCCTCGCCCACTAAAGGAGGCAAAGGGAAGCTAGGTTAGCTGGAACAAACAGGGAAGGGGGGTGGGTGACCCAAGCTTTCCCTTCTCCCCTTCCCAAATAAAGATGAGGGTACTAAAAAAATTTTTAAAAAAAGATTGGAATTTTAAGCCCAAAATCCTGATACGACTCAGACACAGGTGTGATGATTCAACATCTCTCTTATTCCTGGGTTACAGTTCTGTTCTCCTATCTTTTGCATGCGTGTCCCAGTTCTTAGATCTAGGATTATGTTTGTGTTGGTACTCAGTGCCTTCCTTAAATAAATTGTAAATTTTTTAAAAGCAACTAATAATGTCACATATATCTTTGAATTCCTATTATGCCTAGTATGGTGCTTTGTTTAGTAGGCATTTAAACATATGGTAATAAATGATGATAATGCTTATTTATGTTTTATAGAATAGCTGTAAGTTCCTTTGATGGCAGGTGCCAAGTACCACATTCATCTTATTCATAGAAAAGTGTGAAAGGTAGTTTTCTAGGAAACTTATATTTTAAGTACTTTAGGTCTCATTCATGTGGTGCATATTGGTCAAATTTTTTATTCTCTATTTGGCCAAGTCATAACTATTTCTTCTTCATTTGTTTATTCAGTTTTTTAAAAATGGAAATTCTTATTAGTTTAAGGTCATTTTCTTTCCTGTCTTTATATATTTCTTCACACATTCCCCCTTTACTCATTTTCTTCTCATTTTTAAAAGTCTGATTTTTTTCTCTTTTCATTGTTTTGGCATCCTGTACCATTATATATATATTTTTTGTTTTGCAATATATTGTTCATAAGGGTGTAGTACTACTACTAGCAATATTTTGGAATGTATGTTTAGAAAGTATTTTTCACGTGAATTATTTATTTGTTCCTCACCAATCTTGTGATATGATGGACACTAATGTTCCTGTTTTACACTTAAGGAAATTGAAGTACAGAAAAATGAAGTTGCCATACTTCAACCAAGGTTTTAACTCTAAAACCTACTCTTTTTCCAGCACACCTTGGTTTTATATCAGATAAGTAAATTGAGAAACTTGCCCCAAATTACAGAATCAAGTCAATGTTTTCTTTAGGTAGAAAGAACTTTTTCCTTGCTCGGATAAACTGGAAGTTAAATTAGAGTAGCCACATATTGTCAGTATGTATGTCTGTGTATGTCTATGTACATGCATGAGTGTAAATGCCTTTATGTTTTAGAGGAAAAGGTCTAGGTCCACTGTAAAAATTAAAATGAAAGAAGAAAACATGAAGAGACTAAAAATCATTCCTGAATTTCATCACCCAGAGAATATCAGGGTTAATATTTTGCTGAACAATCCATTATAGATCTCTGTATGAATATATGTCCATTGATATTATGCAGTTTTTCGTAAACAGGTTTATTTTCCATGGTATCCTATAATCTGCCTTCCTGTGTCTGAAAATAGAGATCTGCTTTATCGAATTTAATAGCTACGTAGAACTTCATCATATGAACCTACTGTACATACGTCTCACTGCACTTGTATTATTATCTGCTTTGATTAAATTCTTAGTGTCAGTTTTGGGCTTTTGATACATATTGACAGATTGTCTTCTAAAAAGGATACTCATATTTAAGCTTGCATAGTAATTTATAGATCAAAAGGGCTTGTACACACATCATCTTAAGTTAATTTTGAGTTTCTCAGCAGCAATGTTAGATTCAAGAGATGAAAATAAAGCTCACCTAAGGTTCCAGAGCTGTGAAGTGGAAGAGCTGGGACCAAAAATTGGGTTTCTAAGTGAAGTTTAGTGGGTTACCAAGTTGTTTTAGTTGTTTTTTGTTTGTTTGTTTTTTCCTAGAAGGTGTATAGTTTATGCCCATTTAATTTACTCTGTTCTCCATAGAGGATCATGGGACTGAAAATTTAAATTCTTAATATAGTGAGATTATATAGATATTATTATTTTTTGTGGCTGACTGGTATGGGGATCTGAACCCTTGACCTTGGTGCTACAATGTGGTGCTCTAACCAACTGAGCCAACTGTCCAGACTGTATATAGATATTAATGTTGTGAACTTTCTAGCTTTTAAATATTTGAAACTGAAAAGTTTTTGTGAGTAGTAAATCTTTGGTAAAGATATAAATATGTTTTTGTGTTACTGTTACTTGTCTATAATTATTTATCTTAAATTGTCAATTTGATAATTATGTTCAAATGATTATGTAAAAATCTGGTCAAAGATTATATATTGACACTCTCACATTGGGCTTGTTCTATAGATATTAATACTCTAACATTAGAATCTACTTTAATTCATGTTAATAGTTTAAATCTTTTAAGATGATTATTTTCCCTATTAATATATATGAGGGTACTTCAAAAAAAAAGTTCATGGAAAGATTTCTATTATCTTTCAATTCCATTTTTCCACAAACTTTTTGAAGTACTCTTGTACAAATAATGATGGCATTATTGTAATCACCTTGTATACTTATTTGGGTACTATGTCCTTGGTCGGGTTGAGTTGGAAGTGTTGATCATTTGGAGTATGTGCTTGAATTATATTGGTTTTTCTATCTTGGGGTATGTCAGATGTAGTACTTCAGTGAAAAGACTTTTTCGCAGGGGATATTATTTGTTACCAGCCAGTGGTGTTTGATTTTGATTTGAAAGAGGCTAGCTTTATCAACACATATG
This sequence comes from Cynocephalus volans, assembly GCF_027409185.1. Lineage (NCBI taxonomy): Eukaryota > Metazoa > Chordata > Mammalia > Dermoptera > Cynocephalidae > Cynocephalus > Cynocephalus volans. The sequence continues at coordinate 6,377,471 of NC_084464.1, read as the reverse complement.
CTAATGATTTCCTTCCCTTATCCTTTTTGTTTGTAGCCTTGAGAAATTCCAGGAGAGTCTTTTTGTTAGAGAGAAAATACAGTCTTTATATGGAAAACTATGAGTGCTTTTCTTCTTAAAACACAGAAGCTCTTTATCTTTCGATCTGCTAGGTTTACTAATCAACATAGGTATCAGCTTTGCTTTTCATTCCTTCTCTCCAAAATTATGGGGCAGATCTTTGGAAATCATAAAGGCAAGTGAATGGGACAAACACTTATCTATTTTGCAGAAGTGCTTTATAAATGTGGTTTTTTCTTCAACTGCTCCTCCATGCTATTGCTATACTGGACTTTGAATCTAAGAGAACTTATTTCTAGTGCTACCTGAACTAATAACTAGTTATATAACCTCGTGTAAATCATTTTCCCTGTCTTGGCTCAAGTTCCTTTGGTTAAAGAAAAGCTATAGACTATCCTAAAGCTCTTCGCAGTTTAAACATTCTATCATATTCTTTAGTTCTTCAACTAGACTGTCAGCTCATCAAAGCAAGGATTTCATCTTACTTTTGTAGTTCTCACAGTATATTGCATAGCACATTGTATATGATAATCAAAATTTGTCAACAACCATAATTCTCAAATCTCAACTTTCCAAGAATCAGTCTTCCCATACAGGAATGTCCTGGTCATAGTTCCCTATTTCCAATCATCTGTCTTTGAAGTCAATCAAATAAAAACTAAAGACTTCCAGGGACCTGTATGGCCCTATATGATCTGACTTGAATCCTCTTTATACATTTCTAACCTCACCCTCTACCACTCTTTCTCCTTGCTCCTTCAACTACAGCCACACTGACTTTGCTGTCCCTGGAACACGTTAAGTATGTTCCTCCAAGTGTTTGCACTTTTTGTTTACTCTTCCTCAAATGCTCTTCCCCAAGACATCTGTACTACCAATTTCTTTACCTTCTTAAAGTTTTTGGTCATTCTCAATGAGAGCCACTTTAACCAACTTGTTAGAATTAAAACTGCATGCCCCTTTCTCTGGCACTCATAATTAGGTTATATTCCCAGTCCTGAGCTAAACACAAGTTCAGGGCTATAGTTGTTGCTTTGCCTCACATGGATTTGTCACCTCTCTTCCTCTGGGTGACGGAGATGCAAAGGATTACTCAAAGCCCATTTCCTCTGAGCAGTGAGACACCCTGAAGGGGTTAACTTCCCGGAACCCTCAAGAGAGAGGCATTCCTCCTTTGGGAAATTAACACTGAGCTGGGGTTCTGTCTCCATATTTATTCTCCAAGCCAGAAAGTTACAGACAAAGAACATAGGTGGAGTTATGTTTAAGTATAGTTTAACAGCAGAAGCTGGTAACATCAATGAAATAAGAAGTGACATTCCATAATGCAATGTGCAAAAGGTTAAGTCAATCCAGCAACAAAAGTTTGTTCTTAGCAAACATTTTCTTCCCCTACAGCAATTTCCTCAGTATTTTTACATAACAATAAAGCAACTTTCTTAACATATCAATCAGTAGGTTAACATGTCCTTGAGAGCCAGCAACTTTGCTGTGTTACAATTCTATATCCACAACAGAGACTTTAGCCAAGGGAAAGTTTCCTGTCTTTTGCAAACTTGACATTTCTGTATGTAATTTTAAAAAGTTAGGTTATACCTGAAACAACAGGGCTTTGGAAACTAGGCCCTGTGAAATACATTTGCTTTTATACATGTTAGTATACTCCACATATAGTGACTGGCTTTGATGATATAAAATTAAATTTTATACTACAAAATTTCCCTAAGGTAATTAAATGGAACTATTACTAATATTTTAGCACAAAACATATTCTATTTTAGAAGTAAACATTCTCTTTCTCAGAAATTGATAGAAGCATTTTTGAGACTCAATTGTGTTATATTAGAATGAATTCATGTGCGTTTTCTTTTTCTTTTTTTTTTGATTCTGCATATCTTTTTTTGGTGAGGTATCTGGATCTTTTCCTATGTTTTCTTTTTTGGGTAGTTTTCTTCCTGAGTTTTGAGAGTTCTTTAATATATCTAGAATATAATAACTTCGTTGGATTTGCAAATTTTTCTCTACAGTCTATTTCTTGTCTTTTCATTCTCTTAATTAACAGTGTCTTTCAGAAGAGTTCTTAGTTTTAATCAGTTTCTCAGTTTTGTTTTCATTTTCATCTAGTTTGCCTTTTGATTTCTTCTTTGATCAATGGGTTATTTAGAAGTGTGCTATTTAGTTTCCAAAAATTGGGGGATTTTCTAATGATCTTTGTTTTATATTTTGATAATATAATTCCAGAGAATATTTGTTGTATGATTTAAATCCTTTTAATCTATTGGGACTTACTTTATTGCCCAGATTTATTTATGTCCTCCTAAATGCCTCAGATACACTTGTTTTTGTTGTAGGACATAGTTAAATTATTTGGAAACAGTTGAAAATTTGAAGCTGCTTTTAAGCTTTATTAGTTGAGACCAGAGCCACCTTCAGTCTAATGCTGATTTTGCTCAGCTGCACTGGAATTACCTTCTGAGTACTGTACCTGATACCCTGGTTATTATGAGGTTTTTCCACCCTAGGTGGTGTGAACATCAGCTATTCTTGGTCCTGGGATGTTTCCCTTTTTCTTTTGGGAGGCTGATTCTCCAGCCTCCGGTGGTTCCCTCACATGCATGCACTGAACATCACCCCACTGAAGACTTGGGGGGCTGGGAGTGGGATGGTGGGGAACCCTCTCTGCAACGCTCCAGAGCTCTATTTCTGTGCAGCTTCTTCTTCTGGAGTAATCTTCTCTGTCGACTCTAGTTCCAACCTCCCAACCTCCACAATCCATCTTCTCATCCCGGGTAGACCACCCAGTTCTTTCGGGTTTTTTCCTCCTTGTGCAACATCCTGAAAACTTCAGACGATAAGTTCGAGCAATTGTAAGTCTTACCTTATTTGTTTTCTTCTCTGCCAGGGATCACTGTCCTGTACTAACTGATGTCTGAAAATTGTTTCATGTATTTTTTTTTATTTTTAGTTGTTAAAGAAGGAGGGTAAATCCAGTCTGTTACTTTCTTTTGTCTGGAAACAGATGTCCTGTTTATAGATTGTGAAAGTGCTGCTGTAACATTTTATACCTGTGGTTAGAGGAAAAGATATGGTAATCACGTGGATGGAGTAAATAATTTTTGGAAATATAGTTACCATAGTACTTCTGAGGATCTTCTGTCATCTTTCTGCCAAAAAAGTGATTCTGTATCAGCATCTCCCATTTTGTATGTTTTGCAGTTAAAAATCCAAGTCTTCTATGAGAAACTGATCCAGATTAGATCATGTGTTTGGCTTATTCAGCTCTGGCCTGGAGTCAGACTCACCAAGTATAGATGTAGCAATTTAAACCCCACCCTGAGTATAGGCTGCAGCTTCCAGGAAAGAAGAAATTGTGACCTGGGCTGCCACTCCCCATGTGGATTTTATGTTGATATTTTGGGGGTTGAAAGTAAAAAAATTATATGTCGAAATGTGAGAAATAGCACCTTAAACTCAAAATTCAGCATTGTGTCAGAATAATTTGTCATGAAATCTTCTTCAATTGTTATTAGTTACTCCTCTTTGTCCTGTTATATAACAATGGGTACTCGTGCATGCTAATTGATAGTAGATCAGCAACAGAGAGGAGATGAATTGTAATAAACAGGCATCAGAGAAATTAGTGTAAAATCAGTTGAAAGGGTACGTAAATAGAGAACATAAATTACAGGAAGTTAGGAGGTAGTGGAATCTTGCTTGAAGAAAATGAACTAGGTTATCTGCTTTCCAAGGAAGATCCATACAGTATCCCTTTCCTTTCTAATGCAATTTCAGCATAATAATGGGAATTTAACCTTTAGACCTGAACAATGCATTATTTTCTCACAGACTAGGTGATTGGAAACACAGTTCCCTAAACTAAAGGGAGATGTGTAACTGAACTAAGGCAGAAAGCCAGACCTTTTTTTTTGGTTGAAGCAGAATTCTAAATACTAATTTTTTAATTTACCAATTTTTACCTAATTTGAATCTTGAAGCTTTCCAGCCTTCAATGAATTAGATTCTTGCTATTTCTGGGAATGTCTTTCTTGTGTAGCTAAGGAAAGGCCTGAGAATTAGTAAGAATCATTGCTGCATTCTCATTGTAATGATTAAGTAGGAGAACCTCTCGGTCATACTTACTAGATAGAGGCAAACAAGTTTAATAGAGAATGCAAAAATCTCCTTTTTTTGAGGGAGTTTCATCATGTCTCTCAGGAGGAATGTTTCTAGATGGTTGTTCACAGGTTTATAAAAAGAGCTGCTATTCAGTGTTTGTTAGTATGTGTTTGGAGCTGTCTATCGATAGATTGAAAAATCGGGTTCCTGGGGCATACTTTAGATTGCATTAAGAGGTCGGAGTGAAATCTACATTTTTGGAGAAGTTTCCCAGATGATTGTTATGCATCTGAAAGTTTGAAGCCATTGTCTAAAGGAATAGGGCTATGATGGTGTGTAGATCCAACAAACCACTTGGACATGGGGCAGATGGCTGTCCCAATGTTGTATGGGAGACGTTGCTGGTATATTTATATGCTGCCTTATGTAAATGGTTGTAGTAGAGGAACAGTGTCTCTAAAAGGTCCTGTGTATGCAGTTGGAACCACTGGGATAGGGTAGGGCATGGGCAAGTGCTGGTGGTGGCTGAAAGGATGAAAGACAATTTGGACTGAGAATAGAGATTTGTATGTACAATTAGACAGTACTGGGGGGTTTTCAAGAGTGGCGGCAACAGATTTTTAATGTTTCACATGAATGCTAATATTGAGAAATCTCATTTATGAAATAGTTTCAAAGAGACATTCCAAGGAATAGAGGCTTGGGTGTGTACTCAGCAGTCTCAAAAAAGAGGAAGCTGTTTTGAGAAAGAGTGGTATAAATGTGGATAGCAGTCAGAAAAGAAAGGCTACCAGATCAGTGGAGTCTGGAATTTAAAACAGCCATGCTAGTGTAACAGGAATGTAGTATGGACATTTGTAGAGAAAGGTTACAGTAACAAATTTATTAATAATCATATCAGGGATGTTTTCTATGACATGTATAAAATTTATCATTTCAACTGAAAATATAAGAATTGGGAAAATCATTTCATCTCTTTGAGTCTCAAAATGAATAGATTGGATTAGATGTCTTTAGTTCCCACTAACTCAAAATTTTTGCTATTCAAATCCAATAAATGTTTTAATCTGCAGCTTATGAACTCTAGAGAGAGGGTTGTTTTACAGTTATTTCAACCTATATTTTCTAGTAAGTAATATCTTTTTAAATTATAAAGTCTAAATACACATTGAAAATTGAATGTCACATAGCTCACACTAAAGTGAGCATGAACTGCTGAGCAGAACTGTAGATCACTAGTTCCAACAAAGGAAATGTGCTCAAAAACTCATGAGAAGTAGCCTTAGAGTAATGAATTTTTTTTCTTAGTGTAATGGTAAAGACTCTGAGGTGTAATGCTCAACTTGAATTTTTAAATGTTATTTAGTCTTCCTGCCAAAACCCAGGGTATTTTATAAAACTCTTCCTATGCAACTATGTAGCATTCGCAAGCAATAAAAAACACTTGAAGCACATGTATTTTGCAGAGAACATAGTGAACTAGAGCCACTCTACCTCCAATATTTGGGTTGTATTTGGTACTATAATCAAGGAGAAACTAATCAGGATCTAGACATTTAGAAATAATTCAAGATTCTGTACCTTGAATTCTGAACTTTGAGCAAATACTAATAAGAATGGAGAATTTTCCTTATCTAATACGTCAACTTTGATATAAAGAGGTGATTTGTCCTTTTTGTGTTAATGTGGATTTTTATGCTGTTCATCTACAACTATCTTGTGTGTTTTCTCTCCTGTGTCCCTTTTGTTATTGAGGCCAGTCCACTCATTCATTCTTTCATTCATTTACTTGTCAGACATTAATTGAGAGACTACTTTGTTCTAAACACAGTACAAGGTGCTAGAGATATAAGTTTTTTTCTGGTCCTTTTTTTCTTCCTATTTGTTTAAAAATAATCCGTAAAGCTGTTCTTCTAAATCAGTTGTTTTTCTTTCAGGATCGTACATTCCATTATTTAGTGCTCTGTTCTAAAGAATAAGGGCCAATCTGCTGTTATAAAAACAAAAAACAAACATCCTCCAAATACAGAAGCTTAAATGATTTAGTTTAGAAGCAGGTGGTCTGGCTACAGGGCACTATTCTGTGAAGTTATTCAGGGATCCATGTTTCTTACCTCTTGTTCTGCTATTCTCTAGACTGTTATTCTTATCGGCAGAGTCAAAGCTGGGCTACTTTGTTGGAGTTCAAGCCACAGTACATGCAAGAAAAATACTTCAGGCAAGAAATTTCTTCTAAGGCAAGGCAGGGAAAAATTTGATACATCGCTTTCCTTGCTAAGAACTTAGTCACATGGCGGTACTTAGCAATAAGGGAGGTTGGAAAAGTAATCTCTAGTTTTATGATCAAGTGCTGAGGAAGAAGGGGAAAAGAATTTAAGGAGGTCAACAAGCAGTTGGCCACTCATTCCTGTAATAAATTGGCAGCTTGTATGATTTCAGGAGCTTATCCCAGTCCAAGGAGCTTGACCTCTCACACATGCATAGCACTTGATTTTCAGTTTGTTGGAAGAAGTGACTGTGATATAGAAATACTTTCAAATGAAAATTTTTTGTTGTAAAGCGTTCTTTTTGAAGTTAAGGTACTCTAAAAAATAGCTAACTTTTCTTCTATATTAATTTAACAATAGTTCAATACTGATATATAAATATATGATACGTATATGTAAGTATAAATATGCATACTTATTGATAGAAATTTGGAAAATAAATACATATATAAGAAAATATAAGTCATAATGCCATATTTTAGAAACTATCATTGTTAACATTTTTTGGTGTTTCCCTTATGTCTTTCCTATGTCAACGGGTGGTCTTTTTTCCCTTCATCTTACTTGTGGCATAATTCATGGATAGAAAATATATTTAATGGTAGACATGATAGACCCAATCAGTTTTGGGTTTTGTACCATTCTGTTAAAGTTTATATTATTTATTTATTTATTATTATTATTATTTTTTTAAAGATGACCGGTAAGGGGATCTTAACCCTTGACTTGGTGTTGTGAGCACCACGCTCAGCCAGTGAGCAAACCGGCCATCCGTATATGGGATCCGAACCCGGGGCCTTGGTGTTCTCAGCACCACACTCTCCCGAGTGAGCCACGGGCCGGCCCAAAGTTTATATTATTTATATATCATATAGATTTACCCCAAATTAATTTTCTTACAATTGTACTTTTCTATTGTATCAAATGTTTTTAGTTTTGTTAAATTTTTCACACTTTTTTCTACTGAAGTAGGACTGCAGTATTTAACATATCCTGCCAGTCATTGCGTATCCCCTTTGTTCCAGAGTCTTCAATTTAAATGCTTTTCTTTGCCAGATGTAGATTTTTGCCAGACTTAGATGTGACTTTTAAAAGAGTAGGAATATACTCCTCTAAGCCAGACATCTGCTATGTATAAGCATTGATTTTTTTCCCTATAAGAATAAATTTATTTCTTTTGTTGTTTTTTTGTCATGACCTCTTGAAGTTCTCAGGCTAATCTTCATTATAGATTAAAAAAAAGCAGGTTCCTATTTCTCCTAAAATGTTGTGAATCAATTTATATTACTGTTTGGAGTATGTACTAAGTGATTTATTCTTTAATTTTGAATTCTGTATACAGTGGTTGCACATTCACTAATTGCGATCCATTGGTGGTCTTTGAACTACTTCAGTTATTCTGCAAAGTTTTCCTCATTTTTAAAATTATTAACATAATGTGTTATGGACAATTTTGGAAAAAGGAAAAAGATTATTCTTTTCATACCAATAACACAAAAACATTATTTTTGTGCATTACCTTTCATACTTCAATATGAACTTATTTAATGTGATTGTAATCATATGTAATATAGTTTTCACTTAGTATTTTTCAATATGGGTTGTTGCCATGGATGTGAATTATAAGATTGTATTTTAAAAAATGCAGTCCTCTCCACAATCATTGTAAATATTCATGAACTCCCCCATAACATACTTGAGAGAATTCTTCTTTTACTGCCATCATATAACCAAATTAAAATTTTTCCATGTTTAACATTTTACAGGGTGAAAAAAATTTACAAATAGTTTTTTAAAGTATTGTTTGATTTATATACTACTTTACTTCCATTTGTGAATTTTAATCAAATACCTGTTCTTGGTTTACTATTTCTCCTTTGTTCAACATTAAATAGCTTGTAAAATAAATAAATATTAAGCCATGTGAAGACATGTGACAGTTTTCTTTTGACCTCTGCATTTTGACCAGTTTCTTCAGTCGTAAATCTAATAGTAAAGTTTCTAATGAGAAATATTTTATGCAAAACTGCAAATAAAAAAATAATCTATTGTACTTTTTTTTGAATGTATCCTTTAGTTAGGCAGATTTTTAAATGCAAGAGATTAGAATGTCATAAATAAGCCTTGTATTATTTTAAGAGAACGTATGGAGGAAAGGGTTGTATGTTAGTAAAATACAATTACTGACCCATGTGCGAATTGCTGACCAAGATTGGTAAAGCATTGAGTTCTAAAAGTTTTCTCCTATCTTCATGTTAACCAATGGAAAGTTTTACCATATGGTCAAATAACATCTTCATCAGGTTCTCAACAGGATACCTTAGTTAATTTCCAGCTGAGTGCTTGACAGGATTTTCTCTTTGGCTGACTGGTTGGAGGAGAGTCTAGACACTGAGAGGCCAGGCTTTCGTGGGGCCTCAGGATATCATTATTGTGCATGTTGGGCAGGAGCAGCTTCCTCTGATGTAGGGGCTCCATGCCCAAACAACGAAGACAAAGGCATAGCTTTTGTTCTCAAAGAGGAGCCAATCCAGCTGCTGCACGCTGTGAAAAACCTTTTATGAAAGAGGAAAAAAAGACTTTCCTGGAAGGTGAAGGGTTAGCAGTTTAACCTCTGACCATAAAATAGGCCAGTAAGTAGGAAAAAGTGTTGGGTAGGGTAAGAGAATAAGAGGAGAAACCTCCATCGAGGTGTCTGTGCTGTGTTTATAAAAACAGGTGAAGCAAGTGACTGTCAGAGATGGATACTTAAGTTCAAATACATGCATATTTCCAAATGTGTCTTCTGATTCAATATTCTTAAACATAAGTGTTTAACTTCCTAATTCGAAGATTGTATATTGCTGACCAATCACACTGTAAATTGAAGAAACAACAGAAGTGTAATGTTTTTCTTTTGCTTTTTCACGAACTTAAGAAACTCCATTATGGACTTCTGGCAAGCTCTGAATATTTACTTTCTGCGAGGATAAAAGCCTCTTGATCCTTTTTCTTCATTGTTTCCCCAAATTTCCGTATTTACTGTGATTATGTATCTTTACAGAAATAGAGAGATAGGCTAGTGCACGTCTCTGGTACATATTAAGACTTTCTCCCATTTGGTCTGCGGCATTTGGGTGCCTGTTCTGTTAATACATGGTCTTTGAGTGGTCAGGGAGGAGCTAGCTGCAATCCCAGTGTAAAAAGAAGCTGGAGACGTCCGTCTGATCCTGTATTATCAGCGCTGGGAACTTAGGGGCCGGGACTGCCGGGGTGAGCGGCGGCTGCAGCTGCGGCAGGACTGCCCGCCGGGGCTCGGGGCTGCGCCGGGAACCTCGCGGGGCGGGCGGGCGCTTCACCCCCGGCCTCGCCGCCTGCGCCCCGGGGAGGCCGTCCGCGCGCGCCGGGACCAGCAGCACGAGCAGCGGCCACGGCAGCCTGGAGGGGGACGCCGACGACTTCTTCACCGCCAGGACCTCCTTCTTCAGGAGGGCGCCACAGGGCAAGCCCCGCGCGGGCCAGCAAGATGTGGAGAAAGAGCAGGAAACCCACAGTTACCTCAGCCAAGAGGGAATCGAAGAGAAAGTTCATACATACGATTTAGCAGTCGCCGACAAGTCAAAGATGACCTTGAATTCCAATGGGGTGGACACCGGCTTCATCACAGTCCAGGTGGAGCTCTGCAAACCTCCACAGACTTCCAGCACCGCTGGAAACTCGCTCCTGGTCGCAGCGGCGGTGAGAACAGCTTCACGTCAGCAGCGCACACTGTCGGGGAAGTGACTGAGGCCCTGCTCAGAAAGTTTCTTGTGACCGAGAGCCCTGCCAAGCGTTGTCACCGGGAAGACCAAGTCTGTGCCTGCGAGCTCTCAGACCGAGAGCATCCGCTCTACCTGCGGTTGGTAGCGGGGCCCAGAACACACACACGTGGTTCTGTTCTTCGTGAACGTGAAATTGGAGCGTGGGAAGCCCTGAGCCTTCCAGAACCACAGAACTGCGTGCGCATCTGGACAAGGAAGAAGCCGAGCAGCTGCAGAACCTGAAGAAGCGCCACAGCCTGCAGACAAGCTGGAAGAAGCCCGATTAAAGCGCAGGGCTCCCTGCCAGGAACATTCTGTCCATGTGAATCAGAAGGCACAGAAATCTGGGAACTGCGAGGAATTCGTGAAGGATTTTGTGGGGGTTTGACAAAGAAAGTGAAGAGCACGTTGGAAGAAGGCACGTGCAGAGGTGGCGAGCTCCTGAGGCTGGGGAAGGTAGAGGAGAAGGGCGTGTTTGCTTGTGAGTGAGTTTAAAGCTTGCAGTGTTGAGATGTTAAACCCATTTTAGGGTTGCTTGACTTCCTGGTGGGTAAAATGTGGGAACAGAGCCAAAGAGGTGGAGCCGAACCAAAAGGAGGGGACCCATGAGGTCCGCACCTGACCGGAGAATCAGGCAGGGGATCTTACAAACGGAGACGGAGGTGGGCCTCAGGCAGCTGCATCTGACCTCCTGTTTTCCTCTTGCAGTGGAAGCTACAGAGTGGTGCAGCTTCTCAGTACAGGCAGGGGAATGGCCATTGGCTGACTCCTGTTAAGTGATATATGTAGTTTTTCCCCAGAGGTGGTTTTCAAAGTTGAAAAGGATTTTGGGCGGGGGCAGCTGTTTTTCCTTTGACTGTCAGCTAGAAGGTTTACCAAGTAAAGGGCTCACAGCACACTTTCGTGACAGTCACTCCCTGTTATTCCTCCCTTTCTTTCCCTTGTCTTCCCTTGCCCTCCCTACTCCCTTCCTTCCCTCTCCTCACTTCTTTTCTTTCTCCTTTTCTTTTATAAGGTGAAGTCTGTTCTTACACAGTGTAGAACATGGATAGTGATTAAAGACCCCATGCTACCAGATCCTCAGTTCTAAAGGATGACTAGGCTGTGAGTACAAGGCCCCAAGAAAGAAAGTCCACACATCCAGCTGACCACAACAGGGTTTCATTATGAAAATATTATTACAAAACTGCATGTTTAACCAAAGAAATGAGTGTGCAATCGAAGCCTTCCATGAAACTGGTGAACCAACCTCATTTTTTGCAGCAACTTATCTGAGAACAGAGGGAAAGGTGTGCTTTGGTTCCAGAGGGGCCTTACAGTCTATTTTTAGTCTAGATATTTTTTGTTTATAAATTCCCACGGAATTGTTAACACTTTGGTGACACCTAATGGATTCTTTTTGAAATTCCAAGGTGCTTCAGTTCTTTGCCTCTTAAGGGATCTGTGCCTTTTATTGTATTTCTGTTCCTCTCTTGGTGGCTCTTCTGAGTTTTCGGTGGAGGCAGATTTAAGTGCTGCTTATGCTGTGCCACGTAAGTTACTGAGACAATCATATCTTCCTAAGCTTTTTTTTTTTTTTTTATTTTCAAGTTCTTCTTTTTTTTTTTTTTTAATTTTATTTTGTCGATATACATTGTAGCTGATTAATGCTCCCCATCACCAAAACCTCCCTCCCTTCTCCCTCCCCCCCTCCCCCCCAACAATGTCCTTTCTGTTTGCTTGTTGTATCAACTTCAAATAATTGTGGTTGTTATATCTTCTTCCCTCCCCCCCCCGATTTGTGTGTGTGTGTGTGTATGTGTGTGTGTGAATTTATATATTAATGTTTAGCTCCCTCCAATAAGTGAGAACATGTGGTATTTCTCTTTCTGTGCCTGACTTGTTTCACTTAATATAATTCTCTCAAGGTCCATCCATGTTGTTGCAAATGGCAGTATTTCATTCGTTTTTATAGCTGAGTAGTATTCCATTGTGTAGATGTACCACATTTTCCGTATCCACTCATCTGATGATGGGCATTTGGGCTGGTTCCAACTCTTGGCTATTGTAAAGAGTGCTGCGATGAACATTGGGGAACAGGTATACCTTCGACTTGATGATTTCCATTCCTCTGGGTATATTCCCAACAGTGGGATGGCTGGGTCGTATGGTAGATCTATTTGCAATTGTTTAAGGAACCTCCATACCATTTTCCATAGAGGCTGCACCATTTTGCAGTCCCACCAACAATGTATGAGAGTTCCTTTTTCTCCGCAGCCTCGCCAGCATTTATCGTTCATAGTCTTTTGGATTTTAGCCATCCTAACTGGGGTTAGATGGTATCTCAATGTGGTTTTGATTTGCATTTCCCGGATGCTGAGTGATGTTGAGCATTTTTTCATATGTCTGTTGGCCATTTGGATATGTTCCTTAGAGAAATGCCTACTTAGCTCTTTTGCCCATTTTTTAATTGGGTTGCTTGTTTTCTTCTTGTAAAGTTGTTTGAGTTCCTTATATATTCTGGATATTAATCCTTTGTCAGATGTATATTTTGCAAATATTTTCTCCCACTCTGTTGGTTGTCTTTTAACTCTTTTAATTGTTTCTTTTGCTGTGCAGAAGCTTTTTAGTTTGATATAATCCCATTTGTTTATTTTTCCTTTGGTTGCCCGTGCTTTTGGGGTCGTATTCATGAAGTCTGTGCCCAGTCCTATTTCCTGAAGTGTTTCCCCTATGTTTTCTTTAAGAAGTTTTATTGTCTCAGGGTGTATATTTAAATCCTTAATCCATTTTGAGTTGATTTTAGTATACGGTGAGAGGTATGGATCTAGTTTCATTCTCCTGCATATCGATATCCAGTTATCCCAACACCACTTGCTGAAGAGGCAGTCCCTTCCCCAGTGAATAGGCTTGGTGCCTTTGTCAAAGATCAGATGGCAGTAAGTGTGTGGGTTGATTTCTGGATTCTCTATTCTATTCCATTGGTCAGTGTGTCTGTTTTTATGCCAGTACCATACTGTTTTGGTTATTATAGCTTTGTAGTATAGCTTAAAGTCAGGTAGTGTTATGCCTCCAGCTTTATTTTTTTTGCTGAGCATTGCTTTGGCTATTCGTGGTCTTTTATTGTTCCATATAAATGTCTGAATAGTTTTTTCCATTTCTGAGAAAAATGTCTTTGGAATTTTGATGGGGATTGCATTGAATTTGTATATCACTTTGGGTAGTATGGACATTTTCACTATGTTGATTCTTCCAATCCAAGAGCATGGAATATCTTTCCATCTTCTTGTATCCTCTCTAATTTCTCTCAGCAGTGGTTTGTAGCTAAGCTTTTAAGAAAAGAAAAAAAAAGTAGAATTAGCTATAAAATATGTATGGCACATCTTGTTTAATTTTGCAGGTAACTTCTTTTTAGTGCATTGGTAAGGTTTTATTGACATTGTCATCCAACACTTTACCTTTATTGTTCAGGGAATGCCTTCACGATTTTTATACTGGTTTTACTATTCAGACTGTGGCTTGGGTTTGAATAGACTGCTATCAACCACCTGGTCTTGTAGTTACTCATGCCAGTAAACTTATATTTTGTGAAACATTTGTTTCTCAGACTAAGACACTGTTAGAACCTAAAGTAGTAGCTGATGGGTATCTGTGAATTTTTTTTTTTTGTTTTTTTACTTGAAGTAGACTGTCTAAAATAGCCATCCTCATCTATTTTTGTCCAGAACTTCGCTGTCATGTGCACTACAAACTTCGATTTGGAAAACTTACTGTATTGAAATTCTGTCAGTTCATGGTTCTTGAAGACTGATGTTCTCTCCCAAATATCGGTTACTGCAGTATCATTTTTAGTGTGTAAGAGAAGAAAAAAGGCCACTAAGGACAAAGATTTTAAAAATCATTGTACCAATCATTATGTTAAATGAAACTGTCTAAGCTTTGCTGTAATACTGTTTTCTCTTCAGTATGTGATGGTACAGGAAAGCTGTTAAATGAAGGGTAGTATTGCAGGGGAGCATTTTAAACTGCATAAGTAAAAAGTTATAATATTTATAATTATGATGTGTTTGTTTATTTTTGTAGGGAAGATTTTTTCTCCCCTGAAATTGCTTCTGGAATGGCAACATTTTTCCCATTATTAAAAATTGATGTTGTTCATTGAAAAAAAAATACTGGGATTTTAGTTACAATCTAATTAGAACTGATGGAAGTTAAGTTGTTAATCACTATGTCACCTGCCTGCTTGGATCTACCAGTCTGGAGTAAATGCTTTTCCTTCTTCTGTCCATCAGATATCAGCCTTAAAAAATAATTAAGGTCTCACACATTTCCTCTCCTTTCTAGGCTGCAATAACGTATGTGAATTATTCCTGAGAATAACCATGTATAAATATGGGTTAGCAGCTGCTTGTATTCTGTTATTTGAGGCATATTCTCAGGTTCATTGTGCTATGGTATCATCTTTTTAACCAACTTAATGTTTCTTCTGTTATTATGATTCCCTTTGGTAACAACAGACACTTACTTCTTCCTGTGGCTGCCCAGTATCACTTTTTCCTGGACAGAAAATCAGAAAATGAGAAACGGAGCTAGGTGAGATAAAGGGAGGAGGAGACAGATTGTTCTGGCTGTTGAGTGATGAGGTAAAAGAGAAGAGATAAGATAAGAAGTAGAAACTGAGAGTGAGTTGAAGGAAAGAGAAAGGAGGTGAAACACGTAAAATGGACAAGTTAGGCAGGAGTGGTGGTGAGCTACAGTGCAGTGTTTTAAGTTTTGAACTAATAAATAGTTGAAGACCATAAATATAAAAAGCTTTTTTCTTTTTTCTTTTTTATTGAAACATAATTGTACATATCTGTGGGGTACAGAGTTGAATATTAATACTTGTGTGCAGTATGTGATGCTCAAATCAGGATAATTAGTATATTCAGCATTATTCAATGTAATCATTTTCTAGCTAGGAATTATTTCTCAAGACAGAAGTATAGAAGGGGATGGGATTATAAAACATGTGACCTGATTTGGGAATGTCCTGGATGAGGGGAGGTAGTTTATGTGAGGAGAAAGAAAGAGTCAGAAATAACCTCTCATTGTGGCTAATGCATTATCTCCATTCACATGGCCTAATTTCTGCAACTATTTCTCAGCATTTTTTTGTCTATTGCCTTACAATAATGAATACTAATGACAGCTAATACTAATAGAAGGTTTCTGATGTGGTGGGCCCTGTTCTCACCAATGCATATATGTATGTGTGTGTATAATCTCCACTCATCCTACCAACATCCCGCAAGGTGGCTGCTATTGTTATCATTACTTTACGGAGGAAAAAAACTGAGGCACTGAGTGTTAAGTAAACTGAGAGAGATGATGGGAAGCTAGTGAGTGGCAGCGCGTGACATGTCTATGTGAAGTCTGGCTGCACAACCCAGCCTCTTAACTACCATACCATGAATTTTCTAAGAATTCACTGATGATATAGTTATATGCTGCCTAAGGTTTTAAAGTTTAAATCACGATCTTCCAGCTCTTCTATTGTTTTAATTTTGTAGGACTTGTAGAACAACCTTAAACCGGAATTAATTGCTCACTTTCTTAGAGGATAACCTGGTGTTAGAATACACAACTAAATATAAGGATATTTTTTGTCTGTATCTCATGAATATAAAATTTATTCTTTTTTTCAGTCTGTTTTATTTTTCTAATATAGTTTCTGATCATTACAGTTATTTTCTATATGTGTGATTCTGTTTGTTGTTCCAAATGACATAATTCTCTTTTTGATTCCTTTTCTTATCTGTTTTTGTCCTTTTGGCCATCTGGCTTTGTCATTTTTTCTTCCAGGTTGTGATGTGAATACTCTCAAGAAGTTACCAGAATAAAGTAGTGTCCACTATTCCTCAAAACTCTCTGGTGGCTAATACCTTTGAGATTTCAGTTGTCTTTTATGTTGAATCATAGAGTTTTCATATGGCAATATTAACATTTATGAGCTCTGGTAAGTTACTTCTTTGAGTGGTAAACTGTATTCTATTTCGAGGCTGTATTTTTTTTTGATAGTGTGCTTTATTCAGACATCTCAAAAATGTTAAATTTCTGTGATGTACATATGTATCAATTATGATTAAACAACCTGTGTCTGACTTATTTTTTTAACGTGCCGTTCTTAATTTCAGGGAACCTGGTTTGTGAATAATATCAATATTCATTTTTATTATAAAATGTTACCTTAGAGTCAAAATAATTAGAATGGATTCTCGGCACCCTTAAATGAACTTAGTTGAACAAAAAACATCTTGAGTCTAAAAGCCATCAGAAGAGATAAAAAATATTTCAAGTAGTTGTTTACTTTAAACATGTGATCAACCTTAAAGAATTTTTCCCTTTTCTAATTTAATACAGAGGTTAAAAATAATGGCCCCCAGACACACCTTATTTGGCTCTACAATATTTATGAAATGTTTAATTATTTTTCCCAACTTAAAAATTAGGTGATTCTTAAAATTAAAGTTCTGGCTTCTCTTGAAAAATCAGAAGTATCTGTCAACACTGGGCCCACATTCCATATGGCTGGAGCTGAATAATGGCTGCCTTCTTGAGTAGGGGCATGGGATTTACATTTTACTACATTTCCTTTTCAGTTCTCTCCTATAGGCACATTCCACTCATTTATTTTACCTATATGTGTAGGTATACCTGTGTACCCTAAAGGCATTTAATCTTGAAATCTCCTTTTCTCCTTTTGTACTTATAAAAAGGGAATATATTTGTGTCATAAATATTAATATACCTTGACTCTTTCCTCAGGTTTTAAAGAAAATCATAAATTTTTTTTTTTTTTCGCTTAATGCCACATTTTTTTTTTCCTTTGGTGACTGGCTGGTATGGGGATCCAGATCCTTGAAACTTGGTGTTTTTATACCACATCTAAACATTGTTTTACTCTGTTTTATAAATTCTTTGTGCTATACATGTGGTTCTCAAACGGGACATATGGGGGTTTCCTGGAGTACTTTCAGGGGTTCTGTGAGATGAAAACTATTTTCATAATAATGCTGAGATGTTATTAGCCTTTTTTTTTGCTCTCATTTTTCACAAGTTTATTGTGGACTTTTCCTGGAGGCTTCAGGATGTGATGAAGTTATCACTCTGGTGACTAATGAAATGTGTACATGTAGATGTTTGTGTTCTACTAATTTCTAAGCTTTAACTTTTGATAATAGTAAACATCATTTGCTAGAACTCACATAAAAGTTCTTTGACAACCACAATGATATTTAAGACTATGAATCAGTCCTGAAACCAAACAGATTGAGAACTACTGTGCTATACACTATGGAGGCTAACTAAAAACACATCAGTGGCAAATATCCAAGGACATTTTCTGTATAATTACTATTTATTCTACATGATAACTATTTAATTGCCCACTCTTTCTTGAAGTATGGTGCTTTCTTAATTGATAATGACTTTACCTTGCTGATTTTCTTGTTATCTTTAGTGAGAATATATAGTGAAAACATATAAGGGTAGAGTGCTTGACTCTCTTTGATATAAACAAATACTAGATTCATTATATCACCTTTAAATCAGAATTGATCAGACTTATGGTAGAGTAGCCTGGCTACTTCTCAAAATAAGCAAATTAATTTCATGAAATTTACTTAGAAGGAATTGTTATGATAGGGTAGAATTTTATATGCACTATATATGTTGTTCATTTAATGGAGAGAATGAAAAATAAATTCAATAAAATATATATCAGGAATTGGAGCTTTATTTAAATGAGGAGAAACAAATGAAATAGTTGAGTAGCAGTATAAGGCAGTATAGTATATTTCAAAATAATTGGCTGAGATGATATGTATTGCCTGGTAATGGGACGGTCTGTGTGGTGCTGTATTTTGGGAAGGCCTCATAGCATAGGTCCAGAACAGTGCATGGGGTTTGGAAAAATGGAGAAAAGAGAACATAGGATTTCAGGAAAGGGGCATAGCATGTGTTGGAGTATGAATTCATCCTTGGAATTGGGAATAAACTTAACTTACATGAAAGACAGGATACCTGGGTTGCGTAGAAATTTTGTATTAGAGTGTAGTGGGATATACACTTAAGTAGGATGATTCTGGTAGAAAGTACAGAATTTTGCTACACTGACTGGTCTTAATATATGGAGTTATATATTGTGTTAAAATTTGAGTATTTTATTTGAGGCATTAAATATGTAGATTGAGGAGTTGGGTTTTGTTAGGGTAAGCAGTAGAGAATCACTAAACATTTTTCTGTGGAGGGAGGAGTAATAAAAACACTTATTTCAGAAGATCAATTTAGTGGCAGTGGGTTGAGGAGCTGAGTGGCAGGAACTAGTTAGGCAATAAGGATTTAGAGCAGCATGAATATGGAAGAGAATGGATGAGAGCTACATTTCAAAGGAAGAACTATACATGATTAGGCAGCTGATTACATATAGAGGATGAAGAAGGCATGTTAAGGCCTGAGTCTGAGATGTTTAGCTTTGGTGCCTGGCTTCCGTTAGTAGAGTGAGATGGATATGATTCAGTTTTAGACACAAGTTAGGGGACTGGGGTGATGAAGTCATTGGGAAAATTGAGCTTGAGATACAGAATTTTGAATTATCTATGCTTATGAACATCTATAAAAAGTACTTATCTTTTACATATGGCATTATATATCATGTTCTAGTTTTGAGACCAGTTTGAAACAATATTTGAAACTTGAGAAAAGGCAGAAAGATTTTAAAAAGCTTGAGAATTCTTCTTCTTATTATTTTAACGGAAAAGTTGAAGCAGTGGTTCTCAGCCCAAGCTGCACATTAGAACCACCTGGTGAGTTTTGAAAAAATTGCAGATGTCTCATATGGTATGGGGTGGAGTGAAGGGGTCACTTTTTTTTAAATGATGATTCTTTGGTAATTCTAATGAGCATAAAGGGTGGAAAACCATTGCATTTATATAGAGGAAATAATTTGTGAGGAATAGGAAATAGAGTTTCAGTAACAGTGTTTGAGTTTGTTTTAAATTACATGTGGGGATGATCCATTTTCCTTTCAGCTTTTCCACAGGAGAGAAAAGAGTTAAATTCTCTTATGAGAGATTCAGTTGGATATTGGGAAGCACTTTCAATCATTAGGTTCATTGGACACTTTAGGATGGAAGCTAGGAGATTTAGAGCAGTCCCTGTTTTAGTGGAATGTGAAGAAGCCTGCTGTGCAGGGAGAGGAGACCCCTCTAGCCTATAATCTAAAATACGTGGTTATTTTCATCTATAATCTCACGTAATTATTCTTGTGAAACTGTTTGTTTTTGCGGTCTACTTAGAAGTAGAATCTATCCCAGCTGGTCCCCAAACCAGATTGTTTTCTATTTGAAATACACAACAGTCTTTTTAATATAATCCCCAATAACATGATAATTGTATATTTTTAGGAAAATGGGTGAAAATTACTCCAGGACTTAATTATTAGTAAGCATGTTCAAATTAATAGTTTTCTTCCCCTTTGAGAAAATGATTCTTGTTGCCAGAGTCAGTGTTATATTTACTAAGCATAATTTTGACCTGAAAGGTTGATGAAATATTCCCATTATGAGTTCAAGGAGATTCTGAATACCATCAGGAAAGAGTTCAGAAATAAAACAAATATCTAATCAGAAACATAATGAAATATCTATTCACACCTCTACTTCTTTCATTTGTTCTTTTACAGTATGTCAAGAGAGACCCAAGAACTGAAATGTAATACCCAGGTTATGCTCATTTTGCTTATTGTTACACCTTTTCATTAACAAGTTTCTTTATATTTATTGTTGACATTTTAAAGGTGTTACCTAGAAATCCTTAGGCTTCTCTAACTTGAGGATATACATGATATCACATTGATATTTAGACTCAATTGTTGCCAGCTTGATAGCCTCAGAGTACCTTCTGGGTCTCTGTCCCATTCTGAGATATTCATTATCCTTTAATATTTCTGTGGTTCCCCAGGGGTATCCCGTAGGTGCTGAGGAATTGCTTGTCTACCTCAACTGCTATGCATTATGCCTTTCTTTTTGATGTCTCACTGAATCATTTCCACATCAACATGTAATTATTTCTCTAGACTTTGTTTAGTGCTCCACATAGGATGATGTTTGTGACGCTGGCTGGTGCTGACAGTGACACTTGACCCCATCTCAGGTCACTACTTGAAGCGCACCGTGTTTCACTGTTGCTGTTCTTGGCTCCTGGACTGCCATTCATGTTGCAGTTCTGCAAAGTGGATAAGGACATGGTTCCTCATTATCTGTGTTAAGGGAGTTCTGCAGAACTAGAGCTCATTTAGTGGAAAAGAGCTGAATAGATATTTTTCAAAGGAAGACTTACAAATGGCCAACAGACACATGAAAAAATGCTCAGCATCACTAATCATCAGGGAAATGCAAATCAAAACCACACTGAGATATCTCACCCCAGTTAGACTGGCCAGTATTAAAAAGACTGAGAATAAGAAATGCTGGCAAGGTTGTGGAGAAAGGGGAACTCTCCTACACTGTTGGCGGGATTGTAAAATACTGTGACCACTTTGGAGTATAGTATAGTATGGTATGGTGGTTTCTCAAACAACTACAGATTGAAGTACCATATGATCCAGCAATCCCAAACAAATTACCCAAACAAAGGGAAATTGTCATGTTGAAGGGGTAGCAGCACTCCCATGCTCATTGCAGCTCTATTTACAATAGCTAAGATATGGAACCAACCTGAATGTCCACTGATGGATGACTAGGTAAG
Source organism: Cynocephalus volans (assembly GCF_027409185.1). Taxonomy (NCBI): domain Eukaryota; kingdom Metazoa; phylum Chordata; class Mammalia; order Dermoptera; family Cynocephalidae; genus Cynocephalus; species Cynocephalus volans. The sequence goes on along the minus strand of NC_084464.1, from coordinate 6,356,482 downwards.
GAAAATGTGGTGTGTATGCATAATGGAATGCTACTCAGCCATAAAAACAGAATGAAATTCTTCTTTTTGTACCAAACATGGATGAGCTTGGAGAAAATTATCTTAAGTGAAATAAGCCAGGCACAGAAAGAGAAATACTTTATGTCCTCACTCATTAGTGGGTGCTAAGAAAGAAGGAAAAGGAAGGAAGGAAAGAAGGAAGGAAGGAAGGAAGGAAGGAAGGAAGGAAGGAAGGAAGGAAGGAAGGAAGGAAGGAAGGAAGGAAGGAAGGAAGGAAGGACCGACCACAGGAAGCACCACAATAATATGTTGAACTTTCAGAGCGAGAGAACAAATCTATGGTTACTAAAGGGGGAGTGGAGGGGGGGAGCTAGGGATAAACTGGGTAAGGGATACAAAGAATAATTATGATTTGTAGTAATGCATATGCTGATATTGATTTGATCATCACATATTGTACACAAATAATGATAGTCAACAGTATACCCCCAAAATATGTATAATCAATTATGCTTCAATAAAAAAATAGAATACACATAAGATGTTTTAAAAATTGATAGTGCATTTCTCTGAGAATACAAAATCTAGGGATTAGAGTACAATGTTTGTAAGAGCTTCATTTCCAAAATTACTTATGCTAGTCTGACCCCCATTCCTCTTTAGCATGGCTGTGTTCATTTAAATTGAGTTTATAAGGCATCTCTTTTTATGGTGTCTCAAAAAATTTATCAAATTCTCTCTGCAGAAATAAACAACTAACAACAATATAAGTATAAAGGTTAAAAAAACAAACAAACAAAAAACCCAAACTGGAGCTCATTTAGTTTTACAAAACATTGTCCTTTCCTTTCCAGAGTACCCACTTGCTAGTAAGATCATTGGATACTCAGGTTCATAAAACACCCACTGTAATCTACTGGGAGAGTTTCCCATTTTTTTTACTTCAGTGCAGGTGGTGGCATGGAGCAGCCACACCTGGAGGCGGCAGCAACTGGACTGGAACCGTGCTGTGTCAATGCAGCCCTGTCACTGTTGAGAAGTCTCTTCCTCAGTGTGATCTTAGGGCTCCTTGTTTATAATGCTGGGAATACTCATTGATGGCCACCTCCTCCCAGGCTGGTCTGAGTGTGATCACACGGTGCAGAGCAGGCTGGGAGCTACCAAGGACTGTGCAGAGGAGGTGGTGCTTTGACTGAAGAAGTTGGCCTGTCAAGAGGTGCAAAGGGTCCTGGCCTTGGATACAGGACACCAGGGTGGTGAAACTGCTGATGGCACATGCATGTCCCCTCAGCATGCCTGAGTTCACCTGACACTGGGGCAGCAGGTCCTCTGCAGGCCTACAGCACCCTCTCCCCAGACAAGTGCACACACACACATACACACATGCACACACATCTCTGCACACCCACACCTATGTGCAAACACACACCTACATACACACGACTGCACATACACACCTACAAACACACAACCCTGCACACACACACATACCTGCACACACACCTGCACGTACACACACCTACCCACACACATCTGCACACACGCACCTGCACACACACACACATGCCTGCACACAGGGCAAGAACAGGGAAGAGGAACACCACAGTGGACACCCACTGGGCTTCTGGGTGGAAAGACTGTGTTTTTAATGTTATTCTTCATTCATATTGAACTACTGATTTATGTATAATAATTATCTTTTGTCTTTGTAATAAGTGCCTACAAAAATTGAAACCGGGTAATGTACTTTACTTAGTAGGTGAGTGTTTAGTGGATATTATTTAATGTGCTGTTAATGTTTATATAAATATAAAATAATGTGCATATTAAAAATATGCACATGTCACGTAAAGGAGAATAAAAGGTTTTGAAAGTCCCCCCCAGCAGAGCTGGACCTCATTCATGGCTTGGTCACGTCTCCCAGGCTGTCTCTCCCATTTGACTTCCTCTGTCCTGTGTCTGTCTGTCTCACTCTCTCACCTAAACAGTCGTTTACATGCAGGTGTGTATGCATGTTGACAACACATAGATGTTTTTCAACCTGAGACCCTCAATACAGACTGGCCTTCATGACATGTTTACATGACAGTTTCTGTGTGCAGCTCAGCAGCCGCTCAATGTTCCCTGGTCAATGTGGACCAGGTTTGAACACCCAGCCCCTCTTCAGGATGTTAGAGATGTGGCCAGCCCCTTGCTACCTCCACCAGTGTGGTGATGAAAACACTTCAACAGAAATCTTGAAAACCTGGGCAGCTGTGGTTGTGGAATAACCTCCCCGGATTACCACTGCTTGGCAGATGGACACAGGTGTTCACTTTGATAGAAGTTGCTGAGTGGTTCCTGAGATGGGGTATCTACGAACATGTCTCCCAGGACATCCGCTGGCACCTCTTCTCCCACATTGTCACCAGAGCTGGTCATCACCAGACATACAGACCTGCCCATCTGATGGGGCAAATGACATCTCAATAGTGTGTAAATTTTTGTGTGTCATCATAAGGGAGGTCGCGGATGTCTGACATTTACTGGCCATGTGAATTGCTTCCCTTTGGAACTGCACGAACATATCCTTTCTCCCCTTAAAAACATGGATAAATGAAAACTCTTTGTACCACTAGGATGCACATTACCCTTTCTCTGCCCATGAAGAATTTTCCAATCTGGGGTTTGTCTTTTAAGCTTTGGACATTATTCTTGGTTTGTTTTGACCAGCAAAAGTCAGTCTTTTCCTCTGTGGCATCTGGCTCTCCAGTCATTCAAAAGTACTTCCTATTTCAAGATATGGCAATAATAAATATCGGGGCTTTGTGTTTCTACATATAGTCTTTGATTTTTCTGTAATTTTCCTCTTACTAAAAACATAAAATAAAAATTAATGAGTTCCTTCTCATATTGTGTGGCCAGACACAAAAGGCCACATAACATAACTGTACTGATAGGAACAATCCACGATAGGTGAATTCACACACACAGAAAATGGAGTGGTTGTCAGGGACTAGGAGAGGTGGGATGGGGAGTGACAGCTTAATGGCTACAGAATTGATGAAGCTGTTCGCTCACTAGGCAGAGGTGAGGGCAGCACCACATGAGAAATGTACTTCATGCCACTGAATTGTAATTTTGAAAATATTAAAACACTTTATTTTATACAAGGGATATAAGTGAAGAGAAAAGATGATAAAATTTGGGAGATGCAGGAGAAAGACAAAAATGAGGACAGGCACAGTGGCAGGGAAGGGGAAGGACAGCTCTGGAGTGGGGACTAGTGAGGGTGTTTGTGGGAGTTCTGGATCCAGGGCTCCCCTGGATGCTGGTGTTTCTTCTACTTCTTTTGATGTTTCAGGGGTGGTTAGGTGAGCTTGCTCTGGCTCTTCCTCTGGCTCTGGTTCTGGCTCTTCCCTTGGCCCTGGCCCTGGCCATGGCTCGTGCTCTGGCTCTCTCTAGTGTTTGCTCTTGCTCAGGCTCTGGATCTTGATCCTGCTCTTGTTTTTGCTGTTGCTCTTGCTCTTCCTCTGGCTCAGGATCTAGCTCTTGCTCTGGATCTTGCTCCTGATCTTTCTTTTGCTCTGGCTTGGGCTCTGGATCTTGCTCCTGATCTTTCTCATGCTCTCGCTTGGGCTCTGGATATTGCTTTCGCTCTGGCTTTGGCAGTGGAGGTGGAGCTCGAGCTGGAGCTAAAGATGGCTTTACCTCTTGGGACACTTGTTCAGCCTGGGCAGAAGCTGGAACTGGAGGGACAACGATTGAAAATATCAACATGAGTTTCTATGTCTCTTCCAATGACAGTCTTTCTGAGAAGCCCAAGTCCAGCAACCCAGCCTCAGGAAGTCACCCCACACTGCAGATCACTGCATGATTGTTCTGAGTACTCATTGCCCCTGTCCCCAGCCTGCTTCTGGAAACTCTGCTCTGTGTGGCCCAGCCCAGCCCCCTCCCCAAACCCTCACAGGCACCCACCCTCTTCCTCCTCACCCTCAGTCTCTGCCTCACTGGGCTCCAGGTGCTCCAGCTTCTCCAGCTGGGCAAGAAGAAGATCTGCCTTGCGCTCCACCTCTGAGCCTGGCAGATTGATGTGTACATATGCCAACAGAAACTTCAAAGAAGGAAATTCAGGAGGCTCGTGGAAGTCAATGGAATAGAATTCCAGCCAGATCTTTAGGATGGAGGACATGGCACTGGGGGAGACAGGTGGGCAGCAGCATCAGAGGCCTGGCCTATCCCTCTATGCTGCCCTCCCAGGGCTCCCCTGCGTGAGCTGCAGTCTTCTACCCTCTGCCCCTGCCTCTCCATAGACCAGCCCCTCCAATGTCCACCCCCAGTATGGCAGTCCTGGAAGAGATGGGCCTGGCAACCAAGGAGGGGCTGGCAAAAGCCTCCCTGGGAGGAGCCTTCAATCACTGGTGTGACCACCTTTCCCTTCTTCAGGGAAATCTGACACCTTCCTCTGTCTGGGTCCCTGACCCATCCCTGTTGGAAAGACCTGTCCATCAGGGCAGGAGGGTGCTGTCTGCTCTGGGCATTACTCACTGGCACACAGGAGGTGTCCAGGAATATCTGATGAATGAGGAAACAGAGGGAGGCTCTGCTCCCCTGGCCTTCCCAGGGCCCTTGGAAAACCCCAAACTTGAGCTGACACATGGATGTGCTGCCCAAGTGTCCGCATCAAAATCTGCATCTCCTCTTTCCACTGACACTGATCTCTTGACCCTGACCACACTCTGCACCACCAGCACCAGCTGAGCATCCGCATGGGTGAGCATCCCCGAGTGTAAGCGGGATGCTCTGCACACCTGCTCTGGCTCAGCACGGGCTCTGGGGGTGTGGGCAGGGCTGGATGGGAGGGGTGGGGGCAGGTTCTCTCTGGGCTCACTCTGCTCTCCAGCCTCTCGCACACCCTACAGTGCCTGTGGCCCAATCCCCAGCTCATCTTGACTCCTTTTCCTGCAGGGAAAGGCCTGAGCCCTCAGCCCTGTAGCAGGAATCATAAGATGTGTGGCAGCCAGATTTCTGCCAGCCCCCCATCCACAGGCCCCCACAGACCACACACAGTTCTGTGGAGATGGGAGCCCCTCCATCTGCACCCAAACCCCACTCACCATTTTAGCTGCTCCAGGGCTCCGCCATCCCCATGAAAATTGGAAGCAATGCTTCTGTACCTAGAGGAGGCCAAGAAGATGTCACATCTACCATATGGTGGCACTACCTGTTTCTCATGTATATTGTGGTTGTCTGACCTCTGACTAGAATGGAAGCCCAGGAGGGCAGGGAATGTAGTCTCCTCGGTTCATTGGAATATGGTCAGTGCCCAGAAAGTCACTGCACATAGTGTGACTTCAGATATGTTTGTTGAAGGAATGAACGCCAACCAACTCCTCCCAAGATATCTGGGTGCACCTGAAGCCCCTCTGCCAGCCTCCAGTCTCCCTGCTTTGAATACACCCAGAAGCCTACGGATAGAATCTCAAATGTGAAAAGAGTGAAGCCCAAGTCAACGAGGTCAGTGAGGGTGTGACAGAGACTTCCCCGTGGGGGGGGCAGGAGTCCTGAATGAGGATGACCGTGGCCCCTCCAGCAGAACTTTCCACAGGGCTGGACTCAGGAGCAGCACTTTCCATGGGGGACCCACTGGAGCTTGTTCCTGTTACCACCCACTGAACACAGGTGGAAAGTGAGGCTCAGAGGGGTGTGGTGACAGTCCCAAGACTCACAGCTGGGAGGCAGCCGAGTGACAATGTGTGATCGAGGGGCAGAGTGCTCACCTGAGGAAAAGCAGGTGCAGCACCTGCTGGGGACTGGCAAAGTTCCTGTAGCTCAGGAGAAAGGTATGCACATAGGAGCGGTTGCCATCCAGGACAGCGAGCAGCAGGTGCGCCACCCGCTTCTGCAGGGTGCCTGCCGGTACTGGCCACACCATGTGGGTGGCATCCAGGCTCAGGGAGGACTTGTTTATAGTCTAGAACAGGAAAGGGGAGAGATACACAGTGACAGCACCATGAACCCCCAGGTGGGAAGGGGCCGGAGGCCAGTCTTAACCACAGGGAGGACATGAGAAGACAGCCTGAGGGCCCAGGGTTCATGTACAGTGTGGTGGTTGCCACCCCCGCAGTCCCCTTTCACCCTCCAGCCCTGACCTGAGGTGTGAACACTCCAGGAACCAGCAGGTTTATAAATCCCCCATCCTCTGCCCCTGCCCAGGGAGGGTGTCCAATGTCCCCATGACCCCCCCCACACAGGAGGAGGGTGTGCGGTCACCCAGGGAGGCTCACAGTGCTGGCCTGGCCCGCCCTCCCCTGGGACACCTGACATTACCTTTGGGGACCTCCTGCCAGATGGCCACAGGAGTCCAGGGCGATGGCTGACCCAGTGCCAGAAGCATCGGACAAACCTCTCAGCCCAGGGCTGCCTGGGGCTACTGCCCCGGGACCTCGGGATACAGCACGACATCTCACTCTGCCTGTGGCCAAGTGAGCTGGGGAAGGGGCTGTGTATAGAATGTGGGTGCCAGGTTCCCGAGTTCCAAGTTCAGTTGGGGTCTGTCGTCAAGGAAGTGAGGTCATTTCCTGGTACCTCATTTCCTGAACCCCTCCTCTGTGTACAAGAGTGCAATTTCCCCTCTGTGTACCTGACTGGTGACCCTCCTGCCCCATGAACTCTCTCTATTGCCCACACTTCCACCAACACTGCCTGACCACACCCCTGTGCAAGGCCTGGGTGCAGCCAGGTTCACAGCTCGGAGGACATACATGTAGGTTCAGCCCCAGCTCCTCCTTCTTATCACTTATGTGACCCTGGACAAGACACTGTGACTCTCAGGACCTCCCCAATCTCTCCTTCAGCACAGTGGTGATCATTCTAGCATCTCCTCCCTAAGGATGTCATCAGGCATGTGTGAGCAAACATCTCTGAAACCCATCCCTTGACCAGTGTCACATGGAGCTAATGGACCAAACTAGAGATAGAAACCCATGACGATGTGGAAGGTAGCATGGACTACGACTAATGACAGGTCTGGTTTCTGCCCTATAACCTTGAAAATGTTGCTTTTGCTCTTGGCCTGTTTTCCCTGTCTGCACCATAATTATTACAATACACCAAATTTTACACATAAGCAAAGATGTACAGAGTCTGAGTGAAAACAGCCGGCTGCAGAGTGGCAGTCTTGTCAGTAAGCAGTGACATCTTCTTGCATGGTCTTTCTCTCTGGACTTTCTTCTTTCCAGATCCTGCTTGGGTGGATTAATCTGGTACAGGTGACTAATCGTACCCATTTGCATGAGGATCTTTCAAAGTTGCACGATCAGGTTTTACAGTTGAGGACACTGACACAGAGATTTAACTTCCTGGGCTGCGGGGGGCAGGCCCATCTTTTGAAACTAGATGTGTTCGATTGAGACAGAGATGAGGGGGAGTGGGTTAGGGGGCACTCAGCTCCTGGCTGAGGCTTGCCAAATATTATCACCAAACCCAAGCCTGGTTGCTGTGTCCACATGGAAACCCAACAGGCTCTTTGACTTGTGGAGTGGAGCCGGGGTGGGAAGAGAAGGGGAGATCGTGTGCGGGCTGTGGTCCTCACAGTATGGCCCAGCCTGAAACTTCAGGGTGTCTAAAAATTCTAAACTTGAAACTGACTTTCCAGGTAATTAGGAAGGTAAGTTGTTGGAGTGAGCAGGACTGAAGCCATGTTGGGAACTAAAACTCCATGGGTTCTCAAAGATTTGAAAAGGACACAGATCCTTTTTCCCTTGGACTTCATTTCTCTGAGTTCCCTCTTTCCCCATGGTTATTTGATATTTTGAACCTCGGTTATGGGGCAAGATGACGTTCTATACATGGACGTGAAGCTGTTCTCCGGTCAGCCTGGAGCTGCAGAATTGCATGTGCTATCCAAGGAAGACTCACTAAAGCTATGCTGATTCCATCCCTCCAGCAGGACCCTGAGATAACAGCAAGGACGGGAGCAGAAACCAGACGGAGGCTTGCTGAGACTGCACCTGGTTCCTTGCACGGGCCCCTCCCTCCTGCTTTTCATTTCCCGTGCTCCATTCCCTCCGCTCCCCCTTAAACTCCCCTGAAACCCTAAAGTGGTAGACAGTTCTAGTCTGTCTCCTTAGACATCTGATAGTGAACTTCCTGCCTCACACCAACATTTGGGACTCACCAGTCTTTTGTTTCTGATTGGTGAGCAAGCAGTGGGACCTGGATGCCAGGAACATACTTGTAAAGGTAGGAGGAGAGGACATATTTGATTGAACTCTTTGCAACTCAAGCTGGGGCTTATAGGACTTCAGCTTGTGTTAGTTGATTGGGGGAGGGTTCAAGGAAGGGGTGGTTTTGTTCTAGACTGGGTGCTGTCAAAAAGCAAGAGCAATTCTATGATTATCTTAACTTTTACTTAGAAGCAGGCAAACTAGTGCAGGAAAGGGAGAGAGACATCTGGCCCTTTTGTGGTTTGGACAAAGCTCTTGTTTGTGTCTGTTCTTAGACAATTACAGAACGGTCTTGGTTTTTGTCTTGCTCCAGAAAGGTAACAGAGAGAGTGTTCTGGGACATGGTTTATGTTCAGTAGGAGAACTCCATGGCCTGGCTCAGCTATGGTGGTCAGGGGCTGCTTTTTTCCTTTCTCAAAGTTCACATTATAATCGGTTGTTTTTTTCCTTTTTTTAAAAAAGATGACCGGTAAGGGGATCTTAACCCCTGACTTGGTGTTGTCAGCACCACGCTCACCCAGTGAGCTAACCAGCCATCCCTCTGTGGGATCTGAACCCGGGGCCTTGGTGTTATCAGCACCACACTCTCCCGACTGAGCCACAGGCCGGCCCTTGTTTTGTTGCTTTTCATCAAATACATTCTGTGTTAGTTCATTCCTGTTGCTTATAACAAAATACTTGAAAGTGGGTGATTTGTAAAGAAAACAAAATCTATTGCTTACAGTTTCTGAGGCTGGGAAGTCCAAAGTCCATCTGGTGGTGGTGACAGTGACCCCGGGGTCTCACATTTCAAGATGGTGGAAGCTGAGAGAACAAGACAGAGAAAGACAGACTCTCCTCTTCTTTTAAACTCCTCAGAACCACACCCCTGACCATCATTTTTAATCCATTTGCTCCTGCATGGTCCTACAATCCAATCAGCTCTTCAAGGCTCCAACTTTCAACTACCATAATAGGATTTCCCACCCTCTTAACAGTCACAGTGGGGGCTAAGTTTCTTTCTTTTCTCTTTTTCTTTTTCTTTCTTTCTTTTCTTTTCTTTTTTTTTTTTTTTACAGCAACCAGGGATTTAATATAAATACAAGCAGCATAGAGAAACTCAAAACTATACATAAGCCCAACCCAGAAGCCAAGAAGTGTGGATGAAGGCAGGATTTCTGACCCTTTGGTTCAGCCAGTCCCGCAAATAAAATCCAACCAAAAGAAATCAAGGAAATAACCATGATTCCTACTGAGCTGTGGGAGAAAGAGGGGTGAGGGGACAAAGGTAGGTGTGGGTGTCACCATGGGGTCAGGTCTGACCCTGGGCTGGGAGGGGGAGGGCAAGGTCCTTCACCACCACATAAGCCAAACCCGAGCCACCCAGGTGCTATGAGGCCCTGCCCGAGCAGGGAGGCTGTGTCACACATGCGGTAGGACCCCGCCCCTCCCCCAATGGGATCAGACAGTGGCCACCCAGGCCTGCTGGGCTGGAGACTGACACAGGCTCTGCTCTCCTTGTTTAGGCTGCCTGTGGAGGACGGGGTCACTGCTTCATGATGGCACCTGGCTCAGCCCCAGCAGACCACAAGAAGCCGGCCCCAGACTCACTCAGTGCCTCCAGTAGCTGTGCGGACGCCGCATCCTTGGCTACGTCATGCCCGTCCTGCCCATCTGCGGCCAGCGCAACCCACATAAGGCCGCTGAATGGCACTGGATGACCAGGGATCACCGCCTGGTACCAGAAGTGGTGCCAGCCAGCAGGTCCTATGCCCAGACAGTTGGTGAGGAACACTGGGCTGCCCAGCCTCATTTGTTAGCACAGCAGCTGGAGGGCAGCCCGAGCCCCTTGGGACCCTAGCCTGTCCCTAGCCAAGGCCAATCGGCTGCCCTGTGGCTGTAGGCACCGCAGTGAGGGACCCGGAAGCTGCTGGCGGAGTCGCTGCTTCGGGCCTGGCTTGAGCCACTCCACGGCCACCTGCCCTCCACAGAGGCGTGACAGCCCTCCCACCAGATGAACAGTAATTAAAAAAATAGAATAAGTAAGAAAGTTATAAATTTAATCTAGTTCATTTTTTTCAAACTTGTTCAGGTATTGTTTTATTTATGTATAGAATCACAACTGCAAATGTATTTATTTTGACTCACAAACAATCTTTGATATCTACTCTTCTGATAAATATCTTCTTTCCTGCAGGAGCGACGAGGACCAAACCTTCACTCAACAATGGCTCTCCATTTGATTTTTAAGCACACCCTTAAATATTCAGGCCTGGCACTTACTACTTACTTTCAAGGTTTTTATCATGTTAAGAAAAACTCTGTAGTATATTTAAGACTGTTAATTAACTTTTTAAATCCTTGCCTTGCAATGTTTTCTTCAGAAATTATATAGATTAAGCTATAAGTGATTTATAGGTTAATATCTCCAAAGAGTAGAGTGGTTTTCCAACAAAACAATTGTAAAAGATCTGGAAAGGTTTACAAGAGACCCTCCAGTCCCTTGCTATTCAAAGTGTGGGCAACACAGCAACAACCACCAAGCTACTGCAGGAAGCTCCCAGGGTCTCCTGCGCCAGGGCAGCGGGGGCCACGGGCCTTGACCATGCTCCCCCAACACCCGCAACCAGCCTAGCAATGACCAAGACACCACTGGGAGCCCCCTGGTCTCCCCTGCAGGAATGAGGGGGCACCACAGGCCTCAACCCCACTCCTACTCCTTCCTCTTGCTCCCACCCTATTTCATTCCCTCTTCCTCTCTCCCCCTCCCCACCAACTGCTCTGCAAAAACATCATAGAATGTAAAAAAATAATAACAAACAAATAAATTTTTTTTAAAAATCATCCACCCCTTTTAGGCAAACAACATGTTGGAATCCAAATTTTTTTAAAAAGTATGGGCCACAGAGCAGCAGAATTGGCATCACCTAAAGAAGAGTCCTGGGCCCCACCCAAGGCCTAGTCAAGCAGATCTGTGTTTTCGTGAGATCCCCAGCTGATATTTATGCACTGATTGCTGCCTTGGCCTCCCTACAAATCAAGACTTTTAGCACTGGCCAGGCAAACAACATTTGTCAACTTAGTTTCTATAGAGCTTCTCCCCAAACTAGAAAATGGCAGAGGAGAAAATAGTAAGGACATATTTCATCTTGTCTGACACTTGGAGAGACCCACATACATAAACACACACACACACATCGACTCATTTATCATATGTGACTATTGCGTATGTTTTCCCAACACTTAGTGTGAATGTATGAGAACGACAGAAGTGGCCTGAAGCCAGCCTTCAGCGTCAGGTCAGCATGGTTATGTGTGTGCTCATCCTCCGGTCACCTTGCTCACTACTCAGCCTCTCACCTTCTTGCCCACCTGCTCTAACTCAGCTTCACTCCCACTTGCTCTCCCTTCATCTTCTTTCTGCTGTGTTCTCTCTCGACCCAAGCACAACGTTAACCTCTTGCCCATTCTGCTATGAGGAGAGCGCATCTAAGTGTGTTTACGCATGTGAATGTATCCTTATTGGTTTGTATCTATGGGAGATTTAGAAAAATTTATGGGATATAATGAAATGTATACTGAAATCTCACTTTAAACTGCAATAATTGAGTTTAAGGCAATAATCTAGGAAATTTGGGGGGGTGGGTGGAGGTTCTAAAGCTGAAGAGGAAATTGTCCCTGTTACATTTTTTACAATCTCACAGCAGAGAGAAGAATGAAATGTCTTCTGTAGAAATGCAGATTCTGTCTTTCAAAAATGTAGAAGAGGCCGAAGCAGAATTCATTTTGAGTGGGGAGTCATAGAAAGCTTTCCAAAGGAGGTGCTTTTGCATTGGTCTTTTAACGATGAATGGCATTTCCATAGATGGAGAAAGGAGAGGGGAGAAACAAAAAGAGCATTTCAAGTGAGCATGGTGTGTGTCCTCAGGCAACAGTCATCATAGACAGAGCACGTAGAAATTAGAAAAATAGACAGAGCCTAGTTAGAGAGCCCTAAATGTCATGCTTGGGCACTAGGTTCAATTCTAGAGTCAAAGGGAACCCAGTCTTGTTAAATCCAATCAGTCATTCTTTCTCCAAAACACAGCAAAAGTGATTTTGTTTTGAAACACAGAGCTGATGGTGTCCTACCTTACCCCCCTACACCCCCTTTGTACCAGCTTCAATCATTCTTAAGCCAAAGTGCAGACCTCCCTACCATGCCCTACAAGCCCCCTTGACCTGGCTCTGCCTCACCTCCCTCCTCTTTCTCCCTGGGTCTCTTTACTTTGAAAACTTTTTTGGCATCATGTGAACTGAGATTTGGCAAATAAATCAGAAGACATTGCAGAGAGACTGGAGGCTGATAAGCGTGTACGTGTGCTTGCGTGTACAGCAGAGGGGTCTTATGAGAGAGAGCATAGTATTACAAATTTCTCATTTTCACTAAGTATATTTTTACCTTTTGAATGTGGAAATTATAGATACTTTAAATGACTATGCATGCATCTGTATTTCTTTTGCTATGGGATCTGCAGAAGACAAATATGGTTGGTACAAACAGTTTGTCAGAAGGTTGTCTGTGTAAAGGAGAAACTTCTTTTAGTACAGATTCTAAATAGTATCAGAGCCTAAACTTAAAAGGCAGAAGTTGGGGGCTGTCTAGTTAGAGTGTGATGCTGATAACACCAAGGTCCAGCGTTTGATCCCTGTACTCATCAGCCACCCAAACAAACAAACAAACAAACAAACAAACAAACAAAAAAGGCAAATGTTGAAAAGATCACATTGGCAGGAATCACCTATTTAACAGAGGTGTACATAATTTCTCCAGCAGAGGGTGGTAAAATATAAATTTGGCACAGTGCATCTTAGTACAAGTTTGAGTAATAGATTTGCCAGTTCAATCTTGATGGTCAGGTTCTTGCAGCAAATATATCCACGAGGAAATGGACCAGGAGTCCAGCCAAGTAGTTGGAGGCCCAGGGGACCCTGCAGTGACAGCAGGCAAGTGGTTTACAAGGACAAAAGAGCAGGCAGAGGGACTAGAGTCCAGTAGCAGTTGAGAGACGAGTCCAGGTGATGCTGCCTAATTGCACCCCACGGTCAGTCCCCAAGTGTTGATTGTGGACAGAGGGAGATGTGCCCAGAGCAGCAGGTGAGTTCTACTCCTGATTGCTGCAGGTTCCCAGGTGCTATGATTACCTCTCTTTGTGGAGTGGTGGCCTAAGTAAATGCAATGCAAATGGATGTGGGGAGCTGAGCATTCTCCAAGAGCAGAGACTGCCTGATTCTCCCTGTAAACCTGCTGCTGCAAGTGCCTCTCCCTGGATTCTTTAATTAAAATGGAGCCCATGAACCTTGTGCAGGGTGAGACCTAGTAGCTGCTGGGCAGAGATGCTTAGAGAAACTAGAAGGTCTCTCCTGGGTTCTCTGAATGAAAGACAGATTCCTAAGGGGTAGGGATGAAGCAAAGTTTGGAATGAGGGGAGGTTGCTTGATGGATGGAGAGAACAAGAAAAAAATCTATTAGCAGTGCTTTGAGCTCCTTAGAGAGCAGTTCCTGAGGAAGCCAAGTAAACAGCTTCCTGCTACTCAAGATTTGTTAATTAAGCACTTTGAACAGGCTCTGTAGGGAGGGGGCAGACAACTGTAGAATCTGACTTCTGAAAGTCTTCAGCCTCAAGAGAGGGCAGCGGATCTCAGGGCCAGTGGCCCAAGGTGTCTCCCAGCCTTGTGTGAAGGGTGGGGTTGCTATCACTATAGGAGGTTATATCCACAGTGGGACCCCATATAGGGAATAGAGGAGAGGGGCTGAGCTGAGCACAGAGAGACCCGTACCCTGTGCCGTCCATCCTGATGCCTGTGAGCTGTATGGCATGCGTGCCCAGCAGGACCTGACCTGTCTGGGGGACACTGGGAAGGAATTCTGCCTACTGATGCCTGCATTTCTGTGCACCCGAGCATCATGAGTTTTGTTCAAGCATAGGACACCCCTGGGCTTCTCTTCTGATTGCACACACTCCTGGGAAAAGCAGTGTGTCACATCTCTATGTAAAGGAAGTTGCTGGATAAGATAGCTCTCTGATTGGAGAGAAGGGACCACAGAGGAGTGAGCAGGAGGAAGATCAGGGAGAATTAGGAGGGGGCAGTGAGCTGGAGGCACCTCCCCACCCAGCCTGAGGGGAGAGGGCGCCAAACCCCAGCTCAGACCCCTGTCATCCTGCCCAGGGCCTGAAAATGCTCAAGAACGAGAAGCCCAAGTGAGACAGGGGAAAGAGAAGAAGGACCAGGGGCCAGGGAAGAGAATTCCTGTGAACTAATAGAAGGGACTTGCTTTCTCCAAGGGGATTCAGGGCCAGTCAAATGTGGGCTGTGGTCCTGGGCAGTGTACCTGGATGAGACATTTGTTTTCTTCCTCCCCATCTTCACCAGGTGGCAGCCCTGTGTGCCCACCTTGCTCAGTGTCCTTATTCATGCCACTATGAAATGGTGGCTATGAAAACAAACAGTTGGTAAATTCGATCACCCTTTGGAGGAGTCACGTAGGCAGGAATCCGAGGAGCACCTCGTGCATGGAAAGGAGAATCCTTGACTTAAGTGGGGGCGTCCAGCCTGGCCCCCACCCCAAATTACCCGAGTCTAACTCCGGCAGCCCTTCCCTAGACAGAAGTCTTGCCCTCAAACAAAACTCATGAGTCAGGTTGTCTTTAGGCTTCTGGGAAATGCCCTTCTCAGCCAGGTAGAAACCCAGCAGTTCCATCTTGCGCCCGACACCACATCCCGTAGTTTCAGGGTGGTGCAAAGCCAGAGAGGATTGGAGAGGAGGAGGAGAAGCTCTCCTTTCTCTATGTGGAAGACATACGTGCACATACGAGCACGCTGAGCTGTGGACGTGATGAGGGGGCAGCTCCCAGAAAGACTCATTCACACTCCAGGCGGGCTCACTAGTGTCCGGCTGTGTCACCCTGAGTCCCTGGGCACAGAGGAGCACAGTTGGTGGGAGAGGAGGATGGCAGCTGGGGTGTGCTCAGCTAAGTCTGGGGTGGCTGCAGACTGCACAGAGGCCCTGTCTGCCCACCCTCCGGTGGAGTCCCCAAGAGTGGCAGGCAAAGGAGTCGAGGAAGGAGGGAGGACAGGGAGCCCGGGAGTGAGACACTAGGGTGTGAGCAGAGATTTCCCCACCAGAACGCCAACCCAGTGGTTCTTTCACCACATAAATGGCACCTGGAGTACACGCTGGGATGTCCTATTCTTGCACCTCGTCCATGTTTGACCTTCCAGACTGCTGCTGTGGTCTCAGACCTGTCGCTCCATTTCATACTGATAACATATTGCTAAGAGGCAAGGCCAGTCTTGAGAGTGATCCATCAGCCCTTCCAGAGTGAGAAGCAGAGGCGTCTGGATCAGCAAGCTCCACCGAGCAATGAATGAGTGTGGGAGAGCTGCAGGGAGAGCAGGAAGCCTTCCTGTTTGCCCAATACCTATTTACCTGACTTGTCTGTTTCCCAAGCATTAGACATGACACAACGCAGGTGAGGAGGGACCTTTTCTGGGTGTGGTGTCCAGGAGTGTTGCAGAATCACAAACCATGGATTTCTTTAAATCTCAAAGACATGAGCTGTTCCAGTTGTTTCAGGTACCCTGGGTGATAGGGATGGGTGGAAGGGCAACCTGTCTACAACTATCCAGCAAAACTATGTATCATCTAAGACTGAAAAACCAATATTGTGAGGATGCAAACTCACTTAAACTGATCTATAGATTCAACACAATCAGAATCAAAATTCAAGCAGGCTTCTTAAAAAATAGAATTTGGCAAGCTGGTACTAAAATATGTGTAGAAATGCAGAATATCTAAAATAGCCAAATGATTTTGAGAAAGAACCAAATTGGAGAACCTATATTACCTGATTTTGAAACTTGCTATAATCTACACTACTCTGGTGTGTTAGTCAGGGTTCTCCAGAGAGACAGAATCAATAGGATATGTTATAATTATATGAGAGGGATTTATTAGGGGAATTAGCTCACATGGCTATAAAGAAATGTCCCCCATGATAGGCCGTCTGTAAACTGGATGCCGGTAGCATGGCTCAGTCCAAGTCCAAAGGCCTCGGAACCAGGGAAGCTGATGGTGTCCTTGGTGTAAGTTCTGGAACCCAAAAGCTGAAGAGTCTCAAGCTTGGATGTCCACGGACAGGAGGGAAGAGTGTATCCCAGCTCCAACGGATCGAGAGAGAGAGAACTTCACCTTTTTCCTCTGTCTTTTGTTCTCTCCAGACCCGCAGTGGATTGGATGGTTCCCACCCACACTGAGGGTGGGTCTTTCCCTCCCAGGCCACTCAGACTCTCATACTAATCTCTGCTGGAAACACCCTCATGGACACATCTGAAAAGATAGTTTTACCAGGTTTCTCAGCATTCCTTCATCCAACCAAGTTGACATCTAGAATTAACCTTCCCATCTGGCGTAGGATAGAGTTACATATCCATGAAGCAGACTAGAGAGGCAAGAAATAGACTCATACACATATGTCCAATTTATTCTCAATAGAGGTGGTGAGGTAGTGTGATGAATGAAAGGAAAGTCTTCAACAAACTGTCCTGGAAGAACTGGAACTCCACACAGAAGAGAAAAAAACCTTCATTGCTATCTTATACTATACCAAAAAATTAACTTAAAATGGATCATAAACCTAACTATAAAAACTACAACTATAAAAACCTTCACAAGCTTGGGTTAGGCAAGTATTCTTTATCTAGAATACAAAAAGCATAAAATGTTGAAGAAAAATATGTGATAAATTGGACTTTACCAAAATTTGAAACTTCTGCTCTATGAAAACTACCATTAAGAAAAGACAAGACATGGAACCGAAGAAAAATGTTCACAATACCTAAATCTGACAAAGAACTTATATCCAAATATATATAAAGAACTCTTACAAATTAATCATAAGACAACTCAATAAAATAATTGGCAAAAAATTTCACAGACACTTCACTAAAGAGGATATAGGAATGCCCAATAAGCCCATCAAAAGATGCTCGACACCATTAGTTTGTAAGGAAAATGTAACATAAAAACACCATGAGATATTATTACACACTCACCAGAATGGCTTAAATTAAAAAGACTGATAATACCAAGTATTGGTGAGGATCTAGATCAACAGTCTCTCATACAGTGCTGGTAGGAATGTGAAATGGTACAGCAACTTTGGAAAACAGTTTGGTAGTTTCTTAAAAAGATAAACATGTACTTACCATATGAGATACCAACTGACTACTTATGTATTTACCAAAGTAAAATGGAAACATGTGTCCACACGAAGACTTGTACATGGATGTTCCTAGCAGCCTTCTTCATCATAGCACCAAAAGGAAGCCAAGTATATCAATCAACAGGGGAATACAGAAACAAGTTGTGACATACCTCTGCAACGGAACTCTACTCAGCAATAAAAAGAAACGAGGTAATTGTCTTAGTCCTTTCAGGCTGCCATAACAAAATACCTTAGACTGGGTAATTTATAAACAATAGAAATTTATTGCTCACAATTCTGGAGGCTGGGAAGTCCAACATCAAGGTGCAAGCAGACTTGGTTGTGGGGAGGGCTTTCTCTCTGCTTCAACGATAGCACCTTCCCACTGTGTCCTTACATGGCAGAAGGCATGAACAAGCTTCCTGGGACTTCCTTTATAAGAGACTTAATCCCATTCATGAAGACAGAGTCCATATGACCTAACTGCCTCCCAAAAGCCTCACCTGTTAATACCACCACCTTGAGGGTTGGGTTTCAACCTATGAATTTTGGGGAACACAAACATGCAGATCATAGCAGTAGTGATGCATTCAACAACGTGGATGACTCTCACTCCATTCTGCTGTGTGAAATAAGCCAGACATAAGAGAATGCATGTGGTAAAATGTTGTTTATACCAAATTGTAGGAAAGACTGATCAATGGTAACAGCAAGTGGATTAGGGTTGCCTGAATAGAGGCATAAGAGAAGCTTCTGGGGTGTTAGAAAGACTCTGCATCCAGACTGTAGTGGTAGATACAAAGATACGTGTGTATGTGTGTATGTACATGTATATGACTATGTATTTCTATTATATGCTCCTCAAATTGAATATTTAAAATAAGAGCATTTTACTGTTATAACTCAATAAAGACAACATACATCAAATCTTCTCTCACCCTTTTGCTTATAACCATGATCACCCCCATTGCACTTAGAATAAAGTCCAAATTCCTTACCATGTTCTACAAGGCCCTGCTTGGTCTGGTGCCATCTCCCACAACTGTCCCCAAGTTCACTGTCTTCCAGGCACACTGGCCTGCTGGCATTTCCCACCTTGGCCCTCCTCACAGGTAGCCCCTTCTGCCCAGAATGCTCTGTACTCAGTCCTGTGCCCTCCCTGCCTTTTGCATCTTACCCCCAACAGTTCTCCAGTTAGCCTTCACTCCCTCTGAGTAACTCTCCTTCACTCATTTTATTGTGGCCTCCTTGTTGTGTTTGCTCATGACACTCTTTTTCCTACTTAACCCTTATCACAGCTAGTACTTGTGAATTAATGTGGTGTCTACATTTTAATTGTTTTTCCTACCTTAGACTGTGAGATCAGGGAAGTCCGCTTTGTCCACTACTGAATCCCTAGCATCTAGCCAAGTCCCCGGCACATAGTCAAGGCTCAATAAACACTTGTTGGTAAAAGGATGGGTGAATGCATAAATCAATAAATCAATAACCTTTCTTTAGGGAGGAAGTCGTTTGGGACAGTGCAGGCAGCAAGCTGTGGGATAAAGGACTCAGCCTCGGGTATTAAGTCCTGGCTCTCTCACTAATGCACAGACCCGATCTGACTCAGTAGGCTGGCTTGGGGCCCAGGAAGCCTAACATTTAACAAGGGCCCCAGGGTAATTACGATGCCTAGAAACTTATGAGAATAACGAGGTGAGCATGTATACACATATTCCTATAAGCACATGCAAATCCATATGCAGAGCTTTTCGAGCCACTGTTTGTTTTTTAAAAATGCAATTCTAGTTTACTTATTTATTTGCATTGTGTTTTTCTTACTCAACAATTCCTTGTAGAAATCCCTCCAAGTTGCTTAGTATAGCATTACTTCTTTCTTCTTTGTTAATAGATGCATAATGGGGGATGTGGGGTGTGTGGCAGTCACAGCTATCCAGCTGAACTTTTCATTTTCTTCCCTTCCATGCACATGGTAGGATTGCATTTCTTAGCTCACCCTCAGCTGAATGGGACCATGGGACTAGCCATGGGACTTAGCCAACGAGTCGTGACTTCTAGGCTGAAGCATTTGATTGTTTGGTGCAAGTCCCTCCAGAACTCCTGTTTCCCTCTGGCATGGCAACTGGGAGTATTCAAGGGTGTGGTTGCTTTGTCAGCTTTGATCCCTGAATACCCGTGAGGAGCAGACCACCTTACTGGCTTGAATCAGACACAGAGTATGAGGAAGCAATCCGTTTTTATTGCTGTAAGCTTCTGTGATTTTGGAGTTGTTTATTTCATATCAACACACAGCCTAACCTAACTGAAATACGTGGTTGTTGCAGGATTTCTTCAACCATTCCCTACTGACAGATGCTCACTTTGTTTATGGTTTTTTTGTTGCTAACAACAATACTCCAATAAACATCCTTTTATATATATCTTTACTCACTAGTATGACTAGAGACAAAGAGAGAAAACTGGAAGGAAGCAAAAAAGGGCAAAATGGGGCACATGGTTTTGTGGAAGATTTGTAGCTGAGGATTATTAGTATGAAAGAGGTTGGAGAGGTGAAAGAGTAACAAAGCAAAAAAAAGAAAAAAGAAAACCAATTCATATGAAAAGCTATGCACTTTTATATGAAAAGTATGACCACATTTATGCAATTCTGTAAAAGTATAAATCTATATCTCCAGTTCTACATAAGCATATCTATATCTATCTATATTTGAGATTTTAAATAATTAAATTACTCGGTGGTTAAAAAAAAAACTTGCCAGACCATTTAAGAACCTAATGAAAATGCAAATGTCATTTGAGATGCTCAAATACTAAAGGATTATCAAGCAGTTACTTATACTTCTCTGTTCACATTAAAAGATTAGTAACCGCATGTGGATGGAAGGAACGAAGACACATCAGTCAGGGCAGCCCAGTGTTAATGTGGTATGGGGGAGAGGGGGGAGAGGAAAAATCTGAACAGCCCTTTGATGATAGGCTAAAGTGGGGACTTTAGAGGGACAAGGAACAGCAGGATGGCACTAGGAAGGCAGGAGAGGACCCCAGATAATAGGACAGAACTAGTGCAATATATACACCTCTGAGATCATCTGGTCTAACATCGTATTATAAGAAGCAACTATCTTCTTTTCAGATTATCGCCAATAACTAACACAATGCCTGATCTGTCAAAGAAAGAACTCCAAAGCATTTGATGATTAAGAGAAAGAGGGGGAATGAGAAAGAAAGGAAGGAACGAGGACCTGACTTGATTATGTAGCTTATCACTTGCAGTGCCAGGAGTAAAATCCAGATGCAGGCTCATTTTAGCTCCAGTTTTCTTTTAGGAATACTTGAAGGACAGAGGCAGAGAAGGAGGGAGAGAGGGAAGGAGGGGAAAGGAGGGAAGGGGAAAGGAGGGAAGGGGAAAGGAGGGAAGGGGAAAGGGAGGGAGATAAATATCTCTTTCTTCCTCTTCTTCCCACCTCCCCTCCCAGGAGTGGAGGTGAATTGTGTGCAGGAGAGACATGTGCAGGCCCTTCTGCAGTGTGCCAGGCTGCATAGCAGGAAGGATTATTTACCTGCTTCTGGATGGACTCCAGACAGGTCCCCTGGCAGCAGGAGCCTTCTGACTCACTGCTCATGAGCACTAGCGTCTGTCACTCATACTTACCCACCAGCCACCTCTGTCTTAGCTTGGCGCTCCCACCAGGCCCTGGAACCTATCGTGTTGGGCACCCAATCCTCTCTGGGCTCAGCTGTCTGGAAGGGGTTAGCCTGTAATTATGAACATGTTAGTGAGAAAACAATTTAATTTTCTGTATAGTCTTTGCTTTCCCTTTCCACGAGTGTTTTCTCTGGAAAGAGATCCTCCGTCTTTTATGGGTCCAGAGCTCACTTTTTTCCCACATCTGACCACACCCTGAAGATCATGTCTCCTGGACTGGTTATGCTAACCCCTTATGAAATGTAGAGAACTGGCCAAGGGTTCCGAAGGTGGTTAAATAGAGGATCTGATAAACTCATCTATACCCAGGTGTTGAAGTCTGATAACCCCTTAATGTGTTATCTTTCCAGACAGACTGGTATTATTATAGAGAACAGAGACAGTAAGTTGTTAGGCATAAGGCTGTGGACTCCGGCTCGATTTTCCAAACACAAATATGTTTGATGTAAGTGGATCATAGACACCAGGAAGTTAAGTATTAGATGATTTGGGATGTGGTAAGTATAGGATAGATACAGGTTATTAGAAATTGAGCTTGGATTCTGTATCAAATGGGATGCTTTTAACCAGAAATAATGGATTACACAATGAAATGTGGCCAAAAGATTGAGGAAATTTTATTATATTATATAACAAAAAAATCCAGAGTTTGATTAATTCAATAGCTGGAAACATTTCCCCTTTGATGCTCCCCCTGTGACTGCAAGCTGTGTGTGGCTGTTCAGTGTAAAGTGCAAATACAACAGTCATTAAATAAATTACAGTAAGGGCCATTTCTCATGCATCTTTTTTTCAGTAGGGAGAAAAGCCTTTACAGAAGTACTTTGTATTAATCAGCATGAGTTTATAGCTGCCATAACAATATCACCAAAATTTCAATGACCAAATACAATAAAGGTTTATTTCTTGATCATGTCATGGTCTGGTTCAAATTGAACCAGGTGTTGGGGGGTACTCTGCTCCATGAAGACATTCAGGGATCCAGGCTTTATCCACTTACTGGCTCCAGCATCCTCTAGGACCACAGAATAATCTGCTGCATGCTCTGTATCTGCCCTCTGGTTTGAAGGAGACATGGTATGGAGAAGGCCCAGAAAGGAGCATACCTCACTCCTATTCATATTACTTTGCTGAAAACTAGTCCCATGACCTCACCCATATGCAAAGGGCCGGGGGGTACCATCTCATTCTGTAGCCCAGAAGAAGAAGAGAACGTAGATATTGATGCAAACCATCAGTCTCTGCCTCACACCCCACCCAGCATCCTCTCAGTTCCCATCGGTGAGGAATGGGTCACATCCTAATGAATAAATAAGTCACTGTCAAGGGGGATGAAAATCATCAGATTGGCTTATGTGGTTCAGAGTACCTAAGGTGACCCCAGTGATTCACAACTTCTGTTATAACCCCCTCCCCTGAGCGTGGTGGGATGTGTGACTTTTTGCTAACTAGTAGAACATGGCAATGGTGTGTGATGTCACATGCATGGCTGTGTTGTTATATAGTAAAGGTGATGGAGTGTCACTCTTGTGATTACATTGCCATGTTATGTAAGAGTCTGTCTCTGTAGACATTCTCTGTGCTGGCTTGATGAGTTGAGCCACCATTCTGAGGCAGCATGTGGCAAGATTCTGTGGCACCTGCTAGGAGCTGACAGTGACCTGGAGCAATAACCAGCAAGGAACCACAACCCTATGTTCTACAGATGCAAGTTCTGCCAACAACCTGAGTAAGCTTGGAAGTAGACTCTTCTCCTGTCCAGCTTCCAGAGGAGAATGCAGCCAGGCTGACTTCTTGAGGATAGCCTTGGGAGACCCAGAGTGGGGGACCCACCATGTCATGCCTGGACTCCCGACTCACAAAAACTGTGACATAATAAATATGTGTTATTTAAGCCACTAAGTTTTTAGTAACTTGTTATGCAACAATAGAACATGAATATAGCTTAGATAAATCATGATTAATCACTGGAAGTGGAAGGAAGCCGATGTATCCAGAGAATGAACACCCAATCAAAATTAAGCTCTTCAAGAAGGACTGTGGGATTCCTAGCTATCAGTAGACCACGGACTGTGTTTGCCATAGACTGTATTCTTAAAAAAAGAGAAAAGAAAAAAAAAAAAAGGAAAAAAGGGTCAGCCTATTTGGTGGCAAAGCCCTATGTTACAGTAGTGTCTGGAGCAAATATATAAATGCAGGATCTTCCAGACACCGTTTTAAGTCTTAAAAGAGGAAGAGACAAGTTGTCTGTAAAATGGAGATGAGTATGACAGAGTTTTAAGTGGATAGTGTAAGACGGCAGACATCAGCATCCATCAGGCCTAAGACCTCTCTGAGAATCTGAGGAAATTCTGGACACCCTCTCCTCAGAAGAAGATGCCCTTGAACACCTACACGTAAAATTTTACATGCAGTTTTACGAAGTTAAGAGATCCCTTGATGCCCATCTAGAGGCCTCTAGGTTAGGAACATGCTATATGGGGCTTGGCAACCTGAACTGCTGGGTCATACAGGTATGAGAGGGTGACATCAGCTGACAGAGTGGTCCTTAGTAAAAGTATATTCTGGGGGAACCTCAGTTTGTCTTTATATGAAGAGACTTGTTCAGAGTACCACCCAGGGCTCATTTAAAAGAGTTGGGGCTGAAAAAAGTGGAGAGAATATCAAAGATGGCAGCACTGATGGGCAGGGATGGAAACAGAGCCTCCTGGATTAGCTAAGTCCCAAAGCAGCTGGAGAGACAGAAGAGCCAGGACTCTTGGGTGAAGGAAGGCATTCGACAGCACCAGAAAAAGGAGAAAAAGGTAGGAGCTGTAAGTGTCTAAAGCCTACGAAAACATATTAGCAAGGAAACAAAGCATTTGACTCCTGACCTGACACACATGTGCACACACGTGCATGTGAGTTTGCATGCATGTGCATGCCTGTGTGTGCCCGTGTGTAATCATGTGTTTGTGTGTGTGTGTGCCTGTGTATATTTGTGTGTATGCATGCATGAACCCGTGTGTTTGTGGGCATGCACGTGTGTATGTATGTATGTGTTTGCATGTGTATTTGTGTGCATGCATATGTTTGTATGTGTGCTTGTGTGTATGCATCCGCATGTGTGTGTGGGTGCATGTGTGTATGTGTATGTGTATGTGTATGTGTATGTGTATGTGTATGTGCATGTGTGTGTGTGTATGTGTATGTGTATGTGTATGTGTATGTGTATATGTGTATGTGTATGTGTATATGTGTATGTGTATGTGTATGTGTACGTGTACAAGCAGAGACATTGAGGACTGGCTGAAATGCTCTCTTGGAAATCCAGGCTCCATGGAAAATGTAAATTGCAAAGAATCCAGGGCTGAGAATGGTTTCATTGTCTCATATCACAACAAGGGCCTCCAAAAGCTCCTGGGCACTGTGCCACCCATCCTCTGGCCAGGGGACAAGCAACCCTGGCATGGTTTACCCACCTTCTGGTGAAGGTGCCAGGAACCATTTCTTCACTGACCATCTTCCCAGTTTCTGTCTGAGAGCGAGGCCAGATGGAGGTGGCCAGCAGGGAGATGGTCATTCCCTTGGCTCTACTCAGGCTGTCAGCCCTTGGTGATCTGCACGTAGGGAGCAGTTTAGTGAAGGTGATGTCACATGCTGGAATGGGACTGTGACCATGACAGCAACTGTAGCGGGCAGGCCAGGGGTGGGGCTTCCATGTGAAGCTGGGGGTCAGGGCTGGGAGGGGCATCTCTGAGAGCTGAGCTGGAGAAAACGACACCTGCTCCTGAACCATGCTGGAGTCCGACATCCTCTCCCACGCGATTCCTCGGATGTGGTGGAACCTTCTGGCGCCACATTGTTGAGCTTCAGGACAAGCAGTGAACATGCAAAAAGCAAGACATGGTGTGAGTGACCAGAGAAGGAAAGCAGGGGAAAGATAAAGAGAAGCAAGGGGTCCAAGAACGTCCCAGACCTGCCTCACTCCCTGGAATTTATTAGCACTTAATGAGGGTGGGGACGGAAGCAGTGAGTCTGGACATCAGGTAAGCGGGAGGAGGTAGGAAGGGAAGGTGGAGAAAGGACAGCAGAGGGGCGATGTTGGAGAAATCGAGGGACAAGCAAGGAAGGAGCAGAGAACAGGGAGTAAGGACATCACAGAACAGTATGCAGACGGCAGAGGCGAGCTGATCTAGCTTGAACCTCAGAGAAGAGGGAACCACAGGCCGGAACAGCGGGTGAACGAAGACAGAAGTCCGCGTGGCGCAGAGGCGGCAGGGTCGCAATCCCCGCCTGGGCCCTTGGCAGCTGTGGGACGACCGTGGCCCACTAACCCCCCGAGCCCCATATTCTTTGGCCAGAAAATGGAAACCAAAGAGTCCAGTTTTCAGAGTGGCTGTGAGGATCGTGAGAGATGACGGCTGTCCGTGCAGCAGCGCAGGGCAACAGTAAAGCGTGGGTTCAAAGCTCATGTCAGCCAGTGTGTTAGGTTTCTAGTGCCGCAGAGCAATCACACACTTAGTGGATTAAAACAAGCCACATTTATTATCTCTTGGTTTCTGTGGCTCAGAAGTCCAGCCACTATTTAGCTGGGCCCTCTGCTCAGTGTGTCACTGGGCAGCAATCAAGGTGTCTGTCAGCTGGGGCCACGATCTCATCTGAGGCTCAGGGTCCTTTTTCCCAGCCTGGTGCTGGCAGAATTTAGCTCTCGATGGTTGCAGGACCAAAACTCCCATCTCTGAGAGGCCACTCACAGTCCCCCCCTACTCACGGCAGGGCCGCAAAGGAGAGTTTGCTCAGACAGCCTCTTCAATAATGTGACATCATTGAGTGACACCCCCTCACCTCTGCTATATTGTATTGTTAGAAGCGGTCCCAGACTTCCCCTGGAGTGCAGGGGATTATGCAAGACTCGTTAGCTGTTACCAAAGGTGTGTCCAGAGCAAGTCCATCTCCTTGTTCCTCAGATTCCTTCTCCATGAGTTGACTATTAACAGTACCCACCTCATGATGGTGGTTACAGTGATTAAATAAATTAATATCTGTAAAGTATTTGGAATAATGCCTGCTCCATAGTACTTATGGTATGTGTTTATTAAATGTTTAAAAATAAATTAATGCATTTTAAAAATACCATTCATGCAGCACTCAACAGAGGAACAACTATCCATGATCAGCCGGTTGGTGCCAAAGGCAGGTCCAGAAGCAAGCCACTCTTACGCCGGGTGACACTCTCTCTCTGTGTGCTGCCCCCTCCCCCAGGAGCAGAAAGATACAGGTTCATGCCCAGGGTGGAAGTGTCCAGAATTCTGGGGAGAGCAGGGGCAGGGTCTTTTTCCTCTGGGCAGGCCTCAGAGCAAATTTCCATTTCCTTGTGGTCCTGAGCTCCACCTCCTGCTCAAGGCCTCTCCTGACCCTGGGACACTGCAGCAGCCTCCCCGACCACCTCCTGCTCCCTAAGTTCCTTTTCTTTCTGAGGAAGATGGGGTGTCTTGTGGGGGCCCTGGAGCCAGGGCCTGGCTCTCAGCCCCCGCCATCCCGCCAGCAGAAACCTGAGACAGCCACCCTGTCAGTCTTCCTTTCCTAACCTAAGGTGTGCACAGATTTTCTCATATTTGCAAAACATAAGAAACCCTTAAGACTAAGAGGCTGCTTTCCATTTCTGAGGTGGGCGCCGCTCGCTGCCAACGCACTCACACGCATGTATTTGAACACGTTTGATTCAGTGTAGCTGACACAAAAACCACTTCTTCGTTTCTCCTACCTCATCCTAAGTTAATACTCCTGACAGGCGGCAGGAGGCTTTTCAGCAATTTTTCTGTTTCAGCTACTGTCTCCCTGCCTCCCGCCACCTCCCCACCTCCCTTCCCCCGCTGTAATATTTGCTTTCGCTCAAAAGCTGACCAAACCTTTGCAGTTTGTATCCATCGCATCTTAAGACCAGATTGAAAGATGAGCCACGGCTTTAAATGGGAATGGGGCGGCCCAGGCTCGCATGGATGATTTTATTTGTGCTTGATGTGGGGGAATTTAACTGTGCTGGAAAGATAAGGGAGCCGCTTGCTCCAGCGCCTGCGTCAGGAAGCGCCATGGCAGAGGGCGCTGCGGCCCGGGCAGTCTCTATCGTTCACCTGCTTCAGCTTCCTGCCCAGAGGGCTCTGGCCTCTGTGTCCTGCGGTGGGCATCGGTGTGACTGCCAAAGCCGCAGGCTGGCATCTCAGATGGAGATCTCTGTGCCTAAAGGGGAGGGCTGGATGGTGCTAGACAAGTACAGAGATTCTCTCTCTCTCTCTCTCTCTCTCCCACACACACAATCTCTGTCTCTGTGTCTGCTTCTGTCTCTCTGCCTTGCTCTGTCCCTGTCTCTCTGTCTCTGTCTCTCTCCATCTCTCTGCCTCTTTTACACACACACACACACACACACACACACACACACGTACCCCCCAAACCTGTGAATCTAATGCCCTTGTGTAAATTTTGCCTTTTGCCATCCCTCCCCGTTTCCCAGTGCACGATGCTGCACTTGAGATTCATTTTCAGCTGGATAGTGTGTGTGTTGACGGGGAAAGGTCGCAACTCTAAAGCATTGTCTGGAAAGTGGTCTGCAACCTGCCCCTGCCACGTCCTAGGTCTGCCCCCACCTCAGCCCTGGTTGAAGGCCCACCTCTGACTCTCCAGCCCCTCAGCCTGGGCCTGGGAGGCTGCCTGGCCATGGCACACAGCTTTCCAAGGCTGTCGGCCAGCAGGGGGCAAGCTGACCTTGCAGCTGGCAGCCCGAGCCTGTGACAGGCAGCAGGGGAGGGGCAGGGAGGGACTGCAGCTAACCTTGTATGGGGAGGCAGTTATTTAAGGCCCAAACTTCTCTGCTGCTGGCATTGTATTTCCTGAGAAGGAGCCTGAAGACTCAGGGCCGGCCAGGAAGAAGGCTGAGCTGGTTGAGAGCCATTAAAGGAAAGTACAAAATTAGCACCACCTGTCTCTGGCATGGAGCGTCAGGCTGCAGGTGCAGGCCCAGACCACGAGGGATGGCCAGCACCGTGTGACACTTCTCCTGCGCATCAGCCCCACTCCAGCCACAGATGTCGGAGTAACTGTCACCATCTCCGTTTTGAAGAAATGGTTTGATCTAGCGCTGGCTAACTGCTGGCTCCCTGCTCAGCCGCACACAGTGCCGCCACCCCTGCTGGCTTAGGGGATGCAGTGAAAGCTCTTACCCGTCCAGGGCTTTCCTCATTTTCAGAAGGAACCCAGGGGGTTGGTAAAAGGTTCAAGACCCAAGCATTTAATGAGGAATAGGAGACAGGGTGGAATGAGAAGAAGAAATGTTAGACTGGCCCTGGCTCGGTCAGTACTCAGCTGTGCAACCCTGATCAAGTTGCTTGTCATCTCTGTGCCTTTTTTGCCTTGTCTAAGAAATGTAGAGATAGAGCTACATCAAGGATTGTGAACCTGGGCTCCATGAACTGGTTTGAGGGATCCACAAATTCCCTACAATTTGTACATGAATACTCATGTATGTGGGTATCATGTACATGTAAATTCACCTGGAAAATGGTTTGTAATTTCCATCAGATTCTTGAAGGAGTCTGTGAGAAGAGAAAGTTTGAGAACAGCTGTACTAGGTGACCTCCAAGTCACCTCCAGCTCTGACATTCAGAGACAGATGGTGACTCTCTAAGTAATTTCGGGGCCACAGCAGACCCACTTTTGGGTCCAGCTATGAACAGAGCCTCAGCCTCAGGTAGTCGTCAGCACCTCTGAGCCTCCTTGCTCCTCACCTAGTGACAGGTATCCCATGTATTTTTCCAGACCACAAAGGATTAAAATTAGAAATCAGTAACAAACGAAATTCTGGAAACTATACAAACACATGGAAATTAAACAGCATTCTACTTAATGACATATGGGTCCAAGAAGAAATCAAACAGGAAATCAAAACACTTATTGAAACTAAGGAAAACAATGGTACATCATACCAAAACCTGTGGGATATGGCAAAAGCAGTACTAAGGGGGAAATTTATTGCATTAAATGCTCACCTCAGAAGAATGGAAAGATGGCAAGTGAACAACCTAACACTTCACCTTAAAGATCTAGAAAAACAAGAACAATCCAAACCTAAAGTTAGCAGATGGAAAGAAATCATTAGGATCAGAGCAGAACTTAATGAAATTGAAACCCAAAAAACGATACAAAAGAGCAACGAATCAAAAAGTTGGTTTTTTCAAAAGATAAATAAAATTGACAAACCATTAGCATGGCTAACTAAAAAAAAGAGAGAGAAGACCCAAATAACAAAAATTAGAAACAAAAAAGGTGATATTAGAACTGATACCTCTGAAATACAAGGAATCATTCGAGACTACTATAAACAACTATATGCCAACAAATTTGAAAATCTGGAGGAAATGGATAAATTTCTGGACACACACACAAACTACCAAAACTGAGACAAGAAGACATAGAAAATCTGAACAGACCAACAGCAACAAAAGAGATTGAAGCTGTTATCAGAAGGCTCCCAACAAAGAAAAGCCCAGGACCAGATGGATTCACAGCAGAATTCTACCAAACAGTCAAAGAAGAATTGACACCAATTCTCTGCAAACTATTCCAAAAGTTTGAAACAGAGGCAATTCTCCCAAACTCATTCTATGAAGCAAACATCACTCCGATACCAAAACCAAGTAAAGATACAACTAAAAAAGAAAACTACAGGCCAATATCCTTGATGAATATAGATGCAAAAATCTTCAATAAAATACTAGCTAACAGAATACAGCAACACATATCCAAAATTATACACCAAGATCAAATGGAATTCATCCCAGGGATGCAAGGTTGGTTCAGCATATGCAATTCAATAAATGTGAATATACCATATCTATAAAATCAAACACAAGGACCATATGATCATCTCTACAGATGCTGAAAAGCATTTGACAAAATTCAACACTCATTCATGATAAAGACTCTCTACAAATTAGGTATAGATGGAAAGTATCTCAACATAATTAAAGCCATATATGATAAACCCACTGCCAATATCATCCTGAATGGGGAAAGGCTGAAAGCTTTTCTTTTAAGAACAGGAACTAGACAAGGATGCCCACTATCACCACTCCTATTCAACATAGTGTTGGAAGTACTAGCCAGAGCAATCAGAGAAGAGAAGGAAATAAAGGGCATCCACATTGGAAAAGATGAAGTCGAACTGTCCCTGTTTGCAGATGACATGATCCTATATATTGAACAGCCTAAAGCCTCCACAAAAAAAAGAAAAACTCTTAAAGTTGATAAATGATTTCAGCAAAGTTGCAGGATACAAAATCAATGCACAAAAATCACTAGCATTTCTATTCTCCAACAGTGAACATTCAGAAAAAGAAATCAAGGAAGCTAGCCTGTAACAATAGCCACCAATTAAATAAAATACTTAGGAATAGAGTTAACCAAAGATGTTAAAAATCTCTATAATGAGAACTACAAACCACTGCTGAGAGAAATTAGAGAGGATACAAGAAGATGGAAAGATATCCCATGCTCTTGGATTGGAAGAATCAACATTGTGAAAATGTCCATACTACCCAAAGTGATATAAAAATTCAGTGCAATCCCCATCAAAATTCTAATGTCATTTTTTTCAGAAATGGAAAAAACGATCCAGACATTTGTATGGAATAACAAAAGACCATACATAGCCAAAGAAATTCTGAGCAAAAAAAAAATAATAATAATAAAGCTGGAGGCATAACACTACCTGACTTTAAACTATACTACAAAGCTATAATAACCAAAGCAGCAGCATGGTACTGGCATAAAAACAGACACACTGATCAATGGAATAGAATAGAGAATCCAGAAATCAACCCACACATCTACAGCCATCTGATCTTTGACAAAAGCACCAAGCATATACACTGGGGAAGAGACTGCCTCTTCAGCAAATGGTGCTGGGATAACTAGATATCCATATGCAGGAGAATGAAACTAGACCCATACCTCTCACCATCTACTAAAATCAACTCAAAATGGATTAAAGAATTAGATATACACCCTGAAACAATAAAACTTCTTAAAGAAAACATAGGAGAAACACTTCAGGAAGTAGGACTGGGCACAGACTTCATGAATATGACCCCAAAAGCACGGGCAACCAAAGGAAAAATAAACAAATGGGATTATATCAAACTAAAAAGCTTCTGCACAGCAAAAGAAACAATAACAGAGTTAAAAGACAATCAACAGAGTAGGAGAAACTATTTGCAAAATATAAAGCTGACAAAGGATTAATATCCAGAATATACAAGGAACTCAAACAACTTTACAACAAAAAAACAAGTAACCCAATTAAAAAATGGGCAAAAGAGCTAAATAGGCATTTCTCAAAGGAAGATATATGAATGGCCAACAGACACATGAAAAAATGCTCAACATCACTCAGCATTTGGGAAATGCAAATCAAAACCACACTGAGACACCATCTCACCCCAGTTAGGACGGCTAAAATCCAAAAGACCCTGAACGATAAATGCTGGCGAGGTTGCGGAGAAAAAGGAACTCTCATACATTGTTGGTGGGACTGCAAAATGGTGCAGCCTCTATGGAAAATGGTATGGAGGTTCTTCAAACAATTGCAGATAGATCTGCCATATGACCCAGCTATCCCACTGCTGGGAATATACCCAGAGGAATGGAAATCATCAAGTCGAAGGTATACCTGTTCCCCAATGTTCACTGCAGCACTCTTTACAATAGCTAAGAGTTGGAACCAGCCCAAATGTCCATCGTCAGATGAGTGGATATGGAAAATGTGGTACATCTACACAATGGAATACGACTCTGCTATAAAAAAGAATGAAATGGTGCCATTTGCAATAACATGGATGGACCTAGAGAGAATTATATTAAGTGAAACAAGTCAGGCACAGAAAGAGAAATATCAGTTCTCACTTATTTGTGGGAGCTAAAAATAAATAAATAAATACACAAATAAACTGTTGCAGGGGGGAAGAAGACACAACAATTACAATTCCTTGAAGTTGATACGACAAGTGAACAGATAGGAGGTTGTTGGGAGGGAGGGGGGAAAGTGAGGAGGGAGGGAGGTTTCGGTGATGGGCCACAATAATCAACCATGTTGCATATTGACAAAATAAAATAAAATTTGTAAAAAAGATATAGACTGGCTGAATGGATTAAAAAACTAGACCCAACTACATGCTGCCTGCAAGGAACTCACTTCCCTGATAAAGGCCCACATAGGTGAATAGTAAAGGGTTGGAAAAAGACGTCCCACGGAAATGGAAACCAAAAGCGAGCAGGAGTTGCCATATTTGTATCAGATAAAATAGACTTCAAACCAAGAGCTATAAAAAGAGATGGAGGGCTGGCCAGTTAGCTCACTTGTTTAGAGCATGGTGCTGATAACACCAAGGTCGAACGTTCAGATATCCATACCGGCCAGGTGCCAAAAAAAAGAGACAGAGAAGAACACTGTATGATTATAACAGGGAGTAGGATAGAAGGTCTTTACTTTTCCTTCCACATCCGACTCACTTTTGTTGGTGCTGTTATTCTAAGCTATTCCAACAACTTGCAGTCAAGAGGCAAATGCAAAAATTCCCAGACAGAGGTAGAATATGTCCATCTCTGCGTTCACCTTTCCAAAATAATGATGGCTACCAAGCACTGAGTGCTGCCGCGTGCCAGGCACTGGGCTCTGTGTTCTGTGTTCACGATCCCCTTTAATCTTCATGATATCCCTGGGATATAGGCATTACTGTCACAATTTCATTTATGTACAAGAAAACAGAAGCTCAGAGAGTTCAGCACTGGTCCTGTATAACACAGCTAGTGAACAAAAACTAGAATGCAGTCCCCAGGCTGCCAATTTCTAAAGCCCCTGGGTTTAACCGCTGTGTTAAACCAACTCGCATCTAATTACTCTGTGCTTTCATGTCAACACTTGTAAAATGATGCTCTCTCCCCTACCTGCCTTACACCTGTCCCAAGAAAAGTTTCTTTCATATGTATAATCTCACCTGATAATTACCTGACAGGGTTGTCATGAGATCAAGTAAGATTCTTTAAAAATTAAAAATTTTTTCTAAACAGAGGGATTGTTTTTTATAATGCCTGGAGAAAGACAAGTAAGAAGTGGCAGATCTGAGCAAATACTTCCTCTCTGAAATAAGCTTTCCAAAACCTGATCTTCCATGTGTCTAAAGAGACCGAATGGTCAACTAGAAGGAGAAAAAAGACATGGAAACAGAAGAGAAAGCAAGGGTCAGGGAACCTAACAACCAATTTCCGAGAGTCTACTTCCATAAGCATGAGGATTTACTGGAAATGTAAAGATCTGGACAATTAAACTGTGTTTCCCAAGTTGTTCTCACAGTTCAGACGGGATAAAGATCCATATCAGACCCTGAAAATCTAGACAGGCATTGGTCCGGATAGCGAGAAAAGGAAATCAGAACAACAAAAGTCAAGGTTGAAATAGAACTGAAAGAGGTGGGTGACAAGCCGAGCAGAGGAGAATGAATATCATCTCAGATGGGTCTGTGCCTGAGCTGTGGACTCGACGAGGATTTTTAGATGTCAAAGAGAGTAGAGAAATGCCTGCTCCCAAGACTTCCTCTTGAGATCCTGATAAAAGCCATAAACTTTTACTCAGAAAAATGTACAAACCTACGATCACACACAGAGTGCTACATCCATCTTAAGGGGGTTCACAGAACCGAAGCCCATGCCCAGGACCTTTAATCATCCCCAAATCATCATTTTTAAGAAAAGGGAAACTGAAGACCCATAAAGGCATGGTGGCTTCCCCAACATGAGCACGCTGGTAGACCACAGACTCAAGAGGGCCTCCCAGTTTTCCTGTTTCTAGACCAGAACTATCCCCACGGAGGGAAGCTGGAAGAAATTCCCATCTTCAAAGTCAGAGTCTGCATCTGTTGGACTCTGTATAAACACCTTAAAACCATCTTATTCTGGCTGTCCATACTGGAAAGTCCACCATAACCATGATGTGCATGTATTTCTGGTGCGATGCCTCACTATGAAGATACATTAGGATTCAAGGCAAGCCGAGCTACCTGCCCTGAAGCTAACAGAGATTCCCCCAAGCCCTTGAATGGAGACAGAAAAGGTAGGAAGAAGTGGTCAAAAAAAATTCCAGAAATGGCACTGGTTATGATTTGAAACTCACTTCTACAGAAGGCAAAAACACCCCATCATTTGTCCTGGCTCTAAGCATGGATGGTTTCCATAACCCTCCAGCTTGTCAGGGAAGGAGGGTGCAGCTTTCCTTTTGCCCAGAGGATGTCTAAGAGCCCCCACTTATGTGAATTGCTGTGCTAACAGCACTCCTAGGGGACCGAGCAGGGCAAATGTCAGGTGGTGTCATCTAAGATGAGTTCACAGGGCCCGGGAGGCTGGGGGGGGGGGGTCATTAGGAAATTCTCCATCTTCATTCCATGTTCCCTGGCTTAGAAGGAGCTTCCAACAGCCCCTCAACAGCTGGCTGATGCCCAGATGGTGATGAACGGATACAGCCAAGGTCCTGGGGTGCTTGTTAATTTCATTATTTCCATGAGTCTTCCTACCTGCTCATCCTGGGAAGCCAGCAATTAATTTGGGAATCGTGTGGCATGCCAGACCGACATGGAGTTACTTGTGTCTGTGGGAACTTGTGGGTGGGTCGGTGCACACCTGGGAGGCAGGCCCTAGGGGCTTCTGTAGAGGACTGTCCTGTTATACCTTTGCCGTCCCCTCTGGGTCCCCACAGAGCTGCCCCAGGCCACCACTTGAGCAGCCCCTGCCTCCACAAGGGGCTTGTGGTCCATAGAGGCCTAGACCGAGGCTGGGTAGAGGATGGGGTGGGTGGCAAGGAGGAGGCAGGAGAGGTAGGGCTGGGGGTGCTGCTGGAACTGAGCACCAGCACGGCACAGGCAGGGGCTGTGGCCTCCAGTCCTTTGGGCGGCGTTGGCACGTTAGTATCAGTGGGGAACAAGTGGGCCCCTGTGGAGGAGGCCCGGTCTGTGGAATTCCGATCAGTGTCGTGGTGGTGGCGGTGGGGCAGTTGCAGGGGCTTTGTCCACCCATCAGCCTTGTGTTTGATGTCCCACTAGGGCTCGGTGGCTGTGCTCACGCTGGATCGAGGTCTCATCATCCTGAGCTGGGCGTCAGGGTGAAGAGGCCTGTCCAGCTGGTCTGTGTGTGTTCTTACTACCGACATTTGTTAAGTATCTGCTGGTGCTGGCACACATCTAGGCATGAGGCACCCAGCAGTGAAACGAACAGACGGAGTCACCATGCTTGCCTGAGCAGAGGCGTCTGAGCAGAGGCCCGGCTGGTCTGGGAGGTCCCCCCTAAATTGGGTCGCTCAGTGTCTGATTCCTTCCTCATTCCAGAGCTTCTTTGGGACCTCTGCTGGGTGACCTCCAGTGAAGTGAGTGGAGTAGCCCCACTTTACAGATGAGGAAGTCGAGGCCTAAGTGACCTGCTTGAGGAGAGGAGGAACTGGGTTGATGGAGGGCGAGCCCCATGCTGTGCACTTCATGACCCACAGAGCCAGCCAGGAGGGGCAGTGACATGGGAAGCCCAGCTGTGGCCAACTGGACCTGCCCTGCTGCGAGGACGCATCTGCCTCAGCTCCTGTGCTCCTGGTCCAGGGGCCCATGCCCGTGCCACCTTATCCACGTTCAGGTGCAGCTGTCTGCATAGGTGGACTTGTCCAGAAAGTGGATCCTACTCTCTGCCCTGGCTGGGGCTCAGACACGTTAGGCCTGAGGCCGGGCTGGACCTCAAGGTGAGGTGTCAGTAGGTCTCCACTGGCTCCTGAAATGCAGAGAAGCGTACCTGGAGCGTTTCAGTGACTTCCTCAGACCCGCTTCCGTGAGCAGAGGCTGCCAGCTGATACTGGTTTGCCTGGCCCTGTCATCTGACAAAATCCTCTCTGGGACCTGACACTCAGGTGGGGGCGGGACCCTGAACAGGGCCCCAGGGTGGCTCCCACCTGTCTCTCCTCCTGCCCTGACCCTCCTGGAAAGGGGCACCCACCTGCTCCTTCTCCGCTTCTGCGTCTCCCCCCACCCACTGCACTTTGTCACCAGTTGGGAGACACCATCCTGGACAGAGCAAGGGCATGGATGTCACAGGCATGGCCTCTGGGGTGGAGTAAGAGAGCCCTGCCTGAGAGCCACACAGTAAGATCTTCCCGTGCTGCCCCCAGTGGCCTGTCTTTGGCAGACTGCCCTGGATTCTAAGTGTCTCAGGCTCAACCTGGTGCCTTCTCCTCTTGTCCAGTGCCCCCTCACCACTACTTCTTCTCAGAGGTCTTGCATGTACCTGTGCTTGTCTCTGAGTAGCTGGGACCCTGTTGTAGGTGGGACCAGCCGAGGGCAGGGCCGCCGGTCTGAGCTGCATTAGTGGGCGCCAGGGCAGTGTGGAGCTTCAGCTTTCTGCTCAAGCAAAGCCCCTGGGGTGGTCAGGTATCTGGCGTGGGGTCCCTCTCAGGGCTTCTGAGGGGCCCTCAGAGAAGGTGTAAACAGTGGCACATCTCCTTGCTCAGAAGTCCCGAGTGGCTCCCTGTGCTCGGGAACAAGCCGTGCTCTGGGCCCTGACAAGGCAGCCCCCTGCTTGGGTCCCCTCCCCTGGTGCATCCCCTGCTGACCCTCAGAGGGCAGCCCAGGGCCGCTCCTCGAAGCCCCCTCCTGCCCATTTGGGCCTGCGCTCCTTGGGAAGGTTCAGTAACCTCCCCGCAGGCTGAGATGGTTTTAGATTCCAGCTGGCCAGCACGCCAGACCTGGGATGCTAAGTCTCCTCTTAAAATTTCTCTACTTAAATTCCAAAAGTGTGTTGGAGGAGAAAAGTAAGGCCCCCCAGGGCACGGTGCAGGAGCAGAGGGTTGGCTGCAGCAGGACGGGATAGGGCTGGGTGGGTGGCCTAGGGGCCTCCACTAGTGGATGCCAGTCTGGCTGGCCTGACCCCCGGGGCGCAGCGTCAGTCACCACCCAGTGCTCTCATCCAGAGCTGGCTGCTTCCACCTCCAGAACCAAGGACCAGAAGAGTGGCCACGGCCCAGCCTGCAGGAGGAGGGTGGGCTGGGGAACCCGGGGACAGGGCCCGATGGCCCCCACGGTGGTCCTGGGCTACCTGGGTTACTGGGGATCAGCAGCGGCCCTGGGGCTGTCAATGGATTACTGTCTAAAGGCAGAAATAGATGCAGTGGATTACTTCCTTTGGCCCAGAATTTTACACTGATGCTTAACTCACCTCGGAGTCTTAAAAAATTGTGCTTGAAGATGACCCTCGGTGACTGGGAGTCCCACTCTCCAGAGCAAGGTGACCCTGCGGCCTGGTCTGGGTCCCTGGAAGGCCATCTCTGACATCTCCCTCTTCGGACATGGTGCTGGAGGCAGCATCCCCGCAGGTCATGCCTTCCTCAGGACTGAGGTGACCCCAGGACACTTGTGCAACCTGCAGTGACCTCTGTCCTTTCCCATCTGGGGCTGCAGGGCATGGCCAGTTCACACAGATGACCAGTGCCTGCTGGGGGGACTAAGGCGTGATGTGAGCACAGTGTGGGTGTGTGGTGGGCCACATGCCACCCCAGGGTCTGGGGATGCCACCGACTGGGCTGCACCTGTGCTTGTTATGCTGAGGTGAGTTTGGAGTTCCTGTGCCGATGGCGGGTGCTACAGGTGACTGACTGCAGGGCAAGGGACACCTGTGGCTGCAAGGGTCTTAGGTGGCTGTCAGGGGCGTGGCAAGAGCCCCTAGAGCTTTCCCTGCAGGGGTGCCGTAGGCATCTTGATGTTTTGTTTAGTTTTTGCAAGTTACCCCGGTTTAGGAAGCCTTGGCCAAGAATTCCAGAATTATTCATGGTGAGGGGCTCCTGGGAGCAGACACAGCAAGGGGCACCCTTCCCCAGTGCTTTTAGCAATGGCCTTGGGACCTGAGGGGTCCTCACGTGCTGGCAGGATGGTGGCCTCTAAGAGCATTTATCACATGTCTGTGCTCAGGTGTGCGTGAGCATCCTCACTATGTCCTGCAGATCAGGTGTATAGACTGCCCAGGCACGTGCTGTGTGAGGCTTAGCGCCGCCCTTGGTCGGTGGCTGGGGGCCTGGGCAGCCGGGACAGGGCTGAGGCTCGTGGGTGGGTTCCACCTGAGTCCTCATGCAGCAGTAGTGAATCAGCCCTTCTTTGGCTCCTCATGGTCTCTCCTGTGTCTGCGTCCTTTACTTCCTGTGGGCACACACCCCTGGGTTCCTCTGAAAGATTTATAGGTGGTCTCTCTCGAACAAGCCAGCTACACACTGGTCCCACCGAGCAGGAGGTGTGGCTTTGGCCTGTGGCCTGGACTTTGGTCCTGCAGGGGAATGAGCCATGTTCTCGGTGGCCACCTGGTCGGTTCTCATCCACGGGCACTGGTCACTCTCCCTTGTAAACAGCTGTATTTAGATATAGTCCTTATATCACACGTTTCAGGATTTTTAGTTGAGATATAATTCACATACCGTAGAATTCACTGTAATGTGTGCCTAAGTGTTTTTTACTACATTCTCAAAGATGTGCAACTACCATCTCTATCTAGTTCCAGAACATTCCATCACCCCCAAAGAAACCCTGTCCCCATCAGCAGTCACTCCCATCCTTCCCCCAGCCCCCTGGCAACCACAAATCCACTTTCTGTCTCTGTGGACTGGCCTGTTCCGGACATTTCATGTAAATGGAATCGCACACTGTGTGGCCTTTTGTGTCTGGCGTCTGTCACTGAGTGTGATGCGTTCAAGGTTCATCCACATGGTAGCGTGTGTCAGAGCCTCGTTTCTTTTCATGGCTGAGTGATGTTCCAGTGTGTGGGTGGACCACGCTGTGTGTGTCCATTCATCCTCAGTGGACACCTGGACTGTTTGCACTGTTGGCTATTGCGATGGCCCAGTCCCAGGGGACCTGTCCACAGCTCTGCCCAGCTTCAGCCCAGTCTGCATCTCTTTGCTCCCACCTCAGGAGCACAAGGCCCTCTGCCCCATGCACTTTATCTTACCATTGTGAAGAGTTTGTTACCTGGCCACACCTGTGGGTGATAATCAGTCCCCTGCTTGGCCCAGCTCCATGAAGGTTTTTACAGACAAACTTCATTAAGTATACTGTGTATACTTGAAAGGTTGAGATCGCCAGAATGCCCTCCAAAGGCGTTTCTGTTCCTACCCATAGTAGTTAAAGTCGCTGCTTCCCGTGCTCTCGCCAGTACTGAACCTGAGTTTTTCCAGCTCAGACAATCTGAGAAGTCAGGACAGTCTCTGTTATTTTAATTTGCATGTCTTTGTTAGAGAGGTGGAGTGATGTCCATCTGTGTGGTCACCATGTTTCCTTTGTGGCTTTTGTCCATTTTTCTGCTTGATCTGTGGGTCTGTTTCTTATTGATCTGGAGGAAGACTTTGTATGTCATTCGTTCAACAACTATTATTGAGTTCCTGCTTGGTGCGCAGCACAAAAGGAAGTGTGTGTGCTCACGGAGCTCCTGTTAACAGGGGGCACACAGGAAACTGCACGTGCCAGACAGCAGTGAGGTGAGAGGTCGAGGGGGAGGGCTGGGACAGTGGCTGCAGCATGTAGGACGGGCAGGGACAGCCTCACTGGTGGCATTTGAGTGGGGACCCCAAGCTGGTGTTGAGTGAGCTGCACATACAGGTGACCGAGGGAGGTCCATCCTGGCAGCAGGAAGAGCTGGTGCAAAGATCCTGGGGCAGGAACACACCTGGTGTGTTCTGGTGTGTTCTGGGAGCCCCTAGGGGGCCAATGTGTATAGCAGAGGAGAGGGGCAGGGGTGAAGCCAGAGGCCGGGGCAGGGCCGGTCTGGTAGCAGAGCAGGGAGGCCACCAGATGAGGCGGTTGGTGCTTCTGTTTTAACAGACTTGGTTAGAACAGTTGTTCATGTGCAGAATTATTGTGAAGAGTTGAGCAGAGGGTTCCCACATACTCACACCTGGTGTCCCCACTGTCACACCTTACTCAGGTTTCCTCAGTTTCCCCCTAATGTCTGCCCCTGCAGGAAACCAGAGTGGAAACTGCCAAGGGGTGGGGTGGGGCTGCAGATCTTGGGGGCCCTTGGTGGGGTCCCTCTAGTAAGGGTCCCCTCTGTAGAGCTGGACATCATTTCCGGAATTCCGGGGCTTGGCTCATCCTGGGAAAGTGGGTGGAGCAGCTCCTGTCTTGAGTTGGGCTGGGAAGAGACCCCCGACCCCTGACTTTACTGCCCCTTTCCCTGTGGGCCACCTGAGGCCAGCTGCAGAGGTGACCCAGGGGGGTGTTTCCCAACCACCAGCATTGGCTGCAGAAGCTGCTGTGCATGGCCTTCCCAGCAGCCCGTGCTGTGCAGATTGTTCTGTCTGTGCTGTGAAAGTAGCTCGTGTTCTTTGTGTGTGTTGTGGAAAATACAGAAAAGCACAAAGAAGGAAATGCAAACCACCCCATCCATGCATAACATTCAACATTTTGGTATACTTATTTACGGACTCTTCGTTACCTACATTTGCGTGTGTTTCTGTATATAATGCGTCTTTGTGTAGATCAGCAGGATGTCGGGAGCTACTTACTTGAGTTTGTGACTATGTCTCCTTAGACCAGGGTCTCCACACCGGGGCTGGATCCTTCTATGTGGTGGGCCATCCTGGGCACTGCAGGTGCCGAGCAGTGTCCCTGGCATCCACCCACTCTGTGTCAGGAGCACCCCCAGTTGTGACAACCACACATGTCCCCAGACATGGCCGAGTGTCCCCTGAGGGGCAGAATTGCCCCCCGCTGAGATCCCCTGGGTTAGGGGATTCCACAGACCCCCCTAAAGACTCTGCATCCCATAATCATATCCCCGACTGAGGTCCCAGGAGGCTGCACACGTTTAAATCCACACACTGAGTGGGGAGGGAGAGAGAAGGTCAGTCCCAGAAGCTGGGGTCACCTGGTTTGTACCCTCTGCCCCGTCAGGGTTTATTCTGGCATCTGCTGTGAGCAGGAATTGGACTTGATTTTTTCCTGTCCCTGGTACCAGCCTCCTCCCATCACCATCGTTCCCGTGGCCCCTTCTCCACCCAGGCTCTGCGCCTTACTTTCTTTTTAGATTTTTATTAACGACATCTTCAAACGCACCCAAACTTGGAATAGCACGGTGAGCTCCCGTGACCCCTGAGCCAGATGCAGCAGCTGCCTGCACTTTGCCTACTGAGCCCCCTTTTCCCACCCCAGTTCTTTTTTTTTTTTTTTTTGTGACCGGTAAGGGGATCATAACCCGAGGCTTGGTGTCGTCCGGGTGAACCACCCCAGTTCTTTACACGGTGCTTTAAAGCAGGCCCCAGAAGTGCTGTAGGAGGCTCCTCTGAAGGGGCTGCTTTTAGCAGGGGCGCGATACCCCTCGGTGCCGTAGGGCGCGATGACCCTACGGTGGGCTTGTCTGGCCGGCTTGGCTAGCATAGCCCGAGGCTCCGGCGGCTCTAGCCTGCTCACACTCCTTCCAGGGCCTCCTGCACACGAAACAATTGCCCCTGCGCCGGCTCTTGCGAGGGAAGCCTCAGAGCGCCCCTGAGCCCTGCTGGGCGCCCTGTGACCTCTGCCTCAGTCATGCTGCCCGGTCTGCATTGGCTTCTGTTAGAGTAAACGTGGGCTCATGACCCTTCCGCTGTGCGTGTGCTGCTGTCCCCGGAGTGAGGCCGCCTCGTGTGTGACAGGGTCCCCACGCTGCCCTTGGTCTTCCCTTCCACCTCCTTTAAACTGCATCCTCCTTGGGCCAGGGTCCTCCACGCCCCTGGGGACTGTCCTCACCTCATGACGCAGCTGTGTGTTTTCTCTTCTGTCCCCTGTTTATTGGGTGTTGGATTTTTTTTTGTTCTCAAGTCAACGAATTAAAGTCCATCACTGGCTGAGTTCTCTGATGTCGTCCTAGTCCCAGGCTGGCCCCGACTGGCTGTGCCTCAGACTGGATCCTCAGCGGGAGGGTGCGCTGCCTATCCTGTCTCCATGGGGCGTGTGTGAGTCGCGGAGGCTGCTGAGCCCACGGTGTGCTGGCCCGGCCTGCACAGGGTTGTTCAGCCCCTGGTGCAGACGGGTGTCTGGGTGGGGACTGACATGTCCAGAGCTGCCTCAAGGGGCCACACCTGTGTCCAGGCGCTTCCGGGATGAGCATCGAGTCTGTGCAGCAGGTGGTCTGTGCTTGCCCGGCCCTGGGCCAGGGGCCATGCTGGTGATGTCATCCCAGGAACTGTGACATCACGGAGTGGAGATACCCAGAGAAGGGGGTTCCTGGGGCCTCCACAGGGGAGCTGGCCGGGGGCTCTGACAGGATGGAGGACCCCAAAAAGAACAGGGCAGGTAACTTACCAGAGGGGAACTCCTGTGGAGGACGAGTGTGGCCACGATCCCAGGGCCTATGAGGCCAGTGCAGCGTGGGGGCTGGGCTGGCTGTGGGCCCGTCCTCTGCTCACCCTTCCAAGGCCTACGGATGGCCACAGGGGCAACTTCTCAGTCGCTGCAAGGAGAAGTCCCCTTGTCCATGGAGTGCAGTGAGGCCCAGGGTCACAGTTGGCCTTGGCGGCCAGGCACAGATGACGGCCCCGGGCAGTGGGAAGACTCCACATGTCCCCTGAGCCCGGGGCATGCCCCTTGCTGTGCACAGGGTCACAGCGATCAGGAGGTCAGGAAGGCCAGAGCTCCAAGAGCCCCTGGGACGGAGTTGTGGACCCGTGGGTGGGTCAGGCTGAAACTGGGTTAATTTTAGGGCCGGCGTGGGATTGGCTTCCCTCCTCCCTGCCCAGGATCATTATTTTTAGCTCTGGCAGTGCCTTGGCCTGGGCCAGGACTGACGTGGGCGTTTCCACTCCCCTGGGTCCCAGGGTCCCCTCCTTCAACTCAGGTGTGGCCAGGGTGGAGACCATGGCTCCAGTCTCCTGTGACTCTCCTCCTGTTTTCCTCAGCTTCCCAGGTCTGCTGTGGCTTCCCTTGGGCAGCTCCACTGGAACAGAGCGTCACAGGAGAGGCCTGGCTATGCCCTTGCATCGGTGGTGGGTGTTTGGCGACAGGCTCTGTGTGACTGACTATCCCTCCAGGAAGCCGGCTGTGCCAGGGTCTGCCACCCTCAGAAGCCTCTGCATCTTGGAGTGGCAGCTACTGTTCGTGGGTGGGGGGTGGTGCAGGGGTCCAGACCCAGGTCTGGGAGTGCGGGGGCTTTCCTTCTGACTGCATACCTACCTGCCGTAAGAGGCTGCAGGGCAGCCCATACCAGCCCATCTGCTGTCCTCCCAGCCAGGTGCCACCCCGGCAGCCATGGCAGGGGCATATGGGCAGGGATGTGTGGGTGGAGGGGATCATGG
The DNA here is from genome assembly GCF_027409185.1 of Cynocephalus volans. Classification (NCBI taxonomy): domain Eukaryota; kingdom Metazoa; phylum Chordata; class Mammalia; order Dermoptera; family Cynocephalidae; genus Cynocephalus; species Cynocephalus volans. The sequence continues at coordinate 6,312,985 of NC_084464.1, read as the reverse complement.
CAGGGGCAGCAGGGTCACTAGCCTCTCTCCAATTTTGCACCTGGCTGTCCACTTCACCCTGGCTAGAGACCCAGGCAAGGGCCTGGCATGAGGAGCAGGACAGCAAGGTGAGCCGACTGGCTTAGGGTGACTGGCTCCTCTTCCACGTGTGTCTCAGGTGTGCGGCAGGTCCCTCCCTGTGACCCTCAGCAGAGGGGCCTCCTCAGACCCTCCCTGCCCCACATCCCCCTTAGCTAGTTGGCTCTCTGGTTTTTTCTTGCTCAGTTCCCAGTTCCTTTCTTACCCTTTACACAGGGCTATTCAATTAATTTACTTCCAGAAAAAGAAATCTAGTGTTGGGAGTGTTTGCTTTGGAAGGCCAGTTCCCTGCTGTCTGACAATGACTCCTAACAGCAGCGCATCAAGAGAAAGTCATTAGGGAAGAGGGACAGCTCTCCCCCAGCTCCCTCCTCCCTCAGGCCTGCTCCTGTGTTCCTTGCTGGTGCTGCAGAGCAGCTTCAAGCAGGGGAGGCGGAGGCAGAGGAGCTGGGGAGAGAGAAGGAGGGAAACAGTATGTGCCTGGGGAAGCAGACGCTCCAAGGTTTGGATCCAAGATTCCAGAGAGAACAGCTGTGGCCACTGGGGAAAACTTCATGTACAAGTTCACCCAAACCTGCATGTCCAGGTGCCTGCTGTTAAAATAGATGGTTGACTGGTTGGGTCGTTGGTTGGGTGGTTGATTGGTTTTAGGCCAAGATTTATCTGTGAATCTACAAGGTCACAAAGAGGCCTCTTGCCTCCATGGCCTCAGCCCTTTTGTCCTCTCCTTTCTGCTCAAAATTTGGCACAAACGAAAGAAACAACTTTAAAAAGTAGCAGCTTACTCACTGCATCAGGGATGTTGGTGTGGTGTCTGGTGGTGTTCCATTGCCCTGCCTGGGATGCAGTAGTTTGCATGACAGCTCTTCTGGGACATCCCACTGCCTCCTCCAATTCCTCAGGTGCCACACCACCTCCCACATTGTCACTGTCCTCCAGAGAAGGCTTTTCCCAGTGTCCACAGCAATTCCCCATCCTTGCAGTCATCCCAGCACCAGGGGCTTCCCGGCTGGGAATTTCCCCACAAACCACATTTGGTGAATTGGCGACTCCCTTGCCCAACCTTTTCCATGCACAGTGTCTAGGACTCTATTCACGCTCTCATTCCCTCTGTGCCATCTTACAGGGGACGACAGGGCTCTTTGTGTTTTCTTTTAAAATTACATTATTATCTTTTACTTAACAAACCTTTATGTGAGCTTTGACGATGTACTAGACAGTATCCTAAGAATTTTGTAAACATTGACCCTTTTAATTCTCATGCCAAGCCTCATTTTACAGATAGGGAAACTGGGACAGGGACAGTTTAAGTGACTGGCCCAAGGTCACACAGCCACCAGTGTCAGTTCCAGGATGCTAACCCAGGCCAGCTGCATCCCAGTCCACGCTCTCAGCTGTGTTGCTACAATTGTCCTCTTCTGCTGTGGCCAGAGCCCTCCCCATCCCAGGACTCAAGGCCTTCTCACTAGCCTCCCTGCCTCCTGTTTCTCCACCTCCATCCAGGCTACATTTGGTGCAAGAATGTTCTGTGTCAAGCTCTGTTTCCCCTGCTTTCTCCAGCCAATTTTCCCTAGACTTCCTGGCTCTAAAACGAACAACATAAACCATGAGCTTGCACACATCCCAGCTTTACCTGGTCATTGCTCATCTCCCTGTATGGCAAACCACAACAGTAATACCACATGGGCTCAAGGGCAGAGGCCTTTACACCTGCAAGGGCATCATCAGCCATGCCTAGGGTTAAAGCTCGAGACCTTCTGAAAAGCCCACCCTTCAAACCCCCTGCCAGCAGAGCCCGGCCCTGTGAACCTGTTCAAACTCAACATGTACACATTTCTCAGTTTGCTCAGCTTGCATTTGCATAGATTTGAAGTTAGGCCAGAGCCCTAACTTCAAATCTCCCCATCCCACCATCTCAGCTACTGGCAGCTCCTCAGCTCGGCAGCTAGAGTTAGAGGTCATCAGTGTCTGACCTGGGACCCTCTCCTTTCTCGAGGCTCAGGGGGCTCAGTGGACCCTGCTAGGGTCTGACTTTGGCCCATCTGCATGTGTCACTCTAGCTCTGGTGCTACGAGCTTGCACGGCACCTCTGATGCCTGTATTCAGCCTGGGCTGGCCTTCCAGTTTAAGCCTAATTGAAAACCACCCCATCTTCTACCTTTTGCTAGGAATAGCTACTGTCTGCTTCTTTTCCAGAATCTGCATCTCATTTGTTTCTAGTATTTTCTCCCTTTGGGTCCCTTCAGTTTTCCAAAGTCTATTAAAATAGCTACATCTGCTTTATTTGTATAAGACTAGGTTATGATATATGCAATTTCCTTCCTTTCATGTCGAGGGCAATTTATTCTTCCTCTTCTGCTGCGTGTCACACGCTTTTGTCCTTCTCCAGCACTCTTTCTTTTCCCAGGCTGGGATTTAAGTTTGATATGGATATCGCCATCAGTCATCCTTGATTACTCAGGTTGGGCAGGATGGGAAGAAAAGGGCTTCCTGTGTTTCTGACTTGGAAACTGGGTGCATTACTGAATTTGGCCCTCCACGGAGGAAAAGGAGCACACGTGGCAGGCACCGGATTCCCAGTACCTGGTGCGGGAATGGTTTTAGCAACAATGCCCCAGTCTTTGCATCCACTCTGCAATGCCGATCTTAGAAACTGGCACCTCCAGATTAATAAGTTCTGTTGAATAAAAAAAGTAACAGAAAGGAATGGAGAAAGGGAGGAGGGAAGGAAAAAAGGAAGGTAGGAAGGAATAAAGACAAGTTTTTTTTTTTTTTTTTTTAAAGATGACCAGTAAGGGGATCTTAACCCTTGTCTTGGTGTTGTCAGCACCACACTCAGCCACTGAGCGAACTGGCCATCCCTATATGGGATCCGAACCCGTGACCTTGGTGTTACCAGCACCGCACTCTCCCGAGTGAGCCACGGGCCGGCCCCTAAAGACAAGTTTTATGGGATGTTTAGAACAAGCTCTACCCAGGTCATCAACCTGAGTCCAGTCTGGGTTAGAGTGACATCTCCGTCTTCAAGTGATGAAACTTAGCAACCATAATTCTAATAATGAGTATCTATATCCTTTCATGGTTGACAACCTGCCTTCACTAGCACTCATTAACATTAATCTGACTCTCTTGAGACTAAATAGCCATGGTGGCCTGGACTTGGCACACAGCTCTTTGGACTCAGATGTCCCTTCTCCTGCACCACGCAGCCCTAGACAGAGAAGGACATGCTCACATTCTGTCCTGTGCTTTCAGAGTGGCCCAAAGAGCCCAGTGGCCAGAAAACATTCATGGGCAGGACTGTAGTAACCTGAAAAGTGCCCTTGGCCTTGGCCTCTAAAGCATCATTTCAGGAGTACGGAGAAGTGCCCATGCCACCCACATGCTCCACCTTGTGCAGTAATTCTTGGTGTGCCCTTAACAAGAGGAAGCCCTCCTAGAGCTCAGGGCTGAAAGGCAAACTCTTCCAAACATGACACAGGTGCTACCTGAGAGTCATGCTGAGGGACAAGATTGAGCTCACATTTTCTCTGAATCCCTGATAAGAAAAAGCAAGAAGAGCAGTTAGTGGCAGCCAAGAATAGGGGCTCTGGAGCCAGACTGCCTGGCTTCTCATTCTTGCTGCACAATGTCCTAGCTGTGTGCACTCAAGCAAGTTACTTAACCTCTCTGGGCCTCTGTTTCCTCTTCTGTAAGATAGGGATGGTAATAATACGTGGCTCACAGGGTTTGCTGTGAAGATGGAATTGAACAACACATGTAAGTACCTGTAACGGGATGTGGTGCACACAAGTGTTTCACAAATGGTGCTGCTGTTAATCCAATTGTGTTATCATTTCAGAAAAGGTACATTCTTACCCAAGGAGAAAGGGGAACTTGGAAAAAGTACCTTAGACAGTGGGAACGACACACTTTACCCATTTCAATCTTACACTGAGACATTGTATCAGTTAGTCACAACTGCATAAGAAACCACCCCAAAACTCAACACAACAGTCATTTTTGTCTGGAACATCTGTGGATTGACTGATGTGAACCAGGCATTTCTGCTTTAAGCTGTGGGTCTGGCTGGGTGGGGCTCTTTGCTGTGGTTTAGACTCAGGTCTGCTCCACTTGTGTTTATTCTGGGCCTCAGGCCGACAGAGTGCAACTAACCGAAGGGAGCCATCCTTGTGGTGATAAACAGCAAGCAGAGACATATGCTTCTCTTAAGGGCTATCCTCAGAATAAGCACACCATCACTTCCACCCATGTACCACCTCCCAAAGCAAATCATGAGGCTAGCCCAAAGTCAGGGGGTGGGGAATTTCACCACACATTTAGTGGGAGTGGGGGGCATCAAAGTCATATGGCCAAGAGTGTGGAAACAGCAAAGGGAAGAATCAGGACGAGTGATTCAGTCTACTGCAGATGTGTTTACCTGTCTCTTTCCTCTCTCCTCCTGGTATTTGATCTTTATCTATGGACCTCGTGATTCCCACCAGCCCTCCTCCAGGCACATTGGCTATGTATAGACACAGATGACTTGCAGGCCATCTGGGATGGCAACTGGATCTGTTCTGTGAAATACGTGTGTCTCCAAGGACCAGAGCCACACTGTGGCTCTTGGCAAAAGTCCAGCCTTGGAGGATCCCTGCCTCCTGTAGAAAGTATTCTGGGATTACTGGCCTCCTAGTGAGCCGGTGCCAACCACCCTCCACTGGGCAGGGAGGCCGAGGCATGGGCAAGTGCACGGGGACAAGCATGTGTGCCCACTGCCACTGCAAGCTCAGGCAAGAGGGGTGGAGGACTACTGCCACTCCAGAGCCAGACTTACCAACAAGGAGCATTTAATCCCTGCGTAAGGGCTTGGCCCCATTTTGAGGACAAAGTACTGTTAATAGCTTTGAAAATGCACAGCTGGAATAAAAATTGTTACCAAAGTGGGTTCTTCAAATTTTAGATAAAAACAATTGCTTGTGAAAGCTTCAGTCAATCGAGTCGTGTTGAATGCAGAGAGATGACTTAATGCAGCTCTGATAGAGAGGCAGGCGGAGGCGAAAGGTCGAGGGGACTGTGTGTGTCTGGAAGTGACAGTGCCCGTCTGTTTATACCATCAGAAAACACGAGTGGGCTTGAGGGGCTTGGCTGGCAAGCTCTGGGCATGTCCCGGCACAGGTACCATGTCCCCCTGTGCGTCCTTGACAGCCCCACCACCTGGCTCAGCACTGGCTGTGTTCCTAGACCCCTGCCCAGCACCTAGCATGGTGCATTCACTGGTTTCCAGCATTCACGCAGGGACTTCCTGAATAGGACAGATTCTTTTTCCTCAAGAAGCATCTCTTCAAGCAGACAGACAGGAACATCAACATTTCAACACAGGCTGACAAGTGTTGTGATAAAGACCTGTTTCCAGTACCAGGGAGACCAGAGAAGAAACACCTGCCCCGTGTAGGTGGGAAATGCTGATGCGAGTTGCCTGGTTGAGGAAGGGGCTGCTGAGCACAAAAGGAAGAGTGAATGACATGACAAAGTAGTGAAGGTTTGAGACATTTGAGGAATGTCAGTGAATCTCCACTGGCAGGACGAAAGACGAGAAATGAGGCTGGAGGGGCAGGCAATGGCCAGCCCCAAAAAACTCAATCGCAGCCACTGGAAAGTAATCCAGTAGTCTCTGCGTCCAAAGCTAGGGTGGACAGAGGCTCATATCAGGGGAAATAGGGTTCTCAATGCATCTGTGCCACCCTGTCCTCCTCTATCCCCTCTTTCATTCCTAAAGAAGGATCCATATTTCTAGTCTTTTGATTTCCCAATCAGCTGTCAGGTTCTCTCCCCATCCTAGTGGAAAGAGTATTTCTGGGTTGGTGTCACTGATGGTCCAGGAACCAGACTGTTGTCGACTTCCAGTGGTTATGTGTCCCCAGCACCTCCTCTGCCCTGTCCCTTGAACTAACATAAGTTTGAATTAAGTCAGATTGTCCCATTAGATGGTGAGCTCCTTAACAGAGTCTCCACCAAAGACAGTGCCTGGCCCACAGTAAGGGGTCCAATGAGTAAAAGCAGGAAAGAAATAATTAACAAAAGAATAAATCAATAAAGGAAAACTTTCCCCAGCAATGTGAAAGAAGAGTTGAGCAGACTGTATACAGAAGCGAGACTGCACCAAGATCTTAAGTGCCATCCTGGACAGAACAGAGGAAATACCAATAGCTATGGGTGAGCTGAATGGATTTCTAAGCTTGAGACTGTCTAGAAATTTTGTTTCTTTGTACAGACTATACATGCAATGTTTGATGTTCCTACTACAGAGTGTTTTATGTTCATTTAACTTCTAAATATAGCTATGTGGTAAGATTTCTTTTCCAGCAGTTCAAATATCCCCAGGAGTGCTTAAAGAGGGGTAGAGATGCGCCAAATGGCAATACTCCATAAAACTAATTACCTGGGAAATTCTGTGGGGAAAATGCATTGTGATACAGGTGTTCCACGTAGTTTATAAATCCAGACAATCCCTGCATTTATGAGCCATAAATGAAAATATTGAATATGCAATGTCTATTAGCCTTGCAGCTCCACATTCTGAATCACTGGTTAAATGTGTCCTCAACACATGAGTGCCACCAACCACAGTTATTAGACCACCAGCCCACCCTGCTCAATCCTGAGCCAGCAGCCTCCTCTCAGCGTGCATTTTAGCTTGGGTTCTGATTTTCCCTTTGGTCAGGACCTGAATGGCTCACCTAATTCCCACCCAAAGTGCTCTGGTCTAACATTTGACCACTCTGTGACATGGCCCCAGACTATCCATTCATTCTAAATGTTTTCTCCAGCCCTGAGTCTATAGGTTTCCTTTTCTTTTTCTGTAAAGATAAGAGTAGACAACAAATAAAAGTGATACAAAAATGCATTATAATAAATATAGAGAGATTAACCAAAGGATAAGAAGTATGAACATATATTGAAATAAACCTCCAGCCCCTCCTTTTCCATCCTCACAGCTGCTTCCCTTGTGCCTTATCTCAAGGAGAGCACTGAAGCAGGAAGAAAAAGGCATTGCCCACCTCCCCCGTTACACTTGCTCAGCTACTGTATCCGGTCTCTGCCTGCCTTTGCGTTGACACCCACAGCCTGAGCCCAGCCAGGAGTCTGCACCTGCACCCTGAATCCCACCCCTTCCCGCCTACTTAAGGACCTTGCCCCAGCATTCGCCCCCCTTGTCTCCTGTATCATCACATTTTTTCCTCTCTGCTGACCTCTTCCCATGGACACATGTGCTTGACACACCCTGGAGTGACCCCAGTGAGTCGCCTTCTTGCATAGTCCCCATCTCTTGAATGTAGATAGAGTCTGTAACTTGATTCCAGCCAATGGAATATGACACAGGTAATGGGACACCACTTGTGGGACTCTCTCTGTTTTACAGCAAAGGTGAGATGATCTCACAGATGTGACGAAGTTGCCTCCTCACTTGACTCTGAGTTCACCAAAAGGAAGATGATCCTGGGTGGCCTCACCTAATCAGAGGGAAGCCCTTTGAAAGAGGACTGGGATCTTGGCTGAGCCGAGGATCTCTTTCTGGCTTTGATGTGAGCCGTGTGTTGTGAGAGGGCCAAGGAACACAGCTGGCACCTTGCAGCTGAGAGTGTGACGGGCTAACAGCCAGCAAGGAGACATGCAACTGCAGGGAACTGAATCCAGCCAATGGCCTCATGAGCTCGGAAGAAGACCCCAGCTCCCAATGGGGACTCAGCCTTGTGAGAAGCCCTGAGCCAGAGGCACCCCCTCCACTGTGCCTGGACTGCAGGCTTGCAGCAAGTGTGACATGATACTTTCACATTGCATAAGCCGAGAAGTTTTCGGTAATTTGTTATGCAGCAGTAGAAAACAAATACAGCATGCACAGTTATTTCTTCCATTAACAAAACCCTCTCCTGACCTCTCTTCTTCTCTAGGTACAAGCCCTTTCCTATTTTTCCTGTTACAGCAAATGCTTTTGAAAGAGTGGACTAGGGCCGACCCCGTGGCTCACTCGGGAGAGTGCAGCTCTGGGAGTGCAGCGGCGTTCCCGCCACGGGTTCGGATCCTATATAGGGATGGCCAGTGTGCTCACTGGCTGAGCGCGGCGTGGGTGAAGCCAAGCCAAGGGTTGCGATCCCCTTACCGGTCACAAAAAAAAAAAAAAAAGAGTGGGCTAATCTGCATCTCAGATATCCCCTGGTGCTCCCTGGAACTCACTCCAGGTGGGCTTTTGCTCCCATCACTCCTCGGAACTGCTCTTCTCTAAGACACCAGGAACCTCCACGTGGCCAAGCCAGTGGCCAATGCTCAGTTCTCAACCACTTGGCCCATCTCAGCATTTGGTGCAGCTGATCACTCTCCTGTGTAAATTCTCTTTTCCTCGGCTTCTGCAACACCACAGTTGCCTGGTATTCTTCCTGACTTCCTGCCATTCCTTCTCAGTCTCCTCGCTTGTTACCCTCCTCTCCATGTTCTCTGAACACTGGAATGGCCGATCTCAGTCTCTACTTTGCTGATCTCATTTGCTCTCATGGCTTTACACACCATCTATAAGTGATGACCCCTAAACATACATCTCAGCCTAAACTTTTCACTTGAACTACAGGCTCCTATATCTGACTACCTACTCGTCATCCCACTGGGGTGTCCGCTAGGCATCTCAAACTCAACACGTTCAGAACAGACCTCCAGGTTCCTGCACTTGGGGGTCTCATGAGGCATCTCAAACTCAACGTGTCTGGAATGGAGCTCCAGGTCCCTGCTGGTCAAACCTGCCACGCCCCTCGTCCATCTCAGTTAATGGCAACTTCGTTCTTTCAGTTGCTTAGTCCTAAACCCTAGAGTAGGTCTTAACCCCCCTTTATCTCACACACCCTATCCAATCTGTCAGAATGCTTTCCTACCTTCAAAATATATCTAAAATCTGACCATTTCTCGCAGGCTGTACTGCCAATCCCTCTGTCCAAGCCACCCCAATGTCTCCTAGATTATTGCAATAGCTTCCTAACTGGTTTCCCAGTTTCTGCTTTTCCCCACTGCCATCTACTTTCAACACACCAGCCAGATTGAACTATCAAAATACGATGTCGTATGTCTGCTCCAACTCCTCCAATAGCAACCCACCACATTCAGAGTAAAACCTGACATCCTTACATGGAACTCAAGACCCTCCACGACCTGCCCCTGCTACATCTATAGCTTCAATTCCTGCCAGTCTCCCCTTGTCTCTCTCAGCTCCAACCCCATTGCATCCTTGCTGTTCTTAGAACATACCAGCCACACTCCTGCCTCGAGGGCTTTGCACTATCTGCTGCTGCCAATCTCTCAGAACTCTTTCCCCCAGATATCCCATGACTTCTTCCCTCGCTTCCTTCATATCTTTATTCAAACTCGCCTGCTCTTCTGTTCACTCTATCTGAAATTTCAGCATCCTCCAACACTTCCCGCTGCTCTTTCTGCATGAGTTTGCTCCCTAGCATTCATCACTATTTACCATACTATATCCTTTATTTTTTTTTTTAAATTTGGTTAATGTCAGTCTCCAATACTGGAATGTAAGCTCCATGAAGGCAAGGATTTTTGTCTATTTTATTAACTAGCATGTCCCTAGTGCCTAGGACAGTGCCCGGAACATAATGTGAGTCATTAAGTGGATATAAAGCCTTCAAAAATATTCTACAGTATAGGAGAGCAAAGTGCTTGATTCTCAGAGAAGAATCTGTCTTACAAAGCAGATCCACTATAGGGAACAGAAGAAAATTACAGACTATGTGTTTCACATGTGCAGTCAAAATGTGAGAGGACTTTGCCAGTTTTCGACAAAATAAGTAGAAACTGCATGAAGAAACATAACAGTTAGATTATGTTCCACATTTGATTCAGTACTGTAGAAAATCAATCAGTGTTTTAAAGGGCACAGTTGATAACAATCTCCAAATAGAAAGAAGTAAAAATCTAGTATTATGGAAAAGAGGATGCAACCCAATTATTTTATAGATAAAGACTACAGAAAGAAGCTTTAAAATTTTTTAAGTTTAGACAGTATACTTGCATTCCCTTTCTGAAAAAAAATTAAAGCATTCTTCAGATCACTGGAATCAATAATAGAGGAGTTGTATGGGCTGTGTGGGGGAGGGAAGACTCAAAAAGCCTGGGAATGAACATTGAAACTATGTAGAAATAGGTCTAAATCATTTGCTTTGAGTGTGGTTATAAAATTGATAAAATAAGACCAACAGATTAAAGAAACAGAAAGCAGAAGAGAGAAGGGACAAGAGAAATAAAAACCTCAAGTTGTTTAGGAAGGTCAAAGTTTTTATTATGGCTTAGAACTTAAATAATTAGAAATGTAAAAGGTTTTTTAAGCTTTAAAGTATTCAATACTCTAATTAAAGACTGGATGTTAACTCTACAAATTGAATGCTACCAAATTTTGACACTGTAGATGATGAAAGCAATCAAAACATATCTAACAAAGGCATGATTAAAGTACAAAGCTTAATAAAGTCTATTAAAACCAAAGTTCTTCATATGTCATTCAAATCTTTTATACTGTTATTTGTCATTTAAGCTAATTGATCAAAGACTGAAAATGGTTTGTTAAATGTCCCACTATGGTTGTGGTCTTGTGACATGTAATCCTATCTGATGTGTATTGGAGATGCTTTTTATGAAGAAGTAACTTTTGATAAAGAACAGAGGGTGTTTAAACTACCACCCACTTCTCAAGAAGGTGACAAAAATAGGAAATGGGGCTCTTTAAGGCTAAGGAAAGGAACAGAACAATCACATCTGAGATAACAGGACACCTGGGGGTCAGAGGAGGAAGGACAGGTGGAAAGGGCAGGTGGCCAAGGCCTGACATGCCAAAAGGACAGGAGAAAGATCACATCTGGCAGAAGGTCAGGGTAGGGGTCAACGTCAAGAGGCTGAATGAGGGAAGCACTGGGGCAAGGATAAGAAGCAGGTCTGGAGCAAATGTTGGCAAGAGGCACATAGGCAGGGACGGCCTAACAACAGCTGTGAGCAAGGAAATCCAAACTGTTTTAGCAACGAAACCTTGCCTCCAAGCAAAACTCAATAGGAAATGCAGATAAAAGAGCAACAGCTCCATCAAGAGCAGGGTGAGGCTGAGAAACCACCCCCTGATTTCTCCCCTACTCCAGGGGGAGCCTCAAAGTTACTTTCATTGAATCTCTATGGCTCTCTGAGGCAGGGCTACCCTGGGCAAATATTTTTTCCTGGAGTCCTAGATGTATAAAAATGTTTTGCTTTTAAAATATGCCATAAAATCCATGGATTCAATGTCAATTTCCTGGTTTGACATTACACCATAGCTATGTAAATGGTTAACATGAAGGGCTTGACGGTTAATTTAAATTTTTGTTTTTTATTTTTAACTGATACATAATAGTTGTACATATATATAAGGTATGATGTGATATTTGGATTCATGTGTATAATGTGCAAAGGATCAAATAAAAGTAATTAGCATATCCACCACTTTAACATTTGTCATTTCTTTGTGTTAGGAACATTCAACATCCTCTCTTCTAGCTACTTGAAATTACGCAATAAACTATTAACTCTAGTCGCCCTACAGTGTTATAGAACACTAAAACTTATTCCTACTTCCTAGCTGTATTTTTGTATTCATTAATTTATATGTCAATCTGGAGAGTGTTTGTGGATGAGATTAACCTTTAAATGGGTGAACTTTGAGTAAGCAGATCACCCTCTGTAACGCGGGTGGGCTGCATCTAATCAGTTGAAGGTCTGAATAGAACAAAAAGACCAGCCTCCCCAAGCAAGAGGGACTTCTCCTCAGACAGCCTCCAGACTTCATCTGCACCACTGGCTCTCCTGGGTCTCCAGCCTGCTGGCCCACCTGCTGATTTTGGACTTGCCAGCCTCCTTAGTCACATGAGCCAGTCCCTTACAGCAAACCTCTTTCTCTCTACATGCACATCCGACTGGTTCTGTTTCTCTGGAGAACCCTAACACAGGAGGAACTGGGCAAAGGGTACACATGGGACCTCTCTCCACTATTTTTGCAGTTCCCTGTGGATCTATAATCATTTGAAAATAAAAAGCTAAAAAAGAATCAGAGTCATGAAAGTCAAGGAGGGACTGAGAGATTTTTCCACATTGAAGGAGACTGGGGAGATGTGACAGCCGGGTGCAGCTTGTGGTCCTGGACCGGATCCTTTTGCTGCAAAGGATGTTATTGGGACAATTGACAAAACTTGGAGGGGGGTTGTGGGTGAAGAATAGATGAGACCTGTTAGTACGACACATGCAATAGCTTTCTGTAAATTTTGAAATTGTTTCAAAATAAAAAGGTAAAAAGTAATCCATGCATCCATGTGAGGTATAGTTATTTATAGATGAAGATCTAGAATAGAGGTCAGCAAACATTTTCTGTCAGGGCCCAGACAATAAATATTTTTCGGCCTCGCAGACCATACGGTCTCTGTCGTTACCACTCACCTCTGTGATTATAGCACAGAAAGCAGCCACGGAAAATACGTAAACGGGTGGCCACGTTTGGCCTAGGGTGGACACAGGCTGTAGCTTGTCAACCCCTGGTTTTGGATAAGGGGTGTTTCTTTATTGCCCACTTAGTACATGTGAAGATTCTTCACAGGGTCCGGGCAACATCACTCCCTTTTCAGGCCCAGAAACCATCTCCTCGTGGTCTTTGTTATCAAATGTGCCATTCTTGGCTAATTTTATATCTCCTATAAGAAAAAGATAGTAATGCTATTATTTACTTGTAATGCTGTGGTTCTTTGAAGCCTGTTTGAACTGAAACAATAAAGCTCATAAAATCATGCATTTAATGCCGGTTACATCGATGCCTATGGCCCTGCCTTGTCCACGTGCTGCCCTGAGCACCAGCTTCCAGTAACTCTCAAAGGTGTCACAGGGCTTCACTGATGATGGTCACAAATGCAAGTCTACCAGAGGACATAGGAACATGTAAATGTTAGTTCTTCTGTGGCCTTGTTAGATTTACCAATGGGAATTTTGCATAAATGCAAAACAACTCATTTTGCCCCTCTGTCTTCTCTTGAACTTTGAAGCCATAATTACTGAATTCCTAGAATGTGATCTCTTGATCTCTTTGAGTGTATACTGCACACCTGCCTTTCTCTACTGCCATCTGGGTGGAAGACAGGCAAAGATCATTGGCAGGGTGAGAAAAAAGATCTGCTTCCCACAAGGAGTGCCCATCACTCATTAGGCATGGCTTAAAATTGACTGATAGAGCATGGTGTCAGCACATCAGCTGGGACAAGAGAGGACATCATCAGAAGGACCACTAGCATCATGAAGCACAGGTCTCAGCAGCCAGCCCGAGGACTGCCTGCCTGACACATGGCACGGAGGGGATGAGGGACACTTTGGGTGCCAGCGGCAGGCAGGCATGGTATAAAAGATACCTGCCACTACCCCCATCACCTTAGGATGCTGTAGACTGGAGGCAGCATCATAGGCAGAGCATGTGCAGGGAAGCATCTGCAGATAAGGCCCAACTGCAACGGTTGGTGATGAACCACAGATAGACCAGAACCCCAAACCCAGCCTCTGTCTGACATGAGTGAGTGTCACCTGTCATCAGCATGTCAGCACCATTTCTGTGGCCTAAGTTCATGCAATCTCAGAAAAGAAACACCATGCAGTCCACTGAGAAAGACCCACTCACCAGGATGCCCTTCTAGACCCCAGCAACAGGGCCCCAGGACAACCCCGTAGGTGCTGAGTCCTGGAGCTACGTGAGGCATTGCTTCAACCCTATGCATGGGAGAGAGTGTCAGAGTGAGTGCCCCAGGCAGGACAAAAAAGGACCGGGCCCATTTGGGTCCTGATCTAGGCTTCCAGCACCTGCCTAAACAGCACTGCCAGCCCCAGCCAGCCCCCAGCATGAAGGGGATACCAGGAGCAGAGATGAACCAAATGAGGCAGCTTTCCCAGCCTACATTGTGCTTGCCCCGCCCCGAGGAAATCATCACAAAATATAAAATAAATTGAATCATAGACAAACCAACAGCACATGGGGGCACAGGGATCTGAGGTTATTAATTTCTCCTTAGGGGACTGGGATAAGTTACGGGAGTTAAACTGGGCCTCTAAGTGGAGATAGCATTTGAATACTGGACACAGCCAGCAGAAGACCTTTAAGGTGGTGGGACTGCCAATAAGTGCTGTTTGAGCAAAGGGAGGCAGGAGAGGAGCCTGGCTGGGTAGTCAGGGAGGGTCAGGATACAGAGGATTCTAAACACCAGGAGCTTCCTGGAAGCCCCTGGCACTGGATTCTGAAGATAGCTGAGAAACCCTGAAAGGAGAAAATAATCTGAGGGCAGAGCGGCCATAATAGAACAGCTGGAAGGAAAATAAAAGATCACACCTGAAACAGCCAGTTTAGAACCAATGCAACCCAAGCCTTCTGCATCTGGCCGCACCTCTTTTGGAAGCCCATGGTTCACACCTAGGGACAACGGTGAGTTCTCAAGAGGACTCAACATCAGATAGCATGGGAACAAAAGCGATACTAGTTGACCAGATTTTGGGTGTAGGGAGTAAAGGAAAGGGGGATAACATGGTATTAATCATGTTCCTTTCTGTGTTTTGTGATGTTTTGACATTTTTCAAAGCTTGCTGGCTGGGAAGACTGTCCCTCCCAGGGCCAGCCAATTCTTAGAGACAGCAAAGGGCTCAGCCTCCAGGAGTAAATCAAGTCTTTTGTTTGCAAACCAACCAGTCTTGAGTCGACAGCCCCAACCACCTATCTGATTCCCATGCTCCAAGGTGGTATTTCTCCTGCCCTTATCACCCCAGGGTCAGGTACTAGGCACTGAGAGATCACCCCTAGAGCCAGAAGGCCACTAGAAATCTTTCAGACTAGCTGATCCTAAACTGCTCCTCTTACTTATGTTGACTTTCCCAGCAGAAACCCCAATAAGGGCTCTGACTCAGGCTTCCCCTCCCTTCTGCTTCCACCAGCTGGACAGACCCTGGTGCTACTCCCATGGCCCTGCGTGGCATGTGGCGACCCTCCTCTCCAGGACCTGTAAGTATAATAAACTTCGTCTTTTCAAGCCTCTTTCTCTTTTCCTCCTGTAGCTGCACCGACTTGACCATACGATCTCCAACATGTATTCTTACAACAACCAACTGCTATTATTCATTATTAGATGAGTGTCGAATGTCGTATCCTAGGTGCCATCTCTGAAAACATTGTGGTTCCTTTAAACAGAAAATTAGGATGCAGAGGGTCCTCCCAACAAGTTTGAGGGTCAAGATCATGAGTTTGACTGGGGGATGTTGAGTTTTGAGGTGCTGGTGGGACACACAGTGTAAAAACCCTGAAGATGGGACATACAAGCCTGGAGCATTAAAAAAAGTTTCCCTTCAGCCTAGGACCTACTCCAATCATTCGGAAATTCCTAACTCTGCATAAGCTCATACTCAAATGTGCAGGATGCATGGCAGGTACTCAGTAACTGTTTGATGGATTAATTAGTCAATTAATTAAAAGAGGCAGTGGACCGACCACCAAGAAACCACATGAGTGGAAGCCTAATCATTGCTCCTCGTTCTCAGTAAAGTGATTCTCCTCTCGCTTTCTAGGCCTCATTTCCTCCTCTGTAAAATAAGGGAGCTCAACTAGATGATGTCCAAAGCTCCTTCCAGCTGTATCCCCCCTTATCCTTGAAATGCTTCTTGTCCTTGAGTTGAGCTCAAAAGCATCTTTCACAATTGAGCTCAGTGCAGCTTGAAGAGGTGAGGGTGGAACTTCCTTCCCCCACCCTCCATCCCCGTCAGGCTGGCACTGCTTCAATCACCTGGTGCCCCTTGCTCAGCCCACGTCCATCCTCAACCCCAAGCTCTGTGTGCACCTGCCTCCAATTCCATGTGATAAATCTCCTGTGGCTCCTCACCTGGAAAAAAAGGCCCTTCACAGTTGGTCCCAACCTACCTCGCCAGCCTCTGCCCCTCCATGTGCCCCTGCGTCAATCAGGCCCACTGGAATTGCCGTCATTCCCTAAACATCTTCCTCTCCTGTCCCCTCCACCTGGAATGCCCTCCCCACCTCATAAACTCATCCCGTTCTTGGGGCCAGATCAAATATGTCCTCCTCTTCAAAGCCTTACATGAGCCCATGGGGAAGTTAGTCACTCAATCCTTATTAAATTTACATTTATTTGTGCAATTCTTTCTTGAATATCTGTCTTCCATACTCTGCTCAGAGTAGTCTTCCAACTGTGTACTCATATTTGTTATTAAGAACCTCTTTCTTTTGGTTTTGACTCTGTTTCATTATAAGCCTGTCGGGATATTATGTTATAAAAATGTGATAAACATGCATTAAATAAGTTATGCCAGAAAAGTCTTTCTATGAGGATGCCGAGCCTAGAATTATTAACCTACATAATTTGGAAACAGTTCTGCCTGATTAAAATCCAGGCAGAATGGTAGAGATGCCAGACTGCAGAGCCCCTTTCTAGATCTCCCTGCCAAGTAAACCTATGTTTAGGAAAAGCAAATGAGGTTAGTGAAAGAAAGTGAGCCGAGATGCCGGGTACCATTCAAGCTTTATAAAAGGAAAAAAATCTGCCAGACTGTGCTCAAAGTGGGGAACAGTCCAGGGCTGCCCTGAAAATGGGGGACAGAACCAGGTGTGGGGGTGGTAGAGCTTATATAGTGCACCAAGGGCTAGCTGATACTGTCAAGGTAGGTCATTATGCTAATGTGGTTGGGGTAGAGAACTGAGTCCTTGCAGAAGCAAAAGCGGTTTCTGTTTAAGTCAGGAGGCTTCTCGTAAATGGGGGGGGGAGGGGAGGAGGTGGACGGTGCCATTTCATACTTGGGCTTGTCTAAATTGGAGCTGGTGATGTTACAGATCTATTAGTTAGGAATGACCTGCTCTTTCATGAAGCCACACTGGCTTCCTGCACTCACCCTTTTATTTTGTAAGTATTAACAACACAAGTGGTTAGGTGATTTACTCTACCGGAGGTATTAGCCAATGCAATCAAACAAGAGAAAACAATTAAGAGACATGAAACATGGAATAAGAAGTACTACCATCTCTATTTGCAGGTGATATACTATAGCTATAGGACGCAAAACAATCAATTTCAAAAACTGATACAAATAGCAAGAAAATTCAGTAAGGAAGCAGGTTATAAGGTTAACACATAAAAACAGTTAATTTTCTAGGGCCGGCCCCATGGCTCACTCGGGAGAGTGCAGCGCTGGTAGCGCCAATGCCGCAGGTTCGGATCCTATATAAGGATGGCCGGTGCGCTCACTGTCTGAGCGTGGTGCTGACCACACTGTGCCGAGGGTTGCGATCCCCTTACCGGTTGCGGAAAAAAACAAACAAACAAAAAAAACCAGTTAATTTTCTCATATAGAAATGAAAGCCAGCTGACAAATATAATGGAGGAAAGTGCTTACATATAATATCAATAAAAAGATAAAATAACTAGAAATGAACTAAACAAGAAATGTGCAAATCTTATATGAAGAAAACTTTAAAACTCTCCTGAAAAGGAAAAATTTAAATAAATAGAAAGACCCAGAGTATTATTCTTAGCTAGTAGAACTATATCAAGGTATAAATGTTAAATCACAATAAGGTAATACATAAATTCCATACGATTCTAATAAGTTTACCAACAAGGTTTTTTAAAGCTAGACAAGTTGACTCTCAAGCTTATAAGGGAAAAAAAGAGCAAGGATAGCCAGGAAACCTGAAACAGAACAGTAACGAGAAGAACTAGCTCCATGATATAAACCATATCATAAAACCTCTGCAATTAGGAGCGTGACTAATGGAACCAAATATAAAGTCTGTAAATAGATCCAAGTATACAGCTATTTGTTATGTTACAAAGGTGGCATGTCAAACCATTAGTGAAAATATGGCCTTTTAAGCACAGCTTGAGCAACTGGAAAGCCATTTGAAAAAGTGTTAAAATTGGATGTGTTTTTCCCATACACCAGAATAAAACTGAAAGGGATCAGCAATGTAACCGTAAAAAACGAAACCATACACATACTGGAAGAAAACATTGGTGAACACAGTGACCTACAGAAAGACCTAACCATGACTCAAAAATCTAGAAACTGTAATAAATAAATAAATAAATTTGAGTACATAAGAAAAGTGTATGCCAAAATCACCAGAAGCAACATCAGGAATTAGATGACAAACTGCGGGAAAATATTTGTGACATATCACATACAACTAATATTGCTAATATATATAAAAGTTTTTAAGAACCAAGAAAAAAAAACCCATTTTAAAAAAATGAACAAGTCATGAGCAGTTCACAAGAGGAAAGACAGAAAAGAGGCCAATAGCTCTTAAACATATGAAAAGCTTTTCAACCTAACTCATAATAAAAGAAATGCTAATTAGGACTACTCTTGTCACCTATCAGATTGGTAAAAATCCAAAGGTTTGACAATAATACTGTTAGTAAGGCTGGGGAAAGAACTATTCGGGTGTAGCCAGTGAGAAGACAAAATGACATGATCCCTTTGGAGGGGAATTTGACAGTAACTAACAAAAATTGATGTGTTTTTATTATTTGACCTGCCAATCCCCTTTTGAGTAATCTAGGAATGTGGATTAGTGGATACCTCTTCGTTAATACAGAACAATCTCCTCACTAAGTACTTGCTACTGAGAGTGTGGTCTGTGGATCAGCCACATGGGAGCTTGTTAGAAGTGCCTCGTTGTAGGACTTAATGAATTGGAATCTGCATTTTGATAACACCCGGGGGTGATTTGTTGGCGCACTGAAGTTGGAGAAATGCTGCACTAGGTTATTTATGGCAGCATTATTTGTAACATAAAATTTCAAACCATACAAATGGCACACAGAGGAATATTGTGCAGGCACAAAAAAGAATAAGGATGATTTTTATGTACCAAATTAGAGGATTCTCCAAAATCTATTGTTAAGTGAAAAAAACCAAGTTGCAGAACTATTGATAGGTAGTAGAATGCTACCCCTCTGAGAGGAAAGGTGGAATTAGGTAAGAAAGGTGGAATACATGTATGTGTGTGTATACACACGCACATACATGTCGCCTACTTCTGCAAAAGATACGCAGAAAGGATAAACCTATAGTTAATAAAATTGGGGTGAAAAACACTGGAGAGGACAAAGGTGGAGATATCTCGAATATTCCTTTATGTCTCACTACTCCAAAAATACAATTAAAAGTCAACAACTGGGGTGGGGGTTGTGGTTTGCTGCTGACGTGTGCTGGGTAGAGGAGCCAGGGATCCTGTTAAACATTCCATCGTGCCAGGTCAGCCCCCCACAACCGAGAATTATCCGGCTCAAACGTCGCAGGGTCGGTGGGGAGTAACCCCAGCTTAGGGTAAACGTGGAGGAGGCAGTAGCAGTCGGAGGTTTCCAAAACGGAGCTCGTGTTTCAAACCTGGCCAGCATTGTCCCCACCTCCAGTCACTCCTGCCCTTCCTGTTCTCCGGACTGCTCCGAGATGGCAGACGGGGTTTTCATACTCATTTGTCTACTTTGTCAGTACCCTGGGGTCTAACGCTCACAGGTCCTAGAGAGCTGGAGGTTGGAACACAAGTGATGGTCTCGCGCGGGCTTTGCTCATTTATAATTTCTGTTCTGCACTGTCTGGCTTAAGCCCATGGCCCAGGAGCTGGCACTTTTCTGGTCAGAGGCCAGAACTCGGTTTCTGCAAAGGCACAGTAAACGCACCAGTGGGGCCGCGCACCGTCCTTCCTGATCGGCAACTCCCAGAGGGCCAAGCCTTCGTTCCACTCTCCTCCCCGGGGAGGCGGACGCTCAAAGCCCCCAGGACCCGCACGGACCCGGGCCCCTCCAGCGGGCGGGGGGCGGCCTGGGGCCCGCGGATCGGCCAGGCAGCCGGGGTTGGGGTCAAAGAGCAGCGGCCTACCTGGCGCACACCTGGGCCTCCTCTCGCCGCCCTCCCTTCGCCCCGCCCCGGGTGGGGAGGGCGGGCGGCGCACTGGCTGGCTCGACCCTGCTCGGGCGCTCCCCGCCCCGCCGGTATTTGAGGCCCTGGAGGCTACGCGAGCTCCCGGAGGCCGTGGCGCTGAGGTTCTGGGGTGCGTGTCTGGTGCGGGACCCGCTGTGGCATCGGGAGGTCAGTTCTCCGCCCCAACGCCGGGAAAGCTCCAGGGGCGACCAGGGGCCCGATGCAGAGGGGGCAGCCGGGGCGCGCGGTCGTGGGTGCGCGGAGGCCCGAGGCGCGGAGGGGCGGCCGGGGACGCGCGGAGGCCCGAGGCGGGGAGGGGCGGCCGGGGGCGCGCGGAGGCCCGAGGCGGGGAGGGGCGGCCGGGGACGCGCGGAGGCCCGAGGCGGGGAGGGGCGGCCGGGGCGAGTGCGGGTCCGGGACGCGCAGGAACCCGGGGCGCGCGGAGAAGTGGGGCGTGGCCGCGCGGATCCGCGACCTCTGCAGTCGCCGTTGGGCGGGGACCAGGGCTGGGCGTCCGGCTCGGGTTTCTATCCGGAGTCCGGGAGCAGCAGCGGACGGTCGCGCCGCAGGTGAGTTGTGTGTGGCCTCTGGGCCAGGCAGGCGACGCCGCGGGCCGCCCGGACCTGGGTCACGCAGGCCCCGCGCCGAAGGAGGCGGCGGTCGGCGCGGGATGGGGGCGGGGCCGAGTCTCCCGGGCCGCAGGTGATCCCCGAATGGCCCTGGTCGCAGGTGACGCCCCCACACCAGCGGCCACGGTTTACCCTGCCCGCCCAGCCACTGGTGACACTCGCTCCCCGCGATCCGCAGGACAACGGCTTGCGCAGCAGGGTGCCGGGCGTCGGGAACCGGGAGATCTGGAGGCGGAGAGAGGCCGAGGGGTCTGTGCCAACCACGGCGGACCCGACTCTCCGTCGCCCCTTCCCTGAACTTGCTGTGGGTCTCCCTGCCCGCTGGGCCTGGCCGGCGCTCAGGAGTGGCAAATTCCCAGCACTTTGGGCGTCGCTGAGGCCTGGGAGGATAATCGTGAGGCCCGACCTTTCCTGATCTCGTTACTGCTCTGTGTTTAGTGAAACTCATTTCAGGCGAAAGTTTTAAAAGTTTTAGAAAAACTCACTGCAGACAAGATGTGGTGCTTTCAAGGCTTAGGGAACACGGGGAAAATTTTAGTCATGCTTGGGGCTTATATGCTAGATGAAATAGTTATGGGGGGTTTTTTTGGCGGCTGGCCTGTACAGGGATTCAACCCTTGACCTCGGTGTTATTAGCATCACGCTGTAGCCAGGTGAGCTAACAGGCCAGCCTTGAAATCGGTATTTCAGTTAGTTGCTTCCTCCCCCCCAACCCAGTTTCAGAAAACAGAACTATGGAAAATTAATTCCCGTGCTGTGAAGAATACCCAGAAGGGGAAGCTGAGTCGGGCTTGGCACTTTGGCTTCCTGGAGGGCCCGGTTGAGCCTGCTGACAGGCATACGCCCAGAGGCTGCCTGCTTTTCTTCCAGGTGTGGTTTCGGATAGATGTGATGATGAGATGATAGAAGTAACCTTTGGATTAAGGTCCTGCAGGCCTACCTGTTGCTGGGGCTGAGTAATATGCACTGTAATGAGTGTGAGTGTCTGCTCTTATCAGTGTCTGTGGGTGTATGCCAGTGTCACATGAACATTCCTGAACAACTGCATCCATTGTGCCTGGATGCCATCCTGGAGAAAGAGTGCACTTTTGGTCATACTTGGCCACTTAAACTACGTATTTAAAATTAATGTAAGGCCAGTTCCAATCCTAGGCATTTTACTGCAGTTCAATGTGTTACAGTTAACTCAGACCAGAAACAATGGAGTGAAATTAGAATGAACAGACCAACCTTCTTTTCTGTGTATCTGGTAATAAGGACACCCAAATGGACATTGTAAGGTCCCATGGAAGACCACACAGCTTACATTTCCAAGCTTGCTGGACCTGAGATTAGGCCCAGACATCAGAAGAAAGAAAATAATGTCTAATCCCCCGTTTGCATGTCAGGCAACTGCTGCTCAGAGAAGCTAAACGCACACACATTACGTAAGAAAATAGAGGGACAAAGCAGGAGCCCAGTTTCCATTAAGCCAGTCTTTAAGTGGCTAAATTTTCTAAGAAATTAGGCATCCTTAATCGAGGAAGATAAGAAGCACAATTAAATATCGACATCTTAAAGAATTATTAAGACTTGATCACTTGAATAATAGGGATTAGGAACATTAACTGCTGAAAGTTACTGGTGAAAGTTACTGCAGGGGAAAATGATGCTAGGATAGTTTTGTTAGACTTATTTTAAAAATATATGAAACTGTTCAGTAATAAAACATTAACATCCAGTTTTTATGTCTGTGATTAAATAAATCATTTTTATTTTTTAAAAATAATACCGTTTGTAAAGCAGTACATAATTTTTAAATATATAACAAGTTTTGCACGTATATGTGTATATATACATATGGAGGACTCGAAAAGTTCATGAAAAGATTTGTATTACCTGTTAATTCTATTTTTCTGTGAACTTTTTGAAGTACCTTTAGTGTGTGTGTGTGTGTGTGTGTGTGTGTGTGTGTGTGTGTGTGTGTGAGAGAGAGAGAGAGAGAGAGAGAGAAGGACTCGGCTTAACTATTTACTGAAGTTAAAGAAGTAGGTATGTAGAAAGCCATTGATAGGTGTTGAGTTTACAATTGTGACCTGTGGAATATACATCCTTGTTAATGGTACATTCACTGAATGGATAAGAGAAAAGCCACAATATAAAAATCTTACTAGCTTGTTTATAAATTTCTTTGATAATTGGAATATCTTGGTGGTAAACTTTAAGTTTGGGTTTATTTTTCTTTTTAGCATCAGGATCGCTTTAATCTTTTTTATAAAGATTGATAGTTAAGGATTTATATATTATTACAAAGTGATAATGAAAATGCTGGAATTCAGGGACTGCCAGGCACTGTGGGGGATGCAGTAGGCTGAAATGGGAATACAGAGCCAGTGGAAACCTTACCCTCGCCGCCCCCCCCCACCATCAACCTGCTTCCAGAACACCACCAGCAGCCATTCCAGAGAGTTCCTCCATTTGCTCGTTCCTCAACAAAAAACCTGCTGACCCCTTGGTCACACCACAATGAAGCCCCCAGCTGACTTGTCCTGCCCATATAAACTGAATTTCCAACATTGTTATGTGTTTTCCTCTTAAAAATGAACTGACATCCAAGGGTCATCAGGCATTTTAGAATGCCTACGTATGAAGAGAGAGAGAGAGAGACCTGAATAAAATAAACACCAACCACAACAACAGAGAAGAAGAGAACTCAATAAAACTAAGATGGATGTTCTCTGAGGAATTAGAATGGAAGGCTGTAAAGAAGGGACACCAGAAAAGAAAAGAGCCCCAGAAATTGAAAATATAACAGCTGAAATTAACAAAAAAAATCAATAGGAAGATTGAAAGATATAATCATGAATGTCTTCCAGAAAATGGAACAAAATATTGTTGTGATGGAAAATGCTAGAGAATGAAGAGGGTCAGAGAGAGCTTTCTAGCCTGTGGGCCGGGGTGTTGTGCCTTGGGTGGGATAATGATGTGTAAGGTATTGATCCCTACAACTCGGGGCACCTGAGACAGGGGGATTGGGTACCCGAAGCTTTTGGCTGGTCACCTCTGCAGCAAGTAGTCTCGCCCCAAAGTGCCATACAGATACCATTTTCTGTGCGTGCCGCAATGTGGAGATGGTTGGGAAGTCCTAGATGAGGTCAGTCCAAGAATTTTGTCTTTGACTAGTAGGAGGTACAGAAAAAGAGAACAGAGAGTCAGTCTGGAGCAAATGAGCAACTGCCTTAAACATTTTTCCCAGGGTGGAAAGGAAATGTTCTTGAATTGCCTGGTTGAGAGAGCCCACCAAGTGCCCAGCAAAATGAATGAAATGGGCCCATAGATGGATGCATCATAGTGACATTTCCAAATGTCAGGGAATAGAATAAGATTTCATAGGCTTCCAAAGAGTGGGGGTGGGGCACAGTAGATGGAACTCGGGTCAGAATGTCATCAGACTCCTCAGCAGCAAAGCTGGAGGCTGGAGAGCAGTGAAGCAGTGCCTCAGAGATGTGAAGGTAAAGCGGTGGGCACCCTGCCAAGCTATCAGTCATGCGGAGTGGTGGAATAAAGACATTTTCAGACGTGCAAGAGATCAAAAGACTGTATTCAGTCTTTGGAGCAATTTGCTCCGTCAAAATAAGGGGGCAAACCATACAGCAGGAAGATATCAGGTCCAAAATAAGGGACATTGCAGGCCGTGTCGAAGGAGGCAGCTGTGCAGCACACTGAAGAGCAACGGGTCCGAATGGATCGTGTTGAGAATGCGGCTGCTCAGCATGGGCTGACGCAGCATCTGCGTGTAACAAAGGAGGACGTGGTGCAGCTGCAGCCCGGGAGAAAGCCTCCAGGTGCGGTTATGCTCTGGAAGAGGCATGGGCATCAGGACTTTCCATGGCAATCTGATTTACAGCATCATGGATGAGGGACCTAAATGTCAATATCTATCCCAGCCTGTCCCTGGTATGTCCAACCGCAGGAGCAGGATTTTCCATCAGCACCAAAACTCATCCGCTCCGGGTATTAGGATTTTGTGCTTTACAGCTGTTATCCTCTGAAAGAAACCAGGAGAGGGCTGATACCATGTCTGTGGACTGGAAAATTAAAAATGGGCCTGTAAGACTTCCTTGTTGCCGTAAAGCAAGGATGTTTGAGATCAACATCTTGAGATCAAAAAACCAACTTAAAGAGATTCTGAGTAATCAAGTTAAGACACTTTGAGCACCAAGAACAAAAAAATCAGTTAATTGAAATGTATTGTTTATAAAAAGCCCTGAGTCCATTAATAAGTTCAGATGCGGCAAATAAGATGACATTTTAAAAGGTGCAGAAGAATTTTCAGTCCTGTTTGCATTTCAACTAGGATTGCTGCATGAAAATCTAGTATTACAGATCCCCAAGCTAACAAGCACGGTAGTTAATAAACAGGTGCAAAGGCTTAAAAATGAAATTAAAAGATTTAGATCCAAATTATATGGTTGAACTCTTGCCTATGGGGTTCAGAGGAAACATAATACTTCACTTTAAGGAAAGATACCAGGCTACAAGGAACTGAAATTTGGTGTTTGGTCAAGGCCTTGTAAAGTCCCTGTGACTGTGGGATTGAAGCTCAGAGATCCTGTAGCTAGTCCAGTGTTTCGATAAGCAGCCAGGATTGTACATTGCTACGAAGCAGGAAGTCCAGCCCTCTTGTTTTAGTGGGGAGGGGATGGTTGCTTAAGATTAACCCCAGGAAACCATTAAAATAAGCCTTATTATTACCTTAGGAAATATCACAAGATAGAACAAAGATCAAATAATTTTAACCCATGATATTAAATAATACCTTTTGCTAGACTTAAGTACAGGTGTAGAAAAGTTTTGTTATCGTACCATTTTGTGTATATTTTTAAGTTTGTTTATTAATATATTTTTTTACATTTTATGATGTTGGTGTGGAGCAGTTGGAGGGAAGGGGAGAGGGGAAAGAGGAAGGAAATGGGGTGGGAGAAGAAGGAGGGGCGGGGTTGAGGCCTGTGGCACCCCCTCATTCCTGCAAGGGAGACCAAGGGGCTTCCAGCGGTGACTGGGTCATTGCTGGGCTGGGTGCAGATGTCGGGGGGTGTGGCTGAAGCCCTTACCCCCCATCACCCTAGCTCAGGAGCCTGAGGTGCTTCCTGCAGCTGCTCGGTGGTCATCGCTGGGCTGGTTTAGGTGTCGGGGAGATGTGGCTGAGGTCCTCAGCCCCCCACTGCCCCGGCTCAGGAGAGCCATTCTGTATATTTTTTAACATATTTATACAAATCGTAGGAGAGGCTAGCTTACTAGATTTGTAAATCTTGATTTATTAATATTATGAAAGTTCAAATGTGTACTAAGGTTTGTATCAAATTCGAAAGTTTGCTTTAAAAGCTGCATAAAGCATAAAAAACCCTGACATATTAAAATGTCATTGTATGGGCGGGTGGAAAGACATGATCCCTTTCCTCACCTGGCACAAGGGTCATGACTAACACTCTTGTAACAAAGGACAGGTTAATGACAGAAAAGCATAACAAATTTATTTAACCAAAGGTTTATGTGTATTTAATTGATTCTGGCTGCTTTGCAGGTAGATAATCAAATTGTTTGCTAACCATGCTTATTTTGTCTCCTTCCTGATAATTTTCCTTCTCATTGTGTTTCATGAGTTGTATTTGCCTTGGCAGAACTATCAGAACAAAGTTACACAACATGGGTTGACAGATATCCTTATCTTGTTCCTGCTGGGGGAACAAAAGGGCTCCTCTGATGTTATGTCATCAATTGTGATGACGGCTGCTGAAGTTGATAATTCTTGTTTTGTTAAGGAAGTATAGGAGTTATTTCCTATTTGATTTAAGGTCATTTATCAGTAGTGGGCTATACAGTTATTTCACTATTAACATATTTTCTGCTATAAGATTATCCTGCATATTTTGGATAAACTTCTAGGGCATTGTTGATTTATAGTTTCTTTTTTATTTAGCAATTTTTATATAGGACGTGGATATAATTTTACCTTTCTTGGCTATCCGTAGTGATTTTCAGCTGGGAAATGGAGTGTTATTACTGACCTCACTGTGGGCTTTGAAAATGAGCTGAATTTTTGCTCTTCTTTCTGCATTTGATGGTAACAAATATTGAATGTTAGAGATGGAAGGGGACGCAGATTATTTGCTTAGGGTGCCAGAGCTGGGACTACAAACCTGGTCTCCTTCATGAGTAATGCCTTTTCTGCTCAATGTCCTGGTTTGTTTTTCCCAGTCTAAAGAAAAGAAGAAAACTGAAGCAGCTTTATATTGAAGATGTATTTGTCTTTCAGTGTTAAATCCCCTTGATCCAATGAAACCGATGTGTACTGATTTCTTCTCTGCCCCAGGTGATGTATCATGGGCTGGCTAGCAGGTGTGTGTTCAGGTGGGAGAGCTTTGCTTTGTTGAGGTCAGTGCCCCAAACACATTCTTAGGGGCACAGAGTCAGAGTGCTTTATTAATGGCCTTTCTTAGGATGGCATTTCCAATTGGATTAGAGCCCTCCAATATTTGAGGGGAAAATGTGTGCTGATGGCAAAATCTTTTTGCTCCACAGCCTCTCTCTGTGGGCTGAGCCATCATGGGGCAAAGTCAGAGGTTTTCCTGTCCCCAGGCCAGTTAAGACCCCATGTGGTAGGCACTTGCAGGCACTTGTTAGCATCCTGACACACAGACTGGGCTTCTTGCTTTGGGGCAGCTCCTCTTAGTTCTTAATTCTTAGTCTACAGGTTTCCCTGTTTTAGCAATCGTTTCTCTTAAAATGGATAAGAGGCAGCTCTTGCTGATCTAGAACCCAGAGAACCAGGAATAGGTACAATTTTGCTTCAGTTTCAGGTAATGGCTACTTTTCTTTAGAGTGATGTTCCCAAGGCTCTACCAAATCCTGGAGTTATTTCTGTACCTTCAAAGAATCCCTTATATGTTGAAGAATTCTAATAACATGTGTGTTCTATCATACTTCCGTTAAAAATTGGTGATCTTAGGATATGTATGGAAGATCTCAGCAAACAAGGAGTGCCCGGCATCCCAAGTATAAAAAAAGACAAATTTGAAAACAAATCTTTAAACAAGGACAGTAAACAAGATTTTATCAAGTTTATTCGTTATATACTTATATGATTAGATACTGAGTGAGCCCATCCTCTCCTTATTCACTTCTGGGAAGGTCACGTTCCCATGGTAAAATGGGAAGTTGATGGTGGGTATCTCTAGCATCCTGTTGTGCTTTTAGTTTTGTGACCCTGGGATTCCAGCAGCCTGAACACCTGCTGTGTCCCTGCTCTGGACCCTGCAAGGCTGCAGGGGTCTTGCCA
This sequence comes from Cynocephalus volans, assembly GCF_027409185.1. Classification (NCBI taxonomy): domain Eukaryota; kingdom Metazoa; phylum Chordata; class Mammalia; order Dermoptera; family Cynocephalidae; genus Cynocephalus; species Cynocephalus volans. The sequence continues at coordinate 6,284,962 of NC_084464.1, read as the reverse complement.
AGTGCCCCACATGGCAGGGGCGATGGAGGCCCCTGACCCCTGAGCCTGTGCCTGGAGGTGGAGAAAGGCTCGCAGCCACTGCTGGTCAGGTGAGGGTGTGCGGAGGGTGCCCTGGGAGTGCAGGGCCCAGCACCCTTCCCTAACCCCAACCCAGGGAGGTGACCGCCGCAGAGCCCCGGGGGTGTGCAGATGGAAGTCCCCACCAAATGGGATGGTTTTATAAACTCAGCTGCTCTGTTCTTTTCCCTTAGCGTTAGAAAAACACAGAACGGTTTGGGGGTACCCCACAGTTCCCTCAGAGTTCGGTGGGTGTCACCGTGTACTCAGCGCCCCACAGAGTGAACCCTGTGCTCATGCAACACTGACTGCATCCTCGTTCCAGGCTTGCCAGCATGGACCCTCTGTCGGAGGCAAACGGCACCTTTGCCCTGAACGTCCTGAAGATGCTTGGTGAGGACAGCTCGAAAAATGTGTTCTTCTCGCCCACGAGCATCGCGTCAGCGCTGGCCATGGTCCTCCTGGGGGCAAAGGGAAACACTGCGGCCCAGATGGCCCAGGTATCTGCCCACCGCGTGTCAGGGCCAGGGGGACACTGTCAGGTGTCACGGAGCTGCTGCTCACCTCCTCTTCTCAGAAGGATGCCAGTCATATGGGTTAGGCCCACCTCCAAGTCAGTCCATCCCAGGTCCTGCGGGCTGGGACTTCAGCACGTGAATCTGGAGGGGCACGCGCAGCTCATTGCAGGAGGCGTGGGAGACTCATTGCGGCCACTGGGCCTTTGCAGTCCCTCCACACAGCCAGGTGTGCAGTGCCCTCTCTGCTCCCAGGGCAGGGAATGTTCCTTGATAGGACTCCTGGGGGCATCCCTCACCCACCGCTTCCCTGGGTGAGGCTCTCCCTCTGCGTTCCTGGCTGAGCTCTGCGCAGCTCCTTTCCTTTTCTGTAAGAATCAGCCGCCGTCTGTTCCAGCAGCCTGCCTCCTGCCCATGGAAAATGGGGACCCGGAGGTGCCCCTCACTCGGACTGTCTCTCCCTCTTAGCCCAAGCCCTCACAGCTCCTTGAAAACCACTGTGGGATTTCTAGGTATCTAGTCAAACTCACTTCACTGGACAGAGCTCCGTGCACAGACCTGTTAGAGCCAGCACTCTGTGTTGGGCTGGGAGTCAGGGTGCTGTGGGGGCCCTGAGATGCTTAGAAGCCCCTTTGTGCACTGGAGATCATCTGCGGGGCGCTGTCCTAATCTTCTGAGGTTTCAGCAAAGTGGGTCTTGCCCTCACTCCTGAGGCCAGCGCCTTGGATTTGATCTTCGCCCTGAGGCCATTTCTTACTTTTAGAATCATTTGCCAGCTGGAGAGGCTGGGAATAAAACATTTTTATTTTCCAAGTCCTGGGTGGAAATAGTTCTTTTAAATTCTGCTTGAAAATGGAAAAATCCCTTTATCAACTTTCTCTTCCCATCCTTTATCCCATGCAGCTGATAGGAGCCACATTCTTCTGGATACCTTAGCCAGATGCATCAGTTCGGGGGAAATGTCCTGTCTTCCCTGTCACTACAGGGGACCGTCTCTCCATCCACTTCTTCTGCCAGTACACACCATAGCCCCCTTTCTGTAGCCTCTGGTAGAAATTTCTTCATGTCCTTCCAGCTTCTCCAGGTGCTGGTGTCCAGAGCCAGGCCACAGGATTTAGATTTTTGTTACAGCAGAATCCACTTCTAGGTTGCTACTATCTATTGCTGCAAAAGAAACCGTCCCAAACTTAGCATCTGGAAGCAGCAATGATCAATTGTTTCTCCGATTCTCTGGCCTGACCGGGCAGTTCTTCTCCCCAGGGTGCCAGCTGGGTCACCCTTGTGGCTGTTTCAGCAAGCAGCTCAGCTGGAAGGTGCGAGAAGGCCTTTCTGACGTCTGGGGCCACGGCGCCCTTCCAAGCAACTCTCCCCTCTGTGACAGGATAGCTTGGACTTGCTTCCACCATGGTGGGTGGGGACAAGGGAGCGAATATGGGGCTGCCAGGCCTCTTAGGGCTCAGGCCTGGACTACATCACTTCTGTCGAATACTGTTGGGCAGAGCCAGCGTCAGGGCCAGCCCAGTCCCAAGGGTGGGGGGAGGGCACCTTCAGTGTCAGGAGCAGCCTCGATGGCAGAGATGGAAGGTCTGGCTGGCAGCTTCACTTGTAGCTGAGCTGCAGGTCATGAGCATGGGGAACCAGGGCATGTGTAAGGCACTTCTGGTCGTACCAGTCCTGACAGGGTCCAGGGGGAAAGGCTGGGGGAGGCTTTCAAGACGCTCTTCGTCTTTAATGGCTGGATCTTCTGTTAGGCGGTAGTAAGAGTGTGCACAGCTGTTAGGCCCAGTTCAGTGTTGTACCCATTTCCTGAAGGCAGAGCATCCTGAAGTTGTTTGTTCTTATTCTGCTTCTGATTTCAGGCACTTTCCTTAAGCAAAAGTGGAAACAGTGGCACTGGAGACGTCCACAAGGGCTTCCAGTTGCTTCTCGCCGAAGTGAACAGGACTGGCACGAAGTATCTGCTTAGGACAGCCAACAGGCTCTTTGGGGAAAAGTCTTGTGATTTCCTCTCGGTAAGTCATGCTGCTGTTTTCCACTAAGGCAGTGAAGCCAGCGAGGTGGTGAGAGGAGGGAGAGTGTGGTGCCGCGTGTCCTCACGTGCAGGGTGGGCAAGGAGGGTCCAGAGACCAGTCGACTTTTCCCAGGCCCCCCAGCTACCAGGCTGCAAACCTCATGCTCACGACCACTGTGTCACATTGCCTGTCTGCTGCTATCTGAGGAGAAACGTGAAATCCTGCAACATAAAATCAGTTCTCAAAGGGGAAATTAAATATGTAGCCATAAGCTGTTGGAAGGAACAATTGGGAAATTGTTCCATAGTGCACTGTCAGCATAATTAGTCATGTCAGCCCATTCATTTTCCACCACATTTTCTTCTTCTGTATCACGTCATGTAGTTGTTCATCAATATCATTGTCCTTTCGTAGAATATATTAGCTGAATATAGTTTGAACTTTTTTTGAGTTGCTCAATCTGAAACTGAGCCATCCAGCATGGTAGCCACTGAATACATGAAGCTATTTAAATTCCAGCGTAATTCATTAAATTAAATAAAACCTAGTATTCATTTCCTCAGCTGCGCTAGGTGCTCATTTACCTCAGCAGGTGCTCAATAGCCACATGCAGCATCCTTTGGACAGTGCCGATTTGGAACACTTCCGTCACCACTGTCAGTTTTGGTGGCAGTGCTGGTGCAGAATTACGCATTTTCCATGTTCTGTGGAAAGGCAGAGACTGGTCACGGCCTGTGGCTCCGCATTGCAGAGTGGGCTGGAGCTGTCGCTGCGTCAGCCCTCACCCAGCACCTGCAGTGGGGGGTCAGGAGGGATGCACTCTTTGCATCTCAGCGTCCTCTCAGCCACCTCACTAAAGCCACCTCACTCAGCTACTCCCCTAAAGGACTCAGCAGCTTGTGAAATTTGTTTGGTATTCAGACCACCACCACTGTTTACATAGTTCATAAACTAATGTTAAATATAGCTTAAAAATGAGAAGTTGGACTTTAATTCCTTATATTTGTAAATGACATCTGTAAATCCTAAAATTATTATAAATCTTTTTGCGGGTGACCAGTACTGGGATCCAAACCCTTGAACTTGCTTTTATAATCATAAACTTATTGATTTCTGCTTTGCTGCAATGAAGAGGTAAGCTTTAGGTGTTAATTATTTTTGTAGCCATGTAATTATGTTGCTCCGTCTATCCTAGTCTTTTAAAGATTCCTGCCGCAAATTCTACCAAGCTGAGATGGAAGAGCTCGACTTTATGAATGCTGCAGGGGAGTCCAGAAAGCACATAAACACCTGGGTAGCCAAAAAGACAGAAGGTGACAATATGTTGTTATTTTTAGTAGTATTTGACTTAAGTCTTATTGTTGGTTTTTTCATAAGACTGTGAAATGCAAACAGAAATGACTTTTTTCCTCTAAATAACTAAATACCTTAAAGATCTGCTTTTGTCAATATGTGACATTTTGAAAATGTCAAATGTAGGTACTTTCTCTAGCTTTTCCCTGCTCTCATCAATGTATCTGTGATGTCTCTCGGCATTTGGTGCACCTCTTCTGGAACAATCCATACTTTAATGTTTTCGGGAGGGGGGTTAATGTTAGGTTTTCCTTTCACTGATAGTGTAAGGAAAAATTGGCATTTTGAGTTGTGGCCTGCCTCCCTGTCGGGTGTGGCTCATGCCCTGCCGCGCTCGTGCCTTGCTGCAGGACACTTGGCCAAGCCCTTGTCCCTCTGTGGTGCTTAATTTAAACTGTTCTTACGTGTACAAAGAACGTCTCATACTGCTCTTCTTTTTGACAGCCCGTTCAGTTCCTCTCTTTAAGCCACAGCCACCTATCATTCCTTTATGTCTCGTGTGCTGTGAATTCATCCCACGCACGGTAATATCTACTGTTTACTTTACACATTTTGTTCAAATGACGGGATTTTTCTTACCAGAACTTTTTTTGTTGCTTTGTTTTAAGGACAAATATCCCTTTATACTTGGGGGACAGTGAAATCCCTTATCTGCCCCCTTGAGCGCTCAAGGAGATGGCCCATCTGAGCATTGTTCCTGACATGTCATGCAGCCACATACTCTTTTAAGCTCACTGGTTCTCTAATTCTTCTTTTCAGGTAAAATTACAGAGTTGCTGTCTCCAGATACCGTTAATTCACTGACAAATCTCATTCTCGTGAACGCCATCTACTTCAAAGGAAACTGGGATAAGCAGTTTAACAAGGAGCAGACCAAGGAGAGACCCTTTAAAGTCAGCAAGGTGAACACTGGAACACACAGGAGGTTCTTGGAGACAGCCCGTGTTCATGTTGTTTCTAGAATGCATGAGAAGGCCACTCAAGTAACCTGTGTCCTATATGGCCCTGGGCAGCCCACTAGCCGAGACTCCCCACCAAGCCTTGGGGCCTTTCTGGCCCTGCTCCTGCTTTTGTATGTCATCAAAGGTGGCCGTGAGCCCTAGGCTTCTGGTCGGGCTCCCTACACAGTCACCCGCCAGACCGTTGCTGGCATGTTCTGTGTGCACAGAAAACCTGACGGCGGAGCTCTCAGGCTTCACGTAGGTCCTTCCTGGCATCTCAGAACTTGAGATAAAGATCAGACTCCAAAATATGTCATATGAGGCTGTCGGTGGACCTGGATCTTGCCCCTTTCTCCCCATTTCCCTTCGTACTTGCACCCTCCTTTGTTTCCAGCTGTGTCCCTTGGGACGCCTTCCCTGACTGTCTTCCTCTGGGTCCGATCACTGCGCCTCTGCCAGTCCCCATGAGTCCCTGCAGTGGCTGAAGGACTTTCCTCCCTTTGCTGGAGGCCAGGGGAGTGCAGACCTCACCTTCTAAGTGCCCGGCACACAGTTGGTGCTCAGTAAATACTGAACCAAGGACTGGCCTTCAGTCCTGCTTCACAGAAAGGACAAACAAGCACAGATTTTGGTTTAAAAACAAGCAAATGAAAGGGCACGTTACACAGGATGTAAACTAGACACCTAGTTTAGCCACCTCCTGCTTGGATGATGTTATTTCCTGATGTTCCAGTGTCTTTCTCTCACGGAATCCAGTTTAATATTTTTCTCTTTTTTGGTTTATCTTTATTCATAGAGATTTTTGCACATAAAAAGCAGACAACGTAGATGAAATACAATGTATTCTTGATCATTGCCCGTAAATGAGATTCTCCGGGTCAAATTGAGGCTGAACCTTCAGTTTCTCAAGAAATGTATTTTCTTCCAAGCTTTATTCTGAAACGAACTGTCTTCTTTTCCCCTGGCAAAATTATTTCTCTCTTTGAAATTAATCCTTAACAAGATGTATGATAGGCTTTATTCAGCTGAAACCCCAGCTGGCAGCAGTTTAACTCACAGAAGTTCATGTCCCCTCCCAGGCAGTCTGGATGTGGGGGAGACAGGGCTGACATGGCACTGGGCCATGTTCTTGGGACTGGCTTTCTTCCTGCCCTTTCATCCTCAGCACATGGCTCCTTCCTCATGGTCACAGTAGGGCCCAGACATGGCCTCCACAGTCCAGGCAGGAGGGAGGGGACAAGGACCTTCTCGGAGGTTGTACCATTGTGTTTGGAAAGAGAAACGTTTCTTCTACAGTGCACAGGCCAGAGCAGGTCCACATGGGTGCAGGAGTGAGGAATCTGACCTCGCTCTCATGTCTGCAGTTGACAGAGACGGGAAGGGGCTGGGGGGGGGGGGGCACCTGCCTATGGAGGAGTCAGCAAGGGCACAGATTTTGAGCTGACACAGATTTTCATTCTCATTCTTTATTTCTGAGTGAAATGGAACGTATCTATACTAGTGTATATTTACTGAATTATCCGATTAATGTGACTGGGAACTTTTATATTCTAAGAGTGGAGACCTTGGACATGGAGGGGTGGGAAGAAGTTGCCTAAGGCAGGGGTCAGCTGCTGCTACAGCCCATGGGCCAAGGCAAGCCCAGCAGCTGTTTGTTTAGGTGAAGTTTTATGGGAATACAGCTGTGCTCATTTGTTTATGGATTTTGTGCCACATGGCAGAGTTGGGTAGCTGTGACAGAAACCGTGTGGCCCACAAAACTGAAAATATTTACTCTACCAGTTATGCAAAAGCATGCCACTTGCTGTCCAGGGCAGGGACGAGGAGGCTGTGGTGGCGAGGGCCAGCTCACGCAAGCCTGGTCAAGGTGAAGACAGAGCTTCAGCTTAAATGGCTGGCTTGCTCCATTTAGTACAGAATAACATGCTTGGACCGTGCCTGTTGCATGGTGTTGTGTAAAATCACAGCAGCTGCCAGGATTAAATTGCAGAGGGGCCCGAAACTGAGGAGACTGTTGGACAGGACATGGTCACTGTCCTTGGATCTTTCTCACTTGTGGCTGTGGACATACTGGTGATAGGTGCACTTTCTTTCTACAAAAACATGTAAATTTTGTCTGCCTCAGTAGTCCTTGTCACTTGGCACATGTGGACTGAGTGCCTACCATGTGCTGTCCTGGTGACACGTGGGTCCCTGGCGAGAGGCAGCAGCATAGATAAGAAGACAGGAGCTGTGAGGCAGAGACTGCAGAGGAAGGGTAGGCGGTGGTGTTGGGTGGGTACAGTTTCAGGCGAGAGCCATCAAGGAAGCCTTTGCTGGGAAGTGGTGTTGGAGCAAAGAGCAGGAGGAGGCCCAGGGGACACTTGCCAGAGTCTGGGGATGAGCTCACCGTGCAGAGAGGGAGTGACCTTGGTGTGCCCATGGAACCGGGGAGGCAGCTGCTGTGACTGTGCTTGAGCACAGGGAGAGTGGTGGGAGGGGAGGCAAGAGAAGGCCCAGAGACATGCTGTATTGTGAGGCCCCGAGTGGGGGCGGGCCAGGGAAGGGGGTCCAGCCAAAGAGTGGTGTGCTCTGATGTGGGTTAGCAACCCTCTGGCTGCCCTGCTGGGAACAACCCCAAGAAGGTCATGGTGACATGCCAGGGCGAGGCTGATAGCAGGGGAGGTAGAAAGTACAGGTCAGATTTAGGGTATATTTCACAGGGAGAGCCAGTGCAGTTTGCTCTTGGGTCCGATGCAGGAAGCATGAGAAAGACATGAGTCAAGGACATGCCAAGGCTTCTGTCATTGCATGGACAGATGGTGTCGCCATCGACGGAGGTGGGCAACGTAGATGGAGGAGACGTGGAAGGATGCAGGAGCCCAGGGTTACGTGTAACATTGGGGTTCTTTTATGTCCAAATGCAGAGAGGCTGCAGGCCGGAATGTAAATTTGGGAATTATGTTCAGTGTCACGAGACTGACTGAGATGGCCACAAGAAAGCAGCTGTTGGGTCTGAGCCTGGGGCCCCCAGTGTTTGGAGGCCGAGGTCATGCAGTTTAGCTGGCAGAGCTTCTTCTGATGGCGAGTTCTGGAAGCCGAAGGAAGAACGTGCTTCTAGGGCTGAGAGTGTCCAGTGTGCCAGCTGGGCCTTGTTTCAACTTAATGGTCGCCCGTTTCCTTTACAGAATGAGGAGAAACCTGTGCAAATGATGTTTAAGAAATCTACTTTTAAAATAACCTACATAGGAGAAATATTCACCCAAATTCTGGTGCTTCCCTATGTCGGCAAAGAGCTGAATATGATCATCCTGCTTCCAGACGAGAACACCGACCTGAGGACGGTGAGCAGCTGAGCGATGGTGGCGAGGGAATGGCCTCGGGTCTCCCCAGGTCCCAGCCAGCTGGGTCGGCGCCACTTCCGGCTGCGGCCTGGCTGTGCCGTCCAGTGTGATGTTCCCATCACAGCCCTTGTCCCCCTCGGACAGCAGGGCAAGGTCTGAAATCCTCCAACTCTTCTTCTAGGTGGAAAAAGAACTGACTTATGAGAAATTCGTCGAGTGGACGAGGCCAGACATGATGGACGAAGAAGAGGTGGAAGTTTTCCTGCCGAGGTTTAAACTGGAGGAAAACTACGACTTGGAGGCTGTGCTGCGCCGCCTGGGCGTGACCGATGCCTTCGAGCCGACCAGAGCCGACTTCTCTGGGATGTCATCCAGGAGAGACCTGCACCTGTCCAAGGTCGTGCACAAGTCCTTTGTGGAGGTCAACGAGGAGGGCACTGAGGCGGCGGCCGCCACCGCAGGCATCATGTTGATGCGGTGCCTCCGAGTCACCCCCAGGTTCTGCGCCGACCACCCCTTCCTGTTCTTCATCCAGCACAGCACGACCAGCGGCATCCTGTTCTGCGGCCGGCTGTCCTCTCCATGAGCGGCTGGAGGTCGCTGTGGGCCACCTCCTCCTTCCTCCTGCCACCCCACTGTTCCTGACACTCCACATGTGCCTGCAGCCCAAGTGACCTTACCTATGCAGTGGTGACAGTTCAGAAATAAAGAGCCGAGTGTGAAATTCCACATCCAAAGTCTGTGTGTGTACGTATTCCCTGGGAGCTGGCTTTCTAGGCTCTGCACCTGCCGCACTTGTGGGTCTGGTCATGGTGGCAGGGGCAGCGCTGGCTGCTCAGTTTGTCCCTGCTTGGGACCCAGCTCCTCATAGCTGTGGGGGGACCCTGCTGCTTCACTGTCATGGCCTGCTGTGCTTTTCTTCCCAGGTGCTAGAAGGTCAGTGGTGCGTCTCTCTCTCCTCCCTTCAGTGGCAGTGACATCTCTTGAACTACTTCTAGGGAGAAAAGAGTGAAGTGGAGAGGTATGTGGAGGCGCGGGGAGCTGGATTCCTGAACTTTCTTCAGCTCTCCAGAAGCCTGCAGGGAGGCGAGAGAGGGGGTGCTTGGGGACACATTCGTTCCCAGGAATGTAGTTCAGGATAGCTTGATGAGTGAGCACCGGGTGATTTTCTGTTTCACTGCAAGTATCACACACAAAGTTGGCCAAGTTTCTGTGGCTTCTCATTCAGCAGCACAGGTGGGAGAGGCAGGTTCCAGCAGAGGAGCTGTGCTGTCTTCCCGGGGGTGGGGGAGAGTGACTGTGCTGCTGGGCTGGCGCATTTGCAGTGTGAGGGCACCAGCCCCTCTCACTTACACAGCTCCCGTTTCTATTCCTGGGGATGGTGCACTTTCCTTTTGTGTTCAAGCCATGGCGACAGGGTGGGACTGGGGAGCATGAGGAAGCGTGAAGATTGGGTGGGTGAGGAGGGGAAAGAAGGTCCAGGCCTTGCTGGTTTTGTTCCTTATCCTCCATCCTCTGCACAGTACTCTGGGTACTTTTTAAAGAACTGGGACAAGGGGACTTGGAATGAGGACTCCAGGGTGGGGCACGGTCAGTTTACCAGATGCTTCTGCTGCAGAGGGAGCTTCATAGGGCCTTGCAGAGGGTCTGGTTTGGCGGGGAAGGGGGTGGGGTGGATGTAAGTGGAATAAGGTCTAACCCTCCAGGCATCAGCTTGCTGGTCTTCCCTTTTCCTCCTACCACATCAGCAGTCAACAGTGATGATGACATCATAGTGGCCCCATCTGTTCCAGACCCTAGGACACAGTAAGTGGAAGTAGACAGCTGCACCCTGCTCTGAGGCTCCTCGGCCCACCGAGTTACTTCACTGCAGCTATCTGTGCAGTGGCCTCTGAGGAGCCGTGTCTGTATCTGATGGCACCAGGGCCCTGCTTCCACGACTGTTGTGAAATGGCACTAAAAGACACAGGAGATTTTTGTATAATTTTTTGATACATTTTTTAAAACTTTAAATTTCTTACAATGTTTTCTTGTATAATCAGAAAAATACTATTTTTAAACCGTGTACAGGAAAATCAGGCTCTCGTTACATTAAACATTGGGGGTGCTCGCTTCGGCAGCACATACACTAAAAAAATTGGGACGATACAGAGAAGATTAGCGTGGCCCCTGCGCAAGGATGATACGCAAATTTGTGAAGTGTTCATATTTTTAAAATAAAATGTAAAAAAATAAATAAATAAAGCAGTAAAAAAAAAACCCCAAAACAAAAAACATTGGGGAATTGCGTGTTGTGGGGGGCGGGAAGGGGAGGACTGTTCTTCCCCGTAGGTCACCGAGTTTGTCTTTCTCACCTGGCTCCTGTCCTTGCCCCTCTTCCCGAGCTCTCCTTTCAACTCTCTTCTCTGGGAGGCCTTGGCCAGCAGCCGCGGGCGCGAGCACAGGTCTGGGCTGGACGCCCGGTCCGCGGTGGCCGGGCTGCTGACCATGGCCTGCAGGTGGTGGCCAGAGCCAGGGCGCGAATGCCCGGCCTCAGACGCACTCGTTGTGGGTGAAGTCCTTGGAATTCCTGTGATTGTTCTCGGAGCTTTGGTGCAGAGTCGCAGCAGCGGCCCCACTGGACCGCGCGTGCGCGGGGGCTCTGCCCCCGTCCCCGCTGTCGCTGAGGTCCTTTGCACCTGGGGGAACAGCGCAAGCCTTGCAGTCAGGTGGCACCTGCTGTGAGTGTGAGTTCATCCCAGGAATACGAGGTGATGCAACATGGCAAACTTAGTGTCATCCATCTCATGTGCAGAATAAAGGAGCAAAATCGTATGGTCCTGTCACTAGATGCTCACAGCTGTCTCTCCCTAAAGCCATCTCCCCCTAAAGGATCCCCTAGTGGGTCTGTTGGACACCAGTAACAGACCCATTTACTGATGGCTTTGGTTTTTTATTCAGCCAGGCCAAACGCAAAGCCCTTCCATTCGTGAACTGATCTCATTCCACAGCCGCCTTCTGAGATAGGTTTCATTTCTACTGTTGTTTACAATCTGTAGACAAAGGTTTGGATACGTTTTCTTCTCATCCTTAGAAAAGTGTTCCCAGACTCATTTTTTAAAAAAATCCTTTGTTTTTACAGTGATTGAGATACTTTTTTAGAATATCAAAGACAATTCTGTTATCAGTTTTCTTGAAACTCACAACCATAAAATTATACACATGGGACAGAAAACATACATTTTAAAGAAAAGGATAAACTTGTGGTGCCGATTACACCAAGGTCAAGAGTTTGGATCCCCTTACCATCCAGCTGTCAAAAAGAAAAGAAAAGGATAAGCTAAAGAGAGTAAAGCCTGGATGCACTTTTCTGTCATTTGGAGACGTTCTGCAAGGACAGATCAGCCATCTGGGGCAGTAATTCTGTCTGTTCGGGCTGTGTCATCTGGTCACAGACACAAACAATAATTCAACTTTTGGCAAATCTGAAAACACTGTAACCTTATGTCTCTAGTAAAATCTACCCTTTCTTAATAAAAATAACCCAGTACTCCTAATTTAACAATTAAAACACGGTCTCTTGGTCAAAGGCAGCCTGAATTTAGCTCTTCCGGGCTCTTACGGCAGCCCCGCCCCCTGCTCCTGCTCTCCCGCCGGCCCCGCCCCCGCCCCCGCCCCAGCCCGGGTCTCTGCACAGCGGCTTCCGCGGCAGCCGGGCTGGGCGGGGGTTCTGGGCAGCCAGGTGCAAGCATGCGACTCTGCTAACATGGGTGGGGCTGTGACGTGCAGTGAACGCTCAAAGTGTTGGCGCTTCTCGGTGAAACTGTAGGTCATTTAAAATACCCTTTGCAGACACAACGTTTCCTTTCCTCTTCCTTCTCGGAGAAAACAAATTAGAGAGCATCCCGCAAATTTTTCCGAAAACGTGGACAGAATTTGTTTTTTCAGCGTGGGAACCCTACCTAACACCTGTGTACATCTATATGTGCTGGAGATGTAGTGTGTCCGTACTGCCACACCGAAAATGAGGGGGGATAATGAAAATAATCAAGGTTTTATTTCTAAAAATGTGTGTATTGTACATCATGGTGACCACAATTAATAGCAATATATTGTATAGTTGAAGATTGCTAAGTAGATTTTGAGTTCTCACCGTAAAACACTGTTAAGTATGGGAGGTATGCATATGTTAAGCAGCTTGATTTAGCCATTCCACAATGTATACGTATATCAAAACATCATGTTGTGTGCCATAAATACATACAATTTTGACGTGTCAGTTAAAAAAGTAAATTAGAAAAAAATGTTATTTATTAACCACCAATTTGGTTTTTATTAAAGTGGACCTTAAAATAGTTCTTATCAAAATGTTCTTTAAAAATACACTTTTTCAATGTTCAAAATCACTAATCATCAGGGAAATGCAAATTAAAGCCACAATGAGATATCATCTAAGTCCAGTTGGAATGGCTATTATCCACAAGACAGAAAATAACAAATGCTGGTGAACATGTGAAGAAAAGGGAACTCTCCTACATTGCTGATGGGAGCGTAAATTGGTTCAGCCACTGTGGAGAACAGAATGGAGGTTTCTCAGATAACTAAAAATAGATCTACCATAGGACTCAGCCATCCCACTACTGGGTGTATACACAAAGGAAATGAAATCAATATATCATCACTGTATGGCTAGGGCTGGGTCTGGAGCTCACAGACCCCTCAAGCCCATTCACAAACCCTTCACACGCAGTCCTACAAGCTAGGTAACAGAAAAAGGTCCTTGAAACCATGGGTGAAGAAATAATAGGCTTTATTCCTAGACGCCAGCTCTATCCACCAGCAGTTTAGAGCCGCTGCTTCACACACACTGAAGAAACACACAAGAATAGCAACAAGCTAAAAATACATGGGTGTGCGTATGCACTAACTCCACCCCCACACAACTTGTTTGCAAAGAATATGCTGCACCACCCCCAACCGGACCTGAGGCAAGGGGGCCAGACTAAACTACTCTATTTTCCTCACAATCCACCCCTTCAGGGTTCCTTGCCATACAATCTACATGTTCAGAATCTTCCACGATGTTCCCTTAGCAAGAATAAATGACCCTTACATTCATATAACCTATTTTCTGTTCAATATGCCTTAAGGCTTGTCTTGTAGTTCTGTCCTTTCTAAGCTGACACATTGATCACACGAACATATGTAGGTGCCCAGTCGACTCTGGTGCGGTGCCTGCAGCCAGAACGCTATGGGTGAAAAGACAGAAGGGTTATCGGTACCAATAGGGGAAGTCCTTGCTCCTCTGGTAAGATACATGCCAATTTGCCATCCTGAGAAAGGATGGTTGCAGGGATAGGTATCTTACCTGGTTTATGATACCATACTTTATCCACTAACATGGTTGGATCTATAGGTTCTACATGTAACAGTATAGGGGAACTCATAATTGACCATAACGATAATGCAAATGTGCCCTTTGGAAAAGAGCTCTTATCTGTTCCAGGCCATGTTACCTTTACCCAAGGAGGCCAGATACTTGTCACCCAACGTGAAACTTGCAAGTTTTCTTCTAATCCTTTCCCCCAAGGCCCTATTAAGCCAACCCAGTGTATATGGGGGGGCTTCTATTCTCCAATGCCATTCCCATTGTACCGTCTGTCCCTGTTGCAAACAGGTTGGGGCTGGTAAGAGAATGTTTACATTCTTGCCATATCCTGGCTTCCAAAGCTTATCTTTAGTAGTGACTTGCAGTTGTATAGGTGCCATAGCCCTATGCAACAGAGCTTCCACTGGAGAGGGTCTGCCCTTGTGGGGTCTCTCATTAAGAATACTGTCGGCCATAACTGCCATGTCCACCCCTTCGTGGGTGGGGGTTGGGCAGATAGCCTTAGTCCCTTTTTTAAAAGACCATCGTACCGTTCAGTCATTCCTGCTGCCTGGGAATGATATGCCACATGTAACTTCCACGAGTAGACAACTGGGAGGCCCGCCTCTGAACCCCATGTCCAGTAAAGTGTGTTCCATTATCACTCTATGACTACAGGCCAGCCATACATAGCAGTAGGGCTATTCAACACCTTCACAGTGTTTACCTGGTCTGGGACCTTACAAGGCCATATCAACAGCTGTGAAAATGTATCTGAAATTCTCTGACCTTGGCAGTAGTCTGACAAAGTCCACCTGCCCTCGAGTCAGGTGCACCCTTCCTCAAGTTATTTGCCCATCAGTACGGGGCACCCGCTGGAGGTGTGGACTCTCTTGAGCACACACTGGACAAGCACGACGTGCATTCATTACATCCTCCCATTTTATAGAAAAGGCCCATCTTAGACCTGCCATCCACATGGCTTTGCTGCCAGGATGCTGCATTCGTCAATGTAACCACTGGGCTACATCAGCAGCTGGAGCTCCCTCCAGCCATCTTACCTTAGCCAAGGCATCGGCTTCATCATTTCCTGGACTGGCTAAGGGGAAGTGTCCTGTGACATGGAAAAGAGTTACTTCTTTCTCATGTCCCAATTCCCATAACTCTTGCCACATGGCTTGTCCCCACAGGAGTCGGTGGCCTACCATCCACCATTGATATTTCCAAGTAGAGATCCAAAGGGATCTTTATACACAGCCCAGCTGTCAGTACAGATGGTTAATGGCCCAGGCTCATTTTTTATCACCATCCATACTGCTCTCAATTCAGCCCATTGACTGCTTTGCCCGATGCCATTTCGTATCACATGGTATCTGTTAAGGGCTGGACAGCAACTGCTGTCCACGATGCTGAAGTTTCCATGCTAGAGCCCTCTGTACACCAAGCTCGCTCTGTGATAGGTTCCTGTCCCTCATGGAAAGGTGTAGCCTCCACCTCCATGGGTAAGGGTTGTGTCAAAGTTTCCTCCACAACCTCTACTGGGCCTAGCACAGTTTGCAGCTCTTTGGACAGAGGATTCATTGACACAGTGCTTCTTTGTTCTATATATGTTCCCCATTTAGACAGAATGGGAGTCTGAGTTACACCCATTTTAGGGTTGGTTGCCCATGTGTGCAGCCAACCTAGTATGAGGTATGTCATCCTTACTAGGACTCTGGCAGTTCCTGTGATAGCCTCAGTGGCCATCAAGGCAGAATACACAGCTGCTAGCTGTTTTTCTATTACAGAATAGCATACTTCAGTACCCTTCCAGAGCTGAGACCAGAATCCTACAGGTGTTCAGAATTAGTCTTATCTCTGACACAAACCCCATCCTAACCCTTCTTGGGTTATATGTATGTCTAATTCAAAAGGCTTAGTGGGATCAGCCACTTGTAAAGCCTGTACTTGCTGTATTGCCCTTTTTGTAGCCCAGTAAGCCTTTTCTACTTTCTTTGTTAATGCATACAGTGGGCATGCCATTTGGGCCATATGGGGTACAAAAGCTCTCCAATACTGCAGAAGTCCCAAATATGTCTGTAGCTGAACTACAGTTGTGAGTTGAGGGTATGCCTGTATCTTGTCTATAACAGTTTCTGGGATGACTCTTGTCTTACCCGACCAGAGCACTCCTAAGCATTTGACTGACAGCCCAGGTCCTTGCACTTTGGCTGTGTTCATGGCCCACCCATATTGTTCCAAATGACTTAGCAGCATTGGAGCTGCCTGGGTTAAATCTGTAAGAGAATCAGAGGTTAGTAACACATCATCAATGCAGTGAAACATCATACCTGTGCTGGGCTTTGTCCACTTGGCTAGGTCCCCAGCCACTAAACCATGACAAATGGTTGAGCTATGCAGATAACCTTGGGGCAATACTTGAAAGGTCCACTGTCTCCCTTCTCAGGTGAAGGCAAACTGATCTTGGCTATCAGCTGAGATTGGAATAGAGAAAAAAACATTTGCAAGGCCCAATACATAATGATAAGTTCCCAGCTGAGTCGTCAGCTGATCCATCAAGTTGTGAACTGAAGGATGGCTGCTGCATGCAAAGGAGGCACTACTTTGTTTAGTTCTTGATAATCTACAGTCATTCTCCAGGTACCATCAGGTTTTTTCACTGGCCATACCAGAGTATCAAATGGGCTGTGAGCTGGATGAATAATGCCAACTTTCTCTAATTCCAATATAGTGGTACCTATCTCTGCATGTCCCCCCGACTGGTGATACTGTTTTCATTAACTACACACATCTTGGCTTGGGTGACACCCTGTGGGTCATGTTTAGCATATCCTCGTAACACAGGCTTTACTGTCCGTATTCACAGCTGAAACTCTCCAATTGTTGTTTGCAGGTGCAAACTATAAAGTACATCTATACCCAAGATATATTCAGCTACTGGGGATATATATACGGTATACACACGAGGGGGTAATAGTCCTATGCCCAGTGGCAATGACACAGCTTTGACTTCAATAGTATGTCCTTCATACCATCTACACGAACTGTGGCCCCTGGAAATTTATCTGGGTTGCCATATATCAGACTACATTCTGCACCTGTATCCACCAATGCCAAAATACGCTGCACATTTGTCCTCGATATGAGGCCTCTGGTCCTCACCTGCCCCCAAAAGACGAGTACCTTGGCCTGCTCCCTAATCAAAATGGAACAATTCATCTGCCTCCTCAGGAGCAACCAAAAAATCCTTTAAATCCACCTAGCGTAACTTGCTACCTGTTTCTGGATGTTTGGTGAAACGCTATTCAGGGTGCAATTGCTGCCACAAGGCAAACAGAATTGCATTTGGCTGCTGGTCAATTTTCTTGCTATCAACCCCAGCTGCAAGCAAGTCAAGCCACATCTGCTTATGGCTGGTCTTGCTTGGTCCCTTTGGGATAAAATCCCAGGCATTTCTTGGGGGTTTGGTCTTAGCCACCTTTAGGACCCCTTTTGCTTGTCTCATCCTCTACTTCACCCAGGCTGGCTATCATGGTCGTTACCTCATGTATAGGACGACCAATGTATGGGGCCAGTATGGTCATCAGTGACCCAGAGGATATTGATGGGGCATTCTGCACCACTATGTCTCTCATGCTGCCTGTAAAATTTTCATCATCTGGACCACGAGTGTTCACGTTAACCATGGACTGACTTGTACTAGCTCAGCATATGTTTGCCATTTACTAACAATCTTGGGCAGTTCTCCAGCATTTGCCCACATGGTTTGGGCAGCTGCATTCACCCAGTCCATTAAAGAGTGATTACCTCGCCCTTGTGCATATCTATGGCTATTCTGTATCCGCTGCCTCAGGGACGGGTCCATGGTGATGGAGGTCAATTTTTCCATCTCCTCACCAAAGCATACCACACTATCCACCCCTAGGCCCCATAACTGCAGCAGCCAAGCAACCAGGGGATCCCCCTGTTTCTGCTGAAACTGTCTCCCCAAGTCAACCAATTCAACCTGGGTATATGGGACATGGGTAGTGAATTTGGTCACCTGTGCATTGCCCACCAGTTGTCCACCTGGTCCCATAGGCTGCTCACATTTCACTTTCTGATGCACAACAGGTCATGCCTGGAGATGCACAGTCTCCCCCACCTCACCACTGGGTTTGTCATCATCCTTGGAGTGAGAGGCAGGAGTGGCCAGTCACTGCACGTCATCCTCCAGGACATTTAACCATGCTTCCAACAACGCTGCTTTCTGCTCCAAATCTCAATCAGCACTGGGTTTGTCATCTTCCCCGGTGTGAGAAGCAGGGATGGCCAGTCACTGCACGTCATCCTCCAGGACAATTATCCATACTTCCAACAACTCTGCTTTCTGCTTCAAATCTTGATCAGTTTGCAGTATAGAGAGCAGTAGCCAGGCTCTGGTCTGTAGAAAAGTGGCCACTGGGCCCCACATGCTCAAGGACAGCCACATTTCCTCCCCCTCCCAAGAGGTTCTCTGCTGTAGTGCCTGGTCTATGCTGACTTGCAGTAGTATAGTGAGCAGCAACCAGATTCTGGTCAATAGGAAAGCGGCCATAGGGCACAACATATTCAAGAGTAGTCACATTTCCTCCTTCTCCCAAGGGCTTTTTGCTCCTGTACCTGCTCAGAATCTTGCCACAGAGTATACCAATCATAGAGTTAGGGCTGGGTCTGGAGCTCACAGACCCCTCGAGCCATTTGCAAACCCTTCACATGCAGGTCTGCAAGATAGGTAACAGGAAAATGTCCTTGGAGCCATGGGTGAAGAAATAATAGGCTTTATTTCTAGACGTGAGCTCTGCCAACCAGCACTTCAGAGCCGCTGCTTCACACACACTGAAGAAACACACAAGAATAGGAACAAGCTAAAAATACATGGGTGTGCATGTGCACTAACTCCACCCCCACATAACTTGTTTACAAAGAATGTGCTGCACCACTCCCAACCGGACCTGAGGTGAGGGGGCCTGACTAAACTACTCTATTTTCTTCATAATCACATGAGATGGAATTAACCTAAATGCCCATCAATGGATGCATGAATTAAACTGTGTATATACACGCAATGGAATACTATTCAGGTATAAAAAGAAATGATATCCTATCATTTGCAGCAACATGGATGGAACTAGAAACTATCATGTTAAGTAAGTCAGGCACAGAAAGACCAATACCGCATGATCTCACTCATATGTGGACTTTAAAAAAAAAAAAAAGTGGTTGTCATAAAAGTAGAGAGTAGAATAATGGTTTCCAGAGGCCTGGGGGCAGGGGTGGAGAAGTGGTGGACTAAGGAGTACTAAACTATGCTATCTACCCTAAGTGAATCATTGTGCAGCATATGCATGTATTGAAACAGCATATTGTAACCCACAAAATGTACAAGTGTTAAAATAAAAAAATACATTTTTACAAAACATTAAATTTAACACATCTATTTTTTCAAAAGCAAAAAATTTTAAAATATATTGATTCTTTAAATATTAAAATATTTAACAGAGTAATTATTTGCTATGGACATGATTGTGTCTCCCCAACCCCATTCAAATGTTGAAGCCCTAATCTCCAATGTGACTATTTAAGATAAGGCCTATAAGGAGGTAATTTAGGTTAAATGAGGGCATAAGGCTGAGACCCTAATCAGAGAGAATGGGTGGACAAGAGGAAGATCTCTCTCTCTCTCTCTCTGTCATGTGTGGACACAGCAAGAAGGCTGCCATCTGCAAGCCAGGAAGCAAGCCCTGACCAGAAACTCACCATCTGGCACACTGATCTTGGACTTTCCAACCTCCACAACTATGAGCAAATAAATTTCTGTTGTTTAAGCCACCTAGCCTTGATATGGCTTGATATTTTGTTATGGCAGCTCAAGCTAAGACATTGTTCTTGGTACATATTCATGTACCTTGTTTATTTGTTTATTTTGGTGGCTGGCCAGTATGGGAATATGAACGCTTGATCTTGGTGTTAGCACCATGTTCTAACCAACTGAGCTAACCTGCCAGCCCCATATTTGTGTACTTTAAATCCATTTCTCTGCCAAATCTGCCTCTAACAAATGTCATTATTTCTCAGTGATGCATTTTTCAATAGGATCTTATTAAGAAAAGTTTTACAACATTACCTGTACAATTTGTCATGCATTTTATTGCAAATAGATTTGAAATTATTGTCATGGCCAATTAACTCTTGTCTCTCTACCAGCACTCTTATGTGACCTCTGCAGCCACACAGGGCCCACATTCAGAAGGGCCCTGCACTTGGATAAACATTCTACTGCCATCATCTTGACATTCATTCTTCATAGTTTTTTAACAGGGGATCCTGTATTTTCATTTTGCATTGGGCCCTGCAAATTATGTAGCTGGTCCTGCTGTAGACTACAGTGTTTTTAATTGAGAAAACACTTTCTTTAGAGGCTGAGGGACCTGGTAAGCTCAGAGCAAATTCTGAGAAATGAAGGATTGTCTCAATTCTAATTTTTTTCTTATGAAAACATATAAGTATTTCAGTGTGAATTCTCCAGTTGCAGTCTTTTCCCCTCCATATAGCCTGTGTTTCTTTTACGTTTACTAGACAAAACTTATCAAATGACTTACTTATGTAACACTTTTAAAGTTTTTGCCAAATTTATATGTGTATTCCCTGGACTTTGGACTTCTCAGTCTCTGAAACTGTAATCTATAAATTTTGTTTTCTTATAAATCACCCAGTTTTGGGTAATTTTGTTATAAGCAACAGAAACGGACTAAGAAAAATGGTACCAGAGAAGTGGGGTGTTGCTTATAACAAATACGTGAAAATGTGCAAGCAGCTTTGGAACTGGGTGTTGAGGAAAGGCTGGAAGAATTTGGAGGAGCAGGCTAGAAAAAGCCTAGCTGCTGGTGGGAGTTTTGAAGACGAGAAAACCATGGAAAGTTTGGAACCTCTTAGAAAATGATTAAATGGTGGTGACCAGAATGCTGATAGAAATATGGACAGTAAAGGCCATGCTGAGAAGACCTCAGATGTAAATGAGAAGGGACTTATTGGAAACCGGGGCAAAGATCACCTTTGTATGAACTGGCAAGGAACTTGGCTGCATCCTATTTATATGCAAAAACTTAATGGAATGTGGAACTTCAAATGGTGGCCCAGGGTATTTGGTGGAAGAAATTTCTAGGCAGCAAGGCATTAAGGAAGCTTCATGGCTACTTGTGACAGCCTACACTGAGTTACGGCAGCAAAGGCATGACATAGAGCCAGAATTTAAAAGGGGAGCAGAGTGTAAATATTTAGAAAATTTGCAGCCTGGCCATGTGGCAGAGAGCATTTTCAGGAGAAAAATCCAATAGTGCAGCAAAGGGGGACCGGTTGCTAAAGACATTAGTGTGGCTATGAGGCAGCCAGGTGCTAACAGCCAAGACAATGGGAGAAAGGCATTTCAGGGATCTTGGAGGCTGTATCTTCCATTACAGGCCCAAAGGCCCAGAGAGACAGAATGGTCTTGGGGAACAGGCCCAAGCCACCCTCCATGGGCTTGCTGTCCTGGGCCACCTCAGAAAGCTGCTCCCCGTATTGGCACCCTGGCTGCTTTGGCTGTTCTGGCTGCTCCAGCTGTGGCTAAATTAGCCCCAGGTGTGGCTGGACTTGTAGCTTTGGAAAATACGAGGCAGAAGTCTCGGCAGCATCCACGTGGTGTTAGGTCTGCAGGCTCTCAGAATGCCAGAACTGTTGAGGCTTGGGATCCTGGGGCCCAGGAAGAGATCTGTCACAGGGGTGGAGTAAGTGCATAGAGCCTTCACTAGAGCAATGCTGAGCAGAAACATGGGGTTGGAGTTGCAGCAGGGAAACCCCATCAGTGCCATGTCTTGTGGAGTTGTGAGAGTGGGACCACCAGATCTATAAAGCCATCAGTATGCAATGACAGTCTGGGAGAGCTAAAGCATTGCCGAGACCAGGAAAGCCATAGAAGGAGACCTGCCTCAGGACCTGGGGACCCAACCCTGACACCAGTGTGCAGAGGATGTCAACCATAGAGTGAAAGTACATAGTTCGCCAGCTTTGAGATTTAATGCCTGCCCTGCTGGGTTTTGGACTTGTTTGGGACCTGTTACCCCTTTCTTTTGGCCTATTTCTCCCTTTTTGAATGCTTGTCCCACCATTGTATCTTGGAAGTAGATAACTTGTTTTGAATTCACCGATGGGACTTTGAACTTTGGACTTTTGGGTTGAAACAAGTTAAGACTTTGGGGATGAAACGAATGTATTTGTATGTGAAAAGGACATGAGTTTTGGGGAGTCAGGGGTGGAGTGCCATAGATTGGATACCCCCCAATCTCACTGAAACATAAATCCACACTGTAACTGTTGAGAGTGGGAAATCCTATTACAGTAATTGAAAGGTGGGGTCTTGAAGAGGTGATTAGGTTATATGATGATGTCATAGCAAATAGATTAATAATGGTGGTCAGCATGAATCTGAGGGCTTTAAAGGAGATTGCATGAGGTACTATGTCTCTCTGCTCTGCAATTTTCAGCCATGTGAGACCCCTGGGTCACTGTAGCCACCACACAGACTTTCACCAGATGTGTTCCCTTGACTTTGGACTTCCCAGTCTCTGAAACTGTAAGCAATAAATTTCATTTTCTTATAAATCACCCAGTTCCACATAATTTTGTTATAAGCCACAGGAACGTACTAATACAATATGCTAAAAACTTTTTGGCTTTTTCAGTTTCATTGCATTTTAATATATAGATTCATCCAGTTAAAAATAAAAACTCCATCTAAAGATTCTTCCCACAAGCCAAGATATTCCAAAATTCAATTATAGAATTTCAGAATTAAGTCCTGTATACCATATTAAGTTCACATCATTTAGTTTGTTTAGTTCCTCCCTGTTTTTGTAGGGATAACTTTGGATATCCTCCTGTCTGACTGAGCAGGATTGAAGCCATGTTGGGACCTAAAACCCCCTGCACTGTGGGGGGCGGGAAGGGGATTTTTTAAAAGACAGTTTTTTTCTCTTTACTCTTTCTTCCCACCTCCTGACTTTCTTAGTATTATAAAATTAGTATTTTGCAAAGCTTACAGTTCTCTCTTTGAGACTTGTAGAGTTTAGAGAAGTGATCAAGACCAAATGACTGAAGCTGACCTTGGGCACCAGCCAAGTCAACCAGAGCTCTGTGAAGTGAAACTACATAAAGGACTTTGCAGAAAAGTTGATTGTACTCTGGAGCAAATCAAAATCTTGCAGGGTCCTGAGATAACAGTGAAGATGAGAACAGAAACCAGATGAGGCCTTGGCTAGACCCTGTACCTGACTCACAGATGTGGACCCCGGGCACCTCATAGCTTACGTCTCCTTCTCTCCTGCTTTTCACTTCCCATATTCCATTCTCTCATTCCCTTTAAAAAACCTCTCAGTAAATCTAAGTCTTTGAGATGGGACAGCCTACCATCTCCTTCAGCTGCATACATCTGCTTTTCTAACACCAACCATTTGACTTCTGAGTCTTTTTTCTTTCCTTCTCAAAGGGGCAGGCAGCCGGACCTGAGTTCTGTAACCTTCCTGTTTGCAAATTTTCTTTTCAATGACTTCAAGTAACTACAAGCTTCCAACATTGAAATATTGGATGATTCACTTTTTGAATATTTTGATTAAGTATTTCTAACTGATTCTGAACAAAATGCACCTGAAATTAGAGCACTCGGCTCAAGGAACATTAAATACCATCATGGGACATTTAGGCTGATTTAAAATTGTTCTCCAAAAGAGCACACATAACTATATTCTAGTTGCTGATATGCAGCAAAGAGGAAAAGCATGTACTACCATGTTGATATAGCTTTTGTATTCACAAGCCACTTTATCACAAATATTTTGTGGTTGTGATTGAATATTTGTAAATTTGACAACTACGAGTTCTATTTTTATTGGATGAATATTGCAGCTTGATTAATGCAATCTTATTAATTTCATAACCATCTCCAAGGTCGTGTTCTACCAAAATGTGATCCATATTTTCTCTACAAAAAATGTTCCCTGATATACATTTTAACTAAACTTACAGCAGCATTAATTCACAGCATATATATTTTACCTCTGGGAGAAAGAACTTCCAAAGCTTAACTCTGATTATATCCATGAATTAGATGGAAAACTTAAACTGCTTTTTAATGTGAAGCATCTAATAAAACTGGCTAGAATAAAATGTACAGTTTTTCTTCTGCTAATGGAGCCAACGCTTCCATGTATTGCTTTACTTTTTGAAAATGACAAAATAAATTATTTGATGAAATGAAAAGTCCACTTTACAAAAAAAGTCTGTAAGTGATAAACAACATTTTGTACACATTAAACATGCCATGTCTTGAGATATGAAAATTCAGTACTTAATTTTTTGAGCTCACTGTTTGCTGAAAGGATTTATTGCAAAATTTAAAGTCTAAACAAACCAAATAAATAGATGGCTGTAGATTTTTTCATTATACAGTGAATGACAAAACCTCGGTATCAAGAGAGTTTGGGGATTTTAAAATACTCTACAGCCTCTATTTCTCTGTACATTTGCCTAAACTATAATTTTCCATGTTTCCTGCCAAATGGTGGCTTCTCATAGGCCACAGCAGGAGACGTCACAATGAAGTGGCTGTCAGGAAAAGCAGCATCCAGTAATTCTCCCACCAGTGCTAGAGTCCAGAAGGACTTAGTTGTCCCAGCCACTTGTGGCCAAACACATACCATTTTATCAGTGACCGAGTTCCTTATATACTATCCTTGAGCGGGAGACTTCTGGAAAGGGTCAAGAAAAGAGAAACGGATTGACTAAGAGATTGCCTTTCGGACTCAACCACAGGTTAAACCAAGAACTCTGTGGGCTACTGTCTCACAATCTGTTGTCTTTCAGTTATAAATCCACCTTTCATTGACATGCCTGTGATACCGGAGCTGGACCCTGTAAACCTGACTACTTTACCAGCTGGCACAGTGCTAGGCTTTGTCAATAGCGGCAGCTGTCGAGACATTGTGAGGACATAGCCATAGAAAGTTACTTGCCTTCCATGTTCGGGTTCTCCCATGGTTACTCAGTGCAGGGGCCCAGCAGCAGCCCTCAGACTGTCTCTAGCCACATTCTCATGCTGTCCCCATCCAACAGCCATTTCTGCAGTCAAAACAGCTGCAACCTGAGGCGACTGTAACCCTACCTGGCATTTTGCCTCTGTAGACTAGCTCCAGCCTGCCCATATGCTCCAGCAATGGCAAATGGCTTCTGTGAGCCAGCTCTGACCCATGCCCTCTAGTCAGTGTCTTTGCCTGTGGTTGGCTTTATGTTCCTGTGGCAGTCACATCCTCTTTGGAGAGGTCTGAATCTCAGCCTCAATTGTTTGTGTGTGGTGGGGGAGGAGGTCTCCTAAGTCCTTAATCCTTTTATTGTCCACTGTCCCTCAGCCTAGACGTAGCAGCTGCCCTTTTTCACGTGCTACTTCTGCTCTCCTTTTCCTAATTAACAAGTCTTTATGTTAATTATCCTCCATTCAAATAACTGGTGTGGTTTGTCTCTGGAGTGGACCCTGCCTAACTTAACTGCACATGTATCCCACACACTATCAGGGAAGAACATGGTGGAAGCTTGAAGCACACAATAAAGGTCTACCAAATCCCCTGTAGCTATTAACAAACATACTTCGTTTAAACTTCCCCATACCAGCCAGCTGCAAAAAAAAAGAAAAGAAAGAAAGAAAGTAAGGAAGGAAATTAAACTTGGTTTGCCCAGGACTGTTCAAGAGCAATGGCTATAACTGGAACTGCCCCAGAACTGCCCCAGGCAAACCAAGCTGTATGGTCATTCTATGGATAGACCATACTCCAAAGGGGAAACGAGGATCGTGTTTCCTATTTAACTTTCCTATCTGCAGTACATCCAGCCAAAGCACCCAGAAAGGAATGGGTATATTTAAAAGACAAACAGACCTCCCTAATTACCACCCAACTCCTTATTTAATACTTCCAGATTACACCATTGGAATTAATGGAGAGAATGACAATCCACTAACGAGGTGGTATCACGTCAGAAACACTTATTCCTCTCACAAGTTCCATCAAATACAAAATCTGGCAAACTAATTGACGTGCTGCTTTTCAAATGGAGGTCCACTGGGTCTGCACATTCCTGGGTCAGCAGTTGCTCCACAAGAATTCTCTTTAATAGTGCACTTTCATGTTGGTAATCTAAACACCATGAGCCCTTGCAGCTGAGTTCTCTCGAATTGAGGTTCTCGTTGTTGCTGAGCAGTGCTGATTTAATTGTGATGGATCTCGCTGGCGTCGAGGGGTGCTGATGTAACTGAGATGGAGTAATGAAAAAGGATGGAGGTCAGTCTCACTCTGAGGGTTCATTAACTCTACCGCCAGACAGATAATATCCAGGAAGGAGCTGTAACAGTTTAAACGGAGAAAGGTGGTGGCAGACTAAAGGGAGGCTTGGGCAAATCGAATATACATATTACTTTAGTCACACCGAAATCAACAGAGTTGGCACCAAAGCAGTCAAGGTCATTTCTAGTTGACATAATTTAGCTTCAGCAAAAGAGCATCACAGATCACTTCCAAGGAGGCTTGACGGAGTCATTCAGCCTGTCTGCTCCCGGAGAGGGAAAACCCCATCTCTTGAAGATTCTTAACAACCAGACCCTGATTCTTATTGTTCATAGCTAAACTTCTCTTCCCTCACCAATTGTGCGGAACACTCTTTCGTTGTCTAGGGACAATATTATCTTATCAGGAGGGGTGGCAGGAAAAGCCCTGGTCAGGAAAAGAGGCCTTGGGGACGTGGCCTTATTTCTTCCAGGAGCTCTCCTGGGAGCCTGAGCGAATCACACAGACCGTGTCCCTGGCTCCTCCTCCGTAACACGCGAGGTGCAGAGGGGACAACTTCTGCAGCACTTTCCAGCTCCTACAGCTCACGATGTTCTCTCGGGTTTAATTAACAGAGGCAAATATGTTTTTTTACCTCATGTCTTCTCAAACCATGAAATCCCGTCAGAAATCTCCTGGGAGAGTGGGCGGTAAGGCGGGGATGTGTGGAGCGGCTGAGCTGGAGAATCCCGCGTGTAAAGGTGTGGAGGCCCAGTGAGGGCGAAGGACGCCTCGCAGTTCCCGCTGCTGGTGCTGCAAGGTGCAGTGTCTGTTCATCTCCCGGCGTGGAGTGCAGGGATCTCAACCCACCCCGGGAACTCTGACGATGCCTGGACTCCACGCCCCTCCTGGACAAGGAGAAGTCCAAGGTAGAGATCCTGGGAGCCCCATCTCAGGGTTTCTTCAGACTTCTGCAAAGTCAGGAGCCAAGGGAATTAGGAAAACTACACCAAGCGTTGATTGGAAGTTGATAAGCCACAGAGGACAGATTCTCTCCTTGACAAAACCCCAGCCAGGCTCCTCCGAGCCTTGTGCTCAGCCAGACTGCAGACCCTCAGCACAAATGACTTCATCTAACCCTCCCACCCACACTAAAACACTTAAACACCAACGTGGTTTCTAACAACTCAAGGCCATGTCCCTAGGATGACTCCAGCTCCACTGAAAGTGCCCGCCCGAGAAAACGGAAGGCTGATGGAAGAGCCTGCGGCTTGTTCCAGCCAACACCTCCTAAGGAGCCCCTGACCCCTTTTCTTAGAGCATCGACTAAAACAAGCTTACAACTGTAAATCCTTCCTCTGTCCCTTTGGTGTATATATGTGCGTATCTCCTACAGCCCAGCACTGTCTTTCTCAAGGACCTGGACGCCATTCCCTTGGACTGTACCATCAGGAAGGATGGGGCCTCCCGCTGCCAGCCTCTGTGGAGGACAGGACCCTAACTTCCACCGTCCCACGGCTGCTCAGTTGTGCTGCGCCCACCGGCCTTTGCAGCTTCTCACTTCCTCGACTCTGCTGGCCCCTGCCATGCCCACCACCCCATTCTCCCTTTAAAACCCCATCATCTCTGCACAAATCGAAGTTGACTTCAGTTCACGCTGGACCCTCTTGCTGTTGCAACAGGACATCGTTGATTAAGGTCTGTCCTTGCCACTGTAACTAGTGTCTGCCTTTGTTTATCTTTGGCACGTTTGCTCCCAAGCATGGGTTGAAGAGCTGTGAGAAATGAGGTATGGGCAAGAGGATCAAAGGTGAAGCTGGGACTCTTTCCCGAGACTGAATCGTAGGGTCTGGACCCTTCTCATTGGTACAGTGACCTCAGCGGTGGGGGACGCCTCTGTGTTCTGCCTGCCTCGGCCCATGTCATCTTCCTTCATTTCCCACCTGTGCCGTGACGGCAGCCTCCCACACACGCTCCCCAGGGCAGCCAGAGGACTTTCCAAACACAGACGCAATCGTGCTTCTCCACACTTGGGATCCTCCGGTGGTTCCCCACAGTCCGCAAGCAAAAGAGGAAACCCACTATGATGGCTCATTTTATGCCACCTTGGCTAGGTGGCCGGACTCAATGCTGCTGTGAAGGTATTCATCAGGTGTGGTTAACATGTACATCAATAGACCTTGAGTGAAGCAGGTTGTCCTCCATGGTGTGGTGGGCCTCGTCCAAGCAGATGAAGGCCTGGAGAGAAAAAGATGGAGGTCAGCCTTAGAAAGAAATGAGATATTGAGTCATGAGAAGACATAGAGAAACCTTGTGTGCATTATACTAAGTGACAGTAGCTATCTGAAAAGGCTACCTTCTATGTGATTCCAGCTATGTGACATTCTAGAAGAGGCAAAACTATGGAGACAGCATAAAGATCAGTGGTTGCCAGGGGCTGTGGGGAGCAAGGGATGAATGGGCGGGCACAGAGGATTTTTAGGGCAGTGAAACTATTCTGTGTGATACTCCAAAGGTGGGTACATGTCATGACACACTTGTTCAGGTCCATAGAATGTATACTACTGAGAGTGAACCCTAAAGTAAGCTGTGGACTTTGGGTGATAATGTCAGTTCTAACAAATGCACCACTCTGGTGGGGATGTGGATAAGGGGGGAGGCCGTCCACTTGTGGGGTCATGGAGTGTATGGGGAATCTCTGTGCCTTCTGCTTAATATTGCTGTGAACGTAAAACTGCTCTAAAAATAGTCTATTAAAAAAGACAACTGAGGTCCCCAAGGTTGAGGTCGTGCTCCTCCGATGGCCTGTGACCTGCGGCTGCAGTGGCTCCTCCCTGGGTCTGCAGCCCCCTCCTGCCCTGCAGACGTGGGGCTTGCTGACCCCCAAAATCATGTGAGCCAATTCATAAACATAAACCTCTCTTGATGTATATAAACACATCCTTTTGGTTCTGTTTCTGGAGAACACTGTCTAACATGCCCCGCATCGGAGCGTATGCAGCCTTGGTGACGGCCCTGTGACTTTCAGATGTCTTCTTGTGGTGCCTCCCTCCCAGCTATCTAGGTTCTGCCTCAATTGGCTATGGTTCTCCCATCCCGTGTGCGGGCTCCAACTTCCATGGACTCACATGCACAGGTTTTCCCACCCAAAATATTTGTATTTGCTTATAATCTAAACCCTCAGAGAGCAGTTGAATTTTGGTAAGGGACCTCAGCTCCCCGGGCATCAGCTGGAAGCCCCATGGGGGTAGAGCAGAGCCTTGACCACATTCTTGACTTGTTCAGCATGTCACGTCCACTGCTGGGGGCATGCTTTCCAGACCATAGATCAAGTTCAGACACCTGAACCTGCCATAAAGGGGCCTTGACAGCTTCGGGGCCTCCCACCTGGTTTCACCACCACCCTCTCATAGGAAACGACACAGACCTGTCCCTGGGCCCCACCCAAAGTGGCTCTTCCTGCTGTTAGCAAGCACAGGCCACTGCAACCCTGTATGTGTGCATGTGGTCTCCCTTGGGTGTGAGCTCCAGGCCTGGACCTGGTTTTCATTTCCTTCCCCCAAGACACATGTGAATAGTCCTGCGTAAATGTGCTTTGAATAAACTCATCTTCAGGAGTGTGCATGGGGGTGCAGGTGGGGTGGAGCTGGGAGTTCATGGGCGTCCAAGCCTCCCAGGAGAACAATGCCACGTGCCGTACTTGGAAGCAGAAGGCTTGCTCTTGAGGCTGACCTGCTGCTCTTTCTATGAGATCTGAGGACAGCAATGTATGTCATTGTCCCAGGCCTTTCTGTTCACGTTTGAAAGAAAACTGGTTTGGTGCCAGTTTGTTTTAATGGATGGAGAGCAATCATCTCCACACTGCATTGTGCGTGTGGCACTGGCACCCCCCTGTACTGTTTTGTGTTATATTGAGATGAATGCTTCTTTAGGTTTAGTGGGAGAGGCCCATGTTTAAAGTCCCAACTCTCTCAAAAGCTTTCATGTGAAAATGGGACTGAAGCACCCAGAAGAACCGGTGGAAGGAGAAGCACTCTGTTACCTCACTCCTGGCTCTGCCGACCTTCAGTGTGAGCTGGGACACGCCCTGGAGGTACATGTGAGTGAGCGTGTGTGTCCCTGCTGTGGGGTGGAGTATGACAGGAGATAGCATGCTGGGAGACCTTCAGTGTGAGCTGGGACACGCCCTGGAGGCACATGTGAGTGAGCGTGTGTGTCCCTGCTGTGGGGTGGAGTATGACAGGAGATAGCATGCTGCTGACCAGCGCCTGGACACTGGAAGTGACGCTGGAAGCGAGTGGAGGGGAGGGGAGAGAAGAGGAAAGACAGGAGAAGCCAGAAGGAGGCGACTGCAGGGAATTAAGAGCAGTAAAAAGGAAGAGTCGAGATGTATGGGTTCGCAAGGTCATTCCTCTGCCTGTTCAGCTTGCACATGTGCGCGCGCGCGCGCGCGCACACACACACACACACACACACACACACACACACACACACACACACACACACACACACACACACACACACACACACACACACACACACACACACACACACACACACACACACACACACAGCCTAGCTCCATGTCTGCCTCGCCTGGAGGGCAATGCTGTCATGCTCAGGTAGAAGCAAATTCCGATTTTATCTGTGTTTTCATTTTACCTGTTTCATTTACCTGCTTTCATTTTACCTCTTTGGGTCTGTAGAGCTAGGGCTGGGTCTGGAGCTCACAGACCCCTCGAGCCCATTCACAAACCCTTCACATGCAGGTCTATGAGCTAGGTAACCAGCAAAAAGGTCCTTGGAGCCTTGGTTGAAGAAGAAATAGTCTTTATTCAGCACACACAACACTAGGAGCTAGGCAGTACAAAAAGAAACTCAGAAACTCAACTGCTACTGGCAAAGTCCAAACAAAAACTAAGCAGCTGCCAGCAGAGTAAACATGCTCTATTTTTAGACACCAGCTCTGCTGGCCAGCTCTGTTTCACAAACTGAAGAACACACAATAGCAGCAAACTAAAAAGATACATGGGAGCTCATGCGCACTAACTCCACCCACACACAACTTGTTTACAAAGAAATGTGCTGCTCCACCCCCAACCGGAGCTGAGCTGAGGGAGCCTGACTAAATTATCCTATTTTCCCCACAGGGTCTCTTTTGCTGGTGCCACCCTCTGGTAGGCCCAGTGCCTCCAAGTTTGAATACCCCTTGCTGGCCCCCAGTCCTTTATTTACTGAAATGTCCTCAGGTGTCACGTGAGGCTGGCCCTGCTCTGCTAGGGACTTGTCCACGACAGACAGACGCACTGGCCTTCCAGCAGCAGAGCCCTTGGAGAGGCTTTATGATTTGAGGACAAGTGACGAACTTTAACATTTTGTTCTAGAGTAAGTGACCTATTGTGCATAGGGTATTGTTGTGCAAATTATTTCACTGCTGCCCATTCTCGGTTGACATCTGCACACACTGGATCTTGAAAGAATTTGCACTGGTTGACCTGGCATTCTATGTTTAGAGAGTGACTTTCACACTTTTTTTTTTTAAGTGTGAGACACTCCCTTCTAAAAAATAAATCGTTCTATGTTTAGAGGGTGACCTTCACACTTTTTTTTTTTTAAGTGTGAGACCCTCCCTTCTAAAAAATATTTTAGGAGGAAGCTTAAAATAAAACATTTAACAGTGGCGGATGCTCTGTTTGAGATAGTTGTTTCCCCAGGCCCCAGCCCTCACACTCAGCTCTGCTTTCCTTCCATTGTGCCCCTGAGAGACTGAGAAGACCCTGGGAAGGCTTAACAGAGCACAGCTTTAAAACTGCTCTGCCAGGTGCTTGGGGTCCTCTGGGACCTGGAATAAGAAAGACCAGGTGATGACCCCTCTGTGTATGTAGGTGAGCACAGGTACCGTGATCCTTATCTCTGGGTGGAGCTTCCTGTCACTTTTGTCTTGCTGATTTTCTTTCTTTCTATTTTTTTTTTTTTTTTTTTTGGTGGCTGGCCAGTATGGGGATCCGAATGTTTGACCTTGGTATTGTAACATCACATTCTAACCAGCTGAGCTAACTGGTCAGCCCCATGTCTTGCATATTTTCTAATTTGCCAAACTGGAACATGTATTTCTTGTGTGGCTTCCAAAAAAATTAAGCAAAAATGTATGTGCCTATAAAAGAAAAAGAGGATACCACAATAGGGAAAAACAGCTAGTAGGGTTATGGGATTATGGATGATTTGTCTCTTTCCCCATAATATCCTCAATAATAACAGCAAAGGGACTCAGGGAAGTAGAGGTACATTGATGAATTTTAATATTTTGAGAAGTAGCCCAGCCCCAAAGAACCCTATTATTATTAAATAAGACTTAATAGAAATAAACAATTAATGCTGGACTTGTAATAATTTGCTAAAATTATAACCCCCACTAGCAAGCTGTAATCACTTTTGATTTAGTAGAAAAGCTTCTTCAGGTTCATCTTCTCCTTCTGCTTTCCAGGTACGTATGGGTGAGTCCTACTGTGTCTTCCCAGGAGATGCCTCCTGGAGCTGCCCCAAGAGACACAGCAGCTGGACCCAAGTCAACGCCTCTACCTCAGAGTGTCCCCTTGGCATTAGGGCTTTGTATGTGATGTTGTAGGGGTCAAGGGATACTTCCCCTTTAACCTCATGAAGACTCACTGAAAAACCAGCTGACAAACACAGATTAATAGGGAAAAGGTATAACAAATGCATTTGATCAGAGCTTTACGTGAGATGGGAACCTTCAGAATGAAGATCCAGAGATATAGGGAAAATTGTCTGTATTTATGCTTAGGTTCTGTGAGGCAGGCACAGCATGTAGAAACGTGATTGGGAAAGTATGACCTAATGCTTGCAGACTGAGTGGGGACTCCCAGCGAGGCCTGTCTGTCCAGATGCTTCTCAGCCTCTCTGTGCAGCATTCCTCCCTCCAGGGTATGGGGCAGGACCCTCTCTGGAATGGGGGTCATATGACCTACCATCAGACAAGGGAGTCAGAGAATGTTTTTATGTCCAGCTCCAAGACAGAGAGGGGGGTGGGGTGGGTGGGAAAGATTAGAGTTGTTTCTGTGACCCAAGCTGGGAAAGAGAGCTTCTGGTTTCTCTGTGTGCCTCGGGAGAATGTGGCTGGGAGTCAGGAGGCAGGAGGAGGTCAGAGGAAAACTTTGCTTTGAGGCTGCTTCTGAGGCTTTCATTTTGTCACTTTATGATGTCCATGCTAAGGGCCTCCTAGACGGCTCCCTTATCCAGTTTCAGCAATTCTAGTGGAAAACGGTGTTATCTCTTTGGACTCCCCCGATTCAAAGTAATTGTCTCTTCAACATAGCCCATATTTTAGGTCAGACTGTCTCAGACAAACCCTCTAGATTTGGTGAAATCTGCCCAGCTGTTTTCACAATACCATGGTAACAGAGATGTAGTTTTTATTTACAAAAAAATTACACTCTTTATTCATAGAGCATTGCTCATAAATTATACAGCAACATGAAGCTGAGAGAGAACCAGCAGCAACAGGGGATTGCAGGGAGTGATCAAGGACGCGGGCTCTGGAGTCCCACTGTGGGCTGCAGCCTGACTTCAGCAGTGGCAAGGACCTATGGGGTCTGGAACGAGCTCAGTCTCCTCATGTCAGCAGGGTGGTGACATCCGGACCTCTGCGTGCTGATGCGTGTGAAGTGCTTAGAAGCTCCTGGCACACAAAAGTGTGGCAGTTGTTACACTAAGGGAGGGTACAGGTCTCGGAGGGTGTTGGTGAGCCCTGCAGATGCCTGTTGCTGAGGGTCACCAGGGTTGGCTCCTCACGAATAAACCAGCATTAGTTTCCTATTGCCGCTATAACAAATTACTACAAACTGAATGGCTGAAAACAACCCAAACTTATATTACAGTTCTGAAAGTCCGAAGTCCAGACTGGCTCAGCAGGGCTGGCTCCTTCTGGAAGCTCTAGGAGAGAATCTGTGTCCCTGCATTTCCCAGCGTCCGGAGGCCACCTGCTTGTGGCCCCACATTACTCAGACCTCACATCTCCTCTGACTCCAACCCTCCCGCCTCTGTCTTCTGAGGATCCTGTGATTGCACTGAGCCCAGCCAGGTAACCAGTGTCATCTCCCATCTCCAGATCCTTCACTCAGAGGACCGCATCTGCAAAGTCCCTTACACCATGTAAGGTGACACAGTCACAGGGTTAGGGATTGAGAAGTGGATATATCTTTGGAGCCATTATTCTGCTGACCATGCCCAGTGTCCACTGACAGGGGGACTAATGACCAGCAGATTGCAGGAGGGCTTGGCTGATGTGCTTCCGGGCTGGCTTGGTCCAGACTTTCCCTGGTGGATGAACTCTGTGGCTCAGGTGGTACTTTTGCCATCAGTTTATCAAGAATGTTGGGTGATGAGGGCAACTCATGACATGTGCTTTTCTTGCCCCGAGATCTCCTCTGCCCAGGGGCAAAAAGAACACACCCGCCACTTAGGAAGAACGGTGACATGTTTTTCCTGTGCTTCCACAGAGAGGCTTCTCATACCTGCACATCACTGATGAAAGCGGGTGACCTGCAACGGAAGGAGGGACACCGTGGTGCCAGCAAGAAGGCAGACACAGGTAGAAAGGTGAACTGTGTAGAACAGGAAATCTTCCCATAGTGTTTATGGGAGAAATCAAGGGACCAAATTACTCTCTCTAGACAAAGCATCAATAGATTACCCCTGATAAGTAAGGGAAAACTACCAATTCTATTCTACAAAAATGCAAAGAGTTTTAACCTTGTTATATTTTAAACCTTTTGTTAAAATTGTATTTAAAATGGAAAGACATTTCTCTGTAAACCTAAAGCTGCTATGAAAATAAAGTCTTTTACTTAAGAGAGTAAAATAGAAACGTAGCTGTGTAAATGAACTTTTTGTAAAATGTGTTATTTTTAGTGTATGATTATGCACAAGTGAAAAAAGAATAAACACAAGTGAGAACTTATATCTCTTGGAGTTATTTAAAGGAAATATATAATCTGATTGCTCTGAAATGGATTGTGTGTGACCTCATGTACAAATGAGGTAGTGGAGTAGGGAATAGTCATAACCTCTCTGAGTCTTAGGTTTCTTTGATAATCTGGTGAAAGTCTTACTATAGGCACAATCTTTTGCAAATAATATTAGGGGTGTATGGACAATCTCCTGAAGTGCATCCACAGACCCCAGTTGAAATCCCCCTGTGGTGTTTCTTCCAGCTCACTGGAGGAGGGAGGCCTTGGGCTGGGATGGGAGGAAGACACAGGAACAAAGTTAATTCTCAGTCTGACTTGAGATTTAAGTCACAGTCTGGCCTGGAGAGCTTCTTTAAAACTGCTGGTGAGACATGTTTATTTTTACGGCTCTTTTTTGTCTTCTCTTGGGCCATGTCAGATTTCATCACTAAGATTTATTTTTTCTGTTCTGCCTCCCTCTTGCTATCATGACTTGGTGGCATGAATAAATCTGCTAGACCAAGGATTTTTCACCTGGGGGAGACTGCACACTTCTAGAAAACATTTGGCAATGTCTGGTGACA
The DNA here is from genome assembly GCF_027409185.1 of Cynocephalus volans. Classification (NCBI taxonomy): domain Eukaryota; kingdom Metazoa; phylum Chordata; class Mammalia; order Dermoptera; family Cynocephalidae; genus Cynocephalus; species Cynocephalus volans. The sequence continues at coordinate 6,249,502 of NC_084464.1, read as the reverse complement.
TCTTTGGTTGTCATAATTGAGGGGCGTGCTCCTGACATCTACGGGGTAGAGGCCAGGGATGCTGCCAACCATCCTAACAGCACAGAACTGTCCCCACAACAAAGAGTTATCTGGCCCCAAATGTCATCAATGCTGCAGTTGAGAAACCCTGTGCTACACAATTAAATCAAACTCTTTATCACACAGGAACTTACATAATTTTCAGTACAGAGGTTTGTTTGGAGGCTGTTCCTTGAGGAATTAAGAGGGCAACGTTCAAAGCTGGTGGTGGTGTTTTCTACTACCAGGCGCTGTGTTTAAACAAGGATGGAGATGTTCGCCAAGGCTTCCAAGAAACACGCCTGGCACGCTGTACTTCCTTATAAACGCTGACAGACTCTTTGGAGAAAAAAACACGTTTCTGTAAGTAGTGTTCACACCCTGATAAAAAGGAAAATAAAATAGAAACTGCTGAATAGTAAAGAATGAGGTAAAACTCCACTGCCTTAAAATGTACCTAGAATTCCACTTCTGTAATCATGATGTTGAATTTTAATATTGCTTCTGAATTATGCCTGTCTTTTCTGTTTTTTCAGGTAAGTCCTTCCTGCTGTAATTTCGGTATGTCTGTCCCCCTGCTTCTCCCCTGTGGCTCCCTCCTCTCCGACGTGCTGTTCTAGAGAAGCTCAGCCACCAGGCCTCCTCCCAACCTCACCTCTGGTTCTTGGGCTCCTTCCTTCTCAAGGTCTCTTACACTCGCCCCCTTTCTGAGTTACCACGCTCTTGTCTGGGTTCACAGTCACACTGTATCCTGTACACTTCTATTTTACCTGCTTTTTGACTGTTCTCTCCAAGTGCAGCTGGTCCTTTCCTCTGTCTCACTACTGACAGAATAGTCTCTCTATTCATGACACTTTCTGTTCATGAAACTGAAACTTTAAATGTGAGTAACTTCTGTTTATTTAAACATGCAATTACAAAACTCCTTAGACTAGAAAAAGCTTCCATAATGCAGTAAGTGAGGTCCAAACAAATTCTACCTGGTAATATATGCAGGGTGATGTTACTGGGAGAGTAAGGAACTGATGGGGTGATCCTGGCCATGTGACGGCTGGATTCCAAGGGTTCTTCTGTAAGATTGAAATACATCCCCATCACCTGCAGTTGGGGGCTGCCCCTTCGAGTTCGCCTGCTCTGGGCTTAAATCCCACTGGGGGTGGTTCTGGGTCCATTGGCTGGCTAGGTCTTCTAGGATAAGCACTAGTCATTCCAGGAATCATTTCAGAACATCAGCCTCGTCTTTGACTACTGTAATGTGGAATATGGGGACGCAGGGAACCATCTGCCACCACTTGTGGTTGCCTGGCCCCTTCTCCCTTCTACATCCTCTTTCTTCTGTAGAAGCTACAATATTCAAGAACAAGAGATGGTGAAGGCTGGGAGCCAACTGCCAAGCACCTTGTGTCTGAAACCAAGTGCTCACAGGGTAGCTGAGTTATCTCTTGGTTTCCATGTATTGCACAAGGCACTTTCCGATTTCACCTCAACTTACATTTCAAGGCTCATCTCCTGCCACTGTGCTCTCCTTAACCTCCTACACACACCCACACACCCACCCACACACCACACACACACACACACACAGCCCACCCCAGGGACCTTCCTAACTCCCTGTTCTCTCAAGCCACTATGATGCCCCAGGTGGAAAATGCCACCTCCCTCTTTGCCCACTTGGAGATCTCTGAGGTTTCTCGAACATCTAGTCCATGAAGTCTCTCAATCGCTCGAAAAGTACGTCTCAACAAATACGGTGCTACTGATACAAAAACTAGTAAAGGAGGGTTGGGCTGTCCCGAGGCTCATACTCTAGTGGGGGAGACAGAAGATTAAACAGAATGTCCACACAGAGCGTCAGTGTTTGGCAGGGGTGTTCCTGGGGTGCTCGGGGTGTGGCTGCCTCTATCCGTTTTCTCCTAGCCCCTGGGAAGTAGCTCTGTGTGTCCCCTCCTCTCCAGACTGTGGCCACCTCGGGCCTGCTACTGTGCCTTCACCTCGGTGCCAAGCGCCTGGTTGGTTGATCATTTTTTGTGAATTTAGTTATTGAGTCTTGACTTACTGATCAAAAGAGACACTGATCAAAATTCCATATGAATTTATGGCAGAAACATGTGAAGAGGGGGGAAATGTTTCAAAGTTGTGGAAACCTTTGCAGAATAGGGCCAAACAGTGTTGTTCTCCGTACAGGCCTTTAAGAAATCCTGTGAGGTGTCCTCTCAGGCAGAGAGGAGGAGCTGTCCTTTGCTAGAGATGCAGAAGAATCCAGAAATACATCATGATGACTGGGTCACAGAAAAGACTGTTGGTGAGAGATTTTATTTTCAGTAAACTCTGAGCCAATGAAGAAAAGAGTAGCTGGGCTTTGCTGGGGAGTGGACTCCCCAGGTTGCTACTGGGCCCGGTTTCCGGAGGTCTCATGTGTGTGTGCATGTGTGTGTGCATGCATGTGTGCATGTGTGTGTGCATGCATGTGTGCCGGGTTTTCAGGCCAGTAATGCAACCCTGTTATTTCTGTTGGTCTTGTCCCATCATGAAGTGGTGATTTTCGAAAAGAACTTAATCCTAGTGCTAGGGTGTCAGACTTCCTCCCTGCTGACAATGCCAGAAAGTCCTGGAAAAATGCATCCTCTTTCGGGCCCTGTTTCTCTTCTAACTGGGAGGACCCTTAAAATCAACCAGATGAGAAGTATTTTTCAGATATACGAGTACTGTGACTTTCTTAAAGTAATAAGGTAGGAAAGATTTTGAATAGGAAACAGATAATGTATTTCAAAATCTCTTGATTCTTAATCTATTTCTGAATGGCTCTCAAGGCCTCTGTATATCTTTTAGTGGGGGAAGGAGGAGAAAAGAAAAACTATAGTAATTTTCATATTGATAGTTCTGTTTTTTCATCCTTGGACAAATCTCTCTTCCATCACTGGCTCTATCACTCAGGTTGGAGGCAAGTCTCCACTGGGCCTTGGAGTGCAGAGGCCGCCGGCATATTTGTGCCGTCCATCCTGATCTACACTGACTCTCACACTTTCTTGCAGTGCTAATGACATCCATACCTATTGGTTGCCTTAAAATTCATGGCTATACTGTTCGGAGCCCAGGAGAAAAGTGTTATCTGATGCTAAAGCTAACTCTAAACACTTTTCTATATTTCTTTTGACTGTGATAATAGCAGAGGTCAACAGCATGACTTTGACCCCATCAGTTTAATAATAGGATATTGCTCAAAGACATAAAAGCATACAATATATTTGATGTAAGTTTTAAAAATGGCTGACCCTACATACCTTGTCGAGTTCTCCACTCCCAGAAAAACAAAGCCACGAGACCAATTATACGACTGGATAACTTTTCAGGATAAAAGTGTCACTCCCTTTGGGCTATAAAATCTTTTCTCACCACATCCTTCATCCCAAAGGCTTGAATGTTAGTGGATGCTCCTCTTAACTTGGAGAAATAATTTTTAATTATAAGTTCCACGGAGTGCTTCTCTATGCAGCTTCTCAAACGGAAAGACAGAACAACTCCTTCCAACACTAATTACAGAAAGTAATAAAGGGCTGATATAGAAATACTTCCCAACCCTTTCTCTCTCACTTGGTAATATTTGATCTACTGGAACCATAGAACTTTGTACTCAATACTAGGATGTATTAATAAGGATTTTAAGTTCATCAACATAAAGAGAAAGATATAAAAACTCTTATCTGTACCTTGGGGGTTCTTGGAGTTAAGAGGTTTTTTGGGTTTTTTTTTTTTTTTTTTTATAAACTATCCTCATCTTTCAGTAATCTCATTTTAATTATATGTTTTCATTAGGAGGAAGAGACAATACAGAAGATATCTAAGCACACTACACCTAAAATGGAGCATATAGGCAGGTACACTCCCAGGTCCTTGAGCTGCCCCGAGGAGCTAACGTGGTCCTTCCGCTTCACCATGACAGCACTGTGTCGCACAGTGAGCCTGGGCAGTGAGTCTGTGTGTCTGTTCATCCCAGCCTGAGTGCATTTCTTTAAGTCCGCCCTCCAGAAAGAATTTGAGGAGTTTTACTACCTGAAATAATCCAGTTTAGGATTATTTCAGGTAGTACTGGATGAACCCCACTGTGTGTGTTTGGTGAACATATGTATGCATTTCTGTTGAGTATCTAATAGTGGAATTGCTAGTAAGGACAAATTTTGATGAAGCTAACGAGAGAGTTCCAAAAATATAAGAACATCATTCTTTGTTGGTGAAGGGAGGGGCTGCTATTGAACATGAGTCTTGGAAGAGAGGGTAGGGGTTGAGGGAGTCAGTGTTTATATGAATTGCTCTGAGTTGAATTGTGTCCCCCCAAATTCACATGCTGAAGTCTTAACACACAATACCTCAGAATGTGTTGGAGAAAGGGTCTTTTGGAGGTAATTACATTAAAATGAGGTCAGTAGGGGTAGGCCTCAATCCAGAATGACTGGTGTCTTATAAGAAGAGGAAATTTGGACACAGATAGATGCAGAGGGAAGATCACATGAAGATGCAGCAAGAATGCAGCCATCTACAAGCTGTTCGTCCCACCAAACCTGTGGCTGGAATTGCTCCAAAAGTGGCAGCTGCGGGGTTCCCATGAGGGAGTGCCCCAAACTGTCCAGAGATGGGACAGGTTGGGATTCCAAAGAAAGAAGCACTAAACACCAGGGTGACCATCCCAAAGCATTTATTAGTGGAACTTAGGTACAGAGTGCTGCAGCACAGGCTCACGATGGACAGCGAGAGAAAGGAATGTTCTACCTAGTTACGTCTGCAGCGAGGGGGCCAGGGTATGGAGTTTATGTGAGAGTTTAAGGAATTGGGCTCAGGGCCGGGGCTTCTTTCAGTGTTACAGGCAACCACCTAAGTACCTTTATCAGTGCCTGGGAATGTTTGAGACCCTGGATTTGTTCTGAGCCTGCTGGGAGGAACCAGCTGCTGGCTGGGTCACAGAGAGGTCAAGGCCCTCTGTGATTTTCGATCAGTGCTCAGAAAGAAAGTGGGGGACCCGGAGGTCCCATACAAGCCAAAGAGAGAGGCCTGGAGCAGATCTTCCTCACAGCCCTCAGCAGGGGTCGCGGACTTGGACGTCCTCCAGACCCTGAGAAGATGCATTTCTGTTGTTCACGCGGCTCAGTCTGTGCTGCTTTATTATGGCAGCCCTGGGAAACAAACACACGGTACTTCAGGGATCTTGTTAAAATGCAGATTCCGACTCAGTAGGTCTGGGGCGTGGCCTGAGATTTTTAGTTTCTAAGAAGATTCCACAAGGAGCGGGGGTGCTCAGCCAGGAGGAGAGAGAGCTCTTGCACGGCTCGGGGAGGAGGCTCCCTGGTGCGGGGATAATGTTGGCGGATTCCCGCGGTGTAAATGCCACCGCCACGGCTGATTCTAGGTTACCAGAGTCTATCCACCGGCTCGCAAAGCTCCTCTGGCCGCCGGGAGGAGCCAGCGCCGGCTCACACCTGCCCAGGATGCTGAGGCGGGGCTGCCCGACCTCCCTGGTGTCCCCTATGGGATCGGGAGGCTCTTGTCAAAAGCCCTCTAGGAGCTGTGCCGTGCACTTAAGAAGGGAGTTAGGAGAGGCTGGAATGGAGCCCGAGGCCCAGGGGCTGTCGCCGGAGGCCAGGCGGTGGGCGAGGGGCAGGGTGAGCGGAAGCCCCCTCCCCTCCTTTCTTCCTTCCTGTGGATAAGCAGAGCCGGGGCTGGATCTCGAGGCCGGAAGCTCCCCGGGCACAGTGGCTCGGGGTGAGGGCCGACAGCCACCCCCGCGAACCGGCTGCCCTCCCCGGCAGCGCGCCACGTCCTGCTGCGAGGGTCCCCGGCGCCTCCTCGTGGGCGGGCGGAGTGCGGGGCCGGATCTTCTCTCTGCTGTGCCCAACCATCACTCCCGCTCGTGCACATGTGGCTCGCACGGATGCAAACGTAACCAACCGGCCGTGAACATTTTCAAAATTAAAAACACATTTGAAATCAGTTTGCAGCAGACAGGCCTTTTCTGAAATCTCTGCTTGTATCAGGTGTTTTCTAGGTATTATTACAGTATATTCTTACAATTGTTCTATTTTATTATTAGTTATTGTTGTTAATCTACGGTGCTTAGTTTATAAATTAGACTTTACTATAGATATGTATGTACAGGGAAAACATAGTGTATATAGGATTTGTTACCCTTCAGGGTTTTAGGCAATCACCCGGGGCCTTGAAACTTATCTTCCACTTACAAGGGGGTGCTGATGTACTATTGACCCTGTGTGGGTGCCACCTTGTGAACGTGAGTGTCTGCGTAAGAGTGAGGCACCAAGAGTCTTATCTCCTTTCCCACAACTGTCATCTCATTTCCACCTTGTGAGTTTTGCAGGGGTGAATGAGCTTGGTGGAAGCGAATCGAATGTACAGCTAGCGACAAAAGAATCTTAAGGTGTTTTTAGCTTTTCAGCCTCCACAGAAGACATAGCAGAAAGGGCACGAGTGGAGGCTGAGCAAGCCAACCGACAGGGAAGGTTACCAAATTACCCAAGAAGACTTACTTAATTTACATAGTGAGTAAGCATCTACCCCTGGGAAGATTTAGAACTGACTGCAGAGATGACGAAGTAAATCAGAACTCAGGCTGGTAAAAACGTGGTGTTATACGATTCAACAATAAAAAACCAAATAACCCAATTTAAAAAATGGATAAAAGCATTTGAATAGATATTTCAGAGGAAGACATATAAAGAGCCAATAAGGACAAGAAGAAATGCTCAACATCATTAGTCATCAGATAAATATAACTCGAAACCACAATGAGAAATTTCATGCCTCCTAGAATGGCAAAAATAAGAAAAGATAGACAATAGACATGGAAGAATTGAAACCTTCATATGTTGCTGGTGGGAATGTAAAATCGCACAGTCGCCTTGCAAACCAGTTTGGCAGTTCTTCAAAAAGTTAGTTAAATATACAATTACCATATGACCCAGCGATTCTTCTCTTAGGTATATACCCAAGATAAGTCCAGAAAACATATGTCTACACAAAAGTTTGTACGTGAGTGCTCATAACAGCAGTATTCATAACAGACAAAAGACAAAAACAACCAAATGTCTATCAACTGATGGATGAATAAACAAAATGCTATATATAAACAATGTGATTATAAACATTATTCAGCTATAAAAAGAAATCAAGTACTGATTAATGCTATTTGAACCATCAAAGACGAACCTAAAAACATTATACTAAGTGAAAGAAGGCACTCAGAAAAGACCACATATTGTATGATCTCATTTACATGAGATGTCCACAGTAGGTAAATCCATGGAGAGAGAAGATGGATCAGTGGTCTCCAGGGGGATGGCGTTGGGGGTGGGGGGGGGTGGCGGGACGGGAATGGAGAATAATTGCTAATGATATCACATTTCTTTTTGAGGTGATGAAGTGTTCTGCAGTTAGATAGTGGTGATAGTTGTACATCTTTGTGAATATACTAAAAACCACTGAATTGTATTCTTTGAAAGAATGAATATTATGGTATGTGAGTTACATCTTAATAAAGGCGATATTAAAAAAAAAAAAAAAAGAGCTAGGCACCTAGGGTGCAAACGCGGGGTTGGCACCTACGAGGGGGCGCCTCCTTCAGTGCTGCGCGTGAGGCACCGGGCTCGCCTCATCCTATTTCAGGCCCTCACGAGAATGCACTAGTTCCGGCGAATTTGAAACGGGAGCGGCAATCTGCTGAGGGACAAGGCTTTTGGGGAAAGCTCCCTGCTTCAGAGAGAAAGTCCTGCGGTCTGTTCCTTCCTCTGGACATCGCGGTGACAGAATGAAAAGCTTCCCACGTCTCGCCACCTGAGGATGCAGCCGGCGCAGGCAAGGATGGGGCGTGAGGTGTCCGATGACATCCCGAACTGCTCAATCACCTGAAGCGGGAGCTGCCTCTGATCCCCGGGTGGAGGATGCAGAAGCGTCCTGAGCCAGGCTGACTCACTATGTTTGTGTCACCTTCCCGGCGAACGTGAGCGACCCTTGGCAGCCGCTCGCACACCAGCGCCGCAGCCCAAGCAGCCGAGGTCGCAAAGGGCTCGGGTACCAGGAGTCAGGCCTCCAGGGTCCTGCATCTGAGCCCGGGACTGGTACTGATGAGTGGAGCTGGAACGAGCGCTTTCCTTCCAGCCGACTCCCTCGTGTGTGTAAGAGAAGGGGCGTGGAACACAGCCCCACGGGACCTTCTACCCCACCGTCCGAGCCTGTCACTCCCCGGGGTTCCGAGCTCGCCCCTCCCTCCCTCCGCCCCCCTGTGTCACTCACAGCGAGGCCTGGCCCCGCCCCTCCAGGCCCCGCCCCGCCCCGCCGCCCCGGCCGGAAGACGGGAAGTCCCGGGGCCCGCGGGGATAAACGGCCGCGGGTGGCCGAGGCCGAGCGGGAAGGTGTGGCGCGCGCAGCTCGGGGACCGGCGTCCAGGCTCGGGGCGCGGCGGCGGAGGCGCTGGCGGCGGCAGGTGGGGGCGTCTCTGCGCAGGGCGGGCGCGGGGAACCGGGAGAGGGGAGCTTCGGGGACCCGGGACGCGGGAGGCAGCGGAGTGCGGCGCAGCTGGGCTCGGCCTCGGGCTGGTCCCAGAGCCGCGCGGCGGGTCCCCAGCAGCCGCTGCCGCTCCTCAGTACCCTCTGCTGGCCTGTCCCCGACCCTCCCCCTCAGGGACCCGCAGAGTGACGTCTGTCCTCCCCTTTCTCTGTCCTTTTGAAAGCACCAGTCTCCTGTCGCAAGGCCGAGCACTCTCATCCACTGTCGTCCTTTCAATAATTCAACATAAAGTGACGAGCCCTCCTGTCCCCTGACCTCTCGTCCAGGTCCTTAGAATCAGCGGTGGCAGACACAGCCCTCGCCTTCAGAGGACGTCCAGTCTGGTGGGGGCCTCAATCAATGAGATAAGGGCTCGCAATGAGCAGCGACAGGGGGTGCTTAGGAGGGGTCCAGGGAAGTCCCCTCTCCGGTGGGGAACCAGTAGCCAGTGAGATGGGAAGGGTGACCGGGGTCAACCAGGTGCCGGGTGGGTCAGGGGCCCTCTGAGTGGGATAAACGGGGCTTGCAAAGGCCCTGAGGTGACTCTGAAAGGGTTCAGGAGGCTGGAGGTGGAGGCTGGGAGAGGGCAGGTGGTAGGGAGCCATTGAAATGGACCAGCTGTGAGCTCATCCTGAGGGGGAGGGGGATGAAGAAACCACTTTCCTCTCAGGATGTCCTGTTTGTGTCTGTGTGTCTGTCTGTCTTGCGGTCGGGGTGGAGCTGGCTGTTCACTGCTCAGAGGCTCTCAGCAGTTTGATCTGTATTTTAGTGAGCACAGGCTCATTACAGTGGGGCAGGCTGCAGGGAGATCAGCAGCGCTGGAGAGGAGTCCAGGTGGGATGGACCAGGCACCGCATGAGGAGAAGCGGACAGGTGGGAGAGAGCTTCAGGGGGACAGAGGCAGGCCTTGGTGATGGGGATGGGGGAGCCAGGGAGAGATGGGAAGGAGTTAGGGAGGTGTCCCAGGGTCTTAGACAAGCAGCTGGGTGAGTGAGGGTCTCATTTCCTGGGGGCTGCGCTGGTTTCAGGCATGTGCCCAGCACACCTGCCTGCTGGCATTCCCACTTTGGCGTCCACTAGCTTCCCAGGTCCCCCCCTCCCTGTTGTGGCCGTTTCCCGTCCTCCTCTTGGCTGTTCTCTCTGGGACCCTTCCGTTCCTCCTTGCCTTTCCATTCTGGCATCTGCAGGGATCAGTCCCTCCCTCTCATGCTCAGGCCACTCTCATGGCTTTTGCTGGGACACACGAGGAAAGCTCCCAAGTCTATGTTTCTGAGTTAGCAAGAAAATTGAAAACAAAACAAAACAGAGCCAAGACAATGCACAGTTGTCTCAGCTTCATTTCTAATGTTGAAAGGTCACATGACATCAGAGGATAGTGAGGTGTAGGAACTCTGAGATTGTGGGACGTCAGGAGATGCCAGCCTGGGGCCAGGCCATCCTCAGGAGTGAGGGCTGCTCTGCAGGAGGCAGACGGCCCACTGGGCAGCCACCACAGAGGAAAGTTCCTTGCCTCACAGATGATTTTGCAGTAACTTCAGCCTGTCTCTGGGTGCCATTCAGCATCTCAGTACCTCGTGTCTACCAGCTGAGACAGGGAGGCCACAGCCTGGTGTGCAACTGACGATCTCACAAGGACTCTTCACAGATGTGTGCAAGAATAAGCAGTGTTGGGGAGGCCAGGCCAGAGAACTAGACATTCATCACTCTAGGTACCGTCCTCCTGCTCCTCAGAGGGGAGGAGCTGGTCCTCATGGGAAGGGATCAGAGGTTACCACGCCCACCTGTGTCCTCTTTGTATGTATGTGTGTCTCTGTCTGTCTGCCTGTGGGCAAGCCAGTTCTGTTGATTTTCCTGAAGCTCTCAAGCTGGTTTAGTCTGCTGTCACTACCACACTTAGCTCATAACCTTAAAAACTGGGGCTTATTTTTTGGATGGAGAGTGACAGTAAGTGGATTTTCCTCCAACTTAAAATATGTGTGAGCTTTGAGATAAAAACAAAAAGTACCATTCTAAAACTGCCATGGGCTAGGTCATAAACACACAGGGTGTGCTGAAGCAGCATCAGTCTTTATTCTTTGATTCCAGACCCTGCATCATGGACACTCTTTCTGAAGCAAATGGCACCTTTGCCATCAGCCTTTTAAAGATACTGTGTCAAGACAACCCTTCGCACAACCTGTTTTATTCTCCTGTGAGCATCTCCTCTGCCCTGGCCATGGTCCTCCTGGGAGCAAGGGGAAACACTGAAGCCCAGATGTCCCAGGTAAGCTGACTTGTCATCCAAGAGGTACTGGCTTGCAGCTGCTGTGTTCTGTCACCAGCTTCACTCCAGAACTGCTGATGGAGGGTGGGTGTGGGGCTCAGTGCATGCACACACCATTTCAGGAGGTGGGGTGGACTGGGGAAGAAGTTGCAAAGGGGAAGGAAGGCAAGGGGTCTCCTCTACGGAATGATTTTTTGGGGGGTAGGGGGAAATTTTCCCAATTAACCTGGAGACAACTCTCAGAATTTTGTCCTGGCACTTTATCTTTGTTTAGAAAAGGATGCTGAAGTTACTTGAAACACAAGTTGCTAGGATCTATCTCTTCTTGGAGCAAAAGTCTTTTGCTCCAAAACCTTTTGCTGTCCAAACCTAAATAACAGACAGAGAGAGAGGCTCTCTAGAAGAAATGATGTTTATTTGGGAGTAAGTGTTGCAATGGGAATATGGTGGGCATATTCAGGGAGGTAAAGGAAGACAAGGGTTTTTAAAGGGAAAATGAGAAGAGTTACATAAGTTATTTTGAGACAATCATCCTTGGCTGCAAGAGCCAAGAACAAGGGCAGCACGAGCCCAAGGTTAGACCAGCATTTGCTGGGCAGATGTCCTTGCAGAAGTGTGTGTGTGTGTGTGTGTGTGTGTGTGTGTGTGTGTAAGGTTGTGGTGGCTGGGCAGATGTCCTTGCAGAAGTGTGTGTGTGTGTGTGTGTGTGTGTGTGTGTGTGTGTGTGTGTGTGTGTGTGTGTAAGGTTGTGGTGGCTGGGCAGATGTCCTTGCAGAAGTGTGTGTGTGTGTGTGTGTGTGTGTGTGTGTGTGTAAGGTTGTGGTGGCCTTTGTGCAAAGTTGTGGTTTTTGCAGAGGCTTTGTGCTAGTTCTCGTCATCAGGTATATATGCATGAGAACCCTCCCTTCATGGCTTTCCCCAGCTCCATTTGTCAGGTTTGACTCAAGTGACTGCATTTTGATTCGGACAACTTTTGCAGTAGCTATCATCATGCACTGGTAAGGAAGGTTAATACCTGTTTCAAATCGTTTCTATACATACATGCCTTCCTAGCTCAGTAAGGGAATAAATAGAAACAAGCATGTTTAGAAAAAAGAAATGTACATTAGAAAGAAAGGCATGTACTTGATTACACGTGTATGACTGTGTATGCACTGGTTAAGTCAGTTTAACACTCAGTGAATATCTGGAAATGATTAAGAATTAGTCCTTTTCCCCAGGGTTTACAGAGTGGGCCAGAGACATGATTAAGACCAAATCTGAAAGCTTGTGTGGTTAGTGGACCCTATGCACACCTTCATTGCAGGGTGTTAGTCATTGTTGCTTTTTATTTCAATATGATTTTCTTTTCCATTGAGGATCCTTTGAGTAACAATTACTCGTTTTAATAATTTCCCAGCACATTGTGTGAGGGAGTAAAGGTTTCTGTGTAGAGGGAAGTTTTGTTTTTTTTTTTTTTTTTTTTTGCTTAAATCTCTATGATACTTTTCGTTTTAGGCTCACTTTAAATCCTTACAGGGAGCTTTTCTTTGAGAGCCCCAGACTGTCTGGTTTCTTCATGAGGGGTGATGCTGGGAGTTCCTCATGCCTCCCGCGTTCCACTAGATAGTAACAAGGCACCCAGCACGCGACTCACACATGGAGGGAAGCTCTAATAGCAGCAGACATATTTTTAAAAATGATTTGTTTCTCGTTCATTATATAAGTGGTAAGAGCTCATTATAAAAATCTTAAAAGATGAAAGTGGGAAGAAGGGGAAAAGCCCCTATGGACCCATCACACAGAGACCACCACCTTTCATAATGTAAAGCATTTTCTTCCAGTCCTAATTTCCTATTTTGCCTTTAAATTTTATACTTTGGCGATCATACCGTATCTTTACTTTTATAAATGTTCTTTCAGTTAACGTGAGGATTCAGTGAGATAATCCCAGTAAAGCAAGTGCCCGATGTCTTAGCTGTTAACAGTAATGGTGGGGTCACAGTCTGCAGTGACATTGCTTTCAGCTTTCACTGTTGTTCTAGTTCTGACAGTTTCTTATCTGTATAAAATGAATTCAGTAGTTTTCTATCTTTTTCTATGTTATAGAACAGTGTGTATTGCATGGCAAGTATAAATTTCCTGAATATTAGAAAAAATTCCCTCAAAAGACCATGGGAGCCTTTTTAGAAGTAGTTTTCTGTTATCTTTGGTTGTTTCTTCATTGTTGCTGGTAAAGTCACATTCTTGACTTCCATTTGGTAAGTCGCAATCTACGCCTGGCTGAAAATAATCATACACGGTTTTCATTATTTTAACATTTCCTCTGTATTCATTCCTGTACCGTCTTTTTCATTTATAACTTTCCTTTTGGGTGCTTTCAATTACTTTTTCTTACATTCTCCAGATGTTTGTCTGTTTTGAGTGTGTGCATGTATGTTCTTTTTAAAGAACCAACTCTTGGATTCATTGACCATTTTATATTTTTCTCAAATTCTTTAGGAATTTTTCTGTACCTTTTCTTTTTCTTTCTTTCTTTCTTTTTTTTTTTTTTTTTTTTAAAGATGACCGGTAAGGGGATCTTAACCCTTGACGTGGTGTTGTTAGCACCACGCTCAGCCAGTGAGCTAACCGGCCATCCCTATATGGGATCCGAACCCGTGGCCTTGGCGTTATCAGCACCACACTCTCCCGAGTGAGCCACGGGCCAGCCCTTCTGTATCTTTTCTAACATCATGAGTTGAAAGTTTTGTCATTTCATTATTTCCTTGGTAATATTAAAAACTGTTAGTGCTATGTTTTTGCTTATTTTGGGCCAAACCCTTTGGTCTGACATATTGCACTTCTATTTCGATTATTTTCTAAATCATCTGTCATATAGTTATTTAGAAGACTATTTTAAATTATTACTTAGAAGCATTAGTCATTTAGAAGAGCATTTGAACGGTTGCTTATAAGGTTTATATAGAAAAGTGTTCTCAATATTTATTTATTTTTAATTTTTATTTTTTTGGCGGGCTGGCTGGTACAGAGATCCGCACCTTTGACCCTGGCGTTAGAACACTGCCCTCTAATTGGCTGAGCGAACCTCAACAGTTATTTAGAAGACTCATTTCCAAGTTGTTGTTGTTCTGTTTATAATTATTGATTTCTAGTTCACAACACTGAGGTCAGAGAACATAACCTGTATAATTTCTGTATTTCAGAATCAACTGAGACTTTCCTTATGACCTAAAATGTAATGCAGTTTTTGAAATAGTAAAGTCAAATTTAAAAATATCTATGTTGTCTCTCTAGGGTACAATTTTAATAGCTATGGTTTAGTATTATTAGTCATATTGCTAATTTTATACCTTTATTTCCTTCTGAAGAGTCCCATTATGGTTGTATTTGTGTCCACTCTTCCTTGCATTTTTAGTGCTTTTAACTGCATTGTGGCTTTTGGGGGGGATAAATTTTAGAAGTAAGTTTTCCTCTATTTAAGGCACATCATCCTTTCCTTGGGATGCGGGATTTTATAATAGTTCCTGAATCTCTCTTCCCTTTTCATCTTTTCCTGTTACTCATCTTTAAGCAGGAGAGGAAAGAGCCGAATCTTTTCCTCACCTGTTTTCTGTCCTCCCTCCCTCTTCTCTCTCCACCCACCTGCCAGTGCCCCTTTCCTAGTGTGCATTAAATACTGTCAAAATAAGAACAACCCCTTTCAAAGGATAATTTTATGAAGTATTTGAGAAAAAAATTTGCTTACAAATTTTTATTTTGAAACCAAAGAGCATTATTGATGTTTTTGGTTATTTTTCTCAACAGGTGCTTTCTTTAAACCCAGAGGAAGACGTTCATCAGGGTTTCCAGTCACTCCTCACCGAACTGAACAAACCTGGCACCTGCTACTTGCTTAGAATGGCCAACAGGCTCTTTGGAGAGAAAACTTGTGAATTCCTCTCAGTAAGTTATATCAACCCAACAATAAAAGCTGTATTCAAAATCCCTGGTGCTGTAGAGTCCAGGAGAAGACCCTAGAGGAATCTGGAAACTTATGTGAACTATTTTTAAAAAGAACACAATTCTGTAATTATACCTTGCAGTATTTAAAATTTGACTGCTTCTGTGGGCCAGCCCATGGCTCACTCGGGAGAGTGTGGTGCTGACAACACCAAGACCCTGGGTTCGGATCCCATCTAGGGATGGCCGGTTAGCTCACTGGGTGAGCGTGGTGCTGACAACACCAAGTCAAGGGTTAAGATCCCCGTACCGGTCATCTTTTTTAAAAAAACAAATAAATAAAATTTGACTACTTCTATAATTCACTTATTCATCTCTGGTTATTCAGATATGGTTATACATACCTGTTTACAAACCCAGATATTTTAACATCTTGTATACTAAGTGATCACTTTTAGGGGATATGTATGCTCTTTTTAATTTAAAAAAAGGATATAATATTCAGAGTTTTGGGAAGCTTGCTGACATTTTATTTAGCAATGTAGCCTCACTGAACACTTTTCTCTCCAAAGACATTTAAGAAATCCTGTCTTCAGTTCTACCACGCTGAGCTGGAGCAGCTTTCCTTTGTCAAAGCTGCAGAGGAGTCCAGGAAACATATAAACTCTTGGGTCTCAAAAAAGACTGAAGGTCAGAATTATGAGTTTCTTCATCCTCCTCTCCCTTGCCTCCTCCCCCTCCCTTCTCCTCTGCTCTCCCTCCTTCCCTTCCCCTCCCCCTCCCCTTGGCTCCTCTGATTTCACTGATGTTTCAGGTGGTCAGAGTGACCTTGACTGGCTGGGCCTCGTGGCATACGTGAACCTTAGTGGACTCATAAAGTTCCGCTCAGACGTTCAGGTTTCTAAAGACACTTAATTTTGTCTACTCTCCCAGGACTAGAGTGGCTAATACAAATAACCTCCAAAGAACGTCATATGACTGATTTCCAGTTTAATAATTTGCATTAAAACATACCTTCGCTGGCCTGTAATGTTCACATGTAAGGTGACCATAACAGCACCACGAGAAGGAGATTGATGGACAGATCTTCCCTGAATCCTACACTTGGGCTGCCTCTTCCTAAATTCTGCTGGACCACCGTCACCACTGCCTTTACGTGTCGAAGTTTCTGATGCTTCTTTCACATCTTCCACTTCCTCTCCCTTGATCAGACTTGATAAACCTGTACTTGACTGGTCATCTGCTGACCCCCTCTCCGGGCTGATCAATTCCACATAATGAAAACACCCTCCATTTGGGGTTGAACCCTGTTCGTTTCTATTTCAGAGTGATATGTTCCAACCTTGGCTCCCAAGTTCAATGGTGGGTCGGGTGTTTGAACTATACTGCTCTGCACTAATTATGCTTAGTACCACTAGGACACTTCTATTTCTACTAATATAAGAGACAGTGAAGAATGAGAGGTGGTGTTTCCTTAAAGACTAAGCAATTATTTCCACCATTTCTTCTTGGAATCCTTACCGCTTAAACCCTCTTGAGGCAGTGAATTTAGCAGGGATGCTCTTAGCTTGTTGCAAAGGCACCACTTGCTTTCCAGGGGAAGAAGGGAGTATCTTCGCTTGTTCACATTATATTTTCCAGGGATAGCTGGTGCTTTGTTTAGAAGATCTAACAGTAATATCTCTTCCAGAGGCTTCCAGAAGCACCTCCTGTCCTCATTGCCAGTTCTTCCCCCTTTGAGCCCTTCATTCTGGCTGCCTGTGATGCAGTCACAGAACATTAGCAGTGGGTGTGACCTTGGAGTGCAAGATCACACACGCCCTTCAACCACACGCGGTAACCGCGGCCCCTCCAGCCCTGCTCTCGTTTCCTGCTTGATTTGTTCTCTAACATGGTGTAGAGTTTCTTTCCCTGAGAAACTTAGCAGTCTTTTATCATCCTCATCTTGGTGGATGAGTGAATACCACTCATATGTGTTCTTTTATTTCTGTACATAGCAATCCAAACTCAGCGAATTAGAAATCAGAATGTTTGGTTCTTGCCTCATAATATAAGATCTGCCAATAAGATGCATCATGGTTTATTCATCTCATGTTTATAAAAAGCAACTGCATGCAGTCTCTTCCTTTCTCCAAAGATAAAATTCAGGAGTTGTTGCCGGGTAACTCAATCGATGCACAGACCAGGCTTGTCCTTGTCAATGCCATCTACTTCAAAGGAAGGTGGAATGAACAGTTCGACAAAGAATACACAAGGGAAATGCCTTTTAAAATAAACCAGGTGAGGGGAAGCTTTAAAAAATCATGCTAGTCTGATAAAGAAATTGAATGGAAAAGTTTAATTTTGTAAAAGCATAAAAGTTAAAAATAATGTGAAACATATTTCTGAATTAATTTTTAAACTCAGTAGAAAAAATTGAAGGAATAAAAAATATTTGCTGCCTGTAATTGTTTGCATTTTATTACTGCTCTTACTGCCTCTGAGAATTTCTCATACATTCATTGTTGCCACCTAGTTCTGGAAACTAAAGATTTTCCTTTAAGTCTAAATTGCTTAAATAGAAAGCAAAAAAACCCAGGTGTTAAGGTAATATGATGTGGGGGAAAGAGCGAAGAGCAGGGCAGGGTTGAGGGAGAGGATGTGAAAACACATTTCTTTAATCAGGTATTTTAAAAATTAAAATACTCTGTGTGGCTGTGTTATTCTGTACATTTGCAGTCAGAAATATTAAAGATTTACTTAGCTATTTAAAAAAATTAAAATAAGTATTGATTTGAGTTGTTTAATTAATTTGCCATTATTACTTTAGTGTTTGCAGCTCTCTAATATTAAAACTGAGTGACCTTAGTCTTGACATTGAGGTATAACTTTCATTAAGGCAGGCATTAGAATACTTTGCCAAACCCCCCCTCCCCTAAAAAGTACCATTTTAATGCAGTTAGGAAACTTATACAGGTAAACCTCCTCCCTTTTTAAAAATAAGGTGTACTTTAAACAGCTTTAAAAAAATCAGTTTTCTAGTCGCAAGTGGGGGGGGAAGGAGAACTTTTCTACATTGATTTTAGAAACTATTTCAATTTTTATAATAGTTATTTCAATTTTTAAAAATGGATTTAATGAATGTAAAACTTTAACTTCTGCATGCATATATCTACTTTGTATTTTTTAAAAAATTATTTCCTTATATTAGAATATCTGAATTGGGACAATTGGGTTAAAGTACATGAAGATACGTGTGGTTCTCTCCTCTCGTTGCCAGGCCGCTTTCTGAGAGGGCATCCATCCGTATTCCCAGTCACACGGTTGTTGATGATGAAACTACAAGTTTCATCCCACTTTATAAAAATTTTTTTCAAATTAAATGGAAATGATTTTCGATTTGATTTCATTTGATCGTATTATTTCCTTAAATATATTTGCTGAGCATATTTTAAATAAGGAAAAATCTTACTTTCTCCTCTGGAAAATTCAGAGTATCACATTTTATTTTGCTGAATAAAACATCTGCGCCAGGCTAGCACTGTATCTGCTGACAGTCGATGACTTTCAGTGACGATGGGAAGCAGCCGGCTGCTAACTTGTGATGGTGACCTGGGGCACCAGCAGTGCTGCCGTCCGTGAGTGCTGAAAACGCTCCTGGAGGCCACTGCGCCTCGTTTGTAAATTTTTATTGCCTCTGTCAATCAGCTGTTTAAAATTCCGCGCCGCTCTGCTCATTCTCATCAGGAGGAGCAGAGGCCGGTGCAGATGATGTCCCAGGAGGCCACCTTCAGACTGGCCTACGTCCGCGAGGTGCACGCGCAGGTGCTGGAGCTGCCCTACGAGGGCGGGGAGCTGAGCATGCTCGTGCTGCTCCCGGCCCCGGGCGTGGAGCTGGCCACGGTGAGCGGCGGTGGGGCCTTCTGGGGGGCAGGCCTCGAGCGCCTCTGCCACCTGTCGTGTGGCCCTTCGGGGGTGGTGACGAGGCCAGACCAGCCCGCAGAGCACGGTGCACAGGCGCCTGGGTCTGGGGTCGCGCCGTGGGGACAGAGCAGCCGCCGCCCTCCCTCTGCCCGCCTCCCCTGCTGTGCCGTCTCTGCCCAGGCAGGGTTCCCTCCCGGGGTGGCTCGCACCGACAGCCCTTTCGTTTCCCATCTTTTATTTCTTACCGGCAACGGTTTGCTGCCTTAAAAAATAACCATAGTTAATAATATAATAAAAGCATAGCCGTCTGGGCATTGACACTTGTCAGAATAAACGATGTCTCAGAAGTTGCTGGGTAAGGAGGGGACGGCCACAGTCTTCCTGCCTCCAGGCTGCTCGGTGTCTCCCCTGATTGTCCGAGTCGTGGCACGTGGGTTAGCCAGGGGAAGCGGGACCAGTAGGAGAGCCACGAGCTTCCTGGCAGAAAAAGGAGCCAGAAAAGGGGGACACTGCAGGAGGAGGAAGGGGTGTCTGATTCTGAACGTCTCATTCTGGTCTTTCAGGTGGAAAAAAATCTCACTTTTGAAAAATTCGTAGCCTGGACCCATCCAGACCGTATGGAGAGTACTGAAGTTGAAGTTCTCCTTCCAAGATTTAATCTGCAAGAGAATTACGATATGGAATCTGTGCTTCGGCGTTTGGGAATGGTTGATGCCTTTCAACAGGGCAGGGCTGATTTATCTGCATTGTCTGCTGAGAAAGACCTGTGTCTGTCCAAGTTTGTGCACAAGAGTTTCGTGGAGGTGAATGAGGAAGGGACGGAGGCCGTGGCGTCTTCTGCCATGCTGGTGGTGGAATGCTGCATGGAAAACGGGCCCAGGTTCTGCGCTGACCACCCCTTCCTTTTCTTCATCAGGCACAACAGAACCAATAGCCTTCTGTTCTGCGGCAGGTTCTCATCTCCATAAGGGGTGCACTTACAGAGCACTCGAGCATTTCCTTCTTTCAGTGTCCCCAGACCCCTCCCTACAGCTCCATGAGGATGGCCCTGGAAAGCCAGTGCAAAGATGAGGGCAGATTCCTCATCATCGGAACGATTTACTTGCCTAATTCCACGATGCTCCACTCAGCTCACTCCATACTGACCACTCATTTATGCTGCCTAATCAAGATCATGGGACAACAGATTGTAATGATTCCCTGTTGTATTTAACATTCAGTCCAAATCCCATGGGATGGCATGCAGAGGCTCCAAATGTATTGCCCATTCATTCCACATGCAACTCATTCTAGTTACACATTGCTTTCCTGGTACCTTAGATCTTGTCTCATACTGGCCTTAACCTGACTGTCTCAATAGCAGTACGTGCTGCTAGATATTACTACTATTATATAGTTTTCCTGGTGCTTGGACTTTTTAAAAAATTTCTTTAACGCACATTTTTATTTTATATTTTTTCCACGTTCACCAATCACCATGTATGTACTAAACACTGCATTAGGCACTGGGGGTCCAAAGCAGACAAAGTCATGGTCCTTTGACACTTGGTCTTTAATATCTCTGCCCCACTTAGATGGCTTTTATGACAACCAGGTTGGACTATGTAATGTCTTTAAACTTATCCTGTGAGCCTCTTGTAGGGAATCTCACCTTTCTTGATGTTATCATATTTCTCTACCTCCAATGCTAACAGTAAAAATTTTATTCAACTATTAAAGTTCATTTCAAATGTCATCTTCTTTGAAAACTTCCTTTTCTCCATAACCAGCTGTACATCTTTGAACTTTCATTGCACACTAAGGGCACTTCTCTTATGGTAGTTGTTTTATTTATTAATCTTCTGTTGTCCTCCAACTAGGCCTTAAGTTCATCAAGGGTTGGGATCATATCTTACATATATGTGGGTGACTTAAAGTGTGATGATAAGTGCTTTGATCATATGAGAGCTCTGTAATTTTCTTAATGGCTCGATATCACCAACTTTATTGTCTTTCTTTTTTAGAAATTTTTTTTATTGAGGTGACAGTCACGTAATATAAAATTATCTATTTTAAAGTGTATAATAGTTCAGTGCATTTTGTATGTTAGCAACGTTGTTCAACCACCACCTATATCTATTTCTAAAAAAATTTCATCACCCCGAAAAGAAACTTCCTACGCCTTAAGCAGTTACTGTCCACTCCCTTCTCCTTCCAGACACTGGCAACCACCAATCTGCTTTCTGTCTCTATGGATTTATCTATTCTGGATATTTCATATAAACGGATTCATATAATATGTGACCTTTTGTGTCTGGCTTCTTTCCTTTGGTATAATGTTTTCTAGGTTCATACATGTTGTAGCATGTGTCAGTACTTTATTCCTTTTTATGACCGAATAGTATTCTATTGTATGGACATGGCACAGTTTATTTATCTACCCACCCATTCATGGGCATTTGGGATGTTTCCCCCTTTGGGCTATTTGTGAATAGTGCTGCTGTGAATATACATGTACATGTATTTGTTGGAATACCTGTTTTCCATTCTTCTGGATATATACCTAAGAGTGGAGTTGTTGGGTCATACGGTAATTCTATGTTTCACTTTTTGAGGAACCACTGAACTGTTTTCCACAGCAGCTGGACTATGTGACTTTCCAACCAGCAGTGTATGACAATTCAAATCTTTCTCCACATCCTCAGCAACACTGATTTTTCTTTTCCTTTTCTTTTTTATTAAGAAAATTATGCCCACACTAATGGGAGTGAAGTGGTATCTCGTTGTGTTTTTGGCTTTCATTTTCCCAATGACTGGTGACATTGAGCATCTTTTCATGTGCTTATTGGCCATTTGTATATTTTCTTGGGCGAAGAACTTCAATAAACATTTTTACAATTTTTAATTGGGTTGTTTGTCTTTTTGTTATTGGGTCAAGAGTTATTTGTATATATTGGATAATAGACCCCTATCATATAAATGATTTACAAATGCTTTCTCCCATTCTTTAGGTGTCTTTTCACTTTCTGGATTATGCTCTTTGATGCACCGAAGTTTTAATTTCAATGACATCCGGTTTATTTTTGTTTTCATTGTTTACACTTTTGGTATCATATCTGAGAATCCATTGCTAAATGCGAGGTCTTGAGGATTCACCCCTATTTTTTCTTCTAAGACTTTTATGGTTTTAACTCATATTTAGGTCATTGATCCATTTTGAGTTAATTTTTTTAAATGACGTGTAGTAGGGGTCCAACTTAATTCTTTTGTACATAGATATCCAGTTGTCCCAACACCTGTACTGTTTTTGAATTAGAAGAAGTGTTCATAATAGACAAAAAAGAAAGATGGGAAAATTACTCAGTTTGCATATATCAGATCCATTACATGAAGAACACCATAACCAGACAAACAAAATATTATGAAAAATCAACAAGGAATTATACTAGGATATACAAAGAACTCCTGAAAATCAAACAGAATAAGGCAGTAAATTAATAATCAGAGAAATACAGATGAAATACCATGAGATACTGCTGTGCACCCATCAGACTGGTGTCAGTTAGGAAGTTGGATACTACCTAGGTCACCCAGAAAGTACGGAAATAGGGCCCTTCATGGGAACATGAACTGATACAGCCAAACTAGGAAATAATCCGGCAGTGACCTCAGGGAGTGTTTGTTCTGGGCTCCAGCAGGCTCACTTCTGCATACATCTCCCAGAAGTCATTGCTCAAGTTATGTCATTGCTCAAGTGCATGAAAGGACAGGGACTAGGGTGCTCACTGCAGCCTCATTTGAAGCAGCAGAGATGGACCTAGGTGTCCATCTCAAATGGAGTAGATAAGGAAAATGCGGTGCACACTTGGGAGTACCATGTAGGAGTTAGAAAGTAAAGTACAAACTAAATGTACATCCAGTCTCATGGACAGAGGATGCTGAGTCAGAAAAGAGATGGCAGGAGGCAGACAGTCCAATACCTTTTACATAAATCATAAACATCTATGCCATCATGTATCATACCAGGATACACACTTATTGCATTTCTTTTATTATTGGTGAGAATTTTTCATGTGTTCATTGGCTCTTGAATTTCTTCTCCAAGGAATTGTCTGTCCACACATCTACTCTTCCGTTTGGTTGTTAGTTTTATTGATTTTTACATTCCTCTTTGCTTATTAAAGATATTATCCCTCTGTGTTATGTATTTTTTTCATTCTGTTACTAGCTTTTACATTTTTTATGGTGGTTTCACAGTAAACATGGTTTTTCCCCTCTTGTCAAGTTTAGGTTTTCCCCTTTATGACTTCTGACACTGCTTGCTTTCTTAGAAATACTTCCTCATTTAGAAACCAATTAAATAGTCACCTATTTTTTCTTTTAAACTTTTATTTTTTAAATTGAATTAACTACATTTAAGAGCCATTTTTATTTCCTGTTGTGTGAACTAACTTATACTTTGCCCATATTTTTCTCTAGTGTTGTAGGTCTATTATGTATGGATGAGTAGGAACATTATATATATTAAAGAAATTAGCCTTTTGTCTACGAAATGAATTATAAATATGTTTCTAGTTTCTTATTTGCCTTTTTTCTTGTTTATGGTGCTTTCATCATGTAAAATTATAAAGAAAAGTGTTTATGTAGTCAAATTTAGCAATCTTTTAGCTTCCAGTTTGTGAATGCTTACTGCTGACTCCTTACTTGGCTGGCTCTAATCTGCCTGTGCTCCATCATTGTACTAAATGCTCACCTCTTTATTTTTAAATTTGGTAGACACCTGATTTCTCAGGAGACTTCTTCCTCAGAATACTCTCTGCCTTGAGTCCTGATCTTCCTTCTACCTTCCTGGTCTCTTGGGCTTAGTCTCACTGTCCCGCTCTTTCCTCCGTCTGTTCTTTAAAGGTTGCTATCCCTAGCAGGGCTGGCCTGGGCCCTCTTCCAAGCGCTTTTTCAGATCTCTCTCCTGAGCTCCAGACCCACATCTCCAGTTGCCCATTTCATCCTTCCATGTGGACACCCACCCAGTACTTCTATCTCAATTTATCCAAAGCCGAGATCATCGTCCACCTGCCCAAACCTCCTTCTTTAACTTTTAGTCTAGGACTGGATTCACCAGGGCAGGAATCAGGTTCGCTTCATCAGTTGTGCATACTGGGCACACAGCCCAGTGTCTGGTACTCTTTATTAATTATTAGTTGGATTAAACTGAGAGATGAGACAATCCACACAGTTGCCCAAGCCAGGCAACAGGACATCTTCTCTCTGTCACTCCATCATGCAAATTTAGATGGCACCTTTTGATGCTGCTTTGGGGCCACCATTAATGTTCAGCTGATTCCTGAAAAAGCGTCCTCACCTGTCTTCCTTCCTCTTCTTGCCTCCTCCAACCCATTCTCCACATTACTGGCAGAGAGGTCTTTCCTGAATGTAAATCTGGGTAATGCTAGCTGCTACAACATAAACCTGCAGTCTCAGTAGCTTAACGCAGTAGAAACCTATTTCTTGTTCACATGAAGTGAAAATGGCTGTTCCACGTGGTGACTCAGAGACCTAAAACCCTCCCACATCCAATACCCGCCTTCTACAGATGCTGCAGAAGAGCGAGCTGGAGGGCAGTGCATGGACAGGTCTCACATCACATCTGCCTGCCTTCCGCTGGCGGGAATTCAGCCTCATTGCTGATTGCAAAGAGCCTCGAACATGTGGTCCAGCTGCGTGCCCAGGCAGGAGAGGACCTGGGCCTTGTGATCAGCTTTGGTAGTACCCCATCACTTTTAGGATAAAGAAAGTCCTTTGGAAGAGCTAACAAGGCATTTCCTGATGGAACTCATTTTCCTCTCCTTCCTTTGCCAGTTCACCATGGCAACCCTCTACCCTCCCGGGACTATTTGTAGCTTCCTGACTATTCTATGCTCTGTCTCACCTCTGGGGCTTTGCATTTTCCTCCTTCTACTTAGAACCCCCTTCTTTCCTACTCTTCACCCTCCCAGCCTCCCCAGCCCCACATCCCACAGCACCAGCTAACCCCCACTAATCCTTGCCAGAGTAAACACTCCGCCTGTGTTTTTAATTCTCTTGAAGCAGGAGCATTTAGTACACTGAATCAAAACAGGCTCTTCTCCCATCTGCCTGCCCTAGATTGCAGACTCCCTGAGGATGTAAGTTTTCCCGTAATTGGACCCCACAGTTTTCTCACAGTTGTACCTAATTTATGAGGCCCAGTACAATATGCAAACGAGGGGCCTCTTGTTTGAATTTCAGGAGGGCCACAGCAGAGCAGCAGAGCAAAGGCGAGCCCTTCTGAGTGTGTGGTCTTTGGGGACTACCCAGGTCACAAGCTGGCTCTACCTGGAGAATGCTAACCACACAAGCCAGATCACACTGTGGGTCTGTAGTTGACCTAAGGTTTGAGCTCACGTTCCAGTTTTCTCATCCTTGGCTGAAAGCGAAAAGAGACAGCACATTTTTTTCTGAACAGTGTTGCAACAGGATGTTAGAGGGGGAATCTTTCTGTTTCAGTTTTGCTGGAAACACCAACAAAATCAATGTTAAAGAGTAAAAGCAACAGGACCACGTCGAAGGCCTCGCTTGTCAGGCCAGGTCCAGTCAGCAACTGCTGAGGGGTTTGCAGGGAGGGAAAGGTCAGCGGTGTCTGGAGGCTGGACAGGGGAAGGAAGCCCACGGTGGTTGTGTCAATAAGACACTGAGACCCGGCACTGTGGTCAGGACAGAGTCTGAGTTCACTGATCACCAGTGTCTTCAGGGTCGCTCCAAGTACAAGTTCCCTCTATCAGTGGCCAGGCCACTGTAAGAAAGTGCAAGGGGAGGTTTTGGCAAGTGCTGCGGAAAGGGGGAAGTTTCCTTCACAGCGACCGGACGTTCAGCTGATCTCCTGCCCTTGTGCAGATCTGTAAAGGGGACGGCCCGGACCGCGGGACCCCGCTCAGATGGGAGGTACCAGAGAGAAGCTCCCCGGAGTGCTGGCCGAGAGCTTTTGCCTGACTCGGCCGTTGCACGCGCGAGGGAGGGGACGGCTCGTCCACAGAGCCCTGCGGCCCAGCAGCTCCCCCGCGGCAGGGACGTGCCGCCAGGGTTTCCCTTGTTTTCTTCACACGTGACCGAGTCTCTGCTGCCGGAAGTTTCGGGCTCGGGGAGGGCGGGGGGAGCTGGGGTCTCCGGCGCGGGGCCTGTCCTAGGAGGGAGGGGTCCGGGTGCCCTGGTCCCCGCAACCCCCATCCTGGGCGCCCGGGCCAGCGCCATCCAGGCCACCGGTGCTGGGATGGGGGACGGATGGCTGCTTTGCGGCGGGGACAAGCTCTGCAAAGGTCCTGCGCCGCCGCGGGCAGCGGGGAAGGGAGGCCGTGTGAGGAGTGACCGAGCAGGGTGGACAGACGCCCGCTCCCCTGGCCGCCGCCTCCGCCCGCCTTGAGCCTGAGGGTGGCCCTGAGCCCGGCCTGCAGCGGCGGGGACCGGGCCGGGGAAGGGGAGAAGCGGCGGCGGGAGGTTTGGGGGACAGGGAGCCTGGGGCACCGCTGCCGGCCCGCCACCCTCTGAGGGTCTCCTCCGGCTTCCCTGGGGCCCCAGGGGACTTCCTCCCGGCTGTGGGGCAGGGCAAGGAGGGACCAAGCGGATAAAGGGACGTGGTGTACGTCTGTGATCAGAAAACAAAGTCAGAGGGCTGGCTTAACCGGTTGGTCAAAAGACAAAGTTACAAGGAATTTAGCTTAAAGATCGTAATTGGCTTTCTTTTCGATTCTAGAATCTGGCAACACTTCATTCTGTGAAATAGAATGCGTGTTCCTATGGGCCCAGCAGGGGAGGTTGGTTTTATAGTCAGGAAAGGGCTAAGGAAAACATCACAAAATAAAAAGCAATCTCGGTCGCTTCAAAGTTACTTGTCTTGTGAAGATTGAAGCAGACGGGATTCCTTATCATGCTGGCCAAAACTGGCCTGTTTGGGGCTTTGGCTGTTATCTCTCTCTCCTGATTTCTGGGAAGGGCAGAGTCTTGGTCTCTTGGGCCTGGTGCAGGAGCTCAGTTCAACCGATGGCCTTGCTATGGGTGGAAGGTTTTCCCCAAAGGTTCATGTATCAGAAACTCAATCCCCACTGTGACAGAGGGTGGGAAATCCTATTATGGTCATTGAGAGGTGGGGCCTTTAAGAGGTGATTAGATTGTGAGGACTGTACCCTTGTGTATGGATTGATCCCTTCATGGAGTAGTGGGTGTGGTTCTGATGGCTTTGTAAGGAGAGGGCGTGAGCAGCTTAGCTCTCTCTTTCTCAGCCATTTCACCATGTGACACCCTGTGTCACCATAGAGGGTCACCACCAAGAACAAGGCCCTCACCAGATGTATTCCCTGGACTTTGGACTTCCCACCCTCTAATACTGTAAGGAATAAATTATATTTCTTTATAAATTACCCAGTTTCTTCTATTCATATTTTGGGTAAAAGCAATAGAGACAGACTAACATAGGTCTTCTAGAAATTTTATTTAACAAGTTAAACAGTCAGGGACAACACCTCAATGTCCATTTTCTTTAGGGCATGGCTTCTTGATTCCTATTTATTAGGCCTGGCTTGCCAGAGAGAAGCATGGAATAGAAGCTGAAAAGGGTCACAGAGGGAGGCCATGAGAGCCACAGTGGTGATGTCCTTATATGAGCACAGATTTTAGAAACTGACTGCATGGAACCAGGGATTAGTCAATGAATGGCCCTCTCCCACCTCCTAGGAGGTACCTACTGTGAGTCAGTGGAGCCTCCCAGGACAAGGGCTGAAGATGGCAGCCAGGGCTGGGTCCCCAGGAAAGACTCCTGTGACTCTGTCCAGCCAAAACCTGGGGAAGCAGAGCCCCAGCCAGGCATCCAGTTTTTCAGAGCCCATTCAGGAGGACCAGGACACAGGCGAGGGCTGGGAGGACATGGGTCCTGAAAGAGCAAGAACTGGGAGAAACGTTCTGGGCTTACCTAAGTCAAGGAGAGGAGAGGCAAGGCAGGAGACCCTCTGGGGTCAGTGTGCCAGAAGACCATGGTCTGAGAATGCTCTGGCCAGGGATGATCAAACCTCTGCTCCAGAATGTCTCCCCTGCGTAGCCTGAGATTCTAGAAATCAAGATTATGTGGAGTGTGTTGATGTTAGCTATCAGTCATGTATGTCAGCATGGCTGTGAGGCAGCATAGCTGATAGGTGTGTGAGTTCTGCAGCCAGATAGCCCGAGTTGGCCCTTGCTCTGCCACTCACAGATTGCATCTTAGGTAAGTGACTGTAGCTCTCCACTGTAGGATACCCCAAGGAGTTGTTTTGAAAACTAGGGTTGTGAAAGAGTCAAAGAGAGATGGAAGAGAAATACATTGTTAGTGCCTGGTACAACGTGGGAAAGGCTCTGCATAAAAAGGCAGCTGCAGATCTGGCTAGCACAGGCTCGGGGCAGTCATTCCCGGCTAGGCAAAGAGAAGCAGCTAGCATAAGCAGATCCTATCCCGGCCGTGTGCGACGAGCCATAGCAAGGTAGGGGACTCTAAGAAATCAAAAGCAACCTGCATTCAAAGAATACTTCTGTTACATATAACAGCATTTCAGGAAATTCAGCCAGCTTATTTTTTTTTTTCCTCTTCTATGTTAGTGTTTAGTGTTAGTTATTTGAGGACTTTTTCTCTTTCCTGTATCTTTGTTTTAGTTTCTTTGTTTTTTATTTTGTAGTCCTTTCTGTTCCTTTTATTTATTTTTTTTGGCAGCTGGCTGGTACGGGGATGTAAACCATTGACCTTGGTGTTTTAACGCCATGCTCTAACCAACTGAGTTAACAGGCCAGCCCTTAGTTACTTTTAATGTGTCAAAAATTTGTTAATGTCCAATTAAAGGTATTATATAAAAAAAAAAAATAAGGGTTGTGATATATACTAGGACAATACTTGGACCATAGTAAATGCTTAATATAAATGTTAGCTTCTGTTATTATTTTAAATTAGATGAATCAGATTGCTCTGTTCCTAATGCACAGTTAAGGCCACAGAAAGTGCAGGATGAAACTTTGGACAGCCCGAGGCAGCACAAGGGAAGGGCTGCAGTGCTGGGGCAGAGCAGGGGTGAGGTGTGTGCAGGCCAGCAGGGCCGGAAGGGGCAGTAACTTAGCTCTCACTGGCTGTGCCCTTCCTCCCTGACGCTAGATGGCCTTGGGAGCTTCCCGATGCATTGCTGTGCCCTTGGCAAGCACAACCTCCTGCTTCCCCACTGCCCAGCCTTCCTGGTCATCACCTGCCCTGCAGAAATCTCTGCCTGAGGGTGAAGGAGAAAAGAGAAGGGTCACTTCTCAACAGACCCCTCTCCTTCTGTTCCCTGGGCGGTAGCAGCCAACAGCCACTCCTCTCCTCCGACCCTGTCAACATTCTGCTGGCTCTGTTTCACCTGTGCCCCTCGAGGACAGCTGCCTGTCAGACACACCGTTATACATCACCTCTCTGTGTGCTCTGGTTCCAGACTCTCCCCCAGGAACACCCTCTCTGAAGCAAATGGCACAATTGTCACCTGTCTTTTAAAAAAGCCATGCAGAGAAAACCCTCATGCAGTGTGTTTCTGTCTCTCCGAGTGTCTCCTCTGCCCTAGCCACTCTCTTCCTGGGGACAGAAGGAAACACGGCTGCCCAAATGGCCCAGGCAAGGAGGCCTCCACTGCAAAAGGAAGAGGAATTGTGTGCAGTCATTAGAATTGTTTGCCAAAAGTTTCTGGTTTTCCTCCCGTCCAGCACATGGTAGGTATAGTGGATCGAATTATGTTCACCCAAAACTCCCTGAAGCTTGAATTGTGTCCCCCAAGTTTTATGTATTAGAAACAGCCTCCACTGTGACTGTTAAGATGGTGGGAAATCCTATTATGGTAACTGAAAGGTGGAGCCTTGAAGAGGAGATTGGATTGTAGGACCGTGCCATAGGGAATGGATTAAACATGGTGGATATGGATGAGGTTCTGAGGGCTTTAAAAGAAGAGGAAAGTCTGTCTGTCTCTCTCTCTGGTCTCTCTGCTTCCACCATCTTGCAATGTGAGACCTCTGGGTCACTGTCGCCACCACCAGATGGCCTTTGGACTTCTCAGCCTCAGAAACTGTAAGCGATAAATTTCATTTTCTTTATAAATCACCCAGTTCTGTGTATCCTGTTATCAGCAGCACAAACGGACTAATGCAGTAGGATTGTTCTTTTCCGTGCCCTAGTGGGGCCATGTGACCAGTTCTGGGCAAGGAGTTGTATGCAGAGGTGCCACATACAGAAGTATTTAACTTACAGTTTGAGACCCTCTGGAATTCTTTCTGTCCCTCTGGTACAGTATTAGCAACAGTTGAGATGATGGCTGCTCCCTTGCCTGGGTCCCCAAGTAGCCCTGCCTACCCATGATGGACTTGTACCCTGAAACATAAATGACCCTTTGTTATTTTAAGCCACTTAGATTTGGGGGATTATTTATTACCACCATGTAACCCAGCCTATCGTGACTGATACAAATCACATTTTTTTCTTCCACGCCATTATAGAGCTGCTCATGAGGACTTTTGCCAGTGCTGTTGGAATGGGAAAGGAATTTTCAAAATGTGGTAGGACCTTGCACATCTGTGATAATTTTCTTCATGGCTGACTTTTTACATAAGCTCAGAGGCTTTGTTGTCTTGAGGGAATGCACTAGGCTTAGAGTGAGTCGATTAGCTTTAAAGTCCAGGTAGTGCCTCTGATTCACTGTGAAATCTTTCCTAAGCCACATAACTTCTCAGAGCTTAAAAAAGAGAGATAGGGCTGGCCAGTTAGCTCACTCAGTAGAGCATGGCACTGATAACACCAAGGTCAAGGGTTCAGATCCCTATACCCAGCTAGCTGCCAAAAGAGTAAACAAATAAAATAAAAGAGAAATAATATTGGCGTGCTTATTGCTTCACCAAATATTTGTAATCAGTGAAATATGTATCTGAAAGTGTTTATAAAATGTAAAATATTCATCTATTAGCTATAAAAACATTGGCTATTGCTATGGTTTGATTATTTGTTCTTTCTGAAATTCATTTTGAAACTTAATCCCCATTATAACAGTATTAAGAGGATGGGAAATCTGGCTATGGTATTTGAGAGATGGGACCTTTCGGAGGTAATTACTATTAAGTGGGGTCATGAGAGTGAGGCTTTAGTGTCTTTATGAAAGGAGAAAGAGAAACTTGAGCTAGCATGCTCAGCTCCCTTCCATGTGATGCCCTGCACCACCTCAGGACTCTGCAGAGACTCTCTACCACAAGAAGGCCCTCACCAGATGCACCCCCTTGACCTTGGACTTACCAGCCTCCAGAACTGCAAGAAATATATTTATTTTCCTTATAAATTACCCAGTCTCATGCATTCAGTTACGGCAACAGAAAATGGGCCAAGACAGCTATTCTGGAGAATCTTCTAGCTCAAAAAGTTTCCATGACTACATAAGAGTATATTCAAGAGGACAAATCCACCTTTTGCACTGGAAACCTACTGTAGATAGAGAAAGTGTTGCCTGACCTGAGAAATAATTCTGACTATGGGCAGGATCATACACCAGAGGTGACAGCTTTGGGAGCATGAGGACCTGCACCCAATTCAAAACTGCTACAGTTTTGAGAGTCCCTTCTTGGATGCCATCTCTACCAGGGTGCTTGTGTGCCCCTCTTTTGGAGTTGGGGTTCTAATTGGCAAGCCTTCCTTGTCCCACTGTCTTGCTTTCCCTCCCCCGGACAAGTTACCTTCCTGCCCCTCCTTCCCCTTGGCAAGTTCTCCTTGTATATAATTCCTGTATGGAATTATAGACAGTCAGAGCTGGAATGGACACTAGAGACCACCAAACCCAGGGGTTTTCTACTTTGGCTACATAGTAAAATCCCCTGGGGGGCTATTAATCCTATACAGGCCTGGATTTTTTTTTTTTTTCAGTAAACTCTTTGCAGTGTTTGAATTTTTATTTGTCATGCATGTAGTTTTAGCAATCAATATACTTAAATCAGTAAAAAGAAAATGGCCGTGTTCACATTAAAGTTTGTACATGGGATTAGTTGTTCTCTTCGGCCTTCTGGATACAGGAGTGAGGATGGGTGAAACAATTTTAAAGACTGGCCTTCTATTGAAAAACAAACAAACAAACAAAAATCCTACGCCTAGCTTCCACTGAGAATTCTAACTTAATTATTTTAGGTTGGTGCCTGATTGTTGATGTTTTTTAAAACTTTCCTAGGTGGTTTTAATGTCTACCAGGGTTAAAAAACATGGATGTAGTCCAGTGGTTTTCAAAGTGTGGTCTCTGTATGAGCAGCATTGGAATTGTCTGGGAACTTGTTAGACCTGCGAATTCTCAAGCTGAGGATGGAACCCTTCAGGAGGCTCTGATGCATGCTGCAGGTTGAGAACCACTGATCTAGCCCAACTAGATCATGCCACAGGTGGTGATGAACCTGAGGTACAGAGGTTAATACGGAAGTTCATGTTACTTCTAGTTCCAGGCAAGACGGAGTAACGCATACTGAATTTACCTTCCCATTGTTGTTACCCATGAAACTGGACAGGGTATATAAAACAACTGCTTTCAGGTATTGGGCAGACAGTGCAAGGCTGTGATCTTTGAGAGGAAAGCAGCACATGAAATGAGTTTCATGTCCTGCCTGGATACACTTTCCAAATTATGGCTCAGGGAAGAGGAGCCCAATCAAAAAGGAAAAGTCTCGCTGGACAGAACAGAGGCTGGAGTCCAAGGTTGCTGAAGCAACTAGCATTTGCAGGACATGGTACCACAGAAAAGGGAGCAACACAGGAAAGTAGCCCCCAGAATATTTACAGTGGTTCCCTTCAGTCTTTGACTGAATACCAAGCTGTGCAAGCACAGGATGAGATTCTGAAAGACTAGACAGAGAAAAAACTGGGTCATGAGAGCTGAACTGAGATTCCAGATTGCGCAGTGCTGGACAGTGTTAGATTTCTGTCCAGACAGAGTTAAGAAACCCTTGCTGAACAACTTGGGCATGTAGTTGAGAGTCCAGAAAGTTCAGGCTTTAGGAGTAGGGCTAGTATACCCTAAAATAAGGGCTACTGTAAACTCTCCCTCATAAAACAAAACTTCAGCAAGATCAAGCTGAGCCACCATGCAAGAACAAAACAACACTAAAGGATGACAATATAATCAACAATGTCCAGCATATAGTAAAAAATTACTAAACATTCAAAAATGTAAGTAAATATGACTCATAAGCAGGAAAAATAAGCAATTGATAGAAACAGACACAAAAATGACACAAATGTTGGCATTAGCAGCCAAAGACTGTAACAGAGCCTTTATAAATATGTTAAATGATTTAAGGAAGAGATGGCATAGTCAGTGAACAGATGGAGAAACTCAACAGAGAAATAGAAACTAAACAAAAAAAGAATTCTAGAACTGAAAAATCTGAAATATTTGATAGATTGGATTGAACATTGCATAAAAAATTCAGTGAACATTATTACTTGTAACCCTTTATACTTCAGTATGTATTTTTTATTTTTAAAAAGGACATTTTCCTGTACAATCATAACACCATCTTCACGCTTAGCAAAGTGAACAATTATTTTCTCATACCCAATCCATACTCAAATTTTCCTGTGATCCTGGAAATATCTCTTACAGCAGGCTTTTTCAAACAGGAATCCATTCAAGGGTTACACATCAAATTTCACTGTTATGTCTTTTAAAACTCTTTGAATCCAGAACAGCTTCTCTGAGTGCTCTGTCCCCTTCATTTTCTGGTAAAATTGACATTGACTTGTTGAAAAGATCTTTCTTGTATAATGTCCCACAAATGAGATTGCCGTTGGTATTCATTTTAGTTTATTTCAGCTAGAATAGGGTTGGGAGAAGAGAAGATGATCAAAATAAAATGTTTTTTGATCGAATAAAATATTTGTCTTTAGCTGCTAAATCAGCTAGAGGTGTCCTACCTGTGCATATATCACTTAATGAAATATCACATGGACTTTGTTGACTGTCTGTAAATACATTTCTACGGCATCATCTACAATGGTACATAGTGTTCCATTACGTAATACACCATAATTTATTAATCAATCATTAAAAATAGACATTTAGGCTATTTATAATGTTTTTACTATTACAAACATCACTTTGACAATTTGATGGGAGGGAACTGTGTGTCATCATTATTTAAATTTTTATAAATTTAGCCATTCATTTTTCTTCTTTTAGAATTAGCCTATTTTTATTATTTGCCTACTTTTTTACTTAGAATACTTTTTTCTTTTTTTCGTTTTTAAGCACTCTCTCTTGATTAAATAGGTTTTTTCTTTGTCACATACATATTACAGATATTTTTTCATGCCTTTTAGTTACACTTGGTGTTATGAATATTTTAAGTAAAGAACTTTTTCTATTTAATAGTCAAATTTACCACTTTTTCTTTATGTTTTCTTCTTTGGGAGGCATACAGTAAAAGTTTTCTTGACACTAAGAGTATACAAATATTCACCTATATTATTCTTTAGGGCCTTTATAGTTTTATGTTTGCATTAATTCATTTGAAATTTCTTTAAGACTACCACGAGAAACCTAATTTTTAAGGTAATTTTTGTGTGTGTTTATTAAAAATAGCAAAGATATTAGTTGATCTGGTTTTACTGGACAAAGACATGGTTTGGTAGGATCCCCCAAAATACCCTGTATATGTATATGACTTATGCCTTGAGGAATAAGTCGACTTGTTGACTACGGCAGGGATAGGGCAGGGAGACCACAAAGTGATCCATATGTCTTTTATTAATTAACCACAAATGACTGACACAAATATGTTAATAGAACAGCTTAATGATAGCTTGTGCTTAGGGCACTACTGTACCCAATTGGGTTAGATGTTCTCACTGTCCTTTTGTTCATTGCTGATGACCTATGAGCAGGGCGAGTTTCAGTCTACCAAATGTTAACACGGCCACTTGGTCTCTTTCTGATTTGATCACATGATCTTTCCTTGAATTTTCAAAGCTCCAAGACAGAGTCAATCTACCTCTATTAAGACAGGAAAGACCCAGTAGAGCTCAGTAAAAAGATTTTACTTGGGGAACACTCACTGTTCTTTGGGAAACTGAAAGGCGACCCTTAGGTTGCTCTATTTTTCTTTCTTTGACAGATGCTTTCTTTAAATAGAGCTGAAGACATTCATCAGGGTTTCCTGTCACTTCTCACTGGACATTAGCAAACTGGGAGCTGAGCACTTGCTTAGGATGGCTAACAGGTTCTTTGGAGAGAAGTCATATGATTTCCTCCCAGTAAGTCATGCCTAATGAGGTCATGACTGATAAGAGAAAATAGTTATGAACTTAGCAATGCTATCAGTAAGTGGGAGTGAAGACCTTTGACAGGTTTTTTCTTTTTTTCCCCCACTTCCTGGAGTTAAAGGGCTCAGCACCCCAGGACTGCCCCCAGCTCAGATGCCAATTGCACGTGAGGTGCCCAGGCTACTCACAGTTCTGCCTGGCCAACTACAAATGTGGAAGTTCCCACTACTCCCCCCCTCTGCTTCAGGTTTGATATTTTTCTGTAATGGTTCTCAGAACTCAAGAAAGCACTTTACTTACAATTACCAGTTTGTTATAAAGGATACAGCTCAGGAACAACCAAATGCACAGGGCAAGGTGTGCGGGAGTGTGTAGAACTTCCACACCCTCTCTGCGCACAACATCTTTCCAGCACCTCAGTCTCTCCACCAATCCAGATGCTACCAAAATCCTGTCTTTGAGGTTTTTATGTAGGTTCCATTACAATCATTGATTAAATCATTGGCCGTTGGTGATTAACTCCATCTTCAGCCCTTCTCTCCTCCCCTAGGGGCCCACCAAGAGTCACCTTGTTCGCATAAACTCAGGCTGTAGTGGATTGAATAATGTCCCCCAAAACTCATTGAAGCTTGAATTGTGTTCCCAAGTTTTATGTATTGGAAACTTAGCCCCCACTGTGACTGTTAAGAGGGTGGGAAATCATATGGTAATTGAAAGGTGGGACCTTGAAGAGGTGATTGGACTATAGGACCATGCCCTAGTGAATGGATTAAAAATGGTGGTCAAGGGCGTGGTTCTGAGGGCTTTAAAAGAGAAGGAGAGTCTGTCTCTCTCTGTGCTGCTCTCTCTGCTTCCCCCATCTTAAGATGTGAGACCCTGGGTCACTGTTGCCACCCCCAGATGGAATTTGGACTTCTCAGCCTCAGAAACTGTGAGCAATAAATGTCGTTTTTCTTTATAAACCACCCAGTTCCAGGTATTTTGTTACAGCAACACAGAAATGGACTAATACACAGCCATAGTTAGAAGGGCTCATTATGAATAACCAAAGACACTCCTCTCACTCAAGAAATCCCAAAGGATTTAGGAGCTCTGTGCCAGGAACTGGAGACAAAGACCAGGTATACTTTTTATTGTACCACAGCCGTAAATGAAAGCAACCTCTTAGGGAGCCTGAAAAGCATGAAAATAGCTAGTTGGGAGTCAGATGCTAAAGTGTGCTTGGCGTTAGTCATTGGAGGAGGAAGGGAGAGGCACCAACATCCACGATACGGTCCCATCTTTGGTCCAGTCATGGAACGCAATGGACAATGGGCTGGTTATTTTAGGATTGGTCCTCAGCACAGCAGGCTGCCTGTCTCCACTTGTTGGTGGCTGGTCAGTTGCTGCTGCTGCTCTCTGTCCTTACGATGTGGCCACACGTGTGTGATGATCTGTGATTGTTGGTAGGAAGCTGACTCTTGTCAGGACAATATTTAGGGTTTTCGTTTCTCAGAAAAGTTGTTGGCTATGTAGGAATGAGGAGGATTTCTCTTTCCCCCAGAACTTTGAAGAATCTTGCCAGAAACTTTATCAGGCTGAGCCAGAGGGAAAAAAAGCTTTACAGAAATAGTCATCAACAAATGAGTTTTACTTTAGTTATTTCTATACTTAATAACACAGCAGTGACTTGCCTCATAGCTCAGGGTGCGACAGCCAAAGAGTCACCTGGTATTTGAGGTGGTTTCCTCGATCGATTTCAGCTTAGTTTAATAAACACATATGAATGATGACTTTGGCCCAGATGCTGGGGATGCAAAGATGAAAAAAAAAGAAAAAAAATCCTTCCCTGTAAGATCTTTGGCTTACATTGCACCTAGGAGTGATTCCTGTATTCAGTGGATCAAGCCCCCTGCCCTGGAAGAGCTGTGAGAAGCTGTGGGGTCATGTCGGTGCCTGCCTTTTAGGGGCCACATTTGGGGGACTCAATGTGTGAGGGAATCTCAAATCCTCGCTGCAGTGCCTGGGACATGATAGGTCCTGTGAAGCTGGATGTCAGTACTTAATCCCAGACGACCCACCTTCCACAGCTCTCCATGCCACACTCCAACAGATGCAGGTGCATTTTCCTCCTGCTGTCCTCCCAGACCCACCTCTGGATTTCTCACATCTGGAGTGGCAGGATTCTTTTCTTTCTTTCATTCTTTCAGTCCTGAAATGCTTTCCTTATTAAGCCAGACGAGCTACAGTATATCTGTATATCCAACCTCCTATTTGCTTATGTGGTAAATATTTCCCTATTTTATCAAACTACTTAATATTGTTCTTCTGTTTATTCCTAACCTCTTTTTAACAGAATTATAATTTGCCAACTCTCTAAACTCCACATTGTTAAGAATAGTTTCAAATTCTCTGGGAAAATGAATTACTGTTCGATGACAATAGCAAGTTTACATTCGTTTTACTTCTAGTGATTCATTTTACAGTTTCCTTAACAAAGTTTAAAAAGTCGATCTTCAGTTCGTAATATATTTCTTTGTTATCGCAGCAGGCATGCCTAATGTTGCTTAGACATATTTTCTTTCTTTTTTTAAAAAAAGACAAAATTGTAGAGGCATTGCCAAAGGACAGTGATCTAAGCAGTTTGATAAAAGAAAAAAAAACTTACAGAGCAAAAAGCTTTTCAAATTAGCAGAGGACTGACCTGTTAGCTCAGTTGGTTAGAGAGTGGTGCTGATAACACTGTGGTCCAGGGTTCAATCCCTGTACCAGCCAGCTATAAAATAAAATAAAGAAGAATAAAATAAAGTAAAATAAAATAAAGCAGAAACTGTCTTGAAACATTGGGACACTGCTGGGGGCTAAATCGTGTAGTTCCGCCTCCCCTCTTCCCATCTCTAACCCCCAGGACCTCAGAATTTGGAGACAGGGTTTTAACAGAGGTAATTAAGTTAGTTGGTAATGAATGAGTCCCGCGGGATTCCTCGTCCGGGGGACCCGTGTGGGTCCGAGTGTTTACTGCTGTAGGATCACCAACCACACCTGCCAGGCAGAAGTTAAAGGAAAGGCTTTTTATTTCAGAAGACATCAACGGGGAAACAGAGGGTAAAGTCCCGACTGCACCTGACTGACGGAAGGTTGGGGTGTCTGTAGGTAGGTGTATGCGGGAGACAGGATGTCTTCAAGCGTGGTGGCCAGTTGCTTCCTACTTTGAGAGATAGTATCAGGCAAGTCACGATGTCTGCTTTTGATACAATCTTAGTTAATCATTAAGGGCTACTATAAAGGGAAAATAAAGTTAGTTCTATAGTGTATACATGAGAGTGGGGGTTTTCTACGTTTACAAGATGAAGTTATTGGGTACAACTGGTGTCCTTATAAAAAGAGGAAATTTGGACACAGGCACTCACAGAGGGACAACACTGTGAATATACAGAGAAGTCTCTGCAAGTCCAGGAGAGAGGCCTGGAACAGATTCTCCCTCTGAATCTCAAGAAGGAACCAACGCTGCCAACACCTTGGTCTCAGACTCCCAGGTCCCCAGAACAGTGAGACAATAAATTTTCTTTGTTAATTCCCCCCTCTGTGGTATTTGACATGACTAACATAGATGACAAGGATCACAATTACTCCTTTTGAGTTTTTTAATGCAAATGTGTGACTAAACACCAGAGATGGTTTTCTCTCTAGTTGCATAATGTGAGTATTCTGGGTCAAGTTTTTATTATTCATATGCTGAAAACTTTGCCTTCCCCTTTCTATCATCTGGTGGTGGTCACCTGGTTTCAGTGACATCTACTTCCTTTTAGAACAAGAACAAAACAGATCAGATGATATGTCAGCATGCTCGGGTTCCCCGTTTTCACACACATGGTGTGGTGCTCTGCACACCCCCATCTAAAACACACTCTTCTTACCACCTGTTCTTGGGGATTAGAGATGATTTAAAAATTAAGTGCATTAAGTGGTGGCCAACCAAGGCCTACTCATGTCCTGAGATGCTGGGATCCTGTCCTTGGGGCCACCTCACATTTGTCTACCCAGCTCCAGGGGATATCATTCATATTGAGTGGCCCGGGAGGGTCATCCCTGGAGGTGGGTAACCCTGCAGCCCTGCCTGTCCATGGTGACACCTGGAGCATTGTTGACGTCAACTTCATTTCAGATGAACTCTGCACAAATGTCTTGGGTACTCCCATTGCTAGGTACTGTGGGAAACCTGAAGATAATTTTAACATGGTCCATTCTTCAAGGAGTTTACAACACACTTCAAAAGAAAAACAAGTCCACCTTTAACATGAGAGAGAACACTGTGACAAAATAAGGTGTGTAAAGCACTTTTGTAATTTAGAAAGTGCTTTAAATTCATTTGTATATTTTATTTTTTATTGAGGTATAATTAGCAAATAAAAATTATGTGGTGTACAATGTGATGTTCTGATACATGTCTTAGTCTGTTTTGTAGTGCTACAACAGAATACTACAGACTGTAATTTATAAATAACAGAAATTTATTTCCTCACGTTTCTGGAGGCCAAGAAGTCCAAGACCGAGAGGCTGCCTCTCGCAGGGGCCGTCTCGCTGCGTCATCCCACGGTGGAAGGCAGAAGAGCAAAGAGAGGGTGACAGCAAGACTGAACCCTAGAAAGGGGTCGAGCTCCTTTTTATAAGCAGCTCCTTTTATAAGGATCCCATTCTCAAGACAATGGCACCGATGCATTTGCGATGGCAGAGCCCTCATGGCCTAATCACCTCTTAGAGGTCCCACCTCTTAATACAGTTACAATGGCAGCATGAGTTTGGGAAGGGACAGACATTCAAACCACAGCAATATACGCAAATATTGTGAAAGATTACCATGATCAAGCTTGTTAACATCACCTCACACCCATTAAGCCCTCACCTCACATAGTTATCATTTTGCGTGTGTGTGGTGAGAACACTTAAGATCTTCTCGTAGTAAATTTTAAGCATACAGTACATTA
Organism: Cynocephalus volans; assembly: GCF_027409185.1. Taxonomy (NCBI): domain Eukaryota; kingdom Metazoa; phylum Chordata; class Mammalia; order Dermoptera; family Cynocephalidae; genus Cynocephalus; species Cynocephalus volans. The sequence goes on along the minus strand of NC_084464.1, from coordinate 6,209,568 downwards.
CCATTAACTGTAGTCACGTTAGGTCTCCAGAATTCATTAATCCTGAGTCACTGAAACTTTGTAGCCTTTGACCAACATCTTCCCATTTCCTCCCCCCGCCGCCCGGCAATCACCCGCTTCTACTTGCCGCTTCACCAGTTCTACTGCTTTGGATTCCACATACAAGTGAGATCATGCGGTATTTGTCTTCCTGTGCCTGGCTTATTTCACTTAGCATAATGTCTTCCAGGTTCATCCATGCTGTCATAAAAGACAGGATTTCCATATATATATATAATTCCATATATATATGTCCATTTATGGGTGCTTAAATGAACAAGGGAGTGCAGACATCACTTTGAGATACTGATTTAATTATTTTTGGATATGTACCCAGAAGTGGGATTGCTGGGTCATGTGGTAGTTCTATCTTTAATTTTGGGGGGAATCTTTGTATTGTTTTCCATAATGATTGTGCTTATTTATATTTACATTCCTACAGTTCCCTTTTCTCCACATCTTTGCCAACACTTATCTTGATTATTTGATTTTTATTTATTTAGATTTGTTACTTGGTTTTTATAACCCCTCTAAACCATAGGCCAGGCAGAAACCGTCACCTTCCTATTACAAATGAGGAATTGAGGACAAAAAGGTATAGTAACTTGTCTCAGATCACACAGTAAGTGACAGGGCTGGGTGCTTGATGACGTAGAGATACAACAAGAGAAAGATGGTGGAGGCTAAACTCAAAGACTCAGGGAAAGGGCTGATGAGCCGAAGGTCTGAGAGGAGGCACTGAACCAAAGGACCAGCACGAGCAAAGGTGTGCAGAGAGGAAAGCCACAGGACGGTCACACACGGGACTGGCGGGGATGGGCTCACAGGCTGCAGCCATGCTGAAACCAAGTCGGCGCTTAGTTCCAGGGCCGTTGCTCACGATCAGTGGAGTAACATCATGTCTTTGAAGTCTGGGGCATTGTTTATTTTTTTCTTGTCTTCCCAGAACCTAACCTGATATCTGGCACTTTAATAGAAAATGCACTACAAATGTTTATTTTACAAACAGCTGAAGCTCTGGTTCAGAGGGTAATCTGGCAGCCAGAAAGAAGCTGGTTTGGGTGTGGGGAAACTCAAAGGTTTCCCAGAGGTACAGCCATGGGAAAGGGACACTCATGTCAGAGAACTTGAATGTGCTCTGTTTGCTCAAGAAGATGTCATGCATTTGGACAAGGAAGCCGCCTGCAGTCAATCGGAGAAAACAAAATGAAACCACGCCGTTGTTTGCAGGTTTTGAGGTAGAACTGCCTCTTTCTAGTTGCATAATAGAAGAAAGAAGGAAAGAAAGAGGGAGGGAGAGAAAGAAAGTCTTAAGGCCTCTTCTCTGTTGACCATAAACACAGCTGGCCTTAACTGAAGGGGGTTTTCCACATTCCTTCTCCTCCGTCAGGAGTAATCTCTCCTCCCACTTCAGGGGTTTAATTCTGCTGCTTTCACCCCACCCCCATGCAAACAGGCACACAGTTTATAGCTTAGCATAGCCTTGTTGAGACCTGTTGTTCCATGACTCAAATACCTTTTCCTGCTGGAGCAGGCGGCCCCTGTCCCCGTGACCCTGGGCCCCCACTCACATCCTCTGGCTGCCTCTGCTGCACGTCCGGTTAATGGGCACCCCTCTCTGCTGAGGGGGCACCCTGCGAGGGCAGGAGCAGTGCTGTCTGGCACAGCGGCTTAGAGCCAGGGCCCTCGCTTCTACTTGTACACGGAAGGCTGCCTTCCCATCCGCAGCACCTTCTGGTGAGCACGCCACAAAATTCCTTCTCTCAAAATGGAGTTGAAGGGCTAGCCCCTAGTGAGAGGGATGTGGGGACAGTGGGCTGGGTGGTCACATGTCACATCAGCTTCTCACTCCTCCAGCCTTGCCCTTTGCAGATGACCCAAATGGCTAAAGGTCAGAAGCAATGACGCAAAGTCCCACGACCAGCCCACCCCACACACTAAGAGGCTTTTTTCAGGAAAAGCAAGCAGGAGATGCTTTAGCACCCGGTGCTGAGGTCAAGCTTGGGAGCCCCTTTTGAAAAGGCATTTGTGTTCTTTCTTTGCTCAGTTTTTCACGACCTGGCTTGGGCTGCCCGTCAGCAGACCCTCCTTCCACACCCCTGCCCACCCTCTCCTCTGGCTTCTGGTCAGCACCTCTTTTTTTGCTTCCCCAAACCTCGCCCAGAGCCTGAAGTCCTCTTGCCCTGACCCAAACATCCAGATACATATTTGGTCAGCACTACCACTGCTGTTTTCTATATAGGACATCCTGGGACACTGCCAATGTCCCCTCCCATGTCTTCCTCCCACCACAAGGCCTGTCAGAGTCTACAGAGGTGCCGCCGTGCTCCGAGGGAGATTTCTCGTTCTGTGTCACAGGCTAGACAGAGTTCAGAGAGCTCGCTGTGTGTTCTATCCATAGCAGCCCGGGCTCCCCATGAAGAGTGCTGTCTTAGTCCATCTTCTGTTGCTAGAACAGAATACCACAGACTGGGAAATTTGTAAAGAAAAGAAATCTATTTCTCACAGTCCTGGAGGCCGGGAAGTCCGAGAGCATGGCACCAGCACCTGGGCAGGGTCTTCTTGCTGCATCATAACGTGGCAGAGGACATCACAGGGCGAGAGGACAAGAGTATGCCAGCTCAGGTCTGTCTATCTTCCTCTTCTCAGAAAGTGACCGGAGAGCCCCATCACGGGGCCCCACCCCGATGATCTCATCTAATCCTAATTATTCCCAAAGGCCCCACCTCCAGAGGCCATCAACATAATGAGTTTGGGGATTAAGTATCCAACATATGAAATTTAGGGGACACATTCAAGCCATAGCAAGTGTTCATGAAGTAAATTGAAAATAGGGTGTCTTGCCCCTGCTTTCTATGGAAATGGCTTATGGGTTTAATTCTCCATAAAGGTTACTTGCTCTTTTTCTGAAATCCAGTAGGACATTGTTAGCTTCCTCCTTGTACAAGTTGTATTGGCCATTTGGTTATAGTGCAAACTTTTTGGACCAAGTTTTTTTTTTTTTTCCTTTTTTTTTTTTTTGGTGGCTGGCTGGTACAAGGATTGAACCCTGGACCTCGGTGTTATAACACCATGCTCTACCCAGCTGAGCTAACTGGCCAGCCCCTCTTTTCATTTTGAAGTGGAAGAAAATATCCTAAGAACAAAGCCTCCCAGCATTTCAAAATTACTCAAATGTCAGGTGCAAAACTGCTGACAGGATCAAAGACGTGGGCCAGTAAGATGAGAGACTCTTTATCGTTAGTTATCAAGCAATACATGAATAGATGCAGGGCAGCAGAAAAGGTAAAATGCTATAAAAATGCTGCCAGTTACTAACTAGTAGCTAATCAAGTATTTAGAATCAACTTGACCCTCATCATAAACCAGCTGTGGGGTACAGGAGACTTGAGTGTTCCTGGGCTGCAGCTCCATTTTGACTGTGGTGTACAACAAAATGGCACCTCGCTGCAGTGCCCAGGTGACAAGAGAAAGAGCACTTGGTCAAGGCTTCTACTTTGTTTAGTTATCAGTTCTGTTCCCTTTAAAGCACAGGATCTTCAAACACGGTTGACACAAAATAAGGAAAAAGGGAATTTTAGATACCCACACAAGCACGATAGACTGTCGCTTATAAGAAGAAATCACAAAGGTAATTTTACCCAGGGAAGGGGCAGTTTAATTTCTGGAGACTAAGGTTCAGATTCACTTTTTATAACTGAAAAGGAAATTTTCTAAATTTTTTGGAAATGCCAAAAATTTAATGTTAGCAGCTCACATAAACTTTCCAAGTTCCCTAACTGTAGTTGCTAGCATACTTACCCTCAAGGTTACTAAGCAGCCTCGTCATCACGCAGATCGAAGATAAGGAAATGAAACTTGGGGCATTTGGGGGGTTTCACTTGAGACATTGTGACTGTGCCACATTTCTTGCCTGGCGTCAGTGTTGTTAAATAAAAATTCTAGGAGGCTGTTGTTTTGGACTAAGCTCCTACACTAGGCCCAAACAGGTCAGAGGAAAAATAAAAATGAAATCGCCGCTGCTAAAGCTCCACGTCACCAAACCCAAGGGAAGTTGTCTGATGTTCCAAGAAATCAGAAGAGCTAACAGCCAACTTCCCAAACGGGCCGCCCGTTTAAGTCTTCAATAGGCATGATAATGAAGTCGCCTCTGCTTCAAGCCTTACTCAAAACGGCCAGCCTGAAGTAACCTGATTTCGAATAACCAGTTATGTTTCTATTGTTCTGTCTCCCTGTCCCCACCTTATAAGGAAAGTAACAGAAATGACCCATTGCTTTTTGCTCTTTGTTGCTTCTGCTTTCTTTGCCCTTTCTTGTCTATAAAGCCAACCTCTTCTGTTCAGCTCATTTGGAACACTTACTCTATTTTATGGAATGACATGTTGCCTGATTCTAGAATTGCAATAAAGCCAGTTGAGGTCTTTAAATGAATTTATTGTAATTTTGTCCTTTGACAGTATCAGGGAGTCCTGGTATGGACTCTCTGCTCTGTCTCTCTAGATTTAAACTGATATTGGTAATTGAACAATTAAGTAAGTGGACGATGGGTGGGAGGGCCGGGCTTCTCACTGTTGGAGTGGGACAGTTACAGTGCAGAAGCCTGACGAACACGACCTCCGCCAGCTGATCAAGGTCAGCATTGACACTGACTGGTCACACCGATGGCACGTGCCCTCGACGTGATGTGGTGAGAACGGCACCTACCTGTGTGGTCTTCCTCCCCAAATCCATAACCCCTGTCTAACCAGGAGAAAAACATCCAACCATGGGGAGGGGCTGCAGGAGAGGGTCAGAGGACGCACCCACAGGCAACAGCTGAAACCCCATCTCAGTCGTCCCTGACTTTTAACCCCCTGTGGGCCACACCAGCAGCTGTGTTTTGGGATTTGTTTGACTTCTTCTCCTCCCTCGCTGGGCAGGGTCCAGCCTCTCTGGGTCCTCTTCTCTCATCCGTCTTCTCCGCCTGTCCTCCCAACTTCAAATACCCCACTGCCCTGCAGGCAGGAACTCACCCTACTCACATCTGACTTCTGACATTGTACCCTCATCGCGGCGTTAGCAAGACTGTCCCTCAGCCAACAGGACAAGCCTCTTCTGAAAGCAGGCTGGCCACCCCTTCTGTTTCCTGAGCTTGATGTTTGGGGGTTTTGCCTCACTCCCACCTTCCATCCCAAACAACTCAACAAAACGGTCCACCTACTTCCCAGCGTTATTTAATAGATTACTTGAGCTGAGTTACCAAAACACTCAGATATATAGACACAGAGTGAAAGGAAAAAACCTTGGCCAGAGCACAAAAATGAAACACACCAGGAGACAGGGACTCACCCGACGTGTATCAGGCAGGCAAAATGAACAAGCGGGCTGCCCTCTCGGGAGTGGGAGCAGCAGCAGGGAGAGTCGGGTGGGCCTTTTATACCCAGTAGGCGGAGCTGGACTGTTCCTATTGGCTGAGAAGGAAGGGGCGGGAACAGCGGGCTTGAAGCTGAGCTGGGACTCTTCTATAGGTGGAGAAATTCGCGCGTGTGGGGAGGGGATGTGGTGGTGAGGAAGGGGGAGGGGATGTGGTGGTGAGGACGGGGGAGGGGTTTTTGTGATTCTTGGAAAACGTGCCCTTCTAGGGACTTGAGACTCTCCGCAGCCATTTTGAGTGTTCCTCCCGTCCACCCGCTGCCGTCTTAGACATCTGCTAAAACGTAATTGCCTAACATAGAGGGCACCCTTAGCAAAAGGCAGGCTCCTGGGAACAGAGTTGTCAAGAAGGTTTTACTTGGGGGTTAAATCTGTACACATCATTACAAAGGATTGGCACCACACTGTGACAGTGATTTATACTGTGACATAAGTACGTGGGGCAGAGCTGTAAGGCTATGGCCTCCTGGAGAGAGACTGTGTATGCTGTGTTGTTAGCCAACTGGGTAGATTTGGGCAAGAGTCTCGGAACTTCTTCATTTGCCAGGTGTCCCAAATGAAATGAACTTAACTAGGGTATGGCTAAGGACCTCTGAGATTCTAAAATGTTCTGATTTCAAGTCAGTGCTTCATGAGTTCTCCGGACTGGCCCATGATAGTGCCTGTAAGAACTGAGTTATCCCTAAGGGTAGACTTGGTATAATAAAAAATATCTTTGGTTTCTTTTTTTGGTTCCTGGCACCATGCTTCAAAAACTCTTGGAATTTCCTGAGTGATAGGACTGTCTTTGGTTAAAGACAAAAAAAAAAAAAAAGCCTCTTTTCACTATGCCTGAACTTTTGCTAATGAGGTGACTCATGGGGGCCTTTAGATGGTTTCAAGGGAGGGGCTGGCCATGTCAGAAAGACCAAGCCTGTGATCAGTGAGCAGAACTTTCAGGGCCCCTCACCTCTGACTGAGACTGAGTTCACTCATGTGGCCAGTGACTCAGTCACACTGTTGGAGTGAGCAGGACCAAAGCCATGCCAGGACCTAAAACCACATGGGCTCTAAAAGATTTGAAAAGGTTTTTTTCTTGGCATGCATTTCTCTGAGTCTCCTCTTTTTCCATGGTTATTTCATATTTTGAACCTCGGTTACAGGGCAAGATGACATTATTTACATAAATGTAAAGTTGTTTTCCAGCCAGCCTGGAGGTGCAAACTTCCAGGAGGCACATTCTACCCGGTCTCTGAAGAGCCAAGGAAGACATCAGTAAACCTGTGCTTCCACCTCTGCAGCGGGACCCTAAGATCACAGCAAGGATGGAGACAGAGGCCAGATGGAACCTTGCACTTGGCTCCTCGCAGGGAGTCCCCATGGCTCAGGTGCCCCTCCCTCCAGCTTTTCATTTCCCACGTCCCATGCCCTTACCCCACTCTTTTTTTTTTTTTTTTTTGTCTTTTTCGTGACCCACTCTTTAAAAACCCCTCAGTAAATCTGAATCTTGGAGATGGCTTTGGGCCATTCTCCCTCAGGTTTACCAGAGTGTTAGGTCAGCCCAACATCTCTCCTCAGGTCAATGGTATTCCTGAATAAAAGCTGACTTCCATTTTCACCAACATTTGATTTTCAAGTGGTTTGCTTTTGAGAGGGGGCAGGCAGCCTGACTTGGGCCTGGTAACAGGGTGGTGAGCACATGGGAGTGTGGCATCCCCAGGAGGGTGCAGACACCCACCCTGTTCATCTCTTCCACTCGCTGTTCCTGGGCTGTGTCCTTTATTGTAAACTGTCATAAACATAGCACTTTCCCAAGTTTTGTGAGTCATTTCAGCAAATTATTGAACCTGAAAGGAGGCCATGGGAGCCCCCAAATTTGTACCCGATCGAACAGAGATGTGGGTGGCTTGGGGGCCTGACACTTGCAGCTGGCATCTGAAGTGCGGCAGTGTTGTAGGACTGTGCCCTTAACCTGTGGGGGCTGTGCTACTTCTGGGTGGTTAGTGTCAGAATTGAATTGAATTGTAGGACATCCAGCTGGTGTCAGAGAATTGTTGTGTTAGAAGGAAGCTGGTGACAGGATGCCTTCTCACCTGGAGGAAGCTCCCTTGACAAAGATGAATTATGGGTTGTGAAAATATTTAAAATTGTGTCTTTCTGTGCATAGTTGGAAAATATAAAAGTATGCTGAGGAGAGAGGCTTAAAGCGGTGAAAGGGGTTACATATTCTGCTGTGCTTTTCCTGTGAAGGAAATGTCCTGTGAGATGGGGGAAGGGTCCCAAGGGCTGTCCCCTTGGCAGGTCCCAAGGTCAACACTTGGGGTGGGCCAGTTGAGCCCAGATCCAAGCCCTCCCTGCAATGCAGCTGTCACACAGAGCCCTGCCTGGAGGACACTGTGTGCTTGGTGTCACCGACAGCAGATGCATCCTCCCCTGCTTTGCTTATGGCATCTGTCACTGTCAGAGCCCAGAGGAATGGGCCCTCGCTGGGTTCCTCACAAAAATGTAGCCAGAGTTGCTGATTTCACAGGCCATTCAGAACCAAGAACAATAGTTAGAACTTTGATGTTAACTCATTCATACTTTGGTCTAAAATAGAAATTTCCTCTTCACTATCCCGGAACAGATTAGATGATCAAGTCGGCCTCTCTGGCAAAAGGAGCATCGTGTTTCCATTGTGCTTGAGGGAGGTCCTGCTGCCGCAGCAATTCTATGACATTTGTCCCTTAGTCCTCAAGCTACGTGGCTGAGTCTGTGCTCCCTGAGCCATGCTCCAGCGTCAGCACTCGTGGTTGTGGCAGGTCGAACACACACCCACACGCATACACACACGTGCAGCCACACGCACGCACACACGCTCACACTCTCACACATGCTGCCACCTGGGGTGGTGCCAGTCGAGCGCTCCAGCCTGGCTCTCCTCCAGAAGGGCTCGCTCCAATTGGCGCGTGTGTCGTTCATGGCACTGTATGTCACTAACGGGTGGGGCTGGAGGTCGCGGTCCCGGGACGTGCACTCTCACTTGTGTTAAGCTTCCTGTCGCCACACCTGCAGCACACCTTGGCCATCTCAGGCCATTGACTCGCAGCGATGACACCCAGGTCTTGCGTGTGCTCTGTGCTAGGCAGTGCCCTACCCGCTCCCTACCAGATCTGGATGACTCTAGTGTTTAGAGACGTTTCATTTAACCCACCCCCAAACCGTAGGAGGTGGCTGTTATGGTCCCCAATTCATAGACGATGCAGATGGAGCCCTGAGGATAAGAGAAATGTGCCTCAAGGTCCCAGCCAGTAGGAAGCGACGCTGGGATTCAGACCCGGGTCCTCTTGCCATAGAGGCTTCCTGTCGGTTGTGTATTGAGTCGTCTACACCTCCCTGTCGGGTTCCTCTCTGTCCATTGGGGGGTCGAATCCTCTTTGAATTAAGCAAATCCAGTTCCTTCCCCGAACCTCACCCTCATCAGCCTCTGGCTATCTGTGACACCATCTGAAAGCCACTCTAAGCAGCTCAGGCCAGAGTGTGGGGTGGCGGAGCCCCCGCCCTTAGACCATGTGGATGCTGTACCTCTACCCACACCGAGACCTTCCCAACCATAGCGGTGAATGACTGTGGTTTACAGGCAGATAAAATTTCAAATGTTTTTTCACTTGAACTGCTACTAAAACAGGTCTCTGACTTCTGGTATTTGCAAAATCGATTTTTTTAAAAAATCTCAATTTGAAACACTGCTATTCTCTTTGTCGCATTTGCTCATATTGGCTTGGAATGGCATTTCAGCTAGTGGAGTTCTTTGGAGTCTTGATCCTGTCATCCACTGCAACAGGTTTGTGCTATTTGCAAACGTATTCTCTGTGACTACACCTCCACCAAAACCGCCTGTGAAAGGGTGAGTCGGGCCACACCAAAGGCCTGTGGCGCACTTGAGAGACCTCCTTCCCAAGGGGGCCACGCTTTAGGTCTTTTCAATAACCGGCTAACCACTCTTTACTAAATCGTCATCTCACCCTTGGTTACCCTGTCCTCTGAGTAATAATGAGACGCTCTAGTAAATGCCTCTTTTTCGGTTCTTCATCCCCTGGCAGACCTTTCACGCCCTGCTTGCACCATGCACTTCATTTGCTATCGTCTGTTACCATTCATTGTACTGCGGCCTGAACTCTCCTGGTTTGGGCTCTGCTTCTGTTCAGAGTTATTTTGTCCTTCCAGTTTGAAAAGCCTTCTCTCCGCCTTACCACTTACCAAGAAACTAAAGAAAGCCCATGGAATGAGGGAAAGGAGGAGGAGGTGAGGTTGTAGGAAAAGCCCAACTGAGAGTTCACACGTATATTTGCAAGAAAAAAATCAAATTACAGGAACTTCAGCTGTCCTAGTAGGGGGAACTGAACTTGATTGACTGAAGAGGAAAAATTACACAAAGCCTGGGCATTTACATAGGTCAGTGGTGTTTATTTTATAATGATGAAATTCTGCCCTCTGGAGGACAAAGATGAAATTGCACAGATGAAATTATAATGCTTGGCAGAAAATAAAAGGATTGGAAGAAACCCTGAGAGGTTATTTTATCTGTTTCTGTGACTTTAATTACTTAAGCTACCCAATATAGAAAAACGTAAATGATTTTAGACTTTCCTAGGAGTATTTTATTACTTACCACCACAGCCAGGATCCAAAACTATTAATTGTGATGAAATTACACCCTAAAGTTTCAGACGATTGTAGGAAAGCATTGTCTGTAAAGGGGTTTTGAGTTATTTTCTGGTTGCTTTAATAAGGTAAAAATAAGTTATTAAAAACAAGTTTAAGCAAAAGCAGTACTAAGGGGGAAATTTATTGCATTAAATGCTCACCTCAGAAGAATGGAAAGATGGCAAGTGAACAACCTAACACTTCACATTAAAGAACTAGAAAAACAAGAACAATCCAAACCTAAAGTCAGCAGACGGAAAGAAATCATTAAGATCAGAGCAGAACACAATGAAATTGAAACCCAAAAAACAATACAAAAGATCAATGAATTGAAAAGTTGGTTTTTTGAGAAGATAAATAAAATTGACGAACCGTTATCATGGCTAACAAAAAAAAGAAGAGAGAAGATTCAAATAACAAAAATTAGAAATGAAAAAGGTGATATTACAACTGATTCATCTGAAATACAAGGAATCATTCAAGACTACTATAAACAACTGTACACCAACAAATTTGAAAATCTGGAGGAAATGGATAAATTTCTGGACACACACAAGCTCCCAAAACTGAGCCATGAAGACATAGAAAATCTGAACAGACCAATAACAATAAAGGAGATTGAAGCTGTTATCAGAAGGCTCCCAGCAAAGAAAAGCCCAGGACCAGATGGATTCACAGCAGAATTCTACCAAACATTCAAAGAGGAATTGACACCGATTCTTTACAAACTATTCCAAAAGATTGAAACAGACGCAAATCTCCCAAACTCATTCTATGAAGCAAACATCATCCTGATACCAAAACCAGGTAAAGATATAACCAATAAAGAAAACTACAGGCCGATATCCTTGATGAATATAGATGCAAAAATCCTCACTAAAATACTAGCAAACAGAATACAGCAACACATAAGTAAAATTATTCACCACGATCAAGTGGGATTCATCCCAGGGATGCAAGGTTGGTTCAACATATGCAAATCAATAAATGTGATACACCATATTAATAAAATCAAACACAAGGACCATGTGATCATATCTATAGATGCTGAAAAAGCATTTGATAAAGTTCAGCACTCATTCATGACAAAGACCCTCTATAAGTTAGGTATAGATGGAAAGTATCTCAACATAATTAAAGCCATATATGCCAAACCCACTGCCAATATCATCCTGAATGGGGAAAAGCTGAAAGCTTTTCCTTTAAGAACAGGAACTAGACAAGGATGCCCACTCTCACCACTCCTATTCAACATAGTGTTGGAAGTGCTAGCCAGAGCAATCAGAGAAGAGAAGGATATAAAGGGCATCCAGATTGGAAAAGATGAAGTCAAACTGTCCCTGTTTGCAGATGACATGATCCTATATATCGAACAGCCTAAAGCCTCTACAAAAAAACTCTTGGAGTTGATAAATGATTTCAGCACAGTAGCAGGATACAAAATCAACACACAAAAATCAGGAGCATTTCTATTTTTCAATAGTGAACATGCAGAAAGGGAAATCAAGAAAGCTTGCCCATTTACAATAGCCACCAAAAAAATAAAATACTTAGGAATTGAGTTAACCGAGGATGTGAAAAATCTCTATAATGAGAACTATAAACCACTGCTGAGAGAAATTAGAGAGGATACAAGAAGATGGAAAGATATCCCATGCTCTTGGATTGGAAGAATCAACATAGTGAAAATGTCCATACTACCCAAAGTGATATACAAATTCAATGCAATCCCCATCAAAATTCCAATGACATTTTTCTCAGAAATGGAAAGAACTATCCAGACATTTATATGGAATAATAAAAGACCACGCATAGCGAAAGCAATGCTGAGCAAAAAAAATAAAGCTGGAGGCATAACACTACCTGACTTTAAGCTATACTACAAAGCTATAATAACCAAAACAGTATTTTACTGGCATAAAAACAGACACACTGATCAATGGAATAGAATAGAGAATCCAGAAATCAACCCACACACCTACAGCCATCTGATCTTTGACAAAGGCACCAAGCCTATACACTGGGGAAGAGACTGCCTCTTTACCAAATGGTGCTGGGAGAACTGGATATCAATATGCAGGAGAATGAAACTAGACCCATACCTTTCACCATACACTAAAGTCAACTCAAAATGGATTAAAGAATTAAATATACACCCTGAAACAATAAAACTTCTTAAAGAAAACATAGGAGAAACACTTCAGGAAGTAGGACTGGGCACAGACTTCATGAATATGACCATAAAAGCACGGGCAACCAAAGGAAAAATAAGCAAATGGGATTATATCAAACTAAAGAGCTTCTGCCCAGCAAAAGAAACAATTAACAGAGTTAAAAGACAACCAACAGAGTGGGAAAAAATATTTTCAAAATATACATCTGACAAAGGATTAATATCCAGAATATAAAAGGAACTCAAACAACTTTACAACAAAAAAACAAGCAACCCAATTAAAAAATGGGCAAAAGAGCTAAATAGGCATTTCTCTAAGGAAGATACATGAATGGCCAACAGACACATGAAAAAATGCTCAACATCTCTCAGCATTAGGGAAATGCAAATCAAAACCACACTGAGATACCATCTCACCCTAGTGAGGATGGTTAAAATCCAAAAGACTCTGAACGATAAATGCTGGCAAGGTTGCGGAGAAAAAGGAACTCTCATACATTGTTGGTGGGACTGCAAAATGGTGCAGCCTCTATGGAAAATGGTATGGAGGTTCCTCAAACAATTGCAGATAGATCTGCCATATGACCCAGCTATCCCACTGTTGGGAATATACCCAGAGGAATGGAAATCATCAAGTCGAAGGTATACCTGTTCCCCAATGTTCATCGCAGCACTCTTTACAATAGCCAAGAGTTGGAACCAGCCCAAATGTCCATCATCAGGTGAGTGGATACAGAAAATATGGTACATCTACACAATGGAATACTACTCAGCTATAAAAAAGAATGAAATACTGCCATTTGCAACGACATGGATGGACCTAGAGAGAATTATATTAAGTGAAACAAGTCAGGCACAGAAAGAGAAATACCACATGTTCTCACTTATTGGTGGGAGCTAAAAATAAATAAATAAATACACACACACACACACACACACACACACACAAACTGGGGGCGGGGGGAAGAAGACGAAGTTGATACGACAAGCAAACAGAAAGGACATTGTTGGGTGGGAGGGGGGAGAGGTAGGAGGGAGGGAGGTTTCGGTGATGGGCCACAGTAATCAACCACATTGTATATCAACTAAATAAAATTTAAAAAATAAAAATAAAAAAATAAACATAAAATAAAGATACTTTCAGATAAAAAAAACAAGTTTAATGATTATTTATGTAAATATCAAGTTATTTTCATATTTCTGTTTTACCGTAGTTAAATACAGGCTGCTGCATACAAAAATTACTTTTTCAGTTTAAAATGTTTCCACCTGCTGAACTGCTCATGGATAATTGTAAGTTTTGTTTATGGCTTGAGGGACTGATTATCTAAAATAAAATATACCATTGTCTAGAGAGCACAATAACATAGAAATAATTTACTCCTAAGAATCATATTTAACAAATTTACAAAACACTACTGTGAGACATAATTCCACCCAGCTCCAAGTGTTGGAGCAAGCGGGGCTGAAGCCATGTTGGGACTTAAAACCACCTGGGCTGTAGGTAAATTTTTAAAAGACAGTTTTTTTCTTAGCATGCATTTCTCTGAGTTCTCTCTTTTCCCATGGTTATTTGATATTTTGAACCTTGGCTGTGGGGCAAGATGACGTTCTTTACATGAATGTAAAGTTGTTTTCCCGGCAGCCTAGCGTTGTAAACTTGCCCCAGGACACATACTATCCAGACCCTGAGAAGCCAAGGGAAACATCAGTAAAGCTGTGCGGATTCCACCCTGCAGCAGGAACCTGAGATAACATCGAGGATATTCTGAAAACAGAATCCCCAACAAGCCTTGGCAAGAATTTGCACCTGGCCCCATACGTGTCCCACTTCCTGCTGCTCTTCATTTCCCACGTTCCATTCCCTCAATCCCTTCTGTAGAAACCATTCAGTTAACCTGAGTCTTTGAGGTGGCTTTAGCCTGGCCACTCTCCTTCAGGTTTACTGGAGAGATGGGTCAGCCCGACATCTATCCTCAGGTCATCAGTATTCCTAAATAAAAGCCAACTCTCTATTCTACCAGCATTTGACTTTTAAGTTGTTTGTTTTTGTTTGGGGCAGGCAGCTGGATTTGGGTTCCGTAACAAGATTTTGGCCAGCCTCAGCCAGGAGCCGAATGCCCTCAGTTGTGTAACAGATTTTGGCAAGCCAAGCTGGGGTTTTTGCAAGGGGCAGGCAGCCGTACTTGCGATTGGTAACGCAGTTGATTAAAAGAGTCACAATTCATTTAATAGCAGTTCCTTTAACTGAAGAGGAAAACAAGGTAAACCAAAATGACTTTTGAACAGTGAAGAAAAAAAATCTCAAGATGTCTGTGAGGGTTCTGGGTGATGAGGGTCAGCTTGTTTGAAGACTGACACAAGCCTTAGAGAAAATCACTTCTCCTAGCAGGAGCTGGGAGCAGGAATAATTACTCAGGAATAATTCAAGGTGGAGGAGAATAAAGCAGACCCCTGGAGCACTGAGTTATTGCTATAGAGCAAGACCGGCCAGGAGGTTCAGAGAAAGTCACAAGGCAGGGCGCACACATTCCTGCTCGATGAGAGATCATCTTCTCAGGAAGAGCCCTGCCTTCGTCTGTTCCTGCTGCTGTAACAAAGTACTTTAGACTACGTAATGTATAAACAATTAACATTTATTTCTCACAGTTTGGGAGGCTGGGAAGTCCCAGATCAGGGTGCCAGCAGATTCAGTGTGTGGGGTGGGGGGGTGGGGTGGGATGGGGGGATGCATCTTCTCATAGCGTCCTCACATGGCAGAAAAGGTGGAAGAAACGAACGCCATGTCCTCACATGGCAAAAGAGATAAGCTATGGTCTGAATGTGTCTGCCCACCACCCCAAGTTCACAGGTTGAAACATAATCACCAGTGTAGCAGTATTAGGAGGTGGGGCCTTTAGGAGGTGATTAAGTCATGAGGGTAGAGTCCTCATGGATTGGATGGGGGAGCTTCTAAAAGGGCTTGAGGGAGTGGGTTTGTTCCCTCTGTCCCCTCCACCTTGTGAGCACCTGGCGTTGTCCCCTCTGGAGGATGCAGCAACAAGGCGCCATCTGGTAGTGGAGACTGAACCCTCATCAGACATGGAAACTGCTGGTGCCTTGACCTTGAAATCCCACCCTCTAGAACTGTGAGAAATAAATTTGTTTTCTGTAAATTACCCAGTCTCAGATATTTAGTTACAGCAGCACAAACGAGCTAAGACAGAAATTGGTACTAGGAAGTGGGGTGTTGCTATCACAAATGCCTAAAAATGTGGACGCAGCTTTGGAACTGGGTAATGGGTAGTGGCTGGAAGAGTTTGGAGGTGCATGGTAGAAAAAGCCTACCTTGTCATGACTAGAGCACTAAGGGTAGTTCTGGCGAGGGCTCAGAATGAGACAAGAGCTGAGGGAGAGCCTGAATCTTCCTACATATTACTTACATGGTCGTGATTAAAGGTGGGTTGATACATGGACAACAGAGGCGATTCTGATGAGGTCTTAGTTGGAAATGAGGAACAAGATATTGGAAACCAGGGGAAAGGACATTCTTGTTACAAAGTGGCACAGACCTGGCCTGAATTGTGTTCATGTCCTAGTGCTTTGTGGATGGCAGAAGTTAAGAGCAATGAACTAGGACACTTGCTGGAAGAAATACCCAAGCAAGGTATACAGCATGGCTCCTGTAGACGGCCTACAGTAAAATGTGAGGAGAGACAGACAGATTAACGTGGAATTTATAATCAAAAGGGAGGCAGAACTTAAAGATTTGGAAAATTCTCAGCCCGGTCATGTAAGAAGTGAATCAGCTCAGCCACAGCATTGGGAACAGCAACGCTTGATAAGGAGACTGGTATGGATAGAAGAAAGCCAGATGCTGTTTATCATGACAACAGAATGGTGACCCTGAAGACATTTCAGAGATTATCTATGCCACAGGTCCCACCACAGGCCCAGAGTGCCAGAGCTCTGAGGGCAGAATGATTTCAAGGGAGGGTCCCAGAGCACTATGGGACCTTGGGGCTTGCTGCCCGGGGTCACCTCAGGTCTCTGCTCCCCACATTCTCGTGCAGTGCTCCTTGGCCACTCCAGATGTGGCTCATGAGGCCCCAGGTGCGGCTCAGTCCACCCTTCCAATTATCCTCGGCAGTGTCCACACGGTGTGAACTCTGGAGGTGCGCAGAGTGCATGAGCTGTGGAGGTGTGGCTGCCTCCACCTAGATGTCAAAGGATGCCTTGGAGAGCCTTGGATCCCAGGCAGAGAACTGCCACAGGGGTGGGCCCACCACAGAGAGCCCCCATAGGGCAGTGCCTAGTGGAGCCATGGGAGGGGGGCCACTACAGAGTCCCCACCAGGGTAATGTCTAGCAGACCCGTGAGGGCAGGGACACTCCAGGACCCCAGAACTGTAGAGCCACCAACATGCAAATCCAGCCTGGGAGAACCACAGGCACTGGACTCCAGCCTGTGAGAGCTGCGGTTTGGCCTACATCTGGCGAAGCCATGGGGTCAGGGTCCCCTGGAGCACTGGGGACCCTATCCCCACCCCAGTGTGTCCAGAAGGTGGGACAAGACATCAAAGAGGTTTATTCTCAAGTCTCAAGATTTAATGTTGTTTGTTTTTTGGGTTTTAGACTTACTTGGGACCTGTTATTCCTTTCTTGTTTCTCCCTTCTGAAATGCAAGTGTCTCCCCTGTCCCTGTCTCACAACTGTATTTTGGGAGCACATAACGTATTAGATTTCACAGGCTCACAGCTAGAGGGGAAATGCCTCAGGATGAATCCTACCTTGAGTCTCATCTGATGTACATGATATTTAGATGAGACTTTGGACTTTAAAGTTGACGCTGGAACGAGGTAAGACTTTTAGGGCTACTAGGATGTGTCTTAGGTTGTTTTTCTGTCACTTAGAGTACGTGAAACTGGGTAATTCATAAAGAAAAGAGGTTTATATCTTACATTTGGAGGCTGGAAAGCTCAACGTTTAGGGGGTGCACCAGGCAAGGGCCTTCTTGCTGGTGGGACTCTGCAGAGTCCCAAGGTGGTGCAGGACATCAAGTGGGGGGTGGGGGGTGGCGGTGGGCACTGTTAACACGCTCACCTGCTGTCCTCATAAAGCCACTAGTGCAGATCCCACGATAACCCGTTGCTACAGGGCACATGGGTCTGGCTGCATGCACCCTTTCAGAAGCAAACCACTCGAAAGTCAAATGTCGGTGAAAATGGAGGTCAGCTTTTATTCAGGAACACCAGTGACCCGAGGAGAGATGTTGGGCTGACCCGTCTCTCCAGTAAACTTGAAGGGGAGAGGCCAGACTAAAGCCACCTCCAAGACTCAGGGTTACTGAGGGGTTTTTACAGAGGGGGGTGAGGGAACGGAACGTGGCAGATGGAAAGCAGGAGGGAGGGGCTGGGGTTGGACAGCTGTGGTCTGATGTTTGCGTCCCCTTCAGAACTCATGTGGAAACGATCCCCAATGCAACAGTATTCAGAGGTGGGGCCGTTAGGAGGTGATCAGGTCATGAGAGCTCCTCCCTTCTGAGTGGGATCAAGGCCCTTGCAGAAGAGGCTTCACCAGCTTTTGGCCCCTTTCACCTGTCCAGCTACCGCCACGGAGGGTGCAGCAATGAGGTGACATCATGGAGGCAGAGAGCAGGTGTGTGGATCTGATTCTGTCTTATCCTTCCCTGGAGGACCTTCTCTTTCCCTATGCAAAAGCCCTCAGTTTGCTTCCTCCCTCCCAGCCCCCACCTCTGAGTGTGGAGTATATAGCTGGGACTCAGAACCATTTGCCCTCTAAGAGGTGACACAATATGTCACCTCGGTCATTCTCACCTTAGTTGATCAGGTCATGCAAAGAGATCTGGGGAAAGGCATGAACTGAGAAAGGTGTGGGTCCCCTGAGGAGGGACTGCGTGGAGGCCACGCTCAGCTCTGCTTCTGCTGCGCCAGCCCTCGCAGGCGGGACTCGTAGCCGTCACCAGGGAAGGGCCCGCCCGGGCGACACTCCCCTTCTGCGGCTTAGTTAAGGGCCTCTTCCTCACAGACCTGCAGGCAGCTCAGAGCCCTGCGGCTGCGGGTAAGGCGGGGCCGGGCCGCGCACGGGGGTGGCCTGGGCACCTGAGATCAGATCGTTTTCCTTCCTCCAGGAAGTCCCCTCCTGATCCGTGTGTGACGGTTTCCAGGCAGCCCCAGGACGGGCCGCCTCTCCTTTCCACCGCCACAGCAGGGGGCAGGGGGAGGACAGCGCGATCCCGACGGCTTTCCTAGGACAGTAGAATCCAGCTCGTGCTCGCGCTGAGCAGCCCCGCACTGTTCTCTGCCTGTAAGTGGGGAGCTCAGGCTCTGACAGACGAGGTCGAAGTGGCTCAGTGTGTGACCGAGCTGGGGTCCTGCAGGAAGGGAGGACGCCTGTCCCCACCTCCCTTACCCGGCCAGCACGCCTGAAGCCGGACTGTGTTGGCTTTTCTTTCTTTCTTTCTTTTTCTAATTTATTTTAAAGAGTTCATTTGAGCAAACAGCGATTCACAGATGGGGCAGCTCCAAACCAGAAGTGGCTTGGGACTCCGCTGTGCTGGGTTTTCAAACTCTGTGTCCTGGGCCAGCTCTGAGACTGTGCACACTCGACCTCTTAAGCAGCGACTGAATCTCAAACATGAGGACAGTGATTTAGTAACTGTAATGATGTCTTTGCTGGCATGTCTTTTAATGTATAGAAATGTTCCTATTTCAGGTAAATGCAGGCAATGGATTTAGTGTCCAAACAAAGAAGAAACTTGAACCAAAGGGTCAGAAACGCGTGTGCTCCCAAACTTAGCAGGTTGGGAGCACCGAGTGCTGGGTGGCTGTGCCCAGGCGGCAGTGGCGGGGCCTGGGCTCTCCCCGGACTCACCTGTGTGAGGTGGGAGCCCAACCACATTCTGGGCCCGATCCTGTGTTACTGCTGAGCCCTTGGCCAGCCTGGTACCACACATGTGCATATGGGAAACACAGAAACAAAGAGGGGAGAAGGTACAAGTTCCAGGGTGTGCCAGGGTGGTTGGCTCAAGCTGGGAAAGAGGACGGGGAAACGCTCTTTCTAATTTGCTGGCGTGGCCTCTGTTGTGTTGTAGCCTTCACCATGGAGCAGCTGAGCACAGCAAATGCCCGTTTTGCCTTGGACCTGTTCCGTGCCTTGAGTGAAAACAATCCTGCTAGAAACATCTTCATCTCTCCCTTCAGCATTTCCTCAGCGATGGCCATGGTCTTCCTGGGGACCAGAGGCAACACTGCAGCACAGCTGTCCAAGGTCAGCAGAAACAAACAAACACAGTCTGCTTTCCCTGCCAGCTCTGTGCTCATGGAAAGTCTGCACTGAAATGTGCCCTGAGCTCTTGCGATGGGCTTTCAAGCTGTATTTCTGTGTTTACCCACCATGCGTCATGAGGTCAGACTTTCAGAACAGCCACAAGATCCTTCCGTTTGTCCTCAGGCTTTCATCCATCAGGGAGTCTTTACTGAGCACCTACTGTGTGCCAAACACTGGCTTTTGTTTTGCTGAGGATACAGCAGTGAACAAAGCCGATAGAAAATCCAGGCAGGGTGATGCTTCTGTCCCAGGGGGGGAATCTTTGACAGCTTTCCTGTGAGCCACACCTCCTCCTATTGGGCTAGCAGTTTCTGGTGTTTGCTTTACATAGGATGACCCACTACTTATAAATAATGCCTGTTATGGAACATAACCCTCGAACATAAGGAGAGTAATGAGACACAGGGGACGCACTGTGGTGGAGACCTTGCTGGTGTTGCCTTTTTATGGGGACAGATGATTCTGTGTTCTCAGGGCCTGACACTGTGTCTGGCACTGCATGGCTGTGGGGTAGCAGGAGGGCCCTGGAGGGGGAGGGGAGCAGGGAGGCCCAGTAGCTTCCAGAGCAGGGCCAAGCCCCTGGCCGTGTGGCAGGTCAGTCTCACAGCAAGAGAGGAGGTGGGGATGCCCAGCCTTCCTTCCCGTCCTTGATGGGCATGGAGGACTTTCTGTGCCTGCTGTTCTTTAATTCTGAGTGGGGACCTCCAGCTTTCTCTTGAAGCCTAGTGGAAAGGAGTGGTAAGTAGAGGCTTTTCTAACACACGTGCCACAAAATTACACTGCACCTGTTCCTCGGGAAGGTGCGGCCCTGGATTCAAGTTCAAGAAGCTGCAAAGCTTCTGTTATTCATCACTGCACATATGAAAGCATTTTTAAGTTTTAAAACACACACTTTTTTTCTTTACCACTGATACTGATTGTTAGTTGCTTCTTGCAGGGTTGTATCAGCTTCCTGCTTTGAGGCTTTCTGGGGACTTTGCGACCTCAGCAAAGGATAATTTTAAGCACCCCTCCCCCCATTTCCATTAAAGCAGATGGATCATAGTAACAAAGCAAACATCCTATATTCCAGTGAGTGATGTGGGCTCTGCACAGTGTGGGGCTTTATTCTTTGTGTCTTCAAAGCAAGGAACCAGACCAGGACTCATAAAACCATAAAGGGCTTCTTGATTTGTAATTGACACAAGGAGAATTAAACTTTTGCCAGAATGTTAAGTGTAAAGAAGTTATTTTAGTGAAGTGAATTAATGATGCTAATAGGGTAATTAAAGAAAAAAGCCTCAACCTGAGAACTTTCAGTAAAATTATATTTGATACAGAATATAAATATGAACATGCCAGTGTGATTTTTCTTGGAAAAAAGCAGACATATAAATATTGAGTGTATCAACCATTCATGTTCAATTATAACAAAAAAGTGATATAAAGCAGTTTTTAATGCTGTAATTATTATGTCTCAGCAAGCCATGAATTTTGGATTCCCTATTGTTTGTTGTCCAATGACAAATTAATAAAGTATTAGTTGGGGAATCATTGATAAAATTAGTAACAAAAACACATTTATTTTGATGGAAGCAAATACCAGAGAATCATTATATAATTTCCGAATAAATGATTGTAGAAAGAATGTTTTCTTTATTTTAGACTCTTCATTTCAATATGGTTGAGGACATTCATTCAAGATTTCAGAGTCTGAATGCTGATGTCAACAAACGTGGTGCGTCCTATATTCTGAAACTTGCGAATCGATTGTATGGAGAGAAAACCTACGCTTTCCTTCCCGTAAGCACTTTGCATTTCATATTCTAAAACTCCACTAGGCTATGGATTCTTTCCAACTCAGTCAGGTCACAGAAGTCAGTTTTACAATTTATAAACATTCAGAAAAACAATACAGGGTGAAAACACAAGGCAGAGAGCGCTCTCACTAGTTGGATAGAAGGTGGCTCCGGACCTTTCACTAAAGCCAGAGTGAATCCCACGGTTCACTTCCAAGGACAATCACTACTCGCTTATTTATGAAGACGTTAGTCAAAGGTGAGAAAACAATCAGTCAATTTTATACATCAGAAGTACAAGGGTTAGACTTACCACTGTACCCTTGAAAATAGTTAAGACAGTAAATATTATGTTATGTGTTTTTTTATCACAATAAAAAAAAGTGTGAGTTAGAATTTTTGTGTTATAATGAAATGTAGCCTTTCAGGAAATTTTCTGTTGCTTTTAAGGACTTTAGAAACCCATTTCTGTATGTCGTAGGAGCTATTCATGACATTTTCTTCTTTTTTTTGAAATAGGAGTTCTTGGCTTCGACTCAGAAAATGTACGGTGCTGACGTGGCCCCTGTGGACTTCCAGCACGCCCCGGAGGACGCGAGGAAGATCATAAACCAGTGGGTCAAAGCGCAGACGGAAGGTCAGAGACTGGGCAGAATGGAACCATGGCCAAAGGCCACTCTCCATCCATCTTCCCCTCCTGCGACTCATTCCCTCCCTGTCCTCTCCTCCCCACCCCAGTCGTGACCCAGACAGTGTCCCCTGTGTGTGAGCTCTGCACTGCCTGTCGCCGGGCAGCTTCTAAACGTTAGAGACCCGTCAGAGTGGATGCTTCAGCATGATTTCATGGGAGCACTAAATGCTTTCCCTCATCAGTTCCCCAAGATTACGTTTTAAATTTAAAACCAACATTGAATGGGAATAAAAATTTTGAGGAGAATCCAGCTTGCCCCAAATTATTTAATACTCATATGGAAAGACATGTCCTGGAATTTCATGGAATTCATGAAATCAGTGTTTACAAACTGCCGTGGGCATAAATATTTGTTGCCACTGTATCAGGTGTGGCAGATGGGGACCGACTCACTTGCGGGCTCAGTTTGTCTGTTCAATCGTGTCTCTCCTCATGCAGTCACTCTGTGAGCCGATGGCTCTCCAGCGCGCCTGTCCTCTGTCACAGGAGTTGTTCCCGGAGTGCTTGTGGTCCCGGAGGACACTTTGTTTCAGTGGAGAAATTGTTTTACCTTTTGGATATTTGTTAAATTCTTTTCTGAGAGCAGACAGATTTGAAGAAGTGATTTACTAGTGACTAAAAACATTTTCACAAAGAGATTTTTTATCCTGAAAAAGAGTGACCACGAAATGGAGCTCATTTGTTTATCAGACATCCCAGGAAGGGAGAATCCCCTGTTTTTAACTTTTCAGCACATTTGTCTGGTTGCAAAGCGCCGGCTCCTTTGGGGTCGGTTGTGTGTCGTCCTGCTGTGCCCCACAAGTTGGGTTATTTAAAGTACAAACACACGTAGGGCTTTCCTAACTTAATACCGTGCTAAATGAAAATTAATTAGAAAGTATACGTTTGAATTGCATTTCAGTGCTAATAATTTGTCAGTTCAAATTTGGAATGTCAGTATGGATCTTTTAAAAAGCTTACTCTATCATTTTAGGGAAAATCCCAGAACTGCTGGCTGCGGGTCTGGTTGACAACATGACTAAACTGGTGCTAGTGAATGCCATCTATTTCAAGGGAAGCTGGCAGGAGAAGTTCAAGAAAAAGGACACAACCAACGCGCCGTTCAGAGTGAACAAGGTGAGGAGATGTCCCTGTTCCAGCTACTCTTTGCTGTAGAAGAACAGAATCATTCCAGTCATTTTTTTTAACTGTTCAGAAAGAGACAAAGATGGTGGAAATGATGTATCAGAAGAAACAATTTCCCTACGGCTACATCCAGGACCTCAAGTGCCGTGTGCTGGAACTGCCTTACCGAGGCCGGGAGCTCAGCATGGTTATCCTGCTGCCAGTTGACATCCAGGACGAGTCCTCAGGGCTGAAGCAGGTAACAGGCTCCTGAGCTCCTGCTTTCTCTTTCCATTCGGTGTACCGTCTCTTCCTGTGTGTGCTGCATGGCAGGTGCTCGTTACGTGGTCACGGATGTCACCTGCCGTGGCTTTTCCAATACTGTGCCATTCCTTAGTAAAAGGAAGTGCAGCCCAGCAACACTGACTACTCCGAGGTCCTTGGAAAGATGCCCCGCCACGTTCGGTGAGCAGTCGTGCTGGGAACACAGCTGCAGGCCTGCCCGAGTGCAACCTCCGCCGGTGGCAGCTCACCGAAAGTCCCTTGAGTTAACTTTAGAGGAAAGCACAGCGAGATGAGGGTTGTTTCACTGAGGAAAGAAGATTTAAAAACCCACAGCATTGTAGTACAGAGCTCTGTCACGGACCATGAAGTCCTGCTGGGACGCTGTTCATTCTCACCACGATTCCTGTAGATTGTCGATGAAATTTCCAATCAGTACACGACAGGAAAAGCCTCACGTGACATGTTCGTTTGAGAATTAGGCCTGTTTCCTAATATGAACTAAATAGGGGGTTTCCATTACATGTAATTTAAAGGCTATGGCACCTCTTGCCAGGGCTAGAACTAGGCAAAATTGTGAAGATGACAGTTTCTCTTCAGCGACCCTCGCCTGCCATGACGCTTTTCTCTACCTCCTCCCGAAGCACACTTGCTGTCAGGAAGGGGTCTAATGCCAGTTATTCGCATATATTACCAGCAATGTGTTCCCTCTTTCAGTTGCATTTTCTTTTCTTTCTTTTTTTTTTTTAAGATGACCGGTAAGGGGATCTTAACCCTTGACTTGGTGTTGTCAGCACCACGCTCACCCAGTGAACAACCGGCCATCCCTATATGGGATCCGAACCCGCAGCCTTGGTGCTATCAGAACCACACTCTCCCGAGTGAGCCACGGGCCGGCCCTCAGTTGTATTTTCATATTAGTCTTTTCTCTGATTGTTCCAGTCCAATAGTAATAATGATAACAGTAATGACACCCGCTGACATTTCTATAGCACCTGCCGTGTGCCAGTTGCTTTCTGAACGTCACTCATGTGGTGGTCATAGCAGTGCCATCAGGTAGGCACAGTTCTCATCCCTGTTAGATGAAGAATTAGGCCTAGTACGTCTTCCGTCTTTTAAATTTTTACCTAGGAGCTAAAGTTAGTAGAGATGACCTCAGCTCAGGTGAGGTTCACAGATGACCACAGCTTCAGTGAGATTCAGAGTAAAGGGAAGAAACTGAGAAAATTTTCCCTTGTGCCACTCAACCTATTAGGGTAATAGCAGCTGTCATGGCCTATCACAGTAATTCCGTGTGAGAGGGGTTTAGTAAGTCCTGGGTGGATGGATGGGAGGAGGGATGGGAGGAGGGATGGATGGATGGATGGGTGAGTGTGTGGGTGGGTAAATGGGTGGATGGGTGGGTAGATGGATGTTGGAACCAGTGTTCAAAGTCTGTGCACCTGGACCCTTGATGACTTGAAACACAGCTCTGTTCTGTTTCACCAATTGCCAGAAAGAAATGAAATCCTCCAGCTGGAACTGTTTTGGCACAAAACATGAAGGAGAGTAATTAGCAATGGGCATTATGGATCCATTCATTTAAAATACCCTTTATTACTTATATAAAATTAATTTTATGGGTTTTTTTTCTTCATTCTAATTCCAGATTGAGGAACAATTGACTTTGGAAAAACTGCGTGAGTGGACCGGACCTGAGAATCTGGATGTCATTGACGTCACTGTCAAGTTGCCCAGGTTCAAACTGGAAGAGAGCTACACCCTCAGCTCTGACCTGGCCCGCCTGGGCTTGCAGGATCTCTTTGATAGTCGCAAGGCTGATCTATCTGGCATGTCAGCAGCCAGAGATATTTTTATATCAGAAATTGTCCACAAGTCCTTTGTGGAAGTGAATGAAGAGGGTACAGAGGCGGCGGCTGCCACCGGAGGCATTGCCACCTTCGCCATGTCGTTGCCAGAGGAAGAGTTCATTGCTGACCATCCGTTCCTCTTCTTCATTAAGCACAATCCCACAGCGAACATCCTGTTCCTTGGTCGATTTTCCTCCCCTTAGGAGAAGGAGACTGAAATACAAGGTCGAGCTTAGTTTCTAATGGTGACAGTTTTCATATATCATTCCCAATAAAGCTACTGTCCAGAAACAAATCTGTAATTTCCTTTCTTAAGTTTGGCCCCGTTGGCTTTTTATAACTATTAATTTTGCCATGATATATATTCTTTTTTTACACTGAAAAAATTCCAGTGTTGCTTTTGGGGTTTTGTGGTTTTTGTTTTTTTGACACCTGGCTGGTACTCGTAATTGCCTTTGAATGCATCAAGTTAAAAAGAAAAAAGATAGAGAGGAAATCGGTTGTGTGCATTCTTGATAAGGCAGTAATCTATGAAATTGCTATGCTGTCCTGATAGCCATGGGAAACAAGACAGTCGTTTAGTTTACAGCTGGGATTTTGGAAGCCATAATAGACAGACACCCCGACTGCTGAAAGGGAGGATTAAATACAGACGTTTAATTGAAATATAGGAGAGGGCCCCAGTGAAGGGCACAGGTTAGGAAGACAAAGTTGTCTTGCCCCGCGATTCTGTCCCTTTTTTCTACAGGATTATTCTAGACGGGCTGTAGGTTTCACGTCATCTGTTAAGGGACTACCTGGTCATAACCGGTGTCCCTTTTTTGTTCTCCTTATGGAGTTCATGGGTGATCGCACAGAGTCAAGGAGTGAGGGTCTTATGATGAAAGATGCCAAGAGACTAGGGGAGGAAAGACGCAGGAGGAGAAACTGTGGCAAGCAGGGGCAGAGACCTCGCTGTGGTGACCCAGGTGCTTTCTGAGCCAGGCTCTTGACTTCTCTCACCCAGTCCAGGTGCTGTGGCACTGGGGTGGCTTCGTGCAGTGCTGCAGTGGGGTGAGCTGGGGCTCTCGAATGCAAACCGCTGTCAATGCACACCTTTGAGGGGCCGAAATGCTGCATTTTCTTGCTCCCGCAAGGCTGGTGGGCATCAAGAGTTAATAAAATTTCTTAAGATTCTGCAAGCCAGACTGGTCTCAGTTCTCTTCGTGTTTCTCCCAAATCTCAGACAAGCCAAGACTACAGAAGAGGGTTCTTGGCCTGACGGTACTGATGGTCGTGAGGGACTCCACAGATTAAAAACAATTTTATTTCCTCAGCTATGTATTATTTATTCCATCAAACTAAAGAGAAAGAATGCATTCCTTGTTAATAAAGGCAAGCCCAGGCCTTAAGAATAAGAAAATTTCACAAATCTCTTTCTTGCTGGCAAGTTTCTTCCTTTTTATCTTTTTCTGTAAAATACTAGCAGCACCTACCATATTCTAGGAAAAAATAAAAAGCAGTAGTCACTGCCTTCTGTAACTCTTCTCTTTTGGCTCCTCATCCTAAAGTACACTGTGATTAAACTACTTTACTAGTTTAATCATGTAGACACTGAGCTGCAGGGACCTAGGCGACCCTGCCTGAATCCTTCTTTTTACATATGAGGGAACATCCCTATAGACGGTAAATAAGTTGTTAGAGGTCAAAACAATTGGTAAGTTCCAGAGCAGAGACTATAGTCCAATTTATATTTTATGTGGAGAACATCTAACTCATGTAATGGTGAACTAGTTAACTCAGGCCTCTGAAGACAACTAAAAAACCAAGAAAACAAAGTCAGCATCAGCCCAAAGGCAAGGAGAGCTAACCTGACAGTGAAGAATTACTGTGCCAAGATCAGGAGAAACTGCAGATCTAGAGAAGTGAATCTGGAAACTGAGGCAGTGCCACGCCAGGGACATTCACCAGTCCAGGAGAGGTCAATGGAGAGTGAGTGTGGATTTTGATAATGTTCAAGGCTAGCTAGACAGAGTTTGGTCCTGTCAAGAGTGGCGCGTTTATTTGGCACCCCGAGTGCTCTACCCGTCAAGCACAAGTGCACCGGCTCAGAATGTGTCCCTGCTACATGTCGCTGGACAGTCCAGACAGTCCCAGTTCCTGGCATGGGAGGCACAGGACAAACATCCTGGTTTGCCGCTGCCCACAGGCACATGGTAGAAGCAAACAAAAATCATCTCTTGGGGAAAATTACTCTTAAACCTCAGTTATTTTTACAATAAGCTTTTCAAATACAACGTCTAGCATATAATGAAAGATAACTGGACTGGTGAGGAGCCATGACAATATCAACTAAAACCAGCACAAATAATAGATAATAGAAACAGCAGTATAGGGAGTCCAAATATTGAAAATGCCACACGAAAGTATAAAGTGACATTGTTTTCTATGATCAATATGCTAAAATATGAGGTTAAACACTTTAGCGGTTAATTAGAAACTTAAAAGAGACACTGCAGGGAAAAACCCCGGCCCAAGCACAAAATAAGACACACCAGGAGACAGGGACTCAACCAAAGTGCATCAGGCAGGCAAAATGAACAAGCGGGCTGCCCTCTCGGAAGTGGGAGCAGCAGCAGGGAGAGTCGAGTGGGCCTTTTATACCCAGTTAGGCTGAGCTGGGCTGTTCCTATTGGCTGAGAAGGAAGGGGTGGGAACAAGCGGGGTTTAAGCTGAGCTGGGACTTTCTCATAGGTGGGCAAAATTGTGCACGCAGGAAGGTGACAGGGCAGCTAGGGGATTTTTCTGGGTGGGGGTTTTCCAGGAAACTTTCTCAAGCGCCATTTTGTGTATCTCGATCTTTAACACCATTTTACTTTTCTAGCGGAGGGTATATTAGCCAACAGACACTGCATATTTAAATAGAAATGAAATAGATATTCTAAAAGTGAAAATACAATATTAAGTGAAGAACTCAATAGATAAAATTTAATAGAAAATTAGAGAGTTGAGGAGAGAATTTGTAAATTTTAAAGTCTGAAGAAATTATCCTTTAAAATAATTCAATAATTAGCTATCTAATTTTTATTTCTTCCAGAAATACAAACAACAAATAAAACCCAAAAAGGCAAGAGGCTAGAAAATACAAAAGGCAAGACAAGAGACTCAAAGGAGTCAATAAGAGGGTGTTTAGCAGAAGAGAAGACACAGTGTGGAACAGAATAATATTTAAAGAGCTAACATTCAAAATGTTTATTTTAAAAGTGGTAAAAGACATTGGTTCACAGAGTCTAGAAACTATACTCAGACCCCAAGCAGGAAAATGCAGAGAAATCCTTCTCTAGACACATGTTACTGAAACTGCAGAAGTCCAAAGACTAAGAGAAGATCGTATGTTGCTTTGTGTTGCTTCGCCCCCCACGGATTTGTCACTCCTCTTCCCCGGGGTGATGGAGACACAAAGGATTACTCAAAGCCCATCTCTTCTGAGCAGTGAGAAGCCCTGAAGTGGTTAACTTCCCTTGGGAACGCTCAAGCAAATCCGTGGGGGGCAAAGCAACAAAATGGTTCCCCATGTGAGGACATTCTCCCCGGATCAGAGACTGACCTGCCGAGCACTGGAGAGGAATAGGATGTCCAGTTCAGCCCAGCAAGGGAGTCCCTAATAAGGGAAACACATCCCAGTACGGGAATCACAGGTGGCTTTCGATTAGCTATTGCATGCCTGCGGCAGGTCAAAGTTAGGTCTTTTCAACCCTGGAGATATTCTTTCCTTCTCTTTACTTTTAAAATATGGATAATTCATTAACGAAAGGGGAGACCGAACATACATTACAACTCCAATGTCTCCTTAAAGCAGCAGGCTGTAAGTAACTGAATGGCAGCTTGTAAAACTGTTAGTGGATATTAAACAACCATGTCCTTGATACCTCAAGGAAGGGAGCCTTAACATAATAATTTGGGAACAAATTCGTCAGTGGTTAATTGTGCAATGGGTCTCATTAAGGCTTCCCAGCTAACAACTAGGAATCTATGTCAAGTCGCTCTGAGACCTATTCAAGACCTTAACAAAAAACTAAGACATGTTTATGTCACCAAAAAGGATAAAACTTAATCTGTACCAGTGACTGAGAAAACTTTAAATTGGACAATCTAAAGTAAAAGAAGTTAATATTTCTTTACAGTGTTGGTATTGTTTGAGCATGTTTTTTTTTCTTATCTGCACGATGCTTCTCTCCTCTCTTAAAAGCAGTGGTTCTTTTCTTAACTGCATGTGCTACTCTTTTTCTCTGAAGACTCTGTAGTTTTATGAAGAAAAGCAGCATGGTGCCAACCAGACCCCTTTTGGGTCTACTGCTCTTCTCCTAAAACCCTCAAGAGTCAAATGGTTTCATCTCTGATTGGTGGCTCAACTCTTGTGCTCAGTAAGCTGTTTGAGAAACAAAAACTAGACTAAGATCGACCTGTTTAACTAGATGGTCTCAAATTTTCTAGCATCCACTTGGTTATGTTAAACAGACTTCTAAATTCTCTTCCAGTCTCGTCTATGTATTCTTTCACAAAATCCTATGGTAGAATTCTATGCTATTTTCTTAAAGGAAGACCTCTTGAAAAGGCTTGCATACTTTGCTTTACAATGTAAATTTGTTATCTTGCTTTCTTTAAAGCAGGGTGAAGCCTCACCAATAAGTCTTTTTGAAAAAACACAATCTAAACCTGACTGTCCTTTTTACTAGTGAGCTTTTTAGTACATCTTGAACAAAACCTATAAGATCCTTGTTTGTTCTTGTTGTTTATGTCTGCATATATGTGTGTGTAAGCTGTATGTTATGTCTACATGTTCATGTCTATATGTGTTTGTGTGACTGCATGGTACCAAATTGGCTTTTAATTAATGCACACTCATTAAATAAATAAGTATACTTTTCAAGTTCATGTGACTTAAATCTTCTAATGTTTTGATAAATATATTTTCAAAATTTGATTCAAATCTTTTACCTAAATTTGTCTCTAGGTCAATATGTCTCCTTGTTATCTCTGCTCTGCCTCCTGGCCATGCTGGGAGAAACAATATCTTTTAGACATAGATAGTGAATACTGTCCTCTGCCTCTCTGGATTCCACTTGGCTCTAAATGCCATGTGGAAACCTGGGACCTGAAATGGCTAGTGAAAGGAAACCTATGCCAAATATCGCATAGGCCCTAGTTAGCATTAACTGATAAGGGTATAGATCTAATACACCAAGTTTTTGGCTGGGAAACCATAAATACGTATTTGGTAAATATAGTTAAAACTCAAACTGGGCTTTGTATAATTTGCTCTGATAAATGGACGCCTATTTACTAACCTGAATGTATAAAAATGTTCTTATCAGCACACATGATTGCCTGGGTTTACTAATCAAACAGGATTGATTACTAGAGTTCTTTTCACTTGACTGCTCTTAATACAAAATTGTAAAAGGTTTTCTTTGTTCCTTAGATAACTGGTTTAAAAAACTTATTTCATGATAATTTCTTGTGCTCTCTGCCTTTAAAACCCTTTGTCACTCTGGTTTTATTTTTTGTAGTAATTTGTGATCTTATTCAACTAAACGTTTTAAGCCTTCTGTTATTTAACTAAACTTTCCAAAACCAAATTCTTAAAGCTCAACATTTTAACTTTAACTTTGAGGAATTCCAAGGGCCCTGGAGTTTCTCAAAGGACATATAAAAAAATGTATCAAAACTAATTGGCTTATTTAATAAATTAGACTATATGGTAAAGCGTTGTCAGTACTGAAGGTGTTATGGAAATGTGTTCCAAAATCTTGTAAGGTTCTTAAATATCTGTCTTAATATAAATGCTACTGGTCATAACCTTGGTTTAGTTACAATTTTAAAATGTTATGTCTTCAAATATTTCATGAAAAAACTCTGATAGGTACAGTTTCCTGACAAACTTTGAGTTCCTAGCTTTGAACTAATGTTCCAAAATTCTAATGAAAAAACTGATGAGTTTGTGAAATTGTTCACTAAAGTCAAAACAACAAAAGTTAATTGGTAAATTAATTTAAAATAATTATGGGTTTTTACAATTTCCTTATTTTAAAACACTACTGGTTCTCCTAATATTTTCCAAATGTAAGAAAACTCTCTGTCTCTCTTAAGCTATCTATAACTAACAACAGTTTGGTAAAATGTCATTTAAAACAGAAGTAAAAGTATTTGTTTTCTCCTTATTTGATCTCCCCCAAATTTAATAACTTTAAGTATCCTTATGATTATTATGGCAATGTGGCCATTTTTATAAGTTCAATGAAAATTGACTCTCTATTTATAATAGGATATAATTTAGAACTTTGGATATAAGACAGCAGGTCTCACTTCCAAGTTGCTGATCTCTCTTTCATGTTTGCTCTAATTTGGCCTAAACTGCTGCTTCATCCTGCTGTTCATCTTTCCCCCCGATGTGGGACAGATCACTGAAAGAAAGTGAGCTGAGATGCTTCTTTCAATCACCACCTGGGAAAGAGCCTTCCCAACACCAAGAGATTTGTACAAAGAAAAGTAAAACCTGGGCCGGCCCGTGGCTCACTCGGGAGAGTGTGGTGCTGATAACACCAAGGCCCCGGGTTCGGATCCCATATAGGGATGGCCGGTTAGCTCACTGGCTGAGCGTGGTGCTGACAAAGAAAAGTAAAACCTTTCCAATCAAGATATTGATCATCAATGCTTTTATGAGGTATGCCTTGATCATAAAGGGGGAAATAATGTCTTCTCTACAAAAGCAGTTCGGTAAATTTTCCTGGCCTTAAAGAAGGTGTTTGTAACTTCGATGAGACATCTTGTTCTTAAACAAAAGACTTGTAATTGATCAAAAATTTTACAAAAGACTAGACACTCTGAAAGCAGTAATGTCCTGGACAGCTTTAACATTAACAAACTCTCTGGACTCAAAATCAACTATTTTATGGAGCAGAATCCCTTTCCAGAGTTCCAACAATTGGTAATTACACCCAATTCACAGCACCTCGAGTGATGTCACTGCAGCCGCCCTGAGAGATGATGACATCACCAGTCCTCACCTGAAGTAAATTAAAAGGACTTGCCATGCTAAATGATACTAACTTTGCTTTAACAAAATGCTTTTTGTCTTAACTGTGCCAATCTGATCTATAGCTTTTGCTTTTTCTTTTAAATAAATAAAATGGGGGGAGATGTGGAATATACTATAAAGCATATGTACTTCACAGGGCTTGGTTTTCCAAAGCCTTGCAGTTTCAAATATTGACCTTGCGGAGGACAAGAAATTTTCCTCAGGCTACAAAGTCTCTGCTATAAGATAAAGATTTGTGGCACAGCAAGGGTGCTGGCTCAAGGACAGACTAGTTACTGATTGTTATGTAAAGATACTGAGAAATTGCTGTAAGATCACTTAATTGCCTTACTGGAATGTCATCTGGCTTGTTTCACTGAAAGTTACCAGCCTATATTTTTAAGTTATAACCCCACCTATGTTCTCTTTCTGTAACTTCCTGGTCTGGAGAATAAATGCAGGAAGAGAACCCCAATTTGGGGTTAATTTCCCAAGGAAGGGATACTTCTCACTTGCTGGAGGGTCCTGGGAAGATTAACCACTTCGGGGTATCTCACTGCTCAGAAAAGATGGGCTTTGAGTAATCCTTTGCATCTCCATCACCCAGGGGAAGAGGAGTGACAAATCCATGGGGGGCAAAGCAACACAAAGCAACAATCATAAAAGAAAGCAGATAAAAGCAACCAAAGAAAAGACTCAGCAGCCTCAAAGGAGCAGTAGTCATAATGATAACACACATACCAACAGAAACTACGAGAGCCAGAGGCCACAGGAGGATTCTTTCAATTTCCTGGAAAAAACAAACAAATCCCAATCAAAACAAAAACAAATAAAACAAACCAAACAAAACCCTGCCAACCTTGAATTTTCTCATGCCCAAGAAAATTAGTTCAAGATATTTTTGGATAAACAAAAACTAAGGGAGTTCACCATCAGTAGACTTCCTTTAAAACAAATCCTAAAGGATATTCTTTGTACCTTTTTTCTTTGGCAGTTGGCCAGTACAGGGATCTAAACCTGTGACCTTGGTGTTTTAAGGCTGCATTCTAACCAAACCGAGCTTACCAGCCAGCATTAATGCACATTCTTTATGCACAAGGAATATCACAGCTGTAAGAAAAAAATAAAAAGCAAGAAAAATTTGTAAATGTGGTAAATTTAAATGAATAGTGACCATATAAAACAGTAATAATGTCTACAGAGTTTCAAACATACACAGAATTAAAATCAATGATAACAGAATCTGGGGAGGGGAATGGAGTTAAAAGTTCTAAGGTCCTTGCGTTGTCTGAGAAGAGAATAAAGAATAATCACAATCACATTAGATTTTGATAAGTCAGGGGTGAATGTTGTAATGTCTAAGGTAACTGCTAAAAGAATAGAAAAAGATTTATAACTTCTAAACTAAACCAAAGAGAAGAAAAGAACAACAAAAATATACAATCAATCCAAAAGAAGGGAAGAAAGGAGAGAAAAAGATACATAAAAAGAGCAAGATGGTGGCAATAGACTGGGTGTCCCTCAAACTCACTGAGGCTTGGCCCCCGCTGTGACTCTAGGGAGGGTCAGAAGTCTTAGTATGGTAATTGAAAGGTGGGCCTTGAGCAGCTGACTTGAGGACCATGCCTAGTGAATGGATTAATCTATTTGATAGTTTAATGGCGCTCATGGGCGTGGTTCTGAGGGATTAAAATGGAGACCTCAGGAGGAGCTCTCTCTGATCTGTCATTCTCGCCATTTGATACCCTCCATCACCACCAAAGAAGACCCACACCCCATGTGTCCCCTGGACTCTGGAATTTCAAGCCTCCAAAACTGAGAGCAATAAATTTTGTCTCCTTACAAATTATCCAGTTCCAGGTACTTTGTTATAAGCAACAGAAATGGACTAATACAATGATATACTAAACTCCACATATTTAAGTAATTACTTTAAATGTAAATTGACTAAGTGTTCCAATTAAAAGGAAAAGATGGTCAGTCTCGATTGAAAAACTACCACATGGTACTCATATGAAATATATCTAAAACATGAGAATAGAGAGAGGTTAAAAGGAAAACAACAGAAAAGGATATACGATGCCAACACGAACCATAAAAGCAGGTGTAGGTATATTAATATTAGCCAAAATAGCTTTTCCTATTCTAAATATAAAGGAAGACCCTTCATAAAAATAAAAAGAGTCAGCTCACTAGGAAAATACTGTATAACAATTCTAAATTTACGTGCACCCAATAACATGCCCTCAAAATGAAACAAAAAAATAAAAATAAAAATAAATCAGGGGAAATTGTTCTGCACTTTGATAACAAGACAAAGATGTATGTTGTCCTATTCATTCAATAATTTTATGAAGGTCCTAGCTGATACAGTAACTCAAGATGAAATTAATAAAAAATATGATAATTTGAAAGGTGGAACAAACCTCACAATATTCCAGATTATTTTCATAGAAAATCTAAATTACTACAATTTAAGTGAGTTAAGTAGGGTTAATGGTTACAAGTTCAATTTACAAACTTAATTTGTATTTCTACATAAAATCAAGTTTAAAAAATTTTAAATACCTTTTATAATAAGTTATAAAAATGTTCTAGTGCCTAGAAATAAGTCCAACAAAAGATGTTCAGGACTCTATACACAAAACTGTAAACGTTACTGAAAAAAATAAAGAAGATCTGAATAAACAGAGAGCTATACCATGGTCATGATTTAGTATTTTAATATGCCAATTGATCTATAGAAGCAATGCAATCCCAGTCAAAAGCACAACTGTTTTGTTTTGTCTTCTTTTTGGTGGCATATGACAAGTGGTTCTAATAGTTATGTAACTATGGAAAAGGCCAAGAATATCCAAGACAGTCTGTGAGAAGAACCAGGTGAGAGGGCATATTTAATTGAACCAAGACTCATTCTAAAGCCGCAGAAATAAGATACAGCAGTTTTGGTGCAAGGATGGTCAGAAAGAGATCACAACAGAGAACCTAGAATAGTCCGCCACGATATGAACCCTGCTTTATGGCGAGTACAACCATCATCCAGTTTGCCTAAAACAGCCGGTTTATGCCTCTTGTCCTAATGCAATTACTAGCAATGCCTTCCTTGACTCTCAAAATTTAACAGTCTTGGATAATAAATCATATGGTCATCTTATTTCAAATGCAGCATTTCAGAGTTGAGGATGAAATAAAATTTTCAATAAATTGCTCTGGACATTGGGGAACCCATATAGAAAAAGATTAAAGTTGATGCCTTATAACTTATGCAAAAATTAATACCAGATGGACTGTAGCCTTAATTGTGAAGGCAAAACAATAAAGCGTTTAGAGGATAAGAGTATATGTTCATGAATTTGTAGAGTGATTTCCTAGGACACACACATACACAGACCCTTTGTTAGATTTAGTTCTAGGCATTCAGACTTTTTTTCTCCGATATTGGGCCAAATGAAGATTAAGAACTTCAGTTCTGCAGAATACACCAATGAGAGAAAGGGCAAGGCCTGGGCCGGTTTACGCGGGCCACCACCCCAGGGAGAGGTAACTTCTAAACAGGGTCTGAGAGAACGTTTCCAAGGGCAGGATTCCAGTTCTAGAGCTTTTCCCATCTTACAGCTAAAGGAAAAAAAATGTAGCAAAGGCAGCTGGAAAGACCTGTGGAGTCACAGTTCTGGAGAACTGGTTTCCAAATGTCTGCAGATTGTTATATATCAGAAACACGCCTCAGATGACCCAGAGAAAGTGGCAGCCAGTCCTGGGGAGGGAGGCAGAGAGAGAAAGAGGGTCTGATTGAGAACTACAAATTGAGGGTGCTTTTATTTATTTTTATTTTATCTTATTTTCAAGGGTGCTTTTAAAGTCATCTGCGTTGGTCTCTTTAAGAAACAGCTTATTGCCATGTCCTTGACATTCTAAATTCTTCCTTACTCAGCAAAAAGTCTCACAAATAACATTGTAATCTAGAAGCGTAGCTCTTCCTCCATCTTAGGGCAGGCAGAAGAAAGTAATATCTACTGAGGAATAACACTGGGCAGCCCTGGTGCGTGGTACCCGACATCTGCGTTTCTGTCGAGTTTTAACACCGACCTCGCCCTATGGATGACCTCAGAGCAGACGGGAGCTCGCACTGCAAAGCTCGAAAGTGCAGAAACCATCCTGATTGATCACTGAAGTCCCCGAGCTTCACCGTAGAATCTCGTGCAGAGGGACAGGGAATACAAGCTAAGCTGTGCTGAGAGGTTCTTGCACTTCACTATCAATGCTATCCTTTCACTTTCTGCTGCGAATCTCAGCCAATTAAAGGAAAACCTTTGATAATTTTACAATTCCCAATAAACGTGCTGTTGACGAGGCAGACCTGGAATTGCCTGGACATGGGAGGGAAATGGCATTTCAGTGGAAGCTGCTGAGTTTTTCCATGGCACAGATTCAGCAGCCTGTGCCCGTCCAGCGTCACTGCCAAGAGCCTAGACCACTACAAAACACTGCACATCTGGTTGGGGATAAGAAATACACTAGAGGCCAAATTTATCTTTTAAAAACAATTCAGGACTAAGCAAGGTCCTGTTATGTTTCGCCCTCGGAGAGGCGGGTGGCTCATAAACATCCACACTGTGTAAAGTACAAACGCATTTCTCCAGCTAAACTCTCAGGGCTCTAATTAATTCTGTCATTTAAAATGACAGAATTGTGATGCCAGGGAGACTTTCTGATCTGGAAAACCCGTCCCTGGCTGCTGTGACAGTGGCTGAGTGCTCAGGGTGTGGATAGAGTGGGAAGGAATGAGGAAACTGACCCCAAATTACTCTGCCTGAGGATAACTTATAGTGGGACATCTCACCTGTCTCCTGGGACAAAGGTGATTTTCTAGTGCATGGAAAAGACAATTTTTAAAAGAGCTAAAGATAGCAAGGTCAGGAGGATGTTACTGAAAGACATTTTCAAGTACATCTTGCACCAGCCCTTCCTCCATTTGGTACATGCAGTTACAACATTATGCTGGTATTTCACTTCCACAGATAAATAAGAGTTTTCTTCTAAATTAAAAACGTAAACACTTTATTATTGCATAATATTTTTAAAAGTCAGTTTTAAAAG
Organism: Cynocephalus volans; assembly: GCF_027409185.1. NCBI lineage: Eukaryota > Metazoa > Chordata > Mammalia > Dermoptera > Cynocephalidae > Cynocephalus > Cynocephalus volans. The sequence goes on along the minus strand of NC_084464.1, from coordinate 6,172,092 downwards.
TATAAATATGCATTGCAAATTTTAGTTTTCTGTGCAAAATCTGATACATTAGTTGAAATATTTAGGAAATCAGGTAAGATTTTTTCTCCCCCATTTTCAGGTAAACCCACATGTTTTCTATCAGGGCAAAACAGTAGATATTTATATTATTCAACTTATTTCACATCACATTTTCTAGATATTGCAATCAGCGAAATGAGTCGAAAAAGAGAGTTTTTTGATGATGATGTGAATGTTAGAAAAAGAAGCAAAATCTCTAGAAAATTAGAGAATCAATTAGCAAGCCACTATAACTAATAAAGGAGACTAATGGGATAGCAAGATTCGAGGTAAATACTTAAAAACTAATAGCTTCCCTATGTAATAGTAATGGTAAATTAGAAATTGTAATAAAAATCCCATTTACCATATCAACAAAAATATAAAATATCTAGAAATTAGTAGCAGTGCAAAAGTAGGAGGATTCGGATCCCCACACTGGCCAGGCACCAAAAAAAAAAAAAAAAAAAGTAGGTAGAAAACTATGAAACTTTAGTGAAAAACATAAAAGAAGATTAGAAGACAGACTGTATGATAACCAATTTTTCCAAATTAATCCATAATTCTAATGTAATTCCAATTGAAATCCCAATTTGACAAACTGACTCAGGTTTTTCTGGAACAGTAAATGAGTAAAAAAAAAAATTTTTTTTGAAAAGAGGGAAAAAACGAGAGAGAATCATTCCTATGGTATTTAAAAACAGTGTGGCTTTGGCTCAGAAACGGACAAATCAATAGAGTAAAACAGTGTCAGGGAGTAAATCTGTGAGAATACGTAGTTCACTGTATGATTACTGTGGCACCTCGAATCTGGGCAAAGGATCGACTAAGTCCGTGTTGGGGAAATTGGCTGTCCTTTGGGAAGAAACAGATCTTCACTTTGTGCCCCAAACGAATTTCAGATAGATTAAAAGCCTAAGCTTAAAAAATAAAGCAATAAATTTAAAAGACAAAGCTATAAAAGTACTGGAATAAAATATTAGAGAACATACTTAAAATTCTTGAGAGAGAAAAAACTTCTTAAAAGATCCAGAAAGTAGAAATTTAGCCAGAAAGTAGAAACTCACAGATCGTGCGATATAATAACCAAGGTGTGACATCGCTAAGATGTACCAGGAGAAGTGATCACTGTGTCTAGATATTGGGGACGGAAGGCGGGGTGGATGCTCTCTCATTCAAATGCCTTTGTGCCTGTGGTCTCATGATTCTGCAGGGCCCAGGAAGCTCCCTGACCAGGACCCAAATGGAAAGTCCTCTGTCCACCCATCCACTCACCGGTTGATAGTGACCGCCTCATATGTGCCTCTCCTTGACCTGGATGCTAAAAAATAAAATATAAATAAGACAAGGGGATTCCTTCAGGAGGCCTATTTGGGAAGACAGATACCATAAGCGAATTACCACTGTAAAGCACAAGAGGCCAGATGGAGGCGCGGGCACACGCGGCACTTTGTAGCACAAAGCAAGAAGTGATTCACTTCACCCTGGGAGATTAGTTAACCTGCAACTGAGTTCAGCACATGACCACACAGTTCCCTTTGCTGCTGTTCGATAATTAATCATTGCAACCATCAGTGCTCCTAAGTAGAGATTCCCTTTATTTGACTTTACTAAACTTATAAAGCTCTTTAAAAGCATCGTTCGAATTTTGATAAATGAGATTTACTAAAGATTAAAGTGTTTTATATGCTACCTTCAATACCTTTGTATCATACAGCTCAAAAATGGTTCACAAAATGAACACACCCGCGTATTCAGCACCCAAACCAATAAATGGAATTCTTCTAGCACCCTAGAGGCCACAAACCCTTCTTAAAGACAACAGAGAAGTTTTGCTTTGTACAGTCTTAATTTTCTTAGTGTTATATTTTGTGTGCATATGCGTAGAGCCCTTGGTCCATCTCTTTTGAAGACAAGCTTACCTTGTGAAGAAAGCAACATTCCTCAGGACTGACACTGTGTGTGGTGTTCATGTGTACACGTGGGCCTGAAGAACTCTCGCCCCACTTGGTTTTTCTTTCCCTAGCCTGCTCTTTGCTCTTGACTGTTAAGAAACTCTGCTAGATATGAGCAATCCTGTCACCAGTTGAGGAGGAAATCATTGTCTTCCTGAGCAACTCAGCCACAGCTCTGTTACAACAATGAATCAAACTCGTGGGAAGGCTTCTCTGCCTGCTGTTTTTCAGAAGAAATAAAAGTAAAGAAAAATCAGAATTGACATGGAAGATCCCAGGGAAGAAAAGCCAAATGACTGCTTATATTCTATTGCTCAGAATCCCCAAGCCAGCAATCAAATGGATTGCATAAGGAAAGTGAAACCTCAAAGAAAAGGAAAGGCGTCCTCCCGTCCACTCCCAGCCCTGCCCTGCCCCTTTCCCGTGGCTTCCGTTTGGAGCCCTTCCAAGTTCCAGTCTATACCTGGGGGGAGATTTTGCTTTCATGTGATCAGCAATGATACTCTAAAGGGAAGATAATATCTCACGCACATAGTGCTGATGTGACAGGGACTTTTCTAAGCTCTCTAGGACCTTATTTAATCCTCCCAACAATCTGATGAGTTGGGTATAACAAATGGCTTCATTTCACAGATGATGAAACTGAGACACACAGGTATTAGGCAAGTTATCAGAAGTCACCAAGAGCTAGGGTTCGACCTACACAGTCTGGATCCAAAGTCTGTGCTGTTAACCACGGGACTGCACCCAGCAGACTACAGGGATGAGCAGGGAGGAGGACACTTCTTACGTGTTCAGGACAACCTGTGGCTGACTAAGGTTTACTACTGTCCTCAAGATCATTGGTTAGATTCATGTATTAACGTTTCTGAACACCAGAAACTGTGCTAGGGGCTGGGGACCAGGGATGAGTATAGCAGAATCTTTGCTGACAAGGAGGCCTTTAACCCAGGGAAAAGACAGGGCAAGCTCAGCTGCAGAAGACTCTAAACATAAAGACCAGGTTCTATTTGGAAGGGTGGAGTCAAAGAGAAAAAGGAGATGGTCATTGGCGTGTCAATCATAGAAGCCACCTTCCTCATCTGTGAACACGAAGAGTGTGGGTTTCATGTTCTGCCAGGCTCCTTCACATGCTAACATAGTGCAGTTTTCACTAGTGTGCATGGTCCTATTAAAAAATAGGACTCACTAGCCAATTGTTGGTGATCAATCTTGCAAAGATTTGCCAGGATGGCAAAACAAGATATCTGGCACAATTTGGGTAACCACAGTTGATCATGCGGGGTAAAAATATTACACGCAGCCAAGGCAAAACCATAAAAACCAAAAGCCACAAAATGTTCCAGCTAGCAAGGAGACTACACTCTTCAAATGTGCAGCACCCTGGAGCTTTATATTTACAGGAAGCACAGTCTATATTTATGAAATAAAATGGGATTACAATGTTTTGGTTCTTTGGAAAAGTATCTTCCCTAACCTCATCACGACACAGTCATTTTCTAACTCAGAGATCTGAGGGCTATGACTGAAGATTGCTCATGGGTTATTATTGAAAACTGCTCTATCTCTTTGACAACCAAGCATGTTGCCAGGCAACAGTTTCCTTGTTGATTTCATATCTCCTCATTGTTTCTGTGACTTTAGCAAATCTACCCCCCTTCTGTTCCCTCCCACAAAAAATAAAGTCCCTTTACATTCCTGAATTACCAGGCAGCAGAAGTAATAGATTCATTAGGTTTAATTATAAGATAAGAGATTGGGTGTTTCACTGCTATTATTGCAGTCTCAACTTTGGTTTGAGTTTGAAGCATTATGGGACAAAATTCCTGTTGATTTTTAAAAATACCACCTGTAAGGCCTATGGCAGAACATGCAGTTATACCAGGAGAAAGCAGAGGGTGAAATTTCAGGGTTCAGGTTGATACACTGTAAGTGATTTGGTCAGAACTGGGTTTTCTGGAGACCAGGAACGGTATGGTAACCTTTGAATTTTGAACACAGAGCAACAAGACATATTTCCTTGTTCTAGTGATAAAAATGTTGGAAGATTCTTACATAACTGCAATTCAAACTTGGGCATTTATTGTACTTGAAACCAGGCTCATCTAAGCCAAGAAGAAATGCTGATAGTCTACAGCTGTTCCTGGAGGAGTCCAGATCCTCTGCCCAGAAGTATTGCTTATCCTCTGATGAATGCCTGAAATTCCATGGCTAAGCTATACTCTTAGTGTAGGAATCTGTAGGAATGAAATACCTGAGAAAAAGATATAAGTGAGAGAGAGATCAGGAGGGCACTGGGCTCTGGAGAAAATGACAAAATAATGGGCCCTAAGCACAGACTTTGGAAGAAACATTGACCTGAGGCTGGTCCTAACCTGGGCAATCTTTTTGTCCCTTATGTTAAATACATGAATGCACAGATACTAGACAAGTACAGACTACTTTACTTCCTCCTTCTTCCTCACCAGCATTCCCATCCCCCACAGCCTCAGAGCTGTAAAGAATTATATACCACCCCCCCCCCAAAAAACCTATTCTGGTTTATGCACATAACAGAGGATCAAAATATATTGATCAAAAACTGATAGAATTGAAAGGAGAAATGGGCAAACCTGCTGTTGTAGTTAGAGCTGTTCTGCAGTCTCAGGCACATGGAACATTGACCAAGACAGACCATATTTTGGGTTATAGAACAAGTCCTCAGTACATTTAAAATGATACAAATCACACAAAGATTTTTTTCTCTGACCACAACAGAATTAAATTAGAAAACAGTAACAGAAAAACATCTGGAAAAATTTCCAAATATTTAGAGACTGAACGATGCACTTTAAAGTAACACATAGATCAGAGAGGAAATAAGAAGAAAAGTTAATATTCATTTTGAACTAAATTTCATTTTGAAAATGAAAAATAACAGGTTAGAATTGTGGAATAAAGCTAAGTACTGCCTAGAGGGAAATTAACAGCATCAAGTGCCTGTAATTGAAAAGAAGAAAGGTCTCAACTCAGTGACCTAAGCTTCTATCCTGAGAGGAAATTAGAAAAGAGCAATACAAACCCAAAGTAAGCAGGCAAAAGGAAATAACAAAATACAAGAGCTGAATCAATCAAATAGAAAGCAGAATGAAAAATTAGAGTAAACCAACAAAGCCAAAAGCTGGTTCTCTAAGAAGATAAATAAAATTAGCAAACTTCTATCCATACTACTCAAGGAAGAAAGAGAGAAGATACAAATTACAAAATCAGGAGTAAGACATAGGACATAAAACAGATTCTACAGACAATAAAAAAATATAATGGAAAACTTTATATATTCAACAACTCTGATGTTGTCAATACAATAAAAACTACCAAAACTTACCGAGAATATGACTATCAGTTAAAGGAATTGGCTTTGTAATTAAACACCTTCCCACAAAGAAAACTCCAGGCCTGGATGGCTTTCATAGCTAAATTCTTTCAAAAATTTGAAGAATGAATAACATTAACTCCATACAAACTACCCCCCCAAAATTGAAAAAAATCAAACACTTCCCACTAATTATAAGAAGCCAGCATTGCACTGATACCAAATCCAGACAATAAAGACATCACAAGAAAAGAAAACTAGACACGAAGATACCTCATGATGTAGATGCAAAAAGTACTAATTAAATTTCAGCAAATCAAACTCAACCATATACAAAAGATAACGCCTCAGGATCAAAAGGGGTGTATCTCAGGAATGAAAAGTTGGTTTAGCATTCAAAAATCAACCAAAGCATTTTACAGTAATCTTTTCATGTAAGTATTATCCTCTCCCATTTTCAGACGGGACTTGCCTAAATTCACACAGCAATTCAAGAGGAAAAAACCCACTTCTGTCTGAGTGTGTACCCTTTATCTCCTCTTTACAAACCATGCTAGCATAAACTACTCGGCTTGACATGCACAATGGTGGCCCAATGAATCCTCTCAGCTGTATCTATCACTACCTACATCTTACATCATCTATTGTTGAGCCATACAAAATTGTCATTTTTTTAGGTCAAAAGCAGTGAAATATTGACAATTTCAGATGGTTCAGCTGGTGAGGGGATCTGAACCCTTGACCCTGGTGTTACAAGGCTGTGCTCTAACAGGCTGAGCTCAGCGGCCAGCCCCCTACGTGTTTATATATATACATACATATGTGTAAAAGGGGTCTTTAAAAAGTTCCTGGAAAGATTCATATATTTTTTAATTCCATTTTTCTATTTTTCCATGAACTCTTTGAAGTACCCTTGTATACATTCGTGTGTGTGTGTGTGTGTGTATGCTTATAGATGTGTGTCTGCGTGCTTGTATATATTCTACATCAGTAATCCTCATCTGAAGTGATTTTGATCCCCAGCCCTAGGGGACACTTGGCAATATCTGGAGACATTCTTGGTTGTCATGACTGGGGGTAGGGGTGCCACTAGCTTCTAGTGGGTGGAGGCCAGGGAAGCTGCCACGCACAGTGCACAGGACGGTCCCCACAACAAAGAATTTTCCCACGTAAAATGTCAACAGCGCTGCTGTGGAGAAACCCTTTTCTGTACTGAAGCAGAGCCGCTCATGCTCCTTCCTCTTTAGAGAGTGCTTACTGCTACCACCTGGACCTGTGGAAACAAACACTACTTACCCACCAGTCCCCTACCAGATGCCTCCTGCACCCAGATCTTGTTCTGCAGAGCGTGTCCTCGCTCACAGTCCTCACTCCCTGCTCTTGCTTCGCTCCTCCTGTAACACTTAGCACATCCTTCCAATGTTCCTGCCTTAGAGCTGCTGAATAGTCTGGCCGTAAAGTCCTCGGGGGCAAAAGGACATTTCTTGCCTGTCTTACTCATCTTTGTAGCTTCTTCCGACCTAGTAATTTCACTAAAATACAAGCAACCATGAAAAGCGCTGGAATACCAAAGATACCGTAGCAGCCTTGCTGGAGTGTAAGGAGAGAAAGGTTCATTCTGGTCAGGAGACGTCCCATGGGAGATGGCATCGGATCTGCCTGTGACCAGAGAGTTTGCAGTTACATGTGAAAGTGTTAAAGTTAAGCTCTCAACCTGAGTATTAAGCGATTTTTAAATCTGCTATATTTATTGTAGTGATGGTTTTTATGAGACTCTAGATTTTATAAGATTAAGGACCACACCTAAATTATAGAGCATGGTACTATGTCCAAATGATTTCCAAAGCCCATCTGCCAGTAAGAAACAGCATTGCCTAGCTGGGGTTGCTGCGGCCTGCAGTATTGACCATAGCACGACGACTGTGAAATAGTCTCTGTGGAGCTCAGAGAGACACCCTTTCATAGACTAAGAAAAGCAGCGTGTAGGATCATTAGCAGTCTCCGCTTCCACGCTCCTGGCTTCAAGCATGAGCTCTTACAGTTCCCAGGATGGCCCTCGCTGTGCTTCCTGCAGTTCCTCCTCTTTAAAAACCTCCACACTCTTTTATGAGTGTCTGGGCAGAGACTGGTGGGAGTGACATGTCCAGATCCTCGCCTCTTCCCCATTAGCATCACCTGAACACACCTGCTCCTCCAAGCTGGTCACCATGTCACCCTCTGCCACATCCGGTGCACTCCTCCAAGCCGGTCACCACGTCTCCCTCTGACTGTCGCACTCCCCGGTGTCTCTCAAGTCCGCGCTGTCCTCCGCACCCCTCCCTGTGACAGAGATCATCTCCCCTCCCCCAGCCTATGCAGCAGGCTACGATTCAGCCCCACCCTGCAGCCACTGCTCACAGCACAGAATTCTAATCCGATCAAGTAGCTCTTTCAACCGAAAGTCTTCCATGACTCTCCATTACCTACAAACCACTATGGCAGGATTATAACTCCAAGCACTGACGTGCTCCTCCCAGGCCAGGTATTTCTCTCTCTTCTCTCCCACAGAACCCAGGGGCACTCTGGTCTACAGGGAAACAAAAACACTTAACAAACTGCCAACTCTGTTACAGTCTTTTCTAACAGCAGCCACAACCTGGAAAGATTTGGAGGCATCGTTGAGGAGTGGGTTTTCTGGTTGCACACCCTTGATAAGGCTGGGTCTGGGTGAAAGATAAGACACTGTGGGTGGCAGACAAGGAACTGGCACAGAGGAAGGCGAGAAGGGAGTGAGGTCCTCTGTGCAGAAAGGAACCAGAGAGCAGAGTGGAGATGACTGGAGCCAGGTCGTCCTCAAGCGAACCCATGGCCTTAGACAGCCTGTCCTCTCATGGTCTTGGGTACAGACAGAGCCCAGAATGGAGGTGTCTGGCTACAACAAGGGCTACCACGAGGCTAGCTCATGGCACCAATTGTCTAGCTCTTAATCATATTTGTGACGCCAATTGTAAAGTTAGGCGACCGCGCTAGTTGTCACGGCTCTTTTACCTGCTGGTAATCCTGCACTGACTGGGCCGATGGTTGAGCTAGGGCTGGGTCTGGAGCTCCCAGACCCCTCAAGCCCATTCACAGACTGGGTCCACAAACCCTTCACATGCCAGGCTGGGTCACCAGACCCCTTCACACAGGTCTATATGCTAGGCAACTGGCCACATGGTCCTTGAAAGCTGCAGGTCTAGAAAAAACGTGGCCATGCAGGGCGGGCGCCGGAGGCAGTAAAAACACCAGCCAAAGTGGCGCAGTGTGGGTGCACTCACTTCACCCACACAATATTTATGGAAC